>NW_022045690.1:1226835-2453670 GCF_003285905.1 Drosophila hydei | reverse complement strand
TTAGGCTGCTTTTGATATGGACTCGCAATATAGCAAATGGAAAGAATATGAGCACAATATACGACGAGGTCTATAGTTGTTGTGCTTAGTTTCCTGTGCATGTGTGTGATGCAGAGCAACGCATTAAGTTCAATTTCAGCTACTAGATCAGAATTTATGACATTGACGAAACGATAAAAATGTCGGCAGTACCCGGCACACACATAAATGTGCATTACGGAAGTGAAAGAGAGAGTGAGACGGAGATTGGGACGGAGGCGGAGGTGGAGGTGGAGGCGTAGCCGGAACTGGAACTCGCAAATAGTAGGGTGGAGGAAGAGGGTGAAGGAAGAGAGGGGGTAAGAGAGCAATATAACTGACCAGGCAGCATGAAAATGAAATGCGACGCTCAAACTCACGTCAGCGAAAGCGAAAGCGAAAGCCTAAAACTATTAATTTCATCGTAGTAGAAAAGCACGGAACGGTCAGACTGAGGAAGCGAGAGGGAAGGCAGGACTGGCTACTGGCAACGCTGGGCGACTGTCCGCCCTTTGGCCAAGGAGAAATCTATATTTACGATTATTGAAGTTTATGACGAAACGTTTTCGTATCATTTTGCGTCGCCTCATAAATGTTAAACGAGAGACTGACAGCGGTCTCACGGCTGGACCATCTACAATCACATAGGGTTGAGAATTTCATAAATGCTTTTGCACGCAAGCTGCTAATAATGCCAGGCGGACGGACGGACAGACAGACGGACGAACGTACGGATGGACAGGCAGGCTGACAGACAAACTGGACTGGACAGATACAGATACATCGTATGTGTGAGTGGTACGTTGTATACATGGTATATATAAATATATGTCGTAGCACAGGTGCCTGGCCAGGGTTTTGGTTACGGATTTGGGTTCGGTTTCAGTTTCGGTTTCGGTTTCGGTTTTGGCTGCTTCTTATTTTTTGGGGGTTGCTCTATGCTGTATGGCCGCAAAAGTGCAATACGCTCGTAAAACCAATGGCCAAATAGCCAAACGAGAAATGTCTAAGTAAAAATGTTGTGTAATTACGTTGCGTTACGCACAGATAGAGATACAGATGGTAATGAAAATAGAGTGGGGAGAATGGTCAAGCAGTTGGGGTCTACAGCTGGAGTTGGACTTTATGATAGTCGGCCACATCCCCCTCGCTCCGCTCCTCCCCTCCTCTCTACAAAAACGGCAAAAATCGTACTACGTCTCGACCACTGTTAGTTGGAAAAATCATAATTAGGCTTCGGTTTGCCCCCTTTTTGTGTACACGTGTGTGTATGGGAGTGTGCGTGTGTGTGTGTGCCTTTTATTGTTTTAATGAGCAGACTAGTGCAATTGTAGGCCAGGGTGGAGTCTGCTGAAACTGGCAACTTGTTTCGAAAACTGTTATAGCTTTGCCGGCTCTGTGCTTTTTATCAATTGATCTAACCGAACTGAGGTCTGGCTGTATTTAATTTTGGCAATTGTTTACCATTCCTTGTCATTATATAAATATTTAAATTCTATAAGTGGGAAAATCCTTTAATCAACTTATCAATAGAATTTCAGAAGAATCCTCAGTAATTTTCTGAGAAAATAAGGCCTCGAAATTTAAGTCTACGTTCGATTCACCTACCTACATTAGATGTCATTTGAGAGCTACTTCAAGGCATTCCAAACATAGAATGTTCTTCCCTACATTCACATTTAAATTCGTATAGTCATATTTAAGAATCTTTGCACACGTCAAGTCGAACACATCCCGAATATATATAAATATATATATATACAAAATAAATAATTTGAATACATAAATTAGTAAATATAAAAGTTTTGCAGCGTAATCGACTGAAAATCCATTGTAAATAGTAGATGTTTAATAACCATTCGTCTCTAGACACGAAAAAGGAATTGGAGGTAAGTATGTGATATTTAAGAGCGCATAAGTGATTCCTATCTTTCAAATATTTTTAGACATGTCTGATACTAATTCTGATTCACCACGAGGAGATCTGGTCAAATTGCCCAGGACTCGCGGCAATCCGCGTGTTGGTCTCGTTAATCTGGGCAACACTTGCTATATGAATTGCGCACTTCACGCACTATCAATGACTCCTGAGTAAGTTCAGCATTTCACACAATCGCTTAACTTGTCCAAGCTTTTGTTTCTTTTTCAGCTTTAGTAGGCAGCTTTTGCTTTTGGATAGCCCGTCGAAAATGATTGTGCAGATGCAACGTCTGATTGCACTGCTTCATTTTTCAAAATACTCCAAAATAATGCCGACGTCCGTACTATTTGCTACAAATCGGGCGATGTTTACATCTGGCTTGCAACAGGACTGTTCCGAGTATTTGGGACATTTGCTCAATCTTCTACACGAGCACGAGAAAGTCATGGGCTGGCTGTGGCCCTCAAATGCAACTGGCAGTTCAATTAACTGGGTGGAATCTTTAGATTTGCTTTTGCCTTACAGCAATAAAATGTCAATTGCGGACAGATCGTTCTCTGGTCAGCTGTCCAACATTTACAAATGTCTCACTTGCTCCTATGAGAGTAGCAATCCGAACAGTTTCCGCGAGCTGCAGCTCGCATTTCCCGAGGGCAAGATCAATCAAAAATCAAGAAAGCCTAATTTTACGGTTCAGGGTCTGCTCGATCTATACTGTACGCCAGAGATACTCGATGGCGATAATAAATACGCATGCCCCCAGTGCGCTAAACACTGCAAAGGCGAACGTCAGATTAAAATCACTGAGGCTCCGTTGAACATCATCATTACTATCAAACGATTTAACTACAATAGAGAAACCCAACTGCGCACAAAGCTATTGCATAAGATCATCCATGACGACATGGTAAGTGGATTACTCTAATATATGTCTTAGATATGAAGAGAGGAAAGTCGGAGGAAGATGGAGGAGAGAAGGGAGAGGTAGGAGGAGGCAAGAGATAGTAGAGATATGAGAGAATTGATGAGAGAGAAGACGGATGAGAGAGTGAAGGTAGCAGAGAGGAGGTAGCAGAAGCGGCGCAACAAAAACAGGGTAGCAGAGAGGTGGCAGAGAGATATGAGAGCAGAAAGGAGGGTGGGCAAGGTAGATTTGTATATATTTCAAGAGTAAATAATAAAGATATATAGCTAGACACGTTCTAAGGGAAAATAGCTCAAAAACAATTTATAAGTAATTATTCAATATATAAACTTACCTGATTTACACATAGATCACGCTCGATCTATATGACAGCCAAACGCTGGAGCAGACATATACGATGCACTATCGCTTGTATGCGGCTATAATACACGTTGGATATACCCTTGACTCGGGGCACTACTATATAATGGCCCGTGATCAGCAAGATAATTGGTTCAAATTCAACGATAGCAAAGTGGCTCACGTGAAACCCACAGAAGTTCGCAATTTACGATCCCCAAATTCTGCACACGTTCTTATGTACCACTTAACTGGCAAATCGGATCCGAACACGGAAGCAGCTGAGCCGGTTGTGATACCAATACCACCGGTGGCACCGCTCAAATTGAATGAACTGCCTACGAGACTTCATGACTTCGTAAAGCGAAATATCGGAAAGTAATTGAACTGTCGTACCACAGAGCCATAACGTATGCATTTATTATATAACATTTGTAATTTTGGAAATATATAAATATTTCTTTTATACGCTGCATATATTCAATACTCTGCGTAGCTTTTCACATTCGGCTTTACAGGGCTACTAAGAGCCAACTCCTGTTCACAGCCTCCAATGACCGTGTGCACAAATGTGGACAAGAGTAACAAGCCAGATAACATTTAAGCGAAATCGCTTTAAAATCAATTAACCGTAAAATCACTCGGCTATTTGCAACAACAAGCGAGCCGCGAGTCCTGCCGGACCTTTGTTGCCCTCGGACATCGATGCGACGCCGGCCAAACAATCAAATGTGGTGGCAATAACATTAGCTGCCCCAACCCAAAAGCGTGGCATGCGTTTGCATATGTGTCCGTCTGCATGCAGACGGACAAACAATCTGCCAGACCAAACAGAGCCCCCAATCGCCCCCACTACCGCCAAGTCGTAGGCGGCTGCTGCTGCAGTGGACGTGCTGCCAGGTATTAACCTCCATTTAATGTTTAACAAAGCCGCGTTACATGTGCATGGGGCGAAAGCGCAAGAGAAAAAAGTGATATATAAAAAAATCAACAACAAAACGGAACAGGCTGTTATGCCACGCCCACTCTCAACGGGCAGTCGCCAAACATTTCGATTAACATACGCAAACACACACTCACACACTAACACAGTTGACCATGAGATGGGAGGTGGGTGTGGCAACTGAAGGGGTGGTGGAGAAAAAAAAACAACATAACGTGCACGGGCAGCAAATTGAATTGCCGGCAAACAAGGCCGAGACCTGCAGGAAGCTGCGCGTCGGAGTCGAAGTGGGGCCGCAGCGAAGCGCCGGCCGTGTGCGATGATGGCCCACGAGAATCAGCCTCACATCGTCATCAAAATCGTTTTAAACAAAACGGACTAATTAAGCGCACGTTGTAGTCCACGTTTGACCTGCTCGGACCGGACTTGCTCTGACTATGGCATCAGTTGCAAAATGACTTGTTGGAACTAACAAACTTAATCAGAGATAGAATGAAGGTGCTAAACTATATATAGCTGGAGGTGGGAATTTTTGAGAATTCTAAAGAGGAAATCTTGACCAAAATCAGAATGAGGCTTAATAATAATAATCAAATAATCAATTTTGATTAAGAGGTTTATGCTGAGATTAGTAAAGGCAAATGCTGATTCCAAGTGAAGGTCTATAGATTGACCATGGGTACTATAAAGTATTATATTTTATATACTACTATAATACTAATAATCATAAGGCAATTTGTTACTTTTTTACTGTGCAAGCCTTAATAGCCGACCACATTCCGACATCGGCTGCTCTGATTAAATGAAAGACAAAGGCAAAAACATTTGCTTTGGATTAACTAAGGGAATTATATATATGCGATTTATAAATACATTGTATACATATGTGTAGACGTGTCTGTGCCTTTATATAAATATTTATTTCAATTGAGTTGTTGCTGCCGCAAACTTTATGAATAGAGAGAAAAGCAAGCAGAAAGTGTGGCAACAACAACAAAATCTCCTTTTGAGTAGTCAGTCGCAACGGTTCGGGTAGTTAAGGCGCTTTGATGTATATGTGTCAGTTGTCCACTCACACACACAGGCACACACACTATCCCACACACACACTCATCCATATAGAAATATTTTTGGTGTATCGCCGCGTAAATCCGTCTTTGAATAATGATACCGTTGATAGCTGGGATTATAGTCCAGGCCCAAGCAACTCTGCCTCTGCTGCTCTCTCACACTCGCATGTGAGTGCATGTGTGTGGGTGTGTGTGTGTGTGTGTGTGTGTGTGTTGCCAGCCTGGCCATTTATTTATTATGCCACAATATTCAATGACCCTTAATGGCATTTCGTAATAAAAATATTGGATTAGTTTGTTAGTTTTGGTCGCGCGCTGGCATATCAACCACCGTCGAGGGGCCCATCGTATCGCTCAGCCACCCACTGGACACTTTATCAACTGGCTCGGCATTACGTATTCCATTAAACGCCTAATGAGCCCATTGTGCGGCGTCTGGGGTCATCAGGGGCCCGTCTTTGTTAGCCCTGGGAGGGGCGTGGCAGGCGCCCAGGTACTTAGACTTAGTTAGTGATCAAAGCGGCAATGCGTGCATATGCCACGCCCACCACAGCAATGACTACAATCCATTTTTTTGTTAGATCAAAAAACGAATGAATATTTAGATAAATTTCGTTATCAAATTAAGAATATTCGAACAGAAGAAATAGTTTATATATATATGTCTCATATATATATACATATATATATATATATATATATATATATATATATATATATATATATATATATATAGAACACAGATATATATACTTACTCTACTTCTTAGAAATCATTAAGAAAAAATCTTTTAATTGAAGCTTGAGGCTAGCTCTTAAAATATGATCCGTAATTTAATAAATAATAGAAAAAATAATAATAATAGAAGTTGATTTCAGGTTCAGCTGGAATCTATTTGCAGATGACTTCATATATAAGCAAACATTTGTTTGATAAAGACTATACTATGCTAGGCTAGGCTAGGCTAAGCGAGGCTGGTAAAAAGCTAAAGATTGTAATACGCTTAGCCTTGGCTACTTTCATATGCATGTAGCATATTAAAATAGCAAAGCAGCAAATGCCCCGGCACGTAATCGGCATCGGAATCGGAGTTTGGAGCTGGAGCTGGAGCCAGGAGCCGGCACATGGCACACGGCACACGGCACACGGCATACGGCATACGGATAGCCGAATAGTCGAGCGGACGGGTAGCTCAGGACCCTTAGACTTGCATGCATGTGACATAATAAATATTAATGACAACTGACCGACAGCCTTGCCATAGATGATCCCTGCCCAGTGGGTGGGCCGGGATGAGGGGACGTATGTAGGTGGCCGGTGGGTTGACGTTGACACACATTCGACATGTGACAGATAAATTATGGCAATTGGATGAATGCCGCCACACCTCTTCAAACATGCCCCTGGCCAACATCATGCAATTTTGCTTTAGCTATGAGATCATTTTTCATTTTCATTTCCTTCTCTCCCTTTCTCTTTCGCTCTCTCTCTCTCTCACGACTGTTTTTCGTTTGTTTGTTTGTTTTTCTTGGTGCGGAGAAGGTTGTGACATATGTGCGTTCACGACTAATGGCAGTCAAGTTTACCATAACCAAAGGACATCAGCCAGCCAGGAGACCCACACGCTCTGTTGAGGGCCATCCTTAATAGTTTTCAGTTCGCAAATGATACGGTTGGCGCACTAATGACTGGATGCCACCAGGCTGAAATAAATTACAATAATCATTTATTGTTCAATAAGCCCAAAATGAAGGCATGCAGAAGTGGATGTAGCTAAGAGCCTGTCTGTCTGTGTGTATCCCAAGTTCACGCATGCATACAAATGTGTAATAAAAATAATGACAGCGTCTCTGGCTGCCAGCTAAGAGATCAGTTTATCACATTCATCAAGTGAAAAATGAATGGAAAAAACACAAGCTTCCGAAGTCACTTAATCGATAGATGCCATTTGGCAGCCGCACGCTTTGAAATCACATTAAAGCTTAGGAGTAGTTCATTTGGCTAACATATTCAACTAATTTTTTTCAATTACAATTTTACAATTACAATCAGTAGAGGTTCAGCCTAGAAACTGATCCATATGTCCAGCTTTCTCTGCTATCTGCTATCACATAGCGTTGATTTCATCGATATGGTTATATGAGGGAGAGAGAGAGCATTGGTGGGGCTGTCAATAGCTGTTTGCTTTAAAGCTGGCCACAATATTTACCGTTGTAATAGCGGAATACGGCTACCAATAATGAAAAGCAATACAAAAGCTGCCAAGGATTATTTACAAGCGAGGAGCTTAAAGCGAAAACCAATTCAAAAGACCGAAAGAAACCAAACAAACAAACAAACAACGGAACAACGAACAAACGAGCTGCCCCACCCAGCCACCCAGCCACCCAGCCACCCAAGCAACCAGCCAATTGGTGGTCTCTGAGCTGAGGGGTCTAAGTAATACGCGTGCATAAAAGAATCAAAAATCTAGATTTTGATTTGAGATATACTACTATGGACTATAGAGACAGACGGGCAGCTGCTTGCAACTGGGGACTGGGGCTCTGGGGTCACGACAAAGTCCTGTTCGTCCTGTGGGGATGTGTATCAGTAGCTACAGCTGTAACGGCGGCGCGGGCCATAAGTCAAGTGGCGCTTAATGCCTCTGCGTAGCGGCGCGCGTTTTGGCCGCGACTAAAATCGCTCGACTTTTCGGTTCTCTTCGGCGGTTTTTTATTTCTTATGGATTCCACTTCAATGAATTGAAAAATTGCCTTGAACAAATTTGATGCTGCTTTGCATTTGGTTGTCTCCTGTTGTTTTTTTTTTCTTTCTTCCATTCAACTCTGGAGGGTTCTGGGGTAATTTGTGGGGTTGGGCGAGGCGAGCCCCACGACAACTGTTTTTCAAACATGACATTTGACATTTGATAATGTCATTTGCCGCGTAATTGTTTTTTGATTTGATGCCCCATTTTGCCATTTGCCATTTCAATGTTATCATTTCTTTTTGCTGTTGTTGTTGTCTCTCTCTCTTTATCTGCCACGTTTCAGAATGCTTCCAACTCCCCCATATGCAACCCAAATTGATTCGACTCGACTAGAGATGGCAAATGATGACCATTGCTTCGCGTTCATTTAAAGAGATTTTCAATTTGTTGATATATTAATATTATCTCATTTAAAAACTGCCCAAGTTAAGCATCGAAATAATATTAACAAGGTCAGTGGAATGTAATTTAGTAAACTTATAAGTAATTGTAAGCCACAAGCTTATAAAAGAAAACAACAAATTTGAATGCTCTGTTTGCTTTATTCAAACATACACACACATATATATATACATATATACATATACAAATATATATATATATATATATATATATATATATATATATATACAAATATATAGACATATATATACACATATATATAGATGTGTGCGAGTACGCACATTACGCATAACATTTATAATTTAATCTTGTTCCACTAATAAAACCAATTGTGTAAAACTAAATAATCCATTCGAATGCGCTCAGATATAACGAAATTTATAAACAAAAAATTAGTAAAATTATTTTAACGATTGCCTGCAAGGAAAGATATGAAAGAAATCGCATTAAAATCAAAAGAAATTAACAAAGTAAAAAGGTCGGGAGTGTCCGACCGGAGATACCCTAAAACTGAACAAAATACAAGTTCGAGCTTATGGGCTTCACTATAGGAACTCTATGGCTTAATAGCTTTTGTTCTACATGGACTTGCGTACAAACGAACAAACGGAGCGACGCACATGACTATATCGATTCAGCTCGTCGTCCTTATCCAGAATATATACACTTTAGTGCCACGCCTCCTTCTGTCTGTATATATCCAATAAATATATATAGCGTCTAGCTTTGTTTTACACTCCAATCGAATCTAATCTTTTAAGTGTCTAAAATTCATGGTAATACCTGGCGATGAGGCAGCATATTCCTGGCCACAAATGTCCATTCGGGATGACTGAATGATGTTGCCGTTGTCTTTGCTATTGGACTGATTGGCCAAATTATTAACGTTATTGTAGTTGAAGTGGTTGTATTTGGTAGACGATGACAGTGGATCTGTTGACAGAGTAGCCAAGACGGCGCCCGTTATTGAAATTATTGAGGGCAGTTGCTACTGCAGCTCCACTCACCTGCCGAGCACATCTCTGGTCCGCAGTTCAATCGGCGTATACCGCAGGTAGCTGCATTTAGTTCACTGCCATTGACCGGATGTCTAGGCACAAATATCTTATTCTCATTGCCATCTAGAGCATGTGTGAATGCTAATGGATTTTTGGACAAGCCCGAAAGACGATCTACAAGTTAGTTAAATTAAAAACTAATAAAAATAGACAAAGATGGGATAATGAAAACTTTGAGAAATTTGTAATTTTTTTCTATTCAGCGATAATATAGATGTATATGAATATGTATATATACATATATATTATGACAGACTCTTGTACCTCTCAGGGTATCCTCTAACTCAGGGTATCCTCTAATCGAGCAGTCTCGACTAGAGGATATCGTACTTGCGTACTTTCCAGTTAGGACACGCTCATATCGATATTTACCTGGCATAGTCTGCATCTGGTCATTGGAATTGTGTTGTTGTTGCATAAAAGTGGACATTTGGGAGCGCATATCGAGGGGTGATGGAGACGAGGAGGATTGAACAGATTCGGCAAGATGTGCCGACATGGACATGGCCATGGATAGAGCACGCGCCTGAGCCGAAGTGCTGGGCATCAGATTGATGAAGCTGTTGCCATGCAGCCCTCCGGGCAGTAGTGAGAATGGCGGCACCTCGGGCGAGCAGGGACGTGTGTCTAGCTGAGTGTCGGATGCGGCCATGCCGTTCTCATACCAGCCCGGCAGCGATGGGTTGCCCTGCTGGGTGTTGGTGTCCTCGTTGATGGCCAGAGAGGCCAAGGCAGCGGCCAGTACTTCGCCATCAATGTCATCGCTCGCTGCTGCTGAGAAAGGCAACATGAAATCCAACTACTTACTAAATGGGGAGCTCAATTACCGGAATTCATGAGCCCCTCAGCCGATTTCTGGGTCTTGTGCTTGCGTGAAGGCGTGGCATTGTAGGAACTGCGCTCGTCGTCGCGCACGCGATTCGCGCGAAATTTCTCGATATGATCCATGCCGAACTCACAGTCCAAGTCTATTTCCGTATCCAGCTGATCTGCTTCGCTTTTCGGTTGTTCTGCAATTAAATATTTTGAAATATTTGTTTTAGTCAGTCGTGTCTGTCTCAACCAAAGGTTTGATAGTTTATGTGCTCACTGTGTAAGTGCTTGGCTGCCTTTGTTCGATGAGAGCGTTTGACAGGTTTGTCAATGTGATTGAATTTGGTTTTGGGCAGGGCGCCCGTTGACAGATTGGCAGCTGGCACAGGCTCCTCTTTTGGTATTTCCAGCTCGACGATGACAAGATGATTCGCTTCTGCCGAGCATAGGGACAATGGCAAAGCCCCCGTCTCGGCTAGACTCATGCAGCGTTGCAGCTGCAACACGAGATTATCAACTAGCGCGAAAATAACTGTCGAAGAGAAAGGATTTTGGTATGGAGCAATAGCTGCACCGGAGCTCGACTTACAGAGGGCGCGTCGTTCGCGATTCTTGGCCATGCGCTTGGGATAGGGAAAGGGTGCATCGTAGCCAAGACCGCCGCGCTTTGGTGGCGTGCACTTGGCCGCTTTCGAGTCCTCCAGAAAAGGCCGACAGCTACGTCGCGTCTGTCGTTGCATTTGGCTGCAAATGCAGCGTGGCGGTGGCAATGGCGGCACCAGCTCCGAGCACTTCAGCAATGTATCGGGCGGCTCGTTTAACTCTCTTATCACCAACAGCTCGGGCTCAACAAAGGGTGCCGGCTCCGCTTCTGCTTCAATGCCAATCTCGTCAATCTGCAACAATTCGGGCACGGGAGTTGCCTGCCTCGCTGGTGGGTCAGCTACTAGCACCCGTTGCATTTCAAGCTGACGCTCCAGACGCTCCTGCTGCTGGGCCACAATATCCAGCAGCAGCTGCTGCTCTTCGAACAGTTCGTAAAGGTCATGCTCCAGGCGATAGATGAAATATTGGTCTGAAATGTGATCCTCGGGCGAGCTGGGTCGCTCCGAATGCGGCATTTCAGTAGCCAAAAAGCTCCAATCGAGCTGACAGTCTCAGGCGCAGCCACCCCTAGAATTGAACAGCTGGGCACGCCCAAAGAACAAAAGAGGTTGGTTACCTATTGGTTATTGGCTATTGGCTATCAGCTATCAGCTATCGATACGCTATGGCATTTCGAGCAGGCGCAGTAGCCGCCACACAGCTGTCGGAGCCAGAGCGGGATGCCAGACAGAGAGCACGTACACACACAGACACGCAAAAAAAAAAAACGACGACCAGCAAAAAAGAGCCGAGAGAAGCGTTGGGGAGAGAGAGCATGAGTGAAGCTCACAGAAGGCACAAATGCAAAGCGTACCATGAAATTGGCAGCCGTTTGGCTTGATGAGGAGTCCGAATGGAGCAGAGTGGGCCGCAGTCAACAAGGGCTGGCACTTCCGGCGGCTGCTTCAGCTGCCACCCAAAATGCACAACGTTAGCCGTAAATTGCGCTACATTTTTATATAGTTTTCGCCCAGGGGCAGCCAGACGGTGTCAATTTTGGACAACAATCGCAGGGCGGCAAAGGCAACGGCTACAGATGACCAGTAACAAAAAATATAAATGGAAGAAAAACGAATGTAGATGCCGAATTCATGGCCCTAGAACCTAACAAGTGTGCGCCTGAAGGCACTGACAGCTAAACATATACCCTATACGCGATGTCTTTCTAATCGACCGAATTTATTTGTCTGTCTAGAAATAGATAGAAGTCTTTTTTATCGAGTTATACAAGTTTAAATCATAATAAAACAAAGAAATATATTTTTAATAACAATATAACAAGTTTTATTTGATAGAACTTGTTATGGCATTAATGCTTAAGTATTATTTTGATCTGCCACTGTGACGATAATTTTCACAATCATGACTGTTATAGTCATCGTTTTTGAAAAGATTTCGAACAATGGCTCTAGAATTTTCTGATGATACAAATTTTAGTAATTTACAAGCATTGTTCTAGTAAAAGTCTACCCACAACAAAATTTCTAACCAAACTTAATACAAAGCAAGCTTCATTTGCTAAATGAACTATCAAACAAAGACTGCTCAAAGTTATAACCGATCAGCAATGTTAAGCTTAGATACTGCAGAGACGTCAAAACGAATTCTTTTGCAAATAAAAAATGTATATATATGATAATGTATACATTAAAATATTTGAAAATATTTCTAGACAAGTCTTGATAAATGAATAAATATTTAAAGCAAAGCAAAGTTCAGCCAATATACGGCACCTCCAATAGCTGTCCTTGACTTCAGTATATCGAATGAATATATAATAAAATATAAATGAAAATCAAAAATTTGATCTGCTATGTAGACTTAAAATATTCATTCAGTATGTTAATATCGGAGGTCTAAAGGTAAAAAAAATAGAGAGTCGTCAGGTTCCTTTAAATTGCAACTCCAACTGCATTCGGTTTGGGTTAAGAGCTATTCGCATGTTCACTCACCCCTGGCAGACCCGACTAATAACTAACGCCACCTCTTGTCGCTGCTTCCGCTCGTCGAATGCCAACGTCCCCCAACCCTAACCCTAGCCCGTCAGCTCCTATCAAACCCTACAAAGTTAGTTTACGGCCAAAGTTCAACGGGTAAAAAATCCAACATAAAACTCATAAAAAATTGCAAAAAAAAAAACGAAAGGAGTAAAAAAATTGGCCAAAAGCTAGTCACAAAAAAGTCACAACGTGTGAGAATCGTGAAAATGCTGTAAAACAAAAATATATATATATATATGGTACGGTGTGTGTGTGTGTGTGTGCATAAAAAACTGAATGCAGACGAAAAAAATTGGTTTGTAACGCAATTCTTTTCTCTCTCCTACTTTTTTTCGTGCTTCGCTTTTCATTTGGCGTTGGCAGCCATTAGAGCAAAAATCAGCAGCATCAGCGGCTGCAAGTGGGTGGGGCTGGGCGACTGAACTGCAGTGTTGGTTAAAGGTTAGTTATTATTGTTGTTGTTGTTGTTGTTGTTGTTGTTGTTGTTGTTGCTGCTGCTGCAGTTGCTGCTACACATGTGGAAATTGTGCGCGTTTTGCAGTTTTTTAATTGACCAACAAATTTATTTGATTCGTTAGCGAGCGACGCGGCGCTTTCTATTTTTTTGTTTTAGCTCTTTTTTATATGATATAGGATATATCATATAAAAAAGCTGGTCTTAAATAGCATTCATCTAAAGTTAAAGTCAGCCAAAGCCTGTTCTATCCCACTCTCCCTCTCTCGCTCTCTCTCTCTAGCTAGCCAATTGAAATTCAAAGCCAACAAGGCACGCTTCATGGGCGTGGGGATTGTTGTCTTGCTGTTGCTTCTAAGGATTACATATTGGTAAACAACGATTACAACAAACAGCAATAACAACAAGGACAACTTATTGTGCTGCAAATTTGTTTGCCCAACAATTGCCCCAAGCACATTTTTAGGTCGCCTTCGGCTGGGTGTGGGTGTGGCTGTTTGATTTGATTGTTGACTTTATTGGTCAAGCGGTCCTTTAGTGTTGTCCTCTGTCCTCTGTCGTCGTCGTTGCTGTTGTTTATTGTTGTTCTTTGTGCCTTTGCCTGGGCTCGAGCTTGCGCTTGTGCTTGTATTGTTTTAACGATATTTAATCTATGATTAGAATCGTTTTTGGTCAGTAAAATCAATTAAACGCTACACTTGACTTAATTTATTGTCGCGCTCGATGAGCATAAAAGACAAGTAGCCGCCAGTCAAGTGTTTGGCTTATGCCCTGTAACTAAGTGCTCAATGGGGTATACACTCTGCTCTCATTCAAATCTACGTTGCTTTAACTATCAGTTTTATATACGGATATATACGTAAATCATATGTCTTTGATTCTGTTCATGAACTATGGGGTAACTACATCCTGGGCAGCTTGTATGCCTAGATGCGTATACCCTGTAATAGTATATGAGGCAAAGCATGCTACACACATATGAACAAATATTCGTAAATCCATTGTTGACGCCTCGAGGGTATCTACGGGTCAATCACTTGACTGCCGTGCCTCGAGGCTTCGTATTTGCTAAGAGGTCGTCTAGCAAGTGAATACCAAAAATGCGATGCAAAATGATATCATATGAACTGAAATGGTCGTAAAATCAAATTGGCCTCTCGCTCCAGTCCAGTCGAATGCCAATAAAAATACGACAACAAATCTGAACACACTCGAAACGCTTTGTCGGTGTCCGTTCGCTCGCTTGTTTTCTGGTCGGCTATCTTTATAGCTCGATCTCTTTCGCCGACCGATGTCGATGACGATGACCGGCGACGCAGAAGATAATTGTTTAACTTGGCCAGCGGGCGGCGAACGTACGGACATATATTGCAAAAAAAAAAAAAAACAAAAATAACAAATAAAAATAAATAAATAAAAAAAAAACTCAAGCTAAGGCAAAGCATAATTAAATGAAATAAAATAATAAAGTATTTAAAGCTCAGGCATTAGATGATCTTAACTTCGAATTCGCATGCGGAATTTGTGTAAGAAAAAAGGGAAGCTAAAACAAAATATTAATACTCTTGATGTCAGATAACTTTTTAATAAAAAAAAAGATTTTTTTAAAATTTTAAAGTTTTTTCTGCAACGAAAATATTTTTCATGGTAAATTTTAAAATGAAAAAATATTTTTAAATTAAAAATAACATATGTTGAGTATACCTGAATAGAAAATAATTAATATACAGTTAAGTAGGATCTATCTATAGACATTAGATATAAGATGTCAATTATCAAGTCAATTATCCCCACTTCTGCTAGGTGTGCAAAGCATTAAGACAAATCCAAATCAAATTGCTCTCCGAAACACTGCCAATCTGAAGCAGAACATGCAAATGACCTTAGCTAGACGTACACTGAGAGAAAAAAAGTTAGCTACAAGGGTTGGCATTTAGTATTCTGTTTAATGATGCAATTGGAATTTGATGACTCGGAAAACTGAGTGCGGCTGCTGCTGCTGCGGCGGCTGCTGATGGAACGCAATCAATGCGTTGTCACTTGTGGGCTAACAGGACTTCGAATCTGGAAGTAGACAGAGAGCTCGGTGTCCATAGTCCGCTGTGCTTTATCCGTAGTGTCAACAGCAGCGGGCCCAGGTAAATTGCAACCAATAATAATGAATAATTGAAAATCCAATCAAACACCAAATGAAAGCGGAGGCCGTGCTGCCATTGCTATTGCCATTGCCTTTGCCATTGCCTTTGCCATATTCATATCCCATATCGCCCACAACAAACGCCCAACCACCGAACCACCCATCAATTCGCGCACCACCCCGTTAGCCGCATTTTGACAAGGCCGGTTGGCAGCGACTGGTGTTGATTTTGCCGGCTTTATCGAAGGACATTAGCAAACGGTCGTTGGATTCGGTGAAAATGCAATCAAAAGTGTGGGCCAACAGACAAGCAAAACAACAACAACAACAACAACAACAACAGCAACGAGCAGAGCAGAGCAGAGAGCAACAACGACAAACCAAAGCGGCCTGCATAGATGACACCCCAGGGACATGGCCAAAGTCAATGAATGGTAATAGGTGTCGACATGGCGTTAGGGCGTGGCAGCCATACTCATACCAACACACACAGCCACACACACATGTATGTTTGTGTAGCTTTACTGGTGTTGTTCTTGCTGATTGCCACTTTCGGCCATGGATCGAGCCAAGCAGTTAGCACAGCGATTCCGTCAGGCTCTGCCTCGAATTGGAGTTGAGCTTCAGGTATTCAGGCAACATGCATTAATTGCCAACTAAATTGACTTTGACTGGTCTTTCGGCTGGTCGACGCAGTGCATTGATTCCATTGCTAGGCGCCTCACTCACATCATGTTTTGCCCAACCACTTTACAAATTAATTGCAATTTTGTTGGCCATTGAATAGTTGACGTCAATTAGAGCTGCAAATGGAATAGTTATTTGTTATAAATATAATCAGTTTGATAAGACGTCTATCTAGAACTGAGCAAATTGAAGAGTTCCTCTATAGCAAAAAAATTATGAACAGGTTAGCTTCGTGAGCTCATTAAAACGAACTGCTGAATCAAGTGAGTGATCAGTGAGACAACTAGTTCGGCATTCTTGGAACTGAACTCTCTAAGGATCCACTCAGCCGACGATCAGTATGAATTGTTGGTGGCTAACTAAATTATTAACTAATAAAACGAGCTTTTGAAATGAATCTTTTAAGGGAACAATTCTTGAAGTGAACAGTCATAAAAATATAAAACAAATTAATTAGGATTTCAGTTTTTACAACTAGCCAGTTACACGCCCTTTTTCCATTATCAATGATCAGACTCAGGCATATAGATAGTCCGAGTAAACGAGATGAGCTCGGCTATCGCCGCTGCTCGAGTATCAAATTTACTTTATGCTTTTGCTTATTAGATCCACTTTAACATCAATATGCCCTGTATACCCATTTTCAAGGGTATACAAAACTTAAGCCCCAGACTTTTAATCAAGACTTTAATAGTCGGTTTTTAATTTAAATATGAAAAATATTAGCTAAGCACTTCAGTGCTTAGAGTTTGAAGTCCTAAAAATATTCGAAAACTTTTCGGAAAATTTGTTTATTTCAATTTCATTCGTCGAATTCGTGGCGAAATTGCGTGGCAACTGTAACTGAGAACAGCGAGTTGAGGCGGCGCGTGTTTTGCTTTGTTTGTTCAGCGCAAATAAGTTAAATATTTTTATTGGGCTACGTTAGCAAACAAACAAATGTGGCGTATTGGAAATGCCACAAGGCGATCTGCTGCCACAATTCCAGTGCTGGCTCTCTTCTCTCTCTGGCCCAACGCATGCCGCATGCCACATTTGGTTGCAACCCTCCACATCGAAGCCGCAAACGCATTGCAAATTGTCGCTTGCGGCGTTGGCAAGACAAAAGTTTATATTTGCCTTTTTGCAACACTGATATGGCAAATACACACACACACACAGAGAGACTCGTGTCTATATTAAATTTTGATATAATTACACGCAAATATGCCGCTAACGTTGAAATTGAGTGGAATCTGAGTTGGTGTCTGCCTGTGTGTGTGAGTGTGTCTGCCGAATGTTGTTCAATTATCGTGTGGCAGTGTTTTTGTTTTTGTTGTCTGTTAGTGAATCGAGACCCCTCCACAACACTCACACACACACACTCGCTTACACACAGTGAAATGAGACCGCAAGCGTTTTGCCCGCTGCCAAAATTTGGACTGCAATTCGCATGAGCAGCGAAAGGCAGCGCGACAGCCAACATGTTGCACAAATATAAACATAAATCAATTAACAATTCCCGACAACGACGAACAGCAAAACAGGGCTGGCTGTACACTTTTTGGCCTCTCGCCTGCGGCCCTCAATACCAAAATCGACAATTTGCGACAGCTGCCGCGTTGTCTGTGTAAATTGCGCGTTGCCTACTTTTAGGCGAGCGCTGAAATGCCGACGAAGGCAGAGCGTGTGTGTGTGGGTGCATGTCTGTGTGTATTGCCTTGTAACAAAATTGCAAATCAAATGAAAAGCTTTACAACATCCGCTCATGTGTCAAGCTTCTTCCTCAGATTTTGCGATACTTGATTTTTTAAAAGAGGGCCATCTATTGTTTATATATTATTTACATATTATTTTCATATTTAAAGTAACTATTACACTGAATAAAAATCAGAGTATCATACTGTAAGCTTATAAAACAGTTGAACTGAAAAGTTTGTAGTCTAACATAGCTTTTAAGTGAGGGAATCTTTTTTTAGTTTAAAGACAAATTAATATGAAAATTTCATAAATTTGGATTCGAATTGCTTCTGCAACCATTTTATACTCCAGGCCTTTTTCTCGTGCTCTAGCCTGAAGAGATAAATTATACAATAAAAATGTTGTCGAAATATTGTATCCTGTAACGAATCTCTACTGAATAATCAATGCAAATTTTATACACGATTTCTCACTGAAACAAATATTTTGGCTTAAGACTTAGTTCAGTGTCATGAACATAAAATGCTATTGCGGTAAACAATTTATAGCGTCGAGCTGGACACAGTTGCAAAGAAAGTTTCGACAGACTAATAGTAACAAATATAATTGAGAAATATATTAGATACTCTCATCTTTATCGAGTGTCCACTGCGAAAAACCTCATGCAATCTAAATACTTTCGTAGGGAAGTCAACGGTCAGCAGCTGCTAGCGTTATCTGGCCAAGAGTTTTTCATTTCAAAATTCAGTTTTTGTTAATAGAATTTGATGTGTGCAACGCTTGATTTCTGTTAAATCTAAACGAACAGCAGAAGAGTAAAAAAGGAGTGAAAAACAGTTTTGGCTGCTTGTCAATTATTCAGTTGAATGGCTTTGCAGGGGGCAGGGGCTACGCATATTTTATGTGGTCTGATTCACATAAAGTCAATGGCGGCCCATAGCCATTATACACAAAAAGAGAGAGATAGCGAAAGGAAGGGGGAGAGACACGTATGTGCATAGCTATATAGATATATATATATATATATATATATATATATAGAGGGAGACAGTTGGGCGATATAGCACACATGCCCATAATGGCACGGCCCGTAAAAGAGTCGTGCCAAACCGAACCGAACCGAACAGAACAGAACAGAAACTGAAAAACTTGTTTCATAAATTTTCTATTCAAAATGTAATTAAACCCTTTCGCTGGTGCTGCTGCTGCTGCTGATGCTGATGCTGTTCATCTAATTACAACAAAAAGGCATCCTCGAGCACTCAAATATAAACCCCCGTCCGCCCCACTGCCCCCGCCCTATATACAAAGCCCTGCCACAAAAAGAGCCAGCCTCGACTTTGACTCGAAGCAAAAGGCCCCGGGATAGTACGAGATATATGGCAGCGGAACGGGCCGGGCAGCTGAGCAGGTCGGGGCAATATACTCGATAATTGCAAACGAAATGGCAAAAGGCGACAAAGCAACAGCAACAACAACAACAACCACAGCAGCAACAAGAGCATGGCAAATGTCAGCCAGGACGAGACGCTTCGGTCTCGCCTATTTCCATAAATATCTTCGGAGTCATTAAATTTCACACATGTTGGCGGCAAACGCTGAATTGTTTTAATTTTAATTTTAAAATTATTGTCATTAATTGATTTTTGATACAAACCCAGGCCCCACCTCGAGGGCCATAAATCTGCATGTGTGTGTGGAAATTTACAGCCAGCCAGCTGACAGGGTGGCCGAAGCGGGCTGATGGGCGAGGCAAAGGCGTGCCATCTTTTTCAACAGTGGCGTTAAGTGCGTGAAAAAACAACAACAACAGGAATAGTAACAAATAATTAGTGACTCCGAAAAATGCAAAGGGTTACCGACGCCTAGGCAATTTGAATGGTTGGGCAAATGGAATCGAGCTGCTCGACTGCCTCATTCTGTATATGTCTCTGTCTGTGTGTGTGTGTTGCTGCACTTTACGGTTTTGTGTGATTATTGAGACCATTATTTTTGTTTAATTACGTTACGGGCGTTAATGTGCGGATAGCACCAGCAGCAGCGCCAGCACCAGAAGCAGCTGGAGTGAGAGCTGTAGCAGCAGCAGCAGCGAGAGCTTGGGCAATGAATTCAACTCCCAGAACCTGGTCGCACATTAATTTCATTTTATATTTATATTCAACAATAACAACAGCAAGAAATTTTTTAATTTCCAATATATGCTTTTTGCATAAGTGCTTCAAAGGGGTTGGCATTCGTTCTTGGGGTTGGCATTAGTTAGTGCATAGAGAGTTATAGCACAGCTATGTAGATGGTAGTTGAATAAAGCAAGATTTTCTATATACTTGCTTTACGCAGAATATAGCTTTAGTATCAATAGTGTATATAGCTTATAAATAAAGGATGTTTTACTTAGAATTTCACAACTTTAAGTAGGCAACTCTGCTTTATTTGTGCAGTGAGAATTGGTGTTTGGTTGGGCAGCCACTTGGCTGAAATCAGCTAAAACTTTAATGTCATACGATTTTCTATCTAATAAAGTTTACTCTAAAAACAACTCAGCCTTATTACAATGAAAATAAATAAAATGTTTAGCTACATTTTTGCAATAACATTCGATGCAATCCAGCTGCATTTACTGCGATAAGGCATTGATTGGCGGAGACTTTCTTTAACTGCAAAAGTTGGAAAGAAGAAAAAGCAGTGAAGACTATAAGCAATAATGCAACAGAAAATATGCTTGGAAAAGAGTATGTGACTGGGACCTGGACGCTGGAGCATGGATGACAGTGCTCAGCATAGGGCTTCAGCTTATTCAATTAATATATATTTATACATCTCTGCATATATATTTTATAGAGACAACAACATGTGTTTGATTTATATCAAATTCCTGCAGATTTTAGCAGCATTGCCAAAAAACTAAAGCGAACTCAGCTCGTATGTGCTGGCTGTTGCAAAAAGTCAGCCTGGCATCAACTGTAAGCCCGGCACACAACACAGGCTGAGAGCCTACAGAAATTTGGACGAGCTTGACGGCTTGGCTTACCAGGGTAATCCCAAAAAGTAGGCAACGCTATTTTATTTACTTTTTTTTTATTTTATCTGGCTTCTATTTTTTTTCTTTTTTTTTTGCTTTCGACAAATTTGTGACACGTTTGCGACACGTTTGCCATGTCGATTTTTCTTAAGCAAAACGTTTGTCGTGCGCCCAACTCATATATATTTTATAACTGTAGACGAGAACGTTTCAGCAGGCAGCAGGAGATGGAGGAGGAGGAGTAACCTGGAGCTGGGACACTGTGACGTTGACTGCGATACATATCAGGGCTGGCATGGAGTGTGGGAAGTTAGAATTTGACGTCGGGGTGCATATGCATACCTGTGCCAATTCCACACGGGCTATGGGACAGGGTGGTGCTGGTGCTGGTGGCGGTGGTTGAAAGATAGCCGTCATAGCTGTTGACTCATACGCAAATTTTTACTCATATGCCTGCCTTCACTCTCATTGTTGCTGTTGTTGTTAATGGTTTGATGGGTTTAAAGTCGTGTGGAGGGTGCGTCAATGTATCGCCCGTCTCCGCACCTCTAGTCAGCGTATAGATACTGGCACACTCGTATGCTCATAAACTCGTATATTTTGCATATGGACGCACGCCTGGGCGGGCATTGGATGGCAGTAACAGCCGCCCAGCTAACGCACCACCCAACCACTTGGCTGTATATCTTATAGCTTTAATAACTTTAGTGCTGCTACGTGCCATTGATCCTTGACGTGTGTGTGTGTGTGTGTATGTGTTACTCTCTTATGCATAGGTGTACATATATATATATATATATATATATATATATATATATATATATATATATATATAAATATTCAGATGTGTGTATGGTAAAGCATGTAGCTTTGTGATGCCACAGACAAATCTCTGGCATGAAGAAATGTGATAAGAGCCACGAGCTTGTATAGGTAGCTGCGACAGCAGATTTAGAAGAGATACGTTGCCAAGCGTTCGTTGCCCAAGCACTTATTTCATTCCAATAACAAACCCTGATCTAAGCAAAATGAAAGATAAAGAACTAGTTCCTTGCAATTTAGAATCTTTCTTTATTGAATCATTCTAAATATTCTTTTTCAAAGCTCTTACAAATCGAAATATCTTTTAGGAGTCATTTACTTCGATTTAAACTCGATTCAATTCAATTCGCCTTGCCGCAATTCGCCTCAGTAAAACCTGCTGTTGTACTGTCTTCAAATTCGCTCAGGCTTTTGTTTCGCTTGCCTTGGAAACTCCCCAAGCAATTCGCCGTCCAATAAGCTCGCCTTTTTCGCCTTTGTTGTTGCTTTATCGCTTCTTTTATTTGGCGCGCTTTTGATGGGCCCAGTCATACGCCCACTTTGGTATTTATTTATTTATTTATTTTCTTTTCTTTACATTTTTGTATGCATAAATTTCATTTTCTGCTCTACGCTTATTGTTCATTCCTTTGCATATTGTGTAGCTTTTCTTTTCTTTTTTTCATATATATTTACGAGCATGTGTGTGTGTGTGTTATTAATCTTCGTGGGAGTTATTGCTATTTTCTCGTTGCTCTTGAAATTATTTGTAATTTTTTTGTTGTCAGCAGGAAGCCGCGGCAATTGGAGCCACACCGCCCACCCACAGCCGCAATCCACTCCACCACGCCCACCTCCCGCCCTGGTTCCAGTCGGTGGATAGCCCCGCGCACTGCGCACCGCTATGATTTGCGTTCATTTGTGTATGAAATTAAAATCACACCCATGAGATGCATTCAGTTTTTGGAGGATGGTCTGGTAAGTCTGATCATGGTTGGACCTGCATTTGGCAGCTGATGAATACATCAGCTAGACGCTTTATTTCTTTCATATTCTATTCGAGGGTTCCTTTTTCTTTCATTTTGGTGCTGTGTGCTGCGTGAAATGGTCACCCTGTGGGCAATGGAATTCCGCATTCGCGTCCGGCAACTGTAAATTGAGTTGTTGCCCTTTTGTCGAAGCGAACGATGCCGGCCAAACTTTGCCCGCCGCCTAATTCATTCATGAAATCCGTTGGAACAGTCTCCACCAACAGCAGCAACACCTCCATCTGCTGCCGCTGCTGCTACCTCTGCCTCTGCTTCTTCTTCTTCTTCAACTGCTGCTTAGCATACAATTGCCACATTAACTTGCCAGCCCCCAAAGATAAATCGCGCAGCTAGCTGCAAAATAGTTACTGCTGCTGCTGCTGCTGTTGTTATTGTTGTTGTTGCAACTATTTCGCACTAAAGCCCGCAGCACAACACACACCAAAATCGGGACAAGTTTGGAGGAAATGCTTTTTTGCAAAGTGCATTTGAGGCCTCAAGCCACAGCAACAACAATCCGACCAAGCTTCAATAGCTGAAGCTGCATTTGAAATGCCCTAACTGAAGTGCGCTTAATACCAATTCAAGAATTTATAAATGGGTTAACGAGTGCCTCAAGTTGTTTCATAAGAACATTTTTGTTCCAATTTCTAAGAGATTAAAAACTATTTTAAATTATTGAATTATTCAAATGCGTATTACTTATATTAATATCATTTTATATATATAAATAACCTATTTATTAATATTTTTAAGCCCAAATCGAAGCCTAGAACTAGGTTCAGATGATAGTTGTGTTGATGAAAATTTAAATAAAATTGAATTAATAAATTTGAACTAAGATTTAACTGAAACTAGTTCAGTTTACAATTCCATTGAATAACTTTAAAATTTAAATACATTTTTAATAAATTTAATTTATATATTTTATGGAAAAGTTAAGACATGGGACTAGTTCAGAGTTGTTTGATCAATCTACAAATTTAGAATTTAAATGATTTGAATTTCATGAACTTTGACCAACATTTTCGACTAACTAGTTCAGTTTAGAGTTGGCTTCACTATTTAATTATTTTAATAACTTTTTATTTGTAGTTTTTGTTTGCAAAGTTCTTTATACATATACGCCATAAACAACATATCATAGCATTCGCAGACAGAGAGAGCTACCTATTGTTGAGAGTGTAGAGTAGTGAATATCCGGCAATGGTAACAACACCGGCAACAACAACGATAGCAACAACTGAAATGCAGCAGTAGAAGCATTTTTAATGTGTTTGCGCTTTAGCCAAAAGTTGGCGTTGGGCCCATTTTTCTTGGGCTTGTTAGAGCCGACTGCTCTCAAGATTCGAAATACTTTGCCAAAAGGTTCGTCGGGCAGCCAAGTGCAAGAGCAGACGCCCGAACAGACAACAAGTTGCTGTTGTTGTTGCTGCTGCTGTAGCAGTTGTAGTTGTTGTTTATGATACGTCAGTTGTTGCAATTGTTTGAAGAAGTTGTAAGAAATAGGCTTGCCAACGATGTGGCTGCGGCGAAGGCTGCGGGCAGCCAAAAACCACCAGACAAATGAGCAGTCTCACAGCACCGTGGTGCAAAAGTGCTCGAACAGACAACAGTCAGGCTTTTGAGCAGCCCGACAGGCAGCAAAGACATTGCTGGACAGTGTGTGGGCCGAAATGAAGTAGTTAAAAATGCGCTAAAAAGTCGTAGCATCTATTTAACCGAAAAATGCATTGACTCTGGCCAGTTCCTCACAGCTCACAGTTGGCACATGCAAATGCAGGAAGTGGCAATTGCACCGTTGCACCGTTGCACCGTTTCAACGCGTTGCAGCAACCCAAGTCGCAAGCCCACTGAGCCGAGCGCTTGATGAATTAGACACAGCCTCGTGGGCAATGGACACCGGACAGCGACCGGCAAGCGCGGCATAGCTCATTTTTCGCATGCTGCGAGTGAGAGACAATTCATTTATTAAACTGCACTTAACATCAACACCACATCATCATTAATATTGCTGTGTGTTGTGCCAGGCGTGGACACATGCAAGCAACACGACCTCTAATCGCCTCAGCTGTTCGCAAATTTATCTGAAAGAGTCTGTGAGGGGCGATTTTCCAGCCTGAAGCATCCTCATCAAGCCCGGCTGATGCAGGTTGCACGACTATCAATACTGGTTAATATTGATAATACTCGAAACATTGCGCTTCTCGCTGCGATTCTCATGAATTCAAGTCAGGCCTTAAGCATTTCATTGTGGATCTTCTGATATCATTGGACTTTCGATAGAGTAGAAATTTAGCGAACTTTAATTGACCATCAGTCGAATTTGATCGGATCCCGTCTTCGATAAAAACTACTTATTTAATTTCATAAGAAAACGAGCTGTAGCAACTACTTGAAAATAGATTTTTGATTGCTTTGCTCTGGCTTTAAATTACTTTTAGCTCCGAGTCGAAGCTTTAGACTCAAAAATGTGAGAGCCAAAATCGCAAAAGTTAAGCCAAATCCCGCGCGCCAATGTCAAGAACTCATGTTCAAATGTCAAACTCAACCGACAAACCGTTAATTAGCAAATCAAAGATATGCCACGGCTTGACCAGAGCTGGGGCTGGAGTTGAGGCTGGATCTGTGGCCTGAGCCACTGACAGCACAGCAGAAATCCGACAGTTGCGTACATTCGAAAAAGATCAATGAGAATTGTGAAAGAAGCTGAAGAAATACAGAAATACAGAAATACAGCAGACGGGCGAGCAATTAAAAGCCGCGAGAGCTGCGACGAGCCAAAACCAAAACCAAAACGTTTAAAGCGCACAAAGCACGTCAACTTGTCAGTGGGGATGGATGTGGACGCACTGGAGGATGGCGATGAGAATGGCAGCATCAGGGCACACACATATCCACATATCCAGCGAGAACACATGCCCAGAGAGGTGCACTCCGCAGCCAAGATGCGTGCATCCACTCACACTCGCAGCTCAATTCAGTCGTAGTCAATCATAAGCACCAACAACTACTCGCAGGCAGAGTTTTCTCTGCGAGTACGTAGCGCAATCTCTAATTCTGCGCATCTCTAAGCGGTTCTAACGCGCAGGCGCAGCTGTCGGATTTGCATTACCGCGCCGACTTGCCTTGAAATTATGTGAAATTGATCAATTTCAACGCTCTGTGATCCACACGGGTCTTGGCGTGTCTTGGCAACCTGGTCTCTGGTCTCTGGTCCTGGTCGTGGCCTCGATGGCCGTCTCTCAGTCCCAGCCCGTTCATTTAATGTAAAATGTCAATCAAAAATTGCATATACACAAACAAATGGAAAACACGTTGAGAATTTAATTAGAAATTTTGCGATTGTGGCGCTCCGTCCAGCTCGCAGCCTGGGAAAATGGAAAATATTTAGCTCAAAGCAATAAAAAAATATTGGTCAATTGAAGCCATGAACAATCAGATTGATTTGGTAGATAATTAAATTAGAATGTGCCTAAGAAAGGCATGCGAAAAGGCTAAAATGAATATTAGAGTATCAATGAGAATTCGGGCTAGAACCACAGACTAGTTTAATTTCTAACTGACCTGTTGAATAATGATAATAATGATAATAGTGACTATATTGGTAATGATGGTGATGAACTTGACAATGACAATGACAATGACAATGATAATGATAATGATAATGACAATGACAATGACAATGACAATGACAATGACAATGACAATGACAATGACAATGACAATGACAATGACAATGACAATGACAATGACAATGACAATGACAATGACAATGACAATGACAATGACAATGACAATGACAATGACAATGACAATGACAATGACAATGACAATGACAATGACAATGACAATGACAATGACAATGACAATGACAATGACAATGACAATGACAATGACAATGACAATGACAATGACAATGACAATGACAATGACAATGACAATGACAATGACAATGACAATGACAATGACAATGACAATGACAATGACAATGACAATGACAATGACAATGACAATGACAATGACAATGACAATGACAATGACAATGACAATGACAATGACAATGACAATGACAATGACAATGACAATGACAATGACAATGACAATGACAATGACAATGACAATGACAATGACAATGACAATGACAATGACAATGACAATGACAATGACAATGACAATGACAATGACAATGACAATGACAATGATAATGATAATAAGAAAGAGAATTATACAATTAAATAATTCAATAATATTTATAATAATAACAACAATAATGAAAAAGCAATTACCGAGGGAGAAGCAGAGCGAGAAACTAAGATAAGTTTCGAGTAAAATGTGTGTGTCTGTTCATATGTGCGGCAGCAGTGAGAGAGCTTATGAAGACATAACTCATATCCTAATGATTATAAATATGTTGGCTTGTGTGTTGACATGTGTGTTATTAAAGTTTTAGCTCTATTCGCTGGAAAGTGTAAAACAAGGTAACAGCCGAACACCAAAACGCTCTGAAACGGTGAGAAAATGCTCGGACCATCAAATTATGGCGCTGTCCAGTTGGAGTTGGAGTTGGAGTTGAAGTTGAAGTTGTATTTTGTAGTTGTTGCTGTTATTGTTAATTGTTGTTATTCCGCTTTTTATAGCACTTCCAATTTAGAGGGAACTGCAAGCGGCATCAAATTAGAAATTCAAGTCCAGGCAACGTCGGTCAACATCAAACATACCGATTGACAGCCCCACAAAACTCCGAGAGCGCAGTTTTGTGTATTAATTTGTCAACTGATTTGACATTGCAAAAAAAATAAATAAATTGAAAAAAAAAAGAACAAAAAAACAAAATTGAAAATGAGAGCTGCACAGCGAACGAATGAATTTGTTATGCACTCTGATAAAAGGTTAAGGAATTTTTAAATAAAATATCTAAAATGTAATATATTATAAAATAATATTATTGGTTTGTTTGTGGATTGTTCTTCAAGCAAATAATTTGTATTAAGATTCGCTCGAAAATTAAGCTTAAATTCCATATTTGAAAAGAAACTAAATATACTAATAAAAATATATATTTTATTAATCATTTTCTATAAACGTTTTAGCTTAAATATGCTAAAGTCTATATCATTTCTATTTTGTATTGTTCATTCGATGATGGGAAAAATGAAATACGAAGAATTGCAAGAATATTCGAGTGTACCGACATAGACGAGCTAGTTCAGGAAATAAGCCGATCCGGTTCGCCATATGCAATATGTATTCCTATCATAATATGCCTGCACTTATAAACATATTTATCTTATGACAAATTTGTAATATGTGACTGATAAACCTTGGCCCAAGGCTGGGGCTTTAATGGGGCCCCCAGTTAATTTAGTTATATGCATGCACACAGTTCTCTTTCTCTGTCTGTGTGTGTGAGAGAGTGTTAGTGTGTGTGCACATATCTATAACATTATTTTTTAATATGCTTCATTTCTTTGAATTTCATAATTACACGGCTTTGACCGCTCAACGACTTTGTCTTTGTTTTTTTTTTTTTTTTGATTTTTTTTGGGGCCGTCTTCAGTTATGGCCAGTGGCATATGTGTACACAGGTAAATATACAGGTAAATACTTGCTGCCCGCTCCCGGCTGCCTTGCCTCAGCCAGTAGCTGAGATAACTGTGTTTTTTTTGTCGCCATTCTCAGTGGTTTTCTTGAATGAAGTGGCGGGCAGCTGGACGGCTGGACAGCTGGGCAACTGGGCAACTGGTCAACTGGTCAACTGTTCAACTGGTTTGGGCTTTTTAGCGCTTGGCTTAATTAATTACGAGTATTGTTGTATAATTTGTAGTTGTTCAAGCATAATTCACAAGAAGAAGCTCATGAATGGCTCGCTTTGCACATTTCCGGTACAGTTGCCCACAAAAGTCACAGCCCATGGGCCGCGGCCCGCCCAGTCAGCTGAAAGCAAAAATGAGAAATAAAAAGGGCGTTGTGGGCAATGTCAATCAATTGGTTGGCTGGCTGCTTGGGCCTGGGTTGGCTACAGAGCGAGCTGTAGCCGAAGCAAAAATGGCAGCTGACTGACAGACAGATCGAAAATGCTGCCACAGCAGCCAGCAGCGCCAGCAACAACAACAACAGCAACTGAAATTGTGGCGGGGACTGGTCGAGACTTGCAACTTGACAGGCGGTGGCATGGCTCTTGGCACGGCCACGACTTGCAGCCAGCCAAATCGATCGAACTGCCTTCATTAAACATTGCCAAGACAGAGCTATCCCTCTCTTTCTCTCTCTCTCTGCCTCTCTCGCTCTAGTCTACATAGTGGCTATCTCTGTCTGGCTTTAATAACTCCTTTCCTGCCACAAGTTCCAAATCGAGATCACGGCTGCTGCTGCCGCTGCTGCTGCTGCTTCGATCAGGCAGCAACCAAATGGACGAGATCCACTAATTTCCATGTTGGCCACAATTTGACTTCTGTTCGTTTCTGCTGCTGCTGCTGCTGCTGCTGTTGTTGTAGTTGTTGTTATTGTTGCTGGCCACATTTTGCAAATTTGCGCGCCGTGATTGCAGCCCCAACATGAGCCCGGCCCCAGCTTCAGCTTCAGCTTCAGCCACAGCTTCGAATGCGACTGGCACGCAATTTGCGCTAAGAGCAGAGCAAAGCAGACCAAAGCAGCGCAAAGCCAAGCTGAGCAGAAGTATACAAAAACAAAAAAAAAACTAAAAAAAACAGATTCAAGACACATCTGCAACAAATTGGAAGCCAATAATCAAATGTCAGTCAGTGAGTTCTGCTCGCAGTGTGTCAGCTCACCTCAAAGTCATTCGCGAGCCGGCTGGCCGACTGGCCGGCCACGTTCTGAATCGGAGCCTCATTATTCAAACTTGGCTCACAAGAGCCAGCTTACCGATGCCGCCTTGCCTCGCTCCCGCTGTCCGTCTTACTTTTTTGCAATCTCTGTTTTATTTTTCTGGCGTTTTTATTTGTGTTGAATTCTTGCGGCGTGTCCGATCTGCATGTCTATTCATTTAAAAGTTTTCGATTTTGATTTCATTTCATTTTGGCATTTGGCATTTTGCCTTCACGCTTTGCTGATTCTCGACGGCTGCTGCTGCTGCTGCTGTTATACAGGGGGCGTGACCGGGGGCAGATGGGTAAATGTATTATGGAATTAGCGCGATTTGGCTTTTGGCTCTTAATTCCGCCCAATGTCGATCGTTGTAGCATTCCTATTCTTAGTATTGAACTAATTAACAGCTACCCACAGAGCTCTACTTCCCTGTGAATTTCAGCAAATCTACTTAACTAGTTGCACATTGTTTAACTTTAACTTTAACTTTTATTTATATATATATATAAATAAATCTGATTTTATTGAACACTTGAAGATTTTGCTTTGACTTTTTGGAACTTCAATCTGACAACAATTCATTTCGAGGTTAATAAGAAGTTTAAGAAACAACACATATCTTTGGCATAGTAAACAGTACATAGTATATATAGCGTATAGTTTAGAATATATATAGTATATGTTATATATAGAGTGTTTTTTGTTTAGTAGTTTACAACTCTGGATAGCCCATTTAGCAAATGGTAGTTGCTTTATATTGAGTTTGGTTTGACATTTCATTGTGGACAGACTTCTACAAGTGCAATGCTTGCAATTATTTAAATTTGTATTAAAATAATAGTATCGTGAATCAAACTTATTTCAAATTATCCATTTCATTGTGTGAATATTAAAGAAGCTTATTTTTAGTTGTTTGGGTACGTAAATAGGATAATCCACAAGCTTTTTACAAAACACCAAAATATTACTGTGAGCTGGTCTTTAGCGGCAGAGTTATTGGTCCTGATTGATCATGATTGTGAAGATTAATGTTCAAGGCTATGCGTAAATTAATTTATGTCATAAGATTCTCTATCAAATAAAGCCCATATCGTTGATACTGGAAATATATGTCCTTGTTTTATCATGATTTAAACATGTGTTACTCTAAAAAAAAAGATGGCAAACAATCTTAAAGCGAGCAATGGATGCGCTTTGCTTTGTATACAAAGTATATATATTTTTTCTAAGGACTTCGTGAAAAAGTCAAATGAATTATGGATCACACATAAATGATTTTAATGCATTTTATACTACAAATAAATAGTTTACTCAGTACTAATATCATTGCCTATAAGCAGCGCTCTTATTATGAAAATAGGTATAAAATAAATTAAAATTGAACTGAAAATTGAGTTCATAGATTAGGTCAAGTTTTGAGTTAGTTCTTCGATAACTTCGGCATCGATACTTTCGATCAACCCATTGATATTCCACTTCTCAGTAAACCTGAGCAGACATTGAGGAACAGCGCTAATCATGATATTGATCTTAACCAGAAGCTCGTCAACTTCTACAGAACCTCACTGAACCTCGCTCAATGACTTGAACAAAACAAGTGTTGTCAATTCTCATTTGTACACAATAAATTTGTTGGCATTGGCATCGGCACCGCCGTTGTCAGCATTTTTGATTGGTTCCCCATTACGCGCGCTTCTCGAATAATTAACAATAAAAAATTTCGAACACATTTTGACACAATTTTAATAGTCAATAAAAGTTTGAGGGGAGCGCTCACTGAGCAGGAGCGCCGTCGAGAGTGCCACAAACAACAACAATCAAATTGTTATTGTTGCTGCTGTTGTTAAGAGCGACAATGTTAATGTGGCCATTGTTCGAGTTTTTTGTTGTTGACAAATCGATAAACAGCTCAATTAGCATTTTTGATCTTAAAACGCCCAACCCAACCAAAGCCCGGGCCTTTTGCCAACTTCCCCGTTCGCCAGCTGTATAAGAAAAGCAACTTGGATACGGAGCAACTGCTTCCCGCTCGTCGTGACAAGGGGTGACGCGGGTGACGGAGTTCACGGTAAATGTTAATCATAAATAAAACCATAAAAAATTGAGTTCAATAATAAATTTGTATGCTCGCCTCGTAACGCCGCACAATTATGCAAAATGAGCTGTCAAACTTGGCAATTGACAGTTACAAGTTCGAAAATGGAAATTAAAAAGTTTTCAACTTGACTTCAAACTGTGAATGCCTTAGCTGGAGCATGGGAATTGTATAAAAATAAAAAACAATCTTGCACGCTTGTTAACCATAAGAGCATAGCCAAGTCAATGAATGGTTTCAACCACACAATGGGGCTGGGCAGCACTTCAATCAGGAGACAATTGTCACAGCCAGCCAATACCACGTTTAACAATTGTCCTGATGTTATCCTGTCCTGATGATGACTTATATTAGATCAAGCGCACTCCCGAGCAGCACTTCGTTCACTATTGCAGTAGAAATGGATCACATATGGACCAAGGCAGGTTTCCCATCTACAGTTGATAACCCTTCGTATTGACGTATGCACATATTTTTATTGGTTTTAACATGTGTGTGTAGCATTGCTTTTGTTGTGCTTGTAAATGAGTAAATGGATCTATCCCAATTGACTGTCTCTGGTTAGCTAGTGTTGCTTGTCTTTCGCTTCTAATTGTATTGATCTAGATTCGTCTTTCTAATCGTCATCTTCTTCTTCGTCGTCTGTATCCTCATCTTTAGTGTCCTTGGTGACGGGCTTCAGCTTTGGGGCAACATCACCAGCCGACTCGCCAGACTGGGCCCCCGGCATACACTTCTGATAGTTCTCCACACTGAGAGTCTGCAGGCCCTGCAGAGCAGAGACAGCTGTTGTGGCTGTATTGAGACTGGCCAAGAAATCCTCAATAGATGTAAATCGCATACCAGTACGACGCGATCCGTTCTCCTGCTCCACGTCAGAGTCATCACTGGAACTGCTGGAGCTCAGGAATGACTTGACAGTCAGGCGGCGAAATGACTTCTTAGGGTTTTTATCCATTTTTGTGCAAAAACAAGAAAAATCAAAAACTAAATAAAATATTCTTTAATAAATACTTATTAACCGTTTAGAGTACGCGAGACTAAGCTCTTTGGCTACCAAAGCTTAAAATGTATTTCTACTTTTCCTATTGTTAACAATACCGACGCTCGACAAATTGGCTTCAGAAATTTGGCTGACCAAATAAAAAAAAAAATGGAAAATTGAAAAAAATTTTATTTTTTAATAATTTTATTCCCTTAACCGTACCGACTCGGCTCGAATTGTAGAATGAGACCTATAGCTGTCTGTGTCAGGGCATATCAAAATAACTGACATTTACTCACAGGCTATCTAGGATGCCTCAAATCCCTCCTTATGTCAACTAGGTATATATAAATACATATACATTTGTGAAATCAGTGAAATCAAAATCTATGGCTATAGGATATAAATGTATGTAGTGAAACGGAGCAGAAGTCGAAGTTATTTCAATAATTCAATCACGTGTTATCGAATAATTGAATAAGTCATCGTGTCGAGCGACACAAATTTAATTTCAATACGCAGAACGTTTAACGTTTAACGAACGGGCGACAGCGTCAAAGACATTGCCGATTGAGGCAGGAGGAGGCATTAACCGAGCGGGAAGGGCAATGAGGGGCCCAAAGACTCAGCTACGTAGACGGAACCGCTGTGGCAGCCAGGCAAAGGCAAACGCAAAGGCAGAGATAGAGACAGAGGCAAAGGCAAAGCAGAGACGGAGACGGAGGCAGTCAGGCAAGCAGGCAACGTGAGTGATTGTCGCAAAAGCTCAAAGGCAACGGCTACAACTCTTCGAATTGTACTGATTTTTATTTATTTTATGTTTGAACCGAAACGCTTATGGAATTCCAAATGAAATCCGACTGCGCCCCGCACTAATGGGGGGGCCGCCGCACTACCGGAGCACCAGATATATAGACCAGTTATTCGTTTAGCCCCCGCCAATTGGCAATTGGTGTGGGAAAAAGTTTTCGTTTCTTCTTCACACAATTGCTAACAGGCGTGGCAAATTTCCATTTGCCCATTTGCATGTTCAACTTCAACTTCAGCTTATTGCGATCCCGATCGAATTTTAAATATTGTCCACACTACATCGTCTACCTTGAACTTCAAAAGAGTCGCTGTCCATTGATGAATTGCCCATGACACTAGCCCCAGCCCCTAGCCACAGCTGTTGACCCAGAAAATAATAACAAATTATATTATTTGATACTTCACAAAAGTAAAAGTGTGTGTGTGCATGTGTGCGAGTGCGTGTGCGTGACAGACGAATGTCATCGTCATCTATGGCATTCAGAACGAAAGGAAAGGTGTAGTGAAAAGACATGTCTAACATATCACGAAATTAAATTTAATTAGAATTACTTGATCTTTATATTTATAAAAATATAAAATAAAAAAAATAAAATAAAACATATTTAACAATTAAAATTAATTAAATCATATAAAAAATAAAAATAAATAAATAAATAAAAAATAAAATGCAGGTATTAAACAAGAATTAAATACAAAAAATTGAATATAAAATATAAATTTTAAAATTTTATATAAAAAATATATCTAAATAGCACTAAATGCCGAGTCATGTCTCAGATATTACAAGTCATGCACAATTGAGAGATTTGGGCACTTAACTGAGTGTTAAACTTAAACTTAAGATAATGAAAATAATCTTAAAATATATAAACAATATAAAAAACCGCTCATAAATACCAAGCAAAACACCAATGGGAACATCCTCACGTAAACTGGGTCGAGAACTGACCTACAGGACACGTTGGGGAATGCAACCAGTCAATCGACTAATCGACCAATCAAACTACCAATTAATCGGCCAATCAGCCAGTCGGACAGTTCGTCCGTTTGTCAGTCTGACAGTTTGCTGAATTCGATAGATTTTTGACATACTCGTTTGTTCGATGAGCTCGATGAACTTGGATTTTCTCATTCACACGCTGCTGTCCGTGGGAGAAAAATGTGAGTGTTGCTGCTCTTCTTCTTGTTTTTGTTGCTGTTGTTTTTATTCGGTTTTTGGGGGCCAAAATTTGCGCTGATTGGCCTCGGTTAGCTGCTTAAACAAATCAATACGAAAACGATGCAAATGGCAAAAAGCATGTCAACAATGCTGGCGAGTAATTGGCAGAGTGCTGAGCAGACAATCAACCAAAAGGAGCAGCAGGAGTTGGCCCTGATGACGTGCACTGTGATGTTGATGATTGCATTTTGAATGTGACCAAGAGAGCGAGAGAGAGAGACTGTGTATGGGTGTGTGTGTGATAGCGATCGCCGTCTCTGTTGCCGCCAAAGTGCAGCTAAACATCTGGAGCAGAAGCAATGGCAAATCGCCGCCCAACTGTCCAACTGTCCCAAGCAGGTGATCAGTGATCTTTGCCGACGCGCCCAGCGCTCAATTGTGGCAGGGGCAGAGGCCGCGAGGGTGAGTATGCAGTTGGCTTTGATCTGTCACCGCTTGACCGCTTACCGCTTACCAATCGAATCACGGCTGGCGCGCGAGCACCACCAGATAAAATTATTGAAATTACATTGGCAAGACGCCGCAACGTCGATCAGCAACAACAGCTGCGATCTGTTGCAGTGCTCCACAGCGTATAGAGCATTCAGAGATCTCTTTGAGCTAACGCGACACGATCGCTAACACTTTGGTTGAGAGAAAGATCCGGATCCGCCTGAGCTTCAGCCGCAGCCGCAGCCTCAGCCTCAGCCTCAGCCTCAGTCGCAGCCATAGCCTCAGCCTGAGCGGCAATAATTATCGCTTTTAGTTTCAACTTGGCCTGTCAATGTAATTCCAAAAATGTCGTCAGTGTCGCGTTGTACTTGTGTAGTAGCTCATCAGGGCCATGGCCCAGGCACCCAGAGCTGGAATCCAGCTTTTGATCGGTACTGTGATTCGATTTTCTGCCGCTTTAGTCGTCTGCCTTCTGCCTTCTGCCTTCCACCTCGTTGTCGCTCTGGCCATGCTGTGCTTCTCACTCGTTTTTAAAATGTAATCATCATTAAAATATTTATGGGCCTTCTCTCGCTCTAACCAACACCAACAACAGCAAGAGCAACACCCAGGCACATGGCCAGGCTTGGGTCAACGCAATCCCGTCAGTTAGTTGGGACAAAACTGTGGACGGCTTGTAATGACCATACATAGCAATTGGTTCTCACGTTCGAGAAGAAGCGCTGCCAATTTGGCGTCATCGTTGTCACAGTCGACCGACTTGCAGTTGCTAGTTGGAATCGGGAAGCATACTCAGTCAGTCAGCATTGGAGTTGTCTTTTGTCACCTGTGCGCTACGAATTAACAGAACGTAACCAGACAAGTAGCTGTGCGACCACAGATCATTGACCACAGATCAAGCAATCAAATTAAGTGTGTGCAGAGAGTGAGAACAAGAGCTGAAGTGAATTAATCTAAATAGCAAGCGAATGTTTACTTCATTGATATCACCTCGAATGATATCACATGAAAGCTTCTGGATTAAGTGCTTTGGATTGATCGTAAGCTTTTGGTTTCTAAATGTTGAAGTTCAGTCAACTACAATGCTTCAGTTCAGGCAATCAGTCGAAAGCTTCTAGCACAAATCATATTGCCTTAGAGTCATCCTATTAAAAGCTTTTGCAGCTATAAAGCACGTGAAAGCTTTATTATCAGTAAATCTGTCTAACTAGAAGAAAACATTTAATATAAAAGCTTTGTACTCCAATTGCCGTTATAGCAACAGAACAGCTTTAATAATAATTACGCTCCGAAGACATTTTTAAGCTTTCATTAACTCAAATGCTTTCAATTTCAAAAGATAGCTGTTCATATTACAGTAGAACTAATTAAAGCTTCTATAAGCTGTAGATTAGATTAATCACGCTTGAAGCTTACAAAATTAATATTAATTTTGTTATATATATAAACAAAATATATGAATAGAACCGTATTTCTAGATGACGATGCAAATATGAAAAGTAGTTACAAACTGCAGAGAGAAAGAGAAATAGATATATAGGTAATTCGATATCTTTCAATTAAGCTATATTTAACCAATAGATGTTTCACACGTCCCACTGTCGACCACCCCTGATGACTTGTTCTACCTACTAGCCAATGTGCTGACGGGTTTCAGGCCATGTCCAAATGACACCGCTTCGATTTGACTGTTCGTCGAGCCGTTTCACTGTCATTACCATGGCCAGTGGCATTTGGGCATTGGCTGAGTATCTAGTCGAAGTCGAAGTCGAAGCCGAAGTCAAAGTCAAAGTCGTCTCCTGGCTGGCTGACTGACTGACTGACTAACTGACTTGTCATGTGTGGCATATGTAGCCTCAAATGCGGCTGTGGCAGCTGTTGCCGTTTATCAATTATGACAAATCTTTGCGCATGCGTGGCCAGCGTCGCAGCTATTTTTATAAACTTTTATAAAGTGTTTGCCCTGCCATACGAGTGTACAAGTGCGTGTGTGTGTGTGGCTGCCTCGAACTGCCCTCCCTCCATCCAACTTGTGGTCGTCTAGCTTGCGCCTTGCTATCCCCTGCGTTCGTGTTTCATTTTAATTTGTAATTATTTCTTGAGCGTTTTTGCTCGTCTGGTGCCCCTGCTGCTGCTTCTTCTTCCACTACCACTACACATAATGTTTATTATCATCTTGTATAATTTCAAACGATTCCTACATACATACATATATTGTTGTGGCTCTTCGTACTTTGTTGCTTTTTTCGAACTTCATTTGCGCTTCGGTTCGGTGACAAATAAATTAAGTAGCTGAGCAAAAAGCTGCCTGGCGGCTTTGGCCATCATTACAACAACAACAATGATAATAACAACAACAACAACTATAACAACTAGCTGCAATTAAGAGAAGTTGTCGTCGTTTCACTGAAGCTGTCATTGTGGCTGGCTCTGTGCGAGGCAAGGCGAGGCGAGTCGCTCGGCTCGGTAACAACGCCCCTTTTTTTAAGATTTATTAAATGTTCGGTGATTGGAAGCAGTCAACGCAGACCGAGCCCCAACGCGGGGCAATTACTCATAATGGCGACCAATGTAAGTACGGCGCACGTTTGCCGAAGTGGGGAGCCTAAGCGTCGTATCACAGATCTGGCAACGCTTAACAATAGCTAAATCTTAGTCGAGACATGAATGAAAAATAAGTTAAGCTAAGTAAAGTAGCCAACAAACCTGGAAAGTCAGCCTGGTAAAGTCAAATATCAGAGCTAATCATATAGATAAGGCATTCCACCTCACGAAGAAATTAATTTTAGTATAATCTGTGTTTGAATTGATTTAAATAATTGAATTATTTTCTTTATAAATATGTTTTTTATGCATTAATCGAATTTCTATCCTTTAATGGAAAATGTTGCTCGAAATTCTGCTCGAAATTTTATTTGGAACTTGAAATTAAGACAGAACTGTTTGCTGGCTGCTGCCATCATCCGCGCATCAGCCACTGCGAGCCCACCTTGCCGCATGACCCACCTGAATTGAAGTCCAACAAGTGATCAGATGCTGCCCACACACCCGGGCAGACAGCGTTGCCACTCAATCAGCAGTTGCTCTGCCAACTTGAAGCCAAATCAGCTGCTACTGTGCAGAGCCACCGGCGTGTGGTGGTTGGGCAACTTATGCTGCTGCTCCAGCTGCTGCTTGAATGGCTTCAAGGTGCATCGCTCGCAGCTCGAGTCGTTTATTAATTTGGCATATGACAAATTATGCGTTGGCCAGCAATTAGAACTGAAATCAACAGACAACTGTGAGGCTTCTGTCGTCTTGGCCTGGCCCTGGCTGTGGCTCTGAGCCATGTACATTTAGCGCTGATTTAACAAAATTTTCTGCAAGACACGTACAAAAGCTTCGATCTGCCAGGGCCCAATCTGCAGCGAGCGGGGCTCAGGACCTGAAGGACGAGGCGCATCAACAGACGACAAGTGGCACTTCGGCGCATTAAGAAAATCTGTACAAGTGTCACTTTGGCAGGCCAGCAAGCCAGAGCCAGAAAACTGGACTCCGAAGTCGCAGTCGAAGTTGAAGTCGCAGTCGGTAGTCGGTAGTCGGTTGCCGGTAGTCGAGTAGAATTATAACGCCAACGTTGACCAACAGGCAGTCGGGCAGCCAAATGCAATTTCACTGCACAACGAGGATTATAAATCCTCTCCTTGGTTACTTTTCATTTAAGCAGCAGCGGTAGCCAGAAAAAAAAAATATTTATATATATATGCATATATATATGGTATACGGCAGTATTTATTTGAAATTTGTCCAGTCATCGGCATTATTTAATGAGTTGCCAACAGGTTGCTGGGGCCGGGCCAGGCGAATCCAACCAGAAAATCAGCAGCCGCAGTCGTTCTGCTTCAGTTTCAGCTACGATTTGCTGAGTCAGCGCCGCAAACAGAAGCCAACAGGCGCAGTCGGCGCATCAGTCAGCGTCCGCCAGTTTACATCCACATCCACATCCAGGTCCATGGCCAGGTCCAACCTACGCCTGCTTCCTTGTGAGCCTGCGCCTGCCAGAAGTGTCATGTAAATGCAACATGTTGGGCGCTGCCATCGCCACCGTCGACGTCGCTGCACTTGACATTGCTATTGCTGCTGCTGCTGCCGCAGCCACAGCCTCAGCTGCTGCCTCTGCCGCGTCGCAACGTGTAATGTCAATTTGACAGACAAACTGTCGACCGTTTGAAGCATATTCAGCTACTGTCTACTGCTGCCCATCCACCGATTATGATTTGTTTGATTATGATCCTCTACAATTCAAAAGGCAAGGCATATCACTTTCGCCAGACTTCGAATTCTGATCGTTTCAATGAAGTAGGCTCAGAAGTAAAACAGTTAACTTCAAGTTTCTGATCGGAAAAGCAATGCAACTTCAAAAATTGATATAAAATACAGCAAAATATGCAGCCAGTTAAATTTACTAATAATAGTAAGAAAAGCTATAAAAAATTACCAATAATTTTATTAAGCCTTCATTAAAGCTTAGCAGCTCTAAACAACAACAAAAATTAAACTGGCTTTTAAAGCCATTTTACTCTTTGAGATTTCTAAACATTTTAGTTAGCGCCGCGAGCTGCTTTTTATTTTTTTATTTTTTTTTGCCGCTGGTCGAATCGAAAGCCGCTGAAGGCATGTGCTGAAATCAAATGCCGAATGGAATCTGGAGGCTGGCTGGATGGATGGATCTCGGGTCTCGGGTACCTCTACTGGCTGGCTGCCACAGCTACTTCAACTTGAGGCGCAGACAAAGTGCTACTTCACATGCTTAGAGGCACGCAGATTACACTTGTATACACACACTCGGGCAATGCACACGATATAGTACATACCTATATAAACACACACAAATATATATATATATATAGGAATAAGTGTGAGTGTGTATGGGTTGCCTGGCGTTGGCATCCACAGCATTCAATAAAGAATTTTTGCGATTTTTATCTTGCGCGCGCCTTGCCGCGTCACCCGAACACAAAAATACAGATACAGATACAAATACGAGTATAAATACAAGCCGAACGATGTTAGTGTACGGCTGCCCCTTTGCTTAATACTCATAATTGATTAAAAAGAAAATTTCCATGGCATTTATGCGTACCACGCCACTCACACACAATGTGGAGTTGTTGACAGCCCCCAAGAAGGAAGACGCAGAGAGCTCAGACTCTGGCCGTGGCCATAGCTGTGGCTACGGCTACGGCTGTGGCTATGCCAGTGGCTCAGACTGGAGTTTGTTCTTTGGAAGTAGTTGTCGAAATGTTTTTATTTGTTATCGATTAATCGCTTGAATCAACAGCCGGCAGTCAGTTGTACAGTGGCAGTTGTCTGTCTCCCTCGCTCGCACTCTTTGGTCCGTTTTGTAGCTTACAGATACGCATTCACAATCTGAAATGCTCATATATACCCATATGCGTATCTGTATCTGTATCTGTATCTGTATCTTTTGCATGTCGACCTCTCTGACTGGAAATGTTGCTGTGTAATTGTTTTGAAGTTTGCCTCAAAGATTGGTAGCAACAGCAGGCCAACTGCCTGTCAGCCAAACTCTCGACTCGACGCTCGACTCCCGATTCCCAACTCTTGGCTCTCGACTCTCGGCTCTCAACAAAACGTAGCTCTCAGCCGGCAGCATATTCTGCATCTGACTAAACTCGAGATTTGCGCTGCTGTCAAATACTGATTGATCGATTGTTTGCACACGTTTTTATGAGCTTTCTTCTGCAGCGCATTTATTGAGTATTTTATTAATTTCAACTGATCGATGAGCCATTGCCTGGTGGCAGTTGCCCCACAGCTTATGCCACTGCTGCTCTTCAATAATCCACGGACCTGCTACAGTTAACTCTGCAGTGGGTGGGTCCACGTTCGACTGAAAGCGTGTCGAAAGCGCCCAAGATGACTGACACAACAAGGTCATACAAATGGCTGTAACATAATTTTAAAAGAAGCTGGCATCACTGCGAATATACCCTAGAAAATAATAAAGCTCTGTCAGCTACAATCGTGACTCTGGCATAAAGCTGGACAGGTCAAACTATACCCCAGAGTAACTACAGCTAGGGCAGCTTGTATTTTTTTTATTATCTATATTCTATACAGTATTCTAATTTTCTATAAAATCCCATTTTGAATCCAGCGTTGATTGCAAGGAACATTTCAAGGAGTTAAAAACTTTAATATAATTTATTTAACTAAAATTGAAATATCTAAACTGAACTATTTCTGGGTAATGAATATCTAGAAAAATCTTTCAAAAATATTGAAAAACTCTACTATAAGATATATAAAATATAAAATAAAGGCAAATATATTTTTATAATGATTTAAATATTTGATGGTATCTAACTTTCCTTTCATATAGTATATATTTAAATATATTTACATATACATTTTATATTATATATTTAATTACTTTGGTGACGGCTTTTGATAGTTTTCCGCTCATTTGATTCTCAATTGGCTTCTCGAAAAATTCGTTTCTATGGAACATAGTAAAGTTCGTTTAATGATATGTGACTTCCTAACATTTGAAAGTCGGTTTATCAATTGGCACTCGGCACCGTTGGCTTTTTAGATCTGCTCTTCTGCGAACTGATTGATTTCGATTGTAGACATATTCTACGAAGTTTGGCTACCAGTTGACACCGTTTTGTAAGTCGACCCCCACTTGTCTCACGTGTCGATGGGCGCACAGATAACGGATGAGCTGCAGGCCCTCTGCTCTACGCTCCCGCCTTGCTCTCTTTTACCCTGCACAGTGGGGCACAGCGTTTGGAATTAGATCGAATTGTGTTGTGTCTGCCGCGATTTGAAGCTTCCGTAACGACGTATGTACAGTGGAGTCTCGTTTTTGTCTTTTGTGGTTTTTTTGGTGTCAGTGTCTCCCGCTAAAAACGCGGAAAAACGTATTAAATACAAATTTCCTGGTAATAAAACAGAGACACAGCCGCAGATGGGCCCGGAATGGACAGGGGGCAGCCAAGGGGCTACCAAATAAAGAAATAAATCTTTACACCCGAAAAAAGTGACCAAGGCACAGAAAGAGATGGCAATAGAGTGAGAATTAAACAGATCTTACATCGAGTGACTAACTGCTGTGCCCATCGACAACCGAAGGCTTCAGATGCTGCTGCTGCTGCTGGCGCTGGTGCTGGTGCTGCTGCATTTGTTGTAGCGCGATTTGTGCCTTTTGCCTTTATTGTTATTTTTGTGTATTTCTTGTATCAGCGTGTAAATCTCGCTCACACACACAGTCCGCCAGATGAAATACGGAGCTCAGCATCTCTCTCTTCGCGTCGGCCCAACAGAGCTCAGCTCAACAGAATTTTTATTGGAAATCTGTACGTAGAAGTAGTCATCATCATCATCATCATCAGCAGCAGCAGCAGCAGCGGCAGCATGATCAGCATGATTATTATTATCGTGATTATCATTATCTTCAACAGCAGCCGCAGCCTCAGCCGAGGCTTGTTCCTTGTATTTGGTTTTTGATTATTTTATTTATACTTTACTTATTTTTTTTTTTGGTTTTACTTTTTTTCGTTTCTGTTTCAGATGCATATCTCAAAGCGCGTTGGCAATAAAAATATATATGAGCTGTTGATGACTGCATATAAAAATGATTCGAAACAGGCACAAAAGTACAAAGAAAAACAAAAAAGAAACCCTCGAGTGTTGTGATATACAGATGTATGTCGAGTCTCTGACAGCGCCGCAACTGCAACTCGACTCTCTGCAGCAGCAGCCGCAGCAGCCTCAGCATCCCAGATCCTGACAAGCGCCATAAACTGCAGTAATCTGTTGTCTTCAACAATGCATCTACATACATATATATCTGTAGTCATCATAATATACTTTATACTATGAACGATAACAGGCAATCAAAGTCAGTCTAACAATAGCTAAACATTCATATTATTATTATTGTTACATGATCAAGATCTAAATAGTAATCACCAACAAGAAATGCCAAAATAAATTTTAATTAACTTTTAAGAGTTTAAGACAAGTTTGAAGTATAGGGCTGACAGCCTTAAAGGATTAACAAGCAACAATTTTGATGATTCTTGACATGAAATCGGAACAGTTTTAATCACCTGAAAGTGAAATTTTCAAATATTAAAATAATTTTAAGAGATTTGTGTGTGGGATTTATAGAGCATCTAGAGCAATAAAAGTGATTTCCATACTCAGATTCGAGCCTGTGCCTCTGTTATAGAAGCCCTCAACAGTTCTGTAGCTAAATGAAGCTATTCTATTTCACAATGTGAGCTTTAGGCTATCATTTGATGGCCAACTGGAGCGCCAAATCACATTGGGCAGGATAGAGAAAGGTATGTGGATGCAGAATGCATTTAATTGCTATAATTTTTCAATCGTAACAAAAGACAGCAACAAACGGGCAAACAGACAAAGCAACAGCAGGCAAAAGGCCGATGCGAATGTGCCTGGTCAATTGTGAATTGGGAATTGTGAATGTGCATGCGAATGCAGCGAGCCATTTAGCCAGGTGAGTGAGTGCGCGTGTGTGTGAAGATTTCCTGAAATCAAATCTAGCAAATCAAACCGAAAGCCAAAAACCAAAAACCAAACACCAAACAGCAAACTAAACACAGCCGATGGGCAAACTGATGCGCATCGATGTCAGCAGAAACTAAACTAAATGCCAGCACTTTAGACCCGCTTTACGTTGTGTAGGACGTGGCCAGAAGGGCGGAAGGCGGGCTGGCGGCATTGGAGCTCTTGGGGGCTGGGTCGCACAGGCGCCGGAGCGTGCCATCAATATGGCAAACGACGACAAACGCAAATTTAGAAACGACTGAGTGACTCCCAACGCGACGGCATTGAACAGAAGCCGCAGTCGAAGTCAAAGCTGAAGCTGAAGCTGAAGCCTTAGCTCAGCATTTAGCTGCCCCAGCTACAGCTGTAGATACAGCCGCAACTATAGATACAAATACAGACTCAGCTACAGCTGCAGACACAGATACGGCAAGTAAAAGTGAACTAGTTGAGCATGCCAAGCGAAAATGTGCCCCTTACATCAGGTTTCTACCAACATCTTACTATGCACAATGCAATACCTACAACTTAATCGATTTTAATCGATTGGTTTATCGGATATCAATATATTATAAGCATATATAGCTGGCTATGCGCCCTGTTATCTGTCTATTTGGTTCACATATAGCATACCCAGTGCTTGCTTATTAATACAGGGTATCTATATATGCTTATAAATGGGTCGGCCTTGCTGCTGTTGCTCAGCCAGCGCTTGGTAGCTGGCATCTGGGTGTACAATTACCTTAACGCATCGACAATTATACGAATGGTTGGCCGCCCCACAAAAGGGGGCAGAGCCGACGATGGAGGTGAACATGGACGATGAGGAACAGGGAGAGGAAAGGGTAGACGCAGGCAGTGACGGCGGCCAACCCATCAGGTGCGATATGCGATACGCAGCCGGGCGGCCGAGACAATTGCGCCACGACGTTGCGACTGGGCGCCCAAGAAGATTGTCAGTCAGTCAGATGGTAAGTCGCTCAGTTCTTCAGTTTTTCAATTGCTGCCGCCGCCTGCCTCCAGCAAGAACAACAAAACGAGAAGGAAGGCCAACAGCAACACAGCAACAAAAAAACCCATAACAAAACGCCCCAAAAACACTTTGGCCTGCTGGGCACGGGACATGTGCGCGAGTGTGTGTTAGGCTGAGTGTGAGTGGGTGGGTGTCTCTCGCTCTCTATGTGTGTGTGCCATAAGTAATTTGGGGGCGTCGTGGAAGGTATTGACACCGCCAACAATGACTGCGACAACGACAACAACGATAATGTTGCTGAAGACGTTGGCAACGCGGGCGCATCTGATTGCCTTGCGGTTTTAATTGTAATGCACAGTGGTACAAACCATATGAAATGTGTGACAAAAAAGGCGTAGCACTAAATTGAGATAGTTTTTGAATGATCATAATTTGAAGGCCTACACATCAATTTAGCCAAGGTAGCGAGCTAATCATTGTAACAATTTAGTAACAAAGTTATGCATTGAAAAGAAGTTGGAATTATCTGGCATATATGAGTATGAGTATAAAGTAATCTGCATTCTATATAAAGCTAAGCTTTCTGATAGATTACTATCATATTGTCAGCAGTTTTCAAAAACAATTTAATTTTACTTTGGCTTAAAGAGAAACATTAAGGCGAGGTTTAAGAATCTTGTACTCAACCATTCTCTGCTGTACAAACGAAACAACTGACTAATGTGTAGTGTACTCATTTGTTATTGTAATAATGTTATATTTTTATTAAGAATGTTTACATTTGTTATAACTTTCACTTCCACAGCTGACTTGCTGTTGAAAGCATGCAATCCATCATAGTTTTTAGTTTTGACAGAGAACATTTTTATATTTATATATAATTTTCTTTAAAACAATTAGCAAGTGTTCCACTATGCGATCTACTACCTCCTTCCCTCCATCACTCACACTCTCTCTTTCTCTCTCGCTCTCTCTCTTTCGCTCCTTCTATCTCTGCGCTGCCAGTCGCTACGATTTGCGCGGTCTGCCAGCTTTCTTAGCAGGGCTTCACTTTATCAGACGGCGACCAACTGATTGACATAGCCCAGCCAACTGCTTCAGGCACATCATATACATAAGCAAACACACACACACACACACTCAAACATGTGTGTGTTCAGATTGGATTAAATTGTATTGAAAAGTTTTAGAACGCCCAAGTCACAGGCAAAGTCGCTGTCCAGGGGTTGAGTTTTGCCAGAGAAGGGGGTGTAACTGTGTGAGCGTGTGTGTGTGTGGCAAAGGATGCAGGCTCTATTTACTTTTTAATTGGCAAAATTAATGCAATGCATTGAAATGAAGCCCATCGAAGCAATGGATGCGTCATGGCGAGTGGGTGGAGAGCTGGCAGCCAGGCAGTCAGGCCAAAATTGAAACAGAAGCCGGGAGTTGCTTGGTGGCTCGGTGGCTCAGTGGCTCAGTGGCTCAGTTTACTGGCTGGCATGCCAACGGCACTTCGACGCACTGAGTTGTTGATATTACTCTTCGGTTTGTTTTTGTTATTGTTTTTGTTTTTTTTTTTCTGTTTTGTTGGTGCTTTTGTTATTATTTGTTGCTGTTGTTTTTTGTAATTCTTAGAAATTCAATTTTCAACTTAAAACCGCCGCCAGCCGACGCCCGACAACTGCTGTCCGCTGCTTCCCCACCAGCCAGCTGGCGGTCCCTGTTCGGGTGCTCCGCTCTACAAGTGATTAAGTGAAAACAACAACAGCAACAGCAATAATGAGAAGAGGAAGAAGAGCAGCTCGGCAGCAACCCCAGTGCTGGAAGCACATGCAAAAAAAACCAAGAACTTGGCGGCTTCACGGTTTTGATCCATTCGCATAATATACTGATGATCATGACGATCATGAGGAGCGAACGCTGGCATTGGCATTGCGCCCCCGCTCGCCCGCAGGCTGCTGCAGCCATCCACTCTTCCAGTCAGCCAGTCAGCCAAGTCAGTCACACATATTGAAATAATTATTATCTGCATTTCGAGATCAACACGCCAAACGGAGCCGAACCAGTCCGGGACGATGGCAACTCCAACTCCGACTGCGACTGCGACTGCGGCCTCAATTTGAAGGCCATAAAAAATCAACGCATATTGCACACTGTCAAAGACATCAACCAGGGCATCCTACAGCCCCATCCCTTTCGCCCCCTTTATGATTACTTTTTGGAGTTTGAGCATGAGCCACCCAGCAGAGCACACAATGCACAGCTCATTAGCAGCCAGGCCCTTGGCCTCAACTGTTGTCCTGATATACACTACACTCTCATCGCTCGCTCTTGCCTAGAGCTCTGGCATGAAAAAGGCACAAGTGATAATCCTTTGACAAAGGCTGCGGCTCCCTCCAAAAAACTTGCGAGATTTCGCGCATTTCGGCACACGCAATAAAGGCGAAGAAAGCAGCCCTACAACAACAACACCCGGCTGAAGGTGAGCCAAAGCTGAGTTTTAAACGTGAAGCAGAGCCTCTGGTTAAATGCTGAACGTAATTCCCCCAGGAGTTGCAAAGGCATGACAACAATCAGATTGCCAGGCTCGACTCTCTGCAGCCGAACACTCCCCCCCTGCTCAGCAAGCCCCTTGCTCCGTCCTACAATGTCGTCTCAGCCGGCGTGTAATGCGACGTGTTTGCCTCAATTCGAGCATATGAAAACGGTTTATTTTGCTCGATTAAGTCGCCCGCTTTTGAAATGCGAGTGCCATGCAAAAAGCAAAAAAAAAAAATATTAAAAAGAAAACGAGCCCAGCCCAAAATACAAAAAAAAACGAAATCAAAAAGAGATTTGCGGGGGCGAGATTTGTCGCACAGGAAGCTGGCGAGCGACAGGAAGCAATAAAAAATCCAAATTGGATGCCAACTATTGAAAACCGTTTGCTCGCCAATTTCCTTTGAGACGGGCGATGACAATAGATTAACCATTTAAGCTGTGCGAATGAGACGTGCTACAAAAGCCGAATCGGGACTAAGTGGCCAAGGCGAGAGGGAGAAGCGACCCCTGGGTTAGGCTTAAGCACAATATTCCTAAATACCTCATATTTGGATCTTCTTATTTATCCTGTATGTTCCTCATCTATTGATAGCAGATAAAAGACTAAGAAACCAATTCACACACAGCATTCATTAGACTAAATACGACATAGTTCACAAAGTGAGCGAGCAAAGGCAAAGTGAGTATATTACTCAGTTGAAATATGCATCCTGCCGTCCTCCACATAAACTTCTATATATATGGCCTATAAGCTCAATTTCGACTTGAACGTAAAGCTTTAGGTTAAAGAAAAAATGGCAAGCTAACGCGCATGACACATAACTAATATACTCTATTCAACAGATGAACAAGTATCGACAGTCACGATCACCTGTAATCTTCGTTGGTAAATGATTTTTTTTTTTTGCATTCTACATTCCTTTCTCTTTGGCTCTCACGAGTCGGCATTTGCGCTGGGCAAGTCAATGGCAGATTCCGAAAATTCGATAACACTCAGAGCCGTAAAACTCACGGAGTTACCAGCTGCCGGCGATCAATTGCAGTTACGAGCGTAACAAGTCGTAAAACTTTCACCGATAAACCGATTAGCATCAATGACTCTACGCTCTGGATTTCACTCAATGGACCACAAATCGAACTTCCCAAAATGGCAATAAAAATGCTGCGTACAGGTAGCCCTCGACAGTAGTAACTAGTAGCTGGGCCATAGTTTTACGATCATCATAAACTGAACGGAAAGGTTTCAATTACGCCCGGGCTCCGAGACCTCGGCGATAGCATCTATTTGGCAACTCTAGGTCCAGCCAGACAGTAGCTGAGCATAAAAACCATTTCGTTTGCGCACATAAAATAATGTTTTATCTCAAGACTTTTCCAAATCTTGATGACTTTATTAGTTGTCATTCGAAATATGAAAATGGAAAGAGGAGAAAAGTCAATTAAACAACTTTTTCGGTTTACCTGGCCGATGCTGACTAAGGCTTAAAATCAAAATGATCCAAAACAAACATGAAGCAGTCATAATAACCTGACTGAATTAGAATCCGTATAGCAAGCTGTAAGAACTCCTTAAGGTAAATCACAATATTAAAAATATATTTAAAATATTATAAACTAAAAAAAATCGACTTAAAAATCATGACATTTGTTGAAATGTGTCTTTGTTGTTGCTCGAACGGTTTCGATTTGTGGCATGCACCAAGTGGGACTCCATAATGCGTGCTGCCGCCGCCCACACAGACAGGCAGACAGACAGAGCATGGGGGAGGGGGAGGCAGAAGGAGAGGACGAATGGCAGCGACTAACGCCCCGTGAGCCAAGGCGACAATATTTATAACCCTGTGTGGCGCGTCTCAATTCATTTGGCTCTATATATGATTATAGCAACGGGTGTACACGGCACCGAGTACTTCGCCTCTATCTTTGGACTTTGCCTCTGACTCTGGCTGTGACTGTGCCTAAGTGTCTGCCACCTACGTAAGCGTATAATTCGTTTAGCGTCAGCAGCAGCAGCAGCACCAGCAGCAGCAGCAACAACAACAACACAGAACTTAATCAGTCACTTTAACACCAAGAGCAGTTGCCACAGTTGCCACAGTTGCCGCAGTTGCCGCGAGCTGCCACTTACAACGCACTGTTGCAACTCCAAATGCGTGAGCGTTAAGAACTAAAGATCGGGCGTACGTTGATCGCCTGGCCGGGCTCTGGTTCCGTCTACGAGACCGACACCGACACTGACTCCGTCTCCATCGCCTGCACCCTCCTCTCCCGGTGGAGACTCTGGCGCTGGCGCTGTCATGGTCGATATTGCGTTGACACCAAATTTGCATTAAAATGCAATTGCCGCCAGTTGCAGTGACTGGATTGCAGGCGGAGGGGTAGCTGCATCGTAATGCATCTTTAGTGTCTATTGAGTGGTGCATTAGTCATATAGCCAGACACAACAGCAACAAAGAGAGAGAGGGAGAGAGTGAGAGAGAGCGAAAGAGAGCGCGAGTGCAACACACAAAGACAAGAAGCATATCAATTAAAGCGCAAAAATAGAAACGAAAGCACTCCAAAAAGCACTTTGATCTTGCCAACTTTACGATCGCTGGAAGATCTTTCTATATTTCCATATTGCGACTTGCGCGTTGGACATTCCCAATTAAAAATAGTTTTGACACTTCGCGAGTTGCGACAATTTTCTTGATGCGCCGCCCGAGGCAATAAATTAATTACAAAATTGCCAACTCGGGCGGCGGCTGCTGCGCACTTAATGGCCATGGCTAAAAATCAAATGTGTTGGCATGTGGGCGTGGGCCAAAGCAGGCGGCTGGCCAACAAGCTTTGTAGCTCTTCATTTTGGCATCAACTCGAAATTGCTATATACGCGCGTGTGTGTGTGTACGTGTGTGGGTGTGTGGGTGGGTGTCACGTTGACAACAACAACGAAATTAAATTCCAAGGAAAAGGGCACTTGGTGATATTGCAGCCTTTCTCTCTCTCTCTCTCTCCCTCACTCTCTCACCTTCTCACCCTCTCTCTCTCTCTCTCTCTGTGTGCGGCGCTACCTGCTATTGCTCTTGATCTATGGCACAGCTCTTCTGCGATGCAGAATGAAGTCTAGTGTTTGCTAGCCTGTTGTTTGTAGACAACGCTCAGTCGCTCAGCTCGAACGCCCCCAGTGCAGCAGCAGCAGCAGCAGCTTTCAATTATTCACACATCATCGAAGGGACGCGCAGGTGGGGTGCGGAGGTGTGTTTTGGGGTCCCGGCAGGTGATGTGAAACTAAAAACGACTGCTGCCAACTTTAAACCGAACGTCAAGTTATTTATGCCTGTTTCTGCGTATTGTTTCGTTCATGTCAAATTATTGACCCGCGCCAAGCGCTTTGAAATGTTTATGCATTTTCATGACCGAGATGAGCAATTGATAAATCCAACTCGAAATTATGAATATGCAAACGCCTCAGACAGTCCCGACCGACAGAGAGGCCAGCAAGCAGCAACAATAACAAGAACAACAACAACAAACGGCAGCCAACAGACACCGCCCGCTGTTTCTGAGCCTGTGAAGTAGCCATCAGTAGACTTGGGCCACGTTTACACGTTGACGGAATACGAGCTTAATTTAATAGACACCTAGCAGCTGGCATTGACTGACCTGACCTAGCCACAGCTTTAAGTTTGTTCACATTTCAAATTTCTTCCTCTCGAAGCGCTGAGAAAACGTTTTTTAGATATTCTAAAAGCCACAAAGCCAATTCAATTTATAGACGAAACACTTCTTATAAACAAAAACTTATCACGCTTTGGCTTGCAGCGTGTAAGCTCGTGTAATCATTGCAGCGAGCTGCTCATCATCATAAGCTCGAACAGCGTTAGCTGCATGGAAAAGGGAATCGGAACTGGCTGGCTGGCTGACTGTCTTGGTGTGTGAAGCATCCAACTGTGCTGCTTGGCTGGCCATTTATTTGTTATCAGTTACAAGCGATCAATACAGCAGCAATCAATATGGTCAATAAAGTTCGGCCCAGTCGCTGACTGGGTGCCTCACGCGCTAGGGAGTCACAGTTGGCAGCTGGGAGCTGGACGCTGGAAGCTGCAAGCTGAAGACAGCAAACAGACGAAGATCGCTGCGTGGCCAGCCGCTGTGGCACTTGGCTCGATACAAGGCAGCGTGATGTACACAGTTGAAACTTAAGAAGCCCAACTCACAGCTCACAGTTCACAGCTTGCTGTGTGCTGCAGTGGGAGGGAGCGACGGAAGCGGGTGTAGTGGGGGGCAGCAGAAGGATTGGGGCTGGTCGTCAGTGGGCCCATGTTGTCACTGTTGTTGTCGCTTGATCGCAAATTTGCCATGGCAAGCTTGACAACTTGCAACGAGACAAGCAGCAGGGGCAGAGCAGACACCGCAGCGGAGGGGTAGCGGTGCGGCAATCCCCAGCCGGCACCTTAAAATAATGTTACAAACTTTTTGGCATGTAGCCCAAGTACGGTGCTCCAAGATCGGAGCCCTGTATGCGATTCAATTCGCTAGCAACAAAACTTCAGGCGCTGCGATGCGACTCCACTGCAGCCAACAGCGAAACAGTCAACAAATTGGAGATCACGGTTTTCATGTACTACATGCAAATTCATTGCTACTGTTGCTCTCTGTCCAGCCACAGTCACAGTCACATCTACAGCTACAGCTACAGCTACAGCTACAGCTACAGGTCTGGTCTCTGTTTGGGCTGCCTGGCTACTGTGTGTATCTGTATCTGTATCTGTATCCATAACCATAAAGCCAGGCTGCAGCCGGAAGAGCGCAGCTTAAATAAACAATCGCAACAACTAGCTGCTGCCGAGGTCCACGGTTCGGCCAAACAGCCAGCCAGCCAACCAGACAACCCGCGAACCAACCAACGAAACCCAACGCAACCAAACCAACTCAAGTCGTTCACAAAAGCAACAAGCAACCATATGATACCCTACACTATAAGCAATCGAGCATGCCAAAAGATTAAATAATAATTTAGTAAATGCTATTATTTTCTATCCATACTATGGATATATGGATATATACTATGCATACTTGTATTCTTCAATCTATGCCTTGGTTGAGATTTAATCTCTAGGAACAAAAAAAAAAAACAAGAACAGGACGAAAGGATATATCCCATTCAAATCTTTCAGTGAGTTGATAGAGTGCAACTCTATCCGCATCTGTTCTAAATGTATTTAAAGCGTGATTTACTTTAGTTCAATATATTTAAAATATTTACTATACAATAAAGTGGCTCCGACATTAAAGTCCTATTGCCTTTGCGAATCGATGGACTCTTTGGCAATAGGCGTAGCTCTTTATGCTAAGTAGCTAAACTGTTTGATCAGCTTGTCCGACTATCGAGTATTCGTCGCCTTTTTGGGTGCTCCGAGCAGCATTTAGCCACTGGCGACAGGAAGCCACCGAAAGCCGCCAGCTCTTACTGCTCCCAACCACCCAGGCAAAGGCAGTTGTTGCAGCGCACGTGGCTAAACTGGCTGACAGGGGACAAGACGAAGTGACTGGGATAGCAATTGGAATAGGGATTCGGATTCGGAATCAGCATGTAAGACGAGGCACGGTCTGGCGCTGCAACAGCATCATGATGCACTAATAGACAACACACACACAAATATATATCTATATATATATATATATATATTCGTTACATTGATGGCACTACACACACATACATATATATATATATATATATATATATGTAGGTATATATATATATAGGCATATAGTTCTGAATTGTTAGCTTTATTTACTTAACAACCTCATCGATTATTGACTTTTGTTTATCTGGAGCAATGAATATTTCAACGGGCATCACATATCAATGCCGCGTCACACAGGAGCCGTCGCTGCGAGTGTTTGGCATGATTTGGGCTTCGATTACCAAATGCCTTGTGGAAAGAGCAACTTAAATATGGCTGCCGTTGATGGGCGAAACTTCTTATTACATTTATTTCCACTTAAGAATTATGCCTATTTTATTTTGCTTATCCAATTTGAAAAGCTCACCTGGCAGCTAGTGCAATTCTTGCATCATTCGATTTCACAATCACTTTTCACTTTTTCGCATAAGCCCAACGAAACTGACTACTAAACCTCACAAAAGTCGGCTCTATTGTGAACTGAGACAATTTCTATTCGATTTCTTGGGGCTACGAATTGACGCATAATCGATTGCAGCGCTGCCAACTTGCGAGCAAAGCGCCGTTATCGCAATGAATCAAAATAAACTTTTTGATCAAAAAAAATATTTATTATATATATGTTCAACAATTCAATCATTAGATACAAACAAATTTATTTTATTTATTTTATATATAAGGTAAAGAGTGTTTATATAATGTGCAATTTATATTTTAATCCATTTAAAAATCATAAAATAAAATTGTATAATATTTTAAGTTCACATTTCTTTTTAAAATATTTTAAAATTTACAAAAAAATTTTTTTTTTTGTTTTTTAAACGGTTTTTAATACATTTGCCCATAGACATTTTTGTAATACATATCATATTATTTAAAGCAACTCAAGGGACCAACAAATGATGCTTCTAATTCAAGTTATTTCTATAACAAAATCTACATTAAACCCATTTAGTTGACATTGACGTCACAAAGTGGAAATCGAGCAACGCAATTGCGCTATCTTTCTCACAGGGAACGAACAGAGTCTCCAATATCGAGACTGTAAACAAATTGAAAGAGCAATCGAAAAGCTCTTGATGCCATAAATAATTGAAGTGAAAAGTTAATTTCGAAAGAGTTTCGGATGTGAATGCATCGAGTCCGGTGAGTGAGCCGCAGGTCTCAGATCTGCATAAGCCTGGCAAATATGTCTACATATATTTCTGTCAACTCTCTGGCAATGGGCTAACAATTTTGTGTGCCATTAATTTGCGGCATGTAGGCCATAAATTCCAGTTGCCACTTGCCGGTTACAATGAAGAGCCCGACCCGGCCCGGCCCGGAAACGCGGCTCGAGAAATTTGTAACATAACAAAAAAATATACGAAAAAACAAAAACAAACATTTCCTGTGGGCTGCAGGTAGCGCTTTCCTCTTGAGATTGGCCTTAAAAATTATTTATATTTATTTTTTATATTTTTGTTGTTAGAAAATCAAACAATTAACCTCGAACTTGCGCCTTGTTGCTGCGGCGGTGTTGCTGCCGCGCTTACAACATGTTTGAGACATAAAAATTTCCAATTAATTTTTGTTTTTGGTTTTTCGGTTTTTTCGGTTTTTAGTGGCGACGTCTACAAACTTCCACGGAACGCCAACAGAGACAGAAACCAAAAAAAAAAAAAACAGAAACAAAAACAAAATTGTCACAGCCGCCGTTTACAAATAATTTTTGTTTCTTTCGGCTCTTTGGGGTTTTCAATGGAAACGAAACTCATAAAACATGGCCAACAAGCCGGCCAAGCGACCGCCACACAAAATACAATAAAAATCCATTCGCACACACACACGCACACACACTTGCGCTAAATGTTGGCCAGGCCCCGCTTACCGAACCAGCCCCATGCCCCACCCTCGATCGCTTAGGCAACTTCAAACGGGAGCAATTAAAAATTGCTACGTTTTTTTCCTCTTTTATTTATTTTCATTTCATAAAATTTGATGAAACACTTGACTAGCCGATGCTCTTACCTTGCCTCACCCTTGCTTCCTTTCAGAGCCAGGAGACAAGATGTTGCAGCTGCAGCTACAAATGCCGTCAACTGGCAACGGACAAATGGAGCAGCCGAAGCTCTGCAGATGATCAGGATAATCATACAACACTAGTCAGCAGCAACAGCCTGAGACTGACGCGGCAGTGAATGAAACTGTTATGCTTTATATTCGTACAACTTCAAGACCTTAAGAGAGACTTGTTTGCATAGGTAACTAAGCTGTAAAACTAACATAGCTGTAAAAGTTGCACTCACAAAAATGGCTTTAAAACGATTGCTGCTTAATCAATCCTTATATAATCCTTCATATACACATAACTATTTGCTGATCACACAAGCTGCTCGTAATCTGTGTAAATTAAACTCTCTTCCTCTTAAAGAACCTATTCGACTCAGATTGTCCTTTGACTAGAGGATAGTTTAATAATTTCCCAATAAGCAGCTCGATTTAGCGGGCATGTCTGTCCTGCCCCGTCTTATATGGCATGTTGCATGCCACATATGTGCCTTCGAGCCCTCGCTTGACTCATCAGACTAATAATAAAAGTTCATTAGGGACGCTTCAGAGCGTCTAGTTTCGAACGGAGGGTTGCTTCGGCCAGAGTTGGTCGCCGGCTTGGCTTTATTGCTAATAAATATTGGCTCATAAATTCATAATTAATATTTGTGGCAAGACTGCGAGTAGATTTCCATATGCTCAAGCTTCGGCAAATGTTCGCCTTTCGCAGCAAGGAACGCGCACTTCACATATGCACGCACACACACGCACACACACACATATATACATATATATAATTTAGTCAAATATTTTAATTGTTTTATTTTTATAGTCGGAAAATGTTCATTGCCATTTGCAGCGGCAGTGGCAGTGCCACGCCCATGCTCCACCTGCACAGCCAAATCCTTTGGCCCCATTTGTCGCTGCGTATGATAAAATTTTATCGCTTGGAAATTTTTCAATTTTCCCAAAAGGAGTGCACGAGAGGCTGCTTGCTCTGCATACAAGATAATGATGATGATGATGTCGATGACGATGTCGATGATGAGCATGTTTGGTGAGTGCAGCGCATGCTGCATGCAAAGATGTGATGCCCCTTATTAAGGCTAACAACCCGCAACAGGACACAAGTGAGGCACCCTCGTGCGGCGGGCACTAAAAAAGGACATGTTCCACTTGAAAAATAACAATTTCATTCAATTTTTGATCATTTGCCACCAGAAATGGCAAATCAAAAAGCTATAAAAGCCAACGACGACAAAAGCCCAGCGACTAGCCAACAAGGACCGACCCAAAATGTGTCTGCCCTGCCCAGCAGTTGCTTCTTAAGCGGTTCGGGGGCGGTTTTTGCTGCCTCTTTTGCGTCTACTTCATGTTTTTTTTCTGTTTCTGTTCTTCTTCTTGTAAATTTTTGAGGCAAGGACCGCTTGTTGGCTTTAAAATTGAAATGACACACGCACAGAGCCCACTCACACCCACATCCACGCAGGCAGCCCCATCCAGGCCGCTTGCATGTGATTGAGTCCTCGGCCAGCAGGCGGCTGTTCCAAATCCTGCACGCAAAATTTATGTTGCATAAAATTTTTCAATGAATTTTATACCAGGAATTTGACTTGGTTTTACATTTGGCCGTCGCTTTGCCACGGCAATGTCTTCAATTTTTAGATGACTTTTGTCTACGCACGTGGCATATGGAGCGTAAACCATTCGCATTCGCATTCGCATCCAGATTGAGTTTGAATACCGTGTCCCACCCCGCACCTCAGCCACCACCCCCACCAGCACTAGCAGCAGCATCACCACAATCCCAAAACGCCCAGCGGTGGGACAGTGTCATCGTAGCAACCACCAACATCAGCCGTATCGAAATGTAAGCCAAACACAGGTCATTCAGCATTGAGTCTTAAGGCTTGAGCTGTGCGGCCTGGCCTCCGACTGCGGTCTATGCCACAATGTTGCATGTTGCAATTGCTCGGGCAGGCGCTTCCAGTTGCGGTTACGTTTTTGATTACTGATGTGCCCGGGTGGTTCGTTAAGCCAATATTTCCTTCATCTGCTTTCTGATTATGCGGAAATTAAACTTCCTACAAACATTTTTAACTATCAGAGTTTATAGTTGAGTGCAACATGATTTTAGATATTTAAAGTACTCAATATTCAAATCAATTCCATTTACAGTGCAATGAATCGAGTCGCTAAGCTGGCAGAGGCACTCCAGAGGCATGGCATTGCTGTGCATGATTAAAGCATTCGAGACAGTCCCACGCAAGCAGCACTTGCATGGCCAGGGAACGCACTGGCAGTACGTAGGCCAAAGTCATGCCAACATTGAGGATCGTTTTCTTAAATTAATGCTTACAAAATGCAAACAGCAGCAGCGAGCGCAGAGGTAGAGGCAGAGGCAGAGGCAGAGGCAGTTGCCTTGAGAGCCTGGACATGAAAATGCAAAATCTAAACACTTGATTGTTGTCAATACGCAACAAGCGATGCTCCCACTGGCACGGCGAGGTGGAGAGGCAGGGCGCAGGCGCTAAGACACGACGCGATCTGTGTCCGTGTCCCAGGATGGGGCACTTGGGGATTACGTACAATTATTGCATTTTGCTGTTAAACAATGCGAAGGTGTTGCGAGGCAGGTAACCGCCCGGGGGGGCATGTAACGAATTTGTCGCTGTCTGTCGCTGTTTAGCTGCGGCCAGCGAGGTGTGAACAACAGCGGACGCTAAATTTAGACGAGGGGATGGGGACACAGCAGCATCAGCAGCAGCAGCATCAGCAGACTCAAAAGGTGCACATTCGGGCTAAATAAATCAAAAATTTGGCTGCTATGCGGATGGGACCACCAGCGTCTGATAAACAACAACAACAACAACAACAACAACAGCAGCAGCAGCAGCAGCAACACAAAAGAGTCAAAAACAAAAATACAAAAAACCACAACAGACAGAAATGTGGCAAGAGGCAGGGGCAAAGCCAGAGACATAGGCAAAGGCACAGAACCTAGGAAGGGGCATGCAACCTGCTGCGCATTTTGACTGCTGTGTTAAACGCCTCGACTACTAGGCCTAGCCCCTGTAATTTGATGAGGCCAGTGAGCTGAGCTCTTGAGCTCGTAACTCATGTGCGCTCGCTTGCTACTTGCAACACGTTGCGGCACTGCTATCGATATCAAATCGATTTGCCTGAGTTTTCCAACTAATTTGTTGGCCTAGCATTCTAATAGGCAGGTAAAGCAGCTCATTAGGCCAAGAGAGGTAAAGGTTGAGGTTGTTTTTCTCCTTTTTGGCCAAGAGTAAAGTGAAAAGTGAAAGTGCCGCCCGGCCTGCTGCGTTTACAGTTGTTCGACCAGACACGCAAACACACAGCGATCCTGTGTGATCGGAGAGTAGAAGTTGGAAAGAAAGGCGGCCCATCCATAAATCCATGCCCAAAAACCTTCGAGGAGTCGTCGTTGTTCTTTCTCTTTGTTTTGACTTATTACAAGCGATTTGTCAACATTGGACATGGCCAGCAGTGGCCTATCTATCCATCTATCTGAATCTAGTATATACGAATTCTATGAAAATAATCATCGAATCACTGCACACTGTGCACTGCACACAATGCTCTCTGCCCAGCTCTTCCAATAAGTCGCAGTCGTGGAGCTGCGAACGTGACCCAATCCATATGCCCTTTTCCCATAGTTTTGTTACCTTGTTTCTAGTTCTTGAATTTCTAGCATTTGTTGGATCATTGGGGAGCACGTGAATTAATCGATTGCCATTGATTATCAGATTTGATGTGGTTGTATTATGAAACGCCCTGAGCTATTTACTAGAACATGTACTATTCCCACTAACAATGCTTTGATATCAGAGAACAGCTTGGTTGACTTTAATATCTTACATCACTCAACGCTTTAGAGTCAGGGATGAGTACACATAAGGTGGGTGCGTAGAGGTGAGATACAGACAAAGTTTCTAAAGTAGCTTATATAAGATCTACGCATAGATCTTATCAATATATATCTTAGTATATCAGATTTAATTCTAGCATCTTTCAAACGACTTTTCAATCCAGGTCTGCTGCTGCTCACTTGCTAATTTCATCTATTACTCGAGTGTTTATTTCATTCGATAGGCTTCAGGTCTAAGATCTGTTACTGATCGGTTTTCAATTTGATCTAGTTCCTTCAAGTTAATGCTCAAGTCTTACTCTCACTGTTGGCGCCTGTTGTTTTTAGGTTTTTATTTTCTGGCTTATTGTCGATATTGTAGAGCCGCAGTGGATTGCGCTGAGGCTGAGGCTGAGGCTTTCACTGCTGCTTACTCATTTTATTGCCTTGGGCCAAATAAACAAATTACTTGCCGCGTTCTGTTTGATTTCTTTTGAACGGGCCCCGAATATTTACCACAGCCTCAATAAATTCTGCAGCGCTGCATTCAGCGGCGTTCATTGAAAACGCTGCGCGCGCCTCTTGTTTAGACAACAATTTTCATTGTTGACTTTACTTATTATGTTAATGAGAGAGCCAACGAGCCAACAAGCAAGCGAGCGAGCGAACGAACGAGCCAACGACCATCCAAATGCTGCTCTCGATCTGGGTCTGGGTCTGGGTTCCATTGATCGTGCAGCGGAAGGCGGCGAGACGACGGGTGCGCGGTGTGGGTGCGGGAGCGGGCGCGGGCGCGGGCGATAGAGAAATGTGCCTGACGCGTGGCGACGCGCCTGTTGACATTCTGTTTGACATTATTGACACACAAGTCAACGAGCGGGCGGCAACAGCAGGAACGGGGCCAATCAACTGTGCTGTGGAGATGCTTGCCTAGAGATAGGGTCGCCGTAGCAGCCAGCTTTTGCCTGGCAGCGCCTGGCCAATTAGCTAAGAAAGTCCCAACAAATTTGAATGCGATGCGATATTAAGATCTTCAATAAGTTTATGACCAAATTCAACATAAACGCAATAGCTGTACGACATAAGGATGGAGATGCTATAAATGCTACACTGCGAAATACCCTGTAACTGAAATTCAAATATAGATTCAAATCAGATGAGTTTTACTTGAAGTGAATAAGTAAAAGTAAATAAAAATGAAGTAGGGAAATTTATTGAATGTAATTTATGCTTATGCAACAGCATTTGGCATACCCATTATCACTCACTGTATTGACACGGGGTATACAAATTTATATATTTATATAGAGGCGGCTTGGATTCTTCTGGAGTTTCTTTCGAGCCGTTGCTTATCTGCAATTTGGCGATCGTAACAGTTTTGACAAATCACATACACACACACACACACACACACACACACACACAGCAGCAGCACATGCTGAGTGACAGAGATGCCGCTATTGTTGAGGCGATTGGCCAGCGGAAGGTTTGGCGGGAAGGCAACAGGTAGGGGTACCTGCCCGAGCCACAGTGTCGGCCGCTTTGAGCTTTATTTTGATTTTAATCTAAAACACACAAATCGTTCATTCTGCCCGCTGCCTGATGCCTGTGACGAGCTGCTTCGTCTGCGACTGCGCACAGTGGAGCGAAAGCAAGAGCCCCAAAGCAAAGTGCAGCGTTTGCGTTGCCGCCCACGGTGCACAGGGCACACACACACCCCCCCCCCCCTCTTCTATACCCAGCCGCGCTCCCCTTTATGCCGTGTGGCAATGGTGGCAGGACCCAGCCCTTGCATTGAATGACATTTTTATGATGCTGACGCGCGTTGCTCAACACGAGCCGAGCCACAACAAACCGCCGACAACAACAACTGCAGCCGAGCGTGTTTTGCATGCATAAATAGCTCTGCCAGCTAAAGAAGCTGAAACCAAAGCGCAGGGGAACCAGCGCATGAGCCGAGCTTCAACTTGTTGTTGCAGCAGGGCAGGCTCAGCTGGAAGGGTGACGGCGGCGGGGCTGGCTAAGGGGCTTGGTTGATTGAGTTGACAGATTTGCTTACTTGTTTACAGAAAAAAAGAAGAAAAAAACTTATTAATATTATATATAATAATATTTATGTGTGTGTAGTTTAATTGGTTGTCAGAATACCTGACAACTTGAACTGGAACTTGAACTGGTGCCAGTATAACTGCCTGTTATCGGAATGGCTTACTCCATTTTATCACGCGTCGAGTGGGACATGCGAAACTGGAGCTGGAACTGGAACTAGAACAGGCATCAGTAGAAGTGTATATCATCAATTAAGGATGAAGCTCTTTTCTAACACATTTAAGGACACAAGTGAAATGGAACTGGAATGGAACTGGAAGTGGAACTAGAACATTAACTAGAGCTGAAACTGGATTCAGTAAAAGTGCGTGTTAATACAAGATAACCATGCTGTTAGGCATCAAAAGCAGGAAATGGAACTTAACGTGGCACTGCAACTTGAGCTGCAACTGGAACTGAATCATGAACTGCTCCTTAGCTCCGCCGAAAGACATAACCAATTGTGTTATGTATTTAATGAGAACTGGAACTGGAACTAGAACTTGAGCAAAAATTGGAACTGGAACTGGAACTGGAACTGGGACCATTAGAAATGCCGATTATTAAAACAAAATGATTTAAGCCATCATTAAAAGTATAAAATTGGAAGTGGAACTGGAACTGGAACTGAATCGGTTCCAACAGCTGAAGTGAATGTTATCAGAAGAAAGAATTAATCGAGTCTGTTAACCACTGAACCAGACATGTGACACTGGAACTGAACTGAGACTCGTGCTCTAACTGAAACCGAAAGTGGAACTAGAGCCACAAGGAGTGCTTGTTTCTTTTCAATTCTTTCTTATTTAGCTAACTAACTAATGTGAGTTAGATTAACTAGATTACATACGAGACACTTCACAATGCTTTTGATCGTCTAAAGTTCACAAGGTTTTCTTCAGCTTTACGTTGAATTGAGGATTCTGTTCACAGTTGCTGTGAACTATAAAAATTGTAGCGTCTACGCGCGCTCCCAATTGATTTGTCACAAGAATTTGAATTTGCAGTGGCCCATTGAACTGGTCAGAGATTTGGCATAGTCAAATCAATCAAAAGGCCACAACGTGGATGCATTTCGCTTGGGCCATTGCAACGGTCTTGCCCAGTGCATTAAGCCCGAGGCAAATCGAATCGCAGCTCAAACTCAAACTCAAACTCAAAGTCGAAGTCAAAGCAAACAGTTTTGCGATCGTGTCACGTACGTGGAATTGGGCTGGCTTTGGCAAGGTGCCGTTGAAGATCAGCGACAGCGACAGCGTCATCGTCATCGACATTGGACGATGACGAACGTTTACTAGAACGAATTTGGTTAATTTTTATTGTGATTTCCTAGAACCGAACGAACGGGCAAAAATCCCTCGCTCGCTCGCCTGCCCGCCTCACCGGCCCAAGCAAATCAGGTAAATCACGAAAAAGTGTCGGCGGACACGCGCCTCTAAAAAGCCAGCGAACGTTCCAATCGAATCGAAATGCAAATTATGCAATGCCGCAACGTTCTCCTGCGCTCGCCGGACTTCAGACTGGAGCCTAGCGCATGGCGACTGGTACCGATCCTCAGTCGGTCTTCGCTCTTGTCTCGAGTCTCGAGTCGCGAGTCTCGCGTCTCTGGCCATTGTGGACTCTGCTCTGCAGTTAATTTTTAACGACGCAAGATTTGTGCATTCAGGCGCTACAAATTGTTTATTGTAGGCCCCATGGCCCCGAAAAAATGCACAGACGATTCCCTTGGCCCCGCCAACGAACCACTCATTTCCAAATAAAATTTGCTCTGGTCAGTCCCCAGCCCAGCCAATGCTCTCTGTTTTGTCAGTTTTGTCAGCTCTTGTTTGGGGCACATTCAATCACGTGGCGGTGTCACACAGCTCATCTCTGCTGTGTGCGGCTTACAGTTACACGCCTCACGCCTCAAATTTCCAGCAAATTGTGAAAAGCACACGATTCTTAAGGGAAAATAACAGGGTATCTGCAGAAGGAAACAACTATTATCGTACACTAATACTATGATTACATAAAATGAGATTACACCTAACGGGTTCTTAAAGACATACGGAAATGTTTCGATTCCTTTTTTAACTCTAGTCTCTGTCTTTTGTATATTGCATTTTGTATATCTTTATTTTCGTCTATCTCTATCTATCTATAAATATCTAGAGATCTGTCAATATATAAATAGACTGATGGAAATGAATAGATGACATTTTCTATAAAAATCCTCGGTTCCTGTTCCGGTTTTGGCCAAGGTTAATGATCACTGATCAGGCTGCCGCATTGCATGGCATTCATAAGCCTTTTTAATGCTGCGCACAATTTGTCGAAATTAATTGAGTTATCGGCTAATAAGCCATTGGGCCCAAAAGACGATGCGTTGCCATCATTAATAATTCTCAAAGCGTTTTGCCACCCCAAAAATAGCTGGCCAGCCAGGCAACATCTACATCCACAGCCACGCACACTGGGGGAGTCCCAGTGTGGCGTGGCGATCGGCGCATTGAACAGATCAATTATCGTCCGGCTGGGTGCCCCTGGCTCTTGCTGATGCTGATGTGAGATGCCTTTCTCATTGGGGCGCATAATCAGGAAGGCAACGGGAACAGCAGCGACAGCCGGTATATAATTTTGGTTTGCTTTTCTTTTCGTTTTGGATAAATCACGCAAAGGCAGAGCACAAATAATCTATCACCTGTCAGCACCTGTCATTCAAGCGTCGCAGTTGCGATTGGCAGACCAAGCAGCACACATACATACGCATGCAACGGCCACATGAGACCGTGGCTGAGGCACGCTTGCGTTTCGTTCATTTCATTTCTTGCTCGGCAGCAGAGGCAGCCAACCCAGCCAGGCAGTCCGGACCGGCCGGGCAGCCAGCAACCAGCAACCAGCAACCAGCTACCAGCCGGGCAGCCAGCCATCCATCCATCCAGCCAGCCAGGCGTCTGCCATCGAGCCATCGAGCCATCGAGGCAGCAGCAGTTGCCTCAAGTGTCAGTTTGACATCATTAATCATGCGATTAGTTAAGTGGGTGTTCGTTTATATGAATTTCTCACACAGCATCCTCTACGTTTGCTACTTATGTAAAATCAGTTCCGAGCTGTTTAATTTGACGTTTGAACGCATGATTGCATTTTCAATTTGACAACTACGCACAGCACAGCACGCACACTGGCCCTTGCCCCCTACACAGGCAGCCCCCCTCTCTACTCTTTATCTTTCACTTACCTCTCACCTCCTGCCGTGTGGGCCTTGGCTATTGGAACTTCCTTTGCTGCTGCTGCTGCTGCTGTTGCTGTTGCTGTTGCTGCTGTCAAAATAATCACACGTACAATTAGCATGACGACAAGCTCATCAATTTGTATGGCCAGGCAGGGCAGCGCGCGAGAGAGATAGATGGGGCATAGTAGAGCAAGGGACACAGGTAAGGAGGCAGCATTGGAATTCGAAATATGCTTCGAGATTTAAATGCGCTCATATATCCACTAAGGAATTAACTCTGCTTGACACTTGCAGCCATTCTAAATTAAGGAGAATAGAAGTACTTCCTTATCATTTGGTTCTTTTTACATATAATTAAATGTGCTTTTATTAATATATATTATATATGCAGAAATGCTTAGCAAGTTGGAGCAGTGCATAAGAAGTCAGTCGGAAATGGAACAAAGTATAGACTTAGTTATTATTATTTATTATACCTTTAACTTTAACAATACCTCCTCCACTATTTGCCAAAGCCCGAGTCACTTGGACAACTCATCTACAGCCGACGTAAATCGCGCGCGAATTCTACCCACTCTTAGTACTATGTAAAATGAATTTGTATTTTAATTTTGAATACTATTAATATTGTGGCATTGTACAACATAAGCAAATTCCTTTGCTATCCCCAAGAAATAGACAAACAATTGAGTATATTGGCAAATAGTGGCAGCTGGTGGTATCACACTTGGATCTGATGTCAGTTTGGTGTTGTCTGGCCATTCATTCATTTCAACTGGTGTCCAGCGTGTCGGCTCCTCGCGCTCGAAAAGCTATGCAAACAACTTCGAACTGCAACATTCGGTGGCTGGTCGCACATCAATTTTGCGCATCGTCATCTAACGTGTGGACCACCAGCCAAGCCCCAGCAACACCTACAACGACACTTCATAGACAACGATGAATGCCCCACAGTCGGCGTCAGAGTTGAAGTTGGAGTCGAAGTCGGGGGCTGACCGGGAACAGCAGCTCCAGCTCCAGCTCCGGCTACAGCTGCAGCTCCAGCTTCAAGCTGCGGCCCCGAGTATCAAGTGTGTAATTAATGTTTTATTAATACAAGCGACAAGCGATCGCTGCTAGCAACTGGAAGGGATTGGGATTGGGATTGGTCACGGGGCGCATGCAGGCAGACAGGTAGGCCCCGTGGTGAGTGGAGTTGAAGCTCAGGTAACGACATTCGCGTAGCTAAGATGAACAGCAGTCGAATTGCAATCGATGCAGCAGAAGCAGCAGCAGCAGCGGCAGCGGCAGCTCCGAGTCCCCGGCAAGATTCATATGCACAAAGCCCATAAAATATGTGGCCTGGTCCACCAGACTTTTTGCATGCCACCAGAGAGAGATGGCGGGAAAGAGAGTGAGCGAGAGAGAGAGTGAAGCTGGGCTCAGTTTCGTGCGCTTAAATGAATTACCAGATTAATGGACAGCATAAATCACATTATCGCTTCGGCTTGTGGCCCCAAAACACACGCAGGCTGCATCTAGAAGCGAGAATGAGGATGGGACGAGTAGTAAGAGACTCGGCCAAGGCTGGGGCGGCCTTTGTGGGCGGCCGCTCTGTGGTGTTTTGTGGTCTGTGGTGTCTCTGTGCCCGGTTAATGATGCTGGATGCTGGTTGCTGGTTGCTGGTTGCCGGTTGCTGGAATGGCATGGGCTAAATTTATTGAACCATTGCCTAAAAGTCCATACACGGCCAAGGCTCAGCTTCGCAAGCTGATTCACTCAATAAAAAATAAATGCCAGACAGAGAGCGACACATAGAAAGGGATAGAGCAACACAAGCAGTGGGAGAGTGAGGGAGAGAGAGACAGAGAGAGAGAGAGGCAGAGCGAGGGGAGCTGAGATCGGTACAAAGACAAATCACACCTTCTGCATTTGTTGAACAAAATAAATCTCGTAATGAGTTACGATAAGACGACGATTTCGACAGCTAAACAAATCACCTGCAATTGATCTTATGTACGCAAATCGCAACGGCTCGAGAGAGGGAGCAGGGGTCCGAGGTTGCAGTTGGGAGTCGAGCGATCGCGTTGTGCATAATGCGCTTTAAGAGGAATGCCTGCGATTTCGAATACTGGAGCAGAGCGTAGACTGTGGACGGGCTGACTGTGGCCTGGTGTGGTGTGGACAATCAACAACCAAACATGACATTTATTGACTGCACTGCCTGAAAGTATAAATTACGAATGAGTGGACGACGCAACAACGATCGTGCCTGAGTGAGATATGGCAACGTCGGCCAGTTTAAGCCAGTTCGATGCTAACGCCCCAGGACATTGGCCCACTACGCATATGTGGAACTGTTTAGTCGATCGCACACACAAACACACATACACACATCCATACACTCTCTCTAGTTATAGTTCGCGGTCGCTGTCTCTGTCTCTTTGCCTTTTGGCGATCGGGTCGACAAGTAGCGGCCGACCGGCCGGCTGGCAAATGGGGGACCAACCACAGCGATGGCCGTGCGTGCCGTTTCTTAGTAGTCGAATATAGTGGATTGTGATAATGATCATGACAGTCTATATAGTCGCTCGAATACTGCCAAATGACATTTGTCTCGACACACTGGCACACGCACACGCACATGGTGCGACCTCTTGCTGTGTTTTTATACCTTGGGTAAAATCAAAACCAGTGGCTAAATTGCAATAATAAGCCACCTTTATAAATCGGCCAGAGAATGACCACCACAAAACGAAAAACAACAACGCCAAACAAACAACGCGGCTATGGCTTCTTCTCTTTTTTGCGCCAGGTTATGCGACTATTTGTCTATTGCAAGCCACAGCGGATCAGTCTGCGGGGCAGCGCGGTGGAATCACTGCGATGGATTCGTTCGCTTCTCTGCAATGCGAGAAACGCCCTCAGTAGGTGGGCGATGGCAACGGCAACGGCAACGGCAACACCGACTACCGATTATAGTCACACTCCGCTCGAACGCCAGCAGACGCACAGAGGTATCCAAAGGCGCCCAATTTAGGGCTCCTTAAATGGAACAGAGCTATAATATCTTCTAGTACTATAACAAAAAAACTATTCGAGCTCAAATACAAGTCAGAGTGAAAGTTAACTGAAAGAAAAGAAAATGATTTAAAATTAATTTTTTATTGTAAATTTTTCACATAAAAAATTAAGGTGCAATCAAGAATCCTTAAACATAATTTAAATAAAATTTAATAAATTTAATAAAATTTACATATATTTATTTTTAATTTTATTTTGCCAATTGGCGCCCATTAACCGAGCGAGCATGTGGCGCTCCTGTTGCTAGCTACTAGACGTTGCGCTCGCACTATAAATTTTTGACAGTTTGAAAAAATTGCGATTCATTGTGACCCCTATTGTGTTCCATGTGGCTGGCAGTGCCACTGATCAGTGATCATAGAGCTGGCTGGCTGGCTGGCTGCGATTGCGCCTGGTGTCTAGAGAGTGGACCCCGGGCCGCGCGTTGTGTAACACGAGCCAACCAGAGCCGCAGCAGCCATACACATAATGGCACTCTGGTGGGCCTGGAGCACGACGGCGACTTTGTTGGCTTTTGGCTAAAAGGTAAGAGGAGCTATTGTCGTTGTCGTTGTTGTTGTTCAATAGAATTGTTTGCCAAGAATTATGCTTTATTGATGATGATAATGATGTCCTTGTGGCCGGCTTCTGACCACACCGAACATCACATTCTTCTGTAAGCATTCAAAATTCCCGGAATGCAACGCACGCCACAAAGCTCATTTCATCTCTTCCTTCTCTATCTCTCTCTCTCTCTCTCTCTCTCTCTCTCTCTCTCTCTCTCTCTGTGTCTCGCTCTCGCTCTCTCTTTCTCTATCTGTTTGTATGCCTTGTAGTGTCGCATAATAAAAATGCCATAAGTCAATATCAGGAGCTCGGGAGAAGCACGGGCGCTGGCTGACTCCATGTGTAACCCGGACCCGAGCCCAGGCCCTGGCTCGCGACACTTTCTTAATGAGCCCCAGCCCCCTGGAGTCGGAGCGGGGCATTGTCTTTCGAGGGTCAACTTTATGTGTTCGACATCGCCGACAGCTGCACTCGACGATGATAATGTGCCAATGCGAACGCTTCATTTTGATATGATTAATTAATGCAAAGATCGTTGCTCTAACAGGGGGGTCGGGGGCACCGATCGACGCATGCATTACGACCCTCCGAGTGTGTGTGTAATGTTTGCTCAACAGTTAGTTTTAATTGAATGTGACATTTCAATAAATTGATAAGCTCCGCTGCACTGGCACTGTCTCCTGTCTGATCTCTTGGCCAGCGATCATTAATGGCTCGTCTGCGATCTCGTGCCGTACTCCACAGCTTCCTCCATCTCCATCTCCAACTCCAGTCTTCAGTCCATCCGCTTTTGGTGTTAATATGATCAACGGCAGCTCATCAGCATCTCAACTTTGCTTCGGTTCGTTTTCAATTATCGTTTTTTGTCTTTCTCGTCCCTCTCTCTCACTCTCGCTCTTCTCCCGCTTTTTTATTGCCAATGAGTGGCGCTGATCATCGCTGATCGCATGGCAAAAGAGCGTGTGAATATGAATATGATTGTGAGTGCGATTGCGAGTGGCACAGCCAGTGCGAGTCCGAGCCTATTTCAATTGCAGAGACAACAGCATTTTAGTTAATTGAAAATGCTGGCTTTTTATTTTTCCATCATTTTAATTTCCTATAGAAGTCAAGCAGATGCATGTAAAACAATTTGAATGATCCGTCGATCACTTAAATAGGCATGGAAGATGCAGACAACAACCAAATGAACACGCATCGGGCCATTAGGAATAGCTATTAAAACTGAATTTAAAAATTGAGGCTACTTTACTTAATGCTAATTGCATCAGTTAGATTGATCATCAAGCGACTCGCTGCATAAATTTGTCTAATAATGAGAAATTATTATTCCTTTACCAAGCTCTTTCGAATTTTAAATCGTTGACTTGGCTAGATCGACTTGAATCTTCATCCTGCAACATAATAGCAAAAGTATTAAAACCTGACTACGATCCATGTTTCTATGATTCGTCCTTGGCTCAAACTATGTAAGCAGTCAATGAGAAAAACTGTTTAACCATTAAGTAAACTTTATTTTACTTTTATATAAAATAAACTGTAGACTAGAACTGAAATAACTTCATCGACTTTATCTTCTTGCAATTATCATCTATACAGCCTCTTAGCTCTGCAGTAATTGTTTGGGGGAGCTGGCAGTGGACCAAAATAGTATCCGAATACAGATCGGGTCAGATCTAATGCGCTAGATACTATCACAATCGCGATCAGTCGTTCGACCTGTAAAGACGTGAATTCGAACAGCCTTCGCTTAAGCTCTACTGCTGCAGAGTTCTAAAAATAGAACTTTGCGGTGCATTCTTCAACGCAACAGCAACAAAAACCGCACACGCAGCGTTTTCTTATCGCTTGCTTCCGCGTAACTCAATTGCTTTAATTGCAATTTACGAAATTTCGTCGCTTGGCGCGAGTGCGCCTGCACTCAAAAGCACAATCCGCGATGACATCTAATGTCAATAACCTCGCTACAGCTGTAAAGGTAAATGCAGAAATGCAAGCCCAGCTTAACGTTGTGATGGCAAATAGGCAAGCCTCCATCATGCCAATAAACTCAAAAATAGATATCGCCTCCGTGCAAGGCATCACTAACAACAAAAACACGAAACGTAAACAGCCAAATTCACCAAAAACCATCAAGAAAAGGCTCATCTTCGACGAACCAAGCACCAGCAATGCAGCATTAATATCAGAAAATCGATTTTCACTGCTCGTAGAAGAAGATGAAGACTACAGCGAATCACCTGTAGCTCCAGAAGCCCCAGTATTGACCGACCAGCAAACTACTCCGAAACCTCGTCCGCCCCCCATATGGTGTCCAAACATCAAGTCTGTGGCCCTACTTCAACAGATAATAGATAAAGTAATTGATGCTAAATCATACGTAATTAAGCCAAAGAAGAATAACATAGGTGTATTAACCCAATGCAGTGAGGACTATCGCAGAGTTATAGACCACTTTACTAAGCTGGAATTGGAGTTCCACTGCTACCAGCTTAAGGAGGACAAACCATATAGAGTCGTGTTCAAAGGGCTTCACTCCAGCACTGATACAACACTAATTAAAAAGGAATTGGAAACCAAAGGCCACACAATTACAAATGTGCACAACCCACTGAGCCGTATGGACAAAACACCGCTAAATATATTTTTTGTTGACGTGGCTCAGGCCCCCAACAACAAAGAAATTTTGGACATTCGAGTTGTCTGCAGGCAACGCTGCACAGTGGAACTGCCAAGAAGATACAACGACCTGACACAATGCCATCGCTGTCAAGAATTTGGACACACACAACGCTACTGCCACAAAGCTCCCAGATGTGTGCGTTGCGCCGGGAAACACGCATCCAAAGACTGCACCCGCGAAAAGGACCAGGCACCAACTTGTGTGCACTGTGAGTTACAGCACCCAGCCAACTATAAGGGCTGCCAAGTATACAAGCGGTTGCGCAAATTGCAATCCCCAGCACAAAAAAGGAGTCCCACACAAACACCGTCTACGGGTCCGAGTACTGCTTCCGAAATTACAAGGCCCCGGAGCATTACCCAAGCCACGAGCTTTGCAACGCCTATTAGTGGTGTTTCTTACGCACAGGCCGCTAGAGGTGGACCGTCAAATAAGAATACCACAAGTGACACTTTGTTCACTGAAATGCTTCAGCAACAACAACGTCAGTTTGACGCAATTAATGCCGAGCTCAAAGCGATGCGAGAAGTACAATCCCAACAAGCAACCATGCTAAACAGTTTAATGGCCATCATAACCAAGCTTGCCTACAAATAATGGCTTTACGTGTGGGTATCTGGAACGCCAATGGCCTGAGAAACAAGACTCAGGAACTGGCTGCGTTTCTCTCACAAGAAAACATAGATATAATGTTAATAACAGAAACTCATGAGTGCCCCACTACACAAATTTTCGGATACGAACACTATCAGGCTCATGGTGAAGGAGCAAACTGCTTTGGTGGATCCTCAATCCTCATACGAGCAACAATACCGCATACACCTTTACTGCCAATTTGCAACGCAACAATGCAGGTCTCAGCCATCACCCTGCCTACGTCTATTGGAGCGATCGAAGTTGCGTCAATTTATCTTCCGCCAAACACTGGTCTGTGTGATCATCACATGGAACAGGTTCTAGGCCAAAGGTTGAATAAGACCCTCATCGGCGGCGACTGGAATGGATGGCACCCATTTTGGGGAAGCAATAGTGCGAATCGTCGCGGAGAAGTCATATTTGAGGCGATTCAAAACTTACAATTCAGCATATTGGCGACTGGAGCCCCCACCCGTTACCCAATTAATGGACACAGGCCCTCGGCAATCGACTTCGCTGTCTACAAAGGCATCTGTGACCGGCAATTGACCATTGAAGAATCCTTGGACCTATCCTCTGACCACCTGCCACTAATAGTCACAATCCACGCGCAGCCACAGCCCTTGCCCATTAGGAAACAACTACTGCCAGCAGGATCAGATTTAGGAGTCTTTAGGCGCGAGCTCCATTACTCTTTGCACATAGAAATGGAACTTAACACTCCTGAAGACGTGGACTACGCAGCAAACAAACTGCAGGAAGAAATAGTCAAAGCTGCGCACCAAGCCGCCCCACCATCTTGCCAAACAAGACAACAGTCTCCGTACAACATCCCCCTCACCTTGGAGGCCCAACACCTACTAATACACAAAAGATGGGCCAGGAGACGCTGGTTAAGATTACGCACGCCTGATGCCAAATCCATGTACAACGAAGCCACGAGGCATCTTAAAGCTGCTCTCGCCCTGCTTCAAAAGAGGTGTATCAGCGATGCGCTGGTACGAGCTGAATCGCCCACTGACGCAGAGTTTCAATTATGGAAATTTACAAGAAAGCTCAAACGGCAGCCAATACGACGTCATCCCATTCGGAGCATTTCTGGTTCCTGGCACATTGGAGACGAAGCTCAAGCTGAGGCTTTTGCAAACCACCTTCAAGACCAATTCACGCCGGTGATTACCGCAGAGGCCTCAGAAATCGAAGCAACAGAAGACATCGTTCTCTCGCCCCTCCCAGCTGAAGACCAGATAACTGGATGTACAAAAGAAGAGGTTCTTGAACACATCAGAAGAGTGAAGGCAAAAAAATCCCCTGGATATGATCTAATAAACGGCAGAGTCCTTAGAGCACTGCCTGACTCCACCATAGACTACATAACTATGGTGTACAACGCCATGCTCCGCATCCGGCACTTTCCAGCCTGCTGGAAGCGCGCCGTGATTGTGATGATTCCTAAGCCTGGCAAACCCGTGGGAGAAATTGAGTCGTACAGACCAATTAGCCTGTTGCCAGTACTCTCCAAAATATTCGAAAGAATATTTCTGGAACGAGTACTGACACATCTGGGACGCCAGGAGGCCATTCCAAACCATCAGTTTGGCTTCAGGAGACAGCATGGAACACCGGAACAGGTTCACAGAGTTGTGCACCATATCCTTGGAGCCTTTGAAGAAAAGATGTACTGCTCTGCCGTCTTTTTAGACATCAAACAGGCGTTTGATCGAGTTTGGCACCTGGGACTGCTGCAGAAAGTGAGGACCACCCTTCCAGCCCCATTTTTCGCGTTGCTATCCTCATACCTTATTGGAAGAACCTTCCAAGTGTCAAGGGGGCAAACAGTATCCTTGACTAGACCAATTATGGCTGGAGTACCACAGGGTAGTGTTCTAGGCCCAACACTTTATACTTTATTCACAGGAGATATGCCAACTCCCGAGCCAAATATAGGAAGTACAGATGCAGTACTCATAGCGACCTATGCAGATGACACCGCCATCTTATCACGTCACGTATCTGCGCAAGAAGCTTCAGACTCACTACAAAAATATCTGGACTCTTTCGGACGCTGGGCAAAACGGTGGTGTATCACCATTAATGCACAAAAGTCTGTACATACTACCTTCGCCACTAGAAGAGGAGATTGCCCAAGCGTTGCATTGGGGCCCACTATTCCCAAAGCCTCAAAAGTAAAGTACCTTGGTATCACTCTTGACAGAAGGCTGACTTTTAAAGCGCACATAAGTCAAGTAACCTCAAAATGCAAAAGCAAGCTAAAAACCCTCGACTGGATGCTGAGAGCTTCAAGCAAGTTGTCTTACAGCAGCAAGGCCGCCATCTACAAGGCAATAGTTGTCCCAACCTTCGTATATGGTATCTCTCTATGGGGCTCCTCGGCGAAGACTACAAGGAACAAAATTCAGACCCTGCAGAATAAAGCACTACGCAGATGGACTGGAGCCAGCTGGTTTGTAAGAAACTCAGTCTTACATAGGGATTTAGCAATTCCCACAGTTGCTGAACTCATTGGGCGACACAGTTCAAGATACGCGGACAGACTTGCAGCGCATCCTAACCATCTCGCAAGCAACCTGGCTATAAACAACAATAGGCGAAGACTGAAGAGATTGCATCCTCTAGACAATATTAGAACTAATTAAGATAGTAGCTACAAGTGCAGAATAATTGGCATATCTGCCCTCCCATTAGTTAAGGTTTAGAGCTAAATGCGCTATAGAGTCTAAGACAATAAGCTGCAACAAAATAAAGAAATAAAAACGAAAAAAAAAAAAAAAAAAAAAAAAAAAAAAAAAAAAGATACTATCAAGGTGGTCTTCAAGCTGGCACCGGGTGCATTGTGGTGTGTCGTGTCGGCTGCAATTTTTATGATTTTCGTTCATTTTTATATGTTTATTTGTTGCCCAGTTGTGTGTTCTGTGCGAGAGCGAGAGGGCGCTAGAGGGTCAAAGACGAGAGAGGGAGAGAGAGCGCGCGAGTGAGTGAGTGAGAGCCCATCATTAACCCATTAAACTTCCGATTTGCCGACAGCGATAAACGATGCCGTCGGCGTCGTCTTCGAGCGTTGCTCTTCTTCTTCTTCTTCTTCTTCTCGACATACGTGTGTGTGTGTTCTTTTTTAGACTTTGTTTTTCGGTACATTTTTTTTGTTTTTGTTTTTTTTTAATGACATATCGTAAAGATTTGTTAAAAGCCGTCGCAGAGATCTTTGAAATGCGCTATGCTTCCTGCGTCCATGAGCTAATTTTGTTGATGCGTGAAAATATTACGATAGGAGCAGAGATCAAGCAGACATAGAAAGAGAGAGAGGGAGAAAGAACGGAGTAACAGAGTAGGAGTAGTAGCCTAAGCAAATGCCCCCTTGTAATTGAATTGGAAGTGGGCCACCCAACTGGCCAAAGGTAAATTGAGCAAATATAATTTCGCTATAAATTATGGGTCGCAAAATGGAAAAACCTCAAAATATTGAAACGTGTTCGAATTGTTGAGGCCACATCACTGCAGCTCCATTGGCCCACCCCAGTGCGATCTGAGCTGGGAGGGCAGCTTTAAACCGCAAAAATGCAAACGAATGTAATCAATTTTTTGTTATGGCCACGACTTTTGCGGCATTTTGCTCGCGTTTTTGATTGAAAATTGTAAATAAATTGTATAAACGTCATCTACTCGCAAAATGCAAATATCCAGAGATCCACTGGGTCCACGGTCCAGCACTCAAATCTCACCATGGCTCCGCTACTCGGGCCAGGCTCAATTGAGCAATTTGCGAGAGACGACGACGCATAATTGTGCCACGTTCGCGCTGAACGATTTGCTCAAAGGTGGGGCTTGCCGGCTTTTGGGGCATCTGCCTCAGTTCGGAAGCCGCTGAGAAACCGCAGAATATCGTGATTGTAGCAAGCGGCACTGTAGATTATATTTACTTATGTTTATTATTATTACATACATATATAAATATATAGTAAGTATTAGTACATTCATTATGTTTATCATTTGGACTCTTTTTCTTTCGCTCAGACCGGCGCCGGCCTTAGCCCAGACCCCATAATAGTTGCTACCGGTGTTGGGGGTCTCGGGCTTTGGATGTTAGGTGTTGGCTGTTGGACCAGTTCAAAGATCGTTCCACTTTGCCAGCTTTCCGGCCAACTCAATTTGCTAGCTGGTCCAGATGTTTTATTAAATATAAACTATGAAAACACCACACACACACACACACACACACACACAGTTTGGCCATTCACTGACTGCTTTTTATAGTGGAAAGGTGAAAAGTTGTTAGTCATATTAATTGTTTGGGGAAAGCTTAGACAATATTAAGTCTTCAACTTTGAACTCAAATTTCTCTGGGATCAGCTAGAATAGCTGGCTATAGAAATTTGATGTGTTAGTCAGTAAATAATCATAAGAAACATTTATGCTTAGCTGACTCAACGTTAGAGAAGAAATATGTCATAGATAGTTCCATTGAGGTAACTCTACCTTATGGATCGATAGTGAAATCGAAGAGGAAAGAATTAGAATACAGAGAGCGAAAAAGGAGGCCAAGAAATACGGAAAGAAATAGAGCAAAGATATTAATATTGATATATAAATGAAAAGAGATAGAATGTCAAGGAAAATAATGTTAGAGAAAGAGAAGAAAAGAGAGATAGAGAAGGGAAATTGCGAAAAGTGTTTGATAAAGAGACGGATACAAAGAGAAAGATAGAGAAAAAAGGAGATGAAGGTAAGAGACAGGGGAGAGGGAGAGAGAGAGAAAGAGAGAGAGAGAACAAAAGAGGGAGAAGAGAGATAATCAAATAAGCGAATGAGAGGGAGAGATCGACAGATCGAGAGAGAGATATATATAGAGGTGGAACGATAGATCGTGAAAGAAAAAGAGAAAGAGAGAGAGAGAGAGATGTGATCGAGTAGCGAGAAATACGATAGATCTTCCTATGTTATAAATATGATTATGAGAACATACGATTGGGTAAAATATTAAAATGTTCACTCAATATTAATCAATTACTAATTTTGATTGCTACCTTTCAACACATCAGTAGCCCCTAATTGAAAGCCCAATAAAAAAAATTAATTTAGCTTGATAAAAACAGTCAATAGTTTCTCTTGCCTATAATGTGCTGAAAATGACTACGCCTAAGCTATGCGATCGACCCTCTTTGCACGAGGCCCTAGGCATATATTAAGCTGCCACAACAATCAGCGATCGGGCGGCACTATCTGTGTTCCAGAGGCGCCATGAGGGTACGTTTAATGTGATTTTTTACACAAAACTCGTTGCGATTGGCAATCGTCTGATCGTTTGCTGGGCAACAACACCCCAACAATAGTGAAAAAGTAAACAAAACGCGAATGAAAATTAAATTAAAATGCTGAAAAATGGAAAATGGAAATGAAAATGGAAAAGGTAACAGGCAGGTAACAGGTGACGCTGACGATGACGGAAAGGAAACCGTCACATGCGAAAACAAAAGACGTCGCGAGGCTGTTACGTTGAGCGATCATCAACAAGCGACGGGAACGAACATATAAGCTCTACATGGGTGTAAGTAGATATTATGCAGGTGTATAGAGTTATATATGTATATGTTATATAGTTATATATGCACATATAGAGCATGGGCATTGTATGCGTCTGTGTGTGTTGAGTGTGGAGTCAAGTGTGGTAAGGCCTTTTTGCAGAGCTTCAGTAGTTCCCTCATTTGATGTTGTCTATTGTGTGGGACCTTCCCCTATACGTCTCCTCGCACACACACACATGCATGTATGTATGTATGTATATATGCAGTTGCTGTCTCTGTTTGGCTAAAGGGGGCATTGCGTTGATAGCTCGTATGTAACAGGAGACATGCTCTACTGAACATGAGGTTCGATTAAATGTTAATGTTGGTTAACTTTGGGGTTTTTCTTTGGCTTGTGTTTTTTTTTCGCTCTCACTACCTGTCTCTGTCCCTCTCTCGCTCTTTCTCTCGCTCTCTCTCTCTCTCTCTCTCTCTGTCTGCCTGTGTGAGTGTGCATCTATTTAACTACCAAAACTTGTCTACGTTCACACATAAAAATCGCATACATATCGAAGGGGGTCTGCTCGTTTTTTGTTTATTTTGGGTGGCAGAAGGGCAGGCGGGGGCGTGAGGTGCTTGCTGCTTGGTTGGCTGGCGCGCTCAAACGTAATGAACGACGCATCTTCTCTCACCGCATCGCAGGGAGGGAGCTGGGCTGTCTGCTCTTGCGTCTCTCTGGCGCATTGCGTAGCGCGCACTGCGCAGTCGTAGCGCTGCCTCTCGCTACTGCCATCCCGTTCTGCCGCCCACGCACACGCGCCTGCGAATGCTTTTCGGCTGCACTTTTGGCTGTTGCTGTTGCTGTTGCTGCTGGCAGGTGTTTGGGAGCTCGTCTCGTTTTTGAACTCAAAGTCAAGTAGTCATTGTTGTTGTTGTTGTTGCTGTTGCTGTTTGTCTTTTGCACTTCAATTCACTTGAATTTTGCATCGCTTGGATGCTTCTTCGCTCAGCTCAGAGCAGCTTGACTCGGCTTGAGTTGGGCTCAGTTCAACTTGGTTTGCTTTGGGGTTTTTGTTCAGTTTGTTTTTTTTTTTTGGAGCGGGGGAGGGGGCTAGACCTGGTCGTAAATTTCTTTAGGCCTCAGTTGCTGTTGTTGTTGCTGCCTATTAAAGTGCGATTTGTTTAATGATTTTCTACAACTCGCTGTATAAATTTTCCATTTGAAATTACCTACATGCGAGACGAAACCGAACCGAGAAACTGAGCAACTGAGCAACTGAGCAACTGTTGCTGGCCCAGACAGACGCTTCAGTTGAGTTTTAGGAGTTTTGGAAATGCGCATGAAAATTAAGTGTTTTATTATGCAAAAACAAACCAACAACAGCAACAAAATACACTGATTGTGCCTTGAGACCCCCAATGTAAAGATCCCCCCACAGCTCCCCTATTAGCCAACCCTTGACTGAGTTACGCTTTTGGCTTATGTTTGAACTTTTGCTGCGCTTTAAATTCCACTTGGTCGCTGCTTCATTTTAGTTAGTTGGTAATATTAGCGGCTTTAATTAATGGTCCACTTGGCTGGTCTGCAGCAACACACACAAACATGTGTGTGTGTGTGTGTGTATTAAGCAATGAACTGATTTGCATTGAGTTTACCTCCAGCAGCGGCATGGGAAATTAGTTGAGCTGAAACGAAGCTTATTACCAACTATTGCTGGGAACTAGCCAACTAGTAAAAGCCGCACTTTATATTAAGTCTTAACTGTTGGCTCAAAAGAAAGTGTCTTAGAGTTGAGCATTAAGCGAGTAATATTCTGCCGTATAGATTCTTGATAAAGATATAATTGATCTACTGATATTAACTCAATACTTCAGCTGGTTTGCTTGGGGCACAACGAACTGCTTAGGATTTAGCTGATGACTTCTTAGCTGTTCTTAGCCTGTTCTGAGCTGGAAATAACAACTCTTAATTTAACTAAACAAATGATTTATCCATTCGTTCAGCTAGCCCTTGCCTTAAGTTGCAATTAAATTGGCTAAGTGACTTTCTATCAGCCAGCTATAATCAGTCAATGCAGCAAGTGTGGCGCCCAGGCCCTGTAAAGACCCGCGCCAATTGCCGCTATTTACCACACACATTACACGATGCGAGCAAGCCAAATAAGCGCCAATCTATAAGGCCAAAGTCGACGACGACAACAAGGCAGACTAGCATATAGCGTATGTATGTATATTGCATGTCTATATAGGCTAGCTATACTAGACTATGGCGCTAGCCTTAAGAGGTGGCAATCAAAGAGCCAAAGAGAACAGCAACAATAATAAAACAACAACAACAACAACAACAACTAATAATAATTCAAATTGTAACACATGCGACGTCTTAGCTGATAGTCTGGAGCAGAGCGAAGGAGACAGCCTTAGTGTGGGCTAAGATAGTTGAGGGAGGGGAATGGCAGCGACTTCTTAGACTACTTTAGCTAGGTCTTCCATTTGTTCTTCTTGTGGTGGTTCAACAAGCGGCGTCATAATTTTTTGCCGCTGATTTATGCCCGAAGGCATAATGACTGGAAGCAATGGAGTATGCATTACATACAGAAGTCCATTGCAATGTGGATTGAGAATAGGGAATGAAGAATGCGAAATGAAGACTGGTAGTTGGCGGATTGATGAAGATGGAGATGGGAAATGGGAGTTGGAAGATGGAAGATGGAGATGGAGATGGAGATGGAGTTGAAGTGCTGGAGTTGCCGTTGCAGATGAACACGGTGGTGGGGTGGTGTTCAGTTATTGGGGTTTGGCCATACATCAAGGGAGCCGTAAACGCGAACGGCGATTCGCGTGATAGAACAATGTAAAAATTATGAACGCTTAAAATATGGGCAAAAACTTTGCTACCGCCTATAAATGCATGCATCCATATGCATGTGGCACGGTCAGCAAAATCTATGTACGCGAAATAATTGATAAAACAGTGAGCCAATAGTAGAGCAGTCGGAGCAGCTAGCTAATCCTACTTTATGGCATAAATTACGACTCCCTCCTTTTGGCAAACGCGATTAGCTTAAGACGGGGCTAGCCAACCCTCCAGATTTGGTTCAGTGGTTCGCTTTAATGGGCGTCTTTGGCACCCGCAAACAGACCTCGACTTTTCTCCAGTCAGCAGACACAAGTTTTGCTAAGACATCGAATACAGATTCTGCTTAAGAGTTGAATTGAAAAAAATCTATTCATTTCAGATATGTATGCCATTATAGTTGTATTGATACTTAAAACCCTTAATGCCACTATTGAATATTATATATTTTATTATTATGTTAAACCTTCTTCATGTTAAATGTTGTGTTATGTTAAAACTTCAAAACAGCATTCAAAAATCATTTAAAATTCACCAAAAAATGGGCCATATATTATGCCTGTTGTGCTGCTGTTCTTCCTGGAATATGAAATTTATAGCCGTTTCCCCCGATGAGCTATGAATAAGCATGGATATTTGGTTTGCGGACAGTCTTAAAAAGGAACTATAGTAACCTAACTGTCGAGCTCTGGCACTTAGGCTCCATATCTGAGGAAAATATAGATTTTTTGCACTTTAAAGTAGAGCTCACAAGTTTTTAAGTTTCTATGTGTAAGATTGTAGAATATATAGTCTTTTTCGCTTAGCCACACCTCAAATGGTTGAAAATATAAAAATATAAATGTATCAAATTTCAAGTTAAAATAATTTTTTTTTATTAAATATCGGCTCTCACAGCGGGATCGATAACGATAAACGCTCATTTCGAATAGACTTTAGTGAAATCTATTTTGCGCTTTGCCATAGTCCACAAACATTCTGCCTTCTCCGTCCGCTGGCGTCGTTTTTGTCCACATTGTAAAAAGCAGTTGAGCTAAAAGACAACCAATGGAAAGCAACTTCCGAAACGCGGCCAGAACAATGGGTCATAGATCAAGTTTTAATGTGGACGCCAACATCGTTTGTACCGTACAATGAACTTTCAATACAAGTTGCTAACTGCTCCCCAAAAAGAAAAAGAAAAAGAAACAACAACAACAGAAACAACGAAAAGCGTCACCATTCACATTTTCACCACACACATACTCGTGCCACAGACAGGTATATGAAGATATAGTTTACTTTTGGCAACATTAGCCAATTTTTGATATACACATTTCCATTCTGCAATGATACCCTATGATACTATATGTCTCTCAGTGTGTATATATATACTTCTTCTTCATCTTCTTAATTTTTTTTTTTGGTTTTTAATAATTTGTTGTTGTTGTTTTCGCTGCTTTTATGGGTACGCGGCGACTGCGCGTCTTTTGATTGGCTCAACCTGAGAGTGTTTTTATTTTATTTTTTTTTGTTGTTTTGTTATTTTTTAACGAGCTCTGATTTCGTGCTGTTGTTGTTGTTGTTGCCACGTTTATCGTCACCGCGATCAGCGAGTGGGGCTGAGCCGTCAGTTGGCTATAATAATTTTTTTATGGCTTCTTTATAATAATTCACCTATACGTTGACGGAACGCAATTAGCTTGCCTAGTTTCCATAGATTCATAGAAGAGCCAGCTCCAGTGCGTGGTCGTCGTCGTGGACGCCGCCTCAAAATGGCACAAAAGCAGACACCAAAAACATCACAGCCAACCAACCAACCAACCCAGTCAACAACAACAACAACAACAGCAGCCGTAGCAGCAGCAAAGCTGAGAACAACGTGACTTCGATGCTCAGCGCTAGATTAGCTGGAGCATTCCTCGTATATCATCCGGCTGGGTTAGCCAGGGGGCGGGCGGTAGGCCAGTCGGTTGGTTAGTCAGGAGTCGAAAGATGGCGAAACGTAACAAAAATCATATTTCTCTAAGGATGTCGAGCAGTTGCGCAAAGATCTGATCTGTCAGCTCGATAGCCGCGCCACACAACTAATGAAGATCTTCTGCTGGCCATGGGAAACATTTGATCAGTCCAAAAGGAAAACCTGCACATCACGAATGACCACTTGAAGGCAGTGGCAGCATAAGGAGCTACCAAAACAACCCAATAGCCTAGCAGCTGCCGCAATGACTTTATTCGCTAGACCTCGACGATCGCATTTAAATGTGAAGCGATCGACGGGGCGATCGATGGTTCGATTGATGCGACGGCAACCCTCACATAACTTCCTAATTACATTACACGACCGCAGTCAGCAGTCGGAGGTCAGGAGCTGCTGACAATCGCACCTGTAGCTGCAGCGCGCGCGCCATTACAACCGGCGGCGGGGGAGGGGTATGTCAGTGAGTGGACTCATTGTGGCTTTGGCGGTGGCGGTGGCGGCTACGCTGGCATTTTAATTGAAATTGTTTGTGTTTTTGGCGTTTGTTGCGCTTGATTGATTTAGAGCGAGCCTAGCTGAGGACCCGTAGCAAACAGCGCCCCTAACAACCACCAACAGACGAAGAGAGAGAGAGAGAAGGAGAGAGAGTGAGAGAGTATGTGTGGTGGTGGCTGCCTGTACACCTGCCTGCCCGCTGGCTGACTTCTGGTTGAGCTAACTGACAGTCGCGTAATGAAATTCCGAGCGGCGTGCGGCATGCGATGCAATGCGATCCGCTGGCCTTTTATCCCTCACCCTGATGACCCTCACCCTCACTCGTTAGTTCCCATTTCCCAGTTCCCCGTTTGCCATTGCTGTTGCCGAGTGAACGATCTTGTCCGTTGATCTTTTTGGTGCATTGGCTAAGTTAATTGGTTGTAAAACAATTTTTCGAATTAACATAAAAATGTTTCATTGGAAAAAATATTGCAGACACAATTAACATTTACTCGATGCGAGTGCGAGTCGACTCCGACAGCGACTGCAACTGCAAATGCGCCAGCTACTGCGGCTGCCAGTTTCAATATGCGGGCACTTAGCCGATCCGAGCGAGCATGGGGAAAGAATGTAAGGGTCCCGAGGTGGTTACTCAGATCGATTTAGACTAGACTTCTGGGCTGTGCAACAAGTTAGACACATTGAGCTATCAATTAACATCCGTATTCCATTGTCGATGTTTCGATGTTGATACAGATGAAATGTTAGAGTGCTACTCGGGCAACCAAGACCAGAAGGTGGAGCCAACAATAAGTCTGATACGTTTGACCATAGGACCATTATTATATTTATATAATATAAATTATATAAATCGGCTACTTTATTTATAGCTTTCACAAATTTTAGAGCTAGATCTCAAGTCTTGACAGCTGCTTTCACTGTTGAGCTTTTCTATATAGCAACCAATTATATGATCGATAACGATTTTGATTTGTTTTTGAGCCAGGGGACGAGTGTGGCCCAATCTTGAACTAGTCATATATATAGGATAAGCGCGTCTCTAGTGATATTTCTATATTGAATTCATAGAAAATTTGAGTGCGATACATTGACGTTGTCATTGTTATCGTTATCGGATTCGTCACATTGCTAACGTGTGATATGCAATGTACCGCAACTGACAGCTACAAAACAAGAAAGCCAACACCAAAAAAACCCAACCAGGCGGACAATTGAATTGTTTTGGTTGCATGTGCCCGCAACAGCCGCAACACCCGCAACAGCCGCAACACCCGCAACACCCGCAACAGCCGCAACACCATTCAACCGTACACTGTCCGCGACCCGCGGCCAACCGAATGCAAATTGAATGAAATGCTAATGGAAATGAGTGCGAGTATATGACGTACATTGAGTGCAGGCTGCGCACAGACGCGCGACCCGCGCAAATAAAGACAATGAAGGCAACTTTTATTGGTTCCATTCGATGATCAGACGTTCAGCTGAGGGCCAACGCGCGTCCGGTTGCCAGTCGTCAGTCGATTGTCTGTTTGTCCGTTTGTCTGTTGGTCTGTTTGCGGCGTACTTAGTGACACCATTAACGCCGCCTCAACATGGCCCGGATCGACTGCCCCAGCTACCAAACAACACACATTCACATCCGGCGCATGCGCAGATGTCGACAGACCTGGGTCCCTGCCTCAGCCGCGATCGTTCCCCAGTTTGATTGATTCTGTTTCAATGTAGCGCCTTTCTCTTGCCGCAGCCCGTTTTATTGTTGGCCGCTTGAATTTTTATTGCAATCGGTGTGAAATTTCACACCGCAATGCTTAAATGATTCCGAACACCCTTTCAAGCCATTATATATATATATATATATATATATATATATTTCTTTTTTTTGGCTCGCGAGTAAACATAGGAAAAACAAAGCACCAATGATATTGGTAATTAAGTTTGGGATATACTCTGGTATGATACAAAATTACTTTGTCCACGTCAAAAGAGATCATTTAGACTGATCAGACAAACCGATTACCCAAAAAGTCTTGGCATAGCATTTAGGGATTATTTTATTTAATCACATCAGTCATAACTTCAAAATTTAATTAGGTGTCTGCGAAAATGTTACAGGACAAAAGACGAGCTCCCAATGTATGGAGAACGTCCGCAATCAGAACTTAAATAAAGGACTACTGATACTGTCAATTACCTCCAAAGGGCACTGCGTCGAGGTCGTGGACTTCGCGGACTACGTGACCCCTCTTTGTTCATGAATGCGAGCGTAAGATTGCGCTTGGCCGGCGATAGGCCGGATCGCGAGGTTGGCCTCATACCCTCAATGCTGCCCAGGCTACTATCCACGAGGACGCGGCGTTTGCGACGACGTGGCCTCAGTTTATGCTTCGGCTTGAAGATGGGCGGACGGATGTATTGAGCCGGTGTCTCCGGTACAAAACGGCGATGCAACGCTGGCTTTGCCAGCTCAAGCAGCCGTGCGCTAATCTTATAGCAACGCTTTATCTTTGACTTTGGACCTTCACCTTTGGCTCGAAAGCTATGCAAGCTGCCAGCTTCTAAACGCTCCGGATCATCGATAGCCTCGTCCCGCTCCAAATCTTTGGCTATGCGCGCCTGCGAGCGCTTCAAACGCAAGCGCCGACAGCTATTCGCAGACATGACTTGCCTAGTTTTAGTGACCAATGTTGGCTTAGTCCTTGACTTGAATTTTTGTTTGGTGATTGGTGGATTCGACCGGTAGACGGGACCTGAGTTACTTGGAAACTTATATGCCAGGCGCCACGGCAACTTCTCGCGCTTCTTGTTCGCTGATTTCTTGGATCGACTATCTTTGATAAGGATACCGCCGGCCGCCAGGCGGTTCGTCTTCCTCTTAGTCTTTTCCTCTGGTACGTGCCGGCAGCTGTTACCGCTCTTCGCTTTCATTAACTTGACACTCTTGGCTTTCTTAAGGATCCCCGGCTTTTTGGGCGGTGTGGGCGAAACGGATATTGGCGTACGAATGCAGCCGGGGGGATCGCTCTTGGGTAGCTCTTTTATGACCACCGGCGTTGGCCGCGCTACATTACCAGCCCGCATTCGAGGCTGGGACGGGGCTGGCTGTGCCATCTGACGAGACTTTTGAGTTTTCACAGGTACTATTTTGGACTTCGCCATTCTCGGAGCGTTCTTGGCCACCGACTTCTTTTGAGTTAATTGAACGAACTTGGGTTTTTTCTGAAACTTGACTAAGCTTTTGGGGTTGCCGAGCATTGTCGAATGACCACTTGCTTGTTTTTTTCTAATTATAAATTGATTGCTGGAGCGTACCAGTGGTCGGCGCTTGATCTGCTGTCTACACTTATTTTGGTTTACCTGCTTGGACATCTGGACAACGATCTCTGTCGGCTGGCCACGCTGTCGCAAGTGATTCTGGTCGATGATGACGCCGGTGAGGCTCTTGTCTTTCTTATCATCGACGGTCAACTTATACGTGAGCGATCGGGAGCCGGACGGAGAGCGAGGCATCGGCTTCTTGGAGCGCATGCGCTTCTGCTGTAACATTTCGTCGAATGCCTCCTTTGAGTGGGTTATCTGTTTGGTCATGTCGACCCGCTCCGGCTTCACATAGAACATGTGTCCATTGTAATCGCCCACATTGCCCTGACCATGACACTCCGATATGACGCGGGCTACTACGCGCTTCATTTCCGTTCGATTAAGGGTTAGCTGATTGGCCAGGTTTTTGGCTAGCGCCTTGAGGGCGCCCCCAGTGCCTGCCATTTGAGATGAGTTCCATATGTTCGTGTTCATTTTTCTAATCACCTTTTGAATTTGGCTATGTATATTTTTTATCTGTGCGCTAAGTGAGAATTCCAAAAGACAAAATTTACGTTCGGTCCCAAAATACGTTAAGAAAACAGTTAGTAATTTTTATCTATTTTTTTTTGTGTGACATAATAAACTCAAAATAAATGTGTATCAGACCTATAAAGTTGTGGAGCAGCAATAAAAACGTGTAAACAAAACAAGGCCTGCTTCGGCAGTGAGCTAAAAGCATGTGATTTGACTTTTAGTTGAACTCCATACAAAATGAAAACCTGCAAATTGTAATGGAAAGGGCACAGACTGCATTGATTATTGATTTTTTGATACCACTATTACTATATAGTCGGGAATAAACGCTTCTGAATTGAAAGTCTAATCGAAATATGAATATTTATGACAGATCATTATGAACGTAGCCATCTTAGGGTCGATTAGCGCGCTCTTTACCCCTCGATTTCTCTCAGCTGTCTCGACTGTTGCAGCTGCGCAGTGGCCACGTGCGACAGCGTTGCTGTTATCAATGGGCCGGTGGCTAAAGGAACTCGAAATAGTTATTGAGGGCCAAACAGATCCTGGCTACAAAGAAAACTACTTACAAACGAGCCCAAAACAGACAGCAAACACACAAACAACACACACACACACACACACACGCACAGTCGATTGGTCATGTTGAAGAAAAGTTATAAATGATTTCATTATAGTATTGCAAGGGTCATCAGCAGTCGGGGTCTCAGCCAGTGTCTGGGTCAGGGGCCTGCACTTGTCCATGCACCTGCACAACCTGTGGCACCTTGTGCAGGCAGGTGAAGGTGCAGAGCATGTAGCACGCTCGCTCGCCTTTTTTCGTTTAGGGGTGGGAAAAATGATTTACGCAACGAGCGGGACAGCGCCTCAGCTCCTTAGCTGCCCAGTTTTGTGGCTGGAAGTAGAAACGGTGGCACCCTTTATATGAGACTTAGTTCAATAAGTCGTGCTAGCTGCCTATAGACCACTTGCTCTCTCTCGCTCTCGCTCACTCTACACACCACTTGCTGTCTCTTTCGCTCATGCACGACTCGTTTGGGCCACTTAACTGTAATTAGGGCTTTTCAATATTATTAATGATGATGGTCGCTCGCAACGTCGCTGAATATGTGGGAAATGCATTGCGAATTGATGACGACCCCGACGCGTTGCAGACAACCGACAAGCGGCCGCCAACAACACAGCCGACAACAACAACAACAACAACAACCGACAATGGACAATGGACATTGAACAACGGACAGCCAAACAACGCAATGAATATAAAATGCTAAATGCAAAATGCAAACACGCAAACCGAAAGCGCAACAATTTTCGAACTGCAATTTTTGTTCGCTCTATTTGACTTTTATTTGTTGTTGCCCCTGTTGGTGGTGGTGGTGGTGCTGCTGCTGGTAGTTGTGCTGGTGGTAGTTTGTGGTCAACCATCCAACCATACATTTTTAGCGTTATCAGTGCAAAATAATCTTTCAATCAGCCCTATGCAGCGACGTCGTCATCATCCTCACAGTTCTTGTTGTTGCCATTCAACGAAGCATGACCGCAATTGTTGCTGCAGCAGCAGCAGCAGCAACAACAGGATGAGTAGCAACAGCTAAGTATATGTGTGCATCAGAACAACAATAACTGCAACAATTATAATAACAATAGAACCCTTGACTGCTCGATTGGCTTCATCTGCACAACTTCATCCTTTTTTGGTCAGTTTGGTTGCAGGCGATCTTTCATAATAACAGGTTAGTTGAAGCCAACACATATTCTATAAGAAACTTATACAATATTTTCTCACAGGCATTGTCGGAAAAAATTGTATCTACAGCAGGGCTGCATCGTATGAGAGCCAAGCCTGCTTTATGTACTTAAATCTTTCTTAAAATGCAATATTTATTGATTGCAATTGCTATGCATTAATTCAATTCAATATTCAATAACAAACTCGAATATCTTCAGCTATAAAATCTGCACATTTTATGCTAATTTATGTCCCATAAATTCCTTTGCCAAAAAAATGCCTGTTGAACAATTTAACAAAAGGAAATTGTTCGCATTCGCATGGAATGTGCTGCGCAATGTTGTCAATACCAATATGCCTTACTTGATAGCTCCGCTACCCATCGTGCCCCTTGCGGCAAGAACACTTTTTCATGCATGCAACGAAACAACAGCGTTAAATTCCACGGAGAGTCAAAAGTCAGGGGCAAAAAAAAAAAAAAAAACAGAACGCAAACCGAACCAAACAAGTGGAAAGTCAAAAAAAAAGTGAAGCAGGAAAAAAAGAACAGATATATAATAATAAAGAAACTGAAACAAGCTCATAATTTAGCTCGGTAAAGTTTTGCGCCTTTTGTTCGGCTGCTTTCACTACAAGTTATTGAAAATCGCGCAAGGGTTGCGCTCGGGCGAGTCGAAAGGGTTCGAAATTGAAAAAGAAAGCGCACGTCAGGTGGGCCACGCCGTCAAGGGGTGAAGTGGGTGGCTCGTCGAGGGCGAAGGATGGCGTCTCATTTGTGCCGGGGTGTGGGTGATTTAGTGTTAAATAAAAACTTTTAAATTGCCATTTGATCGTTTGTTTAGCGACAATAATGTCGTCGTCGTCGTCGTTGTTGTTGTCGTTGTCAGCGCTGTGCACCAACAACCCAAAGGCCGTTGCGTCGCCTGGTCTTCAATTTTCAGTCAGTGACAGGTTTATAGGTCGGCTCACAGTTCGCCTGCAAGTCGGCTGCGCCGTGACAATGACATTGTTTCGCCTGACAGTTGTAGCAAATTTATTGAAAAGGTGTTCCTTCGTTTTCAGTTGCCTTTGGATCTCTCTCTCTCTCTCTCTCTCTCTATCTGTGTGTGCGCTTCCTTACAGAAATTGTCAAAAATTTATTGATATGTTGAAATTGCTCCCCCATAAAAGAAAAAAACACTGACAGCTCAATTTTTTTCATCGAGTATTTTTTTTCGCATACCTCGCTTCATTTTGTTGTTGTTGTTGTTGCTGTATTTTGTTCATCTGACTTCCTTTTGGCTCATCGTAGTAAATTTGACAGCAATTGTTTTGTTTGACAGCTTGTCGTCTCGGCAAAATGATGATGTCAATATGCAAAGCAGCCAGAGCCAGAGCCAGACCCAGAGCCAAAGCCAGTCGCTCCATGGCCCAGAGAGCGCGGCCAACGAAATTTGCATTCGGCACAAAAGGGGGCGAACACTTTCAGATGAGTTATTGAAGCGTTACCCACTGCTGCCAGTTGACGAGCTAGTCTTGACATGTGCGACAGTTGTATTGCTCCACAGGTTCTTGAACCGATCAATTTGGATATCACAAGCTTAATGCAGTCTATAAATCTAGCTAATCGAACACATTTGCACTACTATTTTTATGAACAGAACTGTATAAATGCTTTCTAGCAGAGAATAAAGGAAGAATATAAGCATTGTTGATCAATTACACATTAATTAATATATTAATATTAATAATATAATTAATATATATGTTATCTTATAGATTCTCTCCCAATAACCTAATGTGAACTAAGATATTCAATCAGCAGGCTATATAATGCAATCTACTGCAGTTGCAGACTTATCACGCAACACAGCATCCACATGCAATCCACAGTGCAATTTGCCATTGAACTTTGCAGGCATAACATCAGGTAACTTCAATTTGCTCTCAGATCTGAGCCCAAGCCTAACGACAACGCAATAACAGCCACCATTTTTTTAATTTTTATGTATGTGCTGAGTTTTGATTGTTATCCACACATATACACACACACGCAAGCATACGCACACACACACACACACACATATGGAGACTTGAAGTCAGGCGCTGAGCCACAGCGATATTTTTTATGAGACTGTTTCATTTTTCGCTTAATCGCACTAGAAAATCTCTAGAAATGGTAGACGGAGACAGAGAGAGAGAGAGAGAGAGAGAGAGAGAGAGAGAGAGAGAGAAAAGACAGAAAAAAGCGTACAGAAACGAAAAAAAATTGCCGAGCGTTCAACTTGAAAATATGCCAAAAGACAATTGGTCGTCGGCTCTTGGTTGTCGGTCGCAGCGTTAAGGGCATGGCCCAAGCCTAGGCCCAGGCCCAGGCCGAGAGCCAGGCCAGGGTCTATTCACTGTCTCAGTTTTAAGACTCAGCCTTAGTTCTAGTTCCAGTTCGAGTCGCAGTCGCCGTCGCAGTCGCCGTCGCCAGAGTCTTTAAGTTTTCTTCAATGTTTAGCGAAGCGTGAATATTATTAGAGAGCGGAGGCGCAGACGAAAGCCAAAAGCAGCAGCATTTATTAATAATTACCGCATAGCATTCGACAAGCAAGAGCGAAAGAGAGACTGAGAAAGAGACAGAGACGAAGAGTGGAACTGGGAGAGCTAGAAGTGGGCCCAGAGTACATACTCTTAGTAAGAAATTTATTTGTTATTTATCTTTTTGGCATTATGCATGAATAACAATAAAAATATAAGTGAATGCTGTTGTTGCTTCTGTTGCTGCTGCTGCCGCTGTTGCTGCTGGCATAAATAGTTAGTCAGAAATGCGGCAGCATAAAGCGTCATAAAAATTATAGCAAGCCATTCGCTTGTTGCCAGGTTCTCAGGTGGCAGCCAGCAGAAGAAGCTGCAGTAACCTCAGCTCCGACTGCGACTTCAGCTCCATTCTGGAATGGCAGGAAGGGGGTCTCTGGGAGTTCAGTCAATAGATTTAGATCACTTTTGGTAGAAACGCTGGGCACAAAGACCCATAAAAATAATGAGCCCAGCACGATGATGGCGACAATCATGAGTAAATAAAGCAAAAAAGCAAAGGAAACAGAAACAACAATAGCCACAGAAAGCCCAGAAATAAAGACAGAAGTATATCAGGCTATTGTAAGCTAATATTTAAGTAGCTTAATACCAAAGTGAATACAGATTAAATACAGATGAATGAACTATGTGAAGACACAGACACAGATACAGATACAGATACAGATATAGATATAGATACAGATACAGATACACATACAGATACAGATACAGATACAGATACAGATACAGATACAGATACAGATACAGATACAGATACAGATACAGATACAGATACAGATACAGATACAGATACAGATACAGATACAGATACAGATACAGATACAGATACAGATACAGATACAGATACAGATACAGATACAGATACAGATACAGATACAGATACAGATACAGATACAGATACAGATACAGATACAGATACAGATACAGATACAGATACAGATACAGATACAGATACAGATACAGATACAGATACAGATACAGATACAGATACAGATACAGATACAGATACAGATACAGATACAGATACAGATACAGATACAGATACAGATACAGATACAGATACAGATACAGATACAGATACAGATACAGATACAGATACAGATACAGATACAGATACAGATACAGATACAGATACAGATACAGATACAGATACAGATACAGATACAGATACAGATACAGATACAGATACAGATACAGATACAGATACAGATACAGATACAGATACAGATACAGATACAGATACAGATACAGATACAGATACAGATACAGATACAGATACAGATACAGATACAGATACAGATACAGATACAGATACAGATACAGATACAGATACAGATACAGATACAGATACAGATACAGATACAGATACAGATACAGATACAGATACAGATACAGATACAGATACAGATACAGATACAGATACAGATACAGATACAGATACAGATACAGATACAGATACAGATACAGATACAGATACAGATACAGATACAGATACAGATACAGATACAGATACAGATACAGATACAGATACAGATACAGATACAGATACAGATACAGATACAGATACAGATACAGATACAGATACAGATACAGATACAGATACAGATACAGATACAGATACAGATACAGATACAGATACAGATACAGATACAGATACAGATACAGATACAGATAAAGATACAGATACAGATACAGATACAGATACAGATACAGATACAGATACAGATACAGATACAGATACAGATAAAATATAATACAAAGATATAGTAACATTTCCCAAAATATAGATTCAGGTACCGATTGAGTTGGTGATGCTGTGCGTCAGTCGCAATCTTGTTTGCTCTTCTAGATGCCAGGTCTTGTGGCTTTTGGACATTTGACAGCCTCCATTATCAGCATGTAAACAGAATGTTTTTTGGAATTTGTTTGATTGCGATTGTTGTAGAGCGTTCTTTAAGATATGTGTTATTTGTTGTTTGGTCGAGCGGGGGGGCGGGCAACTTACCAACTATTTAAACGAAATCACAATTTATTCTAGGAAATCAGCCTCATTGCTTTGGCATGCAGTGCCACTAGCCCTGACACTGACTGTGATACTGAGGCAGAGGCTGAATCTGCTCCGTCCCTACTCCCCTACAGAGCCGTGGTAAGCGTTGCTTTTTGTGGACAATGCTATCTTATCGTCACAGCCCACATCAAAGCCAGAAATCTTTAAGAACACAACACAAAATACACATACAAATACGTAGACCGGAGACAACACCCCCGCTAGCCGCATAACCTCCCCCTCCCATCCACCTGACTCCCCGGCACCCAATTCATGCGCTGTATAGTGCACGCAAGCCTCGTCTGATAAAGTTCAAACAAAAGATTTGAAAACAACAACACGCTCTTATCAAAATGAGCATGTGTACTTGCTTTGTCCATGCCTCTGTGGATCTTGTAAGGGATCTTATTGTTCAGAGTATAACTATTTGATATTTGCATAAGATCAACAGGTGCCCAGCCATTTGAGCAATGCGACAACGTCAGCATCTAAAACTGTCATCACTTGCTCAATTTGGAGAGAGAAATGGGGATATGTATGTATATATATATACATGCATCTCTGTATCTCACCTGCAATCAAATCATCATCTTCAACCTATGAGACGCATTCACTCTAAAGTAAAGCAGGATTTATTTTAAGCCTGGCGATTTCGTATGCCTATACATTTGAATTCCAAGCACTAGCCTTCATAGGTTCCACACGCGTTCCACAACTGCCTCGACTTGTCATTAACAAGGAGCCATCGCTCATAGAAAGACTTTATGTTTATTGCGTTCCACATAGCATCCACAGCAGCAAATCGCATGTAATCCAAAGCTAAAAACAAAACTTGTAGGGAAGTTGATTTCTTACAGCTCTGCTGCATTTGAGAAATTTCAATAATTGAGCCTCATTAAAAGTACTCGGTAATAGCAGTTGAATACACACACTTACATATACTGGCACATACACACATAAAGAGTCAACACTTCCGATTATGAAATTTCGTTTGACAAAATGCCAGAAAAGTGTCGTTACAGCAACTGTTATTGTTATTGTTGTTGTTGTTGTTGCTGTTGCTGGCAAACAACGGTAATCATAACATGGAAATACGTACTGGTATCTATAATGTAATTACTGGCAGATCGAGGTGACTGCGGTAAAATTAACTGAACATCGTTGTTGAATTCATGCTGTTGGAAAATCAGGTAAAAATCCAAAGCGATCGCAGCGACAGCCAAAGAAACGTCGACAAAAGGCGCTGCTGGCGAAGTCGACGATGGCGACGACTCATTAAAACAATTTTAAAAAATAATACAAAATAATTACAATAAATTATGATTACGCTTGACAGTGACAGTGGCCACGAATGCTGATGATGGCTGTTGCCACAGTGCCTGGAAGTGTGTAGTTGGGCATGGCAACAGCAACACCAACAGCAACAGCAACAGCAACAGCAACTGGGAAAGATACTTAGGCGACGTCGTCTCGGTGTGGAGCGTCATCGTCGTCGTCGTCGCCATCGTCGTCGTCGTCGTCGTCATTGTGCAGGTGCAAGTGAGCCGCGGCGTCACTGGCTAGTGACGATGAGCACAAAACAGTAACAACAACAACGACAACAACTACGACAACGACACCCAAGAATCGCTCAACTGTGGCCAAAAAGTTCGTTGTTCATTTGTGCGCTGCTTTGGCTTCATCTACTTCTACAGCGACTTCTGCTGCTGCTGCTGCTTCTTCTTTACTACTAGTACTTCTGCTTCTTGTGCTGTTTCACATTCACAATTTAATTCAATTCAATTTGGCCACAAAAATAATTACGACCTGTCCAGGCCGACGCGCAGCGTGTGAGCCAAAGCGATGCGGCTAACTGCTCCTACAGCGCCATCCAACGGCGTTGACATGTACTACTGTCCCACCTGTGTGTGTGTGCTTGTGTGTGTGCTGATGTAGGCGTTCTTATTGAAAGCAAATCACATCAAACAAAAGCCTTTAACAATCGAATAATGGCAGACGAAAAAAGGGAATTTATCAAAAGGTCATCAAAATCCAATCGACTCGCCAGACACACAACAATGACAACAACAACAACAGCAGCAGCAACGACTATTGTATGGGACAGGAATGGATCATGCATCATGCTGCAGATCACGGATCAGCTTGGCAATCCGTCAGTTGACTCTGTCGAATCTTGTCAAATGCACGACATAAAAATCTTTGTCGAATCGTTAAAAATGCATCATCATCAATTTTTGATGCATATTTAATGTACGTGGCTGAGGGGCAGTTGGTGTTGCCACCAAATGGGGCATGTGGCCGGTGTCGGCGCTCCACATTAACTGCAAAGTGCGACATAAAAATTGATTTAGTCGGCGAGTCGGCAAATGCCAAAGCAAATAGATGCTGATATACTCGATATATATATATATGTCTGTGTGCGTGTGAGCTTGAGTATATGTGTGCCACATTTACCATTTACACAGTTGTGCCATATATACAATTAAATCATTTTTCGGACTGCGCTTTATAATTCAATTACGGGCGTTAAAATTCCACACAGAAGAAGCAAAGGAGGAGGTCTAGTAGTAAGAGTAGGAGTGCATGATGGCAGCGGCAGGGGCAACATGCAGTTATCACACGCTGAAGAAGCACAGGATATCCTGGACATGGCTCTTGTCGGCACACGCCCAGCACTGAGGCCGATTAGCATCCTGGTTAGCCGCAAAGTAAAGGAAACAGAAAAAATAGATGAGGAACAGGTAACGCGCAACGTGCAACAAGTGCGTGCGAAAATTCACATGTCAACACGAAAATGGTTGAGGCAACCGCGACCGCAGATAAGCCAGCGTGTCCGCCCTTCCCGGAAAGGTCCTTGTCGGCTGCCTTTTCATTCTGAGTTTGTGTTTGAGCAGTTGCAACTTCTTGCTACAAATTTTCAGAGATAGCTCGGCAATTGAATGTTAACTATTTACCTGAGCGCTCAGTCTGACTGAGCAGCAGCATGGGTGGGGTAGTGCTGGGGGAGGCGCGCACTTGGTATTTCCGGCTCATGCCCAATAAAAGCCAAGTCAGGCTAACTTTCATAAATTAGTCATTGAACTCAGCCAGCCAACTGGTGAAATAGCAACAATAAACTAAATGCGAGCAACACTATAAACAACAACAACAACAACACGCAGACATTACTAATTTTTTTTGTTATAGTGTGAACCTCGCACTAAAGCTTAAAACAATATACGCACAGGGTACTGCGAGATCTACATAATCATAATAGTCTCGAATTTACGCTTTAATAACTTTTTGGCTATGCGCTACACGCTTTTGCCCAGGGCATATTGCAGCGCATAAGCCGGATTCGTTTTTTGTGAAATTTTCAATTGTTATGTAAAGTATTTAAATAGTATAAAAATAAATATATATATATACGAATGCATATATTGATAGATATATATATTGTAGGCTATTTTATTCAAATTTTTCATTATTTAAAAATCTATTTAAATTATACATTATCTTTTTACAAATTTAAATAAACATTTAATTTTTTAATCTCTATTCAAAATTTTAAAAAATTATTATCTTGTTCAAAATGTAAATAACAATTATTATATTTAAAAATATAATTAAATTAAATCTTAAAAAATTAATTATCCACTAAGAAATGTACTTAAGTTAAATTTTAAAATTTTACTCTGATTTCACTATTTTTTTTTTATTTTCTTAAAAAAAATATTTTTTTTTGAAATTATTTTATTTTGAAAAATGTATTTATATAATATAAATTCAATACTGTTTAGCTTTATTTTAGCTTAAACCGATATCAAAAGATGCCTATGTATATCAACTAATATTTGAAATATGTATATCCAACTAATATATTATTTCGTTATATTTATCTAGCTATCTACGCGGCTTTTATTTCAAAATCATGTCTGCTGATGTACAAAAAAGGTTTAATTTATGCAAAAAAAGAGAGAATAGTAATAATCAAAAACCGAAAACAAAAAAAAAACGAATAAAAAACCTAATATGAATAAGCAACTTGGCATTATAAATGCTTCAAAAGAAATTTGGGTTATGGGCTGCGGGTGGAAACGAGCCAAGAGCCATTTCCCCATGTGTTTCCCATGAACCACGCTAATTAGCCAAATACAAAAACCCACAAAAAACTTAAAAAAAAAACCAGTCAAAATAACTCGCGTACACCTAAATCTAACAATGAGCATAACATTTCAAATTCCAAATTTCAAATTCCAAATTTGTATATATATATATATATATATATATATATATGCGTATAGATAGAGAGATATGTATATGAATTTTAGTTAATTTAAATTAGGCGCATTCGTCCAGAAAACAAAATTCCAAAATGGCGCACAGTCTGAAGCAGGTGGAATGCGGCGTTTGAGGCAAGTCTACATAGATAAGACCCAAAAACCCAAGACTCGTGCGCACTTAATGCGTGCCCGGGACGCACTATTTAGAGAGGAGCTGACGGTTGTGTGGGGAACGCGGGACGAGGGCGGCGGCGGCGTTGAGCCCTACGCGCTTGGCTGACTGACTGACTGACTGCCTGACTGGCTGGCTGAGTCAGCTTATCCAACTTCGTGGCAACTGTACGACGACTTCGTTTGGCATATTTAAATTTTAAGCCAAACTCAGTTCCAGCCCAAGTAAAACCGAACTGAGCTGAGTTGAGCTGTGCTGTGCTTTGATCCATGACCATGATGCGGTGCCAAGGCGCTGGTTATGCTGGTGCGGCGTTGTATAGTTGCTGGCGCCATTTTTGATAGTCGCGTTTATGATTTGCCAAAAAAAAACCAAAATAACAAATAAAACTTTCTAAAGAGCTCCGCAGCAGAAAGCCAAAAGCCAAAGATCGAGTTCAAGCTCTGCCAGCAAAACGCTACAAAATTCGCAAAGTCATTTGCATGCGCAGGCGCTGCCAGATCACAAATATGAACTATAAAACTTTCCAAAGTGTTGAGGATATAAAGCAAGCAAATTTCTAGATAGAAAACGGTAAAAATGAGAACTAGAGAAATGCAATTAATATTTGTAAAGTTATGCAACTTTCAAAGGACTTGGGAAAGGCGACTCGCAGACTTGTCGCAGCTACTTTTCCTCAAGGAATTTTCTCTATTTAGTTCGCTTCGATTTAGTTTTATTATCAGCTGACACTTGGCAACACGGACTGCACTGTAGTTGGGGCGCGCAGATTTCATTTGTCTAAAAATACGTATATGATCGCATATAAATTATAATTGAAAATATCCATATATGTGTACTTGTGCATGCAATCTCCACAAAAACAACAACAGCGACGACTGATAAATAAAAATCTGCTGCTGCTGCTGTTGCTGCTGTTGTCATCAGCCCCCGGTCAGATATACAGAGAGTGAATGTTGCCCTGGTCTCCGTCGTCTCGCGATCTGCTGTCTTGGGCTGGATCTGTGGCTGCCTGGCGCACTGCTGATGACTTGATTTGAAATTTGAAATGATATTTTAAGAAACTAATGCAGCCATAGCTCGACGACACAGCGCTGCACTGCTGCATAGCTGCCCCTTCAGCGTTCTGCACCTCCTTCAGATCGTGCTGCCTCCTCGTAGGCATGTTAAATGTCATTTAATAGTTGACAGTTGCACTTGCTGCTGCTTGTTTTTGTTGTTGTGATTATTGCAGTTCATTTTTTGTGTGCCGTTTTTTTATTTGTTTTGTCGTATGAATATCTAGAAAAATTTATGTGTAGGTGGTTTTAAATTTATGTCGTCGTTGTCGCCGACACCGAAACAACTTGCGAAAAATTCTTTAGAATCTGTTTCGTTTTCTTTAATAAAACTACATTTTATAGCTTACACAAAAAAAATCGAAATAAAAATCCGCATATACGGCGCTCTACCGTGATGATCGCAGTGACGATGATGCAGCTCGACTTATTATGGAGCTGATCACACGACTTATTGATGACATCCTGTCCAACTGTAGGCTATTCGATATAGCTAAAAAGATAATGAAAGCCGACCAGCAAATGCTAACGTTCATGATAAATAAAACGTCTGTATTTATATTATCTAACCTTAATCAACTGAGTATTTGTTGTGAAAAATACATTTTGCAAACGACAAAAAATCTTGTTAAGCAAATTATTTGAACGACAGCCCGTGAACGATGATGCCATATGTCTACGGATGTTGCCAATATCGTCAGTTTCTCTTCTGCTTCGTTTGATAGCTATATAGATGTGAACCGCTTCTATTCCTAGTTGGGCTTCAACTTGGACTTGAGAATTTCCTGCTTTAGCTCTAGATAGCCCTCCAGTACGACATCGTTTTTACGCTTCTCGGTATTTAGCTCCCAGGAGAGGCGAACCAGCTCGTTTGCCAGCTGATATGGATCACTGGTCAACAGCAGTACCTCCTCGATGCTGGAGCAGTTGCGAAGCGAGTGACGCATGTTGTTGGCTGGTAGGGGCTGTTTAAATGGCAGCTTCGGCTCCTGGGTATAGTTGCTGGGCTTGATGATCAGCTGTTTGAGCATCTGGGCGTATTCCTGATGCCGCAACTTCCGCTGATCAAGCTCGTTTATCCGGGAACGTACATTCTCCAGCTCGACCATGCGCTGCACCGGTTCGGGCGACTCCAGCTTGGTATCGCTCTCCACGGTCTGAGCAAGTTGAGCAGCCGCCGAGATCTTTGTTGGCCTCTCTCCGTCGTCGTCTTCACTCTTATTGCTGTGCTCATTGTAATGGCGTGTAGGAGAGCGTAAGAAAAGCATGCAAGTGCTGCGAATAGGCTTCATCCAAGGTTGTGATAACTTAACGAACGATAACATCACGAAACAATTTTGCAATTACACTCTAAAATTCAAATCACATAAAATTTCGATAGCAGTGAAACATAAACACAAAAACTAGAGATTAATGGAAAGAACGATGAAATGCTTATTATCTAAACGTAGAAGTGAAACTGAATATATTTTCACCCAGAGGCCAATGGGAAACTTTTTGGATTTCCATGGCCAACTCCGGTATAACATAACGAAAAGTCTACTAGATTTAACACAAGGAAAATAACCCAAGTGAATATCTGATCAGATATAGATTGATAGATAGATAGATTGATTGATATATTATTAGAAATATTTTTATTGATTGATAATTAACTGATTTACTGACTGTTAGCTAAGCTTAAATGAAGGAAGGATAAAGACTTATAAGAAAGCCATAACTAAGCCCTTCCTCTCTCTCTCTCGGATCCAATTTAAGAGCATTCATGAGGCAGTATATTATCGATCATTATGTGGACTTTCGGCCATATGGGCCAAAGTGCAGAGTTTGTCGTGCCTGTTGCCAGCGCACGCCATATGAACATTATTCCAACAGCCCCATTCCGAATGCGAGCGGGCAGCAACGATCCTGCACATTACTCATCATACAGCCACTGGAGTGGGTGTAAATGCCGCGGCAGAGGCAGGGCAGGGTAGGGTAGTCGAGTTTGAGCCTGAACAACTTCATCAGGCCGCAGCACATTTTCGCTATTTTCACATATTCGATGAAAAATTATTTATACGTTTTTCTTTTGCTTTTTTTTTTTTGTTTTGCATAAATGGGAATGGGCAGTCCCACTGGCTGCCTGGCTGGGCTGACTGGGCTGGCTGGGCTGCCAATTCGTTTTAACAGCCAGAAGTCGTCGTTGCTGCTTCGTCGTCATTTTGATTGATTTGAATGTTACGTTGAGTGCGCGACGCTGGCAGCGCAGCTCGAAATGTGACTGATGATTGATGGACTTAAGACCAAGTCACAGTTGCTCCCCTCTCAACCCTCGGCGCCCTGCTCAATGCACCCTGTTCCGGTGGGCAGCCAGCGTGACCCTCGAACTCTCTTTTGCCAAGGTGCCAACAAAAAAAAATGAAAAAAAAACCAAAAAAAAAAATAAATAAAATGATACAAAAAATGTTATGTAAGGCGTATAAAAAAACTTTACTGTATTATTATTAGGAGCGACTAATTCAACTAAGAGGCCAACAGAAAAAAAGTAATTTCCAGGTCCTGACAGGCGTACGTCAGGTTCGACGACATGCAAATTTTTAATAACAAGAAGCTAGAGAAAGTGCTTGAGGAAAGCAACGCAGACAAGTGGAAGGAAGTATAGATTAAATTAAAAGAAAGTGACACTGAAGGACTGCAATGAGAGTGTGTATAGTCAATATGAAAAGTTGTGTAGGAAATGTGAGCCTGGCTCAAAGGGAACATGGGCTTAAGAAAAGGCATTGGAATTTCGGAACTATAAGACTTTAAGCTGTATCGCGGCAATTGAAGACCCCATCAACGCCTTTGTGGCGAACGGTATTATGATTCAGGCTGAGTGCAACCTACGCAGCTGTAAGTGGCAAGTGAATGTTGCAAGTTTTGTTATACTTTTAGCTACTCGAGTTGGAACCCTTGCGGCTTTTGACAGCTGAACATCAAGGCAAGCACAGGACGGGCCAAGTTGGTGTCTGAGCTACAGCCAAAAGGTAAAGCCAAAGCTAAAGCCAAAACCAGAGCCGGGCCCACAATCGCTACCAAGTTGACCCAGTGAACTTTCTCGCGCTCTCGCAGCCTCGGTCAGAGTGGCAGTCGGTGGCTAAGTAAATTTTATTTTCCAAAAGCATTTTTCCGTGTGTGGGAGCGTAAATCTTGCACTCACACAAATGCCGGATGTGGTTGCGTAGAAACGTGGCTCCCAGCTACCTTAGACGAGCCCCTCCCTCCCCCACCCCGCTCTCCAAGTTCGGCGCTTTGCGTCTGCTGCTTGCCCCATTGCTGGGCGAACGTGCAACTTTCTGTTTGCTCACCAGCGACAGCACTAAAATAATAACAATAATAGTATAAAATACTAAGTAAAAATGCCCACTTCCGAGTGCCCAAGTTGAAGCCCCAGCTCAAAGTCGAAGTCGGTATCACGGTATCAACTGCCGGGTATCCACTGTAGCACATCATTACTCCATTTCTACCACAATTAAAAAATAAGTGTGAGCTCTGCCCCGATATGATATGGCATAGACATGGCATGGAAACAACTCGAATATCCGAATATCTTGAGACAGTTTTAGTAAATCCGTTTTCCATTGCTGATACTCTACCAAAAGGTACTTATACTGTGAGCTATCGATTGGACTAAGCTGACTTCAATTCTTAAATTGAAATGTCTTGAGTACGAATTGTATATAATATTTAATGTATAATATAATATATAAAGAGTTCATATACGCAGATAGACATATATTGTATACATAATCTCGTGAATCCTATAAGACAATTTAGAGAACATTTTCAGAGGAACACGCCATACGCTTCATATATCTCTTAACCCTTATAAATATCCCTTACCTCTAATCTTATAATATTATCTAGAACTCGTTTTCATGAAACACTCTATAAGTTTCATATATCCATTACCTAAAACGTATATTCCATATACCTAACTAATATTCCTTACAAAATTATCTCGAGTTCATTTTAAGTTTAGCACTCTATAAACTTCATATTTCGCTTACTTTTAACAGAGCATTCAATATTCGTCTACTTCATTCTTTCAGTTCCTTTCGCTCCGTTGTTGTTGGAGTGGAGTCTTTTTCATGTTTTTCAATTTATTTAATGTTATTTATTTATTTGTTTGTTGCACTTGTAATTTTCATGTATTTAACTACTTTTTCACTTTATTCCAGTTTTGTTGTTCTTTCTTTTGGCGTTTTCCTTTTAGCTTTTGAGTCTGTTTAATGTCAACTTCCGGAGCACAGATCTGTAATCTGTTCAATATATATGTATGTGTATGGGAGAGGTTGGGAGAGAAGAGAATGATTCAATATGTGTGGCATATAATTACTTTTCACTGGGAACCGAGGCTTGTGTTTTTTTCTGTATTGTGCAAGTAATTCGTGGGTCGCTTAACTGACAATTTTTGTTTTTGTTTTGTGGGGAAACACTTAAAGTAACGCTGGCACGCAATGCAGCCAACTTCAAGTTGCAGCCACACACACGCCCCCCGCTCACTCAGACAGACAGACAATAAAAAATAGTATATATATAAACTTATGTAACCAAAGCTTTGACTAACAGATGACGGCAATGCCAACTCCTTACGGTCTATAAAAGGATTCAATATAGAATTAATGCAGACCGTTCAGATATGCAAAATAATAAAAGGAAACGAAAGGAAAAACGCCAAATGAATTACGATAAGCTGCAGGCAGCAACAGTCATAAACAACAACAGCAACAACAATAGCCATATCAAAGACGCCAGTCGGATAGGGCCAAGGGGCAAGCGCCAACGAAAACCCGCTAAAGGGGGCGAAAAATTGCACCAAAATTAATAAGGAAAAAATGCAAAGACGTGAGTAAGAACATCTTTGGCAAAGTTCAAAAGTGAAAGCTATATCAACTGCAAAATGCGCTGCATTAGTATAAGTATTGGTATTGGTATTAGTATTAGTATTAGTATTAGTATTAGTATTAGTATTAGTATTAGTATTAGTATTAGTATTAGTATTAGTATTAGTATTAGTATTAGTATTAGTATTAGTATTAGTATTAGTATTAGTATTAGTATTAGTATTAGTCTTAGTATTAGTATTAGTATTAGTATTCGTCTTAGTCTTAGTCTTCGTCTTCGTCTTCGTCTTCGTCTTCGTCTTAGTCTTCGTCTTCGTCTTCGTCTTCGTCTTCGTCTTCGTCTTCGTCTTCGTCTTCGTCTTCGTCTTCGTCTTCGTCTTCGTCTTCGTCTTCGTCTTCGTCTTCGTCTTCGTCTTCGTCTTCGTCTTCGTCTTCGTCTTCGTCTTCGTCTTCGTCTTCGTCTTCGTCTTCGTCTTCGTCTTCGTCTTCGTCTTCGTCTTCGTCTTCGTCTTCGTCTTCGTCTTCGTCTTCGTCTTCGTCTTCGTCTTCGTCTTCGTCTTCGTCTTCGTCTTCGTCTTCGTCTTCGTCTTCGTCTTCGTCTTAGTCTTGGTCTTCGTCTTCGTCTTCGTCTTCGTCTTCGTCTTCGTCTTCGTCTTCGTCTTCGTCTTCGTCTTCGTCTTCGTCTTCGTCTTCGTCTTCGTCTTCGTCTTCGTCTTCGTCTTCGTCTTCGTCTTCGTCTTCGTCTTCGTCTTCGTCTTCGTCTTCGTCTTCGTCTTCGTCTTCGTCTTCGTCTTCGTCTTCGTCTTCGTCTTCGTCTTCGTCTTCGTCTTCGTCTTCGTCTTCGTCTTCGTCTTCGTCTTCGTCTTCGTCTTCGTCTTCGTCTTCGTCTTCGTCTTCGTCTTCGTCTTCGTATTCGTCTTCGTCTTCGTCTTCGTCTTCGTCTTCGTCTTCGTCTTCGTCTTCGTCTTCGTCTTCGTCTTCGTCTTCGTCTTCGTCTTCGTCTTCGTCTTCGTCTTCGTCTTAGTCTTCGTCTTCGTCTTCGTCTTCGTCTTCGTCTTCGTCTTCGTCTTCGTCTTCGTCTTCGTCTTCGTCTTCGTTTTCGTCTTCGTCTTCGTCTTCGTCTTCGTCTTCGTCTTCGTCTTCGTCTTCGTCTTCGTCTTCGTTTTCGTCTTCGTCTTCGTCTTCGTCTTCGTCTTAGTCTTCGTATTAGTATTAGTATTAGTATTAGTACTAGTATTAGTATTAGTATTAGTATTAGAGTGATTTCCTATAGTCGTAAACACTTGGTTAAGACTCTGAGAGGCCTTCTCTTCTTTGAACTAATCTCAAATGCCTTGGACTTTCGTCGTAGCGCTACAGCCAATGGGTAAAAGTAAAAAATTATTGAAAGTTTATGAAAATAAAAAAGAAAAACAGAAACAACAACACGGGCCAGCAACAATAAAAGGAATTACAGTAAATGGTTGCCGGTGTTTGGCTGCGGCCGCAGTTTTTAACAACAGCAAAAGTCGCAGCCGAGGGGTGTTGGTTGGGGGCGGAGGGAGGTAGAGGACGGCGTCAACATTGTTGGGCGGCATGTGGCAGCCTTTGATTTTTCGTAACGTCTTGGAGAAAAGCAGAAAAAAAGGAAAAAAGGATACAAAAATTTTATTGTTACACCAGAAAAATAACAACAGCTTGCAGAGGCAGCAGCAGAGGCACGGACAAAGGCAGGCGACGGCCGCGATGACGGCTGCAGGGCGTCGCATTTTGGCTACGTTTCCGTTTCCGCCAAAAGTCGAAGTTGAAGTCGAAGTCGAGGCATATCGAAGGCGATTACCCAGCGCAAAGTCAAAGGCGTAAGCAACAAGACGAACCGAATCGCAAAAAAAAAATAAAGAAAATAAAGAAAGAAAAACTGTATAAAAACCAACCCGAACCCCCAGACGGACGAACCCGAACGCGAACCGGTTAACAGCCAAAGGGAAATTATAATAATTTTTGCGTGCTGGACAGCAGCAGCTGCCGTTAGTCCAAGCCAGGGGGCGGGGCAGTGCCTTGTTTAAAAATTTACAACAAAAAATAACCGAATACCGTAAAAAGTCGCTGTTTACTTTTTTTTTAATAATGCAAAACGGCGACAAAGAAAAATTACCAAAGCAAAGAAATCGAAGCAGGCGAAACGTTCAAATTGAACAGTGCAAACCAACCGGCAGAGTGGGCGTCAAACTCTGCGTGTGTGTGTGTGAGAGAGTGAGAGGGCCAGCTAGAGCAAAAAGGGTGCACAAGGCAAATGCAAACAAAGCAAACTTCTATTTCAAGTCTACCTGTTTCTTTCGCTCCTGCTCGCCTTTCGCTGTGCTTTCTTTGCCTTGTGGCTGACCAGGGCATTGGCTGGAAGGGGTAGCGGCGGTGGGCGGCGGCCATGGGCTGCTGCTACAATTTACAATTTTTATTACCCAATTTCTGCGAGTCAAATTAAAAATTAATTATATACACGACAGCCACAACAACAATGCAACAGCAAAAGCAAACAGTGAGCAAAAAAAATCTTTTGATTTTTTTGACGACTTTTTGTTCCATTGCTCGCTGCTGCTGCTGCTGCTGCTGCTTGCTGATGTTGTCGTTATTATTATAGTCGTTCGAAATAATTCAATTAAATGACGCCACACGCAGAGGTCGGACGCAGAGCGATGCGGCATGGCTTTCGGGTTTTAGCTCAGCTTCTCTGTCCAAGGAGTAGAGGGGTAGCGGCCGAGCCGGGTGGGGGCAGCCATTGCTTAGGGGTAGCCAGGGGGAGGTTAGTAGTCTTGATGATATTGTTAGCTGCCAGTTGAAATATACGACGCAATTAAAAACTTCCTGATTAAAAACGCAAAACAAACAGAACTGAACCGTATGGAATTATGTCGAATATATGCACACACACACTCACACACACACACACACACATACACACGCACATAAATACGATCATTTTGAAAGGCAAGATCACAAAATTTCAATTAAGATCAGTCCAAGCACGACTTGACTCGGCCAGCTGGATGAGTAAGTGAATGTGAATTCGACTTTATTTGAATTGAATTTATGATGCAATTTAAAAGTGCCTAACCCCACCTCACGCCCCTACTTAACGGAAACAAATATATGTAAGTAAAAGAAACGAAAATAAGCGCGACTTATTGCAATCAGAAACTCGCATTCCTGACAGGGAAATTCCACAGCAATCAGTTGAACAATAAAGATATATATGTATATATATGTTCCGTATGTAGTTATTATCAGATGATCTATTAAACCAGCTTGATCTACAAAAGCGTAGCTAGGCTAAGGCCTGAGCATTGCTCTATGACACAATGTTCCTACATAGAACTATCCATCGATAATTAGTTTTATGTTTTTTTATATCAATCAAGTGATTGATTATTGAAAACAATTAATCGATCATTATCGATGTAGAAATGTATTATCAGTACCAAAAGCGCTTTGATCGATATAGGTTACGGCTGTAAGATATCAAATTTATATATATAAATTTAATAAACTTTTTAATCATTTTCTATGAAAAGTAAGTGCCTATACCGAGCCAATAGGAATAAGACATAAATGATGTAGAAGATAAATATTGAAAATTATATCGATATTTATCGATTTTGCGCTATATGTTTACTTATGCATCGGTTAATATCGATTTTTATAGCTTCTGACATGCTCGAAATTCTATTCAAACTTTTTTAGTTAAGCAGGAAGACAAACATTATCAAGCCAAGACAACAAATGAATCAAGCAATGCTTCGATTGCATTCCTCAATTTCAAATTCGTATTCACTATAAATTCTGCTTGCTGCCTTAACATAAGCGGGCCATTAATTGTATAAAACCAGTCAACGCGTCAAATAAAAAGAACTTATATAACAAATTAAATTTAAAACAGGTAATTGAACCAGGTACTTCCTTCCACCTATTAAGTCTGGTCGCTCGCTATAGGGAAAGGGAGATGTTTAGAAAGCTCTGACGCTGGCTGTTCACTTCGCGTCCGTACATATTTATCTACCTGAAATTTATAGTTAGCTTAGTTATAATGCGCATACGATACGATAAGCAGTGACATCTCCTTTACCCCCGCTCACCTGCCAGAGACGTAAGTGTGTGCGAGTGTGTGTGTGTGAAACTAAAGCAAGTCTTAAAATTAATCATTACCAAGTAATGCAATAATAATAAAATATTATTATTAACAACCAGTTTTCAGTTATTATTATGATTACTGTTTTGTTAGCTGTCAACTTTGGAGTTGTTGTTGTTGCTGCTGTTGTTGGTTTTCTTGTTGTTGTTTATTTTTGGTTGTTTCTTTCTTTCACCGTGCGCCTGAGATTTGAACTAAAATGTATAGTCCAAAAAAATACAGTGCGCGTAGAAAGTTTTCGTACAGCTGTGCGCAGCTCATTGCAATGCGGAAGAAGCAGCTGTTGCAATAAGTAGAACCAATTATTCCATGACATTAGCCATGCCACGCTAAGAGGCACCTTGTGTCCTTTTCCCCCTCTTGTCTGTTTAATAACAACTTTCATGAATCAAATTTCTTTTAAGTTAAGTTAAGTTTCTATATGCTTCGAGTTCGATTTTATTTTAAAATTTCCAGAATTTTGCTCATCAATTTCGACAAACACTTCGCATTGATTTTTCGACTGTCCGCTTGCTTTTGGCACTGACTGTGCTAAGTGCGCTTAGCTGCTTTAGCTTTGACTTGGTCGTTGTCGTTGTCGACAGTTTATGACAACAATTAAGTAATTTTTTAAATACTCTCCGAGCTGGCTGACTGACTAACGCTTGGCAACATGAAATAAAGCAAATACGGCCGCTAAATATGAATCTTATGTGCACGTCTATATGCCAGCACACACACACGTATACACTAAGTATATATAGGTATGTACTTACCTGTCTTATTACTCAACCAATGCAAGGCAAGAAAACACAGACAGAGTGAGAGAGAGGGAGAGAGATGAACAAACAACAATACATGCAATAAAACTGCCAAAAATATACGTTAATTACCTTTAAAGGTTTTTCAAATTAAACTCGTTAAATTATTAATGTTGTGTGTTGAAGCGAGACGGCAATAGCCGAGCTACAACGGTCCGAGAGCTGGGGCGGGGAGGCCCACTCTATAGGGTCTGCGCGCATATATAACGTGTGAAGTTAATTAAATCTCAGTACACGTTTATTACAAAATATTATATTTGTTCACACGGACCAAGAGACCAAAACTATGTACTTATGAAAACCTTTATAAAACAAAACAGAAAAAAAAAGAAAAAAAAAACTTTTTTTAATGACATTTGTCAGATTTTTTGAATAACGATCACATAAGATAGTATCAGAGATTGTACAAATACAAATTATTGTTTGGACTCGTTTTCAATGCCCAAAATAGGTTTTAGAAGGAAACCTATAGAAACGTGTTCCATCATAAAAATGACAATTAAAAACTGAATGAACGCGACTCTTGATACACATCAGAAGAGGAACATGGAGTTAGTCTAGCTATGAATCTATAGAAGCCAAATAGTTGCGGTCTGACATACATGCACTCATAAGCCAAGAGCAAAACAAGTTTTTGCTGAAGTTATCGATAGCCTTAATTGCATGAATTAACATTGATTATGCTATCGATATCATATCGATTAATAGCAGACGTCCGTTTTTATATTACGAGTTGAACTAGATCACAATTAGACTGGTTAGACTGGACTGGAATATATGTTTATCATAAATCAATTCAGATTATGATAACTTTCAGTTATCGATTAAAAGGAGTTTGTCAACAAAGGAGAACATACTCCAAAAATAATATTTTCTTGCTAGTTATAAGCAACCTATAAGCCTCTGACATTTTCCGATAACTTAAACAGGTCAGCGGCAACCCCTGTACAACAAATCCAATCACAATCATATATATATATATATATATATATATATATATATAACATACATATATGTTAGTTACGAAACAGGGAGTTGTGTCTTGGGTGGTTAAAGTGGGAGATGGAGGGGTCTAGAATTCCACATGCACCACTGACATATGAATATTATTAATAAATGAATTGCATGTTAACAATAAAAGTTAAGAGCGCTGCCTGAAAACAAAAGGCAGAACTGAGAAAAGCTCATGCCTTGGAAAATGAAAAGCAGCTGAAAACTAGTGAAAATGACGACGGCTTGCTCCTTGCCACTCTCTCTCTCGCTCGCTCGCCCTATCTCTCTCTCTCTATGTGGTCTTGGGTTCCGTTCAGTTTTCGGTTTCGGTATCAGGTTAAAACGACAACAACAACAAAAACCGCGAATAGTTGGTAATAATAATGAACGGAGCGAATGAAACGTTTTTGGCTTTGCCAGTTTGCTGGCGCACACCGAAAGAAGGAAAAAAATGAATAAAAAAAGAAGTAGATTAATATCTCCCTCGAGTCCTTTTAGTCAAGTTTATACCATATACAAAGTCGTACATATATACTATATATATATGTAAGTATAAAAATGTGTGTGTGTGTGTCCCATGAGTGTCTGTGTAGCTTTGCATATGAATTGTATGCGTTTCACATGCCGTTGCCCAGCGTCGCACAGTGGTTCAAAACGTGAAGACTGCACAATAGAAATAGTCGATGCGAATTGAATTTGGGCTATGGTAAGGGTTCTATCCACGGAGCTTAGTAGAAACACTTAAGATATTCGATAGTTTTCACACCAAAGAGCTAAAACTATTGTATAGCTTCTGGGCAGATTCACAAGATTGATTATAAATTATCGTTTTATTTCCGCTCATCGATTAATAACTGACTCATAAATCGTTTGCAATATTTCTTAGCATAAGTTTTAGCAATTACTATGCTCTTTTTGTTATTCCTTTGATGGGCTGTTAAGGTTTCTCCCATTCAATTTTAACATAAATCTAATGTTAAGAGGCTTGTCTTTCTTACATTAAATTCTTATCGAATTTTAGATCAGCTTAACTTTAACCCAATGAAACTAAGTGTAACAATGTGAATTACGTACTGCCTTTTATCTGAAGTAAATATCTCAATAAATAATTGATCTATCGATAACAACATTCTATCGATAATAAAGTCAACTGTTTTATATTGAGAAATATCCTCCAGTCATCAAGGAATCTAGCGATCTAGCTATACTTGACCTTAGGATAAATCGATCAATAATCCTTTGACCTATCGATAACTTCGATCAATTGCTTACTAACAGTTACTCTCGATCATTTTAGGATTACGTGGTAACCGATGTGCCACTGTGGCAACAGCATCGCGCGCGTTGTCGCTGTAGTTGTTGCTGCTGCTGTCCCGTCGCGGCTAAATTTGGCCTTTTTAACAAAGGTAACGAATGGGTTTTCACATGCAATGCGCGACGGGCAGAGGCAGCGGCGCTTTCGTCATATATTGGCTCTATATGCAAACATATACATATATATATATGTATATATTTATATATATATAGCTATGTACCTGCCCATTATCGTTAGCATTTGTTGTTGTTGTTGCTATTGTTAGTATATAAAAAATGCCGCACAGCCGTCGTTGACTTTATTCGTTCTATTCGCATTCGTATTCGTTTTAAATGAAAATTAATTTATGCGAATCGATAAGGCTCACACACACGCACACACGCCGCGCTTGGGGTATTTAGTTTTACTGCCCTCTAGTTTCGCCAGCGTTCGCTAGATGGCGCCCCTTGTGCTTCGATTTTGCCAGTATGTCAACCCTTCAAGCAATCAACCCTTCAACCCCGCTACCTGTGTGTGTGTGTGCGTGTCCCGTTCGAGAGCTGCCAACCATTTTTTTTGTTTTTGGTTAGTCACTGGTCAGCCGAAGCAGTTAATTGAAGTCATTTTTCTAGCGCTCGTTTGGCCATCTAGTTGACTTGACCAACTCCACGGCTGGCCCTTGGCTAATGCCACCAATTGGTCATGTGCACTTTGCTATTGAAAGGTGATAACAAGCAACCCCCTTTGCCTTTGCCTGGCTGTCGACCGACCAAGCGGGTTGTGCCTGGGCGGGGGTGTGCTAGCCACACAAGTGTTAAATGGGGTTAAGTTAAAGGTGCGTTGTTCATGTTGCCAATTGATGTCTGTTGTTGTCGCCGTTGTTGTTGTAGTTGTTGTTCTACTTGCGCCAAGAATTTTAAGCGATAAAAGCGAGGTGTAAATTTGAAATATAGAACAAAACTGATTCCTCAAATGGAATTCTCTCTGATAATTAAACAGGTAGCCGAAAGTAGAGCTTAGAGCACAGCTCAACAAACATTGCCAGCTGCTCAGCTTACAGTTCGAAGCAGTTTTTTCTTTAAGACTGCGCTTCTGACAATCAGTTTGTTACAGAGCTCAGTTCAAAGTATTCTACTTTAGGTCACTTTGAAGATCTCAGGCAAAGGTTCGGGCCAAGATACAGAAAATTTTGCAATTTATATTAGAGCTGGTGCGATGAATCGACTTGTTCATCAAAGGTCAGCAACTCAGAAAAATGTCGAGCTTTTGGCTTTGAATCGAACGTCAAATTGATTGCCCATAATGGGCATACCCCTTTTGCTCTATGAGGTAACAGAGTATCGAAATAGTTGTGGTGTGGCTTGTGGAGCCAGAGTTGAGCAAGTTGGGACGTTATCGTTGGCACGTTGATCGCCACTTTGGCTGGGCACACGGAGTCAAATCGATAGCCAAACAATTGTGCGGATCGAGACGGATCGTTGACAAAGGCCAATAAAATGCCGACACGTGCCAACGTCTTGACTTGGCTTAAACTCAAAGCTCGACAGCAGCGGCAACAGCAACGGCAGCATCAGTTAAAGCTGGAAATGAAGTTGAAGTTGGAGTTGGAGTTGAGCTCGGAGAGAGGGACGAACACACGGAGAGCTGAACACAAAAATTCTGCGTAAAGATTCTCATCGTGATCTGTACGAATGCAGCGCACGCATAAGTCATAAGGGGTCCAAGCAGGGACTGAATGGGTAGGGGCAAGAGAGCAGCAATGTGAACTTAATAAAAATTATTACACCTTTATGGGTGATCACGTAGCTGGCGAACAAGCCAGTCGAGCAGCCAATAAATTTCACTAGAAGAGCACAGCAAATGATCTGATGACACAAACAACAACAACAACAGCAGCAGCAGCAGCAGCAACAGACGCAGCTGAAAAAGATGACAAAGATGCAAAGCGGGTGATAAGATAAACGCGGGGGCAGGCAGCTGAGCTACATGCGTGAAGGGTCGAATGGAGTGGGCAGAGAGAGGGAAAGGGAGTCCAGTGTAGGGGTAGTCGAGAGCATTGAAAATGTAGCCAAGCCCTGGCCAAGCTGCTTGGCCTTAATGACCAGCGCCTAATACTCAGCTCAATAAAGCCAATGGGCATGACCAGGTCTACAAGGAATTGGGATTGGTTTTAACATGAAAGTCCGCCCTAATACTTACACATACATACACCTATGTATGTTGAACAGAAAAAACGTGCGCTAATAATGTAATAAATATTCAAATTATAGTTCTTTATGCGCCTCGCGGCCGTTTCCATTGCCCATTTCCATTTTCATTTCCATTTCAATTTCTATTGGCATTTTCACCTGGCTACATGGACTAGGACTGACCCGACCCTGTCATGGCTCAAACAAATAACCGAACGTCAACATTTACACTAATAAAATACGCTTAATGTGTATATCAGGCAATGTCAACTGCCAACTGAAGCGAGTCGCCTCTGACCCCCCGCCCACTCGGGCCAGGGCTCGCTATTGGTAAAAATAAGCTATGGCACGTTTATAGTTGCATTATGCTAATCAAATGACACCCAATGGTGGCATACACACACAGCCCGCTAGCCCGCCAATTGCCTGAAACTCTCACTGGACTCTTGGCCATAAGCAACTGCCAACAACCAACAACCAACTGGCAACTGGCAACTGGCCATGAATTTTGTTCATGAGGGTTGCTCGCGCTTATTTTGACATTCAAGTTAATAGATCGGTTTTAGTTATAAATTAGCATTTTATACGAGCAGAGGTGTGTTTGTACGTGTGTGTGTGTGTGTGTGTGCGATTGCATGTATTTGCCTGCTGCTGACTTAAACGTGGTCAAGTGTGGCAACTAAATCGACTTGGTGGCGGTTTTTGACTTACGGTTTTTTGGGGTGACTCGACTAACTATATATCGAGTACTTGAATTAGTTAACTTAACGTTTTCATTATATAAATACTAAAATTTAATATGAAGAAATTTACATAGCCTTAGATATAGATATAGCTATAGATATAGATATAGAAATAGATATATATATATGTATATATAAATATAGAAAATAAGCTTTTAGCCTCGAGATGCCCGCTCTCCATCTCTCTGAATGCCTCCTCCTCCTGCTGAATGCCTCCTCCTTCTGCTGAATGCCTTTCTTAGTTGTGGTCAACCTTCAAGTGCCACAAATAAGCCCTGATCTTTTACTATAAACAATCAAAGCCATATGCGCTAACAGCTGCAAACAAAGCTGTCACAATGAAGTTGAGTCGAGTCCTGTGATCCTTTCGCGCGCGCGACTTGCTGTTGCCATTTGACCTTGCAGTCGGGCTCAACTTTCACCCCTTTCACGCAGCTGGATAAAAGAAAGGAGAGTATTACAATTTAGTTGTTGTGCCAACTTTGCATTCTTTTGCCCGGCATATTTTTGCACAAATCGCTGGGCAGAACAATGGCTTTTGCAATCGATGCGAGTCAACGATATCCTATGGATATCTATTTGTGGAGAAAGAGAGAAAGAATTTCACAGTTGGGCATTGGCAACTCCTATCAATTACCGCAAATGCCACTTCAGATGTCGCGAATCGCACAAAGCGCAACAATCGATTCACATTTTTGGCAAATTTGAATTAAAGAAAAACCCTTTCAGCTGAGCCGAGCAACCCCTTTCCCTATTGCCCTTGCCATAGAGGGAGAGATCGAGGATCTTGCAGCCGCCAGTTATTGCGTCTAATTTGCATAATCATAATCTGCATTGTCAGAGGGTTGATTTCCTTTTGCTTACCTTTACCGTCGCCTTTACCTTTACCTTTACCTTTACCCATACCTTTGGGCTTCGGTTTGGCTTGCCCTTGGCCTGGCCCACCTTTCAGATTTTCGCTTTCAATACGCTTCCGTGTGCGCGTCTTCACCTTGTTGCGACCGATACAATTTGCATATCAATGCAACGGATATTATTTATTTTCATTTCAAATGAAACGAAAATTTCATGCAAAGCTGCTGCATTGGCCTAATGGGTGCAGATGTCTGGCCCTTCAATGGATCAGAAGCCGTTTGGTTGGCCGGCAATTTTCTCATAATTATAAATGCAGGCACTGTTCGACCGAAGTTACTTTTCTTTCATAACTCAGAAGAGTCTCAATAACGCACTGACAGCCGCAGATCGAGCCTGCGATCGCTGGCATTTGCAGCGACTCGGCTCACATCATTTACATACGCCTGTTTATTGATTGATCCAGCGACGAGTCTAGCAAATTGTGAAACCGAATCTTGGAGCTCGTTTCGTCAGCTCGTTTTCATATGTTAATCCCGACCCGAGCAGGCAGCTGAAACTGTGACCATTCTTATGTTTATGATTTCTGATTATGTAGTTCGTCAAAACTGTGAAAATATTAGCATTCAAGCGAATAGAACTAAGTCTATAGAGCATAAAGAAGGAGACGACTGTGCTGCAAGACAATTCCGAAACATAAACTTTTGCTGTATATATATATATTTATATATAGCAAGTCTTTGGAATTGATCTCTGAACAGAAATATGTTGAGCTTGGGCCAAAGCCAACTACAGTTAGACGGAACTCGAGTCTGAGATCAAGATCGAGCACGATAGCAGCTAGACCTCCGACAACCTCTTGTAGTTGCCTTTTTTATTTGGCTTACCCAAAACAACAACAGCAACTGAAGCAAACCACAAGCAACGAGCACGCGCACTTTAATACGTGTGTGAATTTCGCATCGAGTTTTATTGAGCACTTCACGTGTCTCTCCGTGTGTGTGTGTGGAAGTAGGCCCCAAAAACTATGCATTGGTTTGCTCCGCCAATTGTGTTGGGGAAGGGGGACGGCTAGTTATCTACAAGTTGTAGTCGTTGGCCGCGGCTGTTTGCCTATTGTTCTAGAGCTCCGGCTGTTGCACGAAAATTAATTTCCAACGGCAAGTGCAATGGCAAAATGCAAAATGCAGCTGTTGCAGTGGAGCAGAAGGGGGCGTTTGGGGCTGCCGGTTACTGTGGCTCCGAGCGACGTAGCAGATTTGCCCAGCGCTGATAAAAACGAGGCGCTTCGGGGCTTGAAAAGGTCGTCGACGACATTGTTATTGCTGCCACTGTTGTTGTTGGCAAAAAAGTTTGCGCGCTGCATAGCAAAATGCACCGTTAGTCGAGCTACCAACTCCCCCAACCGCTCAGTTAGCTGGCCTACGTGTGCGCTGCCGCTGCGTATCTATGAGATACAAATGTTGAAGCGTGTGCATATGCCGGCCGTTTGCAACAGTTGCCAACAACTTGGACTGCAGCCACGTCTCCAGCTCCAACTCCGACTCCGACTCCGACTCCAACTACAACTTCAACTCCGGCTCCGGCTCTGTTTGCCTCTGTTATTTAGTAGTTAATAATGAGCATGTTGAACCTGTCGTTGTTTGTTTTTCCAATACCGTGTATCTCAGATTTGTATCCAGCGGGTATCTGCTCTCTATTTATAATAGATACACTTGTATCTGACAGATACTTATATAAACAAGTTTCACTTAATAATTAATTATTCAGTTCTGCCATAGAGCTAGTTTTGAGTCTTATAGACACTTTGCTAAAGATACTTTTGTATCTGAAAGATACTTTTGTATCTTAAAGGTACTTTTGTATCTTAAAGGTACTTTTGTATCTTAAAGATACTTTTGTATCTGAAAGATACTTTAATATCTTAAAGGTACTTTTGTATCTTAAAGATACTTTTGTATCTTAAAGATACTTTTGTTTCTTAAAGATACTTTTGTATCTTAAAGATACTTTTGTATCTTAAAGATATTTTTGTATCTTAAAAATAATTTGAATCTTGTAGATACTTTGGTATCACTTTAGAAATGAATAACTATATATTATCGATATCTATCTGATCTTTGCTTGTTACAGATACTTTTAAATTCTTAAGGTACTTTTGCATCTCATACATACTCGTGTATCTTATAGATACTTTAATAACCCAATACTTTAAAGCCATGATGTAACCGACAAACATCTTGGCCGTTCATCTATTTGTATCTCACGAATTAAATTGTATCTCATAGATAGTTATGTATCTCAAATGCACTATGTCTTCAGCCATTTTCGTTGCGCAAATACAATGTATCTCAAAGATACTTTTGTATCTGTCAAATACTTATTTATCTTAGCACATTTAACACTGTGTGATAGCTGACAAATGCAGCTAATACCTTCGTTTACATCTGTTGATCTATTGCGTGGTATTTCTTAGTCGTATCTGAAACTCTAAGGCACGCTCCTTGTTTGCCTGGGCACTGCATGGGATTGCGTCGCTTTTGCACTTGTTGCCCCTATCTATGGCGATGCGTAGCCGCGCATAAGCAGCCCCTAAAGCAGGCCAAATGCGAGAGGCTCTAGTGCGTGGCAGGGAGCGGGGCCAGGGGACGGGCGCGATGAGTGCAGAGGCCGTGCATAATGCGATATTATCGAGCGCTTCAAGGACACGGCACTTCTCACGCCGCCCTGGCTCTGGAACGGCATGAAGATAATACATATGCAAATGTGCCCACAAAAGGGGGCACACAATGAACTGCATTGAGTGCGCATTAGTTTTGTATCTGTAGCTGTATCTGTTGCATGGGAATGCTGATTGGTGAGGTGGGCGCGCGAGGAGCTCAGATTGGCTACCTCACGCACTTGTTGGGCCGCTCGACAGTTTCCCAGACGGCGCAGCGCGCTGCAAATGCTCAACGCATTAATCAATATTACAAATTGTGTAGCCAAATGAAATGACTTTGGTTTATGCTAATCTGCCAGCTGAAGGCAGGGACAGTGGCAGCGAAACAACGCACGCTAAATGCCGCAAATGCCAATAAATCACATGCGAAGGACAACATGAGCAGCGAGCAGTGAGCTCGGCTCCGTCGAAGACAGTCTCTGCTGGGTTATGGCTCGACTTTTATTTTGAGTTTCGGCATTGGGTTTTGCGTTTTGCCTGCGACTTTGCCACTTCACTTGTCAGCGGCATCATTAATAATCCTTTGCTTTGCCATAGCATACTTTGCAGCGACTCGCTCCAGTTCAAGAAAGCAGCAACAAAAAAATAAGGTAAATGATGCAAATAAACAAATGTCATATGCGTTTGCCCAACACACACACACACAGCTATAGCATATAGTTGTTATATATATATAAACCCTTTGCTGTCAACCTCAAAAATGTCATTAGGCAACGCCTGACAAGACGTGCTCTCCTTTTGAGTTGCTGTTCCGGTTTTGCTCTCGCTGCTGCGGCTGCTGTCTGTCACACATATGCTCGATTGTTGTAATTCGATTCAAGGAAACGAAATGAAAAGCGTTGCGCACATTTCTTGATTCGGAATTAATGCAAATTAATGATGCAAACTGGCAAGCGAGGCCTGGAGTAGGCAGCCAACAGTCGACAACCGACAGCCGACAGCCGACAGCCGACATCGGACAGCCTCCAGCTACAGATACAACTGCCTGCCCCTCGCTCTCTCTCCTTCCCTCCCTCTCTCACTCTTTGCTTTCTTTTCTTTGAAATAACAACTGGCAAATAGTTTTTTAATGCTTTTCCGTTCTATCGAAGCAATATCACAGGGCTCACATAATCCAACTCGGCGCACAAATCGTGCATGCCGCAAACTCTTTGAGGCACATACGCTAAGCACTTCCGTGGCTTACATAAGTTGCAAGTATGGCAAATAATATGGCAACAATTTGGCTCGTTAGCAGACTTGACCAACTCAGCTCAAATATGCATAAATACAATATATATGATTGCGATTATTAAAAGTGATTATTATGTATTTTTATTCAAGTGAGTTGTTGAGGCCCGCAAAGTCTCAGCGAGGAGCGACGCCAGGTGGCATGGCCATAATAACGAACGTGGCTCGAACGATTTCAAGAAAACCCCATTAACCTCAATTAGTGACTTGCGTATGAACAATGCGACTCGTTGCTCGACTCTCACACTCTGACAAACTGCCAACTGAACAAACTGCTAATTAAAATAATGTCAATAAAATTGTGGTCCATTATACACTAACCAAAATTGCAGCTGAATAGCCAGCTATATATATATATACACACACATATATATATATATATATATATATATATGTATATATATATATGGCGATTGCCAAACGTGTAATTTAATAGAGCTGCGAGTGAGGCCAAAAGTTGAGATAGTCGTAATAAGTACGACAAAAAAAATGATCATAAAAAACGACAGAAAAAATCACAGGCCGGCTATAAACGCTGAATACAAAACTCTCAAAAATACAACAACAGCAACAACAACAACAACTCAAAGTACAAAGCAATCATAAACGAAAAATGCAAAATGAAAACAATAAGTTCGAGCAGGGCAGGGGGCGTGGCAGTGTCTGAGCTTGTATTCGTGACGACTGGCTCTGACTATATAGCAACTATGGCCATATAGCCGAACAATCGAATTCAATGCATACCAAAAGTTCCCACACAACAACAACAACAACAACACACACGCATTTCGTAACAGCTTGCAATTTTTGCCAGGTAGCTAATTATTAGTTAACTTGTATCTTTAAGATACGCGCAGCGCATTGCTTAATAGACCAGAACACAAAGAATGCCAACAGCAGCAGCAGCAGCAGCAGCAGCAGCAAGGGCGCCAAGGGGGTCGCTGTCATCTGTCCATTGTCATAACACGTAGCTGAATTGCGGTTTTGTATCTCATGGATGCGCATGCGAGCGCAGGGCCAATAGCACAATTCATTGGCTTTCCCAGAGTTGAGAGCCCAGCGGCTGATGCGTGATTTTCACATGTATCTATTAGATACGTTTGTATCTTTTGGCATGCAGCAACGTGTCAATGCGTAGCAAACGACACAGTTTACAGTTTACAGTTTTTTATTTGTATTTTTCAGTTTTATTTTGTGCCTCAAATGAAACACGCCCCCGCCTCGAACGGCGAGGCAGCCAGGCGCTGCCCCAGAAATTATAGTTCAGCCATAACAATTTCCAACTGCGCCTCGCCATATACTTAGAAAGCTGTGGGAACAGCTCATCGTAAGACACATCTATAAACAAAACAACAACAACAAAATAAAGCAAGCCTAAACGACGAACAGAAACAAATACACGAAATACGCTTGAAGGAAAAAGCTAACAGCTTGGCTACGACTGCGAGGGAGGTTTTCAATAGATCGCCATTTCGCATCATTTGCATATGACAAGAGCACAAATCAAATCTGCAGCCGGAGCGGGCAACGACTATCAACTACCCTGCAGCAGATGGACCAAGTTCATGGGAAAGTTGTTCTATAAGCGCAAAGACACGGCTGGAATAAAAGGAACCATGAAGCACGAAAAGGTGTTGAAAGCAAACATAAAGAAAGCATGCATAAAAGAGAGAAAGATTGGGAGAGGCAGAAGGAAACGGAGAAAATGTGGGAGATAAAATGCAAAAAGAAAATAATTATATTCACACTCACACTCATATTCACACTCATATTCTCATTCACATTCACATTCACATTCACATTCACATTCACATTCACATTCACATTCACATTCACATTCACATTCACACTCACACTCACACTCATATTCACATTCACACTCACACTCATATTCACATTCACATTCATATTCACATTCACATTCACATTCACATTCACATTCACACTCACACTCACACTCATATTCACATTCACATTCACATTCATATTCACATTCACATTCACATTCACATTCACATTCACATTCACATTCACATTCACATTCACATTCACATTCACATTCACATTCACATTCACATTCACATTCACATTCACATTCACATTCACATTCATATTCATATTCACATTCACACTCATATTCACATTCACATTCATATTCACATTCACATTCACATTCACATTCACATTCACATTCATATTCATATTCACATTCACATTCACATTCACATTCACATTCACATTCACATTCACATTCACATTCACATTCATATTCACATTCACATTCACATTCACATTCACATTCACATTCACATTCACATTCACATTCACATTCACACTCATATTCACATTCACATTCATATTCACATTCACATTCACATTCACATTCACATTCACATTCACATTCACATTCACATTCACATTCACATTCATATTCATATTCATATTCACATTCACATTCACATTCACATTCACATTCACATTCATCAGCTACAGAAAGCATATGAGTTGACATAGGGCATGCGACCCACTGTCTAAAGATACAGGGTATGCGCTGCATTGGCTGGGGTGGCGCATAATTATAAAGGTCAGAACTAGCTGGCAAAAGCAGACATTTGGCATTTGTGGTCCCGCAGGACACACGGGGCGCAGTCAACGCAACGTAATTGCACTTCAAAATGGGCATCATCCATAATGCGAAAAGTATCTATAGCCGGTAAATGTATCTCTAAAGCTGTTGCTGTTGCTGTTGCTGTTATTGGTAATTGTATCGCTTTTGCCTGTCGTTGTGGCATATGCAATGGCCATAAATCTGAATGCCTGAACCCCTCAACCTCGCGCTCTCTATAACTCTCTCCCCCCTCTCTCGCTCACCAGCTCTCTCTCTCTCTTTGTCTCTTGCATCGAGATTCGACACTCGAGCTGATGATGAGCTATGAGTTTTCTATGCAAATCGTTGAGCTGCTGTTGTTGTTGATATTTGTTGTTCTCCGTCTTTTAATTGAAATGCAAATGCAAATGCAACTGCAACAGCGAAATGCAATGCAGCGACATGTCCAAGGCATATTCCGTCCATCCGTCCATTGTCCAATGGATCACGCGCTTGTTTCTTCTTACAATTCCAAAACACGATCGAAACGAATGCCCGGGCCGTAACTCAAAACCGAAACCAAATCTAAAAACCAAAAACCAAAACCAAAAGCAAAAGCTGACGTCTGTGACGAGCAGCAGCAGCAGCCATTAGCTATTGCCGCAGATCTGTGCAGTATCAAAAGTATCTGAGTATCTAAGTATCTGTATCTGTATCTGTATCTGTATCTGTATCTGTGGCTGTGTCTTTTGTATTGTGGGCCGTGGCTTGGGGCTATCCAATAACCAATGCCAGCAGCAGCACAAATAAATAGAAAAAATACATTTATATATACAGACAGACGTACAGCTATATGGATGCATACACAGGTATCGGGTACATGTGTTGCCCATAGAGAGTAATTAGAACTGAATTGCAACTGAAATGCATCCACTGAATTCCAATTAAATGGCAACAAGTCCGGCGCTTACCCAGCCGTTAAAGGATGTGTTTTGCGAAATCTGAGCGAATCACAGCGAAAATTATATAGAATTCAAGCCCGAATTGAATAACGTCTTTATGCGAGCGTTCCATTTGATAGTTTTATGTCATATCTCTTGAGTACAAATAGATCAAATTGAGATAGTCTTATAGCTCGTGTTGCCATTATTATTATTATTGTTATTGCAATTCATGATCATTTTTGCTGTAACTTTCATTATCATTATTATTTGCGTTGGCATTGGCATTGGCAGTAGCATTAGCATTAGCATTAGCATTAGCATTAGCATTAATATTAGCATTAGCATTAGCATTAGCATTAGCATTAGCATTAGCATAAGCATTATCATTATCATTATCATTATACGTATCATTAGCATTATCAGGAGTCCAGTAGCAGGAGCAGGAGGCAGGAGCAGGAGCAGGAGCAGGAGCAGGAGCAGGAGCAGTGCGCAGGAGCAGGAGCAGGAGCAGGAGGCATGATCATGAGCAGGAGCAGGATCAGGAGCCAAAGGAGCAGGATGCAGGAGCCGGAGCAGGAGCAGAGCATGAGCTAGGAGCAGAGCAGGAGCAGGAGCAGGAGCAGAGCGGCAGCCAGGAGCAGGCGCAGCAGGCGCAGGAGCATGCGCAGGAGCAGGAGCAGGATCATTATCATTATCATTATCATTATCATTATCATTATCATTATCATTATCATTATCATTATCATTATCATTATCATTATCATTATCATTATCATTATCATTATCATTATCATTATCATTATCATTATCATTATCATTATCATTATCATTATCATTATCATTATCATTATCATTATCATTATCATTATCATTATCATTATCATTATCATTATCATTATCATTATCATTATCATTATCATTATCATTATCATTATCATTATCATTATCATTATCATTATCATTATCATTATCATTATCATTATCATTATCATTATCATTATCATTATCATTATCATTATCATTATCATTATCATTATCATTATCATTATCATTATCATTATCATTATCATTATCATTATCATTATTATTATCATTATCATTATCATTATCATTATCACTATCATTATCATTATCATTAGCATTAGCATTAGCATTATGATGATCTTAGTTATTTTCATTAGCATTAACATTAGCTAATATTAATATTAGCAATAGTATAAGACTTTAACATAGCATTATCATTAGCAATCTCATTGTCATTTTCATTTATAGTATATTTACTACATATCACAATTCTCATCATTATTGTGAGGATTAGAATTGTCCTCGATAACTAACATTTTCATTAGTTATTGATATGGTCTTTGGCTAGGCAATAGCTCCCACTAATAGGGACCCTAGTTTTTTACACCTATCAATCCCCGATGTTCATGAATGTATACATAACTGATGAGACATAAAACTATCCTGCCCCAATTCTTCAGCGTAACGATCGAGCGACGTCTCTGCGACGTTGCCACGTTTCACATTGCTAATCGAAACTTAAGCGACAGCTGCTGAACAAAATATATATAAATATATATGCAACATTTCTATATATGTATTTACATATATATCCCTATGTGTCAGCTACACCCCTTCTTGGCCTGAACTTGATTATAATAATTTGCGCAAAGGAAATTTCTTCGCCAGCATTGGCAGCCCGGGCAGAGCTAAGAAATAGTTGGGTAACTGGGAAGTGGGACGGCCGGCCGGCACCCAGTGCTCGGGCTTCCTTTCGCATCGATCCTGGTGCAATATGCAAATGAGCACGAGCCGAATGGCAGCCGGCAGCAAGGCATCCAGCCAGCCAGCCAGGCAACAGGACAACGACAACCCCTCTCCAAGGCCCTGTAATGAGCAAAGGTGTTTAATTGTCCGACGGCTATTGAGCAGCTCCTCGAGTTCGAGTTCGCGTTTCGTTTCGGTTTCAGCTTAGTCTTGAGGGCTGCGAGCAGCTGCACAGCACCAGCTAGTGGGCAGGACAATAATAATAAGAAACATAAAGAAGAAATTATTTCAAAATTGATGCATGCCAAGCTAAGAACCTTCAATGAGATCCAGTTTGATAAATGGTATACAGAAATTGTAATGAGATGAAAAGATATTCCATCTCTTTGAGCGGATCAAGCTAAATACTATATACTTTGTAAGAATTGTTTACATTTTTATATATTTACTTTAAGCTTACTTTAACTGAATCAAAATCCAATCAGAATTGAAGTATATTGATGCCTACATGTAAGAGTCAATTGCTAGACCTCAGTCAGATTTATGAAATTTGTCTTTTTGACATACATTAAACTTACATTAAACATTAAACATTTAACATCAAACATTCAACATATTTTTTTATTTAAATTTCGATTTACTATAAGATTAAACAGTTAAAAATTGAAATTTCGCCTGCAGCTTGTTATCAATCTAATAAAAACGTCCTTTAATTAATGCATTTTTAAGGTGAAAATCTCTTCAAAAAAATCCTAACACAAATTCCCGTCGTAGTTTGTCAACTCTTCATATGCATACGATCCTATGAGCTTAATACTCTCTCTCTCTTCATCTCCCTCTGTCGCTCTCGTTCTTCATGCTGATTGTTTGTAACCCTTTTTACAGTTGCATTTTGGCCTGCGGCCATGTAAACAACTCTAAACTCGAATCATTAATCTATTACGCAATTACTGACACACACACACATATACACTTACTCTCCCGCTCTTCTGTTCTCCTGCTCTCCCGCTCTTTCCTTTTGCACATATCACAACTGATTCGCCTGTTGCATAGCTAACAATAGCCCCCCTCCCTTTCGCCGCGTTCATTCATTTTCGCCTCACAAATTCGCACCACAACAAAAACAACAACAACAGCAATAACCGCGAATATTTTTTCCATCCTTTTTCGCCAGTGCAAAAACAGTAAAAAAGAAAAAAGACAACAACAGCAATTGGCAGCACACGCACTGCTGCTCCGCTCTCCCTGTCCCTCTCCCTCTCTCACACTCTAGTGCTGCTGTGCCAATTGCGTCCAGCTAGCATCCCTTAACCCTTCGCCTTGCTGCGTGCGTTTTGCCAACCCCTGCCTGCAGCTCTACTTGCACTTGGCGCAACACCTTGGGCCTGTGTATGCGTGTGCATGTGTGTGTGTGTGTGTGTGTGTGTGCAATTATCACGCGTTTATTGCAAAACAATGCAAATATTGTAACGGTAGCAACAACAAAAACAAGGGCAGCATTTGTGTTGCGCGTGTGAGTTTTTCAACTGTTGCGTATTTGTTGTTGTTGTTGTTGTTGTTGTTATGCAATTTGCCATTGTTGTTGTTGCTGCTGCTGGCAACGTTTTTCGGCAAAGGTCAAAAGGCGGACGCCAGGCTGACTTTGCCTGTTGATGTCCTGTGGCGATGGCAGCGACACTGGCAGCGGCAGCGACTGCTGCTTTAATTGCTGTCAATCTCTTTGCTTGCTGTTGTTGTTGCTGCTGCTGCTGTTGAAGGTCTTCCTCTTCTTCGTCTTTTTCATTCTTTTTGGCTTTTTTTCGAAAGGGAAAGCAAAACTGTTTTATTTTTTGCAACTAAGTGAGGGGGAGTGAGTGAGTGTGAGTGCGAGTGTGAGTGCGAGTGTGAGAGTGAGTGTGTTGCCTTTGTGTTTACGTCTAATTAACAGTAATTAACGCATTAAAGGGGCGTGTGTGCTGCTAATGTCGCAAGTTGCCATAGACTAAATGCTATATACCTGCACGATCTACCTGCTTATCTATTTAATATTATATTAATTTACTATTTGTAAATTATATTATTATTAACAATTTTCCTAACGCTTTAAATTTTTAATAATTTCGTATATCAACAAAATATTACTAAATACGTGCGGTATAAGCGTATTGGTTAATTGTAATGCGTATGAGAGTGTGCCTATGTGTGTGTGTGTGTGTGTGCCATTAAAATAGCTCAAAGCTTTTGTAGTTATAACTTAATTACCGCCCGTTGACTGTAATTGTTAATTGTTATTGTTGTTGTTGTTGCCGCCTCATCAAGCAGCGCAAAAATGCCACACAAATCAAATCAATTTGCTGCATGCACACTCACACACATGCACACGCATACACTCACTCACACGCTCGCCAACATCGAATCAACCAACCAAAAAACAACACTAATATGACACTTTAACAGTTAGGCCAACACATACACTCATACACGCACACGAGGCGAGTCGAGTCGAGTCGACTCACTCACACTTAATTCGAGTCGCACACTCACACACTCAAACGCACGCACACTCACACACTCACTACTAATAATAAAAAATCATAATTTCAATCAAAGGCAACAGCAACAACAGCAATAGGCAGCTAAGCAGGCGACAGCAGCAGCAGCAGAAGCAGAAGCAGACGACGACGACGACTACGCATCGGCACCTGCATAGCGCGCGCTCTTTTACACCTATGCAATCGGTGCCGGGCAGTCGGCAGCCGGGCCATTTAGTCACTACGGACAGCAGCAGCAATAGGAAAAAAGTTAAAAAAGGAAAAAAGAAATATACTGAGCAGAAATCAAGCGCCGCACTCAATGGCAAAAACGAGCAGCGCTCAGCCACAGCTTCGGTCTCGGTCTCGGTCTCAGTCTCAATCTCAGTCGTAGCTCAAGCCGTGGGTTGAGCGCGTGCGCAGCGGAGAGCGGGCCAGAGAGTAAGAAGTAGCTCCAAAAAGAACTAGCAAGAAAAAACACACTTGAAGGCAAAAGAAATCAAAGCCAAAAGCTGTTGAAAAAAAGCAACACACAGACGCACACACACATGCAAATCGCTGGAGAGACATCACACATGCACACATACTGAGAGACGAAGCGCCAACTTAAGCTCAATTCAATGGCGTTTGGTGCGAGCGAGCGAGCTGCCATAAAATAAAATGCCACTGCTGCCCATTGCTGCTGCTGCTGCTGTTGTTAATATTGTTGCTTTTTTCCTTTCTTTACTTATTACAACAACAGCGCAGCAAATTTGTTGGCCCTGCGATGCTGCGTCTACGGCTGCTGTTGCCGTCGTCGTCGTTGTCGTTGTCGTTGTCTTCATTCGATGAATGATGTTGGCGCTGCCGCTGCCCGCTGCTACCTGCGCAGCACAACGAGCACGCACACATACACCAACAAGCACGCACACATGTCTCACGTGTGTGTCCATTGACTTCGTCGTCGTCTGCTTTAGCTCGCCAATCAAATGGGGCGGGGCTTAAATGGTATATATATGTATTTTTTTGTGTTTTGCTTCTTTTTCTGATGCTGCTGCCGCCGTCGCTGCTGCTGCTGCTGCTGTCGCAGCCGTGTGTGACACTTGCGCTTGTGTAAGTGTCGCTCGCTTATGTGCAGAGCTTTGTATCTCTCTATGCCTGTGTGTGTTTTGGTTTGGTTTTTGGTTTTTATTATGCGAATTATCGAAAATTGAGCGACGTTCGCTTCATTCGTGTGAGAGCAGCCTTTTGAGTGACTGACCGCGCTTGAGTGAGTGACTTTTGCCTTCTCTCCTCTTCTTTCCTTTACTTAACGCAAATTAAATAAAATTCGTCGCCTACTCTGGAATGCTTTTGCAAGCCGAACATATGTCAATAATGTCAAAAATAATAAACAACAAGTAGTCGATGGGAAATCAATCGATAATTTTATATCGTTCGAACTAATAATCTAAAAAAAAATTTTAAAATATCAGAAGAAAAAAATTCAAAATCCAACCATAAAAAAACATTAAAAACAAATCCGAAAACTTAACTGTGAGTAATTAACAATGTTTTTACCTTGAACTCGACCTATTATAAAAGATAATGCTTCAAAATACTATTGAAACTATTTTTGTTGATATATGGGAAATATATTTTATATATAGGCTTAAAACTCTATCTCTCTCTATCTCTCTCACTTTCACACACACACTTATATTCTGAAATATTCAAATTTTTATTTGACTTAATTTAATTTCAATATATATAATTTATTTTCACAAAATAAAAGTTAGGGTTTTTTGCTTAACTATTTATTATTAATTTCTAAAGAGCGAAAATGAAAATTTAATATAATGATTTATAAATTTAGCTAAAAAACAATCAAAAACTAATGAACTTACTCAATTCGAACGAGTTCGAAAAACATTTCGAACATCTGAGCAAGCCCCTGCGCTCGATTGCAACTGCAACTCAAACTTCTCCGACAAGTTGCGAGTGAACGTGCGAGTGAGCTCAACGCATTGAGTGACAACTTCTCTTGAGTGAGTTGGTATGAGCTATTGAGCGTGCTGCAGTTGCTGTCGCTGCTATTGCTGTTGCTGTTGCAGCAAACACTTGTTTGTTTTGTTTGCCGTTAGCGGCCAGGCCAGTGGCATTGGCATTTCCCCGTCGGTAAGTGCCACAGCTCGGTTGCAATGCAGAGACCAGTTCAACTCAACCATTCATCCATCGATTGTCAATCAACAGCATTTGACTCTTGTGTGAACAAATGAGAGGGCACGACTAATAGAAAGCAGCAGAAAGCGTTTGGCAATCGCGTGTGCTCACACACACACACACACACACACAAATACACATGTGCACACACGTACACACACATGGCCAACTGTAAAAGAAATGGTTGGCTGAAAGCAAGAAAAACCAAAGCGTTGAGAAAAAATCTAACAGCAATGAAATGAAATGAAATGAGTTTCGGCAGCAGCAGCAGCGACGCTTACGCCGGCACGAGCAGCGGCTCCGAGCTTTCGTGTAGGTGGCTGCAGCCTGCGCTCATACTCTTGCCAACACACTCCTCTTGCTCTCGCTCTTTCTCGCTTTCTCACTCGGCTCAGCCTCTGTGCACGACGACGCGTCTCTCGTACGCTGCAACGCACTTGGCGGCTGCTGCTGCTGCTGCCACTGCCGCTGCCGCTGCCGTTGCCGTTGCTCTCTGTTTTGCATTAGGTGCGCATTCACCCTGCCCTCCTCTTCTCCCTCTCCTCCTTTTTCTTATACCATCGCCCATTCAGCGCTGGGTTAAGGTTGCCATCGTGGTCGTCGCTGCAGCTCGGCTGCTACTGCTACTGTTACTTCCTCTTATTCTCCTCCTTACGTCTTCCGCTGCTTCTTTCTCTGCTGCTGCATTGCACTTCGATACAATTTGAACTTTTTCTTTATGTGCAAGTCGAACCGAGCAGCGGTTCGCTTCATGCCCTAACGGATTGTACGCTTCTGTATGTGTGTGCGTGTGTGTGTGAAGTGCTTGAGCGTTACATAGGGATGGGTCATAGCTGAAACTCCAGCTCAAACTCTTATTTATTAATAAGGAAAACTTAAGTTAGAACTTTTTCTGCAATTTATTGATATGGATTTTAACTACAGAGTCTCTATTAACAAACGGGGTTTCCTTAAATATTTATTTACATCTATCTTTAATTTTGAATTTTGCTAATTTATTTGAAGAAAATTCCTTAAGCTGTTAATCTTAAGTTCATTTGGTTTGCGCTCTTACCTATGTTACAGGTGAGACTCCTCCCACTTCTACTATCTAATACACCCTCCCGTACTCTTCTCTCTTTAGTCAGAAACTTACTCTGCTTGACCTTTGGCAGGCCACTCAATGTGTAAAAACACGCACACACAGACGCACATACACATTCGCAGCCTCAGAAGCCAGACACAATAATAATTTGAGCCAGAAGGATCCGCAGCTTAAGCTGTGCAAAACAAAAGTAACAACAAGCAGAGAAATAAATAATAAAACAAAAAGCACAAAAATGTATAGCAATAGCGACTTAATTCATAAGCAAGAAGACGCGAAATGTAAGCGAAGCCGGTAAGACTTCCCCTCACTCGCTCTCGTTAACTCTCACACACTCACTCAGAGTTTGCACTCAATGTGTGGCTCAATAAACACAAACACGAGCAAAAGGAGCGCAATGTGAGCGCAACATTTTCCTATAAGTTTTTCCCAATCAGAAAAAAGGCGACGCAGGCCCAAGCACCAGGAGCAGCAGCGGCAGCGGCAGCAACGTCGGCGTCGCTGCTACAAATTGAATGCCAAGCCACAGGCACCACATATGCATGCAGCACGATAGAGCGAGAGCATGAGTGAGCGAGAGAGCGCGTATAACTGAGTGAGAGCGAGAGAGATAAACAAGCCGTTGGTTTGAATGAATGAATTTCAATACATGCAACTGACAGAAGTTATCAGAAGGCAGCAGAAAAAAAAAACGACACGAAACGAAACGAAAAAAAAACCAAGCAAAAAGTAAACAGAACGAACGCTGAGCTGAGCGCACAAGTTGTTGTAATACGCGTCGTATGTGAGCGAGCGTCAACGCCGGCGACAGCGACGGCGCACAAAAATGCTCAGCAGCCCCAACCAAGCAAAACACAAACGAAAATCAAAAACCTATTGAAAGAAATCAAAAGCGTGCAGACTGCCAGGCGGGAGGCATAACATCAATTGAGTGACTCTCTCTCCACTCTCTGTGCTCGCCCTCTCTCGTTCTCGCTCACTCGCTCACTCGCGCCGTCTCTTCGAGTGCAAACGTTCGTTAGCCCGTTCGGCTCGTGTGGCGACAGCGACGGCGACGGTTCGTGTTCGCCGCTAACCGACAAACATCGTGTGCATGGCTTCTATTTTTTTTTATTTGTTCGTTTTCGTTTTTGTTTTTTCGGGGTTGTCGACGCTGCGACTCGTCCACTGTTGTTCAGTCATCAACTGAATTCGTGACTGGCAACGTCGCCTCTGTGTGTGCCGCCGCCAGTGTCCGAGTGTGTGTTTGTTGTTTGTGTGGACTGACTGTTGACTGAGTTGTAACTGTAACTGAGTTCTTAAGCAGCTCATCGAACCAATTGCGAACAGCGAATCACGAAACACGAATCACAACAGCCACAACAACAACAGCAACAACACCCAGCGAAACAGTTACAAAGCAAAGCTACATTTTATTTATAAACAACAACAAACAACAAACAACAAATGCAAGCAGCAGCATCAATCTAACTGCTCTTCAGTTGCACATCAAAACAAATTTTTTTAAGCTATTTTTTTTTTTGACAACAAATCAGAATCGAGCAAAAATACACAATAAAAATATATATAAATTAATATATATATTATTTAGAAAGAAAGTAATAAATAAATAAATAAGGAAAAGTGTGCGCGTGTGTTCAGTGTAAACAACAACAGAGTGAAACGACAACAACAACAACATCAACAACAGCAACAACAGCAGCAACAGCAAGAGCAACAGCAGCAGCAGCAGCAACATGCAACAGCAACAGCAGCAACAGCAACAACAACTGCAAAGTCAACCAAATCCAATCAGAATTTTGACTTGGCTTTAACTTTGAATGCAACACACAACACAAATGGCAACATTTTGTTAAAGCCGACGCAAATTGTTGCAACAACAACAACAACAAAAGCGCGCGTGTATATGTGCATGTGTGCAGGTGTCTGTGTCTCTGTGTGTCTGTGTGTTAAGGCACAACATAGTCCATGCAACAGCAGCAACAACAACGACAACAAATCAAAAGTTAAACAAGAAATTTTTAATCAATTTATGAATTTTTTTGAGCACGTAAAACAAAAGCAAAACAACAACAACAACAACATCTGTGTCCAAGTGTCTGTGCATGTGTTTCTCTGTGTGTGTGTGTGTGTCTGTGTCTTAGCTCGAAACTAACAACCACAACAAATTAGTTAATAATACTAACCAAAAGCGAGCAAAAAGAAAACAATTTTTTTTTGATTTCGCTGTTGCAAGGCTGCTCGAAGTCCGTCTCTCGATGCCTCGACAAACGCCGCAGCTAACGGCGCCACAGCAGCAGCAACAGCAGCAACAACAATAGTAAACAACAAAACAACACAACAAACAAACAACAATTCAAACAGACAGCCCACGAATGCAGCCAACATTGCCACAAGCCGCTGGGACAGCCGATATGGATCTGACGGCTGTTCAATCAATCAACGATTGGTTTTTCAAAAAGGAGCAAATTTATTTATTGGCACAATTTTGGCAACAGGTAAGTCGGAGCTAAAAACACCTGCAGTGATTTACAATTCTAAGGCGTGTTCAGTGTTGCAAAGCGTCAAGTGTTCAAAGTGCCCAAGTGCGATCGAGAGAGATAGAGATAGAGAGTGGGATCCATAGAGATCTTGGTATAGGGGCTATGGCATATAGCATCGGGATCTACGCATATATGATAGCAATTACAGCTGATTCTCCATGCAGCAGCTGGGCTAAGCAGTGTTGTCAAGTGCTCAGTTTGAGCTTAACAGATCTCTAAATACATGTATATATATATACAGCTATTAACTGTTCATATATATGTGTCTTGTAGGCAATTCAGTGTTGGAAAACTCACTAAGCAAAGTGCCAATCAAGCTAAGCCTTTAATGGAGTGAAGTATTATACACTAGATGTATATATCAAATATTCATATGCAACTGGGGATTTCTCTAGAGTTTACCTTCGATAGGCCACAAAGTTCTTCCCCAAGCCTATGAAAGTTATCAGCGAATATTTCATAGACATCTTGGAAGTATTCAAATAGTTTTGTTGTAATAAAACATTTTAGTTTAGTTTAACTTATTTATATTTAAGATTTAAAACTTAATAATATTTTGTTTTTGTTTTAAATTTTATTTCATATATTATGCTCTACTTAATTTAATTTAATTTATTATATTACATTTATTATTGGATATTTATTTAATCATTTATAATTAATTTAATGACAATATTTATTTAATAATAATTAAAAAAGTATTAGTTTTTTATTTTATTAACTTAACTTAATATTTTATAAATTATTTCGTTGTTTATTTTTATTTAATTTATTTATTATTATTTATTATTTTATTTAATTAATTTCGTGTCATTTTCCGCTTAAATTTTTCTTTTTGAATTTGAATTTTGATAGTTTTTGGCATAGAAAGTAAAATAATTAATAAAAGCACAAAATAAAATATATACATATTTATTTATATAAAGAACAAATACTTATAGAAATAAAATGTATTGTTTATTAATTTAATGTAACAGAATTAAAAGTCCTACGAGCTAAATGAAGCATAATTTATTTTCAAATTAAAATTAAAATAATTTGTATGTATATCAAATGAATTGAAATTATAAATAATATATAAATAAATTAAATTAAATTAGTGTTTGAAATATTAATTAATTATTTTATTAAATATTTATTTAGATAAATAAATATTTCAGAAATATTTTAGAAATATTTCTTAATTCGAATTTGATAATGCGCTTATTAATTAATTGGATTAAAGGCCAAACCCGTTAGGTTCTTTTAACCACCTGTGACGCAATTGACACCTGAGACAAGAAACGAAGCGAATATGTTAAAGACTTGCAAAACTCCCACACTTAACTGTAAACTAAACAAACAATATGAAAATTATTAGCAATGCAATTTTCATTTTGCATTTTCCATTTTTCATTTTTCATTTGTTTTTGCGCTTTGTGTTTGTGCAATTCATCTGCAACTAATTGAGTTTGCGTGTCTGTGCCAATTGTTTTTTTTATTGATTTCTGAAAATTTGTTTACAAAATGTAACAACAACAACAACAAAGGCAACAACAATAACAATTTTCGGCTTGAATTGTTTTTTTCTCTTCTTAAAACGAACTTTAGCTGATCGCTGCTAATGACCAACACACACACTCGCACACACAGCAGTGTCGATCAGCAGCATCTTCAACATCATCAGCATCATGATGATGATGATGTTGATGCTGATTATGAATTGCAGCCAGACGACAAATTTTTGGCCAAATGCCAAAACTTTGCAACTCCAGCGAGACAACAACAAGTTGGCTTCAATTGCAGACAGCGGAGACAGCCAGACATATATATATGTAGACATAAATATATATATTAATATATATGTATATGCATATGTATAAGTATATATCTATACATCTATCTATCTAGCTATCTATATCTATCTATATAGCTATATCTATAGCTTAATTGGAGTTTGTCTGCCTTCTAATTGGATGCTGCAAGAAATCGAATAAAAATCTTAAGCCAGCTGCAGTTGCAAATGTTGCAAGCATTATGACTCCACACACACACAACATTCGCAGAATGCAACAACAAGTAGATGCAGCAGCAGCAGCAGCCAAAGAAATTCTTAGAAAATAACTTTGCAATTAATTTACATTGACGGCGACGAGAGTCGCTAAATCGTTGCATATATATATGTAGATACTTATATAAAGAATATAGCATATGACTAGACACATTAGTTAACTAGTTAATGCCCATATATATACCTCTGTGGAACTCTATATATAAGCCTAACTGTTCATATCAGTTTTTATGTCCAAATGTTTTGCCGTCGGAATTTGCAACTTTTTTTCTCCTTTTTTTGCATGCTTGCATGAAATTGAATACAAATGCAAATATTTGTGAACACACATCCCACCATATATATATATATTTATAAATCTGATACATATATATCTCAAATATATGCTGTCCATGTCCGCATCTGCTCGATCCATGTTGATCTATGCGATCTGCAATTAGTGCAGCAGCGAGGCGCAATCAATAAAACTTAAATAAGCAAAACCAATTGGCTGCCACGCCCCGTTTGTGGCAAGAATTGCCTAGTGTTGCATAGAGCAAAAACTATCTATTGACTATAGTTCTAAAGCTGCCCAGATACCAGTATCTCAAGATACACGCAAAGTATCTCAAAGTACAAAAAGTGAAAACCCCAAAAAAAAAAAAAAATTTTAAATTTGTTTTTATTTTTATTTTTATGTTTTTTTTACATAAAAATGCATAAAAATATAAATTGAAATATATTTTTCAATAACTTATACAAAATTTAATATTTTATAATTATTTAAATATTTTAGATATTATTATATTTTAGATATTTATAAAAATTTGCTCAATTGAAACCGAAAAATATTTTTTAAATATTTTTATATAAACTTTTTAAAAACAAATAACTTAAATATTTGTTATATAATTTAGCTGAAAATATTTTATGAATATTTTGAAAACTTTAAAAAATATCCCATTTCTGTTTTAATTATATTTAACCTAAGCGAATTCAAGCTTTTCATTAAAATTAATTTCAATCTTGAATGCCTTTTCTCTTGCTCAAAGAGTATACGAAATTGTTTTTGAAAATCTGTTCTTCTTCTTGGCGTTTTTTTGTTAGTTTTTCGATCGATTCGCAGAATTTTGGAGCGCAGCGAGCGCGCTTAACGAGCATTTGATTTGTTATTAATGGCAGCTGGGTGAAAAATAAAAAGTAAAAACAATAATAAAATGAGAAAAAACATCAAGGCAAAAACTAAGTAACTTGCCAAAGAAGAAGAACAACAAGAAGTATACATATACCAAGGTGTGTGTACAGGTATATGAGCTGTATAAGGCAATTAGACACAGATCGATTTGAAGTGTGATCTGTAATGATGAGCTGTGAGTTGAAGTAGGAGTTGGAAGTGCGCTCAGCATGTGTGTGTATGTGTGTGTGTGTGTGTATGAAGTGATCTCATCGGCAAATTGAACAAGATCTTAGCTTACTTTTTGGGCTTATCAGCGATAAGAGCGCTCGAGTTGCCATAAGTAGACGAAAATCTGGGCCCATAAATATCATTGACAAGCCAAATTGTGTAATCATAAATAACGAGCCGATCCGAGCCGAGTCGAGTCGAGTCGAGCCGAGCCGAGACAGAGACATCAGCTAAACATATTCATTTGTAAGGCCAAAAATAGAAGTTCATTAAATAATTAACAGACAGCAGAAAGCAAATAAAACCAAGTTAACAAGAACAACAACAACAAGAACAACAACAACAACAACAAAAGCAGCAGCAGCAGCAGCAACATCGACAGCTGTCCAAATTGCGCTAACTCTCTCCCTCTCTCCCTCTCTCTCTCGCTATCTGTCTCTCTGTGCTAACTTCTTTGGCTTTCAAGTACACGCGCCATATATAGATATATAAATTGGCACCAATTCGTAAAGCCATCGAAAACGTCAACAACAAATTGCCAGATTAACAAAAATGATAATATCAGATATATATATATATATAGATCTACCCATATATATATATATATATATATATATATATATATAACTAGCGCGCACAGCCAACGAAAATCATTTCCGTATTTTCGATTCGCTAAACCCAAATTCGAAAAGCAATGAAAAAATTGAAAACCCGGTCGCAATGCAATCTATAAACTTGACCCATTAAATTGGTAAAAAGAAGCTGCTCTCATTTGACCAAGCGAAAAAAAAGGCGAAGAAGCGAAAAAAACTGTTTGTCGATTTTCATGATTTTCGTGATTTTTGCTGACTGAAAATTAAGCACCGAAATGCACGCTAGACAATAGGCTATGCTCGACTAATGCATACGCTGTGCTATTAGAAGAAAGATGTCGAAACGTTCTTCTGCATAATTTGAAGTATTTAATAAATTTACTTAAATATATTATATTTCAATATTTTATTTTTATATATTTTCAAGTGTTTTCCAACTGTTTTTTTTTATGAGCAAATGCGATTTTTACTTCAAGTTTTTAATGTTTTCTATTAAAGTTTTTATTTAAATGAAATTTAATGTGAATTGAAAAAGTTATACAACTTTCTGTGATTTTTTGCGCCTTTTTTATAATTTTAATATAAAAATTTACTCATTGATTTTTTATTCAAAAGTAAAATATAAAAATTGGAATTTTTGGGGCAAAAACTAAAACGAAATTGCATAAAAACATACTTCGCTTTAAGCTTTTGCCATTTGATATAGAAATATTTAATAAAATACATGAAGTTCTACCATATGTTATGCTTATAGTTATTTAACAATATATTCATTTTATTTATAACAAAAAATCAACAAGAATTCAATGAAAATTCACTTTTTACTCTTTACTCTTTAAGCTTCTGCCATTTGGCTTAGAAGTATTTAATTATTCTATATAAATATTAAATAATTATTTCTATATAATAGAAATATCTCAATAAGTTTCTTATGAAAAATAAAATTATTTTTATGCCAAATAGCAGAAGCTTAGAGAAGAAATAAAGTTTTGCTTCAATTTCTTTTTAGAATTCTCATGAAAATATTGTTAAATAAAGATTTGCACTGTAACTGGAAAAGCTTCAAACTTATTTGTTAATTATGAATTATTAATTAATAAGTTAGTTACAGAAAATAATATTTTTAATATATTTAAAAGCAGTGCTGCCTAGTCTTAAGTTGCTCTGCAGATATGATAATATATATATAAATGTATATACATGTATATGTATATATATATATATAAATATCGAATAACGAGTTTTTCCCTGCCCTTTTTTAATTGCCAAAATGCATTTGAGTTTGTCTTTTCGTTTGTTTGATTTCATTTGATTTTTTTTTTCAATTTTCAATTTTGATTTTTTATTTCGGGATTTTTTGGCTCTAATTTTTTATTTTGGGCTTTGAGGGGGGATATTAATCAAATCGAAACCGGTTCGAGAGCTCCTGCAACAGCAGCTACCACCATCGACACCACCACCACCATCAGCACTAGCACTAGCACCATCAGCACCACCAACATTGATGTTTGATAGTTTAAAAGTTTATTTCAAATATGGCGGTCGGTCGCTGGCTGGATAAGTGCGCTAAGGCCATTTGCATATGCCCTAAATGAGCAGCGTTCACAAGGGTTGTCCTGCATGCTTAAGCTGTTAGATACACACACACGCGCATACATGCAGATACAGATACAGCCACGCAGATAAACAGTTATAGATAGAGATTGAGATCGGCAGCGGCAGCGTGTGTCATATAATTTTTAGCGTTTTAAGTGCAATTTACGGAGGCCCGGACCAAGCAGCCGGCGAGCAGCTAATGAGTCAGCCCAAGGGTTAAAAATCACAAAAAAAAAACACCCACACACACACACATACATAGAGAGAGGAAGAGGGAGAGGAAGAGAGACATATTAGCTGACACGAATCGAATCGAAACGAAGCGAAGCTGAATATTTTGTTGTTATTTTATAGATATAGATATAGATATAGATACATATGTATACACACACACACACACACACACACACACACATACACACATGCATATATTTTGAAACGCTCAATCGCTCGATCGCTGGAGATATGTTAATATAATTAAATTAATTTGTCAGCACGGAAATTAAAAACCACGCAGCCTCTGCCTCTGCCAACAACAACAACATGTGTATCTATAGCACAGCGACAAAGATACACAGACAAAACACACAAAAACTGAAAATCGAACAATTAAACTGCGCGACGCGGGGGCGAGGGAAAAACTTTGGCATGCCTCTAATAATGTGAAATAAAAAATCATTTGAACAAAAAATTATTATTAAAAATTGAGTTCATGAACCATGTGTGTGTGTGTGTGTGTGTGTGTGTGCGATAACTTGCCTGACTCTTGATCAATTTTTATTATTATGATTATTACCATTATTGTGCAGTGTTGTATTTGTTGCTTTTCCGGTTAGCTAGACGCTCGACTCGGCTCGGCTCGATTCGACTCGACTCGGTTCGGCTAGGCTATTAATTATTAATAGCTCTGGCCCCGGCTAATTGAAGCATTTGCCTGTCCGGTCAATCCAATCCAATATGAAATGACAGCTCGATGTGATCATATCTGGTGCGGCATGTTAAGCATGTCCAAAAAAAAAAAATAATAAACAACAACAAAACTTAGCACAAATTTATATGTATCGACTTATCGATCAGCGAGCGCGTTAGGTTGATCAAGCTTGCTCGCTCAGCCAATTATACGAGCAATAAATTATCGAAGTTTGCTTATCGATAAATGTGTGCATGTAGCTGTAAGCTCAGTTTGCTGTTTTATATACAATAAATTATCGATATATTTTTATCGATAAGTGTATGTAGATATATAGCTTAAGTTATGCTTGCAGCTTGTCTTACACAAAGGCTATTTATATATGAGTAAAACAAATATTTATCGATCACAAATATCGATCTACTACTATTTCTTATAAAACAAATATATATGTATATATATATAATAGCTTACATATATAGGAAACTTATCATGAAGTATCTCTTTAGTGAAATCGATAACAAAAAAAGTTATCGAAAGCACTGCTAACTGCTTGGCCCGAGCTTAAGCTCATTGTCATTGTCATTGTCATTGCTCATCATTATTTTCACATCTATAGCCAAAAAAGGGGCACACAAAGAGATGAAAGAGTGGGAGGGAGAGGGGGAGAGGGAGAACTAACTGAATGCTTATAGAGTTGAAAAGGAGATTCAACGGCTTTTGTGTGTACAACTTAATAACAACTAATTGTCTTTTTATATGCAAGCTGAATACAGATAAATAAATACTCCAAGTGTGTGTGCGTGTGTGTGTGCAACTGCAAACCTGTCTTGGAAATCTTTTTAGCTGCCGCCTGTTTGCCCCATTCTTAACAATATTTCAGTCCACTCCAGTCCAGCGCTGAGACCCACAGCAACAACGAGCCAGCCACGTCTTTCATCTTCAGTTGTCAGTAATTTGTGCAGCTCAATATATCAGTCGATATCTTATGAGTTTTTAATTTCAGGCTGCTCTCCCTCTCTCTCACTCCATCTCTCTCTTTGTTGGTCTGTCTGTCTGCCTCTCTGTTTGTCGGGCCCATCAATTTGATTTCCTACACAGTTTTTCCAGCTGCCTGAAAAGGACAAATCGTTCACTCAACCGCTCGCCGAGGATATTGAATAAAATATCATTTTGTGCACGCCCCTTTAAAGAGCAGCACTGAAACCAAAAAAAAAACTAAAAAAAACGAAATAAAAAATAATAATAATAAAAAATAAAACAAAAACAACAAAATAAAGCGAGAGATCCTCTAGACAGCGCTGATGATGATGAGTTTTGAGCGCTGTTGGCCCGACTTGGCCCGGCCAACTTGTTGGCTCTTGGCTGATGCGTATTGGCAACATTTGTGATCGATACACGATGCTAAAGTTCCAGCAGAATCAGCACCGCTCGCACCCTGCCTCGAGCCCCGAGCCCCGCCACCCCTCTCACCCGCTCACCCTCTGCTCGGGCTGCCCGTTGAGTAATGACCAACGCCCGAGGAGCGCACATTAAAAAGGAATCATCATTATTGGCAGTTCGGTGGGGGGATCAAGGATTACCCACAAACATATACATATACAGCCATTAAGACACAGCACTGTGCGCAAATATCTTGCACTCACTGTCTGTCCGACTGTCCGACTGTCTGTCTGACTGTCTCCTTATCTGCCCATTGCTGCATTCCATTTCATGCCATTCCGTTTGCTTATTATTTTGCTACCCATCAGCTCCTACCTCCTACCACCTCTTCCTCTTCCTCTTCTTCTTCTGTTTTTGCAATTTTTAGCTATTTTCAGTTTTTCTCGCTTTTCAATTTTGCATGAAAATTATTTGCGCACAGTTTTACAGCCGCCTTCGTGCGTTGTCGTGTTTTTACAATTTTTTATTGATGTTTTAATTAAGTTGTTGCCTTTGTACCGCCCTCTCCAAACACCCCTTTCTCCGCCCCCAACAAATGTGCATTCCTATATATATATATATATATATACAGTTAAATATATTTATATAACTGTATTGCCGTATCACAATTTGCTTTCTCTATGCAAGCTCCTAGCTGTAGCTTCCTTTTGCTCTATGCACCTCTCTCTCCCTCTGCCTTCCCTCTCTCGCTCTCTCTTACTCTGTCGCTCTGTCTTGTTTTTATTATTTTTGGCACGACATGAAAATTAGTTTAGAATATAATTTGCTTTGACTTTGAGTGCTTGTTGCGATTTGCAATACTTTTTTTCCTTCTTTTTTTTCTTAAATTTTTTATTTATTTTTTGTTTTTGTTTTTGTTTAGTTTTAGTGCTGTATTTCATGCTATAGACACATTTTGGTGTTTGTGTTTGATCATTTTAGTCATTTTAGTCCGTTTCTAGATTGTGGCTTACATAGATAGATATTACGATAGATATAGCATAAATGTGTGTAGTATAGACAGATAAAGATTAGAGTTAGATAAAGGAAAGTTCTATATAGTATAGATTGATAGATAGTAGAGATATAGTACAGATACAATATATATAGATGATAGGTATAGTACAGATTGATACTAGTATAGATATATAGTAAGAATATAGCTATATATAGTATAGATTGATGATAGTTATATATAGAATAAATAATTATAATAAAAGAATAATTAAATAAATGAAAGATTTATATAGTGTGGATACATAGTATAGATATATAGATTGATACAAAGACATTTCACTTCAGTCTACAAAACTTGCTTTTGATTAAAGAAAGCTATGCTTTTTTTTAGCTCTAAACAAGCCAAGTCTTGGCTAGATTTCTAGCAACTTCTTTGGCTTGACTGTTACTTAAATTTAAGCAAAATTAATTATAATTCTTTCTTTGTCAAATTGGCTTCAATAGTTTGACATTGAAATGAAGAAAAAAGTGAGAGAGGAAGAGGGAGAGAGAGAGTGAGGGAAGAGAAAACGTTTGGCAGTTTGCGAACTAAGCCAATTTGCAGCTGGTTTGTGTATCACACATTTGGGGCATGCAATTTGTTGATGTTGCCCATTTGTGGGCACCTGGTTGCGCGCTTCTTGTGTGTGTTGTTGTTGTTTTTGTCTTCTTTATCAGAGTGTCAAATTGTTGGTCGAAGCATATCTCATGTCTCAGCTGAAAACGAAACGAAACGGGGCGAAATCGTAAAACTTGTTTCTATCTGTTACGTCAATCTGTAGCCAAGAGTTTAGCGTTCGATTTCAGGTACTATTTCAGTGATCGTCAAACCAAACGGCCTCCTGCCGCCCATTGACCAGTTCACGGGGTTGAACTGGACGGGTTCTGCAAAGGGTTCACAGCGCAGCCCAGCGCCAGCCAGGGGAGGTTGCAGTGCCATTGCCATTGCCATTGCTTAGGGGTTTCTCTAGGCTTGTCTCTATTTCTCACTTTGTCACTTTTTCAGTTTGTCAATTGTCTGTGCGCTTTAATTTATCAGTCGTATGCAAATGAGTTTGATTTATTCAATGAGCTGCGCACAATTTTATTTTATGCCCATTAGCCTGGAATATAACTAATTTTTTTCATTCGAGTTTGCCTTTTTTTTCGGCAAATTCAAAAAAAAAACGCGACCCTTTTTCGGTAGTTTTTTTTATCTGCTGGTAATTCTAGACATATATATGTGCATATATATATATATATATATATCTGTATCTGTATCTGTATTCGTACAGCTGTTAGATAGTTTTTTTTTTTGGATTTTGCTGCGGCTCATTGCGACGCAGCAGACGTAAAAATATTAAAATGAGAGTGGAAAAAAAGGAACGACACAAAAAACAGAAACTATATAAATCTAAAATATATCTGCGGCATATGCGCGATCATTGACAGCGCAGCAGAGGGAGCGCATGTAAAAACATATTTATGTGTGCTGTTTGTTCCTGCCTCCGACTGGCTGTGCGAGTGTGCGTGTGTGTGTGTTCGCCCCACTCAATCATAAAGCATTGGCAGGCGTAAATCAAATCAAGTAGCAATGCAGCAGCCAAGACAGCAACAGTTGCCGCTCGCCGCTTGCTCTTGCCTCTGCTGCATGTTGCACGCACAGACGCTCAGACAATGATTAAGTAGGCAAAATGCGCTACTTACCCCGCGCCTACACACAACAGTCTCTCTCTCTCTCTCTCTCTGTCTCTGTCGCTCTCTGTGCCCATTCCCATAGCCATTCCGATTCCCATTCCCATTCCCATTCCCGTTGTTGTGGCATTTTTCCCCCTTTTATGTTTTTAATTATTACCGTACGGCATTTGGCGGCAGCTTGACTAAAAATCACACACACACTTAGTTTATACACATATGTATATATGTATATATGTATATATGTGCAACGAGAAGAAGTATAACAAAACTTTGCATCGCATATCAGCATCAACTTGTGCGGAACTCGTGTGGAGTCGCCATGTCTCGATGTCATCTCCACTCGCTGGCATTCATCTACCAGCTCCATTTCCAGCTGTCTGTCTCAGTCCTTGACAAACAAGTGTGCGTGTGTGTGCCTGACATGCAACACTATTGATCCCTTAAGCATCATCAACAATTTGCACTTAAGACTTTAAGAATTCTTAGGAAATTTCTTAGCATTTGATCTATACTGATCAATGCGAACGTAGCTAGATCGTCTGATTACTCAATCTCTACTTCTAGTTCCCATAGAACTTAGCTGATCAGCAACCGATCTCTAGTTCTGCTGAAATATGCAGTCAACTCTTAAAGCTCAAGCTGTAGATCGGATCGGACTACTGAAGTGATCGTGGAACGAAAATATTTCAAGTGTTTCGATCAACAACAGAAGCAGCAGCCACTGCAGCAGCATTCAGATTCAGATACAGATTGATCAGTTCGGTTTGGATCGGATCGAAACGGATCGTCAGATAATAATATAAAGCAACGCCCACATATGTGTGTGCACAACACAAGAAATTCTCACACAAAAGAAACAACAACAGCAGCAGCAATGGAGCAACAGAAAAGCCCAGTAAACGGATCACTTTGCTTTCCACACAATTTTTCGTTGATGTTGTTGCTGCTGAGGATGATGATGATGACGATGATCATCATTTGGCCTGATCGTGATCATGATAAACTGCTGACGCTGCTTTTTGAAGTATGGACGACAAGTTCTTTGACGCTCAGCTCTTGTATTCAATGGCAGAAAATGATGCTTAAAACATATATGAATTATTATATAGATCAGAGCTGCATAGACGACACTACTTGAGCAACAATGTGCTCCCCCCTCACCACCACGCTTCTGTCTCTCTTGTCATTTACTAAATACTTTGCTGTTTAGCCTGCCTGTCCGGGCAACAGCGATCAATGTGATCAATCGCGCTTCAATTTTTCTTGCTGCTGCTCAAAGCGAGCGGGAGAGAGAGAAGCACACAGATCTCTTGTAGATCATCTGATGGGGTTTCTTAAAAGTTTTTTCTGCTGTCTGTTTTTTTTTTGTTTTTCTTTTTTATATATATTTTTTTGATTTTGGTATTTCTGTTTTGTCGTTTCGGTTTTTTGTTGTTTTCATCTTCAACTGCTGCTGCTGCTGCTGCTGTTTTTTTTTGTCAGCGGAAATCTTTTGTGTGTGTGGCTCAAGTGGTTATTGTTGTTGTTGTTGTTGTTGTTGTTGTATTATTAGCTAGTTCAATTTTTCGGTTGCGGGTGTGTGCGGGCGGCCTCCAACAAGTGGCAGTTGAACGCCGCTAAGTAGCTCAGATAATGCCAGCGCATAATGCCACAAAAGTTCCCCCCTAAAATAATTGAGTGTCAATTATACACACACACACACACACGCTCGCACACCCATTCGCTTAGCGAGTCTTTGGTGTTACTTGATGTCAGCTGTTGAAAATATTAGAGAAAAATTATAGGCGTAAATATTATGCATTTGCTTGCATGCGTGTCTCGCGGGAAGCTGAGAATACAAAAAAAGCAGCAGCACACACACACACACACTCACACACACTTATATTTTTTAATGTATTTTGTGTTGGTGCGACAGGCGGCTCTCAAGCGCCTCCATTATTAATTTATGAGCTCGACAAGGCGGGAAAATCGAGCAGTTCTTTGGTAGCCGTGAAGCAAAATGCGCATATGCATAAAATCTAGATACAGATATATGCATATGTGAAAGTCTACAAAGTGTACAACATTTATGATTAGCTAGAGATCTACGTAAGTCTACAAGGTCTCCAAACTCTGCACAAAACTATACACGCGCTTCAAGTCATACAAAGTTTCAGGAGATTTTCTATGCTATTATTGTTTGTTGATCTCTACAAAGTCTACAAGCTCAGCACATAGATCTTCCAAAATTGTAGCCTAGGCCATGTGTGGAAAACGTTCATGATCAGCTTGAACTCTACAATGTTTGCAAACTCTACACAAAACTCTACACATGCTGCAAATTCTGACTTCAATTCCATAAACTCTACAAACTCTACACTTGCTGCAAACTCAATTGACTTGAATTCGATAAACTCTACAAACTCTACAAACTCTACACAAAACTCTACACTCGTCGAGGTCATACAAAGCAGGCGTGCTAGAGATAATAAGTGAAACTGTATTCATAGAAAAACTCTACACACGATACAAACTCTACACAAAACTCTACACTAGCTATGGCGGAATATAATATAAATAATATAGTTAAAAAACCGCAGATGCCCTCAGAATGTGATCAGACATAACTCTACAAAGTCTACAAACTCTACACGACTAGCTTAAACGATGCATGGCAATGTTGTTAAGCTGTGCTGAGCATTGCATGCTCCGGCTAAGCTCTACAAAGGCGACACAAACTCTACACTGGCCAAAATGCGCCTAAGAATGAAGCGCAGAGGCAAGTGCGGCCAGCACACAATGCAGAACATGTGTAAACATGCATAACCACAAATTGCACTTGCTTGGCAGCCATCGGCGTCCACTTGGGACGACGGCTGCAACTGGCACTGGCAGTGCCACTGGGGGCATTGTGGAACAGCAGGCTAATAAAAATTTTCGCTTCTGCCATATCGAACGACATAAAAACTGATCGACAACGACAAATATAACTCGGCGGCGGCGACAGTGTGGGCGGGGCAGTGCGGTGAGAGAGGCGGGAAGTGGGGCTCGCATTTTCATATTATTTTCCTTTTTTTTGCTTTTGTTTTTGTTTTTGGGGCGGCAGAAAATAATGTCCACAACTTGCTGCCTGTCTGAGTATTGCTTTGCTTTTGGTGTTGTTGTAAATTTTAATGATCTGTCATTTCGATTTATTTTATTTTATTTTCGAACACAACAACACACACACACGGACAAAGCCCCAATGAGCCAGAGACAAAAGAAGAAAAGTGGGCAAGCGGGGCGGTGGGGCAGAGGGGCAGAGGGGCTGCGGGGTGAGTGTGTGTATCGCTCGATAGCTCGTTCGATAGCCGAGACAGCCACATCATAGAGCGCACGTCAGCTGCATATTAAATTAAAAGGTATTATATCGTACTAAATATACGTATATCAAAGGAGAAAGGCAGACAGAGCGACAGAGCAAGAGAGAGAGAGAGACAGAGGGGGAGCAAGAGGCAAATAGATGTGACAAAAAGCGAACGAGACAATCCCACAGTTCGATCAAAAATATCCAACACACATCGATAGAATTTGAATTTGAATTTGAAAATGAAAATAAATTTGAAACCAAGTTCTCAGTTGAATTTGGCATAGTTTCGGTTGGCTGTGGGTGGCTGGGCGAGGTGAGGTGGGGCTGGCGGCTGGCGGCTGGGCCCCATTGTGTTTGCTGGGAACTAGAGCGCATTGCTGCCATTGTGCGAGTGTGTGACACACACACACACACACACACACACACACACTCGTGCCTCGTATAAATATATGTTTATATATATATATTCTTGTGGCTTTTAATTTATTTGTTTTTTTGATTTCACAATATTTCGATCGACCAAGAAAATAAATTTTACCACATAAATTTGCCTTTTTTTTTAATTTTTATTTATTTATTTATTTTTTTTTGTTTTGTTTTGGCCGTGTATCAAACTGTATTGAAAATCTGCCATGAGACACGGCGCGAAACAAAAGAACGCAAAGTTGTCATAAAAACTTTTTATAAGTAGACACGATTTCGTAGTGCTCCCCCATAGCAAATTGCTCAGCTTATGTACCAAATAAATAATTCAGATATACACATATATATATATATATATATATATATATATATATATATATATATATATATATATATATATATATATATATATATATATATATATATATATATATATATATATATATATATATATATATATATATATATATACATATAGATCTGGCATAAGCTGCTATTCGATTGCCTATTGGCAAGTCCGTGCCGCCGCCTCGCGCCCTTGCTGTGTGGGCGACTCGCTAATCCCCGCTGTGCGAATGTTGCCACATCTAAATTTTGCATGCTTGACGTTGCCAGATAGTTCAATTAAATTAAAAATTTACAACTCTGCTTGAGTTCGCGTTTCATTTGCTTGACAGAGTTGCCTCATGTGTGCCAAGTCAATTACAATTAGCTTTCGAATTGGATTTCTGCTAGATATTCTATCTCTATAGCATTCGCTTTGCCCTCGCAACTACTTTCATATCGTTAAACGTTTAATAGGCCATCAAAGCTTATTAATGGCGTTTATCAGTGCCCACACACTAACAGATTTATGGGGCTCGCCCCACACACCTCTTGACTTAATGTGCCCCAATCATAATTTGCAAAGAGCTGATAATGCAACCCTCTGCATGGCGTAACACACGCACACACACACACACACCCCCTCACTTACTGCCCTTTAATTATGAAATAATGTCAAAAACGTTGTCTAAAAACGAATGGCAACTCGCCCAAATCCCGCTCCGCCCACTCAAACAAGGCAAAACTTTGCGCACTTTTAATTGCCTACAATTTTTGGCCTCTCTGGCTGTGTGTGTGTGTGTGTGTGTGGGTGTGTGTGTGTTTGGCTAGTTATCGCTGCTGATTTCTATTGAATTTTCGCCTTGCCAAGGGTCGCTTCTGTCTAACAGGCGGAGGTTAGTTTAACGAGCTGATGGGCAGCTCGCTGGCATTATGAAGTCATAATTTCTGTCATATCATGCGGACGCGTCCCGCTGCCGATCGGCGGCTGTTGATAAGCCGTGCCTGGTTTTTACCAGGAACTAGCCAAAGGCAAATAGATGGGGAGAGAGAGGGAGAGAGGAAGAGTGGAAGAGTGGAAGAGTGGAGGAAGCGAGACGCACTTAAGTGGCTGTCAAGGCACATAGTTCAAGTGTTTAATTTGAGACAGCGTTGCCAGACTGTCAGCTGCAGCAGCCACACGCTGTACACAAGTCATTAACCCACACACACACAGAGGCAGACACACACGCACGCAGACAGACTAATACACAGGCAGTTACAGTTATAGGCACATTAACATTGCGGCTGCTGCTTTGTTGGCCAAAAACTATGCCAAAAACTTTCAAGGACATGTGCTGCATACACGCAACAGCCAACACATGCGTTTTGCGGCTTTTTTGAGACGCACAAGGCTGAAGAGGCAGACAGACGCCTAGTGTGTGCGAGGGAGAGGCTGAGTGCGAGAGAGTGAGATAGAAACTGCGCCTAAGTTGCGGCTGTGATTTTTGTTTTGCCGCCGCCGCAAAACGTGCGTAATTAAAAGTGCGTGTGTGTGAGTGTGTGTTGAGTGTGTGTGTGTGTGTGTGTTGGAACAACAGCTGCTATTTGAGTCTTTAAACTATGCACACACACACACGGAGTTGGCTTAAATGTATGCTACGAATATTTGTAGCGCATTTTAAACTGTTGCTCGTTGTCTTAAAGCTCAGGCCTAGAGCGAGACAGAGAGAGCGAGCGCGAGTGAGTGGGAGCGAGAGAGTCAAGCAGTCGAGTCTGTCGCCATTTTTGAAGCTCAAGGACGTGGGTTACGTTTGTTGGCAGCCTTTTTAGCCAACTGCCTGCCATTGGCTAAGTTTAAGAAAGCCAGCAAAATGCCTTAAAAATGTGTGTGTGTGTGTGTGTGTGTGTGTGCTAGCTGGCAGCTAAGCAGCACTGCCTGCAATGTTGCCCCACTCTGTGTGGCAGGCAGTTTTTGCTACTAATTTTTGCTACTTTTGCTGCCAACTGCCAGAAGGGGGCGTGGCGAGGAGGAAGCTAGCTGTGTGTGCTTAATTGTGTGTGTGTGTGTGTGCGCCTGCCGCTCTGCTATACAAAACTTGACGTCGCTTTTGCCGCTTTTCTTTAAATTTAATTTCTTTTTGCTAGTTTTCCTTTCGTAGCTCTCTCGCTCTGTCCCTCTCTCTCCCTCTCTCTCTCTCTCTCTCGCTTTCTCTGCGCTTGGCTGTCGTCTGCTTAGAATTTTCATTATTGTTTGTTGTCTGAGGTTAGTTTTTCACTGCCGACACTGACGTCGTCGTCGTCGTCGTCGTCGTCGTCGGCGTCGTCGTCGGCGTCGTCGTCGGCGTCGTCGTCGTCCTCGCCTTTTGGCACAATTCTTCGGCTGTGCGCCGCCTTTTTACTGCCGGCTTTAATTAGAACATTTTGCCACACTGACTGCTGACAGTCTGTGGCGCAGTTGTTGTTGCTGCTGCTGCCGCTGCTTGTTTTTGGGGCAACAGTTGGGCAGCTTTAACTCAAATAAAGCAACTTCAAGGCCCACAACAAACTGACTACATCTTCTACTTCTTGTTCGCCCCGCCTCGTGTTGCTTTTATAATCGCATTGAAAGTCTAGCGGCATCTGCCTTTTTGGTCTAACCCTTGTGTTAAAGGCTTGAGCAGCGCTCTGCATGGGGGCTTCAAAGGGGTTCGTTTCTGTTGACTTAAATTTCACAATCCACAAATGCCAACACACACACAAGGCACAGGGGCGGGAGTTGGGCGTGTGACCGGCACTCGACCAAAAAAATGTGCCACAAAATATGCGAACGAGCGTCAAAGTTCAACTGCAAGGGGGACGTTGGCTTCGGGTAGCCGATAAATTGCTTAGCCGTTAATCGATTCATCTCAGCTTGTTTTGCACTCAACTAATTTACTCATTTCTTTCTGTCTTGCAGGTATGTGAACTCTTACTCTTCCTCCATATATAAAGGCCAGCTCGTAAGTAAATTTAATCGCTTATCGATAATCGATTAGTAAGCAATACTTATAATTAATCTCTAAAAAAGATTTAAGTCGATTGAACTCTTTTAATTTACTTTGCAATATACATTTATCGATGAGCTGTAGTTCGATTATGTATCGATAACTATTGATTTATGTATTTACTTAGCGTTTCCTTCAGTTTACATAAGAATAAGAATTTATCGATCAGTTATAGTTAGATTATGTATCGATTTTCTTTTAATTTACATTATAATACGAATTTATCGGTAGTTCGACTAAATATCGATAACTATTGATTCTCTGCAGCAACTTTCCAGCTAAGCAGCTAGCTCACATATATCGATTGCAGCTGTGGCTGACATATGCTATCGATAAGTTAGCCCCGCTCACAGCTTGCGCTCAGATAGCTACAGTGCTTAATGGCTACAATTTCCGCGCACCTTTGACATCATCGCAGCAGCAGCAGAACACAACAAACATGAGAACAAATTCGAATTCTTGTATTTGGCCTGACACCAAAAATAGATGTGTGTGAAGTTGCATGTTGCCTGTTGATGATGATGATCATGTCACAACAACAACAACAGCAACAAAAGGCTGCCTTTAATTAGGCAGCGGCTGCGTCTGCGCAATGCGCAACCCCTGAAAAGGAAGTCGATCGGGAAACGCGATCAGAACACAGAAAAAAAAAAACACACAAATGTATATACATATATATAAATATATATATATATATATATATATATATATATATATATGTATATATATCATAATGTTGTGCATTAAGTCCACATTTTGATTTATATGCACGCCCGCGCATCTTTCGTTTTTGGACTCTTCGATTTGGTACAGTTTTCTCTGTGTGTGTGCGTTTTTTTTACTGCTTTTGTTGTTTTTCTCCTAAAAACTTTTCGCCTTATGCAAATTGTGAAACTGAGCTGAACTGAGAAATCAAATTAAAAACAAGCGAATGCATCATTTGCAATGATGCTCCGGCTTCATTGTCAGCCAGCCCTTATAAAGTGAGTAGGGGCAGTCCCGCAGTCCCGCAGCCCTCAGCCCCCACGCGCAACGAGAGCAGGAGTCTCTGCCCCTACGGAGCATTTTTAATTTGAATTTCCGTTGAGCATAAAAATCTCATGTGGCGGGCATTACTCTGCGAGTGTGTGTGTGTGTGTGTGCCTAATAAATCTATAAAGTGGCAAACGCAAGTACACGCATTATTACTTTGATTTTTTATGATGAAAACAGGAAGCGAGACGAGATGATGACGACGACGACGACGACGACGTCGACGACGACTTCGTCAGGGGCTACCCACACACAACAACTATAAAAATCTTTAGCTGTAGCTGTTCGACTGTTTGCCTTTTGTTTTCATTGCGCTGATTGCTTTGATTTCGACTTCGACTACGAACTTCGACGGCGGCTTGGGACTTGGACTTGCTGCGGATGGCTTTCAATTTATTTTGGACTTCCGTTTGTTCTACATTGACATGCCAGCGACTCGCTCCATTTGAACGCGTCTACAAATCGAATTCAATTAAGTGGCTTTCCGCCGCCACGTCCGCTGCGGCTAACTACCCAAACTGATTTGCCAGTTAAACGCAACACTTTTTCTGAAATACCTCGTCCCTCCCCCCACGGGCTCCTCAACCACTTCTTCCTCTTCTTTCCCATCTTCTTATTCGCTTTTTTGGCCACGCAATTGATCATACTAATGATTATTATCCGACTAACGACTAACTGGCCAGCGACAGGCAGCGAGATAGGGCGAGCAAGACAGAGATGTTGATGATTTAAGTCAACTTAGCTCGTGGAGCCTCTCATTGTGCGTTTGTTAAACACCGGATGTTTAGCTAAGATCGCAGATGAACACACAAAAGGCACAAAACTAAAGAGACCAACAAATACAAATCAAATCAAATATATATATATAGTTATATAACAAACTCTGATTGCTACATGCAAAAAGTAAACATATGAAAATTAAATTAGAATTAATATTGAAAGTAAATATTTAAAATTAATCTAAAAAAAAAATATTATTTTTGTATATATATATAAAAATAACAAACATGTTTTAAAATTATATAACAATATATAAACAAGAATTATAGAAATTGATAAGCCAGATAAAAATAATAAAAAGTTTATAAGAAATATATAAAAGTAATATAAAGCTATAAAAATAATCAAAAATAAAACCTAACAAACATATAAAAATATAAACAAAAATAGACAAAAAATATCTATTAAATAAATAAGAATCTCAAAACATTTTTAAAAATATTTTTAAAAAATATATAAATATTTTTAAATTAATGTTTATTTATATATATTATTTTCTGTTTTTTTTTTTATAAATTTTTATATATATTTTTTAAAAATATTTAAAAAATAAAAACATAAAAATGTAATAAGAATTTTAACATATATAAAAATATATTGCAAAATTAATAAGAAAAGTAAGAAATAGCAATTAATTAAATCGAACAAATAATTAGAATTCTTTATTCTTTAATTAAACATTTTTGCTCAGTGTAGGTTAGGCTTACAAAGAAAACATGCAAAATAGAAAGAAACTCTGTCAAAGATTTTACCTACACATGATTTGGCGCAGTGTAGTGGCTACACTTGAAAATGAATTGCTAACCAATCATATAAACACACACAAAAAGGGAAAAAGAGACAGAGAGGAAGAGAGAGAGGGGTAGCTAGTAGTAGTATGTAAAGAAGAGAAGGTAACATTTATTAAATAGAAGAAGAGGAAGCAGCAGCAGCAGCAGCAAAGGCGATTTATTGCTAGTGCATAGAATGCCAGCCACATAGCAATCCATATACACACACAGCTAATGTGTGTGTGTGTGTGTGCTCTCTATATACAAATGGCAGAAATCCTGCGCGCTCGAAAAAGAAATAAATTTTTCTTATATGCCGCGATTTTCTTCCTTTTTTTTCCTTTTCCTCGTTTGCTGCTCGATTTTCATTTTTGCTAACGCGCGCAATCAAGTACAGGCAGCAGCCAGGCCCCCAACCCCAGCCCTCAGCTCCACTCCCAACCACTCCCACACACACACGCAGAGAGACAGACACAGAGAGCAGCAGCGGCAGCAGCAGCTCCCTAACTGTGCCCCTAACCACCCAACCAGGCAGCTCTTGAGAGCTTTTCGCAATTTTTCCTGTCTTTTCTTTCACTTCTTCATTTCGCTTGTGTATTTATATACACACAGACAAGCATACATATATATAGATATATATATATAGATATATATTCTCTCTTTTTACACATATTGAGAAATATCCTTGAATCGAAATATACGGCTCCTCCCACAGCTTGAGCCACCCAGCCAGAAAAATCTATACACATTCGACGAGCGTCAGAAAGAAACAGCAGCCGGCCATAAAAAATAAGAAGAAAAGCGAAAAAAAAAAAACAAAAACAGGAGACAGAAACCCGAAAGTGAAGATGAAATAAAATAAAGCAGCAGCTGCAGCAGGGGTTGGGGATGGGGAGGTGTAGGGCTGCTCCCAACTAGGGAGCAAAGATATAAAAAAAAAAAAAAGAAAAGAAAAAAGACGAGGAGGCAAAACAAAAAGGAAACCCGAACGAAACGAAACTCGGATAAAAATAGGGAGCGCATAAAAATTGGCAGCAGTTTGGGTCGGGCAGACAGCGTAGCAGACAAGCGAAGGCCCCCGTGCGCCCCATGCGCCCCGTCCGTCCTTCCACCGCTCTGACCTGCCGCCTACCACTGCCGCGCCCCTGGTGCTTGTGCTTCTTCATCTGCTGTACCGCCCAGCAGTCGGCGCTCTCACAGAGACAGCGACAGCGCAGCCAACAGACTGCGAGGGAAGCTAGAGGGTTTGCCTGGCTGCTGCTGCTGCTGCTGGTGCTGCCATCGTCTCGGCTAAAACGACAAATGTGAAAGGACATTGTCGTCGTCATCGTCGTCGTCGTCGTCGTCGTCGTCGTCGTCGTCGTCGTCGTCGCCGTCGTCGTCGTCATCGTCATCGTCATCGTCATCCTTCGTCCCGCACACAGACTTCTGCTCGTTGTGACGACGAGGACGACGCGGAGGAGAACCTGAAGCAAGTTACAATCAGGCTAGGCATAAGCCACCGCATTCGACGCTCTGAGTGCGTCGACACCGACTCCCAACTTGTGCCAGCCGAGCCCCAGCTCTGCCACTGCCACTGCCACTGTCCCGTGGCCCTGCCCCGCCCTGCCCAGATCCTGGCCACAGTTCAGGTCAGGAATGTCTGCCAACGAACGCTATTGGCAGCTCGCTCCAGCTGCATTGCTCTGGCATTTTCTGCATTAGGCTGCAGCCAATCGATAATTGTAGCCAGTTATCGATAGCTATACTAATCGATAACTCTAGCTAACAGTTAAAGGCCGTAACTTGCGCTTATCTTTCAGTTGCTTTTGCCTCTTCCGCTGTTTTATTATGCGCCTTTAGATCCTTAGATCCTTATAGCATAGCAATGAACTCTTCTTATTATGGAACTTATTAAAACTTAGCAGTAATTCGATATGATTTATAGAAAATGTTGGTGAAACCCAAAGTCGCAACCATAAATTGAAAGAAGCTCAAAATAAAATAGTTTAGATTGTTATAAAAACTGAAAACTTGTAGAGAAAGTCTAAATAATATTTTGTATAATTTAATTTCACCTTATATAAATTAACTAAAATTTATTTTTATTTAATTTACAATCCCAAACTTTTATATTATTGCATTCATAGCAAAAAGATCTAAAAGTTCATATGAGTCAAAGCTTAATTGACTTGAAATATTTCATATATATAAATGAGAATCGCATGGAGAGGTCGCTAGCTGTAATCAAAATGATTACAAACTTGGAACCTAACTAACTAAGCTATGTGCCACACGCACACATGCATACACACACATGGATATCTCTACAAATATATATAAATAAATATATATATACATATATATATATATATATATATATAAGTAGTAGGAGCCCTCTGGATGCGATGTTTGCCTCCTTTTAACGTATTTTTTTTCTTTTTTGTTGTTTTTTTTTTTGGTTTTCTTGCTGACGCGCCCCAATGTCCTTTTCCCAGTGTGCCTGTGTGTGTGTAGGGCTCTATATGCTCCTGCCTGCTGGCATTTCGTACGTTTCGTTTCGTTTCGATTCGTTTGCTTCGGTATTTATCGACCAATGATATTGGAAATATGTCAGAGATGCGCACAAGTCGCTGCGCTCGGACCCCCTCGCCCCCCACACACGTCCCTATCCGACCGGCCACCCATCCAACTTGCCGCTGCCTTCGCTCGGCGACCCCCGCCATCAACCCTTAACCCAACTCCTCTGACAGCCCAGGCCACATAGAGCTGCACAGCTCGGCTCCAGGGTCTATGCTTCATTGGTGGGCGGTTAGGGAGGAGGGGCGTTGGGCATGGTCGGTTGGTCGCTCGTTCGTTCGCATCGATTCGTTTTTGAGTGCTGGAGTTGCTGTTATATTTTTTTATACGTTTTTATTTTATTCGCATATGTGTATGTGTGAGCTTGCATCCCTCGCACACACACACACATACACCGACACACGGACACACATACATGTATGTACGCTGTCTCATACGCCCCTTTGCGTTGCTGCTGCTGCTGCCGCTGCCAACGCTGACAGCGGCGTCGCAGCTGTCGTTTATGTTTCGCTTCGTTTTTTTTGCTTGTGCCATTTTGATTGGAAAATCGCACGCAATTGGAAATTTTTGCTATTGGCTGTGCGTTCGATATACTCACACACACACACACATTTGCACGCTTCCACTCATACACACATACTCGCTTACATAGACAGTTAGAGAGAGTCGCATTTGGTGCTTGGCGCTCGCATTATGGAAAATCAATCAGCAGCAACAACAACAAGTAGGAGCAACACAACAACAACAGCGAAAAAAAGAAGAAAATACAAAAACAATAAGTAAACTAACTCAAACTCATGCCGCGACGTCGCTGCGACGCCTGCTTTGACTGTCGCTCTCGCTCGCACTGCACTTGGCTTGCAAGTTTTGGCCAAGAAACTGCAACCAACAACAACAACCAGAACAGCGTGAGCTGCAGCAAATAAAAGAAAATAAAATTTTAGTGGCTGCTGAGTAAAGCACTCGAAAATAAAGCTCAATACAAAACGGGCCATTGAGTGGAATGTGCGGTGAGCGCGTACGTACGAGAGTATTAAAGAGTGTGAGTGAGAAAGAGAGAGAGAAAACGAGCGAGCCTCCGTTGAGCCACAGCAGGCGAGTGAGTGAGCGAGCAGGCATTGTGTTGCGCTCTCGCGACAACACTCCATGCTTCTCTGTGTGTGTGTGTGTTGCTGAGAGTGAGAGAGAGGGCCCTGCTTTGCTGCAGCTGATAAGACACATACGTCTCTCTGTTTATGTGTGTGTGTACGTTCAATGTATGTTCAATACGTAGAACCAGAGCAAATGAATGAAAGAGGCACACACACACACGCGACGCTTGGGTGCGGGGCGGGGCGGAGCGTCGCGCCAGCAGCGCTGCACGTTCGACAGTATCCTGCACTCTGAGCTGCGCTGAGCTGAGCTGAGCCAGTTCTTTGGCAAGGGGTCGACGTCGCTGTCGTTGAGCGACGCTCTCTCTTGTGTTTGAGTGCTTGTGTGTGCGAATGTGTGTGTGTGCGGACATCGACTGCGTCGCCGTCATCATGAACATCATATATAGATAGATTTTTAACAAACCTGATTGGATGTTATTGACTGGCGCGCACACACACACACCGCCACACACGGCCACTTGTACTGGCTGATTCGTTCGCCTGCCCATGCATGTGTGTGTATATGTAGCGTATGTGTAGCTGCGTGCGTTTGTGTGAGTGTGTGTGATACACACATTGGCAGCCTTAGCCTGTTAAATATTGACTTGCAGCCCCCGACCGAGTGGAATGTGGTCGATCGCTGCGTGCTTGTGTGCTTCTGTGTGAGTGTGTGTGGGGTTGAGAGGAGGCTTTCGGGCGGCGCCAATGGACACGTGCTTACATAAACATATACATATATGTATGTGTATATATGTATGAATGTGTGTGTGCATATGTGCTCGTTTATTCTATGGCTTTAGCCAGGACTTAGCTTCAAGTGTCGCTGACAACTTTTACGCTTATCAAAAAAATTCTAAAATAAGCTAACCATATTTCACTTTTTATATATTTTATATACATATATTTTTCACAATTTTAATTTCAAGATTAATAACTATTGCTTAAAAGCTAATAATATATTTATTTAAAAATAATTGTACATTTGTGTATTATTTACTTGCCTTAAACAATTTAATAATTTATTTTTTTAGTTTTTATAATATAAAATAAAAAAAATTATTAAATTATAATTGTAAGCTATTTACTTAGCTTTCTTCAAATTTCTAGTTAAATATATATTTTATTTAAATTTTTTAAAATATATATTTATAATTTAATGTTAACATTTAATTATTAAAAAATATTGTTATTTATTTAAAATGCTTAAAAGATTCATTGTTTACTTTTATTTAATTCTTCGCTCATTTAATTAAAATTTTTACTTTTATAAATATTTGTATAAAATTGTGAAATCAATGAATCACAAGCTAAACATAAATATATATATTTATATATATACATATATATGCTTATTATTTTTCCTATATCTGAATCATTGCTTGTGCTGCGCTTTAAAAGATAAGCGAAATATCATTTAGCGCCAATTGAGTCATGGGAAAATATTTGCTAATGATTGGGATTTTTTTATCAATAGTATTAATAATATATCATACGATTATTACTATGTAACTGAGTTACTTAGGCACTGGTCATGTCACTTAAGCTAAACGCACACACACAAATACATAGGCCCTCACAAACAAGCACGTAGCGAAAACCAATAGCAAGTCGTTTCAATAATACCAATACAAGTGCCTGTTGTACATAACGCAAGGCGAAAAGGCGTTGCCAATAATATTGAAAGCAATCCATACATACACACACACACACTCACACACATAAGTGCGTGTGCGTATGAGTGTACTATGTGCTAAAGGTTAACAGCATTTGCTACCCACTGCCGCTGCTGCTTCTGCCTCTGCTTCTTTTTTTCGCATTGGCTCCCTACACACGCACACACACATACGCACGCTCGCTCGTGCGTCGCGTTCGCCCAATCGAATTCAATTGACGCTCAATTTTTATGCGAGCCGAGCAGCAAAACGCAAAAGCAAAAGCAAAGAAAAGAAACTCTACAACAACAACAACAACAACAGGAGCTAAAAACCGTTACTTACCTAGTAGCGCCCAATGGCTGCCAATACATGTTAAATGAAGCATACGTCTGCCCTGCCTTCTCCCCCCGTCAAAGCCAATCAACAAAAGGAAAACAGCAACAACAAAAAATAGTACCCGAGAACCACCCAATAATCATCGACGCCACTTTACCCCACCGAAGAACCCAAAACCAATCCAATCCAATTTGATATATGTATGTGTGTACGGTACTTTTTTTTCGTTTTCGTTTTACTTGACTTTTTTTTCGCCGTCGCTCTCTCTGGGCGCAGTTGTCGTCCTTTTCTCCCTTTAGCGCATGTATTGAATTTTTATAAAAATGAGTGGGGAACAGAAAATCAGCAGCCAGACTGCCATAAAAACGCCAGCGCCACTTTCACTCGGCTCAATGCAGCAACAGCAACATCAGCAGCAGCAGCAGCAGCGACGGCGGCGACAGCACCAGCAGCAGCCGCTGAGAGCAGCGTCAACAGCGCCTTAAAGCGTTGTCTTAAAGCTTGCCAAAGGAACGCGATTTCTTTATTTTACTGTTGTTCCTATTGAGCACAAGCCAAAAGAGAGAAAGAGCGAAATAGTGTGAGTAGAAGAGAGTGAGAGAGCGCCAAAGAATTTTTTCTGCCACGGGTGGTTGCCGAAAAAAGAAAAAGCGGAAAAAAAGTGGAAGAAGAAAACGTAATACATACCAACATCGATTTCGATTGGGAAGCCATCAACGGCAGCAGCGCCAACGTTAGCGTCGACGTCGCAGCAGCACCAACAACAACAGCAAACTCTAGGGCTGGGGCGCTGCTTCGTGTCGTCGTGTAGCCTGCCGCTCTCTTTCTCTCACTCTCTCTCTCACACACACACACAGACTCAATGCCCTTCGTCGGGTTTTGGCTGCCTTTTTGTTGATGATGTTGTTGTTGTTATTGTTTTTTTGGGGGGCTCTTCGAATTGAAGGGCGGCGGGCTTGGCTAAAGGTTGACAAGTTTTTCGTTATTTTTTTTGCGCCCAACCAGCGTTGAGTAGCACAGGGGTGGGTGGGAAGGGGGCGTTGCGGTAGTTCGAGCGTCGATATATATATTATATATTATGTACCATGTGTAAAGAATACAAAAAAAAATAGAAGAAAGTTAAGTGTGAGGCATAAGGGAGGCAGCTGAAGAAAGAAATGCTATCGACTGCACGCAATACACTGTGCGAAAATGAGGTAGAGCGGGTATAAAGTAGCCTGCTTTTAGGTGCCATATATAAGTAGGTGTGTGTGTGTGTGTGTGTGTGTGTGTGTGTGTGTGTGGGTTTGGGTGTCCTTATTTATGTCATTATTGAATATGCGTTGGAGGCGCAGCCAACCCAAATCCAGAGCCAAAGCTAACAGCTTAGACGTGTGTATCCCATACGAAGACACTCACGCACACACGCACACAGGCGCAGTGGCAGCAGCTAAAGCTTTAGCTTATATACTTACAGCGACAGAGAGCATCACACACACACACACACACAGGCACACGCATACGTACATATTATATGGCATGCGTTTTTATGCTTATTCGATTTTATTCGAGTGCTCGCACACTCACACACACACACACACACACATATACACACATCCACATACACATTGAGAGATAGAGCTACGCTTGGAGCATCAGGATTTGCTGCTGCCTTCCATTCAGCAGCATCCCCGCTGGCTCTGCCTCTGCCCCAGCCTCTGCTGCTGCTGCTGCTACTGACTGCGACTCCAATTTCTTTTCACTTGGCAGATTTTTCTTTTGCTTTTCATTTCTCGCTTCGTTTTTTTGTGCTTTCTGCTTATTTTACTGACTTTTTTCTTCTTTTTTTTTGCTCTGCTGCTACTTGTGCTCCGCCCCATTTTATTGTAGGGATTTTGCTTTTTATATATATGTAAAGATATGTGTCTGTGTGTGTGTGTGTGTGTGTGTACATACGTATCTATACACATGCTATACATAAACATGCGCTCAATACATATTGTGTGTATAGATATATGCTTATATATAGTCATACATACATACATATATATTTCTTCTCTGCTTCCATTTTTTTCCTTGCTCGTTTTTTGGTATTGGGCGCTGGCCAGTGCCCGAGCCTGAACCCTCACACCTACCTCTGTTTGTGTGTGTGTGTGCTATTGAGAGCTGTCAGTTCGTATTGGTTTAAAGTTTTCCTAAATTGGGCGCTTTACGACGTAGCTTATGCCAGCTGCTATATGTCCGTATATATTTGCATATGAAGGGAAGTTTTTATATGCTTTCGGAAGTCTGCAGTAGCTGCCAAACTAAGTCTACTCCACACTTTTGAATAGAATGTGCATTTAAATACTTTTTATACACTTTTTCACAATTCTACACTACTCTACACTCGCTACTTTCGACTAGTTCAACTCACACCTAGCACAAAATCCACTTGACAATCAATTTATAGACTTGCCACTAGTCTCCACAAGTCTACACTACACTCCACTGTTTACTTTTGGCTAAATCCATTAGCACTTATCTTAAAATGTTTCAAGACCTAATATCTAACAATTTGCAATAAGTTTCCGCAAGTCTACACTACTCTCCACTCATTACTTTTGGATAAAACCATTAACACTTATCTTAAAATGACTTAAAACTTAATAGCTAACATTGTGCAACAAGTATCCACAAGTCTACACTACTCTCCACTTCACACTTGGGAAAAGTACAGTTGCCAATGAGCTGAAAAAACACTTTGCACGCATTTGTATAGTCTTGCTACCATACTTCGCTAGTCTACACTGCTCTCCACTCGATATTCGTAGCTAGTTAGTACAGTTGGCGCGCACACAAGCACACATATGTATACCTTATAGATGCATCATGGCACTGATCCACAAATTACCCGTGTGCCCATAAACTGGCAATCTCTACACAGAAACTACGCACTATAGATATAGATACAGCTACAGATACAGATACAGATACAGATACTTTGGTATATCCGCAAAGTAGCTCAAGGTTTGGCACTTAATAACTAACTAACTGACGCTATTGCCTAACCGTATCTATAGCCTATGTACACATGAGATATATATATATATATAGCTGGCCGATTTCTAACAAATCATTATATGATTATACATACAGCGCCTCTTTTATATGGCACATAAATCTTTCAACATGTTTAGACAACAACTAAACAATTTATGACAATTGTGTGTGTGCGATTAACTGATATAGCTATAGCTTTGCCTATATCTATATCTATATATATATATGTATATATATATATATATATATATATATATATATGTATCTAGCTGCATGCCATTTTGTTTTTTGGGGCTGGGGTGGTGTTGGGGGAGGCCTTATCATCCGTATCATCCGTTTATTTATACACCTATTTGTTTGAACACTAAGCACTCATTCCATATACAGATAACAGAATCTTATCTTTATATACAATACTTAACTGTAGCTATAACTGTTGAAATGTCGTCGAGGTAAGAGGCAACCAATAGACAGTAATCAGTGGGGCTCCGGTTTGTTTGGTTGGCTGACTCGACGGCCGACTTGACGGACTGACTTGATTACGTCTCTATATAAATATGGCAGCTATTTTGTGCTGGCGATATCTTAAGCACACATTCGACTCTGTGTATTCTGTATTATTCCGTATTCTACACACACGCACACACATGCACACATATATATATTATCTTTAGCAATATTTAAACGTTGCCACACACTCCCGAAATGCAGCACTAAATGCGCGTAATACTACGTATAAACGTCGACTCTGAACAATTTATGGCGCTTATAACACCTGACAAGCCAGCCATACCAAAGACGTGGCTAAGTGACGTGCCGCTGCCGCGCGCCCCACCCCTTCACATTGCTGCCACAAATAAAATTGATAAAATTTGTTTTGTACAAAACAAGAAAACAACAACAACAACAATAGCAGCAGCAGCAACAACAACAACAACAAATATCCAAGCAAGAAGCATTTAATTTTATAATTATGATGATGATGATGTATTTGTTCTCTTTTGTTATTCCGCACAGCACTATATGGTGTTAACTAAAATCTACACACACACAGACACACACGCACGCACACTCATGCATACAGACAGTAGCCATTGCTATTATATGTACACATATCGTACATATACTTATAGAGTATATATAAATCTTATTTTTTTTTTTTTTTTTGGAGCTTTAGATTTGATTCCATTTTGTCGTTTATCACAAATGCTGCTGACATGCGTGTGTGCATGTATTTCTCTCTCTCAGTGTGTGTAGAAGTTTTCGCGTTCAGACATTTTTGTTCACTGATTATCTGCATCAGTTGTTAATTGTTATTTGACGCGTTTTAATCGGCTACCGACGTGTCCCGTGCTCAGTATACAAAAAAAAAGGGGAAGAAATACGCGCGCTCAGGCAAAATACCAACAGCTCTGTACTGTAGCTACATACATATACATATGTATGTATACATACATAACATACATATATATATATATATATATATATATATATCTATCTAGATCTATATCTATTTATAGCTGCTATTCAATGAGCGATTTCTCATCAATTTTAGTTTTAGTTTTCTGGCAACTTTGCGAAAACGTGCAACAGTAGCTCGAGACATACAGGCAAAACAGTTATGCTATAGGCCATATATAACATATATGCATGTTACATGCTATATATACTAAATGCATATACTAGAAACTATATACATTATATATATATATAAAACTTAAGTCTTGCGAACAATTTCAATTTTCCAAATTGATTTTTCGCAAACAAAAATTGAACTTTTCCTTATGAATCTTGAGCCTTAAAGCAAGATACTCTCAAATATAATGCGAATATCAATATTTTTGATATTTAAGCTTTAATTCATTGCTTTACAAATATACAAATTTCCAGTAGAAGCGAAAAATTCAACTTTGTTTTGAGTTTTCAAGATTTCTGAACTTTCTAGTTTGAAGCTCAACTTTTTTATATTCGTAATGCCAAGAATAAAAAGCAAATGTAGCTAATGCTTGAAGATTGCAATGTAAAAATATATACTTAGTATTTTATTGGTATTTTAGGTATTTTATAAGCCATTTCCTACTTTGACTTCTTAAAATAATTTCAAAATTTTTTTTAGTTTTTATTTTGAATAAAAAATTTGCTGATCTCTTTTTTAGGCATTTTTAATTTATTTCTAATTTTATCTACATAAACTTTAAGCTTTGATTTGAGTTAGAATTTTAATTAATTTTTTTAATTTAAGCTGAATTTGTTGAGCTTTCAAGCTATAGTATATTTGTTATTTGATAGGTATTTTTAAGTAATTTATTTGTCATACAAAACATGAAACTAAACCTCGTCTTTCTCTCACTCTCTCTCTCTCCCTCTTTTTGTCTCCTTCACAGGTAATTGCAACAAATAGAAAGAAAGAAAAATACATAATTTAGGCAACTGGGTTACCCACACGTAAGTTGTATAATAATAACTGAAGATGTGTTTCTAGAGCTGCTTTTTAGCGATTTATTTGGCACATAATAATGATAATAACTACGCGTTGCCTGGGCCTGGGCCTGGGCCTGGGCCTGTGCCTGTTTAGCTGTCTGCCAAGACCTCAAGTGAGCCAAGCTGAATGTGCCTGTGCCTGAGACCGAGCCTGGGCCTGAGCCTGGGCCTGGGCATATTCATTCATTTGCGTTTCATTCATGTCCTCATCATCAATGCGCCACACACACACACACACACACACACAGCTGCACAACAAAAAATATGTCAAAACTTGTCTCGTCTGCCTGCCATTAGCAGCAGCAACAACAACAGCAACAACTGCGACCAGCCCTTGACAACAAGAGGCAGACAACACGCCCACGCCGACGCCCACGCGAAAGTAGGCGCAACTTCATCATGATTTTGATTATGATAATATGGCAAGCCGATGATCAAGATCATCAGACTTAAAGTTGAAAGCATTTTCAAGGCTGCTGCAACAGATTTCGCTCACTCTTCTGCAGCTTTTCTTCCTCGTTTTTTTTTTTTTTTTTGGTATTTTTTGTGAATGAATTTAACGCTTTTAACTCGTTGCAAGCGTCGCCTTAAATGTAATTTATGTGCCAGCTGACAATAGACGCAGCGAGCCTCAGCAGCTACCTTTGCTTTGCCACTCTGATTGCAGCTACTGTGCAGCTAGCTGGACGCCCCCGCACTGCCTCGCTTGCCTTTGCCCCCGCCCTTGCCTCTGCCCTTGCCTCTGCATTCATTATATGCAAATTTCAATTATTTGCACAAATCAGACGCACAAGATCTGCCCAACAACAGCAACAGAACGACAAAGACGACGACGACGACGACGACGACGACGACGCATTATTATCATCATCGACTTCATTATGGCAAACCCCTTGACGTCCCCAGGCCCCGCACGCTGCCCCGTTGCATGCCCCATTGACGACGATCAGCAGGCAAAGAGCGACAAACGTTCAATTCAATTTTTTCAGTTTTTTTTTTTGTATTTTTCTGCTCGCTTCGTTTATCGGGCAAACAGGAAGAGCCATAATATAATTTATTGTATTAATGCGTCTCATGCCCCGCATAATATAGCCAAGACGTCAACGTCAACGTCAGCAGCGACGCCAGCATCAGCAGCGACTGCTCTTACAATTCAATTTCTCAATTGATATCCCAATAGCCGAAAACCCATGCAGAACTTTCCAGGCAAATATATATATAATATATATATATAGGGAGAATATATATATATATATATATATATATTTTTTTTTTTTTTGATATTTTTTTTTGCTCTTTTATTATTAATTTAAGCATAAACATGGATTTCCTGTTGCCCGCCTATATGCAAAAAGCGTAAAGAGCTTTGACTGATTCGCTGCCTTTTGTTGTTGTTGTTGTTGTTATTGCTGTTCGCTTTCGACATAATTCTTTCGATCGAATTTCACAAAAATTGTGCCCCGCTGCCTCTCTCTCTCTCTCTCTCTCTCTCTCTCTCTCTCTCTCTCTCTCTCTCTCTCTCTGTGCGCTTTGAGAGGAAATTAAATTAAGCGCTTGTCTCGCTTTTTATATTATTTTCGTTTCATTCGTTTTTTTTTTTGTATTTTGTATTTCGTATTGTTTCGCTGATCAAGCGCATTAAAGAGGCAAAATGCGTGGGAGCATCGATTTTGATTTGATTTGTGCTGAAGGTCAGAGGCGAACGAGCGGGTCAGCGGCACACACAGCCAGAGTTCGGGCTGCTGCTGCTGCTGCTGCAGACAGCCAACTGACAGCAGCAGTCTGAGCCTGCCGGAAACAGAAACCGCAAGCGCTAAGCTCCACTGGCCTCGCCTGTTAGAACTTTACACAGGGGAGCAGATATAGAGAGGGGGAGCGGGAGAGATAGACTCTTGGCAGAGCTGCAACTGATGACAGTTGTGTGGACACAAAAGTTTCGGGCCAAAGGAGTTTCCATAAGGACTTCTAGCTGCAGCCCTGGGAGCGTTTCTGATGCAGACCAACTCATATATATATCTGAAGATCATCTGTGTGCATTGCTTGAGTCCAGTCTTGTGGCAGTTGCAACTCAAATTTGGGAATCTGCAGCGAAATGCGTGCAACATATTCGCGCGGCCTGCGCATGTTGTGGGCTGTGTGTTGGGGTTGATTGTGGGGCTGGCGCTGGGGCGTGGGCGTGTTGTTTTGTGCAGACAGGCCACTGGGCACTGCAATTGACACAATTTTCAGACAGACGACAAGGCCGGCCGGCTGGCATTGACCAAGCCGCACGTGGCCGGCGCTGTGTGTGATGTGCAGATGAGCATGATGATGTTGCTGATGATGATGATACACTCGCGGGCAACACACACATGCAATTGATTTGTACTTTGGGGTCAGCCAGCAACAACAACAACAACAACAACAACAGCAAGAGAATGCCAAACATGCCAACAGCAAGGCAAATGCCGAGGCAGCAGCAACAAAAGCGACCCAGTTGCATTAGTTGTTGCAGCTTCAAATGGCCTGCTTGGCAACACGGTGTTGGCCTAGCACAGAGGACTTGCCATGATAGGGTATTGCCCTGGGCTTGACTCAGCTCCTTCGCTGATGCATGCCAACTGCTGCTGGTGGTAAGCACATGTGGCATGTGCCTGTGTCCTGCTGGGTCAGGCAGCAACAGTTTGTCGGGGGCTGCGACAGCTACGCACAACACGAAAACCGCAACAGACACATGCCCCACGCCACAGCCCCAGCACCTCACACACACTGGCACACCCGCCTTCCGGCACGCCCACAGCACGCGTCCGCCTCTGTCCATGGAGCCCGGCAGTAGCGTCGCGCGAAAATTTCGCCGTTGTGTTCTTATTGTTGTTGCGTTTTATTTGTTTTTATTCTTTTATTATTATTATTATATTCGCGCGCGCGTTTTCGCCAGTTGCCAGTGTGTGTGTGTGTGTGTGTGGGCGGGTGGGCGTGCGGGCGTGTCGTGTTTTTTGTTACGTCAGGGCAAGCAAAAAAGGCAAAAAAAATGAGAAGAAAGCAAAGCAAAGGCGGCTGTGAGTGGCCTTTTTTGGGGGGCGTGGCAGCTGAGGCAGCTGGGTGGCTTGCAGGCGACTCAGTGGGCCATGCCGGCCTGGCCACCCAGGACCGGAATCAGGTCAACAACTCACTTGGGCCGCGGCAGAAAGTCTTTTGGGGCGCAGCCCACGACAAAGTTGAATTTGTGACAAGGAATCGCAATGACAAAGATGAAGAGCAAAAAGCGGCGACAAATGATGACGATGACAATGATGATGATCAACACACACACACACACACACAGAGACAGAGACAGACAGGCAGACAAAGCAACGCGTAGAGACTGGAACTGAGAGGGTCTGGGTCTGGGTCTGGGTCTGGGTCTGGGCCTGCTGCTCTGCTGCTTCTTCTTGTCAATTAGTGAAAATCGAATTAATATTGTAATACTTTAATGAAATAATGCATGCACGCAGACATATAGACAAACTGCCAGACATTGAGGGGGCAAATGGAGGCACTGCGACAGTTATTTATGCGGAACGACAAGATGAATCTGTGAATCTGACTGTGGCAATTGCAGATTCTCTCTCGCTCTCGCTCTCTGTGTTTGTCGCAAAAAGCCCAAACTACAGTTGATAAAAATAAACGAGACACATAAGTACACACACACACACACGCACATACATACATGTGTGTAGACAGCGAAAGAGAGCGAGCGAGGCATAGAGTGAAGCCTTTGTGCTGGTTGCCTTGCGAATTGTTTGGGCGGCAACAACGACGACAACGCACGTTGTTGGCAAGGTGTGGAATGTATGACAGGAATTGATATAAAATATGCTAATTGGTGCATAGACTGTGCAGAGTGCGGACCGCTCCAATGTTGGAAAGTGAGAGGTGTTGAGTGCTCTATGCGAGACAGGTTAGTCAACTCGACGTTCTGCCGATCATCATTGAGCACATTGAGAGCAAATGGAATAGCTTCGAAAGCAGCTTAAAGCTCACTTAAGTCTGTAAGACGGAATTAGTGACTTCAGTTAGCTCTTTCTGTGGGGCATCTTTAAGCAATTGCTTTTGAAAGCACATTGAAAGCAGTTTAAAGCTTCAGCTTTACTAAGCTTTCGCTTTACTTGACTTAAGGTCTATTAAAAGCTGAACTCAAGTTGAAAAAATAATCCCTTATATATTATATAATTATTATTATTATATAATTATTATTATTATATATTATATAATTATATATATATATTTTTTATGAACTTAGCTTTAGCTTCAACTTGAAGCTTCAACAAAAGCTTTAATTTATGCTCTAAGACTAAGCATTTCAGTTGCAATTCAGGCTTTAGAAGGACTGAGCCCACTTTATGTTGCTAAAGCTTTAAGCTAAAGCTTAAAGTTGCAAAAGCGCATTCTTAAAGTTGCTTTTATTTATAAAGCTTTTGCTTGCCCAATAGCTGTAGCTTACATGTAAGCGCTCTCTCTCTCTCTCTCTTTGTCGCTCTCTCTCTCGTTTTCTCTTTCTCTCTCTCTCTCACTTTGTCTCTCTCTCTTTTCTTCTTTCTGCCACAAAAGCTTTTGCCTTTCTTCAGCTATTTTTCAGTTTGAAATTTGTTTTGTTCGCAACTTCAATTGCTGCCATGAGTAACAACAACAATGTTGCTGCTGTTGCTGCTGTTCTTTATATTGCAGCTCCTCTGCTTGGCATGTTGTTTATGCCAAAAACTATGCGAGGATGCCATTTATGTAAATTATTGGCAAAAATGCATAACGGCAAACAATTGAAAATGCAATCAAGTGTTGGCTAAAATTGCGCTGTTGCTGCCAACAGAAACGCAAAAAAAAACATGCAGCAACAACACCAGCAGCAGCAGCAACAACAACAACAACAACAAGGCTGCCAATTAATCAAGAAATTCTTAAATAATTATTTGCCTATTTTTATAGTCGCACAAAGGGGTGACAAGGCGTGTGGGGGAGGGGGCAGGGGCGACAGAGGCGGAGGGGGGATCTGGGGATCTGGGGATCTGGGTGCTGGGATCTGGCATGGGGCAGCGGCCGACGCGGCTGACTGACTGACTGGCTCGACGACAACAACAACAACAACAGCAACAACAACATTGACAACGACAGCGACAACGACAACGACGACATCAACGTCTGTTGGAGTGTAAATTTGTTGTTGCCATAAGCCAAATACAAATCTATATGCATTTTAAATACATATATATATATATATATATTCATATGGATACACATTATATATATATGTACATATAGATATATCGCACAATATATAGAAGCATGCACTTTTCGATTTTCATTTTGTGATTTGCGTCCGTCTGAACGTTCATTGTTGTTGTAAAAATAAGTCAGCCAGCCAGCCTGCCAGCCAGCTAGCTAGCCAGACCCCATGCCCGCTCCCTTGCCGATACACGTTCCCGAATCAGCACAGCACACAAACGAAATTTCTATGAAGCATTGCAGTTAGATGAGCCGTTTAGTGACAGTCAAGTCGTTGAGAGCGGAGCGCGGCAGGTGATGGAAATATGTGCAGAGCGCGAGAGCGAGAGCGAGAGCGAGAGCGAGAGCGAGAGCGAGAGAGCGCATCAATATGGATCTACTCTTGCTCTCTGTCTCTCCATCTCTCTCGCTCGCTCATTCATTCGCGCACTTTGTCTGTCTGGGTGCTGATGAGTGCATTGCCGCTTCGCAGTCGCTGGCCGACTAATAATAATAAATATTTTTACAGAAATTAATTAACAACAACAACAACAACAATGGCAACAAAGTGTAAAAAGAAGTATGCAGCATGTCTGATATATAGACAGGCACACACACACACACACTATTATCTATATGGCACTGCACTCATGTGAAGTTGTATGCGCCTTCCGCGCTGGCTTATACCCTCGATTTGTTGACTGTTGCCAATAAATATTGCGTATGCGTCATGTGGGCCTAGGAATCTGCTTGTGAAATGGAGTATGAACGAATTGCAGACAAATTCTGTATAGTTTGGAATGTTAGCTCGCTGTTAATGATATGTTAGCTAGCTGTTAAGGCCAACTCACCAATTTTGTTCGTTAAACTTGCAGTAAATTCATAATGTAAAATAAATTCTCTAAACTCTTTTGCATAGTATTTTTAGGCTATGTTAACACTCTGTTAACTAGCTGAAAATGTTTAAAGCATGTTCGAGCTATGTTAACTCACTGCTAAGTAGCTTTAGCTACCGGCTATGTTAACTCGCTGTTAAAGCCTAACTGTTGGCTTGCTCGTAGAGCAACTATGTTAGCTGTTAGCCCATTATTGTTGGCCACAAGACACGCCGGCATCTTGGCAATTACTCAAATTCAAATTAAGTGGCAACACACACACACACACACACACACACACCGAGCTGCACAATCGAATACACATATCGTAGCTAGACAACGGCAAGTTCGCTCAGTCCCCAAGCGAAATGCCATACAATCCAGAATGCCGCAACTTGTCTCGTTTTGTAAATAACAAATCAGGCATTTATAAATGATGTGAGCATAAAATATATGCTATTACACATCGGGCTGCCATGCTGCCCCGCTCAGCCCCTCAAGCCCTGGCCGCAACTCACCCCTAAAGCAATAGCGCAAGGCCCCGCACAGCACTTGAAACAAAAGCAAAGCAAGGCAAGGCAAGGCAAGGCACGGCAAAAGCAACTCTTTGGCAACAACAGCAAATTGTCTTTCAGCTCTGCATGTGCCCCGCCCATCGCAGCCCTCCAGCAGCAGCAGCAGCAGCTACGTCGTCTTCGTCGTCGTCGTCTTCATACGTCTCTAATAAGACATGATTGTAATTAATTAAATTAATTCGTTTCGGTTTTAATACACGAAATGTTTTTCGATTTTGTCCCTGGCTCGCAACGAGCTACTATCTGCCAACCCTTGCCGCCACACACCCACACCCGCACCCGCACCCGCACCACCCCCGCATCAGTAAAAGGGCATAAAAGGATTGCCAAATGAAAGTGAAAGATTTCTGATTTACGTTTTCAAATATTTGTTTGTCACACACTTGCTGGCACGCCCCCCTCGCCACCAGACTGACAGTCTCCTTGCCTGTCCGTCGGCTCGTCTTTGCCCGCGTCTGTCTTTCCGGCCAAACTATAAAATGTTGTCGATTTTGATTAGGCAAAACTTGACAGGGAACTTTGTGCGTGGCTTTCATTAAAAATGCCAGCGCCGTGTTTCCATCGCCTGCTCAGGGTTGCTTTTTCCGGAGCGTTTCGATCAGACGGCGTTGCCTTGGTGCCTTGTTAGAGGCGTGTGCGGGCGTGGGACGGGGCGCTGAGATGGTCCCACCTTTTGCGGCTGTCCTTGCTGCCAGCTGCCTTGCTGCCTTGCTACTTGCTGCCTTAGAGCATAATGAATTGACATTGATTGGAAATTTTGATTGAAATTGTAAAATGCTAAAGGATGGCAACGCCAAAAGGCTTTTCCATCTCTGCTGCTCGACGTCTGCTGCGGCCTCTCTAAGCAACAAAATAAATTGCTTAATTTTCGGCTTAATTAAAGATTTGATAGATAGCACAGAGCGCTGTGCCTCTCGAAGCCACCAACCGTCTCGCCTGTCCCCGCATTGATTTTTGCGACTGCTTAAGCATTTAGCTCGCCAGGCGAACGGCGAATATGTTGGTATTTCTTCATGCTTATTTAATTAGGCCTCATTACAAAGCCCACACACACACACATGCAGAGCAAAGGGATCACAAATAAAGGACGCCTTGGGCCAGGCTATGAAATATATCTTTGCATTCTGTGCCCTTTGTTAAGCTTTGCTAAGAACGCACATATCTGCGCCAGGTTTGGGTGGCTTAGCTGTGGGGGGTGGTTAGCTGGGGACAAATTTTGGTTTATTATTAACACTGGTTTTTTGGGATCTTTGCTATTTTTGTGCACAACTGTACCTGCGCAGGCAGACAAATAAAAATCATTAATTTCTGTTAGATTTTACAGTGTCAAATTTATGTAACACACACACAGGCACACACGCACACCTACACACACTCAGGCACGGTTTCCCGCCCTGTCACCCTTTTAGGCACATTAACTTTGAGAAGCTTTTTATTTTTATTTTTTGGTCGGTCTGCCTTTAGTTTAAGGCCCGCATAAAAATGTCAAAAATTACACACACACACATGAGGCATAAAAAACAAAGCAAAAGCCAAACACACACACACACACATGCACACACGGCGTGGTTGGGGCTGCATTGTGGTGTGAGAAGGGACTTCTAATCATTATTTGTACGGCCCACATATATGAGTTATATATTTATTTGTATTTGTCTGGACCATGTGTGTGTGTTGACTTGAACTGGCCCACACGCCCACACACACAGCCCTCTGGCAGGCTTTTAAGCGTGTGTGTGCTATTTGGTCAGTGTAATGCTTAATTATTTACTCTTTGTTGTTGCTGTATTTTCAAAAATGTTGCCCAAAAAAAAGGCCTACGCACAAAGTGACCAAAAGAGCGTACCAAAAGGCAGGGGGCCGTGCAACAATGGCTCAAACACACACACACATTGTTAAAAAAAGGGTCATACATCTCTCTCTCCCTCTCACTCTCTCCTTCTCTCTCTGTGTGGGTTAATTTTTGATGTACGATTGGTCAGCTACAAAAAAAAGGTATGCATACGTTATGTAATAATAAGGATAAGCCAAAAAATTATTATTACTTTACGTGTGCGCAGGGGGTTGTGCAGCCCAGGGTGGAGGCTGGCTATGCGGAATTTGCCAAAGGGTTGTCCACACACGACATTCGTTTGGGCTTTGATTGTTAATGAGCCTAAGCCGTAGTAAGGAATCAGCATTAGGACTTGACTGCCAAACAGTCCAACACTTGCTTAACTGTAAAAGGCGAGGTGAAGTGAGCTGCAGCAGTCAGCTGTTGTAGTACTGAAAGAAAGCGATCTCTCTCTATCTCGCTCACTCTCGCTCTGCTTTGGCATTTGTCTTCAATTCAAGCTGTTTCAAGCACATTTACACTCACTCTCCGTCTCGCTCTCTCTCACGTTTCGTTGCCTTAAGCAACTTAAATGATATTTAGGCTTTGATCTGGCATATCTATCATATTCCATATACAGCTCCAGCCCCTGCAGCCAACAAAATGTGTCAGTTTTAATCCATGCCGCTGCGCTCTTAACAGACAGCAATTAGAAATCATCTAATTTGATGCACGCACACACTCACACACACAGCAGTGTGTTGCTGCAGCCTTTGAAAAGAAAGCGGCGCACATTTTTCTTTGACACTTTGCAGCCCCCAAAAAGCCAAACACCGCTTGGCCCAAACTCCGCTTTGGATTCTGCTTGCCGGGACAGACAATTACCCACACATGCTCACACTTACACACACACATACAGCTGCCTTGTCATATGACGCATTAAAAATCGAAGCATATAGCTGGCTTCCACTCTGCCCAGCTGCTGTCTTCTTGCTTGGCGCGCGCATTAATCCTTTTTTCAGCATCTTTTCACACACGCACACACACATAGCACACGCGTGTATATAATCCTTTTTTACAGTCCAGCCCACTCTGGCAAGCTCCAGCCCAAACGCCCAGCGGCTTCGCATATCAAAGCTAATTTATATTTTGTATAGCATACATTTGGGCGTGCACAGCAGCAGCAGCAGTAGCAGCAGCAGCGACTTCCCCTATCTACAGCTGCTGCTCCTTCATCATCTTTTGCTGCTTCTTCTTCAATTTGAACGTCATGTTTTTCATTGCCTGCTGTGCCAATTGCCAGAGAGATATAGAGAGAGGGAGAGGGAGATAGAGATAGAGTGCGGGGTAATAATAAATACAACTCTTTGTTTTTTCAATGGCTGCCTGATTTTTGATAAGTAAATAGAAATTTTATAAATTTACATACACACACACACATGTGGGGGTGTGCGTGTGTGTGCCCGTAATAAAAAAGAAACAGAATTTTAAATTAGAAAATATTAGTTAGCTGTGCTGACGGAACATAACTGAACAGACAAATAGACAGACAGACAGACAGACTGACAGTCAGGCAGCCCCTCAGCCAGTGTCTCGTGTACAGTTATGTGCGAGTATTTTCGTATGCATATGCGCATCTCGCTCGCACGCACGCTTCTTCTGCTTCTTCTTGTTCTTCTTCTGCTGCTGCTGCTGCTGCTGTTCATCCTTTGCGCTCTCGTTCTGTACTTTTTCTTCGACATCGTCGTTGTTTGTTGCTTGTTTTCATGACTGTGTGTGTGTTTGTGTATGTTTTTTTCTGCTTATTCTTGTTTTTGGTTCTTTTTTTTGCATTTGCTGCGTGCGTCTTTGCACATAGATGGCGCTGCTCGACCCCTTTGCCTACCTCAATCTCTCACGGAAACATCAATACATCATTTTCGTTTTCTCTCACTGTTTGTGTTTATGTGTGTGTGTGTGAGTGTGTACTACTCTTTTCACTTCGTTGTTCATGTGTGTGTGTATCTATTTATTTATGTTACTTTTTTTGGTATTTTTTCGTTGCAGTTTTCAAGGCGCGCTATCTCGCTTCCTCTATCGCTCCCCAACACTCTCCCACTCTTACACTTTGTAGCTTGCCTCGTTCTGTGTGTGTTTTTCCTTTTGTGTATGTTTGGGTATTTTTTGTTTAATATTTAAATAAATAATTAGCAAAAAGGGATATGTGTGTCTGTATGTGCGTGTGTGTGAAAGCTTCGTGTTTGTTCTCCTTGTTCGTGTGTGTGTGTGCGTTGCTAATGATGTTTGAAATTGTAAAGCAAATGCAAAGGCATGTCCCAAAAATAAAAACGCAGCAAACATGGAAAGATGCGCGCCTGTGTGTGTGCGAGCGTGTGTGAGACTTACTCAAATAACTGTAAAAGGAGTCTAGCATGTAAACAAAGGCAGCTGCAGCATATAACATAAAGTTAATGGATAGCAAAGCATATCAAAGGCTAAGCAGCTAAGGGGATGAGTTGCCAAAAGAAGCAAATGCTGGCTTAAAGTGTGATTAGCTAATTAAAATAATCGATAATAACAGCAGTGAGTTACAGCATTGATTGTGAACTGCTATCGATCACTGCCTATCGATACACTTCCAAGAGCTTGGCAAATATTTATGCTGACTTTTCTGATTGCTTGATGGCAGCGTGAATGTGCATCTCTACAGATTGTTTGCTAAACAGACGCTTGTGCTTTATGCTGCTTTTGTGTAGCTTCTGCATGTGCTGCAGCTGTGGAGGAGACTCTTTCTGCTTCTCTGCCTTTTTTGCAAGCTTATTCTATGCATTTATTCAAATGCGTACTGCCGCAGGCCACAAACCACTTGGCACATTGACAGGCTTATATACAACAGCAACAGCAACACACACACGCACACATATATATATATATATATGTATGTATATATATGTATATATATATATGTATAGAGTGTATATATGTATACATATCATTTCTTTGCTCTCCCTCTCCCTCTGCCTATCTCTGTCGTCTGCATTTACAGCTGTCAAGACATACGCGCAGCGTCTTTGTCTGCGCCTAATGTCATGCTACACTTTTTATATGTGAGTTTTTGCTCTGCTGCTTCTTTCAATTGATATAGACACACGCAGCCACACACACACACACACACACACATAGATAGACTGGCACATTTAACCCCTTCGCCGCTTGCCTCTCGCCCACCTGCGCTCACAACTTTTTAACTTTTTAGAAGCTTTTTTTCTAGCTGCCTGCTGTTTAATGTGTGTGTAATTGTGAAAACGCTTTGGCTTCATTTTTCTTATGTAGCTAAGCAGCAGCCGTAGCAGCCTCTGCCATTGCCCCTGCCCCTGCGCTGCTTGTCATGTCATGTAGGCGTTTAAGTGGCAGCGGCAGCGGCAGCGGCTGCCTCTGAGGTTTTTTTTTTTTTTGCATTTTACCTACCCGCGCCACTGAAAATGTCAAGACAACAACTGACAGCCGCCCCTAAATCAAAGTACCCAACCAAATACTCCTCTACCGCACTCTATCTCTCTCTCTCTCTCACTCTGCTGCCTTTGCTCGGCCTCCCACTCATGCATCAGCGGACGTCGCATTGATTTGCTTTGATTTATTGTGCTGCCAAACAATGCAGCGACGTTTCCCAGACCCGGCTCAGATATTGCTGCTGTTGCCTTTGCTGCTGTTGCTGCTGCTGTCGAGGGGTTGCGGCTGCCTACAACAACAGCAGCCACAACAACTTGCACTCGAGCTGAGCTTCAAGCACAATTCATAACGTTGCTTTCGTACTAATTACAAAAAGTGCTGCCTCTCACCCACTCTCTCTGGCTCAACTGCTGACCCTCTCTCTGCTCCTGCTCCTGCTCTGACAGCTGCCATGCGACAAAAAATAAAAAAAAAACGTCGACCGTTCGACTCACTTCAGAAAACAGCTTGAGACAATGCCGCATGCAAAAATTCTTCACGACTGCCAAAGGAGTACGAGTATTTATGCATTATAATACACGCACACACACACACATACGCCCCTGGGCTGGAATCTGTTTCTGTGTGGAAAAGTGCGCGCTTTTTGACATGTGCCGCGCGCACGACTCACACACAGAAGGCCATTGAGCGCGTGGTTGCAAGCGCGCTGCTCGGGTCGTTGCTGGCGAGTGGTATTTGACTTGCTGAAGCACTGAAGTGCTTCTGTATGTGTGTGTGCGATAGTTGCAACAATTGCTGCATAAGAAAATAAGCAACAAGAGCTCAATTGCCCAGCGGCTGATCCTTGAGAGAACCTTTGAGCAGTCCACAATTATTGAAGGCACAAAGCGAGTTCAATAAGCAGCTACAGCAGAATTCCTGCAGTTGTTATCAGCTCAAGCTCCAGATTCGACTCTTTTCATGAGCAGCAGTTAGCTTTAATAACTTTTCCATTTAAGCAAATGGTGTGCCCTTCCTTAAACGGGTCGCTTTTGGCTAATAGAAATGTTAACAGCGGGGCCAATGTGCGATGCTGTTAACATTTCACTTAACATTTTTGGCGCGCATTGCGTTTTTATTTTTGGCTGCCTTTTTTACCCCTAGACACGAGCTATTTTCGGGTGCTCCTTTGAAGTGGCTGCGCCGGCACATGCAAAAATATTAAATGAAACTCGCTGTGCAGCCCGTCAAAAAACGAACCCAAAAAAAAAAAAAAACGCTAAAAGGGTGCTCAATACGAAAGCCTTTTTTGCCATAAGCTGACCACACACACGGACTGGACACGGAAGGAGAGCGGAACAGAGGTGGAAAGCATTTGAAGTGTGCCCATAGAACTTTACAACTTCGCTCTGTGTGGGGGTGTGTGCGTGTGTGTGTGTGTGTGAAAAACCCAAAAAAAAGAAGATATATATATATATATATATATATATATATAAGTAAAACACGAGCAAAGCCACCCGCATTTTAGTTAATTAACTCATTTGGTTGGCAACTGCTTGCTAAGCCGCTCGAACTGGGCCACAAAGGCTGAGCACACACAGTGGCTCCATCAACTCCAACTGCAACTCCAACTCCGACGACTCCTGCGCCGCATTAATTGATTTGCTCTGAGGATTCGGACAGCTAGTTTTTGCTGGCCAGCCGAACAACAAGTGTCGCCTTTCTCACGGGGATTGCATTTCAAAGCGCGCCAAGACAGCAAAAACCTGGGCACAGTTTTGGCGGCGCACAGTTGGGCAGCCACTGATTGATTTTCGCGGCAAAAAGTCAGAGAGGCAGAGAGAGAGAGAGTAAAGAAACAACATTTTTTTCTTTTGCTGTGGCAAGCATCGACCGCCTGGCATTATGAAAACAATTTTCAAGCTTAAGCAGCTCAGCGGCGGCAACAACAACGTGCCACACAGTCAGCATGAAAATCAGTGCCCCATCCGTTGCCCAGCTCCAAGAGCCAGCGCGCTTTTGAAGGCTGTCTGGCATTTTAAGTCCTCGGCAAGGACAAAACTGCAGCTTCCTCCTCTCCTCTGTGCGTCCAACGGCGAAGTCCCTGCCCCCCCTCCAACCCTGTCGCTTGTCTGTTGTTTGTACTTAAGAGCTTTTAAATATCATAAATATATATCTATGCGACGAGTCGAGCTCGAGACCGAGACTGCGCCCGGCCACGCCCCCTCCTGTTGGGGCCTGCGGCTCTTGCTAACGTTACATTTGGCTGCGGGTTTGGTTTTTGGTTTGGGTTCGGGTTCGCTTCGTTTGCTGATGATGTTGACAAATATGCCTCGAGGGCCATTCATCTACAAGAAAAAAGATAAACACAGCAACAACGGCAACAACGGCAACAGCAGCAACAACAATAAATAAATAAAGACAGCAAATTCCTGCGGCTCGACGAGGCAGTCTCTTGTCATTTAGCTGCATTTTAAACCAATACAAAATCTGCCAAGTTTCTAGCTCTTCAAGGCTATGGCAGCAACCTAGATTTTACCTAGTTGGAATTAGCCAAAGTTGTAAATAATTGAATACAACTGAATGGATCAAGCAACGTGGCAAGGCAGCATGACCTTAAAGCCCTTTGACCTCTTCGTGTTAGCTGCTTAGTCTCTACCTGATTGTGTTTTGGAAGAGCCTCTATCTCAGCGGCTTGAGCTGGACTCGCTTGAGTTTGACTTTCTTCAATTGTCATCACTCGAAAGGTGCTACTCTTGGGCAGTTGTTGCTACTTCAATCCAATCGAAATTTGCTCAACAGCTCAACCGCAACATTATCTCCTGCAATTGAGCTAGTCCCTTATCGTCGTCCTGACCCTAGCACAAAAGTTGTTCTAGTCCAAAAGGACTTTTCCTAATCGCTTACATTTCACCAGTCCACGGCAACTGCATTGCAATTCAGTCTTAACCCGACCCTTATAACGACTTCCTGCTTAAGTTTTGAAGAGGCAGGGGCTAGCCAGCGTCGTCTCCTCATCGATTTGAGGCAAAAACTGCTATAAGAACTGCCAAGGCTTACAGCGAAGCGTCCCTTTTTGGCAGTAGAGAAACGATATGCCCATCGACTAATTTCCAAAGTTCTTTATTGCCTGCAACGCCCTGCCGGCTGTTACCTCATACCCGCTCATTGGCTTCCGGTATTTATACAAATAAAATTGCACAAAACTCAAAAACCAAAACAAGTACAAATCAACAGAAAATCGAAGCCGAAGTGCCCCAAAAGTCATTGCCATCTAAAGTCGGAGCAAAAGTCGTAGTCGCAGCGCCAAGGAGAGGACACTGCACCGGACCTGACTAAGCTATGGGCTACGATTCCGATGCGGTGTGAGTTTTGGTGCTGGCCTCGGCTACGGCTACGACTACGGCTCTGGCTCTGGCGCTGGCTCGGGTTGTGGCTATGGGGCTGGCTCTAGGTCCTGGGCCCAGACTAATTTGCCAAAAAAGTTTGCACCGCATATTTTTGTAACCTTTTTTTTTGTCGCTGCTGCTGCTGCCTCTGCTGTTGCTGCTGTTGTTGTTTTAATTTCTCATTTGGCATTTGATTTCAAGCAAGTCGTCGTCGTCGCCGTCGTCGCCGTCGCCGTCGCCGTCGTCTGGCTTCCCCCTTTTGGCGAAGGTCAACGCTAATAGCACTAAAATTCCAAGTTGGCTTATCGATACCAACGATAAACTATAAATTTGTCGGCTGTTTGTTGCTGCTGCTGCTGCTGCTGCTGGTGTTGCAGAGGGCCCAGCTAGTCGACTCGGCTTTTTTGAGCCTTTTTTGTCGGCTGGGCAAAAGTTTTGCAACGTATTAATTTGGCTAAATTTAACCCGTAATGACTTTAAAAGTAAAATTAATGAGGGTCGATAGTTGCCTTTTGGCCACGACAAACATATGCGGCTAAACAACTTGATGGGGCAGACTAAGCTCACACACACAAACACTCACTCACTCACGTCTCTCTTCTCTCTCTCTCCCTCTCTCTGTCTACTTGCAGCGCGCTACATTAGCCGAGAAGGAAGTGAACACACTCAAGGAGCAACTATCCACAGGCACGCCCGGCAGCAACAGCGACAGTAACAGCGACAACAACAACACATCCGAGTCAGCACTAGCAGCAGCAGCAGCAACAGCAGCAGCAGCAGCAACAGCAGCAGCAGCAACATCATTGGCCAGCGGCGAAGAGGAAGCCACTGGCAATAGCGAGAGCGAGAGCGACAAGCTGCTGAATAGCTCGATTGTTGCAGCGGCCATAACGCTGCAACAGAACGGCGGCAATCTGCTGGCCAACACAAATACACCGTCGCCATCGCCGCCGTTGCTCAGCGCCGAGCAGCAGCAACAGTTGCAGAGCAGCCTGCAAAACGGCGTCGGCGTCGGCGGCGCTTGCTTGAATCCCAAGCTCTTCTTCAATCACGCCCAACAAATGATGATGGAAGCGGCAGCGGCTGCTGCAGCGGCGGCCCGGGCAGCAGCAGCGGCAGCCCAGCAGCAGCAACAGCAGCAATCGCCAATGCATTCGCCAATCGCGGCCACCGCAATAAGCACAACAACAACAGCAGCAGCAGCAGCAGCAGCAGCCGCAACAGCAGCAGCAGCCACACAACAGCAATCGGCAAGGGATATTGCTGAGCCAATAGCCAGCAGCAATTGCAACGACGACGATGAGGACGACGACGAGGAGGACGCGTCGATGCAATCGAATGTGGCGCATGCCGATGGCGATTTAGACGATGATGATATGGAGCTGGAGCCGGAGCATGTTGCTGATACGGGCAGCATTGCTGCCGTAGAGCCAACATTGGCCAGAACTGAAAATGTTGTCGATGCGAACGCGAACGCAAGCACAGCCAACAATGATCAACGCGATGATAATGATGATGATGATGATGACGATGATGATGAGGGCGATGATCGCAATGTCGATGCCGTTGTGGCTGCTGATGGACGGCAGGACGAGCTAGAAGCTAGTTTAAACGTGAACAACAACAACAACAATGCTGATAGCAACAATAGCTGTAGTCGGAAGAACAACAACAACAACAAGAACAACAACAGTGAAACGCAACATGTTGCACTGCGTGATAATAATGTAAATGAGCAACATGTGGCACATAGCGCCGAGGATGACGATTGCACCAACAACAATACTAACACCAACAACAACAACAACAGCAGCAGCAATGAGAAGCGCAAAAAGCGCAACGCCAGCAACAACAACAATAACAACAACAACAACAACCAGCCCGCTGTACTGTTAGCTGCCAAAGACAAAGAGGTAAGTTCTTTAAGCACATTCCTTAAGTTAATTTAATAAACTGTCTGCGGCCACTCCACAAGGCGCGCCAATTGCCCAGCGCAATGAAATGTAAAACCGTTAAGATTAGACAAATGTTGCCAGGCGCCCAAAAATACAAAAAAAAAAAAATAGAAACAAAAAAAAAACTGGAGGAGTTAAATGGCAACCCTAAAGCATTCCAACCGCAGACGACGACGCACGACTGACCTAACCCCCTCTGCCCCTTTTGGCCAACCCTGCGCCCTTGGCTGTCCGCACGCACAATTGAGAAAACACTTGCATAAGTAAACAAAACACCCACAGTGCCACGCCCACCCACCGCACAGCACAGCACAGCCCAGCCCAGCCCAGCCAGTTTAGCGCACTTTTCTTGTAATTTTCTAGCCAAACACAAGTGCAAAAACACAAAAAAAAAACAGGAAAGTGAAAACAGAAGGAAATACAAGGCAAACAAATGAGCGTCCCAGCGCTACAACAACAACAACAGCAGAGGCAACAAAAAAAAAAGTAGAAAAAAATAAATAAAAGGACTTTTGACTTCTTCTTTACACGAGGCACAAGAAAGGGCAGCAGAGCGAGAGAAAACAAAAATATGCAAGGGATTTGACTCGAAAGCCACGAGGATATTTCCCAAAATAAAACAAAAAAAATATGCTGAAAAAATTGTTGATTTTTTTTTGTTTTTTTGTTTTGTTTTGTTAACTTGGCTTGTGCATAGAAAAAGTTAAAATGAAACTTTGCGCAAGACACTTTGATTGGATGGAGTTGAGCTGCAGACTATAGACTGGCTGGGTGCTGCCTGTAAAGTGATATCATTAAAATATTGACATGACAATTTTAACGCCTACAATTTGCTGTTGTCTGCCCTTTGTTTACATTTGCCTTTCGCGCTGTCCTTGCAGCCAGCCCACGCTGATACGGCCCATTGAAGTGTGGCGTTCATAGCATCAGGTTTCAGCTCTCGAGTGGCTCTCAACTGTCTTGTTAGCTTTATGTGTCTTCCGTGTTTCTGGTGTTTACTTATGCCAATCTGGAATGCGGTTCGCTTGCCAGTTGTATACTGATAATGTTTAAGGATATGCTGCCCAGAGGGGAGATCGAAAATTTAACTCCTTTCGCAGACCTGTGGCTTTGTATGGCAATCAATCTGTCGGGCTGTCTATCTCTTTCTCTCGAGCTCGCTCCCTCTTAATCACTCTAACTCGCTCTCTCTCATTCCATATATCACTCTATCTCTCTCTCTCACTGTCCCTCTCTCTATCTTTTTATTTCTTTCTTCTCATCTCTCTATATAGATCTCTCTCTCTATATAGATCTCTCTCCCTCTATATATATACCGCTATTCCAGCATCTCTCGCTCCCACTTGCTGTCCCCTTCCTTCTCTTACCTTCTCTCTCAATCCCATCATTCATCGTCTCTTCCGCTTCATTTCTCCCGCTGCTTCCACTCGCAGCCCCTATCCCTAATTCCTTTCAATTTCTTTAATGCAAGACGCATTGTGGCCACATTGAATGATTGCTTATTGCCAGCATCCATGCCCCAAGCCCCGAAAGCGCGCTGCAAGTGTTGCAAGGTGTGTTAGGGGCTGCTGGTTGCATTTAAGCATCAATCATTATCATTTGCCATTAAGTGCAGCTCAGCATCTTGGCAGCCATCGAGGACATCTTTTGCAGCTTTCGCTAACTGCCATTAGCAACCCCTAGGTGTCGCTGCAATAGCGAGCAGGACGCCAACCGCAATCGCCCCTCGATGCATTTCTTTAATGTGTTATCACTTCAGTTGGCAGACGGCAGACACAATCTTTTAGCCCCACACTCGCGCTCTGTCTCGCATTTGTTTACCTGCCACTTATAGCTGGGCTTTTGCTTATGTTTTCTTTTCGTTTTATTTGAAATCCATTAAATGCTATTTTCGCCGACTTTCTGTGCAGCTCATTAGTTTGATTACTAGCGCCCCCTGGCGGCGCGCACACGCACTGTGCTAACACCCATGGGCATGGCTCCAGAGACCAGAGCCCTGGCTGGCGCAGCTGTAATAAATGCACTCGCCTGACAACTAAATCACTTACGTGTGCGCCCAAAGATTCAGATTCAGATTTATCTGTTACACATGTTCATAAATATGCGACAATATTTTTTAGACGCCGCCACCACGCCACGGGCAGCCACACACAAAAAAAATATACCGAAAAAAGAAAAAAAAAACCAGAAAATAGAAAACAAAAACATAGTAAAACTGTAGAAGCCGGAAGTGTCGGACTAAGAGATGCCCTGCAACGAGCATTTGTTGAAAGCTCTTCACTTCTGCGGCAAGCCCAAGGAGGCGGCAAGCCCAAAGAGGCGACAACTAGCTATAAATTTGATGGTTACTTCAGGGCTCTTCAGTGTCATGCCGCCTATAGGAATCATGCGACCCCACGGCGAGCTCATGGCAGTGGGCATATATGATCGACAGTTGTGCAAAAATTATGTTAAATGGAATTGCAACAGTTGTTTGTTGTTAGCCTGTGTCTTGTTGGCTCCGATCTGGTCTGGTCTCTGGTCTATCTTCCACTACGGCCTGCACTGCTCTCCCGCTCTCCCGCTCTCGCGCTGCATTTGCTTGTTTGTTTGTGTTGGCGCGGCGCGTGTTTATTTTTTCGCAGAAGTGCATTTTTATAGACAAAGTGCATGAAGAGCGCGTAAAAATAGCAGCGGGCCAACCATGGGTTAAACATGCCACAAACAACATCGAAAATATTTTAATAAAAAAAAGGGAAATAGAAACGAAAGTATATATATATATATATAATATAATATTGTGCGATAAAAATTGCCAGCATATTAGCAGCTCAACAAAGTGCCAAAAACCACAAACAATAAAACACGAAACACTTCCGTTTTGATTTAGCAACTATATGCATATATATAGAGCATATCTATATGTGCCATAGATATATATATATATATATGTATGTACAGTATATAATTAAGTGAAAAAGAAATGACACGTTCGGCTTTTAGATTATTGTTGTTTTTCTTGCTTTTTTAATTTTAGGTTTTTTTTTCTTTATCACCAAACAAACAGCGGGAAAAAACATTTGAATAATAATTTATGTGGAGCATACCAAAGTTTGTTTATCAAAAATATAAAAGACAAAGAAATACATTTTTTTATCAACCATTTAATACTTATACGATATATATATATATATTTATATATATTATAAATCGTTGCCTATTTTTTGATAGTTTCATTGAAGCTTTGAAACAGAAACTCAAATAATTTAGGCATTTTATTAAAGGTCTTTATAACTGTGTGTGTGTCTGTGCTTGTGGTTAGTTTTGCTGTTGTTTTAATTTGTGTCAAAAAAAAAATATATATATATATATATATATATGTATATATATATTTATATTTATATTCATATAAATTTACAGCACGACACAAAATTATAACAAAAAATGTTTATCGACTGCAACATATTTGTTTAATGTGTTTTCATATTAAATAAGAAACGACAACAGCGAAAAAAATCTGTTCTCAGCTAAATATGAATTTTTGTATTTGTTTTGTCGCCAACACAACCGAAATCAATTTTTTTTTATGACTTCTGCGGTTTGTCGGTTAGTTGTCGTTGTTGCTGTTGTTGTTGTTAATATTTATCCCAACACTTGTCGAGTTTCAAGCAAAAAAAAAATAAATAACAAAGACAAATTCATATAGTTGCTGGATTATCAGCAGTGTAAAATAAATGTATGGGAATTATTGTAATTGTGACGCCAGACCAGAGCCTAGAGATATGTAAATCGAAGGGCGCTGACTTTGAAGGGCTGGCAAATGATAAAAACTCAATTCGAATTTCAAAATTCCTAAAATTCTGGCGCTATCAATCAGCCAAATCGTCCCGCATTTGCTCGGCTTCGACTCGCACTTGGACTTGGACTTGGACTTGAACTAGCTCGAATAGCGCGCGGCCCCCGCTGCCGATTGACCAGCATAATGCGTACTGAGCACATATACATATATATGTGTGTGTGTATGTGTATAGATAATCATAATAATTTTCATGCACAAATTCGATTTGTGCTTATCATCGCGTGACGCTTCTGGAAACTGGGAAACTGGGAAACTGTGAAGCCCTTTGCCAAGCGGGGGTGAGCCTCGATGATGAGCTATCAAAATTATATTACTCCACTTGACGGATGGCTTTTCAACTAATTAGAAATTAAGTTTTATCTCTCCCTTCCTCTCCCCCTCTCTTTCGCTGTGTGTGTGTGTTCGTCGACCCGCAGAGTTTCGCATTTTTCTTCCCTTTTATATGTTTGTTCTGTCGCACTTGGGCAAAAAGCGCTGAAATACCCAAAACGTCATGAGTATTATCTATTTTGGAATATTAACTGTTTGATATACTATTCATTATTAGGTCTCTATTTGAATGTAAATATTTGTGCACGCGCTTTGTCTCGAGGACTGTGTGTGGGTGTGGGTGTGGGTGTGCTTTGTCTGTGAAACAATTGAGTTTATTTTAAAACATTGAATTTCGAAATCATGCGGAAAACCCGTAGCGAGGCCAAAACGAAGTTGGCTAAAAATAAACCAAATTAGCCCCAGTTCGAGAGCAACTGTGCAAACAACTGATCGATAGACGCTTGCTAATCTAACAAGAAGCCAGAGAGTCGGGGCCCTAACGTCACTGATCTATGCCCAGATACGGCACACACACACACAAAAAGCCGGGCGTATAGGCGTGGCAATCATCAATAATAATAACAATATTAAGTACAACTGGCAGCAGCGGAGACAGCCGAAATAAATTTGATTAGGCAGTGTCAAGGCAGCTCTCGATTCGAACTGAATTGTTGTTATTGTCTATTTGATTTGTATTAATATTCATCATAATTTATAATTCATAATCACCTCACACACACGCACACGCACACACACACTCATAATGCTTGCTTTGAATGATTTTGAATTTTTGAGTCTTGGGCTCTTTGAATTTATTGACGATTATTCAAATTTAGTATGATTTTTTTCAATTAAAGCTTAAGTTCGACAATTTCTGCTTCTATTAAATATCAAACATATATATATATATATGTATGCGCGTGTATATATAGTATGGAAATTTATCGGTTAACGCGGGTAAGCCTCTAATAGCCAAATAGCTCATTCAATTAAGCTTTACAACACTGCATTTAATTCGAAACATGTAAAAGTTCATTAAAGCTCACGACTTCATGCATTTAATGTACTCAATGACAGTTGACATTTCGCAACACTGCTTAACGACAGTGCAAGTGCAGCTAAAAGCTATCAGCAACTTTTTATCGCTTAAAGCTGTTGAAAGCTCTACTGGAAAAGCTTCCTTAATATACTCTGTCAAGTCGAAATGCGATCTGCGATATCTATTCTATGACTATGACTAGTCTATAGTTTGATTGACAGCTTATGTTGTTATTGTTGCTTATGTTGCTGCTGTTGTTGTCTATTATGGGCGTTAATGCAGCCGACTGGCTGTTGCTGTCAAAGCAAAGCAGCAGGCAAACTTTATTTATTATAAATTTCAATGCAAGATTTGATGTTTTTTCTGTTGATGTTGTTGTTTTTTGGCTATCGCTACAGCCGCGCAAGCAACAAACACACAATTGCAATTATTCAATTCAAATCAATCAGCAACAAATCGCACACACACCCACACACAGAGAGAGAGAGACACACACATGTTGCTAGAGACATTGAGCTTAGTTAGAACTGGCTGCAATGATTTAAGTTGTTGCTGTTTGCTGTCGTTATCGTTGCTGCCGCTGCCGCTGCTGTTGCTGTTGCTGTTGTTGGTTTTGCTACTGATTAAAGTAAAAAACAGTCATTATCATGCGCAAGTGCACACACACACACACACACTCGCACACACATGTTGTCCATTGGGTTTTGTTGCTGCTGCCGCCGCTACGCTTCGTTCGACCAATTGCGGATAAATTCAATTTATTTATCGCATATGGATTTTGATCAGGCAGCCGCGCTTTCCCCGCACAGCCGCGACAAGTGTGCGCAAGCGAGCTGGCATCAGTGCCGCAGCAGTGTCTCGCTATCCATCTCGCTCGCACACGCGCTTGTCTATTGTCTGGACACATTGACTGATTGTTGATTGCTTACAGTTTTTTTTTGTTCTGTTTCTGTTTCTGTTTCTGCTTCTGTTTCTGTTTCTTTTTTAAGTATATGTCGGGGCCTATATAGTCACCATATAGCTATAGTTTAGTAGCTGCTGTTCGCTTGTATGTTAAATGGCGATTTTGATTTTTTTAAATTGATTATTTCCTTATTTTCGTGTACCAGTTGCTGCTGTTGCTGTCATTCTTATTGTTGTTGTTGCTGCTGCTGCTGTTGTTGGCGTGCGCTAGTTTGCTTCGGTTCGGTTTGCCTTTGTTTTGATTGTTTACCATGTGATTTACATGCAATTTGTGTGCTGATTTGTGTCATCAGCAATTGGTTGTTGTCTTTGCTAATACAATTCTCTGATCTCAATGCGAACTGACAAAAAAAAAAAAAAAACAAAAAACGAGCATATAATGGAAGTCGCATTCACGGCTCGTTGATTTCGGCAATTGCAATTGACTTTCACTTGGCCCAAATCAAAAAAAAACTAGAATTCCAATCGGCTTAACAACTACATAAGCTGCCCTCTCAAAACCCCACCACCCCCCCCCCCCCCCCTCAGTCTACCTTAAAGCTAATATTATCCTGTGCTGACAAGCATAAGCCACATAATATAACATTTCATATTTTTATATTTATTTTTGTTGTCTTGACTTGACTTGGCTCGGCTTGGCATGACTTGGCCAAAAAGCAGTGAATTAAGTTGGCAGCGCCGCAACTCATTTGGCTGCTTAAATATCCATTTGGCACTTCATAAATTGCCGTAGGCTGCAATTGGGTTTTGTCTAATTGGAGGCCATTAAATTTGTGGCAACTCGGCCAACAGATTTGACATCGCAAAACGGCAGCGCCTAATTTATGGCTAACAAATAAGTTGGCAACTTTGCAGCCAACTTGTCAACCAATTTTTTCGCCTGCTTCTTTGCCCCTCGCGTCTGGCTTGTGGGTGATATGAATAATTACACAACACTGGCCCAAAACTTGTGACCATCAATCTGAACGCCTTGTCAGCTGGTCAGGCACACACCCACCCACACACCCACACACCGACAAGAGCTGAGAAGTCGTTAGACATGTGAAATTGTCAATTTCAATATTTGCATCCTGTGCAAGAAATGAAAATAGTCGAGCAGCGACTGCTCCACAGCAGCTACAAAAAATTGCTAAAAAAAAAAAAAAACAATTTCAATATTTTGGGATAAGAAATTTCAACTAAAAATACCTTAGCTCAACATAAACTTAACGAAAAAATATATAAATGTAGGTGAACTATTTCTAGGGTATTTCGTAGTCGTTGCCTTTGCGCAGCTTGCCAATATTCAAGTCAATTACAAGCTTGAACGGAAATTCAAGATTTTAATTAGAGAAAACGAAGACAATTTTTGCCTGTCAATAAATCAAATTGCATTAATTAATTTAGCATTAAATTGAGAAAATGCTTGTTGTTGCCACATGCAACGGCAACGGCAACAGCAATATGCTGCAAGCTCGGCTCCCACGGAATGTGGCAAATCATCAAATTGCCAAGCAAAAACAAAAAACATAGCCCGTAGCAAATGATTAAACAATTAATTAAACATGCATTATAATTTATGGCCCAGCGCGAGCTTGGCTAACTGCAATCAGCAAAAGTTGTTGCTGCCTCTGTTGTTGCTATTGTTGCAGCTGTTGCACATTTGTCTGATTAGCTGTGCGATTCTCTCGGCTTTTTGTGTGCACTGCGCTGTTTGGCGACCTTCTGTGCGACACGTTTAAAGAGATGCAAAGCAATGATAAGCGGCAATCGCGTTGCTTATCGCTTTGATTGTCACATCGTGATCAAATTTGTTTGTGCAACTGGGAAATGAGAGCAAGCATTAACCGAAATAAGCGACGAAGACTGACTGACGAGAAGCTGGAGAGCCGCACGCAATTACATAGACAATTGATTTCTAATTAAATGCCAACTCTGAACCGCGAATGGAAATAATTATTGACGCCATGCACTCAAGCTACCGCATGCCCATCAAAAGCAGGCCGCACTGTACCAGCACTGTTGCCCTCGGTCTTTCAATCCAACCAACGTTTGGACAATTAAAAAAGGCTAAGCGTTAAAATCGTTCATTTTCGGCCAGCAAACTGCAATTGGGGCGTCTCAGCGCGTGTAGAGAGTAGGGGGGAGGCCGCTGGCTGATGGGGGGCTCTGCTTTGGCTTTAATTAGTTTGCTACGCTGTCGCTTCAATTTTGACGCAGAAAAAAACGCGACGTCCTCGTCTACATCGTCTTCAGCTTCATCTTCATGTTGGTCCACGCCGTCATCTTCTTCATCATCCGCATCGTCAACGCAAATTACGCGTCGTCAAAATAATTGCCGTGGGTCGCTCAAATGCGACCAGTCAGCCCCATCAGCCCAGCCCAGCGTAGCCAGCTAGTTGGTCAGTTCTTATCCACTGTCGCACAGTGGCATGCAGGCCCTAATCAGAGCACAGAATATATATGAAGCGTATATAGACATTGCTGTAATATTTATCAGATTTATGTACGACTAAGAGGATATACTATCGATCTAACGATAAAACGATAAATTTCAAAACTTTTCTAAAGTTTGCCCTCGTGACCCACTGTGCGACTGTCCATAATCAGAAAGCCAAGCAGACGGGCAATTAAAATAAGCTTGCTATCTACATATATATATATATATATATATATATATATATATATATATATATATATATATATATATATATATATCTTTTTTCGTATAGTTAATAGTCGCCCCCAGCTCTGCTGCCACCTATTGGAATATCCGTTTGGGGCATGACTGTTTTTTATGCACATCCCCAGCCCGAGTGCCAGTCCATTTGGCCAGCAATTGGCATTACCATTTCTCGTTAATAGAAAATGAAATTGTCATCAAATGAAGATTGAGCTTAGCCGCAGACGCAGTGCCTGCAGCAAATCCAATTAGAATCTGACGCTCAAATCAAATTAGAATTCAACTGCACAACTGTCTCTGTCTCTGTCTCATTCTCTCTCTCTCTCTCTCGCTTTGACTCTTGCTAACTGTAGCATTTCGTCGGCATTTCACTTTGTCGGCAATCTTCAGAAACGGCACAAATCAATAAAAATATAAATAAAAAAGAGCACAAAAATTGTCGAACTGTAATTTTATAATCGCGAAATTTGTATTTGCTTAAGATTTGCGAAATGCAGCTGTGCTCGCAGAGGCGGCGAACGAGCCGAGCGGGCCGCGAGTGGCTGCCGGAAGTGCAAGCAAATGCTGTGGGAAGTCAGCTCAATTATCAATGCGCATACGTCACGTGGAACGACTTTAAGTAGCTTTTGCATGTGCCACAAAAACAAATACAAATGAAATGAAATGAAATCGTATATATATATATATATATATATATATATATATATATATCTAGATATATATATGAGCCTCTCCAACCAAAGTCTAGTGGAAAACAACGACAGAAAAAACTGTTAAGGGACAACAGCTAGAGGAAGGAAGTTGAAGCCATTAGAAAATGCCAACGAGCTGGCCCGTCCACTGCACAAACAAAGCCGAACAACAGTCGCGCCAGCATGTGGGGCTCACATCCCCACACTATGTGAGTGTGTGTGTGTGTGTGCCTGCCACAGGACTCGACGGCCTGCAAGTCCTTAGCTTAAGCGAGCTGATATTAAGGTGTTGTGGCGTTCTTTTTGTTGTTGTTGTTTTCTGCCTCTGCCGGCATATTCATATTTTTATATCTATTGGCGAAAAAAAAAAAAACAAAAAAAAGAACAACAAGAGCACAAGGACGAGCTAGAGGATATGATGATGCCTTACGAATGTTTGCTAGAGATGTTGATTGGCATTGCGTTTGAGCCTGGGCCAGAGGGGAGAGCGTGCGGTCCGTTGGCCGTTGTCTGCTTTTCTCATATTGATGATGCGGGCAAAGAGACAAAAACCGACAACAAAAAAGACAACAGCAACAACAACAACATCAAGTATAACAAGCAGCAGAAGAGCAATGCTGTACTCATAAATTATTGTCTAGACTATGATTTTAACGTTTTTTGATTATGAAAGCCAAAAAACGTGAAGAAGCCCACTCTCTAGCTCCCTCTATGCTTGGCGTAAAACAAAAAAAAAACCCCAAAAAGAGAGAAGGTTATTGTACAGCGCAATATATAAAATAAAAATCGCTGGCATAACCTTTTTAGCTCACTCCCGGCGGCGTAGGTTGGGTTCGTTTGTTTGCTGGTTGCTGCGTGTAGATATCATATCAATAAGCAAAAGGATTAGACATGTGACTGGACCAGTCGCTGACTGGCCCCGGCCGCCTCCACTCGGCCCCGCCACTCGACCCACTCAAGGGCTACGTTTTGGGTCGACTTTGTAGTCGTCATTCAGTGCTTATCGAGGGTAGTCGCAACAAAAAACAAAACAAAACAGAAATCACATTTCGTTCGTTCATTTTTTTTTTGTCAGATATATATATTCTCTTCATATATATATATATATTTATGAAATTGAGGTAGAAATATGAATAAAAGTCAAGCTTGCGCGTCTATGAGGGGGCTGGGACTTGGGAGCGTTCGCGAACAGGAACTGGGTTCGGCTCGGCCAGACAATTATTAAGCAAAAGTTTAACGAATTAGAAACAAAAATGGGCGAATGGTGAGTGGCTCACGCCGGCCAGAGTGGGTTAAGGGAAGAGCTTTGATTAAAATGTAAAACTTGATGCATGGCCAGCGCGCGCACACACACACAGACAAAGACACAGACAAATACAGATATATATATATATATATATATATATATTAATGTTTTGAGCTAGCTACACTTCAATTAAAACTCCCCACGCACAAAATGTTTGACAATAAAATCGAAACATAAATCGAAAATTGTAAAATTCGAATAAGCAAAAGGGTTTTGCCTCGCTCGCTCGCTCGCATTCATTGACTGACTGACTCGACTCGACTCCGGCTCGACTGCCTTCTGCTCTTTGCTGCCTGCGCCTGGGAATTGTAAAGCTGTCAAATTTTAATTACAAAACTTTATAATCCAAAAAATACAGCAACAACAGCAACAAGCAGAAGAAGACGCGCTGTAGCGGGGCGCCTTCTTAGCTACGAGCAACCAAACCACCATACCACCACACCACCCCACCACCGCCCCACCATTTGCCATTGAAACATTCAACTGTTCCTGTCGTTTTGCTCCCAAATCAATTCAATAACCGTGCCATAATGTGCGTGTGTGCGTAAGTGAATGACTGTTTGACTGACTGAATCACTGAATCACTGACTGAATGACAAAACTGTACAAATGTCTGTCTGACTGTCTGCCACAACTGCCTGCCTCGCCTGCCTGGCCTGCCTTCGCTGTCTGTTTCTCTGTGTCTGAGCTGGAGCAGAGAGACGCGCTTCAAAGTCCTTTCGTGTGGAGCTCTGTTCGAAATTGTTTGATTTATACCTTTAGCGGAATTGGCAAGGCGTTGCCCCTGCCACAGCCGCGAACTGTTACCTGCTGCATGCAGCTCACCTTTGTGCCCCAAGCAAATGACAAATAATGAAAAATACAAAATTACCTGCCACTTAGGAGCTTAAAGCGCTTCATTTCAATGAAGACGCGGCTTTATTGATTGCTAGTTAAATATGCTAATTATTCATGTATTCATGAATGTACTCAAACTGTACGTATTCGTGAATACACTCACAAGTGCAATGCCTTTATGAGTGCTGCCAATGCTATAAATTGATCAATAATGTAGCTGTGCATATTTATGAACACACTCACGAATACACTTTTGAGTGCACTCATGAATACATTCACGAGTATTAAACCAACTGATTAGCGCACTAAAAACATAAATCGAAGCGCATGCTAAACGCAAATCACTTGCATTTGCAAATGCACTCATTCACATACACTCACACTCACACTCACACTCATTTGCTCATTCATATGTGCGCTGCCTTTGCAACTTGAGAATTCTTTTTTCCAGCGTTTGTTTTGTCTTTTGTTGCAAATTGCCAACTTGGGCATTGCCAGCTGACAGCAGCAGCAGCGGCAACAATGCGACAAAAGCTTTTGGCGTCAAAGCTCTGGGGTGCACTTGGCAGACTTTAAGACGCCCACCCCCATTTGTCCGCCACACTTGAAACAATCAAAAATCAATGACAAACGAACAGCAAAAAAAAAAAAAAAAAAAAAAAAAACGCCGACATTGAGATGGCTGCGGCTGCTGTCGCTGCTCTTTACTCATTTGTCTTTTGGCTTTTTGGAAATTAACAACACACGCCCCCCCACACCCCAGAGAGCTGGCATCGAAAGCCTCTTTAGCCGCATGCTTGAAAAGTAACCCCTTTTTTATAGCGCCCAAGCCAACTTCCTTGCCGCGCCTCTAGCTCCGGCTCTGCTGTGCTGTCTCTTTATATACATATCTAGATATATATCTATTGCATATATATATATATATATATATATATATATATATATATATATATATATATATATCTATATATGTATATATTTATGTGTGTATATATATATTTTTAAATTTTTCTGCCCGAATGAGTTTTAATTCCTTTGACGGTTGCTGCTGGCATTGGCAGCTGGCGCGCCTAAAAGGCTACAACAATTTTTATACTTACATATGCAGCTTCTTCTCTGTGTGTGTGTGTGTGTGTGTGTGTGTGTGTGTGTGTGTGTTTGTATCTTTGATTGCTTATTGTTAATTTGTATTTGTATATTGGTCGCTTGTAGATGTGAGCTCTGAGATGTTTCTGAAGCTGTTCGCTGATTAAACCCTTTTTTACCCTGTTACATATGAATGAATGTGGCAATCACACACACACACACACATACAGAGAGGGAGTTAGAGAGAGCATCTTAATTCCTTTTGGCGTTTTATGCATCGACCCAAGCAATTCGCCCACCTGCTGCCACATTTTGTGCGCCCATCAACGTCTTTTGCCTTCGAGTGTTTGTTATTGTTGTTTTTTGCTGTTGTCTTGTGCTTTGTGTATATGTGTGAATGTGTGTGTGTGTGCGTATGTGTATTGACTGCTTTGTCAATTGTTTGGGGCTGCTGGCAGCCTGCCTGCCAGCCTGCCAGCCTGCTTGTCGTCGCGCTGGCTGCCTGGCAATTTTGTTAATTACAAATCGTTTGCTTTTAGCTCTATGCTAATGTCTCTGCCTGGGACACCAACCCCCAACCCCTTCCACCAAATGCGCATATGTGTGTGTGTGTCTATTTTTGCATAACTTACGCAACTTTTTACAATTCTGACAGCCACCCCAACCACAGCCCCAAGCGAGAAAAAAGCATACACAAGGGTTGTTGTTCTATTATATTTTATATATCTTCATACTACATATGCATGGACGTAGACACGGCTATAGACTATCAGCTAAATATCGCTGTCTATTTTGCATACAACATGCACTTCTTTGTGGGGCAGGCGGTCTAGCAGCAAACCAACGCCAATTAACACACACACACACACACACCGTAACGGCAGCAGCAGCAACAAACAGCATCCTTAACTGTCAGTCAATGTCCAACAGTCTCTTACCTAAATATTCAACTATTCCCATTGTTGGAAAAATGTAAATTTTCATAATTTTATAGTCAATAACCCCCACCCGCAATTGCCAAACATTCATCTCATAGTTTTTGTTTGATTGTTGTAGCCACCCTGCTTACCCCAACTCTCCCCCTCCACAGCTCCTGTCGTACATGGGCATCCCAGCAAAGCCGCAAAGGCAGCCAACGAATCGGACAGGCAAAAGTTTTTGGCGCAAAGGGTTGCAAATGATTTTTGAGTTGTGTCGAAAATCCCCAAAAAGTTGATTTATCGTTTTAATAATTCCTCAAACAACAGAGCGAGAGCAACTGTTCGGTTCGTTCGGCTGCTCTTCGAATAGTATATGGCAGTGAAATCAAATCGAAAAATGACAAAAATGTCTAGATGCACCCATCTATTAATATTTACCTAAAGCGTTGCCAAATTTCAGCACGCGCTGTTGCCAAATTTCAATGCGGCAGCTTAACGCTGTAGTTTTAAGGCGATTGTATGCGGCGGGCGGTTGATTATTAATGAACTCGTGTGTGTGTGGGTGTGTGTGTAAGACACAACAAGACACACACACACACACGCACCGACGCACAACCCTTGGCATACCCGTACACTTGCGCCGCATGCTAATTGCGTTTATTTAACAAAACAAATTTTTTACTTTTCCCACTTTGAGAAGGTTTTGTACGTGGGAAGAGCTGCGACTCAATTGAGTTGGCAATTAGACGCCAGCCAGAAGGGATTTTTTGTTGTTGTTTTTGAATAGGTCTATATATGGGCAGGGAGGAGGCGTATACAACATTTTTATGCAATTAATTTGAGTCGTCGTCGTCGTCGTCGTCGTTGTTTTTGTCGTCTTGTCATGTGCTACTTCTTCTTTTTAACTGGGGGAGTTGTTGTCCTTAGCAGCTACTCACATGTCTCGTATGCTAATGAAAAATCGAACACGCAACCCCAGCCCAACTTGGAGCGGGGTCTCGCTGGCCGGGCCGCCTTTTGATTGATAATGAAATTAACTGCTTAGCATTTCTAGGCATGACATGGGACCAGGAACAGAAGCAGAAAGGACACATGTTTCTATGCATGCATACATCAACATAACATAATATAACACAACATACATATACATAAATATCTATACATATGTATTTATAGATATTTTATGCTGATGCCTTTTTAATGCCAATTATATATTATTGCATACGTGTATGCGCAGCCAAGCATGCGCCAATAATAACAATCATAATCTGGCCCATTTGCGTTTGTTTATTGATAAAATATATATGCATATGTGCGGGAGGCGAAAGTTTAACTCAATCAACTTTGTTGTCATATAGGACGCAACGATAAAAATTAACGTGCCACACAAATAACGCAATGACACGCAAATTACCAATTGGCATTCGCCTGATTTGCGGCCTGCGCTGCGGTACAGTTGCCATCAAAAGTCGCTCTACAAAGTTGTGTGTGTGTGTGTGTGTGTTGACAGTGCCTTTGGCATATGCGTCAATTAAAAACCGCGCCATTAAATTAATTTTAATCACATAATAAGAAATACACACACACATACACACATGCACACACACGCACATACACAAGCCACCTGGCTGTCATTAAAAAATTTTGTTGCATACCACCAGGCGCAAAACTTTATCTTGTCAACTTTGTTGCGGCGCCACGCCTCCCGCCCAGTCAGCTTACGTCGCGCACACATCTCTCACGTCGCTGCTGTCGTTGACGCACTTAAGAAAAATTCCCTTGTCAAATTTGCCAATTATCATATTTTCATCAAACAAACAAAGTTCCCAAAAACTCAAACGCTCGCCGGAGGCGCACAGCCTGCCAAGCCCCCGCCTCCATGCCAGCCCAGCGCCAGGCACATGCATTGTGCTTGTACCTTGGCCCCTTCCACGCCCCGCCCATACACCTGTGGCTGTATCTGTGGCCTGTTCGCTTGAGTCACAGGCAATCAGCGACGTCGTCGTCGTGCTCGTTGTTAATTTTATTAAAAATTATTTTATAACTCTCGAACTTTTCCACACACGACGAGCAGCGATGCGATGCGACGCGACGCGACGCGACTTTCCTCTGCGTAAAAGTCTTCACCTGACTTGCTGGCATTGCTTTTGTTGTTTAAATATTGATGTGTGCAATTACAAAAAAACAAGCAGATATACAGAGAGAGAGGGAGCCATGCAACCACAGCCACCACAATGGCGGAGTTGCCACAAAATATGCAACCAAAAAGTTTGCAGCTTTCACATGTGCCAAGGCTCAAATATTCATCAACTACTGATTGCAAGCGCAACCAAACAATTCAGAAAATTAACAACAGTCTGTTCGCTACTTAGAAATAAAAAAATCATTGTAAAAAGTCAACTTTGATTGAAAATGTCTGATGAGCCAACGGGAAACAGAACGACTACCAGCTACTCACTCTAACTCTTTCCCCTCTCTCTATCTCTCTGCGCTTCTCTCTCCCACTCTTATTCATATGTTTAAATATATATCCAAAGATATCCTTAAACAATATGCCGTGCTTTGCAATTTATTAGTAATAGAAAATATGAGAAATGAAAGTTCTAAAAGCTGCCCGTTTCCATGTCCATACTAATTAGCTATACGATTTATCCATTTCAGATTAAAGCACTTTTGGATGAGTTGCAACGCCTGCGAGCTTTGGAACAAACTCACCTGGTACAAATCCAGAGGCTCGAAGAGCATTTGGAGGTGAAGCGACAGCACATAATGCGCTTGGAGGCCCGCTTGGATAAGCAGCAGATAAATGAGGCCCTGGCCGAGGCTACGGCATTGGCTGCCGCTGCTAATGCCGCTGCGACAAACAACAACAATAACAACAATAGCAACAGCAACAACAATAACAGCAGCAGCAACAACAACAACAATCACAGTAGCCAGAGCAGCGACAACAACAACGTCGTATTCAAGACATCTGATCTAACATCGAGCCATCGGCTCAACAACGACGATGACGACGACGATGACAATGATCACGATAATGAGCTGCGCGATGCCGACGGCGACGGCGATGATGATGAGGACCTGCACATGACCAACAGCGAGCAGCATCAGCAGCAACAGCAACATTCAGCTTTAGTCAACAATCGCCACGATGATGAGCAGGACAAGGACAATGCCGAGGACCACGACGCCGAAATGTCGAATGCCACAGCCACAGCGGACAGCAATGAGCTGAAAATCAAAAAGGAGCAGCAGTGAGTACATCTGTTTCATTGCCAACTCATACCTGACCTTGGTTACTCGCGTTTCAATTCCATCTCGTTACTTTCAAATGCATATTCTTAACTGACAACTTAAATGCTTTCATTTGCATACTCCTGTTTCATTTCCATTTCGTTCCATCCAACTAATTTCGACGCCTTTCACTCTATTAATAAACAAATCTGTTTCATTGTTAAATCAAATGCTTACTTATGTTTCATTTCCATTTCGTTCCATCGGAATCTAACTAATTTCGACGCCTTTCACTCTATTAATAAACAAATCTGTTTCATTTTTAAATCATAACTGACCCTCAAATGCTTATGTTTCATTTCCAACTCGTTCCTTCGAAACCAAATTAATTACGACGCTTTTCAACTTATAAATATACAAATCTGTTTAATTTTCAAATCATGCCTAACGCTAAAATGCTTACATCTGTTTCATTTCCGTTTCATTCCCGTTGCAGCAGCCCACTGGACTTGAATGTGCTCAGTCCACAATCGGCCATTGCCACAGCCGCCGCGGCCGCAGCAGCCGCTGCCTGTGCCAACGATCCCAATAAATTCCAAGCCCTGCTACTGGAGCGGACCAAAGCTTTTGCCGCCGAGGCGCTCAAGAATGGCAGCAGCGATGCAGTTAGCGATGGTGAGTATGCATCCAGCCGCGCAGCTGTACCAACTGTACCTAGCTGCAGTAGATTCGAGTTCGTTTCCATGTCGTTGCGGTGCTTATTGAAACGCTTTGATTTGTTCCGACCGTCGAACGGCGCCCAGGAGGGCAATCGACCGATCTGTTTGACTAGCGAATCGTTCCGTTCCGTTCCGTTGCGTTAACTTCTTATCGGCGCCAACAGAATCGAGGCGCCAATTTTTATGGCTGTCAACAAGAGAAACGCAGCGACGATCGCGTTTGTCTCCTTCTTCAACTTTTTCTTACTTTTTCTTTTTAATTTACGATATTTGCATCAGAACGTCTGCGTATGTTGTCACTGTTGTTGTTGTTGTCGTTGTTGTTGTTGTTGTTGTTGTTGTTGTTTTACTTTGAGTTGCTCTGCATGTTTATCGATCATGTTTACATACATACATAAAGCCAAACACAACAGTTGACAATCATCATTATTATTATTATTATTACAATTATTATTATTGTTATTATTATCGACAACAACACGGTTCAATGCTATCTCTCTGTGTCTCTCTCTCTCTCTCTGTCTCTCTCACTCTGTCTCTGTCGTGCTACATATATATATATATATTTATGAGTCTCTATTTACAACAATCACACACACACACACACACACACACACACAGTTTCTTTGTTGTTTTGTTGTTCGAATTGGCAAGCGAAAAGCAAAAAGTGCAAATTGTTGGCAAACAATTAAAAAAAAAGCAAAAATATGAAACAAATTGAAAGAAATCAAAAAAATATAAATTTTGATTAATTTTTGGCGTTTTGTTCCATGGATGTTGTTAAAATCAGTATACCAAACAAATATACCAAATACTTTACCAAAACCAAAACCAAAACCAAAAAAAAAAAACAAGTATTTTATGATAGATCATTGCAAATAAGTAGCAGCAACAAAAGGCACAACTTTTTTGTTGTTTCCCGCAGAAATGCCGCAACAACAACAAGCCGTAGATGTAGCAGCAACAGCTGATCAGGCAGCTGTAGAAGAAGATGCAGCAGCAGCAACAGCAGCAGCAGCAGCAGCAGTCGCCGCAGCAGCAGCAGCTGCCAAGCCAGAATTGAACAAAACTGGAACGAATGAGAATGAAACACTGGTCGAGGCCAATTTGCAGCCCAAAATCGAAATCATAGACACAGACGAGGTAATAGACGAGGCTCCGGCTCCAGCCCAAACGCTAGAAGAACAGCTGGTTAATAGCTATTGGAGGCGTGGCTTCGAAGCGAGCACAGCAGCAGCAGCAGCAGCAGCAGCAACAGCAGCTACAGCACCAGCAACACCAGCAGCAACAGCAGCTGCAACTGCAACTGCAACTGGGAGCAAAACGCCAACAATTTATCAAAATGCCAATGTGGTGCAGCAGCAATTGTTGCCCCCACCGCCACCGCCACAGCAGCAGCAACAACAACAACAACAACAACAACATCAACAACAACACTATCAACAACAACAACAACAGCAGCAACAACAACAGCAGCAACAACATGGACCCTCGTCCACTGTGCTGCTCAGTCAATTGGTTAACTCAACTTTCTCACATGCCAATCACTCCTCTTGTTCCAATTCCAAATCCGCACGCTTAGATGCCGCCACACACCATCAACTCCAGCAGCAACAGCAGCAGCAGCAGCAACAGCAGCAGCAACAGCCACAGCTGCAGCAGCAGCAACTTCTGCACAACAGCAGCAATAGCAGCAGCAGCAGCATCGCCGGCAGCGATCCGCTGAATCATCATCATCATGCGCACCACCATGGCCATGCGCATGGCCAACTGTTGCATACGGCTCACCATTTACATCATGGCGCCGACTCGAACTCATCCAGCGCCAACAGCACACCGAACAGCACCGCCCAGCTGGCGGCGAGCATTGCCAGCACGCTGAACGGCAACAAGTCGCTGCTGCAGGCAGCGGCTGCTGCCAATGTGGCTGCCGCCGCTGTTGCAGTTGCCGAGGACAACAACAACAGTCTGACTCCGAATGCGAATGCAGCTGTGGCCGCCGCCGCGATGGCTGCACATGCCCAGCATGCCGCCGCCTTGGGTGCACCCAGCTTTCTGCCCAATCTTCCCAGCCTGCCGGCTTTCCAGTTTGCGGCTGCCGCCGCCGCTGGCCAAGAGGCGCGTGCGCATTTTCGCTTTGCGGACGCCGAGCTGCAACTGCAGCCGGGCGTTTCGATGGCGGGTCGATTGGGCGAATCGCTGATACCCAAAGGTGATCCCATGGAGGCCAAGCTGCAGGAGATGCTGCGCTACAACATGGACAAATATGCCAATCAGGCGCTCGATACGCTGCACATCTCGCGTCGCGTTCGCGAACTGCTCTCCGTACACAACATTGGCCAGCGGCTGTTTGCCAAATACATATTGGGCCTGTCCCAGGGCACCGTCTCCGAGCTGCTCAGCAAGCCAAAGCCCTGGGATAAGCTGACTGAGAAGGGTCGCGACAGCTACCGCAAGATGCATGCCTGGGCCTGTGATGATAATGCCGTCATGCTGCTCAAATCCCTCATACCCAAGAAAGGTGAGTGCCTACCTTACCTTGTTCTGTTTTTATTTCCACGCCTAGCTAATTAGCTGCAGCTACTAGATGTATGTCCGATGTGAGCGCACACAGCAGCTTAAACACAGTTGACAGTTGTCGCACGGAGAGTCCTGGCTGACAGCTGACAGTTACTGCTTGCTATGAACTGACATATATATATATATATATGCATATACCTCACTCTTATGCCAGCAGAGTTGAACTACATTTCATAGCCCTAGGAATATGCCTGGAATTTGGCTAACAATTGAGCAAATTCATTAAAACTCATCTTCAGTTGCATAGCACTCAGCTTTTGTCATCCGAGTGCCTTAAGGCAATTCAATTCGAACTGCTTGACGCACTGCTTTCTCTGATCCCATGCGTTGCGCATTATCAATATTAATTTTGACTTTGATTTTTATATATAATATATATATATATATATATATATTTCAGACTTTTCCAATCGGCAACTCCACTTCATTCAATTGATTTGGAATATTTTTTTTTTGAATACTTCTCGTCATTAATATGAAAATATCGCGCATTTCGTTCGCACGTTTAGCTCATTTCTCGCTTGTTTCATACTCATCTTTTCCCTTGTTTTGCTTATGTTTTGTATAATTTTGGCTGGCGGCCAAAACATTAAAATGTGAAATTTTAATTATTTTTGATTTTTGCGTATAATCAACGTGCCAACGAGCAACAACGATGGCGACGACTGGATGCATTTCATGCAACCATTTCGCCTGTCGCCATAAATTTTCGCAAATTTTCACATTAGGCGTACAATTTGCGAAAGCAACACAATCGTTTTGTTCTGCTGCTTCTTTTTCTTTTCTTTCTGCTTTTTTTGTCGGTTTTGCTGCGAACACAACAAATTGTGATCTTGGGCGAACGATAGCTACGACAAGTTTCAGTCGGTTCCACAACGTTTGCCGTTGGTTTCAGTTGTCTTGGTTAAGTTTTTATTGATTAGTCATCAATTTAATGGGCTGCCACAACTATGCCAGACTGCGGCTGGGGCTACCAACTACAAATATGTCAATGCAAAAGTATTTTTAAAGTACAAACACGCACCTACCCAACACACACACACAGAGACACACGTGGCTCTCGTAGCAGCGACTTGGTAAAGTTAATCAAAGTTTTGCTGTGGCTCTCTGTTTGCCCAATGCACATGTGCGTGCGTGTGTGTGTGTGTGTGAGTGTGTCTAAGTGCATGCAAATGTTGACAATTAATTTATGACGATTACTCATGACAGCTAAACTAACTGTTTATATATTTATGCATGTAGAGCGTCGGCGCTGCAATTGCTGTGAGTTTTTTTGTTTCTGCTCTGCAGCGATTGAGTGTGTTTAGTGACCCAGCCCAGCGCCTCGGTTACCCCATCACACACACACACACTTATCCCTTTCTGCCCGTTGTCAGTTAATTATAAGCAAATAGGCATTTAGATGCATGCCATGCATAGAGCAGGCCTCGACGCAGCTGCATAAAAGGAAAATGCATACAAAAACTGTTGCCTAGCTGGGGGCGCGTGTTTGATGCATCAAATTAGTGAATGATTATAATAAAAATAATAATTATTACAAAATAACAAGCGGCAATACTTTGAAGTCACTTTGTGGGCTAGAAAAGTTGTGCGAACTTTTTGGCGCGTCAATGATTTTTGAATTGTAATTGTTTAAAGCGAGGAACGAGTTGGAATGGAATCAAATGGCATGGGGCGGCGCGACGACTGCCGTGACAATTGGTCTGTGAAAGGCTTGAAACAAAATACATATACAACAACAACAGCAACAACAACAACAAAAACAACAATTAAAAACACAGCAACAACAACAGCAAACATAAAGTAGAATTAAATGTAAACAACGACAACAGCAACAAAAACAACAAAAACGCAATGCAATTGCTGCCTTCAACGAGGCATGCAAAACGTTGACGTGCCGCGCGTTTGAAGTCGTCTTTGTGCCGGACAAAGTGCGCCAGCTGAGTGCTGCCCGCGGGGCGTGGCCGGGGCCAGAGCGGGATAGCGTTGGGAGCCGGCCGTTGCAATGCGGAGTTATGCCAAGGGCGGCTACCTAACGATTGGTAGCCAGCATAGCGGGCCGAGCCGGGCCGGGGGTTGGCCAGTTGTAGAGCGCTGTCGGGGTAGCAGGCCAGAAGGGGGGGGCAGTTGGGTGCGGCGGCAACTCCAGGTTGGGACGCAAAACTTTTCGCGTTTTCGGTTTGCTCTGCCGTTAATTTTGCTTGCAATTTTCGCTCTTCTATTTTTGCCGCTGTTAAACATTTGACGACAATTGTTGCATATTAAACGGCGCACGGGCAAAGCGAGTGGAAAAAAACTATTGAAAAGTTATAAAAACAGAAGTTTGACAAGCGATATATATAAATTAGAAATACGCAAATCGAGCCTGGGTTGGCTCAGCAAAAAAGTACAAGTAAATGTTATCGATTAATCTACATATATATACAGGTGCTCAGTTATCGATTAATGAACATATGTTGCTCAGTCGCACTACTATTCATACGAACACAGCTGTATACTATATTAGAGACAATAGCTTGTAGAGCACAACAGTTATCGATCGTTGTTATCGATTCTACATTTTCACATTTGAAATTGCACATCGATTTCTAACCACTGTGCAAACATCGTTGCACACTGTGCACTTGTTGACAAACATGCACGAGTTGAACACAGAATAGAGAGGGCAAATCGAGGACGACAGAGAGAGAGAGAGAGAGGTGGGAGGGATAGACTTAGGGAGAGGGTGAGTGAGCGCGCGCTGAGGTAGTTTGAGTTTACAACAGAGTTCAACCAAGTGCCGTTTGAGTACTCAATTCAAACTGCATTTAGCATTTGAAAAGAAAAAAATAACTACAAAACGTCAAATCGGAGCAGGGGATTTAAAAAGCGCACAAAAAAACTATAAAACAGAGAGAGAGAAATGTAAATAGAAAGGAAAGGCAAACAAAGCTCAACGTCATTTTAGCCGCGTCAGACAAGTCGTATACGTAATGGGCGATATTTGTATTTGTCGACGGCAGCAAATGTGGCCGAGGCAACTCGTTATGGCAGCTAATAATACTAGCATATTAACACATAATTTTAGCAGACGTCGTCTATTTGTTTTAGCCAACCCATGCGCAGGCAGCGGGCAGCGAGCAGCGGCCGAGAGAGCCGAGTCGAAAAGTCGGGCGAAAAGTGCGTGGCCTAAAATAGAAAAGCACGCGGCAAAGAAGACAAAACAATACAACTAGCGCACATTCAGAGTGGAGTATAGTAGCAGCTGATGGAGGCGTGGCGGGTGGGGCTGGGGCGGTTAGCAGCTCTCGAACAACAGATCGAGGAGGTAAAGACAAAAGCATTCCAAATGCCAAACAGACAGAAGACAAAACGCTGCCAGGCACTTTTATTTGCCGCCGTTTCACAAATTATTTGTCACCCCAGCCATAAAGCGAAATATGTGCCTCACACACACACACACGTCCACACACACGCACACAACCTGACTAAGTGGCCAACGGGGCGTATCAATTCCTGCGTTTTTTGGCCTCAAATTTAAGTTGCTTTCTTCTTTTTTTTTCTTTCTATTTTTCGCTTTGATTGTAATTTATTTTATTTGATTTTATGAAAATTGCTTTATGTGTGTGGCGCAGGGGGCGGGGGAGGCAGAAGCGAGAAAATATAATAAACATAAATTAGCATAAAGCGCGTTCAACACATTTTTAATAAATGCGATTAAGCGAAAAGAAGAACAAGAAGAACAACAAAAAAAAACAATATATATATAATATATAAATTTTTATGACTATTCAAAAATGCGGGGCCGAGAAATGGGCTATACTAAATCTTCGATGGCTTAGGCAATGAGTCAGCGAGTTGAATCATTGCCGCAATCAAAGTGACATAGCATAAATATACATATATATATTTGTATATATAAAACAATTACACAATACATATTGATATAATTTACTCAAATATATGTATCTATATATATATGTGTGTGTGTGTGTGTGTGTGTGTGTTGGCTGACATGCCGCATAGATAGACATGGCAAAAAGTTTGTCTTCGACATTTTGCTATTATGCCGCAAAAAGAAGCAGCAGAAGCAGAGAAAAATGTTGCACATGTCGCTCGTGTTGCACTTACCCAACTTTTATTTTAAACTGTCTGTGTTCTTTCGTGTGTTGCTTGGGCTAATTACTTTGTAATGAACTTTGACAACAACTAACAAAAAAAAAATAAATAAACAGAAAACAATATGAAATAAAACTTGCAAATTACCCTCAGCCAGCGCCTGTTTCTTGTCATATTTGTGCGCTTGAATGTCAGACAAACAAACCCCAACGCCGTCTGCCCAAATCCAATTCCGAATTCCGAATCCACCTGCAATTGGAATTGAGAAATTGGCGCTTGGACTGTTTGATGTTGTACGCTGTTGTTGCCCCTCACGCTGGCATCCACTTCACTTCATATGCTACGTTTGCCCTCAGCTCAGTTAGAAGAAAGAAGCCCGCCTCAAGCAGGTGTCTGTCGCTCTGTCTGAGTTTTTCCTTTTTTTTTTTAATTGACACTTCTGCTAATACCGCCCCACACACACACTCACTCACACACACATGCAATAACTGACTGGCATTTTAATTAGAAAATTTTTCTTGCAATTAATGCAAATTGCGTGCGTGTGCCAATTTCAATGCGCCAGTTCAATTGTGGCAACAGCAACCACCTACCTGCCACGCCTGCCCGCCATCTCCTCCTTAACCACTCAACTATAAACCCTTTTTTTCTCAATGCGACTGAAGTATGATTACATATTTGTGTGCTGGCAAATATTTATTGTATTAGGAAAAACTCCACAAAGCAAAAAAATAAATACAACAACAAAAAGACAAAAATATACAGTCGAGTGAGCAGGGTCGCAGAGGTGGGCGTGGTGGCGGTGGGGGGCGGCGCTGGCACTCATCGTGTCTGGCGAGAATATTCGTCTGATTTGTTATAAAAGGCAAATATTCATCAAGCAAATTGTGGCACAGGTGGTGGCATCTATATATAAATAAATATATGTATATATGTGCATATATTTGTGCTCTATGATAGCTCATATCTATATTTTTCGCGTAAAATCCATATCCTTTTGAATGACAATTTGGTCAACATGTTCCTCTCTAATAAATTACAAACAACAAACTCACACACACGGCAAACACACAAAAGCGCAGACAAAAAATGGTCAACGGTATAAAAAATAAAGCAGAGACAAATATTCAAATACACAAAAAAAAATAGATATATATATATATATATAAATTTTTTTTTTGTCTATAGAATTGAGCTCCGCCTGTGGCTGGGGCGTTATTTAAAAGTCGTCGCTGTCTGCAAATTCATCCATGCAAAAAACGCCACAGTTAGCTGCTTAAAAAGTTACTTTTTTAACCCCTGTATTTTCTCTATAAAGTCTATCAATAGATAGATGCAAGAGCTCGATCTAAGAGCTTTTTGTCCGAGTTCAAGGAAAACAAAGGCAGCCACAGCTACTTTAGCATCCTTAACTAAGAGCGCAACTTATCTAAGCTATATGCTAAGCCATTTTGCAACACTGAACACGCTGCACAACACTTGCATACATCAATTTTCAATCAGATTTATTTTTAAAGATTTTTTTCAACATTTCCCAGCTGATAAATGCGCTCAGCTTGAAGGCTTAAAGTCCGCTTATTGATTGTTGAGCTCGTGTGTGTGTGTATGGGTGTGTGTGTAGCAGTTGACAGTGCGAGTGCATTGAACTGGCCCAAAGGCCGCCAGTGGCTCCTCCAGTTCACATCCGCTTGCCATTTCAGCAGTTTCATTTTCAGTTCCAGTTGCTAGACCAGCTACGTCTCCGGCTAAAGAGCGCTTAAGCTGTCTGTGTCCTGGCCAAGGGCCCCGCCCACACTGTGCGTGCAGGCGGTCGTGTGGGGTCAGCCAGGTGTCATCAATGTCATCTTCGACTTTATAACACAAAAACACTTTGTAATCCCCAAATGAAGCGACGACGACCAAAAAAAAAAAAACAACGAATATTTTTATGAAAAGCTGCAAAAAAGCGAGAAAAAATGTCCGCAAAAAGCAATTGAAGCAAATCGAAAATAGAAATAAAAATTTGGAAATGTAAAATCCAATGGCTGTGGCTGCGGTATGTGGCATGTGGCATGTGGCATGTGTCGTCACTCTGCAGCCAACAAAAAATAGAAGCAGAAGAAGAAGAGGAAAAACGTTACGATCTATTGTAGTTGGTCCTTTTATCGCCTTTTGTCCATCTACGAGGCATCTAGCCAGCTGGCTTTATTGTATTTCAATGGCAAATACTTTTCAATTCGCTCGCTCGTTCGCTTCAATTGACAGCGGGCGACCAAACATTTGTCATTCATGTGTTGATTTCCGTTTCCTGTGCGCGTCCGCGCCGGGGCTCGTCCTCGGACAAGTGTTCGCTCCTTTGGGGCATCGATTATGCTTGGGCAATTGTAAAGCGATTTTCAGTTATTCCATTGCGCTAGCCACGCCCACCAGCTGCCCAGATTGATGTTTGCCACAAAAATACCACAAGGACACGCGGCACTCAAACTCAACCACTTGTGGCGATTATTTTACAATTTACCAGTCGATTTTTTCGATTGTTTTGCTGCAGCGACATTTAACGAGTGGACAACAACAACAACAACAACAACAAACACAGCAAAATAGAAGAGAAAATCCTTCATTTCAATTGAATTTGTGCAAAGCACGTTTTTTTTTTTTGTTTGTTCGTTCGTTGGCTTGTTTGTTTGTTGTACTCTTTCAATTGCAATTGAATTCACATTCATTTATTCATTTCGACTCGTTTCGTTTATTCAAGCTGGCTTCTACGGCCACTGGGCAGCCAGCTCCATTGCCCACCTTTTTGGGTTCGTGGCGCGTGCCAAATTAGCGCTTCGCTTGCATTGAACTATTTGGAGGGTCCATCCGGGCCCAATTCTCTCACATTTTTTTTTTTTTTTGCGAGCCAGCTCTTGGCTAGCTTTCACATTTGTATGGCCATTGATGTTTTTGTCCGGCTGGCTTTGTCTGTGGTCGCGGTTTTGTTGATTGAAAATCAAATGGTGTTATAATTGAGCTCTCCAGAGTTGGGGCCGGGTCAGGCTGCAGCTGGTGCACAATTCTTTATCAAATTTATGCGCACTGCACCGCAGAGTCGGGGCCAAAGTGGATTAAATGAAAGCTTTATGTATAATTTAATGCCTAGTTCGATTGGCAGGCTGGGGCATGCGAAATCCAAAGTGCATCGGGCATCAGGCATGGCTATTCAAATGCTGCGCCGCTTTATGGCCACAAATTTGCGCTGGCTTTTTGAACGCTTTATGGCTTAATTGGCCCATTGGCCCGGCCAGTTCGGTACGGAGCTGCTATCAATTGGGCTTCAATAAATGAGCTAAAACCGAAATGCGCATAAACTTTATAACGTTTAATGGGCAAGCCAATGCCACTTTACGATCAATATACAATATACAACATTAACTCATCCTCTCCCTCTCTCTCCCTCTCTCTCTCTCTGTATCGCTCTGCCTCTCTCACTCGCACAGATTCTGGACTGCCTCAGTATGCTGGTCGCGGCGCTGGCGGCGATGATTCCATGTCCGAGGATCGCCTCGCACACATACTCAGCGAAGCTTCCTCCCTGATGAAGAGCAACGTGGTCGCCGCCCAGCAGCAGCAGCAGCAGCAACAACAGGAGCATCAGCGCCGTCATGCCAGCGACGATACGCACAGCAACGATGACAGCAAATCGCCGCCACAGAGCTGCAGCTCGCCGTTCTTCAAGGTGGAGCATCAGATCAAGCAGCAGCAGCAACAGCAGCAGCAGCTGCACGTCTCTGAGCACGCGCAGCGGGAGCAACGCGAGGCAGCTGCCGCCGCCGCCGCTGTTGCCGTCCATCAGCAGCAGCAGCAGCGTGAGCAGCGCGAACAGCGTGAGGCCGTTCAGCGCGAGCAACAGCAGCGTTTGCGTCACGAGGATCTCGCCCAGGACAAAATGGCGCGTCTCTACCAGGAGCTAATGGCGCGCACACCGCGCGAAGCAGCCTTCCCTAGGTGAGTGCCGCGATTCCAACTGACACCTGTGTTAACACACCTCTCTCGCTCAACTGACTCAAGTCTCGTCACCAGCTCAAGTATTCATGAATTATTCTTTTGCGTTTTGTTGTTTTAGCTTTTTGTTGTCGCCCTTCTTTAGCGGCGCCGCGGGCATGCCTGGAGCAGCCGCCAATCCATTCCCCGCCGCAATGGCCGCCGATGAGAATATGCGCCATGCCTTCGAGCGTGAGATCGTGAAGCTGCAGCAGCAGCAGCAGCAACAACAGCAGCAGGCGCAGGCCGCCAACTTTCCCAACTTTTCCAGTTTGATGGCACTGCAGCAGCAGGTGCTGAATGGCGCGCAGGATCTGTCGCTGGCCGGCAAGGATATCAAGCTGAATGGCCAGCGCTCGGCGCACGATCAGCACAGCGGCAGCAGCAGCTCCAAGGATGGCGAGCGCGGCGATGATGCTGATCGCAGCTTTCCCGCCCTGCCACATCCACGCAAATCGGAGGGCGGCAACACACCCGCACCGCCCGCACCGCCAGCCGTCAATGCCGCCGGCAGCAGCAGCAATCCGATCGCGGGCAGCGTCGCTGTGGCCAGCGGCCATGGCAGCAACTCGGCAGCGCCCAGTCCATTGAGCAACTCGATACTGCCGCCAGCGCTGAGCAGCCAGGGCGAGGAGTTTGCGGCGACAGCGAGCCCGCTGCAGCGCATGGCATCCATAACCAATTCGCTGATTACACAGCCGCCCGTGACACCGCACCACTCGCAGCCACAGCGACCCACTAAGGCGGTGCTGCCGCCCATCACGCAGCAGCAGTTCGACATGTTCAACAATCTGAACACGGAGGACATTGTGCGACGCGTCAAGGAGGCGCTCTCCCAGTACAGCATCTCGCAGCGCCTGTTCGGTGAGTCCGTGCTGGGCTTGTCGCAGGGTTCGGTCTCTGATCTGCTGGCGCGACCCAAGCCCTGGCACATGCTCACCCAGAAGGGCCGCGAGCCGTTCATACGCATGAAAATGTTTCTGGAGGACGAGAATGCGGTGCACAAGCTGGTGGCCAGCCAGTACAAGATAGCGCCCGAGAAGCTAATGCGCACGGGCAGCTACAGCGGCAGTCCACAGATGCCCCAGGGCCTGGCCAACAAGATGCAGGCCACGCTGCCCATGCAGAAGATGATGAACGAACTGAAGCTGCAGGAGCCGGCACAGGCACAGCACATCATGCAGCAGATGCAGGCAGCGGCTGCCATGTCCGCGGCCATGCAGCAGCAGCAGGCGGCGGCTGCCCAAGCGGCTGCCGTCCAGCAGGCCCAGGCCCAGGCACAGGCTCAGCAGAGCCATCAGCAGCAGCAGCAGCAGCAGGCGCAGCAGCAGGCCCAGCAGCTGCTCCATCATCAGAATATGCTATTGACATCGCCCGGCCTGCCGCCCCAGCATGCCATCAGCTTGCCAGCGGCGAGCACGCCCAGCGGCCAGGCTGCCATTGGCAATCCGACAGCCAGCTCCACGCCCGGCAGCAACGAGAAGAAGCCGATGATGATGCCCGTGCATGGCGGAGCACATGCGCCGAATGCCATGCGCAGCCTGCACCAGCATATGTCGCCAACCGTTTATGAGATGGCCGCGCTGACACAGGATCTGGACACGCACGATATAACCACCAAGATTAAGGAGGCGCTGCTCGCCAACAACATCGGCCAGAAGATCTTCGGCGAGGCGGTGCTGGGACTATCGCAAGGCTCCGTATCGGAGCTGCTGAGTAAACCGAAGCCCTGGCACATGCTCTCCATCAAGGGTCGCGAGCCCTTCATACGCATGCAGCTGTGGCTGAGCGATGCCAACAATGTGGAGCGCCTGCAGCTGCTGAAGAACGAGCGTCGGGAGGCGAGCAAGCGACGCCGCAGCACTGGACCCAATCAGCAGGACAACAGCAGCGATACGTCCAGCAATGATACGAACGATTTCTACACGAGCAGCCCGGGTCCCGGCTCGGTGGGCTCTTCTGTGGGCGGTGCACCGCCCAGCAAGAAGCAGCGTGTGCTCTTCTCGGAGGAGCAGAAGGAGGCTCTGCGCCTGGCCTTTGCTCTGGATCCATATCCCAATGTGGGCACCATCGAGTTTCTCGCCAACGAGCTGAGCCTGGCCACGCGCACCATCACCAACTGGTTCCACAACCACCGCATGCGGCTCAAGCAGCAGGTGCCACACGGCCAGCCCGGCCAGGACAATCCCATACCCAGTCGAGAGAATACCAATGCCACGCCCTTCGATCCCGTCCAGTTCCGCATACTGCTGCAGCAGCGTCTCGTCGAGCTGCACAAGGAGCGCATGGGCCTGAGTGGTGCGCCCATACCCTACCCACCGTACTTTGCCGCCGCCGCTCTGCTCGGTCGCAGCTTGGCGGGCATTCCAGGCGCTGCAGCGGCTGCTGGTGCAGCGGCAGCTGCGGCCGCTGCCGTCGGCGCCGCTGGCGGTGATGAGCTGCAAGCGCTCAATCAGGCCTTCAAGGAGCAGATGAGCGGCCTGGACCTGTCCATGCCAACGCTGAAGCGTGAGCGCAGCGATGACTATCAGGATGAGCTGGAGCTAGATGCTAGCGGTCACAATATGAGCGACAACGAGTCCATTGAAGGTGGCCACGAGCCAGAGAACACTCCCATATCCGAGTACGAGAAGGCGCTGCAGAAGTCGGCGCTCGCCTCAGCCGCTGGCTACTTGAACAATGCGGTGCGCAGCTCGCGTCGCAAGCCCGCTGCACCACAGTGGGTCAATCCGGCTGGCGCCAGCACGCCCACGGCAGCGGGCGCTGCTATCGCAGCCAGCGATAACAGCGGCAGCGAGCGCATTATCAACGGCGTCTGCATTATGCAAGCCTCCGACTATGGACGCGATGAGGGCGACAGTGTCAAGGGCGGCGACTCGAATGCCGATGCCGAGCACGACGATCATGCGCAGCTGGAGATTGAGCAGCGCTTCATGGAGCCGGAGGTGCGCATCAAGCAGGAGGAGGACGACGACGATGAGCAGTCCTCGCACCTGCAGCAGCAGCAGCAGCAGCAACAGCAGCTGGACGATGAGAGCGCCGAGAAGCAGCTGAAGGTGATCAACGAGGAGAAGCTGCGCATGGTGCGTGTGCGGCGACTCAGCAGCAATGGCGATGCCGATGAGCATTGCGCCGCAGTGCAGCAGGCGACGGCAGCAGCGGCGGCAGCGGCAGCAGCAGCAGCAGCTGTAGCAGCGGCAGCAACTGCTACGCCAGCAGCGGCCGCAGCGTGGAACTACTAAGCTAGCAAGCAGTAGGAACTGGAACTAGAACCGGAACCGGAACCGGAACGGCAACTGGTTACCAGAGTGCAATGACGACGACGACGTTTACTTGTGATTAAGTTTGGCAGCGGCTCCACAACATGTTTAGCCACTGGCTAATAAATATAACACACTCACACATATATATATTTATATATATAAAGGCATATATATATATAGCGATATATAGCACATAAATACATATAATATATATATACCTACATATATATACATCATATTTAGAACTAGCTGTTTAAGGTCTAATTTTTTTTTTTTTTTTTTTTTCGAAGAAGTAGTTGTAGCTAAAAAAGTTTAGAGACGCTATGCGAAGCGCAGGTGCGATAGAGCAGCGCAAAAGTATTAAATTGTTGGCTTTAAACTTGCCCCCCTCCCACGCCCCTCGACCATCTCCCACAAGCAAAAACAAAAGAGAAAACGCCCCCGCCCTCGCCCTCGCCCCCCGTAAAATCTCCGCCGCAACAACTCTACCTAAAAACTCTACCAAAAGCCAAATCTGTTGAGGCGCAGATTATGCAAAAAGATTCTTTTGATTTCTTTACGACTTGAAGACTGTAAAAGCAAATGGCGGTAGAATTTTATAATTATTATTATTATGATTATGATTAAACTAATTAAAAGATTTCAACTTTCTTTCTCGTCTGCATTGTTAAGTGTAAATAGATAAACATTAAATATATATACAATATTCAACTAGCAGCTCGTGCGCCGTTCTGTAAATAGCGAAACTGTAGATGTTGACGGCCAAAAAGTATCGAAAACAAAACACAAAAGCTAAGCAAAAAAAACAAAAAAAAAAGAAAGTTTTTTTTTTAATTTTCCACAAACATAGCGAAAAGAAAAACTATACATTAGATTTCCAATTTTTTGTTTTTTTTTTTTTTTATTACTCACAAAAGTTTTTAGCTATCTTTTGATCTCAAGCAGCACACACACACTACTGTAAAATACAAAACAAAAAGAATGAACTTAAAGTCGAAAACACCTGAAAACTGAAAACGAACAACAACAAAACATGAATCCAAAGTAAAAGATAGTTAAAAAGAAACAAAAACAACAAAAAACAAAACAAAAAAAAATAATTTTACAATACGAAATGCGCATTTTTCTATATAATTTTCAACATTTTCTTGTTTTCCTTTTCATGAGAAGCAAAAATCAAGCTACCCTTAAAACAAAGCAAAGCAGCAGAAGAAACACAATAAATTTTGTAAATTTTAAATTTACGTAAAACAAAACAAAACAAAACAAAATAATGATAAAGCAAATTAAATATATATATATAAATATATATATTATGTAAACAAAATATAGCAAAATAAATGCAAATTGCACTAAATTATTATTTAAATTTAATAATACAAAATCATATATAAATAAATATATATAAAAATATATATATATATATAAATATAGTATAAGCATTATGCCGATTATTAACATATAAAAAAAAAACAAATAACAGTACTTTAAATTTCGCATTACAAATAGCATAATTTTTTTTGTGAATTAAAATATTAATATAAAAAAAAACAAGATAAATCTAATTAAAATAAAATGTAGACAAGCGCATATCGTACTAAAGAAATTTCACAAATTCAAGCGTAAAAGTTAATATTAAAATATAAATATATATATATATATATATTTAGTATATATAGTATATATACTATATCTAAGTGAGCCAATTTTTTTTGCCTAAAACATAAGTTTAAATCGTAAACGTAAACGTAAACGTAAAAAACACACTGTTTTCCTATACATAAACAAAAAAAAAACAAAAACAAAACTAAATTTTAAATATTAAAATACACATTTTTTTCGCTAGGTTAAAGCTTACAAGAAAAACAACATTTCTAAATGGCATAAAGCCAAAAAAAAATCGCAAAAAATATGAAGGAGAAGGAGATGAAAATTGCACACATACACACACATCAAACATTTTTGCATAGGCCCAAAATTTGCCGCGTTATTATTATTATATATAACAAAAATAAAAAACAAAACAAATAACTAAATTAAAAATAAAAAAAAAAAATTAAAAAAAACATATACCAAACACATTTCAATAAATAAAAAACACACACAATTTGCGTCTTCAAATTAAAAACAAAAAAATTATATTACAAAAAAAATTATAGGAAAGAAAAGCAAGAAAATTTTTTTCAAAGAAAACAAAAAAATGCAAAATCAAATTTTTGCCGCAATTTGTTGAAAAATGATTTAAGTTTTAATTTAATACTACATAAATATATATATACATATATTTATATATAAATATAATTTTTTTTATTTCGAAGTGTATTTAGTTTTTAAAGTTAACATGTTAAATACTTTGCATTTTCATACGCTTTAGCTAAAATAATAATTACAAAATATAATTAAATAAATATTTATGCATCATATTTACATACAAATATACATATATTTATATATATATATATGTGTGTATGCATATATATACACTATATACAAAATATGAAGAGAAGAGAATATGCTTAAGTTGAGAGTGAGCAAGTGTTGGAGCGAAAGAGAAGGAAGCGAGAGAGAGACAGAGAGAGAGCAGAACACACGATGAATGCTGGCAAGATTTAGTTAATAATTATTTTGTAGATCGACTATTTTTTTTCTATTGTAATAATTATGATCAATTTTTTTTATTATTATTACTATTATTATTATTATTATTATTATTATTATTATTATTATTGTAATAACGATAAAAACAAACAAAACATACCAATAATACATGAACATAAATGAAACTTTATCAAATAAAAATGTTTTCTTAAACAAAAAAAAAAAAACAACCCCATCGAAATTCCTTTTTTCATTTTGCACCATTCCACACACACACACACACACGTACACAGAGAGCTATACGGGTGTATGTATGTCTGTCATATCTAGGGCCTTATAATTTGTTCTGATGTGCCCAACTGTGGCGCTACGAGGCGCACATGCAAATGAAATGCTGCAGAGGAACTACAGTACTCGCTAACTAATTTAACTCACACACCTGCCTACCTGTCACACACACACACGCACACACAGGGTTTTGCTGTGTGAGCCAGAAGAATCCGCAACGAAAACGTTACAATTTTTAAGAAAATTACATATATATAGATATGTATCTTCAGCTATATATGCATGCATGATCTATAATTTTATATTACAAACACACACACACACACACCTGCACATCGAATATATGTAGAGTTAAAGATGAGTATATTAACAGAAATACGCGGTGCTAGCCAAGTTTACATAAACAATAAACGAGAATAGCGAGACGCAGCTACAAGTTAAAGCAGATATCAGCTAATAGATGCAGTTATACAGTTATATAGTACAGCTATATATATATATAGATATAGATATATATATATATATATACAGCTAAGTAGGCAGTGAAATTTTTTGCATAGGTTCAGTAGAGTTGAAACATACACAAATATATATATATATATATATATATATATATATATACATATACATACTTATTAGAGCTAATGCATAGACACACATATATGACAAGAAAACTCTCCAAAAATAATATGAATAAAGAGGAAGAAATATGAAAATATTAAAAAATGAATAATAACAAAAGAATACGTAATTAATTTTAAATTGCAAGCGAGTAATGCAAACAAGCAAATCAAAATATATTATATATATATATACGTACATATATATATATATAGATATCATTCAGTATCGATAACTGTAAATAACGAAATGTATCTAGTGTAGCGAAACAGAAATCAAATACAAATTGCATAAGAAATTATCCTTCCAATTCAACACGAAAAGCAGATGGAAAACAAGAAAATGAAAACATTTGCCAATTTACACAAATTACGAATTAAAAATATTTAAAAATACATAGAAACAATTTTTTTTTTGTATGTCGAAAATCAAATTAGTAGCCGATTGCAGCGAGTTACAAGAATATATATATATATATATATATATATATATATATATATATATATATATATACATACATATACACTCACATACACACATTAACAACAAACAATCAATAAACAACAAAAATATAATTTTTTTTTGTTTTTGTGAAAGAAAATTGAGAGAAAATGTATATAAAATATATATATATATATATATATATATATATATATATATATATATATATATATATATAAATGTATAGAAATACACATATATATATATACATATATATATATATATATATATATATAAATATATATATATATATATAAGAGTTCACATCTTTAAAAACAGACCATATCAACATTTTATATATATATATATATATATATATATATATATATATATATATATATATATATATATATATATATATATATATATATATATATATATATATATATATAAAATGGTATTTGTGTAGTTAAATATACAGCTATTTTACCATTACACAGACAGACACATGCAGTCAGATATTATATATGTGTGTATATACATAATCTATATATATATATATATATATATATATATATATATATACTCATATATAGCACACATAAATGCGAGTCTGAATCATAAAAAACATATTCAATTGAAGCAAAAGCCGTAGTTAACACACACACACAGCGATACAACACGCACACACACTCTTCTTAGTTTTCAGATCTTTCAGATTATGCAACAAAATCAACAAAACAAAACACGAAAAAACAAACAAAAAAAAAAAACAAAACAAAACAAAACACAAACCAAACCGTTTTCAGTTTCAAATCCGCCCAGCAATAAAAGAAACTTACCAAAAAATAAAAAAAAAATTAACCACAATTAAAAAGAAAGAAAAAACAAGGTAAAAAATTACACAAAAATTATTAAGCAAATGCGCCCAATTCTAAAAAGCAAAAATCAATTCAAATTTAAAACATTAATAAAGCAGCAAAAATATCAAAAACAAAACAAAATTTTAGAAATATATACATACATATATATATATATTTATATATATGTAAATGTATATATATGTGTATTTATATATAACTGAATAACAGTTAAAAGAATATTAACTTAGTGGCCTAAAATCTAAGCACTCGACACTTTGGCAAAGGCATTCGAAATCGATAAAAATTTCTAAACTTAAGCAATTAAATCCATTATGAAATTCAACAGCAAAAACATAAACAATAAATAAGAAAAACAATTTCATTACGTAATAAATTGAAGCAACAATTTTTTTAGCATTTCTTGTAAAAATTGTTGCAAGCAAACATAAAAAACATAAATAAAAAAATTACAAAATAAAAATTAAATTATAAACAACCTTTTTTTTTGTTAACTTAAGAACCTGTTTTTTATATATATATATAAATAAAAATAAAAATATATATACTTATATATATATATAAATCTACACATTGTGTTAATTTGTAAATTAACATTTTCATTCAGAAAACCAAAAAAAAAAACAAAATAAATAAAGTATAAAAAATGCAAAATGCAATTTTTTAAGGGTTTGCGCTAAAATGCAAGGGCATTTATTAAAGCAAATAAATAATAATAAACAAGAAAAAAAATGAAGAAAAAGAGGAAGAAATAATGCAAATACTTCAATATAATATATTTAAATAAAATATTTAAATAATATAAATAATAAATAGTTTATATAGCATGTAAAACTGAACAGAGAAATCAAATTCAATAAAGACGAATATACTGTATTCCAAACAATGCTGCCAGCTTTCTTTATTCTAGTATACCCTGGAATTCGAACCTATAAACCATGGAATTTTATATATTTATTCAGCAACTCAAACAAATTTAATTTTCAAGCTTAAGCTCGGCTTGAAATTGCTAAAAAATAATTATTTTGAGAGTTCTTTAAGCATGTTCGAGCCCTGGACCATATATCTTCCATAGCAACATAAGCAAGCTGAACTAAAATATCTTTCAAAAGCTTCTGAGTTTCAAACCAAAACTGCATGCAAATATGCAGAAAACAATACGAATCATAAATAGTCAGTAGTAAACTTAGTTATCAAAAGTCCAACTATATCGTCTTAAGTGCTTCCAATTAAAAAAAATTATTATTTAGACTTCTCTCAATAGAGCTTTTCAACTATGCAACGAAATTAACTCTCGATCACAGCTTTGTACTTAGTCTTGGCTTCCATTACGTTTCGTGGTAAAGCTTGAAATGCATAATCCATAAACCTTAAGCGCAAGCTTGCAATAGCTTTTCATTCGGTGTAACGATTCTAAGCTTAGGGGTTGCTACGCTGCTGGCGCCATCTATGTCTTGACAGCGTACGCTGAACATGCAAAACGCTACCTAGCGTCGATTATCACAACTAATCCGTAGACAATCAACGATATTAGCTTGACAAAAAGCAATCATTTGCAAATGCCAATAACAAATGTTACAACCCGAGGGTAGTTTGAAAAGTTGTCGAACTACCAAATCATATGTATTAATTTATATACATTTTTTTATTTATAGATAGGCTTATATACATAAATATGCATTAATTATATACGATTTATGCCAATTTTGTGTATATATATATTTGTATATATTTCGCGAACTTCAAATTAGGTCTCCATCAGGTTTCCTTTAATTCTGGGAGTACTTGAAAACTACATTTGCTATTTCTCAGGCAGTGGTCAATAAAGAAGAGTTCGTCATTCGATTTCCACGCTTTTGCGCTTTCTTGAAGTGGAATTCGAGCTGAGTCTCTTTAGTCCACCCCACCCATCGCCGCATTCATTGCAATAAAGAAAACAATTGACAATTTCAATTTGACATTCTCAGCATTTATTTGCACTCTACGCGGTAACATGTTTTGAGATTTGTTCTGTTTTGCTTTTACGTAATATGTTTTAATGCTATATATACATATTTCTGTGTATGCCCTATGCACATGCATAGGCATTTTGTTGTGTATGTATGTGTTCCACTTGCCATCATCGAAACTGAAAATCAGTCAAAAAACAACAAACTCTTCTTGCACTCTTCTTTTTTATTTATCATTATCATTATTATTATTATTATTATTATTAATATTATTATTACTATTACTATTATTAGTTGTACCCAGCAACAAACAAAAGTCGAAAAGTTATTGTTTAATGTTTTAAGTGTTCGCATTTTTTTGTTGCTCTTCGAAAAAGTAGAAAAATATTGCTCTAAAAAATACAGGGCAACTCTTTTCATTCATCGAGAATATATATCATACATACATACACACATATATACATATATTTATATTTATATATATATATATATATATATATGTATTTAAATATACTTTTGATACTTATCATTCATAGTTGTTTGCGTGTTTATTTTCTTTGTTTGTTTGTTTTTGGTACAGGCTTAGACATAAAAAACAGGCGCTAGTTGAAACCTTGGAGGGCAAAAGATTTACAATTGTTATGGCACACACATACATTCTAATTTTTATGTGTATGTGCATATGTGGAATATATGTATATATATAGATATATTCTATATAATATGTATTATATGGTTTCTCTGTTCTACATAGTTAATAAAGGGATAGGCAGGCTTTCAGGCAGGGAAGTTTCTCTCAGTGTGTGTACGTGTGTGTGTGTGTGTGGGTGAGTTGAGTGCTTCCCTGTTCAGACTTCAGGCCACGTTTGCCATTAATATTATTGTAAGTTTTTCTTTTTTTGATTTTCTTTGTATACCCTGTAACTGTGTTTTGTTGGTGTGTCGTATCGGCTTGTCGAGGCATAACAGCAAATAACGTGAGCTTTAAGCTTAACACTTTAACAAAAATAACGGCTCTTTAAGCACCGACTAAAGCTTCAGCAAACTATATAAACTTCAAACTTTATATGAATATATATAAATATATATATGTTTATATAAAGTAAGAGACAACACATAGAATGTAGAAAACAGGGAAACATCTGATATTTTAGAGGCACTTTCAAGTATTTCATTTTAACATTGCGCGACTACAAAAACAATTGAATACAAAAATTATATATATATATATATATATATATATATATATATATATATATATATATATATATATATATATACATACTATATACATATATATATGTATCAGCTTATATTGATGATGTTTGGCTTTATATTCAACTTTAAACAGAGAAGAAATTTGTTCATTCAACACAATTTCGATATTCTAACTATATATATATAAAGCTAAACCCAATCGAAACCATAAGAAAATATATATAAAAAAACAGAGTTGAAATTAAATCACAAATTGTGTGTATTTGGTACGCAAACAAATCATAATCATAATCATAATCATATATGTATATATATATATATATATATATATATATATATATATATATATCTTTAATAATAATGATAGTATGATAATTCTTTTAATATTCTTACATTTTTTAAGAGCAATAAAAAAAAACATTAACAAACTGTTTACTGGTCAAGATAAACGATGATATATCATATTAGTTCGTACGTCATTAAATATAATAGCTTATACATATATGTATATATATATATGTATGTATATGTAAGAGGTAATAGAGGAGAGGAGTGTGTGTGTCTGTGTGTGTGTAGGAGTTGGTTAGGAAGTGGGTCAGTTTACAATAAGACAAGTCTCGCTTTGCTGTTATAAAGTTTAATGACTATAACAATATTAAAATATATATAAATATATATATATATATATATATATATATATATACTTGTGTGTGTGTGTGTGTGTCTGCATTCTATATATAGAACTTTGCAATAGCTTTGCAGCGACAACTCGAGTCGAGTCGAGGCGATTGTCTGCGTGCATTCTCTTTCAATTTTTGCAAATGCAAATATATAAACATATATATATACATATATATATGCACATATAGACATATAGATATATATATATATATATATATACATATAAAATTTCAATTGAAATTTAACTGGCAATAAGTGTTTCACATCTGTTTTCAATTAAAATTTCTATTTTTTAATTAGTTCTCTTTTCTTCTTTTGCTAGAAAGGTACTTGAAGTGTCTACACTCAGAAGGAGCCGGGGCTAGGGCAATGGGGCGGTTGTGGGTGGTGGGGGTAGAGGCGTGGCGTTAACTATATAGTGTGTAAATAAATTGCAGCGCAACTTGCAAAGCGTTTTTCGTATTTACATTTAAATTTAACTAAGGTTTCGCTCTACACGTTCAACCATCAACGTTTAACAATTTTTGTGAGTTGACAAAAAACAAAAAAAAAAAAAAACAAAAATTCTTTACAATAAAAATAAAAGAAAAGAAAAGGAAAGCTCTTTAGGTCCGGAAAAACAAAGAAAAAGTGTTAACAAGATTTGCATAAATTTGTAACTACAATATAGTTTAATGCCTAAAAACTAATTGTTGTTTTGTTTTTATTTGTTGTTTCGTTATATATTGTTTTTTTGCTTATGGTACTAAAAGTATCTTTGATTTAACATTTACTTGAGTGTCGCATGTTGTGTTATTGTTTTTGTTTGTTATACATATACATATACACATACATATACATATGTATATATATATATATATATATAGGGTATGCGGATTGCTATGCTACGCTTTATTGGCCCGTGTTTTGTTAATTGTTTTTGTTTTTGGTTGATTTTGTTAGCACTTAAGTTAATAATGTATAACATATGATAATTGTAATAATAGTAATATAATAATAATTGTTGTAATCATAATAGTTATAATAATAATATAGTAAGTAGTATATAACATGTAGCGATATTTAAACAATTCAATTTGATTTTTGTTTTTTTTTTTTTTTTGTTTCTCTTCTTACTTTTTTCTCTCTAAGGACTCAATTATAAGGCGCTATATGTTGTTGTTGTTGTTGGTTTTTTTAGTACTATGCATATGCAAATATGCATGTGTATATATAGTTGCATGTGTATATATATATAAATATGTGTGTGTTACATATATGTTGTTGTTTTACTCACAGCAAACAAACAAATAAAAAGTACTTTGATAACGCAATTGTTTGCTATTTCCTCTCATTTTTCGTTCTTTTTTTTTTTAATTTTTCACATTTTTGCTATTTTTTTCAGTTTTTGTTTTAATTTTTTCGCCTTCCGCTTGTCTTGTTTTAAGTTTCTTGTACATGTGTAAACAATTACATTTAAAAAATCGTGCCCAGCTAGCACCTTAGGACATTTCATTTTGTGTTTTAGTTTTGTTGTTTTTCATTTAAAGCGAGTTAAAAATTTTTAAAAAAGTTATGTATATATATATACATATATATATATATACATATATATATATATATATATATACATATATATATATATATATATATATATATATATATATATATATATATATATATATACATATATATATATATATACATATACATATATATGTCTGTTTATATGCACAAGTTGTAAATTAAAAGCTAACAAAGAAAATTGCAACTATTAAAAAATTATATAATGGCCAACAATCAAGTCGAATATAAAAAATTAACATCTAAAATTAAGCTACTAAAAAATGGATTTTAAAAAAATAATAATAATCATTAAATAATAAATATATATATATACATATATATATATTTATATATATACATACATATATATTCATATACATATTTATATATATTATAATCAAGAAAAAAATGTATCATCGATAACAAAAAAAAAATAATAATAATAATTATAATAATAATAAACACAGAGAATGGGTAAATATTAAAATTGAAATTGGATTAAAACCAAAACATTTGACTAAATGCTACGCATTGTACAGAAATCGCTTTAGAAAGAGACAACAAATGGTGCGAGCAGCATGGTGAGGAAACTAGTGTGTGTGTTTTTGTTGTGTGCCAGTTCAGCAGACAGAGAGAAAACATAGCGATATAGATCTCTCTACAGTCGGCCGCCAGCTTTGCGCCATATTCACCGCATCCAATTGGCTTTTCGCTTGATTTTGGTACGCACTCCACGCAGAGGCTTTCCTTTGCTCTTGGCTGGCGCGGAATTTACCATAGCAGCGCTTAGCGACAGCATGGATTGCCCATTACCAGAGACGGCACCTCCACCATTTGGCAGACAGCTTATACTGGACAAATACAAGTTGGACGCATTGTTGCCCGTCGCAACGTTTGCATTGTATGGCTCATCGTAGAGCGGCCTTTGCTGCTGCTGTTGCTGCTGCAGCTGTTGCTGTTGCTGCTGCTGCTGTTGTTGCTGCTGCTGAGCAGACGCCCCGGCAGCAGCTACATTGGCAGCAGCGCTGCTGAGTAATGCCATTTTACTGCCGCTGCCATTTGTATAGACGCCGGTGTTCTGCGGCTGCTGCTGATGCTGATATTGCAGCTCGAGGTGCTGCCATTTCTCCTCCTCGATGCTGCGACTGGAGGCACGTTTGTGCGGCGAGCCGTGGCTGCTGCCACTGCTGCCATTGCTATGATAGTGGGTCGTGGTCGTCGACGAGCCGCACTCCACAATTGAGGAGCGCGAAAGGGAGAGCAGAGCATCAACACCATCGCGATGTCGCTGCTGATCGGCCAGCTCCTCGGGCGTGATATTATGACTAAGCAAACAGAATTCAAAAGAGAAGAAGGTTTAAAGATAAGCTCATACTATTTAAAGTCCACTCGACTCTTACTTCTCCTCGCTGCTGTCGTAGGCCGCATCGGAGCTGGCACAATTGCTGTCGCCGCCATGGCCAACACTCTGTTGTGTCTGCTGTACATTTTGGCCATTGCCGTTGCCATTGATCAGAGGTGTCGAAGCCCCACTGTCTGCATTGCTATTGCCGCCAGCCGAATAGGTGTGATCCTCGCTAGGAGAACTGGTTATCACTGGAGCACTATAGAGACAGAGAAAGAGAGAGAGAAGAGCAATCCTCTGATTAGTTGACCGTTGACGAATAACTCACGCAACTTACCCGTTGTGAAAGCTATCAAGGAAGGCTTTTGAGCCATGCTTAAGGAAAAGCATCGCCGCAGCCGCATGGACATCATCGATGCTATCGGCGCCGCAGTCACGGGCCAACCGCTCGAAATTTACGGCACTAATGGCAACAGAGCCAGCACCAGCTCCAGGTCCAGCTGGTGCTGCTACTACAACATTACCAGATCCATTCGCATAGTTGTACTTATTGTTGTTGTTGTTGTTAGATGCATAGTCCACCGACAGCTCCTCGTCCACAGCATCGCCCATGTAGTGCGGCTCCTCGATATTGCGAAATGCCTTGGACAGATTAGGAAATAGCTTCGGATCGAAGCGGGGATGATTGCCGCCAGCAGGCGCCGGTCCTGTGCTGCCATTGGACGTGGCAGCCTGGCTGCCGCTGCCGCTGCCATTGCCATTGGCCAAGCCGCCAATGCCCTTGGCGGGCGTTGTAGACGCCACTGAAACATGAGCAGTACCATCCAAGCTATCGTAGCCAGCAATGCTGCCAGCGCCGCCAGCAACGCCACCAGCATGGCCATTGGGGCTCTTAAGCATCGGACTTATCTTGTCAACGGCCGAGTTGGGGAAGTAGGGCGAACGGTTGAGAGCCTGCATCAGATTTGGTCGCTGCTGCGGCTCAACGCGCCACAGCGAGCCTTTTCCCATGTTGGGCGCCTTCTCCACCTTGACGAAACTCTTGTTCAGCGACAGATTGTGCCGCACGCTGTTCTTCCAGCCATTGGGCGCTGACTTGAAGTAGGGAAAATGCTGCACGATCCACGCGTAAATCTCCTTAACAGGCAACGCCTTCTCATTCGAGTCCTCAATGGCCATGAAGATCAAGGAACTGCAAGAGCGTAAAGTGCATGGGAAATGTTAGTTAAGCTCGAAGATAAGTTCGGCAAATTGTCAATTTAATATTGCTGCTAAAAGCAATGGAACCAAATACTTCACTAATCACGGAACTCGTTCTTTAGACTCCAGCTTCAAATCTTACCTAAAGCTATATGGCGGCTTATTGTTTGTATGCACGTATGGATCATATGGCACATTGTTGGGATGCTTTTGCTTTTGGGGCGTGCTGCTGCTGTTGTTGCTGCTGCTGTTGTTGTTGTTATTGTTGTTGTTGTTGCCAGGGCCGGAGCTGCCGTATGTAGCTGAATTGTTGTTGTTGTTGTTGCTGCTGCTGTTATTGTTGTTGTTGTTATTGTTACCGTTGGCTTTGGACATTGATTGATATTGAGGCGTGCTCGTGTGCATGCGTGCCCCATTGCCCAGGCCAATGTCGAACTCCTTGAGCGAGTCCTCGTTGTCGTAGCTGGCATAGCTGTTGGGGCTGCGCAGATTGGCAATGCCGGAAGCGGAACCAGTCGAAACGGAGCCGGAACCGGAACCGGAACCAGAACCATTGTGCACCGCCGTAGGCGTCATGGACGGCGGCGGCGGCGTCACCGACAACTGCAGCACACCGGTTCGCGGCTGCACCGCACTGTAGTAGGTGACAGGTGGCAAAAGAGCCGCACCTGGCGGCGTCTCCGGTGAGGAAATATTGGCGGGCTGTTGTGACCTGGGCATACAAAGAGAAGAAACAAAATATCGATTCAATTTCATTTAAATTTATTATTATTAAAGAGCAATTTAAACCATAAAAACTACTTCAAAATGGCAAGAGATGGGCAAGTGCGAACGAGACGGCAATCAAATAAAAATTGTTGGCAACTTTTTCAGAATGTTAACAAGGAAACTAATTCATTCATAACAATGAAAGCCTTTCCTCTTCACACCTTTATAACGAGTGAAAGACCAGATTCAAGACGAAACTCGCGATTAAGAGGCAGACAAAGATCGAACGGAAGAGACTGCATAGAGTGGGGGAGAGGGAGGAGAGAGAGAGAGAGAGAGAGAGAGAGAGAGAGAGAGAGAGAGAGAGAGAGAGATTAAGAACAGTTCCGGTCTGAAGAAGAGCGAAATAGCTTCAAAACCAGCGACGAATGCAAACAAAGCCAAAAAGTGTAAACTGACAGACTCCCTACCTCCCTCTCTCTCTTCTTCATCTAAGTCTGCATCTCTCTCTCTCTAACTCTTTCTCGCTTTTTCCTATCTCCCTCTCTGTTCCTCTGAGAGTCACTAAAACGTTTACGAATGCGAACAAAGCAAAAAGCCAATCATTTTTCGGCTCTTTTTCTATCTCTATCTCTATCTCTATCTCTATCTCTATCTCTATCTCTATCTCTATCTCTATCTCTATCTCTATCTCTATCTCTATCTCTATCTCTATCTCTATCTCTATCTCTATCTCTATCTCTATCTCTATCTCTATCTCTATCTCTATCTCTCTCTTTCCATCGCTCCACCTCTCTTTGTCACTCTGCCAAACAAAATAAATTGTTAAAAGCCACTTCAAAGATGATTAAAATATGCAACTTACATAACATGTGGAGCGGTAACAAAACTGTAGCCAGGTGGCAACGTTGTGGTGCTAACCACCGATTGTGGCGTTGTGTGTTGTTCGCTGGTGTTGTTGCTGTTGCTGTTGCTGCTGCTGCTGTTGGTGGTGGTGGCGGAGGCTGTGGCGGTGGTGTTGCTGCTGCTGCTGCTGCTATTGGGCGTTGAGTAGTTGACGGCATCGAATACTGCATTGAAGCTGTTCGATTTCGGCACTGGACTGTTGCCCCCATTGACGGCCGCCGTCGAGGAGCCCGAGGCGGAGCATGAGCTGAGCGTCGAATTGTTTGAGGAGGCGGGCGAGCTGACCACGGTAACGGTTGAAGCCACCACATGGCTGATATTGTTGTTGGCGACGGTGGTGCTACTGGTGTTGTTGTTGCTGCTGCTGCTGCTGCTGCTGTTGTTATTGTTGTTGGTGATGTTGTTGTTGCTGTGATCCACATGCACGTTCATCTTTTCGCGCAGATATTTCTTGTGCGGATGATGCGTTGTGGTATTCCCAGTGGATTTATAGCTAGCTGTTCCATTCGTACCATTGCTGCTGACAAAGATTTGCGACTGCTGCTGCTGCTGCTGTTTGTCAGTTGCTGTTGTTGCGGGCATGAAAGTGTTGCCGGCAACACGCGGCATAAAGGCACCAGCGACTGTTGCACCCGCTGCTGTGGCATTCGGTTTGCTGCTGGCTGCTTTGTACTCCACCACGGTGGTTGTGCCGCTGGGTCCCTTGTGCACCGTTGTGGTCCTATAGACGGCGGGTGACTGCGACAGCTGATGCTGTTCGTTGGCATCGCTGTGTGACAGTTCCTCGATTATATCGTTCACTAGGCAAATGTTGTAAGGCTCTGGTGTGGCTGCTGCAGCTGATGCTGCTGTTGCTGCAGCTGCTGCTCCGGCTGTTGTGGTTGTTGTCGCTGTGGCCGTTGTTGTTGGCGACGATTTGAGCGCCACTGCAACACCACCGCGTTTCACTGCTGCTGCTGCGGCAGCAGACGTTGTTGTTGTGGTCACAATGCCTTTGATCAGATTGCTCTCATTCAGCCAGGACAAGGGACGCAGCTCATCATCATCAGCAGCTGCGCCTGACGCGGTCAAAGCATCCGCCGCACTAAGCTCCAATTGCTCTGTGGCAAGCACCACTATATTGCCAGCGGCTGCTGCCGCTGCCGACGACGCGTTGCCCGCCTGCGTGGCATTCTCATATGCCGTGAAGCTGCCGCCATTGGGCCGCAACAGTAGGTACTTTGAGTTGGAATTCATGTGGGCGTGGCCGTGGCCGTGGCTGTGTCCGTGTCCAAGTCCCAGTCCCAGTCCTAGTCCGTGTCCGTTTGATGGCGGCGCTGCGGCCGCTGTGCCTGCCACGCTGTGGTAGCCGTGTGCAGCAGCTGCTGCTGCTGCCACCACGGCGGCGCTCGTTGCGGCTGCTGCCGTCTGCAGTTGCCCACGCAACTGGCTCAAATCGTGCGTCGTTAACAGCTGTGTGGGATTATCTGTTGACATGCTCCTGCAACAAAGGTCAGAAGAGAAGTTGATTACCGAAATTCAGCTAAACAAAGTTAAAGCTTTAACTTAAACCGAATCACGGATATCTAACTGTAGTTTCATTATATAGCCTATATCGGACAGATATCGTACACCATATATCATTTATACCATCATACAAGAGACAAAATTGAGGGAGATAAGTCTGAAGTGATCACATCAAGTTCTCAAAAATATCAAAATATGCAGCCAACAATCGATACATATCGATACATCGATGTCTGCAGAGGCTAAACGTGAAGGCAATTTAAAAGCGAAGAATTCAACTCATAATCAAGTGTTATTTTCCAATTAGCGATTGCTTATCAAATCAGTAAATATAAAAGACACACGCATGTGTCTTGCGCTTCTTCTATTTCTTGTTATTTTTTATCGGCGTCCTTCATTTTTTTTTATTGCATACCTCAATGCGCTGTCAGCACCACTGTGCCCCATTTCAATTACCCCGCCGATAATAAGTAATATTGCCACTAATACTCACACAAGCACAATCACAAGCACAAGCACAATAACATGCACACGCACTATCTCTCTCTCCCTCTCTCACACACGCTGTTCCTCTCTCCTTTCTTGTTTTGAAAAGTGGCCACATTTTTAAGTTAAATGCTAAACGCTTTACGCAATCATCACCAGCCGCCCGGGCCACCATTTTGTGTATGTATGTGTGCGTGTGTATTTTGTTTGTATTTGTTTCTATTTGTGCGTTGCTTTTTGCATTATTTTTATTTTCCAACAGCATTTTTTTATTGCTTCTAATTTACGCGTGTAGTTTTTGCCGTCTTTATGGCTTGATGAGTGGCTGCGACGCCGGCTGAGACGCCGACAGCTTGCGTTCACCTGCTACTAGAAATTGTATTTGTATTTGTATTTGTTATACTTTTTTACTTTTTTCGGCTGTTTTGTTGCGAGCGTCGCTTTGCGTTTGTATATTTATTTGTGTGTGTGCTGTATGCCTGAAAATTGTTGTTTACGCTCTTCATCTCCTCTCTTTCTAGATGGCTAGGTGTGTTTATTGTAGAATTATCTTATCAGCATTTTGCATTTAAGTTATAGCTACAACAGTAATATCTCTTGTTCAAGCTGAGAGCGAGCGAGTGAGCGAGCGAGGCAATATCAAAGGATATTGTATCAATGACTAATTCATATTTCTGGTATTTAAATAAATGTGGTACAGTTAAGCACACGTTTCTCTCACAGTTAGAGCTGATTAATTAAATAAATAGCTACACATGTCCGCATTAAATGCCGTAAGGGACAGCACTGTAAGTGTATTATTTATTGATTTTTATTGGCCACCAACAAAATTACTGTGACAACAACAAAAGAACAGTAAAACGAGCGCGCCACAACAAAGACGGCGAGTCAAAACAAACGATACGCGAAACGAACAGCAATGTAAAAGCAAAAGCAAAAGCTCAATAACAACAAAGACGGCGACAACAAGAGTTTAAGCGCCATACAATAGTCGCTTTACAGTCGCATGCCAAAATAATGGACGCACATAGCGGAGCAGCACTTCACAGCTGTTGTTCTTGTTATTGTTGCTGGAAGGCTGACTGCGAAAACACAAACAAACTAGAAAATAAAGCTTGCGACGCAATTTTGAAAGTTTCCGTCGTTGTCTTGGCAACTTTTTATAAACAAAATACAGCAACAACGTTAATTTGCACAGTAGCGTCGCACGAGAGAGCCGAACGACGCCGACGTCAGCGTTTGGGCAAACGACAACGTGGTTTTGGTTAGGCTGGCTCTCCTTCTAAGCAATGTATGTATGTGTATGTGTGTGTGTTTACCTAATTAGCTAAAAGAGACACACATACACACAATATACAAAACCATTATACGTTTGCATATAGTTATAATATTGCAATTTCAACACAAGCAAACATACGCATATACACCCTAGTGTATATATTGCAAGTTATTTGAGCCGCGGTTGTGACGTGTGCCAAAAACAAAGAAATGACAGCTCGTTGTTAGTCTCTCTTTTTTTCTTTCTCTCTCTCTCTCTCTCTCTCTCTCTCTCTCTCTGGCCGACTCTCTGTTGTTTATCTGCTTTACATTATGTGTTTGTTTATTTTTCAAGCGCAAGCCAAACGTCGCAGTTTTTCAGGCTTAGCTCAGTTAAATGCAAGAGAATGCGAATAGAAGAGTGTCGCAAAGAAAAGAATAGCCGTTGTAGCCGTAGCTTTTGCGCTTCGCTGCCGACAACGTAGCCGCGTCAGTTGTCAGTTTTTCGTTCTAGAAACGTCAACTGCTTCTGCTGCAGCGCTGCCTGCCGGCTGTTCACTTTCTGTTGTGTGACCTATGGACCTTTCTATGCTGCTTTTACTGCAGCTGCTGCGCTGTTGTTGTTATTATACTTTTGTTGTTCTGCTTATGTTGTTCATGTTATTATTATTGTTATGTGGGCGTCAGGGAAGAAGCAGCAGCACGGAAGAGTAAAATACGATTGGTTAAACTGTACCTGCTGCTGCTTATAACACGCGCTTTGTACTTGTGTAGATGATTCATACACATAAATATAAATACAACTTTAACCGCTGCTAATCACATAAAAACCACAATATCAAACACAATTAAGTACCGTTGTTTTTGTTGTCCCATTTAAAAGTATGTTTTAAGGGATATGCGTAAATTAACTGCTTCCTCTTTAAATAATCAACACTAAATCGAAAGAGTGAAAAAACGTGAGACAATCAGCAGAGGGGGTGGGTTATGGGGGCAGTCGGCTGCGGGTTTGTCACAATGACAAACACATATTAATGGATAATAATAATAATAATAAGAGAGGATGAGGAAGAGGAAGATGAGGGAGAGTAGGACATGACCAAAGCAAAACAAAGCAAATAGAAGAGAAGGCGCAACACTGTTGCTTTGTTGTTGCTTCGTTTATCTGATGCCATTTCGATCGCTCTCTAAATAAATAATAACAAATAGCAAAACAGTTCACGTAATCAAATAAAAAAGAGAGCGAACGAGCGAGGAAGAGATGAAGAGAGCGCACACGCGAGGTAGAGCGAGCTTTGCATATTTCCGGCAGCGCCGCCGCCGACGCCGCCAACAACAAAAACAACACTTTTAACAACAACAGCTGGCCAAGCATTTTTTGAGAGCTTTTAATGGCGTCCAATGACATGCGCTCCCGCTCTCCCATTCCCAAACGTTGTACTGTACTTGTCTATGTGTGAGTGTGTGTATGTTGGTGAAATATAAACAAAAATTATTGAAATTAAGTGTAATAAAAAATGCCAGAATACAAACTTAAATTAATTTAATAAAAATTCAAAAGTTCTAAGCTATATATACACTATATATACACATACATATATAATTTTTTTTGTTTTACTAGTTTTTTTATTTTAATATAGTTTGATGTACTGTTCGCTTTTAATTAGGTATTTATCTGGTGTAATTGTGTTTACTTTTTACTAACACACACACACACACACACACGTGTGGTAGTAGTTTAGAATTTTCTCGAGCTTTAGCTAAAGTAGACAACAAACAACGAAAAATTGTCGGCGACCACGCGGCGTATACGTAACCCCCATGCAAACAGCTCGCTGTATATGTGTATATATAATGTGTGAGTTTTGAGTCTATATATATGTACATACCCATATGTACATATATACACGGCTATTTGTGCGTGTCTGTGTGATGACTTCAAGTTGGGTCGCACAATTGTATATTACGTATACGCTACATATGCAGGCAGGCAGGCAGACAGACATAAGAAAAAGAAATAAATATACAGCAACGCACACACACACACACTCACATAGTCGTTTACAACAGATAAACAACTGGTAGATATATAGTAGAAAATATAGCAAAATACGCAAAAATATTAAGAAAACTTATCAAAAAAAAAATAAGTAACAAAAATAAAAACAATTTTAAAAATGAATAAATAAATAAGTAAACGAACGTCTGATGGAGACAGAAACACATAGCGGTGACAAGGCCGCTTTGAATGTGTTGTTGTTCTCTTAGTTCACTGTCTGCGTGTGTGAGAGCGAGACAGGGTAAGTGTTATTGTTTTCATTGTTGTTTCTAAACAACACTTTAGCTTTAAGTAAAAATTAAAAAATATTTATATGGATAAAAAAAATATTATTCAATTTCTTCTATTTTCCTTGCATAAAATAAAAGTTGTATTTCTTTTACTTTAAATTCATACACAAATACTAAAAAAAAAATGAAACGCTCTGCTGCTCAGCTCACTGCTCTCTTTAAGTGCGAGCTTTCACTCTTCCACATACGCACACAACGGCAGCGACAGCGCTGCTCGCTCTCTCCCTCCCTTCAACACAAAAACACACACACGTTAACTGTTCAACGTGGTTTTTATTATTTTTCTATGTATTTTTATACTTTTCGTTGGTTTTTAGCGAAATTCGTATATTTCTAGCATGCGGATTATGAAATCGAGACACCGATTAGAAGAAAAAAAAATAGTGTAAACATATGTAAAACCGACTATGGCAAATCATTGTATATTTTTTTTATTGTTTTTCGTATCCATGACTCTCACTTTGAATGCTCTCTCTTACTTCTCTTCGCTTAAGCTCACGTTCCTGTGCCCACTGACGTACACACGCACACACACTTTAACATATGCATATGTATATGTATATATGGCACCTTTTGTTGTTGGAAGTGATCCACATACCTTTGCACTAGAAGAACTGACAATGTTTTCTAAACATTTGGCACACAACAATTTATTGAACTCTTTTTAATTTATTTATTTATTTAATTATTTTAGCTAAGAAATGATATCTGAAATTTTGTAATTTCGCCTTTTATACTGAGGCCTCGCACAATTTGAACTGTAAAGCACGCGAGCAGACAAACGAATGAAGCGAAACGGCGGCAGCACCAGCAAATGAAATGCCGAAACGAGCCCCACACACACACATGCACACAAACATATACGCTCGCGAGCGCAAACGTAACAAAGCACGTAAGTTTGCAATGTGGGAGAGAGCCGGCATGCAACACACAAAGTCAAAAGCGCGTCGTAAACAACAACAAGAAAGCTAGATTTGACAACCATACAGTATGAGAGAGCATAATAACAGATAGACGCCGCTGCTGTTTGTGCTTTACGTATATATCTGTATGTTTGTGTGTGTGTGTAAGAGCGTTGGCGCATGACATTGCCATTTATTGAAAGCTGGGCAGCAGCAGCAGCAACAACAAAACAAACGACGGCAGCGTCAGCAGCGGTGTCGACCTTATTGACGAGTTTTACAAACTATTTTTGTTGTGCTTTACTCAAAGGATCAGACCCGCAACAAAAGCACAACAAACAGCTGTTTGGGTAAGGCCCTTGCGTGACTCAATTGAAAGATACAGAGAGAGACAGAGGAGGAAAGAGACAGAGCATTCATGGGTAAGCTTGAGGGGGAGAATGAATTAAGCTTTGATACTCTCTTCATGTTGATTACAATTGTTTATAAATATATGAGACACAAAAAACCATATTGTTGATGTTCTATGTTGAGACTTAGCTGAATTAACTCAAATTTGTTTAATTAATTAATAAATAATTAACGTACTTACTGAAAGGTGGTAACTAAGACGCTGGCGTCAACACGTGCGCTGCCAACGCATCAAAACAACTATAGCGTCGCTTAATAGCGGTCGCAGCAGGAAATACAAGAAGCCAAAAAGCTAAAGCAACAAAATGAAATCAGAAAAAGCTAACAGTATAATAACAACAACGCAAGCAGCGGCAGCAAAAGCTCGGCCAAATGCAGCGCAAGCATATATACTTGTTGTTGTAGTTGTATTTAGCATATTTAATTTTAGCCAGGCGGAAAGGAAAATTGAAAAACGGCATTGTCTTTTCTGCAGCTTCTTCCTCTTTGGACTCTCTTTGTTAAAAATAAATTATTATATTCATTTTATTTACGCACAAAACAAAAACAAAGCAAACGAAAGCGACAGATGGAGTGTCATATAAAAAGAGAGCAATGGAATGGAAGAGAGACGGAGAAGGAAAAAGAGAGCACGCGTTCGTCAGACTGAGAGCGGAATGAACTTTTGCCGGCTTTTTTGGGCCGCTGCGCAAGGGAGGGAGGAAAAACTGCAATCACAGCAGTAGCAGCAACAGCACAAGCAGCAGGCGCGACGAAAACTAAAAAAAGCGCATCAAACAAAATCGTCAACTAAAAATAAGCACATCTTTGTTGTTATCGTTTTGTTTTTGTATTTTGATTTTGTTTTTCTTTTTATTTTTGCTTTGGCATTTAGAGAGCACGCGCTTTGCGTTGCGTTGGTTGAATTCATAGTAGATTTTGTATTTGCCTTTGCTTTCGTGACTGCTGCTCTGTTGTCAAGCGCCGAAGTGAGAGGAATGCAGCGCTGGTCCCTTCCACACAGTCCCCGTCGCTCTTTACACTATCCTTTGAGTGACAGTTCTTGGGCAATTTTCAATTTCAATTGATTTCGTTGTTCAAAAAATAAACCTTTGCGAGTGCGTGTATGTGTTTTTTTTTTGGCTAAGCCAATTGCTGTCACAAAAACAAATTGGGTCAACCACAATTAATAAACCTAAATATAGCAAAAAAATACATCTGCAGCACCAAAAACAACAACAAATACTGCTGATAACAGAACATAACGAAGTAGAAACATCAAAGCTTTGAGGATCGATTATATTAACCGTTAAAGTAACAAAAAATCATAACCATCTAATCGTAAAGGAGCATAATTGTCCACCCGACAAAGATGTCAAATGACATTTTATATTCAGTTGTTACCTGCAGATTTATCCATCTATAAAAACTTATTTTTCATTTGGTTATTTATTTATGTATTTATTAAGTAGTTAACAAAAAACGTATATGTTCCTTTTATGTTACTTAAAATGGCTCCGCACAAAGCAGCATAAGTTTTTTCTTCAAATGATTCTCTGCTTGGTTAGCAACAAGATTGAACAAACCTTCAACATATAAATCACATTTTTCTTTTTCTTTTTTTTTTTAAAGGTATAAAATTCGTTGGTTTCTTGTCGCTCTTTAATCAACTTACTCGAGAGAGACAGAGAGAAAGAAAAACAGAGCGCGATAAACGTTTTCAGTCAATTAGCACATTGGAAATAATTCAATGCAGGAACAACTGAACTACAACAAACTGAACTACTTACTGACTATATATCTATCTATCGTATATATATATATATATATATATATATATATATATATATATATATATATATATATATATATATATATATATGTATATATATATAAATTAATCTGCATGGAGATCATCGGTGTTATAAAAACCAGCTCATAACTGGAACTGACTGGGTAGAGAGAGAATGAATTAGTAAATGGATTATGTACACGGGTTTACATCCGGAAAATAAGTGTTGATCCACTAATCTGCATACAAATAAGCATATTTACATATATGTATGTATATATATAATTGTATGTACATACGAATTGTATGTGTTAGATGTTCATCAAGCTTATCTAGATCAAATGTAATAACAGCTATTTTATTATGCAGTCTTTTTAGGAACGTTTTCTGTCATTTCACAAAGTAAACCAATTTTAATTTTTCTAAATTTATTTATAATTTAACATTAAAATTGTTAGAAAGTATTGGAATTTGATAGCTTGTTTTTTTTTTCGTATTGATATTTTTGTCGCATGCACCAAAAAAGGGTATGTTCAAGTGCTCAAGTGTTTTGCTTAGTTCGTTTTGTTGTCAAATTTCAGTTGCCTTATAGCTGTTGTTATAGTCGTTGTTTTTGTTTTTATTACTGTTGTTGTATAACAGAGCATACACGCCGGTTGCCTCTGCTGCTGCGCTGTTTCTGTTATTTTTTTAGTTTCTTAGTTTTGTTTGCATTTTGCGCATCGTTCGTATTGTTATTGTTGTTGCTTCAGACACACAGCCACACAAGTGCACACACACACATGCTCGTCTACATATACATATATGACTATGTATGTACATACATATGTATATCTTATCGCGCTAACAATACAAAGTTCTTTTTTGCTACTGCTTTTGTGTGTATATATGTCTGTGTATGTACATATATACATAAGTACTGTGCGAGCTAAATGCATACATACATAATTATTTTCATTTTTTATGTAATCAACAAAACAGCGGCCACATGCGGTGGCGGCAGCGCTGGCTTTTCTGCCGCTAGACATGCGGTGGCGACAGCGGCAGCGCTGGCCTCTACCGCCACCGCCGCCTATTGCTTCTCTCCTTTGCCAAGGTTCTCAAAAAAAGCACCAAAGACACTGACACCACGACACAGCACACGCACACATCTTGTGTGAGGTGCAAAGTCATAGCGTCAACAAAAAAAGAGGCAGACAGAGAAAGAGACGAGGGAGCGTCGTTAGTTTGGTGCCGAGTGGGTGGGCAGAAAAAGCGTCGCCTGCCTATGCGTGTGATGCTCTTTTTCTTCTCCTCTCACATTCTCTTACACTCTCCCGCTCTGTGACTGGCCGCCTTCAATCCCTTTCGCAGACGTCATGTCAAAAATATTATGCCTTGTTTGTGTCTGTGTGCACATTCATATATATTTTTGTGTATATGTATTCAATTAGTTTTTAATGGGGGCGTTGTACAAATTTCCAATTGATTTTTAAGCACACGCACACAGAGCTTAAGTTATCTTTATCATTGCATAATCTCTCTTTGTTGTCGCATGCTAATTGCACACAGTTTTTCTTGTTCTCCTTCTTCTTCTTCTGTCATTTGAAGCTCACGAGCGCAGCTCCGATGCTCAAGCAAAAGTCAGACAATGACGAGGTCGCTTTATCACAAAATTCAAACCCCGCTACGTCTAAACGAATCAACAAATACTAATGCAGCTCTCAATGCGCGCTCTCACTCTCTTATACACTCATACGACGCGAAAAAAGCAAAAGCAGAGTTCAGAGCGAATCGCAATAACAATGCAAATCCATAAAAGGCTGATCGCAAAAACAACAACAATAACAAATAACCAAACAATTTACAAAGCAGTGGCGTCGTCATGGGACGCCAACGCAGACGTTTACGTCGCAACGCTGTCGCTCTGTTTCTATTTTCCTGCTGACGCAGACTTTGCTGAGAGAGAAGCACACCATTTCTCTCATTTTTCAGTTCTGCCAAATGTGAGCGCGTAACGACGACGACGACAGCAACAACAATAACAACTGACTGAAACCGAAGACGTCGATTAGGATGCCACTGTACATTATTAACTCTGAGTTCGAATGTAAATCAATTATTAATCAGCATATAGACCGTTTCTATTCCAACTCAACTGCATGTGAATACGACATGATACCAATCGTATGTATGCATTCACTTATTGTTACAAATGACCCAAATATAATTTCATATTGTTCTGACGTCACTAATATACTGATATACTACGTCACACGCAAATGCAATGCGTAAGCACATTTTTCTTGCCAGATCTGTCACTGGTATGCCATGTGCTGTGCATGCATTAGTCTTTGTGTGCAAATAGGTGATATAATATGTCTGTAGGTACATACATACAAATAGAAGCAAAATATTCTTTTAGAATATTATGCGCAGCAAATAAATTATAACAAAGACGCAAAGAACAACAAAATGTAGCGTGGCTCTCTCAGTATGCGAGACTGGCACATCGTTCCGGACGACACTGTAGCAACAAAACGTACAAATGCGGGCGACAATAATTGCTGACCACCTCACACCACCCCCAACCACGACCCAGAGAGCTGATCGTTTGCAGTTGCATTTCAATTTCAATTGTTGCTGACTATGCGCTGGCAGCGACGCCGCCGCCGCGTGCGCGTCTGCTGCGGGCCACTGCAGCAGGGGGCGTCAAATTTACAACGAAAACAAACCGCAATGAGACGCGGGGGTCGTCGTCTCTGCCAGCACTCTGCCTGCAACGAAGCAGTTTTCTTTTTTTGGCTGTTGGTGTGACCAAGTTTTTGTATTAAAACGCACACACACACATTAACAATATAAAAAAAAATAAATAAAAATAAAAAAAAATATGGACACACCACGTTTTGTTATTGCTCTCATGAAATTGAATTTTTGTACGCTTATTTTCTTTTTTTATTTCGTATTTTGCACTCACGTTTTGTTGTTGTTGTCAGAGCCAGCTTCGCTGTTCCTCTCTCGCGCTGCAACGTCACCGTCGGCGCTTGGATTCTTATGCTTATCTCCTGCTCTCTTTCGTTTCTGTTGTGGGCGGCACTTGCTAACCTCTTTACGCACTTTTTGAATTTGGTTGTTATTGTTGTTCTTCTGCCTCTTGAACGTTGTATCGACCAATTAATTAACACTGCACGCGAACGCGCCACAAAAAGTTTGCCAAAGACGGCGAAAGTCAAAAAGCAAACAATGAAAAAAAAAGTCAAGTAGGCAAAATATGTTTAGCGTTTATGTCTGTGCATTGTCTAAAATCAAAGTCATCAACATTAACTTTAGTTGATATTGCAATAAGGTTGTTGTTTACTACTATTTAAATATTGTTCAATTAATTTCTAAGTGTTGTCTCGACACCGCACGTCCGTAGCGCTGAAAGGCACAATGCAAAATGAATGAGATTTACAGAACTCTGACTGTGGCGACAACGGAACGAAAAATGAAACGAAACAACACAAAACGAAAGGCACAAGGCGGCAAACGCGGCGCAGTCGCCTACGACTCACAATGGGACAAGTTCACCTCACAGACTACTCAATTAATGTTTTAAATTAAACATTTATTATTGTATATATTGTATATAAATTATGATTTTACACAGAATAGTATTTGAAATTGTTTGCAATCACTTTTGATTGTATTCATATAAAATAAGAATTTTGCCCATAGTGCGACTGTAAGAATTACCGTAGCAGTCGGCTCTGCTTATGCCTCTGTACCTGCTTGCGTGTGTATGAGTGTTTTTGTGTGTTTGTGACTGAGAGCGAGAGAGAGTGCGTGTGTTGGCGCTCCCGCTGCCAGACTTTCTGTTGTTTGTTGTTATTGCTGCTGTTGATGACGCTGTTGTTGCAACTTGTCAACACATTGACGTAAACTGACAACAACCGCAAAGCCAGCTTATTTAATTTTAAGCATTGGAATTTGGTGTTGCCGCCTTTTGCAAATTTCATTTATTTAAACACTAATGACACTCACAATTATTTGCATTTTAATTGCAAAAAAACAAAATCTTGTTTATGTGATTTTGACGCTCGCATACTACCGCAAGCACAGCGAACATACGAAAACATATGATGGCGCTCTTTTGGCATATCGCTTGTGTGTATGTGCGTGAGTGTATGTGTGAACAGCGTAAGAGAGCGAATCAGCCAGATCAAAACGCGTGGCAAACACATGGTTTTTGTTTTTGGTCAGAAAGAGAAGTAGCAACAGCATGGATCGCTTACAGTTATTTCAAGTGTGTTTGTTTGTTGTTGTACTTTGTTTTGCACAGTGGGACAAGATGCTTGCTAAAAGTGTTCGAACATAAAAGGTTATACATCAATTAATATAACTATTTCGCACATACATACATACATTCACGTTATATATTATTTTAAATGGACGTGATTAAAATTGCCAAGAAAATAAGAATATATATAAGCACTATATATATATATATATATATATATATATATATATATATATATATAAATTATATATATATATATATATATATATATATATATATATAATTTTGATATCTATCGATACAAAACATATACATAGTTACATACTCTATTCTATGTTTCGTACGTATATAGTTGTATGGCTTTGGATATTTTATGTACATATGACAAATATATTGGAAGGTAATGGTATTTATAAAATTAATGTGTGTACACCATAAAAATTATATGTATACATGTATGTAGGTATATATATGTGCACATGTGTCACACGCTGAGAGGCAAAAAAGTCAATCACACAAACACAACCGCAACATCAGACGACGCTATCGTGTGCGTCTGACGCTGAACTGCCCATCGACACCCGCCCGCAAATAACAAAACAGCGTCGCCGACAACAATCATCGACTGTTTTCATTCTCGCTCTCTCATATTAAGTTTATTTCTCTCTTCCTATCTATCTCCTTCTGTCTTTGTGTGTCTCGCTCTCACTCATCTTTCCGCATATACTGTTTAATACTTTAGCACAAAGTATCGGCATTTAGTTGATTCAGGCTAGGTATGCTAACAACAAACAAAAACGAAAGAGCACATCAAATACAAAATTTAAGAAAGAACAAAAGGTGTTATTAATTATTGTTTTAATTATTTAAAAAAAAAAACATAGAATATAAATATAATTATTAATATTTGTTATTCATATAAATAAATAACAATTATATCAAATTGTGCGCTGCTTTAGATTTATTCCTTTTGTCGACATATTCGAGATCAGCATGCTAGCTATTGACTAAAACAAAGTGGAAACTAAAATGCCGTTACTGTTTCTACGCTGCGTGTGTGTTGCGCTCTAGTTTTGATCACGAATATACCACACTAACGCGAACGCATACTTACAAACACAAGCAGAAGCACATGTACACGCTCGAGCAGAAGCACATGCACGTATGCAGACAGTGGGGCAAACGACGACGCACTTGTTCCACGTCGTACTATTAATGAAAATGAATTGTAATGCGAACGTGTTAATTAGAGAGAGATAGCAATGAAGAGAGCGGCTTTTTATTTGTCAATGTGTTTGTGCTTGCACTGGTCGTTGCTGATGTAAAAACAAACAAAACAAAAAGCAAAGCATAAGGCGAGTAGAAAACAAAGTGTGGCCAGAATAGACACAACAACTATTACTACTACGACTACAAAAACAAGAAGAGGAGTAAAAAGAAAGCCGATAAGCAACAACAACAATAGCACGAGTTCTTATCGTTTTGCCACTCAATTATACAAATTTTCATGATTTGCTATTGCCATTTTCGTGCTGCAGCTGGCGTCGATGGCTACGCCGACAGAGCCGTCGCACACTGTAAAACATTTTGCGACGCTCACGTAATTGAAACGTCGGTGGCGGCTTTTACTCTAATTGGAATTGTTGTATGCCCGTTTTCCGGCCGGTTTTGGCCAAAGTGATTTTTTTTAACGTGGCCGGCCAAAAGTAAATACACACATGAGCAGAGATAAAATGTATATAAATACAAACATATATATGTATTCATGTATGTTTACCTAAATATGTTCAAAATGCATACATATACACATATGTATGTATGTTTGTATAAAAAAATAGAACAAATGAAGCAAAAAGAGACAGAGAGTCAGAGTTAGCGGCATTAGCTGAGACCGCGACTGCATATAAGAAGCAGAAAAACTAACAAACAAAAATTATGTGGGCCACGCTGAGCGCAGTAGAAAGAGAGAGGGAAACCCGTAGAAAGAGTGAGACGGAGAGCGCGCGCATTGGCATGATAAGAGCGGCCCCCAAAACTGTTTACTCACAGTTTTAGACGCTACTGTCCCCATGCGGTCACTATGGTCGTTGCTTCAAAACTGCTCTCTCTCTCTTTTTTTTGCTGAAATACATACAGAGTGGAAGTGTATGGAGTTATACAATTCGCTCAAATCCAATAAGCAAGTGAAATTACTTGATTGGAAATTGCAATGCATGGCAATTTCAAGAGCGGCAGCAAGAGCACAAAACCAGTTAAAACATGCCACAATTCAAAGAGAGCAAGAAAGAGGGAGAGAGAAAACTATAAACAGTTAAACAGGTGCATAACAACAATGAATCGACTGCGTGAGAGCGTGCAAAAGCTTACACCACACAAATGCAAAAATAAACAAGTAAGAAAGCTCTAGTCGGGGTGCCCGACTAGGAGATACCCTGATCCCAGTCCTCTGAGTTTTTTTTAAATTTTCCGTAGTTTGTATCGAGTATTCAAAAAAAAAGAAAACAAATAAAAATCGACATTGCGAGACCAGGATTCGAACCCGGATTATTTGCGCAACGTGCACAAACTCTACCAACACCGCCACTTCATAACTAAAAAAAAAAATAGAACAATAAAAACATTTCATCTCCACTGGTCTCGAACCCGGCCCAAGCTGCATACGAGCGGCGTCTCTACCAACGCAGCCACTTCCCTTCTTATGCGAGATGTTGCAAATTTGAACATAAGTAGCAGCTAATAATTCAGCACAATTCAATCGCAATTTCAATTCTTGGAATAGAAAAGAATGCACGCATTTGAATGTATGTGTGCACACGCATAGGAAAAATGCGTGCGCGTGGCGCTGCTGACATGTGCTTTTGCAAATTGGCCAAACGTTTTGTTTAATAACTTCTGTTTCACTTAATGGATTTTAATGAAATTTTCAGCATATGATCTACATATCCTATTGGCTTGGTTGAGATGCAAACGCCTTCACATAATGGCCCTAGTTCCAACTAAACTTAAATTCTAAGAATTTGGGGGAATTTGGAGCCGGTATCCAAAATCCAACAAAAATCAAAATTGCATAAAATATACATAAGACTAAATACAAAATTTGGAAGCTCTAGCTCTTAAGACGTTCGAGATATAATTTATTTACTGCATTTCAATAATGTTTTTATTCGATAACAATTAAATGCGAATAGTTATCGAATATTTGAAACAAACTTGACCTGCGCGTGCTATACACGGACCTACAAAAAAAATTTCAAGTCTCTAGCTCTTATAGATGCTGAGATCCACGCGTTCACACATACGGACAGACGGACAGACGGACAGACGGACAGACGGACAGACGGACAGACGGACAGACAGACAGACGGACAGGGCTCAATCGACTCGGCTTGTCGTCCTGATCAAGAATATATATACTTTATGGGGTCTGCCACGCCTCCTTCTGCCTGTTACATACATTTGCACAAAACCATTATACCCTGATTTCCCATTTTTAATGGGATCAGGGTATAAAAATAAAAGAAAAACGAAAAACAAAAACAAAAGATACGAAACAAAAACATATACACACACATACACTTGCACGCACAGCGCGTGTTGAGCGTGCACAGTATGACCAGTAGTAGTGATAATGCTATGAATCTAGGAAAGTCACGCTGCGCTGTCAACACGTGATGACAAAAAAAATCATACATACTTATAAACGAAAATGCGTGTCTTGTCAAGATAACGCAAAGGCAAACGAGCGAAGGCAATCTTTTACGTCACCATATTGTGCCGTGCCAGCAGACAGCGACAAATGTGGAGATCAACACAGATCACTTACTCAACCCCAAAACGTGAACGTAAACCGAAATGTTTAAATGGCATTTTCCTAAACTATACACACACAAATACTCATTCACGTATATATGACTGTGTGTGTTTGTATAATCATGTGATACCAAAAATAAAGAAAAATGTGAAAATCAAATAACAGCGACTGCGACAAGGCACTAAAAAGTCACAAGCAAAAGTGGAGCAATAAAGCAAACAGTCGAAACAGAAACAGCCAAAAAAACATCATTGTGTGTATACACACACACAGTTGCATATATATATGTATATATAAATGCATGTGTGCACGGCAACAGTTCGTCCATTTCTAATAGGTTGTATTTGCAATTTACAACAAGAGTAAATCTATGCAAATAGCCGCAAGCAAAAACAAAACCAAAAGCAACAGCAACCGCAAACAAACAATCAAAAGATACGCACAGCAAAAATGTCTCGGGACGTCGTCTGTATTAAATTTCAATGAAAATGAAAACAGAATGCAAAGGAAAAGCTTTTGTACATATGCATGCATGTGCGCAGACATACATATTTATTTATGTAAATAAATTCAGTAAGAACCCAATCAACACTGGACCATCGAATCCCAAATACTCTACATACATACATATGTATTTATGCAAGAGTTGTACTCACATACATACATAATTAATTAAGACGTTCCACATACATTTTTTGTGGAAATAGGTTAGATGGTTAAAATTGATTCAATCTATAATTCTTAACAATATTACCGCATATCAGAAATTCCATGTAATATGCAAAAAATTGCATAGAAAGTTATATATGTGTATGCTTACGTATATATGTATGTGCATGCTACCATATCCATATACACAAATGACAGCAAAAATCGAGATGTCGTTAATATATTTTTTTTGCTCCTAGCGCGCACACCAAAAACAAATGAAAAAGCAACAAAGAAATTGGGAAAGCCAAAATTGTAAAAACAATCTTAGCAGCTAGTGGTGGTGAGTAAATAGAATAGAGAGAGCACAGAGAGAAAGAGGGAGAGAGAAAGCGCTTCTTTATTGTTGACAAGCTTTAGAAGCAGCTCGAATGCTGCACAGTGTCGTGAGTTTGTTGTGCAATCTATTTTTGGCGGCTTGGTGATAATCATTACATATGCAATGGATATCTACCACATAGTAGCTTGTAATTTTTATAAATTTGTTTTTTTTTTTTATGAAAATACTAAATATATTTACAGTATATTTATCAAGTTGTTATTTCACGTAAAGCTATTGCAGTGTGTTAACCACTGTACACTGTGTTTGTGTGGATCGCCGACTCGGTGAGGTCGTGTCGCCGATTTCATGTTTGTTTTGTTGTTGCTGTAGTCAGGCGAAGGGTGTGTGTTGGGAGGTGGGCGAACACATTAAATTTGTTTGCATTAAATACATGTGTTAATGCACGGACGCACACACATACACATGTCAACAAGCACATATACATATGGATGCATTTGTGAGCGCACGACAAAGAGTGCAAAAATAGTCGAAAAAAATTGCAGCAAATTACAATTTGATTTTATTCTATTTTTGGGTTTCAAACGCATTTTTGTTAGAGCCTCAATCGTCGTTTTAAATCAGTTGGTCTTTTTCACTTTTTATTCATTATTTGCGTTTTGTTCGTTTTGGGTTTTTATTGTTTACTCTGTCATCGTTCTTCGTTGGCTTTTGTATTTGTTTGTGTTATTGAGTTTGATATATTTTGCTCTTTGTCGGCCTGATTGCTGAGCCGAGCAAGTGTTCCAGGTATTGGCTATGTAGCTGCTGCTTCTGTTGTTGTTGTTTTTCTTTTCATCTAACCAGCTAAATAGTTGAATAACAAATGTACAAGTGATTAATAAAAAGCAATAAAAATAAAGCAACAGCGAACAAAACGACAACAATGCAAACAAACACATACGAACACGAACGCAATACAACCATAAGGCACCAACGCTCGCTCTCCTGATTCTCTTCCTCTCTTAAACGTTCAATGGCTCTTTGTACATTTGCGCTCTTGCGGCATCGCAATGTCAACAGACGCAAAATTCGATCCCGTTTACATTGGCTACGTTCACAGTATTATGTTTAATGTGCTTAGCTTGATTGATTTTTTTAACAATTGTAATTAATTTTTTATACTTTACGTAATAGTACATTATCTTTTTACTAATCTAAATGTCACATTCGCTTTGATATTTTTGGACTTTACATACATTCAAACACACACATATATATATACATATTTATATATACTTACATGTTACATGTACTCTACTGAACTCTACAGGCGAAGCTATGAAAATCCGTTTGAAATTTTTTTGGTGGTTGTTGTTGCTGCTTTTTTTTGTATTTGGCGACGTGTTGCCTCAATTAGTGCGCATTTCGCATGTGAGAGAGCTGCACGCAACAACACAAACATACGATTCTTTTGGCTTGCTCTATTTGTGTGTGTGTGCGTGTGTGCCGGTGGATCATGAGAGAGCCAGTCAATGGCTGGGGAAGAGAGGTCATATATATATGTGTGCGCTGTGTAAGAACAAGCTGAAGTGATATATGCATGTGTATATATATATATATATATTCAAATGTATGTATATTTGTATTTACGCATTTTTTCAGCATGATCTGAATGTGTTGTTATAGTTGTTGTTGCTAAATACAAGTTTGTTATGCGTACAAACATATGCAAAAAAAAAAACAATGTATATGCGTATTTAACTACACATGAATACACACGAGTAAATAAGCATGTGTGTGCATGTGTGTATGTGTGTATGTATATGGATGTGTGTTGTGTAAGGCCAACAACTTTTTGGGAACAACTGCAACGATCAGAAACTGCGTCGATAATCTATGGATGTCTTCATACATACATATATACACATACATATATACAGACACACCTATCAAAAGAAATTTTCCAACTTCTTTATTTTCTTTCTTGAAATAATTTTAAAATAAGTTCAATCAAGTTTTTATTGTTTCGCTTGCAGCACATGCAATGCAAATACATAGATATACATACATACATACACATGTACATACATATCTAGTTCATTTACATAGTTTAAAATATACGAAATCGTTTGCTTATCACCAATTTGTAATGGACAACGAAACCCAACGAAATGAGAAAGAAAAAAAAACTGAAAAGAAAAACGAAATCGAATAAACAAATCGCCAGCACTCACATATTAATGATAATTTGCTGAAGGTTAAATTGTTAATAACAAATCGATGGCGTCGTTTGTTTGGTCTGCCGGCAAACTGGAAACTGGAGTGTGAACGCTTTTAGCTCGATCCGATCTCATAATTGTTGCTAAACAGCGTTAATGACAAATCCACACACCTGTTTATATTCAATTATTCCAGCAAACATTCGTGCCATGCCAAAATTGTTATTTCTTTTTAAATTGCGCGCCAAAGCACGTGCTTCAATTGCCAGCTGCATAGCCACAGGGGGCGTTTCTTTGTACTTAATTAGGAAACACAACATAGATGGCGCTAACTAGTATGTTGAGACGAACAATAGCCAGTGGCATAACGCTTGGACTTGGCTTACAGTAGATGGCGCAGCAGAAATCGCGCACTCACATATTTCGTGAAAACATGAACAAGAGATGGCGTAACAGGGCAGCGTTTGTGAATGACATTTAATAATATGAACAAGAGAGGGAGGTAGTACAATATCGTTGCTCTGGTGTATGTCCTATAATATAAGCTCAAGATGGCGCTAGCTCAACTGTGCAGTATATACAAGAGATGGCGCCATCAACGATATTTGGATAATTACGCAATATTTGTAAATGTGTTAAAAAAGTCCAAAGTGAACTTTTTATTAAATGAAGATTGAATAATTCTTAAAGCCCATAAGGCAAATTAACAGCTGTATTGATAAGGGGCAAAAATCAAACATATTGAGGCAGTAATATTAAGTATACGTCTTCGCTGGGCCCCAAAACAGTGTTGAAAATGTTAGAACACATTAGCACTTCAACATCTTTACTTATTTAAGTTTTATTTATGCATCGTTTTTGGTTTTTTTGTTTTAAATATACAATTGGGTACATTCAAACATGCATTCAATTTACAAAGTTTTGAGTTTTAAACGTTATTTAAGTTTTATGAATTTAAATTCATTGATAATATGCGTAATATTTTGTTTTTGTATTTTTTTTTTTTGGTTTTGTTTTGTTTTTAATGTTATGTTTTACAATTACAATACAAAAAAAAAAAAAACAACAACATTTATCTATATTTATATAATATATAGCGTAGTTTTTCTAAGTTTTTAATTTTCAGAATATATTATTTATTTTTTTTTTGTATTTTTGGTATTTTTTAGTATGTATTTTTGGTATTAGTAGTATTAACTATGTAAGCTTGACTTTACGTATAAAATGTTGGATGTTTTATGCTTCAAGGGCATTTCTAAACAAGTTTTAAGATCTTACACAATTTTCTATTATAATGCATATGTATGCATACGTATATATATATATATATATATATATATATATATATATATATATATATATATATATATAGAGTATACACATATATATTAATAGTAGTTGTTTTTTTGGGATTTTTCTTAAGTTTGATGTGGCGCTTACAGAAAAAAAAACTTTGCGGAAGGCTCTGATCAGATTTTCGATTTGAAAAATACATACATTAACGTACATACATACATACATTGATGTATATACATAAGTACACACAAGACGAACATTCATATATTATAAGTGTATACACATGCATGTACATCAGTTTGCATACATACATACACAAGTGTACATATCTACATTACTGAAGATACATACATTAGTATACATAGATAAGTGTACATACATACGCACACATACATAAGTGTACATACACACAAATGTGTTCATACATATAAATGAAATATACATACATACGTCATTATAATGTATATACATACATCATAATATTGCATATACATACATATGAAAGGAAACATACATACTTATGCAGGTGTATGTATGTAGCATCATTGCAGATACAGTCATACATCAGACTGATGTAATACATATACCATAAAATATGCATGCATACATCATAAGAAAGTATATGCATACATACATCAGTTTCATACTTCATAGCAATGTATATACCAACATACATCATAAAAATGTATGCACATACATCAATTTGGGACTGTCTTCACAGAAAGTGGCTAACGAACATTCATCCCCGCGCAGGCGCAGCCAACTTAGTGCGGGCTGTGCAGTGTTGCCAGACTGGCTTGGGAAAGGTTAAAGAAGCTGAAGAAGAAGCTGACATCTACAGCTGGCAAAAGGATTTCGTGGAATTCAACGCATAAACGTTTTGTTCAAAGTGCTCCTTATAGATATTGATTCGTATTTTCGTATTTTCGTTTAGGGTTTTCATTGTTGCTTTTGCTGTTCACTACATTGACTAATTACTGTAGGTAGCGCACCTGGCGGCGGCTGCTTTATGCTCAGTTTACTGTGCTTACGTGCTACGGAAATGTTTCGTCTCGTCTCGTCTCGTCTCGCTCTAGCTGAAGAAGCTACCTCTCTCTCGCTCGCTTTCACGTATGCGTGCTCGCTCTCGCTCTCTCTCTCTGTCCTGCTCTTTCTCTATATATCCTTCGTATATACAATGATAGTCAAACTTAGGGCTAGGCATTTCGTTTTTCGTTATTTATCCGGGCATGGCCCACACACACACAAAAAAAAAATTAGTTTTGGTAATTGTACACGTTAAACTGACTTGGCTAAGGACTAAGAACTAAGCCTAAACGCTAACGACCTACTGCCGTTGGGGCTGGGGCTCTAGACGCGTTCCACTTGCGTGTCCGTGTGGACGGCCTGCAGCTCGAGCTCCGTTTCCTCGGCCAGCGTGTAGACGCCGGGCTTGATCTGCGCCTGGCCAGCTGTGAGTCCGTCGAGCAGCGGACTGCTGAGCGTGTTTTCCGAGGCGTTGGCATAGACGGGCGCCGGCTGGGCCAGGCCCAGGCGCGAGCCGTTCGGATCCATGGTCAGTATGGGCACCAGCTCATGGTTCACATAGTCCTTCAGCACCAGCGAAGTGGGCGTGTCTGCAAAGAGGTCTGAGCATTAAAAGTTTGCCCGCGAGTGGGTTTCGCAAGAGCTTGGCGCACCTGTCACCAGTGTCTCCTCGGTGGGATTGCGCTGATAGAGATGGCCACGCTTCTCATAGTGTCAGGACGCGGGCATATAGTATTGATTGCCATCCTCGTGCGACACATCCAACATGGAGCCGCCGGCGCCGACAGCGGTCGCGGCACCCGCCTTCTTGAACTCGACCACAATGCGTATGCGATGGACGATCTCCTCGTGGATGACATTGAAGCACATGGCGGTCAGCGTCATGCCGGACATGATGTACACCGAGCAGAACCAGGTGGTGGCATTCGAGTCGCGCCGCAGCCCAGGCAGCATGTCGCCGAAGCCGATGGTCGAGAGGCTCATGAAGCAGAAATAGATGCCGTCGACAATTGGCCAGTTCTCCAGGCGGTACAGCACGGCGGCCCCAAACACTATGTAGATGATCATCATGGAGAAGCAGAGCAAGATGGGCGCCAATATGCTCAGGCCGTGCATCGAGCCGCGCGACTCGCTGGCGCTCAGCGAGTCGATGTCGGCGCCGCCCGTGGCCGCTGCTGTGGGCATGCCCAAGCCTGGTATGCCCGTGGGTGTGCCGCCACTTGAGGTAGCCGCAGCGCCAGCTCCGACACCACCGGTGGCAACACCACCACCACCACCACCACCACCACCAATACCACCGCCTGGTGGCGCCTGCTTCTCGGGCGTGGCATGGTAAACGTCGCGCACGTAGTACGGCTCCTGCATGACGGCCTGCTGCTTGCGCAGCTCCTCCTGCTGCCGCTTGCGCTTCATGCGGCGCTCCTTCTCGGCCATGCGCTTCTCGTCGTAGCAGCAGTAGCCGCAGTTCGAGCACAGGCAGCAGCACAGCGCCTTCGAGAACACCTCCCGCGCCACCTTGGCCAGAATGCTGCCCGTGCTGCTCAGGTAGACAAGGGTCAAAGGTATGCCGAAGAAGGCATATGCCACCGTCACGATCCTGCCCAGAGCTGTACGTGGTGCGATGTTGCCATAGCCTGCAGAGAGGGAGAGAGAGACGAGAGTTAGTTGAAGATGTCAATTGGAGGTGTGAGAGCGAGAGAGAGAGAGGGGGAGAGAGAGAAGGGAGAGAGGGGGGGAGATAAGACGGGAGAGGGAGAGAGACAGGAGATGAGGCTAAGAAAGTGGGGAAGACAGAGAGATAGTGAAGGGAGTAGAACGAGAGAGCGAGAAAGGGAGAGACAGGTCACACATGGAAGGAGAAAGCGAAATGCAAAGAAAGAAAGAGGGAGAGAGTGAGAGAGAGCGGAAGATTTTAAACGACGCAGAACTCAAGAGATAGAAGGATAAATTATGAAATACGCTTCATAATAAAGGAAGACATACAAAGATAAAGAGAGAGAGAGAGAGAGAGAGAGAGATAGCAGGAGAACAGGTAAAATAGTGAGGAAGATAAATAGAAATAGTGCGTTTGTGAGAGAGAGATAGAGAGAGATATGGAAAGATGGAAACAAAGAAGAGGACGCTAGAGAGAGACAAAGAGAGAGAGAGGAAAAATCTAAGGATAGCAACATAAATGTAAATTGGACAGAGCTAAACAGAGATAGAGAGAGAGCAAGAGAGAGTCAGAGAGAGAGATAGTAAAGAAGAGAACAGGCTATAAATAGAATATTTAAATTCTTCCGAAGCTTTAGTTAAAATCTCGAGGAATTTGTTGAGAATTTCATAGACTGTACAGCAAATATGACTATATAGTAGCTATATAGCCTTAAGTTGGCTTACTGCATTTCAGCCAACTTCTGTTAGCTTAACAAATCGCTATGGCATAGCGACTTGGATCGGTTTAGTCAGTTCGTGTTGGCGCTTCAGTTGGAAAGTTAGTCGTCGTTATTCTAATTGGAATTCGTGCAGTCGACAGAGCTGATTGGAACGCATCACAAGGCAATTGGCATATCTCCGCCTCGGCTTAAGCATCTGTTGCAGAAATAATTAAGCGGGCGAGGCAATAAAAGTGCCTAACAAGCTGCGTCAGGTAGGCCGCAAATGAACGTAGTTATGTGTGGCATGTGCATGTGGTTGGTGGGCGTGGCAGACGCACACACCTGTATACATTGTCGTCATGTTCGTCAGGTGTCTCATGCATAAATTGAAAATTTCTTAATTTTATTGTTGGCGCTTGACGTATTTTTATGCACACGGCTGTACACCTGCGGGGCAGGGGCAGTGGCAGGAGGCGTCTCCTGTTTTATTGCCGTGACAGTGAATGCTTGGGTTTTATGAAAGCAGCGAGCTGCCGAGTTGCGGGCGCCGGACATTAAGACGGAGCACAGTGCTCAGAGCTCGGAGCACTCAGCGCAAATAAATTGAATCAATATAAAATCAGATGAAGCAAGTCGAGTGCCGACGACACAGCCAATAGAAATAGAGCCAAAGACTTTACATTGCTGCAGGGCCTCAATCACACTCACATACACACACACACACGCTCGCACAGCATGTAATTGCGTTGACAGCAAATTTAAATGAAATCCTCCGCCTGCCCAGAAATCTATGCTATAGCAAAATGTCAATGTGTCAGAAAGCAGACGACGCAGCAGCAGCAGCAGCAGCAACAGCATCACACACCCACACGCACAGCTTGTGATTTGGGTTTGGGGCTAATAATATTGGCATTGACCCGAAACCAAAAGCCGTTGCGCTGTAAAACTCAGCTGGCGCGCTGTCAATTTGTCGAGCAAGGGGTAGGGGCAGGTTGAGCTGATTGAAGCATCTACATATTTTATTGAAAGATATTGAAAGATTTCAATATTTAGACCGTTTATTGTGGGGCGTGTGTGACAGCGGGTTGCCCAGTTAAATGCATTATTCGACGCGTTTAACATACCAAGCATACAGATATATATCCAAATGTATAGTTAGTTATATTCAATAGCAAAGCAAAGTTTGTGCTGAGTTTTCAGACGCTTTTGTTCATTGCAACGCCCGAGCTAAGCGTCTTTTTGGCAAGTTTCTTATGAAAGTTTCTTAAAGTTTTCAGAGTTTATTCTGAAAGTTATATACTGAAAGAACTATTAATCTTAGTATTTCATTTTAATTGGCATTGGCAATTAATTAGCCTGAAACACATCCAGTTAGACTATGCATAGAGTTAGAAAAAATCTAACTAGAAACTCCAATTAGAGTTGAACTGCAGCCAGAGGACTTTGTATGCAATGGCATAAATTAACACAGCTCGACAGCGCATATATACACATATACATACATGTTTGTTCTTTTCAGCACACATTTAATTTAATCTCTGATATAATTTAGTCTACGCTGATCGCCTTCCTTTCTTATTTAGACTGCCCATTTGTAGTCGCTTTCTATTCGTCCAGCCAAATCATAACGACCCTGTCAGAAGCCTATCAGTAGCCATCTCGCTCTTACTGTGCACTTTCCGGGGCTACGTTTAGTAACAGCTATCTTTGTCTCGCTCTTTCGCAGTAAGAGTATGCGGACAAAAGTACAAATGAGAAGCGAGCAAATAAGACGCAAACTCACTCGGATTAGATTTGTACAACTCTAAACAAGGTCAGCTCAGCTGCTCACTAATACAACTGCAACAAAGGCAGCCAATCGCGACAAAATATAATGAAACTAGGCAGCTGTAAAGAGACTTTGCTACTCCTTGCACAAGATGGCGTCATTATATCATAACAATACGATTTTTGATGAAATTGAACAGCTTTTGAAATGTTAAAGATATATATAAATAGTGCTATAGCTTTGTAATCCACTTATCGCTATTTTGCTTATGCATCGGAGCACTCTCATAAAGCAGGATATGTCAACGCATAAAAGCCAATTCCCAGCAAAAGCAAAAAGAAGAAGAAGAAGTAGAAGAAAAAGAAGGGCGCCTGCCCACGCTAGATGCGCAATTGATGATAGTGAGTGCTGTGAAAATGGAAAATGAAATTTAAAATTATTTTGCAACTAAATTACTTGTCTTATTGCCGTCCAGGGATTGCCGGAGTTGGCTATTTATTGTGGCACAGTCGAAGGCAGCGCCAGAGTCGGAGTCGGAGTTGGAGTCGGGGTCGAGGCTGGGGCCGGAGTCGATGCCAAATCGGGACAGAGTCAGAGCAAACCGCCTATAAATTCCCATTTATGCCCAAGACAATCATAGCGAGATGTACGCACACACACACACTCACGCACACTCGTTTACATATAAAGTGTATCCTATATACATGCGAATGTGTGTGTGTTTATTATGGGAAATGTTCCCAAGCTGAAACTAGCAATGGACGCGTGGACGTGGCAGCACGCACGATCCTTGCACGAAACTCTGATTGTGCGTGGAGATGGACTACGCAATGAACTGTTGAAGGAACTGTGACTGCACTGTGACTTGACTGTGACTTTATTTATTTTATTTATGGACAGGTATATGGTATGATATGTGATAAATTTGGAGTATATATATGATATATAAGATATATGTATGACATATATATAATACATGAGCTATATGTGTAGAATACATATGATATATGAGATATAAGTAACGAGTATATCTGATATAAGTGATATATGATTGGAATATATATGACATATGTAAGGAATATATATGTATATATGTGATCTATATGATATATGTGATATATATATAGAATATATATGATATATGCAATATATGAATGGATTATATATGAATATGCACGATATATCAGATATATGTAAGGATTATAGATGATACGTATGATATATACGATATATCAGTTATATAAATATGGAATATATATGGTATATGTAGTATATGAATGTAATATCTTAAATATTTGTGATATATGCAATGTATATGATATGAGGGCTGCCTTATATACTAACATAGGCATAAACTAACTTCAACTTAGTCAATTCTGAGTGCTACACAACTATTTCTTTGCCACAACTTTTCCGATCAAGCAAAAGCTAAACTCCAAAGACGAATCCTGCTTCAATAATGCAATGCGACTTCCCCGCATCTCTAGAAAAGAAAGTGCTTGAGCCGTCCAAAGTTCTCTGATTTCGCACCGAATAATTTCTCTTTGTTCCCGAACATCAATAACGAATGCCTGAAGCCGCTGCAGAAGCCTTTAAACAGCTTCTCTCAGGGCTGAGTGGCAAACAATTGATTCAAGCGAACACCCAAGTTTATTGACTTCCAAGTAGAATGTTTTGAAAAACAATAAAAATATTTTCATGATTTCTTTGCTATATTTTCATTAAAAAGAGGCCTCGAAATGACTTTTCACTAGAATAGAATAGAATAGAAAATGTCATAAAATTCAAAGATTTCATTTTTATTTTAGCTCAAACTTCTTTCTAAGCACAGCTCTGATCATCAGAGTTGTGTGGATACTTTATAATATTGTAAAGTATTAGTAGCAAACGAATGTCGCATAAAATTAAGGGAAGCTCTTTAGCAAGACTTTGCCCAAAGCCTATGAAAATAATATTCCATTAAAAAGGCTCAGGTAACTCCAGTTTAAAGCGACTTAATGTGGGTATGCTAACTGTTGTTTATAGTAATCAAAATTTCATTGGCATTTCGTGTTCCAAACAAATGGGAAAGCGAAGCCAAAGGACGAGCCATCTCTAGGCAATACACACTCTGTGTGTGTGTGTGTGACTGGGGCCCAGTGCAGTGGCTTAGTCGAGGGCTGGCCAATAATAATAATCATATTGTTGGGTGCTCACAGTTCTTTGTAGGCGTTCGTCCAAGAACAATGTGCGTCCATTGAAAGCCGCAAAACAATAATAATAATAATAATAAGCCGCCTGGCAAGCAGGAAGCCATGTTAATACAAATGTCCCAGTGGCTGCCTCTGCTGACTAACGCAATTGCAAACTGACAATGCGACCCGAAATTCCTCCGTCGCAGACCCCCGCCGAGGTTCTCACTCTCTGCGCCTCGCTCTTAGCCAGTTGAGTATTTTATGCAGTGGGCGGCATTTGGGGATTGGGATTGGGATAGGACTGGGACTGGGTCTTGGGCGTATTTGCTTGTCGGCCCTTTGCATGAACTGCCAAGATCAGCACAAAATTTTTGCAAATTTTATTTTATAGCATTTTCACAAGTGGAAAGTCGTGTCTATGCCTCTCACTCACTCACTCGGGCACGTTCTCTAGCCTTGTCCCTGTCCCTGGCTGTAAGTGTGTGTGCTTTGGCCATTCGGGCTAAGCAAATAGCTTCGTTTGTTGTTTTGCTCTATCAATATTTGACTTTCGGCTTGTTTTTTGTGGGTGAACCTACGAAATTACCGAGCAACGACAACAGCAACAACAGCAGCTGAAGACAAAAATTACAAAAAACAAAAATAAAAAGCGCAAACGCCAGCACTTGACAGCCCCTGGGAAAACGAACAACTGCAAAACTCTGCCCCAGCAAAGGCAGCTCACATATATCCCACACACACAGCTTAAATTGAGGTGTGTGTGTGTGTGTGTGTGTCGGAGCGCCTTGACAATGCCAATTGAAAGATATTCTTCTCACATGAGCACACAAATGACAGATGAGCATCTCTGATAAGCCACACTCACACACACACACAGATTGTCAGTCTAACTGGATTTGTCGAAATTGTTCAGAATTCAAAGTTTTACAGCTATGGAATTTGCAACATTTTACCTTATATATGTTTATATATCCATGTATATATAGCTACATACTGCCTCTTCTCTAAATTGTTAAATTGGTCAAATCGACCTAAAGGGAAAACCTATTCGAGTGATTAGCCTCATTTTCTCATTTCTCTGTGTTTGTTATTTGCTGAGCTTTAATTGCTTTTCATGATTGCTTTTCGCCATGCTTCTTGCTTTGCTTTTCGCTATACTTCTCGCTTTACTTCTCGTCTTGCTTCTCCCTATGTTTCTTGCTTTGCTCTTCGCTATGCTCCTAGCAATGCTTCTCGCTATGCTTCTCCCTATGCTTCTCGCTTTGCTTCTTGCTTTGCTTCTTGCTTTCCTTCTCGCTTTGCTTTTCGCAATGCCTCTCTCTACCTTTCCTACCTTACTTCGCTGTGCTTGAAGCTAAGCTTCGCAATGCTTCTCCCTTTATTCTCGCTGTTCTTCATAGTAAGCTTGTTTCTGCACTTCATGCTATGTTCTTGTTATATTTCATGCTCCACTTATGCTTCTCACTTAGCTTCTCATTATGATAACCAGCGACACTATGCTTCTCCCTTAACCTTATCATTCTTTCTTATTGCTATACTATTCACTTTATACCTGTTTCTCTTTGTGCTACTCTCTATGCATCTCGCATATCGCTATACTTCTACATTAGGCTCTCATTATGCTTCCCGCTTCTTACTAACTTCTTACTATGCTTCTCACTAAGACTCTCGTTACGCTTCTCATTGAGCTACAAGTTAAGCTGCTTCATTATACACTCCACTAATCTTCTCACTAAGCTTCTCACTATGTTATTTATAGAGCTTCTCGTTCTATTTCTCGCTAAGTTTCTCTCTGAGCTTCCAAATTTTCCTTTTCGTTAGGTGGCTCTCTGCGCTTCTGCCTAACCTCACGCGCTGCATCTCTCATCATTTCATGTTTCTTGCTTAACTAATCACCATGATTCTCTCTGCTTCTCGCCTTATCGAACAATGTATTTAGCTCTATATAGCTTATAATGCTTCCCTCTGGGCATCGCTCTACAGCTCTCGCTGCAGTTCAATTACTCTGCTTCTCTCTGCTCGCAACGTGGTCTATGCTCTCGGTTACACGTTGTGCTTCTCGTCACGCTTCTCACTTCGCACTGCACTTAGCGTTATTTTGTGCTTGGGTTTTACGTTTGGTTAATTAAACTGGAATATCGAAGCGCCTGAGTTCATGACGCCATCTCATCGATCCGCTGTGGTCTGTAGTCTGGCTTCTGTGGCCGTGTCAAAAGGTGAATGGGTCGTGGACCCTATTGCGGCGCTATCTAAAATCAAGTGCACGAAGTTCACTTGATGTTCTCACCACTGAAGTAAAGCAAATTTCCGTTTGGTGGAACATAAAATTTATGGCCCACGGCCATGGCGTAATGGCACAATGCAGCCAGCTTGTCGGGCAGCCACACATGGCATTTGCTCTCTCTTTCTCTCTCTCTGTCGCTCTCTTGGTGTCTGCTACTCTGTCATGCATGTGCTAAGCACTGGTCTGGTGGGCACTTACCAATTGTGGTCAAAACGGTCAGCGAATACAAAAACGCTTTGGCGAAATTCCATTCATGCGGTGGTCCACCCACGCCGACGCCGCCGGCGAGGCGATGATGATGAAAGTGTGTGTGAAGGAGCACGGCTTCCGTGGCTGGATTGTTGGCTGAACCAGCTGAACCACCAGTGCCACCCCCAGCAGCAGCACCACCACCACCACCACCAGCAGCAGCAATCGAATGTCCGGCAGCCACATCGTCGTGTGATAATTGCAGCATAACATCCTCGTTCAGTCTCTTGATTAATTGGTCTTGAAACTTGGCAATTTCAAGTGCGGCTAATCTGTGAGTGAGAGAGACGAGGTGCGGTGGGGTTGAAAGGGAATAAGTAAGTAGTTTGATAGCTAAGTGTGAAACAGAAATGGGACGCTTTTGCTTACTTTGTCCAGTTCTCCTTGTAGAGTATGTTGAGAGAGACGGTTATGTCCCAGATATTCTCAATGGTGCGCTGTCGTACATCATAAGTGTCCGGCGATAGGGCAAACTGCGCCTGCCCCCCATCCATATCGTTGTCATCCAATCCATAAACAAAGTCATTCGATGCCTGACCGTACGCGCCACGCTCGATGCCATGGCCCAGATCCTGGCCCTGGGCAACTGCAGCGGCCACCGTGTCATTGTCCGTGTGTGGTCCCTGCTGCTGTTGATGCTGTGGCTGGTGCTGTGACTGCGTCTGCGTCTGCGTCTGCGGCGACCTTTGCTGTTGATAGATGCCGTTGCTGTTCCCATTGGTGTTGCTGTTGTGGCTGTTGCGCTTGGTGGATGCCAGCGTATGCTGTTGATGCAGCAGTGCCGAGTCCTCGTTCTCGATGGTTAGGAATATAAAGGAGCCTGCAAACAAGACCAGCAAACAGCATTAGACTCATGGGACTTTACACAGACAAACAACGACAACATAGTGTTAGCCTCCAAAATAAGCAACGGCAACTCATTTGTATTGTCAGCATAGTGGGGCTTGGGGCTTGGGGGTTGGGGTTTGGGTCTTGGGGCTTGACTGCTTTGGCCAAATGGCCAGCCAAGCTGGCCAAGAGTCATGCACGGCAATCATCAGCTCTTAAATAGCCCAATTTTATGGCCAACTTCGCATTGCAATTGTGTTGCTTAAATTGTGCCCATTCAATTTCTCTGTATTTCTCTGTATTTCTCTCAATTTCAATTCCAATTCAGAAATTTGCCAAGAATTTGTCCGAAAATCGTTGCTTTGTCAAGCTAAGCCAGCAGTAAGTCCTAAGGAATTTATTTTACGGCCTTTTACACAGCAATTACAAGTTAAATCAGTTATTGTTTTATTACATATATTACAAGGCTTTTAGATATTTTACTTTGACAGAGCAAAGGCTGCATTTTGTCCCAATTAATACGAAATGTACAAAATATTTATTCATCTCAAATAAAAATGATTTTTGTAATTTTCATACTCGTTTCCTCGTTCATTCTGGTTTCAATTTTCAAAAATAATTAAATCGAATAATTCCCAAATCTTTATTCTGCAATTGACTTAAATAATCGCTTTCATTGTTCACATATAGTTGTTCTCACTCAACTTATACTTCCTAACTTATGTATTCCTTTGTTTTAAGCTTTTTGCTTAGTTTCTCTTTAATTCTTAGCTCAGCTTAGTTTCTTAGTCGCCTTCTTTAAGTGTTTAGGCTTGCTTAGAATCGACTGAATTTTAAAGTTTTATATTTTCTCTCAACTTTCACTAAGTAAAACTTAGCTTCTTTCTTCTGCATTGCCTTTTTAGCTTTTGTACTTTAAGTCTCAAGTTATCTGTGATAATATTTGTAGTCAATAATGAACTCTTTGTTCTTTTACCATTTTCCCAGTCTCTGTCTGCATCCCTTTCTTTCTCGTTCTGACTCTCTCCCTCCCAGCTTGTCGCTCATACTCTTTACCTCCTTTTGTGTGGCTCTCCCTCTCTTTCTCTCTCATTCTCTTTTTATATCGCTCTCTCTCTCTCTCTCAATCAATCAATCTCTCTTACTATCTCTATGCTCATCCTGTCACTTTATCTCTGTCGTTTTCTGTTTCTTTTCTTCTCTATATCTCTCTTTGTCTCTCTTCTTTTCTATTTCTCTATCTTTATATATATTTTTATTCTAACACTTCCTTTACTTGGGTCTATTTATTTATTTTTATTCTCTCTCTTTCTTCCTTCCTGTCTTTCTCTGCCTCTCTGTCTCAATTTCCTTCTCTTTTGTCTCCCTCCCTCTCTTTTTCTCTCTGTTTTACTCTCTCTAATTTTCTTCTTCTCTCTGTGTCCCACAATCTATTTCTCTCTCTGTCTCTGCCTTCCTCTCCCTCTCTTTCTCTCTTCCCTCTAGCGCTAGAACTATCAAATGGACTTCAGGCTTGACATCGAACTCTTCTAAATTAAGTTCAATTCATCAAAACATTGACATTTTTAAGATATTTGCCCGTCGTGGGGACAGGCCTCTAGGAATTCCGGTCCATCAAAAAAGGGCAACGGGTCATGACGAATAGTCAGTGCCCAGTGCCCAGTGCACAGTGTAAAGCTTGACATTTGCTGCACAAATTCCGAGGCTGAAGCCTTGTCACTCACATAATGTCTATGCTGATCAACCAACACACTCACTCACACACGCACACACACACTCTGGCGCATAGGCAAACATGTGCTGCTGTAGCGGCATTTGTCAAGTTTGTGAAAAAGTTTTTCTGCTACACTCGCCGTAACTTGAACAACATTTTTCCATTTTTTTGTTGCTTTTTTTTGGGTCTGCAAATGATATTATGAGGGGTATGATGAGTCGATGTCGTCGACAAAAGCCAACACATGTCAAAGTTAAAAATAATACATGAGCGTGTGTGGCAGCACTGTGAATTGGCGGCTGGACGGCAGCAGCAGCAGCAGCGGCGACAGCAGCAGCAACACAAAAGAAGCAATTGTTGTTGTTGTGCTTGGCCAACTTGAAACTTTTGTTGAAGCGTTAAAATGCACGCAAAATGGAGTACACACTAGCACATATGCATAAACACGCACGCACACACACACACACACAAACACACACGCGCACAGACACACAGTTAGCTGTCAAATGGGCGTGTGCTGACGTCACAAACTCACGCACCGGAGCCTAGAGAAAGTTAAATAATTGTTTGTGTCATTTGATGATTTCCTTTAACAAGGCAACACGGCTAACTTTTTGCGCAGCTGTCACATACAGCTGTACACACGCTTACACACACGCACACACACGCACACGCACACACATGCTTGCTGGAGATGAGCTACAGCGCAATTTTGAGCAACGTCTTCCTCAATGAATGGGAAAAAAACCAAAGAAAACTCTGAAGGCAACATTTCAATTAGCCTTAAATGTCTTCAACTATTTTTCGATGTTATAAAATTGATAAGAAATTAATTAAAATTTTTTTAAATAATAATATAATAATAATTATTAATTATTAGTTGAATCTAAATCAAAATAAAAATATAAATAAATTATATTACATACATTAGAAATCCATTTGCATTTTTATTTTGTTTGCAGTTGCCATATGTGTGAAAAAATGCAAGCTGGCAACACTGCAAAGATCTCATCTAATGCTAATTATTTAAGGAATTGTTAACAATTGGTCAAAAATTTATGAAAAAATCTAACTAGACTTACGAAGCTGATATATGTCTAAAAAAGTGGCTCTAAAATATTGAGTTCATGTCAAATAGTTAACTGGCTGTTAAAGTTAAATGGATTGCTGTTTAAAATTCTGCGACTTTTTCTGTGTAAAGTAAAGCTGTGACAAAGTAAAGCTTGACTTTCAGAAATCTTTAGAAATGTTGTGACTAGCTGAAGTAACTGTGCTAAGTAGCAGTTTCATATGACAAGTAGAACTAAATTTGTAGAAAGCTTATTATAATTAAAATATATAATTAAAAAATATATATTATTAAAATATATATTGTCTTGAGCTGCTGTGACTTGCTCACTCAATCGTGACAAGTAGCAGTTTCGTTCATTCTTCGTTCAACTCTGACAAAGCTGAAGCACAACTCTTAGATAACTTTTATATGATGGGTCATAAAATGTTGTGACTTGCTCACTTAACCGTTAATAGTAGCAGTTTCGTTCCTTACACCCTTCAACTCTGACAATGTAAAGCTTAGCTCTGAGAAATCTGCCAGCTTCAGTGACTTTCACGCTTCGCCGTGATACGTTCGGCATCTCCGACGCCCCTTCGATTTGTTTAAAGTATTTGATGTGGCGCATGTGCTGCCTGGCTGCCAGCCAGCCTGCCTTTTGCATGCTGCCTATTTTGTCACTTTGTCTCGCAGCCTGTCACTTCCGTGGCCGACATGTTCGCACAGCCGTCTTTGGTTTCAAATGCGAGTACACATGGCTGGCGACACGGCAGCAACATGACAGCGATGCCAATGTGTGGGATGATAATGCCAAACACACTCTCACACACACACTCACATACACACACACACACATAATTGTCAGCCGCATAACTTCTTGAGTTTTCGGCCTTGTGGCACAACTCGCGGCCGACGCCATTTTGGCGTTTTCTTTCCATTTCGCATGCGGCTGGCAAAATGATTAATTAAATTTATCACATCGTTGTTGCTGCCGCTGTTGTTGATAATTTAAACGTCGAAATTGTGACAAGATACATTAGGTATCTGTTGTTACAACTGCTCAGACACGAGCCCTCTCTATCTCCATATCTAACTCTAACTCTAACTATAACTGTATCTGTATCTGACGCAAAGCAGCCGCAAAAGTCAGCGGCTTGAAAGGGAAATGTTGCGTTAATTAGTCAACATAACGAAAGCTCCTGAGGACAAACAGCAATGTGACAACAAAATGTTTATACAACTGATAGTTTCTCAGTCTAACTATGTGTGTATATATATATATATATGTATATATATATATATATATGTATATATATATATATATGTATATATATATATTTGTCTGGCTATAATTAATCTAGCGAAATGCCACAGTTGCTGTCCAAATTTAATGAGCAGCTTGACTCGAGCGTCTAGATGTCAGCGACACGTTACAAATGAGCTCGGCTTTCTCAGATCTGCCTTAATTGGCCTTCAATTTAAGGACTAATCTATAAATACTATCTGTTCTTATTCGTGTTTAAAAACGGAACTAAACGAAAGAAGCAAACACCTTCCTTCGACAACTCTTTTAATGTTTCGCTTTTGGGTCAGCCAAAAGTTGCACCTAATTTTTTATAATACGAGGTCTGCTCAAAGAGTATCACGAATTTTGTATATGTTCTACATAAATGATTTTTATATACCTGAAATTTATTTTAACCCAACTTAGTAAACTCTTAAAGATGTTATTCCAATCCACGAAGCTCTTCATAAAATCATTTTTCTACTAATTTCAGCTTCTTCTTATCTATTGTCGCCTATGAGAACAAGGCTGCAAAAACAGCTGAAATGATCATTTTATATAATATATATATTATATAGCCATATTCTGATTTGAGTCAGTGTCATTTCAGCAAAAGAGAATCGATGCCTGAAGCCATGAGACAACTTGACAAACGTTTCTCAATCAAGCTTAACAGCTCACTCCTTCAGATACTTGAGCATATTCGTAGGCTTTTCTCAGTTTGGATGGGGCAATGCCGACTCTAGACTTACCGAGCAAAGTGTAGGCCAGTAGCAGCATGCAGATGCCTAAATTGGTGAGCAGAGCGGACCAAACCGTTTGAGCTGTTTGCTTGCGCTTCTTGGTTTTGGTGGCATAGCCAGGCGGTGCCTTGGCCTCGGATGCACTGGGCCCAGAGCCGAAGCAGGCGCACCAGCCCTGGCGCCGGGGACGCTGCTGCGACTGCCCAGCGGACGTCGTCGATGGTGGCTCTTTGCGTGTGGGCACTGTATTGGCTACCAGCTGCAGGGGCAGCAGCTTGGCATTGCTCTTCAATGTGCCGCAATTGCTGTTAATGGAGCTGCTGGCGCTGGTCGCCAGGGTGGGGGCTGGGGGTGGCAATAATTCGGTGACATAGCCAATGGTCGAAGCTGTTGGGTATTTAAGTATGCCTGCTGGCTGCGGCTGTTGCGTTGCCGGCTGCGGCGGCTGCTGCTGTTGCTGCTGCGTTGCCACTTCAATGTCCTCCAGCGTCGGCATCGGCAGCAGCTGCGTCGGCAGCTGGGTCGGCAGCTGGGTCGGCAACTGGGTCGGCAACTGGGTCGGCATCTGGGTCGTCAACTGGGTCGGCGTTGTCAGCGACATGGATGTCAGCGACATGGGCATCATCGTCGTCGGGTTCGTCGGCTGCTGCTGCTGCTGCTGCGGCTGCAGCGTTGATGAAGTCGTAGTCGGGTTCGTCATCGAGGTGATCGTAATTGGGATGAAATTGGTAGGCGTGGGCGTCTGGATGGGGATCAAAGGGGAAGTTGAAGGCGTCGATGTCGGCATCGGGATCGTCGTCGTCTTGAAAGTGCTTGTTGAAGGCGGCGTGGACAGCAGCAGCGGCAATGTGGGCGTTCCTGCCCCGACGCTGGATAAATTGGATAGTACGCCAAAAGAACCGTAACTGCTGGTTGACGTAGTCGGGATGCCGCCATATCCCAGACTCGTGGCTGCCCCATAGCTCTCTCTGTCCCCGCTGTACTCGCCGCATGTAACTCTCTGCGACGCAGGCGGCGGCCCAGATGGCATCTGTATTGTTTGGTCCGAATTCATCTTGCATTTGTGGTGCTGGTGTTTGCTCCTGGCGTTCGGTTAGCTGCAAACGAGACAAGTACATAAATTAAATATCAATTATATATGACTATAATACAATATCTATCAAAACTGAGTAACAAGAAGTCTTCATAAAATTTGGATACAAAATCAATTTGAACTTCTTTTATGCTGACCCAGCAAGAGTGTTACTGTTGCCAATAGTTATATTTCAACAGCTATTCAAAAAATCTACAAAGTTTATTTCTTAAAATGTTGCATAAGATTTGCCATTTAATCAAGAAGCGTCTTACATTTGTGGAATTTGTGGAAATAATCTGAAATATTCAACCAAATTCCGGCTCAACTGTTGAGCGTGCGTAATTTGAGTTTTATCGTGAACTCTGTCGTCATTAGACTTCAACGTGCACGCAATTCTGCACATAGCAAAAGAAAAGTATTTTTTTGCAGCTTAAGCCAACAGCCAGACAGATATTGTCACGAAAACAAGAGCGCATAGTCGCCTTAGCAACCAGCTCTTAGCAGGTCTCAGAAATGTTGACGCTGAGCCAGCACTCGAGACGCATTTGCCGGAATAAAAGCCGACGCTAGAAGCACAGCTCTTTTGTGATCATTCTAAGCTCATGAAAATGTATGTAACAGGCAGAAAGAGTCGTGGCTGAAACAATTAAGTATATATATTCTTGAGTTGATTGACTCGTTCGATCTATGTCAGCTTGTCCATTCATATGAATGCTGCGATCTCATTAGTTACAAAAGCTTAAAACTTGAAATACATATTTTTAAAGAGTGTTTTTTTTAGAGAGGAATGCTTAGAATACATAAGTTTTCGTCGAATCATCAATACACTCATGGAAAATTAATATTTGTTGCTAGGCTGGCGGATCCATTGGTCGACATGTCTTCAAAAACAATATTGTGATGATACTTATGATGGTAATCAAAATTTATGTTTTGTAGCAGTTATTAAATAAATTATATCTGAATACGAATGTCATAAAATTTTAAATTTAATAAAGTTTATTTTATTGATATTAAAAGTTAATTATTTTTTTTTTATTTTAATTTAAACTTATGTAAATCTAAAAGAAACATTTGGTATATACCATACGTAGCTTGAGCTTAACATGTTTTCTCCATAAGCTGCTAAATTTTTCAGGCTTAACTACAATGGAGTAAAATCTAGCTAAAAGTAGTCGAAGCTTAAAGTAAAAAAAGAAAACACTTAAAAATCTACAAAAATCTGTTGAGTTTTGTAGAAGTTGCTCAAGCTTCGAGTAAAGACTAAAGGAAAAATAACTAGGTTCAAAAAGAAGCGCTGACAGTGTCATAGAGAGCTTAATATCTTAACATCACAAGCTCTGTTTACTAGCCCGGGTCATATTCCATTCCGAGTCTTTATTTAATTTGAGTTTTATTGTCTTAATTTGTTGTTGCCCTCCGCTTGGTTGCTATTTCGTTCTCTGTTCTCTATTTGCTTGCGTCTGTTTGCAAAAAATAGAAGTAGAAGGAGAAAAAACAGCTCGTGAAGTGGAAAAGACCTTGATGCTGTCCGAGCTGTCCACCTTGCGGCAATATTCGCACCTGACCACGCCTCAGATGTGCGCCCAAACATTTACCTTGCACCTGCATGGGAAATGTGCAACAAATTTTGTGCACTTCAACTGAATTATTGCCATTGTTGTTGCAACTGGCTTGCCTAGTTGTTTTTGTTGTTGTTGCAAATTGTTACTTGGCACGACACTCGACGGCCTTTTGACCGGCTTTGCCAATGCAACAACACCGACAACGGCTGCCTCGTTGTTTGCTTTGCTTGGCGGGGCGTGCAGGTGGGAGCAGGCGGGACTCGGTGGCAGCTTAAAATATGCAACGCACACTTAAGCAACTCAGTGGCAGCTGCCGCTCTGAGGCGTTCATAATTGCCCAAGCAGCTATACGCCTACATTGTGCCGCCTTGAACGCATACACTCGCACCTGCGCTGCTTGTGAGCCTTCAATATACCCTGGCGAGTGTATAGAAAAAAGTAAGCTTAAACTAAATTGTTACTTATATAAACTAGTTTAAACTATTTGATTTAACTCGTTTTGCCGCTACTCCTTGCTGCAATTCTCAATATATAAGAAACAAGCTCTGCTGCTCTTTTGTAAAGTATAAAGTTTAAAACTTTATTTTTTAAAATAATAAATAAATATTAAAATATTATTTATTAAAATATTTATTTATTAAACTTTTAATATATAAATGTAGTTCGCTTCAAATTTAAAATGTTTTCAACTGGGGAGTCTTCTGCCCAATAGCTCCCCTACAATTTTAATGAATTTCAATATTTTTCTCGTTATATATCTTAATATAATAGAATTTATATGAATATGAATCGAACTAAATTTGATCTATTTGGAGCTTTACTCTATCTTTCATTTTCAATATGAATATATAGTCTAACTTTAGTCTGGTATGCCCATTGGCATCACAGCTGCGCAGGGTATTCGAGCCTCAGCATCTCGAAGAAAATACATTTTTGTTTTTCTTGCTTCTTCTTTGGCATTTCTTTGCATTCATTTGCGCTTTTCCAGTTAGCTGGGGGCTAATCAGCCGACGCTTTTCTTTCGCATTTCGCAATGCTTTGCTCTGCACTAATTGCCAGCCAATGGATTTTTCGGAATGCGTTTTCTAATGAAAACTAAACAATTTCCACGCTCACATGCATTTCAATCAGTCGGCAAATACAAACAATGCAATTGAATCGATTCTGCACAACTTTTCCTTAAAGGCGAAAGAGACAGCTATACACTGTTTAGGTGTGTGTGTGAGAGCGAGAGCGAGGGGGAGACGAGCTGAATTGGTTCTAGTCAAAGCAATAGCTATAAGCCGCTTAGGCGGCACTGCGACCTTTACGCAATCGCCTCAGCAGGCGGCGTCGCTCGGCTTCGATTGGGTTGTCCAATTGCCAAGGCGATTAATTTCGGGTAATTACAATTTAATGAAAATCATTCAATTGTGCAAATTAATGAAAATGTCTGCACAGTTTAAGCCAAAACCATAAAGTGGCCAGCACTGGCCACGCGTTTGCACAGTCTCAGACCACAGTGGGCGTGGCAGCTGCCTAATGCTCCTTAATTACTCGCACTAAGCTCAATTGAAACTCAAAGGGCGCACGCAAATCCTATCAATGACAAATACATACACAGACGTACGTATGCCTATACACATATATATATATATATATGTATATATATATATATATATATATATATATATCTGAAGCCATGATCATAATACCTTGAAGCATGGGCGTGGCTGTTGGGCATAGTCGACAGCCAAATACTCTAGGCCCAGCTGACGCAATAATTCTACATGTTGGTTGTGCTTGAAGCTGTTTGGCCTAACTGAGATATAGATTAAAGGAAATCTCCTTTCTTAAACGTGTATATATAGCAATCAGGATGACTAGTGGAATCAGCAAAGATCTCTGTGCGTTTGTCTGTTGGCCTTAACAACTATTCTAAATGAGTAAAAAAGAAGTTTAAATGCCTAATAGTTATAAAGAATATTTTGGCTGTAATTAATGAAAAAAAATATATATATGTATATATATATATACATATATATATATATATCTATTATATATATATATATAAATATATATATTTAAATATATATACGATCCGCACGATCAGTAGTTGTCTATATAGTGGCATGTATTAGTCTGTCCTTCATATCATGTAAAATGAGTTAAAAATAAAAAAGTTACTCAACAGCAGCAAGAAAACACTCATTTGTTACACATGTATAGCATGAGTTAGCTTAGCTCTGTCTGTTCGCATTTCTTTCTGATTCTAACTCAATTCAAGATGCGTGTAAATTCTCACTCAAAAGGGGCTCAGCTGATCTGCTGGCGTTGTCTTTTGAGTGACTTTTGGGTATAAAAGGGCGAGCATCGGCTGCGGGCGATCAGTCAATTTTCTGACCTGGACTGGGTCAGTCGCAGTGCAGTGCAGTGCAAGTGGTGAATAAATTTAAGTTTTTTTTTGTTAAATTGTTTAAGTTTAAAAAATTGTTTTGTTTATAAATATTTAAATATATATTTAAGTTTTTTTGTTTTTGAACATTGTCAATTTGTTTAATAAATATTTAATTGTTTAAGCGTTAGAAATATATGATTGTTAGTATTTAAGTTACTTTTAATTATTATTAATAAAAACTAATTGTTATTGTAATAATGAAGCTTGTCATAATGTTGATTAGCGATAATGATCATTTAAGTACATAATTATTTATGTATATGATCATTTCTGATAATTATCATAAAAGATAATCATCATTAGCGATATGATTTTATCATCATAATTTGCTAAGGGAGATCCAAGTGCTTATGCTGTCTTGCTCTCTTTAAAATTGTTAATTACTAAATACTCTTGTTATATAAATACTCTTAGTCTTAGTTTTACTCTTAGTCTTAGTCTTGATCTTAGTCATACTTTTACACTTAGTTTTAGTCTTAGTCTGTTAGTCTTAGTCTTAGTGTGAGTCTAAGTCTTTGACTTACTCTTTCTCTTGATCTTACTCTTAATCTTAATCTTATTGTTTAGATAGCATTTTATTTTATTTTATTTTATTTTATCTACCTCATTTTTGTGATTTAGTTCAATTATGTGCTTAACGTTTATCATAGGCAGAGAATTTTTTCTCTTTATTTTAATTTTAACATTATATATTATATTAAATATTTACAAAAAACACTAACTTGTATATGTATATATGCTGTATACATGTATATATGTATAACATGTATTCATATTATGAATATTTAAAAACAAGAATACATAAATGTATTACATATAAATATATATTTAATATATTATATAACAATAACATTGACAAATGTTTGCAGAGTAATCTATTTATGTGTTGCAAAATGAATATATTTGACTATATATTTTTAAAAATAAATAAAATATCTAAAACAAATAAAAAAATAAAAAAATAAATAAATAGTAAAAATAAATAGAAACAAATAATATTAATACCTATCTTTAATATGCTTCAGTAATAATTTATTTATTTTTATTATATATGTACAGACATATATGTTCTATATATAAGAATATGCATTGACTTGTTTTTATACAGTGAAATTGTAAAATTTCGATTTTTGTTATATTTCGGATGCCGGTTTCAAGTTTTCTAATTTAAATTCGAGTTCAGTTGGGAAAAGGGCCAATATTTGAAGGAGTTTGCATTTTTACTCAGCTGACAAGTACTCCAATAGAATATGTAGATCAATGCTGACAACTTTATTAATCATTCCGGCGAGTTCTGTATCGGGCCCGACTATAGCTACTAGAGTAAGAACAAATTGGAGCAAACTGATCGAAAGATCACTTCAAACTATTTGAACATATTTTACGAATTTTTCTGGCTTTCTCTCTGCCATTTCTCTTGGCCGGCTTTCACGCATTGCCGAAATGGGAGCAGCTGGCTGGCCATATTCAGGATTTTAAGTTTCATCTTTTTTGGGTTTCGCCCTTTTATTCTCTGTTGGAGCAAACCAATTAGGCAACCCAGCGGCAACGAGCACAACAGCAATGGCTTTCGTTTTTCTTGACCATTTTCGTTTTTCATTTTTTTTCTTTTTTAGTTTTTTTTTCTTTTTTCGAGGGTCGCTGTTGCTTTAAACCAAGTGCGCTTATTGGCTCAGTTGGAGACGAGCGCAATTCCACTCTTTCCGTCTAGTTGGCTGTCTAACTGTCTGTCAATCTGTCTGTCTGCCTGCCTGCCTGCCTGTTGGCTTTCATCCATCTCAATTTACTGCGTAAGGCTTTTGTCAACGGCAAGAAAATTGCTGTCAAAAATTGCAATCCCAACAGAGGGACAAACAAACAAACAACGAAAAAAATGAAGAAGAAGAGGAAGATATATATATAAGCCGTCTCGTCTGGCCAGCAATGGGCCAAAGCTAACTGGTAAACGTAATGGGCAACTGGCACTGTAAGCGGGCCTGCAACCGGCTTTATAACTGTAACTGCTGTTGACCCAACATTTCGATAGAAAACACAACGGCAACCAAACCGAATACCAAATGCTCCCTTAGCTGCAGCCTTTCTTGCCACAGATTGAACTCTGCGCAACTGGCAAAAGTTTCTGGTATAAAGATGGACTAGGCTGCGTTTGTTGGTAAACAAATTGATATTAGAGATTCGTAAGCGTATCAAAAAGAGGCTTTGAACAGAGTTACTGAGTTGATAATGATATTCTGGCTTATAATTGAAATACACCATTTCAAGATGCAATTCCCAGAACAACTTTTTCATTTAGTATGCCTCTGTGGTTAGTTCCAACGTCTATTTGTTAAAATTTCAGACTAGTTAAAGTTGCGATATATTGCAGCTACAGCTAGCTGCTCTATCTGTTTGCCACTTCTTAAATAAGCAGCTTTTCATGGAGTTCGAAGACCATAACGATCAAGGCCACATCTTCAATGTGTTACATGCTGCCTGGTGAAGCTGTGATACCATTGCAATGGGCACACAACGAGTAAGCAATGCTTAAATGCTTTTGGTGCGCAGCTGCGTCTGTGTGTCTCAGGACGGTTCGCACTTGTGTTGATAACCGACCAGCGATGCCATGTTTGGCTGCCTGTCTCTCTCTGTGTGTGTGTGTGTGTGTGTGCGTCTGTGTATGTGCGCAAACATAAACAACAGTTATGCTTGAACAACGGCCAAAGTTGCATTTCCGCTGTAACCGTTTTCCGCACGGAAATGCGTTCGACGCGTGTTTGAAATATTGGCCAAAGTCTCTGCGGCCGTGCGGCCGTGTAGCTCTGCGGTTGCCGCCTCCATTTCTGTCTGTCTGATTGTCTCTGTATGTGTGTGTGTGTGTGTGAGTGTATTGTTTTGCCAGCTGCAGCTACAAGCGGCTGCTGTGCGCGTAATCATTTCAGCGGCAAACGCCAAATGCCACGCCCCAGTCGCTGCTCCGCCCCGTTGACATCCGTTCATTTCAGCTCATTTGAGCGAACGTTGCCTGGCCACACTTTTATTTAACTTTTCATGCTCGCTGATGAGGTCACCAGAGCATATTGGCTTTGGACAATATTCGTTAGGGACTGGAAATGGAGTATTTATTGCTGCTTATCCTCGTCTAGGGCTTGTTGGATATGACAGCTGGGAGGCGTGGCAAGGAGGCAGTAACTATTCTTCATTCGTAGGTGCTTCGTAATTCTGACAATTTTTTGCTTCGCTTGAGCCATGAGCGAGTATTGTTCTGTCAGGTTGCTGTTGGCTAGCAACGTTCTTACTTCGTTTTGTTGAAACTGTTGCATTCAACTTTGGAGCAAACAGCAATTAAAGAGTAAAACTTTGTTGTTGTTGTTTATTTGTTGCTGCTGATGGGGCACATCCACTTTAAAACTTTTGATTCATTTCGATTCGTAACGCATTTGCTTCGCCACTTGCTGCGGCCGGCATCCGCTGGCATATGAACACGTTTACGTCCACGTCCACGTCCACAAATATATGTATTTGAGACCCTTAGCTTCACTTTTTTCTCTTTGGCAATATATTTCACCTGTCGATTTGAGATTTGATTCAAGAATGTTCGTGAAATATATGTCTGAATATGGCATGATAAAAAAATTGGAAAAATATATAAATAATTTTAATAATAATGTTAATATTTAAAGTAATAATAATAACAATAAAAATAAAAATAATAATAATTATAATTATAATAATAATTGTAATAATAATAAAAATAATAATAATAATAATAATAATAAAAATTATTATAATAATAATTGTAATAATAATAATAATAATAATAATAATAATAATAATAATAATAATAATAATTATAATAATAATTGTAATAATAATAATAATAATAATAATAATAATAATAATAATAATAATAATGATAATAGTTGGATTGATTGCTTGATTTCCTACAAGCAATATATATAAATATATATATATATTCCATATATTTCACATTTGTTGAGTATGTACTTGAAGCGATTCCCCATGATTCTTCACATCAAATCATATGCCCTCGTTTCAATGTCATATTCTTGACATTTACTCAACTTCATATGTCCCTGTTTCAATTCCATGTGTTCTAACTATTCAGCCTATTGCTTTTTGTTTCGTTTGCATAGCTTTTACTTATAATTTTGTCCATGGTCCACTCTTTCACAACTCAATCGTATTTTTAACCATTTCATTCCATTTAATTTACTTCAGCTGCATTTCAATTCGATTTCTCTGCATCTCGTACGCATTTCAGCTCATGTCCGTTTCCTCAGTTTCGCAACTCTCTCACTTTCGAGCCATTTGCATTTTATTTCCATGCTTCTCCAATACGCACCCATGTACGTTCCATTTGCCATTTGTTTCATAATCGGTTTGCATGGAAAGTTTTAATTTCAACAAAAATAAAGCAAGAGAAGCGATCAAGAGAGCTATTGAAAACGAAACTCGCAGTTTGCATCAATTGAAATGCATTTATTTCGTTTTCGCTCGGCTCGTTATATGTAGTTTTTACTGTATGTGAGAAATATTTCATATCCCATTATACTTATTTATTGTGTGCTCTCAGCTGCCATCGTACCCCTGTTTTTTTTTTTTGGCCTTTTTTTGTGCACTTGTTTATAGGAGTATATTGGTTTTGTACGTAGTCAAAATTTGCAAGTCAAGTTAAGTTAGATTAGGAAGATACGGACAACATCGACGAAGGAGCTGAAGGAGTTCATAGGCAAATATTTACTGAAGTGCTGTGGGGATTGTAGAAGTCGTTGGCACAAGTGAATAATAGCAGATGGGGATTTCTTAGAAGGCGCAAAATATATGTTTTTAGCAATAAATAAATACGTTTTGAAAAAAACTGCTCAAAATATGCGATACTTTTTGAACAGAGCAGGTACTTATGCTTTATAGCATTTCAGAAGATTTGGAAATTTTCGTAAATTTAAATGAGTTTCACAGCCTTTGATACATGAGCGAGTATAAAGCAGTCAATGGCGCTTACTTAATTTTTTTTAGTTTTTTGTTTTATGCTGATTATTTGAGACTGCAAATTTGCAGCTGTCATTAAATACCGTTTTTATTGGCCATGCAAATGGTTTGCATTGCGCTTTTAATGCATTAATTGTTCAGCTGCTGTCGTTGGGAGTGGCGGACAGCGACTATCATTGTCCTGGCGACGTTTTATGAGCGGCTCATTTGAGCGATGCTCGCGGCATTAAAACGGCATAAATGCTGCGCGTCGTTAACTCCGCGTGCAAAGAAAAAAACCAAAATAAAATCAAATAGACGAAACAGTAGAAGTAGAAAGTTGGCATTGGGGCAAGTGAGGGTGTGGGGGGCTTGGGCGTAGAGTTTGGTCGGTGAGGCGACGAAAATATTTGCTTAATGAAATTGTATGCGCGCGAGAAAATTTTTGTGTGAATGAAATTAATTTCAAACATGGCGCATAGCCCACAGCTCATGGCGCTTGGAGGTAGAGAGTGTCGAGCGTATGGAGGGGGGCATTGTGTATTGCCCAAGTGTGGGATGCTCTGTAGCAGCGGCGCTGGCAACGAGTTTATTTACCCAAGATTAAGATGCCTGAGCTTATGAAAAGAAATGTTACTCTTCGGCTGCTGCTGCTGCTGCTGTTGTTATTCTTTCTCTTGTTTTTTTTTCTTTTTCAGCCCATTTGTGCGAGTCGAGTGTTTACGTTCAGTTTTTGGCTTTTATGGCGCATTTTTGCTTATATGCCTTATATGGCATTCATGTGCTTATATTCAAGTGTTTGTTTTCTCTTTCCTTTCGGTTTTCCCTTTGTTTTTATTTTATGATTAGCTGCATATTTAAATGTCTTACATTTAAGGCTCCAACTCACTTTTGTATCCTCTTCCCTTCCACTCATTCCCTCTCAGGCTAAGGCTAAGGCTTATGAATTAGTAAATGATGCGATAGACGGCGCACTCTTTGCGAATGTTTTCAGATGATTCCCGTTATTACATTAAGTCTGCTCAACCTCTGGCATTTGAGTGCTGCCTGATATGGCAGGCAGCACAAACAGGTTGCTAATCTTTTGTCTTTACACGCATCATAATTTCCACAAAAGTATGTGCATATATCAAGTGATAAGATCTGAGTTTATAAAGTGAACTTTTGCATTGAATAAAAAAATATATATACAAGCTCTTATTTGGGATTATAGAAAGAAACTCCTGTGCTTAAATTGCTGTTATTCGGTTTTCTTTCTTATTTCAAAGTGCTTATAATATATTGTTTACTATTTGGCATAAGCCCAGAACCTCCCTAGAGCCTGCTCTACAGACTTTCCATTATATCATTATTGTTGCATTTAGTTTTTGCTTTGCTTCTTTTTATGGCTATTTCACGGCAATTACCTCATCTCTTATCTCGTTTGTAGTCAGCTTAGCCAAGCAGCATCTGTTGCCTCTCTTTGGTTACCTTTGTGGGCTTGTTGGCGCTTTTATGAGACTCAATTTGAGATTTTAGTAACACTTAGCACTTGCGCTTGTTAAAGCTGGTGAGCTTCAGGTGAATTGTGGATTACACATGCTAACAAGAGTTGATAACTGAGAATCTGAGCTGGACTATGAAACTAGAATTGTATTAATACATCAGGTTTTCGATGTATTCCAATCAATGTTTGGCTTGGTAACTGCAAAAAGACACCTAAGATATCTGACAGTCGTACATACACTGTCTAAAACCCTTTTAAAATCGTTAAATAACGCCGATATATCGTCTGTTGGAAATTGGCTTTTGGCTAGAGGCGAGAGGAATGGGTCTTTGGATACGTTATTGACTGTGTTTTGGCATAACCTGACTCTTAGTAACGGAAATTTTGTTGACCTGTGTTATTTAAGGCCAGGCATTAAATTTCTAACCAACATTATCAGCAAAGTATTTAAGATTTTCATTGTATTTGTGTCTAATATCTAAAGAGATTAAGGCATATATAGATGAGTAAACGATAAGCAAACCAGAGTGTTAATTGTGCTGATAACTCTATATCTGAGCAGTGTTAAGTGCTTAATTGGGTTTTACGTCATTATACGAGCGGCTGAAGTATGCCCAAATATCATTTAATAACTACCGTCTGTTAGCATTTTATACCTTACAAGCTTAAGACATAATAAAATATAAAAATATTTACTTAATATATATAAAACGAACTCTATGATATTGATTTTGAAATATGACGTTGGCAATGTTAGCGTCAATTGGCAAAATGTGGAACATTTATTAAAACAAAATTAGCAAAATGAACGAAGTGCATGATAAGTTTATAGCATTATGTTTATAAGACGTTAGCAAAACACATATTAAGCGTAGCTTGTTAACAAAATGTCAAGTCAAACTGAACAAAACACAATCATCAGCTATTAAATCAGTTGTTAAATAGCGCAATGCTATCAAGTTAAAGTTGTAAGCATCTAAAGGAAAACCACTTAAAACAAATGTCCACAATTTTATTTTCTATTATTCTTCTAATAGCTGAGCTTTGTTGAATTTTTTCTTGAGGCCCAGCGTTATAGAGTTCAGTATATGAAAATGATGCTGATAATGAAAATGTAATCATCGTCGGTTGATTTAATGTGCTGATATTAATTAGTATTACAGTGAAACCAAAAAGAAACTACCGCAACAACAGGCAAGCCTAGATTAACATCACGAAATGTGATAAAAGTAAGCAACACAATTTGGTAAACCAATTGATATACATACAGGTACAATATATACTATATACACTCAGATATATATATATATATATATGTATATATATATATTTGAAGTAGACTCTGTGGCAAGCGTCGTACAATTGAAATTGATTACAATTTATTGGACGCGAAATGGCAATTAATTGGATTTACCATAATTCAATTGCAAGTTGGCAATAAATTTAATGAAATGCGCTGAATGTTCAGCAAATTAAGAGCAACAAGATGAGGCGGGAAGAACGAGCGAGAGAACGTATTGATGAGGCACGCGTTTAACACAAAGGTAAAGCATTTGAGTGCGAGACACGAAGCTGAGCTAGTCAAACACCTAACGCTGCGTGGCTTGTTGTTCCTATTTGTGTTGCAACAGCAGCTGATGCTGCTGCTGCTTTGTGGCTGTGGGCGCTTTTATTATTATTTACTCTGATTTGGCCGCTTGCGCAAACAAGCTTGCGCTCTTGTGCTTGTGCAATTTTGAATCCAGATTGCATAAAACTCGTGGCTCAACAGGGGCGTGGCTAGCGTACTCGAGCTGCAGTCGCTGCAGCTGTGTACATGCCGGAAGTAAAAATTACTTTTTAAATTAGTGCACACGCACATACATGTGTGCGTGTGCAGGTGGTAAGCAGTGGCCGCTAGCTGTTTAATTTAGCCAGCATTTGTCTAAGTGTTGCAAAGCGGCAAAAGTTGCCACACTCGCTGTCTTGCTCCCTTTTCCACTCTCCCTCTCTCTCTCTCTCTCCCTCTCTCATTAGAAAATAAAAACAATTACGCTTTTCTATTGTTGCAGCTGACATGAAAGCCAAATTGAAAGTGAACATGGTACAAAAAGTTGCAGCTTTTTTTCTACCCCATCTGTAAATAGCTGCAGCCAAGGGCCATATAGAGCCAGAGTGCTGAGAGAAATGTGTTTATAATTGTGTTTTAGTAAATTTTGTTAAAGTTACTTTTTGTCTAGCTGGTGCTGCTGCTGCTGCTGTTGTTAATGATAACATTAAGCTAAATGTTGCTTTACTGCATACACTCTTTTAACTAGTTCTTAAATATGCATTATGTAGTACTTTGCTCTGACCATAAAATCCTGCGATACTCAACTGCATTTGTTTCCCCCCCCCCCTCTCTCTCTCACTCTCTCTCTCTCTCTGTTTACACTTAATTTGAATTGTTAAAAGATTTGATGAAAAGTTGTATGAATATAGTTTTTCTATTCAACTCTCTAAATGCGGTATAAGTTTTCCGTGGGAAATATTTAAGCACTTATGATAACACTAACGATTGTTGGCGAGGCTAACATACCGATTGATTTTATAAAAATTGAAATGTGTATTTCGTATATCTTATATTATATATCCTTTACCAGATTTCTTTTAATATAAACCGTATAACGTTCCTTGTGATCCATGAATAGTATATCTTAAATCACATTTACTTATTACAATATTATAAGTAAATGTGATTTAAGATATACTATTCATTCGTTCGTCGTATATCGAATATCGTGTATTGTATATGCTGCGTCTTAAGCCGTTGATCGTATATCAAATATCGTATATTGTATATTGTAAAGTGAATAACGTAAGTCGAATATCGTTATTCGAATATCGTAAGTCGAATATCGTAAGTCGAATATCGTAAGTCGAATATCGTAAGTCGAATATCGTAAAAAATTTAAATTTACATCAAATTTCCAAATCCAATTATAATTAGAAAAGCTAGCGATAGCGTATGCACCGACCACGGACTCTTAAATAAAGCAAGCGTTATATTACGAAGATTCGGTAATCAAGCTGTAATTAAAATGGACTTATTGATTTTTAAAATGAATCAGCTGCCAAAGCGAGTTGCGTTTCGTGCTCTTGCATTTGATTGTGCCCCAATTGATTTGTATTTAATATTGCCAAGTGCATGTCCGACCTGTGAGTGCTGCATCTTGCCCAGCTCCGTAAGCTGGCAACGACTACGGACTACGGCTACTTAATTAGACTTGGTTGGAAAAGTGTTGGCAATGTTGAACCGCCCACAGCTGTTGTGGTTCCTATTGCTATTGTCAGACTGTCTGCCCATCCGCTTTCTGGGCGCTCGGACCACAATTATTTCCGTTTTAATGTGCCTGACGGCAGCCCTTGACTATCCTGTGCAGTACTGGGCTTTAGCTTTTGGCATGTTGCTTTGACTGCTTTGCATGCTTTTAGTATTTTAATTAAATCTGATGTTGATTGAACCTGAACCTATGACTGCTGATTCGCAGCCACATTAGCGGTCATAGCAATTGACTCTTAACTTAATCAACTGAAAAAAGATGCTAAGAAAATTTTTAAATTTCAGTTTCCATTGCCAGGAACAGGGAGGAGTTTGCTTTTCTTCTTTTACTTTTTTTCTTCTTTCTCTCTTTTTGTGTGTGCTGACTGAGATTTATGGCAAGTGCAGAGTGCAAAATGCAGTTCAAGTCCCCATTGAGGAGCCGTCGATGCCATAGTCGAACTGACGACGTGTGTGTACATGTGTGATTCTGTGAGTGTGTGTGTGTGTGTGTGTACAAAGACAAGTACAACAAAACACGGCACAAAAACAGCATAAAGTAGTCAGCTCGTAAAAACGACAACAGCCAGCAACTGGGCCAATCTGCCATATTGAACGGCCGTTTTAGCATAGATGGAAGAAAGCCAGCTAAACACACTCACATCACAGCACAGTGCATGCTAGACTATACTATGCCCTAGACTTGAACAATGAGTGCTTTTAAAAGTATAAAGGAAAGTGGGTTATCGATAATGGAATCAAAAGCAGATGACTTATCTGAGTGTCATTCAGAAGCTGGTCAAGTAAGCCAAGTTGAGGAATCTAATAGAAAAGCAATTACAGTCGTTCTTCAATTGTGGGCTAGCTTACTTACTTTATGACTTACTTAAAGCTATAAATAATATCGCTTATTGTTATCGATAGGCAACAAATGGCAACAGCTTTAGGCAAAGGAAAGTAATAGGAATGCCGAAATGAAACAGGGCGATCTGCAAACAAATTGAACAGCATGTTAGCTGTGAAACTTTCATCGAACTTGATTTACAGCATGGCTTACTAGCCACGCCCCTAATCGACCATTGATCACAGCGACACGCACACCCTCACACACACCTGCACGCATTGACATAGAAGTCACGTCAAATGCAACAAGCGTGTCTATCAATTGTGCAGTTGTGCCAAGCTCTCGTGTCCACTTCCGTATCCGCTTACACTCTCCTAGCACTGCTGTGGGCATGCCAATGTCCGGAACAGCGCAGCAACAACAGAAACAGCAGCAGCAGCAGCAGCAGCAACAACTCGCAACAGCATTGTGCATACAAGAAATGTGCAATCACTTGGCAGTTTGGGGAGGCGAAGGACCCGCAAAAGTGGAGCACATCAATGGGGATTTATAAAAAATGCAAATTCATTAGAGCCAAGCCGCTATGCGGAGCAGAGTTGAGCCGAGCTGAGCTGAGTTTTGGCTCAACTGTTAACTAAGCCACAAATTTTAAGGTCAGGCCAACTGCCGAGCTGAACTCAGCTGAGCTGAGCTGAGCTGCCGTCGTCAACGCGTCAGCAGTTAAGCGAAAGTGCAGCGTCATGACATTTAGGTTTTTTCTTCCTTTTTTCTTAGCCCTATCTCCCACAGCTACACTTAAATTTTCAGCAGCATCATTAGGAAATTAAAAAAAATTATGAAAAAAAAAAATGATTTTCGCCAAGGCTGAGCTGCGAATTTCAGTTAACTAAACTACTAAAAGATACGAAGTTTCCTAGTTAAGAAATTTTACTTTAAGGTAGGCAATGCAAAGGTTTTCCATATTAAGTTGAAGGTAAGTTGAATTGAGAATTAATGAGAATGAGAGAGATAGAGAGAGAGCTTAGATAAGATTCAATTGTGAACTGGTTCAGTTAGTTTAGCCTCGAGAGCTTAGTTCATAAACAATGAATATTAGTTTATCGATCATTCGTATTGATCACGATCGACAGAACATTTGGTTCATAAACAGCTGAACCAGTAAATAGAAATGAACTAGCAAAGCGAAGAATATAGTTTACGAACACTCCATTTTTGTCAAAGGTTAACTGAGATAGTTCAGTAGTTCACTTAACACTTAGCTATAGCAAAATCGCTAGATACCCTAGGCTAAGCAAAAATGTGCTCTGAGAGAAAACCAAAGGAAATTCAATTGCCAAAATGTTTTAAGACGCAGTAGACGAAATATTTGAGTAGATTTTCTTGTTAAGCATTGAAGTGGTCAGAGAATTTCTTTCGCTTGTTCTTCGGCTGCTAATTGGTTGTAGCCAACGCTCTTTGACCTAGTTGAGTTGACAATATTTATGGCGCTGTTCAGTTCAATCAAATTTGGAACAATCTGGTCGAATTTGTTTACCATGCTGCACTTTGCCAATAAACAAAGGCCAGTGCAGCAACAACAACAAGGAGCAGCAGCAGCAGTAGCAGCAGCAGCAGCAGTAGCAGCAGCAGCAGCAGCAGCAGTAGCAGCAGCAACAGCAATGTGAAGGAGCCTGTCGAGCCATTAACAAGTTGCTCTGGCAATTATGGCAACGCCTGTCGACCAAAGCACACAACTCATTCACACAGCAACACTTGCACACACACACACACACACAGACGCTGCTTCCGTTATAAATTATTGGCATACCAAGCGTTGCTCATGAATTGCCCAATGCAAAATCCATGGCATTTCCATTGAAATTGTGGGCCAGGTTCAGGAGCGCAGCCAGCAGGCAGCTCACTTTGCCTCGACCGTAGTTCATTTGCATGTTTGCCTGCTTTATTAAACAGCGACCTGTCGACAGCCAATAAAAACGCAAACAAACACCGAAAACACTACAAAAAAAAGTGAGCTCAGTTAGCAGCTAGCGCTGTGCTTGCTGCCAAAAGTTGGGCCAACGTTAATTAGCTGCATTGCATCGCATATCCGCTCCCAGCGGCGTCATTAGAGCAAGGCCAAAAGGGTTTTTCATCTCGTAGTCGCATCGATCATGACCATGCCCATCATTTCATTTTATGCCTCTCTAGTCCGTTTCGTTTCGTTTTGTTCCGCCCAACATAGACGCTTAGCGGCTTTAACTACAAGTCATTATTATCGTCAAGGGCATTCGCAGCCGGGTCGCAGTGAGAAAAAAGGAAGCGAAACGAAAGAGCTGCAGCCAAACTGTACTCCAAAGACAGCTCTCTCCCAATTCCATTTCCAATTCCAATTCCAATTTGTATTTCGGATATAGGACTGGCGTTAATACGTATACGCACGCACAGACACACAGACACACACACACACATACACACAGACAGACGCTGCACGGGTGCACTCATGTGTGATTGTTTCTCAGTAAATGGGAGTGTACATGACACACACACACACACACACATAGATACTCACGCGCAGCCATTCACATGAGTGTTTCTTACAGTGCTGCACATTTGTTTAGCTACAGTTGTTTCAATTCTGCTTTGTGTGACATTCGTAAAAGTTTTACTGGCTGCTTTGCTTAAGGCTTAATATTACTAGCTAACTATAAGCATATGTTTCTATGCCCGATGGTTGTTAGCCCTGACAGAAGTCTTAGGTATACCAATATTCTTAAAACTAACTCTAAATATATATATATATATATACATATGCATATACACATACATATCATTTCAATCTGAGCTACAATATTTGCCTTCCTTCATTGACATACCTTCAACACATTAACGAAATAGCTTTGGCCTTTGGTTTAGCCTCATGTTATCTGTTGCTATTAAACTAATCCGCATTGTAAGTAGAAACTTGTGATATTCTCACATAGAGGCTTGCCACCTCTCTGATTGTGTGCGACATTAACCTCTGGGGAAATTAAAGATACATTAAATGCCGCAGGCAAGTGGAGCATGCAGATGCCAACTGTTATATATATATATATATATGTATATATATGTGCATATATGTATGTGTGTGTTCTTTATATTTTTGGCTGACTCGCTAGTCATGCAGTCGCTTTCAGGGTTTTAATGCTGTTCACTTTGGCTGGGCAGACAGGTCGTATGCTTTATTTATTTATTTATTTATTTATTCTTTTTCTTTTTACTACACTCAACGACAATTTTTTTGCCTAAGCTTTGACGTCTTTTGGCTTGTTTCTACTAATTAATTTAATCACAATTGGCATAAACAAATGCAGACAATGGGAAATACTTGAATTGAAAGTAAAGTCGCCGTTGCCTGGTTATAATAGAGAATGAAAGCGAAAGTGGCTGCTGGGCATAATTTTCTATTATGAATGGGGAACGTGGCTCGTCGTGGTCGTGGACAGCATGCAGAAATTGTCGCATAACAATAATAATAACAGCAGCAGCAATAACAACAACGAAAAATAAAAATAAATTGCGCACAACTTTTGGGCTTTAATATTTAATTAAAATTTTGCGTAACGTTTTGTTAATGAATTCCTATTTGACGCGCCCATTGCACGTGTCGTGTCCCAGCCGCAGGCTCCCACGTCCATCCGGTACCCTAACTCTCCCTCTGTTGACCGGTTGTTTGTGTCCTTGGGCGCTGGGCGCTCAGACTTGGAGTTGTTTGTCGGCCACTTTTTGGGCCACTTTGCTGCTGCTGTACCCAAAGGAATGGCAAATTTATGAAATGATTTTAATTAGCTCGCCATTGTTGCTTCTGTTGCTGTTGTTGTTTGGTTTTCGGGTGCGCGTTTTGTCCAGTTTTATACCATTTTAATATCTGCATAGAAAGCATGCGGGGGCAGCTCAAAAAAAATGAAACCACTCTGGGTCGTCGTTCGCGAACAGGAAGCAGGAAATCTGCTATTGAAAAGCATCAAGCAAAAACAACAGGCAAAACGGAAACAAACTTTCATTGCGGCAAGCTGTAAAGCTGTAAATGTCTTTCAAGAGGCGGCCTTTGCCGCTCTGCTGTGGGCGTGCCACATGACAGCCAACAAGAGCATTAAAAGTTATGACTGCCATGCTTGTCAAAGGTTTGCATCCTCTGCCCATAAAATGCTCGAAAAACTTTCTGCGATTTTACATTAACTTCGGTTAGTCAAAAGCTGAGGACATAAAGTGAAAATCTGTGTAGATAGGCCACGCACACGGACACACACACCCACACACACATGTATATATAGACATGAATGTATATATACATATGTTTCATAATTTTCACAGAAGTCTGTCTGTCCACACTAATACTTAGATAATAGAGCTCATTAAAAAGATACGCAGCTCGGGGCGAGTCCAAAGTTACTTTGGAAAATTTATAAAAAAATATGAAAAAAAGCGAGAGCTGTTTGAGTTAGTTTGACAGCTAATGAAATAATATTAGCCACAATTTGAAGTTTATAAATCAGATGTTTCTTTTAAAGGTACATGAATTTAAATCATATTAAAGCAAAAAAATGTATTTGTAATATTATAAAATTGTCTTTATTTGATGGAACGTCTTATGACATTAGTGTTTAATTATAATTTTGGCCACAAAACCAATCTGGATAGCAATGTTTACAATCATGAAGCCAATAACCAATGACCCACATTTAAATATTTATACCTAAAAATAAGAACAAAATTATTATCTCTTTCTTTGGTTAAATGAGGCTGCTAGAGATTGTCAGTCAAATTTATTTATAACTCAAATATATTTTACTTAACTCAAATACCTTCATCTCTGACCAGCTCATGTAGCGCATTCGAGAGTCGCCTTAAAGCTGGCATTTACAGCATGGCGAGGGCTTTTAACCATTTGCTGGGCATTAAAAAGTTTGCTCATTTTTTTCTTGTTGAATGAATAATAAAAGTGAAATGGAATGTGCAAAACCGCATGGCGGGCCTGGCCTTACGAGGCCAGACCAGGCCGGGCAGACCGGACAACCCGGCTGGCTGGTATATGCCAAGGACAGCCGGGCTAGCTGGCTGGCTGGCTGGTTAGCTGCCTGGCTGACCGCTCCTAATTCTCGGACAGCTAATTGCGAGCTAAAAGTTGCTCATTAGTCGACCGCCGCTCGGCCGCCATTGGTGCTAAATACAATCAAATCAGACATTTCCGCTGCTGAATTATGCCACTTCCGGTGAACGAAGGGCACACATAGCACATTTAGCTATTGCTGCCTACCGGGCATACCCTATACGATGTGTGCGTGTGACTAGCGTATAAAGAGAAAGGCGCGCCGAAATGTTAATGAAGACAAGTCTGAAGATAACAACTATATACATGATAATCCTTTTAAGCAGGCTTGAGAAGAGTTACTATAGTTGTAGTTGAGATCTGTCGTTGCTTAGGGATGCTTGGGATCTGTAGTGGCTATGGCATTGGCTTAGATTTAATGGAAATTATGGAGATTCGATAAACGAATTTCAAAATATTTTTAATGTATAAAGAGACATCTTCAAGAATATTAGAGATATTTAGAGACTTTCTCAGGAATAAATAAAACTCCTTATATAAGGATGCTTGAGATTTGTAGTGGATATGGATATGGCAACACCTTAGCTTCAATGGAAATTATGGAGATTCCTCAAAACGAATTTCAAAATATCTAGGAAAGGATTTGGAGAGTCAATGCTTCAGCTTCACGGAAAAGTATCCAGATTGGTCATCCCATTGGCAAACATAAGTTTATACTTGCCATCTCTAAGCACTCGCTACACGCTAGGTTTATGGCATATTTATTTCTCTGTTTTCATCGGACACTTCCGGTCCAGCTATATGGCCCAGTGAGGGCAAGGCAAATGGTGCAGCATTTCATATGTGACAGCAAAGCGTATGAAGTGAAGTGAATTCTGTTGGCTTGGCGCATTCATATTTTGCTGATACTCGAATGCTTTATATTTTTATTTTTTTTTTTTTTATAAAAGAGAGTCGACAAATGTCAGTAAATAATCATTTATCTTTTTATATGGCAATGCATATTTTTGAAAGAATATTTTTACTGAGATTTCAGCGCCATATTCGAGCATTCTTGCTGCTGTGTATTTTTTTGGATTTCGTTTATTTGCGACTGGGGGCGTGGCACCTGTCCAGCTGTGGGCATATTTTGCATATGGTGTGTGTGGGTGTGTGTGTGTGCCTGGGTGTGCGGCTGTGCAGTTACAGTTATCTTTTAACAAGCAAACGAGCCGTGAAGCGAGCGCTGCTAGAGGCAGCGTCGACGTCTGCTGACGTGCCTCAAACTGTGGCAGTTATTTAGTGTTGCATACTTTTTGGGCTTTGCTTTTGGGATTTATTTGCATTTGCACTGGCCTCCTGGTACGCTACAGCCACAGCTCCAGCTGCCGCTGTTCTTCTCGTGTTGTGCAGTTTATTTTGCAAATAGTTTGCCGCAATCTGTGTCTCGTTCTGGCCAGCGAGTGTCGCATTTAAAATTTATGAACTTTTACACACACAGTGCCTGTGTGGGTATTTATACATATATATATTTTAATTTTTCTACACGTGTGCGCAAATCTAAACGTTTTCACCGCTCACCCATAACGCTCTTTTGCTCACTCTTTCTCTCGCTCCCTGGCCCCCTCTCTCTCTCTCTTGTGCTTTCCTTTCTTTGTGCATGTGTTCATGATGCATGACTATGTAAATAGACATTTTTACACTCTGACAACAGTTTTCATACATTATGGAGTCATGTTTTTCACTTTGCTCCACAGTTTTGCCTCGTTTTGTAGTCGTTGTGTTGCAAAATTTGTTCTGCACCTTTTTAACGTTTTGCATAATTTTATTTTTTAACTTTTAAATTGTTGCCGCTCGTTCTCTATCATTTTTCCTACTTGGCATACTTAAGGAGTTATCCAAATATGCGCCTGCACAGCATTTTTTAGTATTCATAACAACACTGAAATTTAAGTTGATTGCTATTTCCCACAGCGAACTCTATATATATATATAACTTTTTATTGGCATTTCATTTGATTTAAAAATCATTTGCTTTTCAATATGACTTAAATTAATTCTATAGTCTAACAACACTATAAATATGCAGTTTATCAAAAATGTATTTTTAGCTTTGCAACATTTGTGTTTGCTTTCAGTTGTTGAAGCTGTATTTGCATTGTTTTACGGCAAATTTGTTAGCTAAACAAGCAAGAGGAAAGGAGAATTTGAAAATACGTTAATGCGAGCGTTAACAACACTGGCAGAAAGTTTGTTAGCTCCGAGTTGTTAGTAAGCGTTGAGAGTTATTTTTGCAGCATGGCTTAAGCTTGACTTGCATGGGAATATAATAAGAGATAGAGATAGAGATAGCGATAGCGATAGAGGCAGAGATAGATATAGAGTTAGAGACACACTGAAACAAATTGAGTGTACCCTTTTCACTCATTTCCAGGGTATATCAAATAAAACTACTTTTTATAATGTTTATGAAGTTAGCCAAGAGACTGACATTCAAGCTCCAGACTAATTGCTCTTCTTTTGTCTTCGCCCTAGGCCAATGACGTTCAAAAGGAAACGAACTTTGTAGTTTGCAACTGAAGCAGTTGTTGGCTCTAACAACAGCTTGACTGTACGAAACTTCTAAAGCATTTAGCAGCAGTATACAAATAACTGTAAAATATTTGACTTATTTTGTAATTTGTGTGTGTATGCGTGTAAATATATATATCTATATATCTATGTCCTTAGGTCATGGTAGCATTAAGACTTGTTGTGGAAGTAACATGTTGAGATAGCTATAATCAATGCCCTAGATCATACATATATTGATGCATATATAGACCAGAGATAGTAATAGATACGCAGCATAAGTTGCAATGACACTTGAATGATTGAATGATTGATTCTTGCAGCCGTTGCCTTTGACGTTTGCAAAGGGCAGCGCTTTAGGCTTGCTCTAAATTAAGATTCTGTTCGACATGCTTAAAGGCCATTGGTCATTCAAGAGTTGGCCGATGGGCATTGCCAAACACTTGAGCTAGATTTTGTTGTCTATAAGTTAAGAATCTGTTTGCGCCGTCATTCAGCGCAACTCAAGCTTATGATTATCTTTGCTGCTGAGGTGCTTATCCAATTGTCTGCCAAGTCATTTTGACCTTGTCAAAGTTAGTGTTGAGAGGGTGTGGGTGTGTGGGTGTGCATGTGGCCAGCGCTGATTGACGTGCATTATTGAAACAAGTGTGACGTAGTTATTTGATTGTACGACGAAAATTCCATGAAATTTGCATGAGCATCGTAATGCAAAATTGGTTAATTAAATTCAAAATTGCTGCCAAGTGGATCAATTAAACATTTATGGGCGTGGCTGAAGTTTTGCCATTTGCTAAAAGCTGTCAGTCTTTGGTTTGGCCATTGTTTGTCGATAAACACGAAACGAGCCAATGGCATATTAAACGCTCAGCTTGTATGACCAATATTTTCAATAGATGCATAATTGATGCGCTGTGACCAAATTTGTGGGCTCAACGGCAGAGTGGCGTGGCGCGTGGCAGGGTGTGGCGTGGCGTGGCGTGGCGTGGACTGCTTGGCATCGCATGCCGCATGCTGCTAGTAAAAATATTTATTTTAATAAATTAAATGCAGTTTGTGCATATAAACGAGCGCATCAGCATGCATTTTTCATACTTTTTGAATGCAGTTTCATAAACTACCCCAAGCAGCAAACAACCAGCTCATGGATTTACATATATGTAAATATGTATGTATGTATGTATATTTATGTAGATGTATATGTATATGTATATGTATAGAAATGATATGGAAAAAGCGCACATAAATTACTTTTATATTTTGTCGCTATTTTTATATTGCCAACACTTGTGCGGAAATTGCGCGATGAAACGACTCGACGGCAAAAGCTACAGCAAAGAAATGGCTTACAGCAGCATGGATATGCATTTTTGTAGCCAAACGGTAACACAACACAGTGCGACTAAGCCCCCACGTTGCAGCCACGACTGAGAGTCTGGGAGGCAGGCAGGCAGGCGGGAGCCACTCTGGCGTTGGGTGTCCTGCTGCACGGGGCGTATACGCGATATTTACGAGAGATACGCAGCAAATGGCTGCGCTGCAAATGCGCCATAATTCAGCTTGAAACAAGCTGAAAACAAAGCAACAACAAAAAGCACAAAGAGCACAACAAAACAAAACAAAACACAACAGCAAAGCAGCGAAAAGCAAAATAAGCATAAAAAGAATTAACTAAATTATGCATCTTGCACTTAAAGTGGACGCCCGCCCGCCCGCTTTAAATTTATGTTGAGTCGAAAAGTGGAAAGTGCAATGATTGGCCCCGAGTATTACAGTTAGGCTGTAAGCAATGGGAGCGATAAACATTAACCGCACCAGATAAATATGCAATTACTATGCAAATGGCAACTGCAACTGGCAAATTGCAAGAGAAACTCAAAGCATCGGCTCCATAGTAATTCGTATTGGCTTTGCCAAGCTGTCTAAATAACAGATTATCTTGACTGCAGCCAGATCAAGCAAACACTATACATAAGCTTGCTTTCAAATCCAATTAAAACTGAAATATCTTTAGATATATATATATTCATGCCATCAGTATTTCCTAAAGTTGAGCTTGAGCACTTCGTGAAGCACAAACTTCCTAGGGGAAGTACAAGTGCTTTTTGCTCATAAACAATTGCCGTATATAAGAAGCTCAATTTGAGCTTTTGTCTCCTGAGTTTAAGCGAACGAAGTAAACCAAAAATATGCTAAAAACCTTTTATGTTCAATTACTTTCTGAATAAAGATAAAGTAGAAAAGACAAGAAATAAGAGCATACGACTAGAAAATACTCTGTATATACTAAATTATATGCTAAACTTAAGCTCAAAGCACCTGAAAGACGACAACGAAGAGTGAACATGTGGTAAGTATACGACTAGTAAATATGCTGCACTTTGAGTAAAGCTGCTCATTTAATCATTTCAGGACTATTTTGCAAAAAATCTGGGTGTCCAACCCAATTGGCTATATTTATTCATTCATAATGTGTGTATCGTCTTCAAATTATGCTAAAAGACAAAGTCAAAATATCGATTTTTATCGATAGTAAGCTGGCCGAAAAAATATATAAAATCTGGCTAGATTTTACATGCACAGATGAAGGTCAGAAGAAGAGCGCATATAGCCAGATCGTTTCAGCTTGTGGACTATTCAAGAATACATATGATTTATGGGGCGTACCAAGTCTATATTTTCAGTCTATTGAGAAATTTAAATTTAGTAATATTAAAATAAATATAATACAACATAAATATGTTACTTATAAGGAATCCTTAATAAAAATAGAAATTAAATTAAATTAGCAAAAGTATATTTAAGAGAACACCAAACAAAAAAGAAGTTATCGATTTATTGGCTATCGATGCATGACTGAACTCACTGAAGTCATGATCTGTGCACGTTTTAACAAGTTGAAGTAAACACTTTTTCAATAAGCAATCAAGTTTCACATTGAATCAACATAAAAAAGCTGTAATCGAAAATATTTTATTTTTGTTTTTTATTTCACTAGATTAATTAAAAATGAATTGAATATATATATATATATAGCTTTATGCACATAAACATGTTGCTCGCAGCACACAAATTGGTAAATTTTTTGATCTGTGAAGTTGTGAAGCGCTCGAAGCTCTTAGTGGGACTTATTTGTTCATTTTCCATTTCATTCGCTTTTTTTCTGTACTTTTTGTTTTGCCAATAATTAACGAACAAGCGCTTATGTAAAAGTTGTTCAGTGTAACAAAAACAAATGAACAAGGAGAAAAAATGACGTGTGTGTGTGTGCGCGTGTGTGTGTGTTGACTGAGAACACAACAAGCGCATTAAAAGTGAACAAAAATATATAAATGCAGCATATAAAGAGGCGTAACAATAACAAACATGTGCCATATACAAATAATTCGCGTTGTCGAGTTGGCATTCGCAGCTCCCTTGGCGACTCGAAATTGTGTGGGTACAGTGGCAGGGGCAGGTGTCGTGGATGGCAACAGCAAAAACAAAAAACCAAAAGCTACAGCTCGAATTAAATTAAAATGTAAAACAATTTGCTGCAGTGTATTTGGTGCCTTTAAAAAGTAAACTATTTTCTTGCCAGGCCACAGGCCACAGTGGCCCTCGCCGCTCTCGATGGCATTTTGTGGCCACTGGTAAATATTAAACAAGACCAAGCAGAGAGCCAAAAACATAGCATTCGAAAATGTAAATCTAAAAAAAAAGAGGAGTCTATCGACTATTTGATACACGCCAGAATTTCGTTGCATAAAAAATGGCGTTAAAAACTTGACATTTACGTAGTGCATAAATTATATAGCTGGAAGCTTGAAGCTAGCCCAAGCAGCCAGTAAAATGTTTCTCCATCTTGTTCAGCTAGACAGTGTTGTAAAAGGCCAGAAAAGCTGATACCAAAAGAATGCAGATCTCTCAGCAATAGTTGTGTTAAGGTTAGGTTAGAGTAAGTGAGGGTCAAAAAACTGCAGTTGGACCAAAAACCAAGAAGAGCTGAAATGCGAATTTATTTTTAGCTGCGGACTATATTCTTATTAGTAATGGAATCGAATTTACCCAACTATTCTCCTATCTCTATTCTCTATTCTCTTTGCATTTTAAAATAAGTAAAAGAGTATTGTCCAGACAGATATACCCAACTCAAGGATCACTTCAGTAAAAAGCTGCTCAAATTGTTGGCCAAGACTTTGATAGTAGTGTGCAGTCTGATATACTCGACTCTGCTCACTTTTTCTTCAGCTCTAGCCATCATGTGGCTATGAAGTTGCTTGCATAGCTTTGAAAACCTCTACTATAAATGTATGTATGTATGTATGTAACATGTATGTATATACATTTATATATATATATTTTTATATATATGCAGGCAAATGAACTCAGTTGAATAATCGTCTCTTTGGGAGTTATCTCGCACTTTAAATACGTTGGCGAATTTTAATGAAAACGTCCTTTCAGCGCCAGATAAATTATTCAAAAGTTTGCCACTGCCACAGTTTTGTTTGCCCATTGTTGTTGTTGTTGTCTATGTTGTTGCATTGTTTTTCGTTCTTTTTTTGCGCCATACCTTGCTGTTGTTCCATTCTTATTTTGCACCTTTTGCGCTGAAAGTTCGCTGAAGGCTGAAGTGTCGCCATCCTGTCCACAACTTGGCCATCGCAGACGCGCGTCCATTGTTAGCTGTTTTAGTGTCGTTCTTTAGTCGCTCGCTCGGCTGCTTGCTTGCTCAATTCACAGCCCATTTCAAGTGGCTGATGCCGGCCGAGATCTTTTGCAGTTTTGTTTTGTTAGCCAAACGGAACAATTGCAAGCATTCAAAATGTCTTAAGTGGCAAGAAGTGCAACGACAAGCTCCGATAGCAAAAGTGCGCAACTGTCTTAAAGCAGTCGGACATTTGAAACGACAGCTACCTGTACCATTTAACAATATCTTTAGCTAGAATTTGCTGCATTTAGTTTCCCTGACATGCCACGCGACACACCTTAGATCGGTCTTCGATAGAAATGTTATAATGAGAAATAAATTAAGACGGACGCAAGACCCAACCTTAATCTGTTTATTGCCTGCCCTATTAAACGGAGAACCTTTCAAAAAGGTGCTCCCCACTTAGGCTAGCAATGTATGGGAAATCATCTGTGTGGCCAGAGTCGTTCAAGAGTCGAAGCTAATCTGTTAAAGGACGATAAATACAGATTTATAAATGTTTCTTCAATTTGGGCAAACGTAAAACTAACTTTTCGCCATAAATTATAATTAGCAACAAAAGTCACACATGGAGAGTGTTTTTATGGTTGTGCTTGACATAGTTTTATATATTTAGAGGCTATCACTTTTTATACGATTCTAATGGCTCGACCCATTCGCCACACAAGTCGTATAGCACATTTATAGTGTCCACTGCAAGAGCGAACTTAAAGCAAGCTACATATATAGCGCACATATATATATATATATATACGTATACATATTTATATATATATATATATATCCTTTATATATAAACTCCATTTCAAGTGTGTGAAAATGTTCAGCGGCCCATGCAAGCTGTGTGGATGGGCAGTTGGGATGTGGCAAATGATGGGTTAGATGGGCTGCTGGACTTGCTGGAAGCTGGACTCTGGCCAGGCTGGTCGGACAGTGGTTAGGTCGTTGTTCGTTGTTCGTCGCCGGAGTTTGGGTGACAAAACGAAAATGCCGTTGCGGTTTTACTCAGCTCGGCAAAGATTTTACCACATGCAAGTAATTTAAAATTTATAGATTCAGATTTAAAATGTTTTAAAACCGAGCGAGTGTGAGACAAGGAAAAAAATGAAGTGTAGTGAAGTGAAGCTGTTTGGCAAAGTGTTAAACGTGCAGTGAGTGGCACGATGCAGAGAGGGTGCGGCTTTAAGGCCTGTTTTACGACAGTCGGATTGACACTTGGGCGAGTATCTAGAGATAGACAGAAAGAGAGAGAGAGAGAGGCCAAGCGAGTGTCGATTGCCACCGATTCTTAGGCATAGTTTTGCAATCAATTTAATTTGAAGTAAAAGTTGCTATAATCATTTATAGCTGATAGTTTATGGATGCATAGTTGAGAGTTTTATTGTTGAGAGTTTGCTTTTGTTTTTGAGTCTATTCATGCTGCATATGTTTGCCTCTTCAGTCAAGCTTTCAATCTGAAAATCATTTGAAAATTTGTTTGCAAAATATATGAATTTTTTGTTATGATTTGTATACAAAGTCGACTTCTATGGTATATCATATTTCACAGAACAAACGAGCGCTTATAAATAGAACATAAAAAGCAAAAAAACTATTGGCCAACTGACTGACGGGCAATTGACAGGCGAAGCAACGCCAACTAGCCATGGGGAAATTATGAGCCAATCAATAAAATGCCAAAAAAAAAAATTGAAGGAAAATTGAGGAAACTATGCGAAAATATAGGCAAACGCACACACACAAGCAGGCTATATGCGGTGTCTAACAAATTGGCAGCGGGTATATTTTTTGATTAAGCATTCCCCAGATACGAATTAAATCAATAACTTTTTGGGCCGAGCGACAGGCAAGGCGAAATGCTAAGCGGCCAGCCGAATTGAGCCCGGTATCGGTTTGGCAGTCTGCCCGCTGGCAAACAAATTGAATTCAAAACTTCTCCCGGCCCGACACACAAAAATAAGGTTAGACCAAGTTTTTAGCGTATAAATGGCTGCCAGAAAGGAGTACCGGGTTACGTACCCAATAAACGTAATGAAACGTAATTTGAATGCCACTCAAGTGGAGCCCTGGCACTGGCTACAGTTGCACTTGCTCGATGCTTCAGGTGCGAATGGCCAATGCCCAGCAGTCAGTGGCCAGCAGCCAGCGGCCAGCGTGCAGCGGCCAGTGGTCAGCCGTATAGCAAATCGTGTGCAAATTGAGCTGCCAGGGGTAAAATTAACTGCTCGACCGCATGCCGTGGAAAGCCATGCCCGATTTATAGCCCTGGATAATGCAGGCGACTTACGTGTCCTCAAATTATGCAGCCACTGCATTAAAAAAGCGCAGCATACATACAAAGATATAGATATATATATATATATATGTATATAGAGGAAGATGTACTCGTATATAGATATGCGTCTGTATGTGGAGCTGGCATGCAGGCAGCAAGACAGTAACCCAACTCAACCGTATGCCAGCGCTGCCCAACACTGGCCAAAGGCATTAAATGTCGAACAGATGGCATCAATTTTTACCCGAAAATGAAACTGAAGCTGCCCCGGACGCGCCAGACGCGCCTAGCGTTCAGCAGCCAGCGGATAGCAATCGAAATGAGTATCCATAAAGAACACATGAATACTTTTAGAGCGGCAAAATAGTGTTTTGGGTGAGGATTTGGGAGGTGTGGGCGGCTTGGGCGGCAGCAAATCCTTTTGTAATGCGAGCGCCCATTCAGAGGACTTTGTGGTTGGCTTAGCAGCTGTGATAAGCACTTCAGACATTAATAGATTATTCGGAATATATCCATATAAGAGAACTTTGCAAATAAATACAAACATTTTACTACCACAAAGCTATTGTACTCAATGCTCGATAGTAATAGTATTGCTATAGATAGTTCTTAATATATTGATGAATCGATAAACTAGAGTGGGCCATTAAAATGGAGCATGCATTAAGTGGAAGTGTATTTTTAAATTATCGACATAGTTATCGGTTGAAATTATCGAATTGTCTGTTATTAATAATTGATAATTTTACGATATATTTATTAAAAAAGAGTGAGAAATTGTTATTGGAAATAGTAGCTACAATATTCAAAGTAACAGTGAAATTAGTAGTATTTAGGTTATCGATAAATCGAATTTAAATTAAATCGATGAAGCTTAATTTGATTGCTACGAATAGTTTTTCATTTACTGATTTACTAATATATCAATAGATCGATAAGTGTATGCAATGATAAATCGATAAATAAAAGCAGGTCTTAAAAATAGATTTTAAGCAAGCTAAAAGTAGGTACTGCAGATACCAAATTTAACCATGATTGTTTCGATGAATTATCGATTTATCGATCGGTTAGTTATCGATCATCTAACGAATTGACTATTCAAAATCACGCACCAAAATCAACATCATTGTTGCTAACAAATTATCGATTATTTAGTCTTGCTATCGATAATTCGATCAATTTTTCTCAGTTCAAATTTGAATAATCTAGCCAAGGGACCATTTGAAATTAAACTGATTACTGAATTATCAATTTTAGCTTAGCTATCGATAATTCTTATCTGTGAAAATTTCGATGATTTATAAAAGATACCAATACCAATCAAATTTACTACTAACAAATTATCGATTGTAGTTTAGTTATTAATTCGATCAATTTTTGTCTGTTCAAGTGTCGATAATCGAGCCAAGTGACCATTCGAAATTCAACTGCTTATCGTTAGCCGTCATCCATTATTAACTATTTAAATGGTCGTAGGTCGGAAGCATTCTTGGCAGACTACCAAAGACGTTGTCGATTTATTGCCGGCGAAAAAAAGCGAAAGGAAAACAAAATGAAACTTAAGTAGAGAGCATTAACACTTGCATTCACTTACACTCAAATAAGTAGCTCCATCAATCACTGCAATGAGTTCAACACTCACATTTGCGCGCGCGTACATTACATTCATTGGACAACAAATAGCGAGCGAAACAGGAACACAATGCGAATAAAGTGTTATAAGAACACGACGGGGCTGGGTAGCGTGCGAGGGTCCTTAAAGGCAGACATCGTATTGGACATGGCAAGACATGGCTGTAGACCCGAGGCGACCTGCTCTGGTCGCCATGTAATGTAATGTAATGTAATGCGCGTGCTGCCAGCTAAAAATGAAGAAAACGAAGCGTCAGCCTGGACCCGGTAAAGGCAATCGAGCGGAGGAGAGTGGCGGCAGGTCTGGTCTGGTCTGGTTTGGTCTGGCAAAAGCAACATTGGCAACAAAAGCTAAAAGTGGCTCTCAGAGTAAAGTAAGAAAAAATATTTGTGCAGAGAGCAAGCGAGATGCACATTCTGCGCAAGGGAGACAAACAGCGGGCCTATCGAAGGGGTCAAAGTTTCGGCGAGGTCACTGAGTCAGGGAGTGCACTGTGCGACTGTAAGTATGCGTGGCGTATGTGTGTGCGTGCTCAACATGTTCAATATTTTATGGTGTCGCTTACAGGCATCGAGTGGCCAAACAGACAGCAAAGAACTGTGCCTCCAAGGCGCACAGCATCAGGGAGCAGAGCCGGGGCCGGGGCAGGGGACGGTTGGGTCGTTAGTTGAGGCCAAATTCGTGCGGCCGCTCAAATAACGCAGCTTTCGAAATTAATATCGCAAAAGGGCCGCAACAAAGTGCAGCCATAGAATTCGTTCTGAATTCGCTCTACTATGGTCTACAAAAGAGCAGCCTGGCCCACAGTGCTGTTCGTAATCAAAGTAGAAAGACGCAGAGAGAGCGAGGGAGCTGGAGTGCGGTAGCAGGTGTGCCGATCAGATGAACTGCGGCACAGCAATAGGCCGTTGGTCAATTGAAACGGTTCAAAGTGTATTTGCCCCGGCAGCAATTTGCCCCTGCCACGTATCATTTGCCAACGCCTTTTTTTCTTTTATTGACGCGCCCATATAAATTTCACTCTGGCAAATGGTTTTTATTGGCAACAGCGAGTGCCAGCACACCACAGGGCACTGGCGTAGGCACCGGCTCGGCCACAGAGCCACCGAGCTCAGCCACAGAGCGCCAAGTTCAATTGCCACCAATTGCTGCACGAACGGCGGCCCAGGCTCAAAAAGGTTAAATTTGGAAATTGGTACGTGATTGGATTCAAAGCGCAAAATAAGTGCGTCAGTTGGTTTGCTGGTTGCCCGCTTCACTTATGAAATGAAAAAACGAACAAACAACAAAATGAAATCAAAAACAAAATAAAAAAATCACAAGCCAAAAATATATAAAAAAGGATATTACAAAGCGGATGTGCCAAATACTCTAACAAAAGGTAAAGATGTCAACAATTTTTAAAAAACATAAAACAAATTATTAAAATCCAGATTAAATTAGATTTTAAAGTTACTTAAAAGATTTTTTTAAGCATAAGAAATATTATTAGAAAATAATAAAATAGAAATTAAAATATTTAGGTGCATAATGAAATAGAGTAATTTAGAGTAAGCTAAATTGTATATGTACTAATTGTAAAATATATATAATATTTTAATCAAAAATATTATTTATTAAATATATTTTTGATATTAAAAAAAAATATATATGTTTTATAATTTAAATAAAATATATTTTTAATATAGTTTAAATCAAATATATTTGTGATATTTTTAAAATCAAATATTTTTGTTATATATTTTACATAAATAAATTTGTTGATATATCTAAGAAATAATTATATTTTAATTACATTTACAAAAGTCGCATTTGTTTTAAGCACAAATAGCTAAATTTAGAAGCTTGACTCAAAAATTGCTGAACTTCTTTCAGGTTAGCTCACATATAACTCCAGGCCAAACAGAGTGTTAAATTTGATATAGCTCTATGGGAAAGGGTATGCGCCACATGCATAACAAGTCTGGCAAATCGTAAGTAAAAGGGGTAATAGTCAGGCATGTGAATGTGTATGGAATGGGCGGTGGGTGTGTTTGGTTCGCTGTTGTCGTTCCGACTAGAAGAGAGAATTGTAGCATATTTTTTTGGCACACTCGGTCGCTCGATTTGTAATAAGAAATGTGTTTTTTATTTTGTGGTTTGAAAAATTAGAACTTTTGCCAACAGCCAACAGCAAACAGCAAAACGATGGCGCGCACATGGCAAGCACCCAAGATTCACACACACAGCGTGCTTTCTATATGTATTTGCGCCAGGGGCCAGCATAGTTTGTGGCTGGTTGATGGCCTAGCCATAAAACGTCGATTTGTTTTTGGCCAAACAGCAGTAAAAATGTGTAGAGGAAGCGCAAAACGAAATTCAAAGTCAGCTAATAACCGGGCAATGGCCGTGACAGCGGCATGTTGTCAACATGTTTGCCAATCAGCCAGCGACTGTCAACACTGCGTATGAGTAATATGTCAACATAAATTCTGAATGTGTGCGAATGCAAATTCGCATTCGCGAAGTGCTGAAAAGATTTTGTAACATGTCAACTCTATGCTAGGTTAATACTAAATTTGACTTTTGCTAATTGAAAACTGCTTATGACAGCTCGCAACTGTCGGAATGCAGCTCTCGACCCTTTAAGGTTAAGCTCTGCTAAGGAAAATTAAGGCAGGTATTGGGATGGAAAAATTACTATTTTACAGGCATTAGCTTTGCACTTGTGAGCTTATTCAACCCTGACTAGGTAGTGTAGACATCTTTGACGGGTCAATTAGATTGGATTTTTGAGCTTATTCTATGGGATTGTTCATCTATGGTTTGAATAGCGTTAGCGGCATTGATAAATTTCAAACATGTTTACCACAAAGCCAGCCAAATCTAATAACAATAATTAAATAGATTTTCTAACTGTTTGCCTGGATGGCTCAGGTGCGATGCTGACACATGGCTGACCATAATTCAACCACAATGTTGATAAGAACCGCCAATTGCTCTCGTCGCTTTGACAACGTTTTGTTGTTGTTGCATTTCATTAAAAAGTCATCACAATATTTCTGCTGTCATTATTTTCAAATATATATATCGTATTTTCAAATATATACATATATATTATGCAATGCTTGTTTTTGGGCAAACATCTGTGTGTACTCTATCTACATAGGGCAAACCATTTAACATGTTTATTTTTTCTGCATATCTCATTGGGCAATTTACAGATTTTGTTGTTGCTTTTCTTTAGCGCTGATTTCATAATTTGCATACCCTGTACAATCTACATGCCATGGGCATGATGTACCAATTGAAAAGTGCGTTTTGGTAAAACTTGGAAACTGTTCAGCCTCTGCCTAGCATAGGTCTTTCTGTTTCCAGAGTGAAACAAAGAAGAAACAAAACTGACTCGAAAATTTTCAAACTTTTACTTCAATCTTTACACTTCAATCTTCAATCTTCAATACTTTCATACTTCAGAACCTGCCGCAGATGATCCTAAAATTATAAAAGAAAACCATAAAATTAGCCTTTAATAAGCGCAGGGTATTTCTTAGTCGGGCACTTCAAGTCTTAGCTTTCTAGCTGTTTATATTTTTTTGTTGTTGCTGATATCATAATTAATTGGCGTTTATTATGCGGCGCAGAATGCGTCCGGTTCCTGCATAAATTATTATTGCCATGTTCAAAAAAAGAAAAAAAATGAACTAATAACAATTTGCACTCGTGTATGTTGATACGAATAGATGCAAATATTTCTTTTTAGGCTGTTTTTAATTACATAATTGGCCCTAATTAGATGCGCAAATTAAATGAATGCCCGAATGAACAAATTTCACGAAATAATATACAACAAGAAAACAAGGCGAAAAAATAAAATTAAATAAAAATTGAATCAATTGAAATTTGATTACACCTTATCGCACGCATTTGCTGACAATTGGCATTGTGAGTTATTGAATGAATGATGTGTGCGGTTAAAGAGAGTTGGAAATATTGAGAGAGACACAGAGAGAGGGAAAGAGAGTGAAACTGAAAGAGAGAAACGTAGATGTGAGAGAGAAAGAGAGAGTAACAGAGAACGACACAGAAATTAATAGAAAGAAAAGAGTACGGAATTCCGAGAGAGAGATGAGGAGAGATAGAAAGTGTGAAGAGTGTGAACAGAGATATAAAGATAAGAGATAAGAGAACGCAGAATGCAGAAGATTTGGAATGCGACAAGTACAAAGTGAAAGAGAGTAAGAGAGAGAACATATCAATGAAGGATACAGATAGAGCGATAGACATATAGAGGGGAGAGAGATCTAGGAAAGACTCAAGGTGTATAGGAATGAGGATGAGATAGAGCAGAAGACAGTTACAGAGGGATAGACGGTACGATTGAGTGAGGCAGAAAATAAAGTAGACAGAACGAGAGAGAGAGAGAGGTGTGAATATTGAAGAATGGGTTACATTGTCTATGCAAGTTTCAAGGTTGTTTACAATGCTATGCTGTTTACATGCCAGGCACAGCCTTGAGCGAGGCATTTACAAGTTTTCTGAGTGACACGTGACTTCGAGGCGGTAATCAAATATGCAAGTAATATACCTCACTCGACTTAGCTCACTCACTTTAAGACAGAACTCCCACGAGTAGGATAGAGTAGAATATATTTTCCAAAGCTTCCTCAACTTCAAACATCTCTAGATAAATGTTTTTGCAGCAAGTTATTCATGCTACTCGCTTGAACCATAATTTCTGCATTACTTTATGATCTACTTTAAATAGGTTTTCCTGCCCATATACATGTATATATACATATTCATGTGCAAGAAACAAGTACGAAACATGCAGCTTGGGATAATTTCAGCAAAATTTAATTTGAAGTAATGGAAGAGGATAGATTTGTGCAGCTATTATGCTGTAAGGCTAACAACTTGTGCAGCTATTGAGAGATGGGGCTGGACAGAGAGATACTATTTGAAGTGTGGCTCCATTCAAGGAGCATGGAGACGCTTCTATAAAACATCATTAAATCAGCGCAAAAGTTTACAAATGCATTTCATTTGAAAATCATGGCCTGGCCAGCAGTAAATGGTAGCTGCGCGATGGTAACTGTTAACCGGTAGCTGCAACAACAGCAGCAGCTAACAACAAACAGCAAACAGCAAACAGCTCGGTACTCGGAGCATTACAAATTACAAGTTGCTGTCTGTCAGAGAATCGCAGCTCCCGGAGCAGCACAAAAAGCAGCCCGCAAAACTTTGACGAGTGCTAGAGGAGCGCATAAAAAATCAGCTAGTAAATGGATGGATGCTGGCTAGAAAGGCGGTACAGAGACAGATGCAGATAGAGAGAGAGACAGAGAGAGAGTGAGAGAGAGGGAGGGAGTGGCGTGGGAGGCAACAATTGCAATCTGTGGCGCTTGAACAACGCTTAATGTTGCCTACAACCGCAATGCCAGGCCATTTATCATTCAGCCGAGCCGAAGCGGGCGAGGGGCCAAGGCAGAAGCGGTTGACGAGCGGACAGACGAACAGACAGCCAGACAGATAGACAGACTGAACGAATGACTGACGCGCGACAGACTGACAGAAGCCGTACAATAAAATGGCATGGAGGCAGTTGCCTGACCGTAAAAAAGAACTAAATTGACCTTACGGAACTGCATCAGAGCCGTAGCGCATGGAATACGATTAAGTCTGATCTATGCTCTGGGCAGGTAAATCAAATTGCTTAGCAGAATGAATAACAATTTCGTTTTGCTTTGCTTTCTCCACCTGCTTTTGATTATTTTTGCCCGCCCCTATAAATTGCAAACCTGCGGCCACATTTGCATGTCTGCCGAGCACTTACCTAGAGCGAGAATACGATTTGTACGCTGTCTTCAAGTGTTGGGCTGAAAAGAGAGAGAGATTGAAGCAGAGCAAATACAATTAGTTGTTTATAAGGATTCATAACGTTAGAGATAACAAAGGCATCAATTACAACGATTATTCTGCGATATTTGCCAATCAAGCGATAGTTTCTTATCGTCTATCTATCTACTGAGCTTCAAAATAATTGTATCAATTTTACTTTAACTTCAATCACTATCTAAGCAAAGTCCATTTGGCTATTACCAGATCGAATTTCTATGCATTCGAGATATTTCAAGAGCTATGCAGACTGTGGCCACATTTTGCTGCTGTTTTTTTCTCTTCTTCATCCAGCTGCAGGAATATGCAAAATCGTGCTGAGGCCAGCGCCTCGTGAACCTTGGGGCATTTCGAGCTTTGAGATGCTGATTGCAACAAAGAAATGCTGATAATCCCTTGCAGTGGCCCCTTAAAGCTGTGCACGTGCAGCGAGAAGAAAACATAGAAAATAATCAACTAGATGGACTTTAAAGCTTGAAGTGGCCTAAATATACATATATAGATATATGTATATATATATATATAAATAAACCACTTTTATATGTAATCACTTTTCATATATTTCAGTTTTAATTCCGGCATTTCGAATGCAGTCAGATTTAACCTGATTCGAATGATGACCCGTAATGAGGGAACAAAGGCAAAAATATATTTCAAAAATAAAAGGGACTGTCAAATAGCAAGCAGCTTTTGTGGCAATTTAATTTGTTTAAAGTATTCAGTATTGATTGCCATTGTCCCTAAGGATGTGTGTCTGTGTGCCTGTGTGCGTGTGTATGTGTGTGCATGCAATTTACTGATTAATTTAAGCGGTCTAGTAATGCATAAATTAATGTTTAATAACAGTTGCGGGCTGCCAACTCGCTTGCCGGCAGCAACGACAATGGCCTGCCAGCTGGCAGGCATTCCATATAATGAATGTGGCACAATGCACATGCACACACACACACACACACATGTATACACACACAGCCATATTGGCCCGCACTTAGCTAGATGACCGTATCAATATGCTTGTGGATTTGAAATTATTTGATGCAACGTTGCACGAAAATCTATCTTTGCATCGACATCTATTACAATTTTGGCTTTATGATACCCTGTAAACGGAAGTGATTGTGTGTAGAGCATATTCTGCTGTCTCTGTCTCTGTCTGTGTCTGTGTCTGTGTCTCTGTCTCTGTCTCTGTCTCTGTCTGTGTCTTTGTCTTTGTCTCTGTCTCTGTCTCTGCCTCTGCCTCTGCCTCTGCCTCTGCCTCTGCCTCTGCCTCTGCCTCTGCCTCTGCCCATTCTTATGGCCATATGCTCTGTCGACTACCAGTTGCTTGTGCTACCCTCAGCCTGCGTGTTAAATCATTTGATTCTTGGCTGGCTATAAGTCCATCTGATGCTGTAGCATTACGATCCATGGCAGCTGTTTGGTTGCTCAATTGTTGGCTTTGCTGGCTAATTAGCCAGCTGCCAATGCATTTGCATCTATTTTATTTACGAGCTTGTTTCAAATTACACATGTTTGTGCAAAGCTAGCAGCCGACTAGCTATCAGTGGCATTGCTTTATGAATAACATAAAGCACACATTTACACACACACACATACACACAAGTGCAAATTGCTTTGCAATTGTAAATAGATTGATGTGCGGCAATGATATTTGGCCCATTACCAATTTACAAATTGGATACAAAAAGTAGACAAAGTGAGTGCACAAATTAAATTGGCTTCGATATGCATTAGTCATCATAATTACAGATATGTCAAATGGGCCTACCGCTCGATAGCTGAAATGATTGTCCAATGCAAATAGCTAAATCGTTTGACGTGCAAATCGCAATTACAAAATTACGAATTGCAAAATTTTCTTTAATGAATTTTAATGCCCAACTAATGTATAAATTTTGAGTAATCAATGCCAATTCGTGTTTACCAACGTTTAGTAGGTTGTTAAGGGTTTGGTGGGTCCTACTTCACTTATAATCTCTTGTCTATGGTTTCTGATCGAAAAACTATCTAACTCTCTATCTAACTACCGCAGCTTTAGGGCAAGTTTTATTTGAATCGGCACCGATCTCCTTGATTTGACATAGAAATATTCAATTTTTTATGAGAAACCATGGCTTTAAGATTATATTCAGAATACGTTGACAATAAACCACAAAAAAAATGAATAGTATTCTTTATAAAATTGAACGAAAAATGTTCAATTACTAAAGCTGATGCGCATATCAAATTCAAATTAAAATCAAATTTTTGTGGCATAAAAACATTTTGCTAACAACTATGTGGTTAGCAGCGCAGGCGGAGCGATAGCTATATATATATATATATATATATATATATAAAGAGAGAGAGAGAGGGGGATAAGGAATTAGATAGGCAGAATAAATATTTAGAGAGCTCAAATATTTTACTAACTGACACTGACCACGCCCAGCTTTATTACTGATGAAAAATGTGTGGAAAAAAATGTCAATTAAATGGAATAAAATGTCATTGGAATTGAAATGGCTGGCGTTGGTGTTTGCATTGCTGCTGGGGGTGGTGGGGGTGGCGTTGTGGATGGTGCTGCTTTATTTTTGATTGGTGTTTGGTGTCAGATTGCGGGTTTTCAGTTTGTCCACATCGGATTTCAAATGGGCGGCAGTTAATGCCACTTAATTAATAACAACAATTTAGCTCTTTTATTTGCTGTGACACTTTTCATTTGTTTAATGATATCATTTTGAGGGTGTTTGGAAAGTTGTTGTTGTTGTTGTTGTGGCTGTTTTATTTATTTGCCATGTAATTGTAATTTATTTGCCATTTGTTGGCACTTAAAGTCTTAAGTGGCGAAATTAATAAATAAGTAGACCAATATGTATGCGTGTGTGCGTCCATTAACGAACCACACAGAGCTTAATGCCAAGGATTCAAAAGTGTTGCCTACTTTTGTGCGCTCAAGCGAACTCCTAGCAAGAAGTGAAAATAAATGTAGAATTTTTGTTTATAAGACACTTCTGTTTTTAAGAAGCTGATATTTCATGAAAAGAAAATCTACTTGACAGATACCAAATATGTTAATGAAATTGAAAATAGTTAAAGAATTGCTGCGCCATTGGTAGTCAAAGAACATTTTGTATATTAGCGATTTATATTAAAGATACATCTTAACTATACTACTTAATGTCCGTATTTCGCTTCGTATGCGAAGCTAAGTCGCTTTCAATTAATTTGTGCCACTTCGTTGAGCTTTCAAGCCACCCTACATGGATTTCGGGCGTTCAGATAATGTGTCTTCATAGAGCAGGCATAACAAATGCAATGCTAATGACAGCCAGGCATTAAAGACACACCCATACACACACAACCTTGGCACCCAAATCCCAATACCGAAAATCCACACGGCTTTCAACACTCCACGTGCCAATGCAAAATGTAAATCCCTATCAAAAAGCCAAAGCAAAAGCAAAAGCAAAATCAAAATGAGAATGTCGCTGTACACAATAAATTTGCATGCCACAGACACACACACACACACACACACGCCCACACACAAGCGTTTATGAATAGAAATTGTTAGTACAATAACACACACACACACACACAGACGAAAGAAGCGTATGCAAGAGAGATATAGATATACACATGCATAATGCCTAATAATCCGCATATTGTAATATCTGTATTATATGGAGAAGCCGCCACGGCGACGCGACGCGACGCGACACGCTGCGCTGCGGCATTTGCAACTGTGTGCATGAATGTCATTATGTGGCACGGACAGCTAGAATTCTAACCGGCGCTTGGCGGCACCACCCGCCAGTACAATTCTTAATGCGCCCACACACTGTGTAAATATTGTATAAAAATTGCAGCTTAATCACGCCCAAACATGTGTGCATTTGAATGCGCCGCCGCTGCCGCAGCTGCTGCCAAAGTGCCTTCAACTGCAGCTGGAATTCAGCTGCTCTGTGTACGCTTAGCAGTATCTGCACCCGGATGACGCCTGCCAGGCTGCTGCCAGTGTCAGACAAGTGTCGCTGTCTCCAGCTCGCTCATTCTCTCTCTCTCTCTCTCTCTTACTCACACTCTCCCTCTCTCTTGCTCGCTTAGCAGCTCTCACTTCTTTGCCGGCTTTGGCAGTGCTCCACATGGCCATCATGGCCGCTGCATCACTGCATTATTTGTGCTCATGTGTGGCCTGGCCTCTCTGGCTGCTCCTTTGGCCGCCATCGCCGCCGCCGTCGCCAGCTTTTATGCCCGCAGATTTGGGTTAAAAGTAGCTTCCCTCGTGTATTTAATAGCCATTCAGCCATAGTCATCGCAGCCGCTTGACTCGTCCTCCTTCTATTTCCACATCTGCATTCTGCATTCTGCATTTGTATCTGCATTTGCATCTGGTTTTCGGTTGTATTTCTAGCTACGTTTCTCGTTCTGCTTTTGCCTTTGCTTTTCTCACATGCCATTGCCAATTGAGTGCGGCTTTCAATATGCATATCACGCTGGGTATGTGTGAGTGTGTGTTTGTGTATGTGTGTGTGGCTCGAAACTTTGGCCTTCGCTTTAGTTTACTTTCCAATTATAAATATTATGCTAGTTTCGCAAGCCATTGATAAAGACTGAAGCTTGGAGTCAACTTATTTTGACTGTATTTGATTGAGCTTGGTTAGGTCTGCTACCACATTTAGTTTGCGAACCAAGGCTGGCAACTCTTAGTAGACATATATGGGCGTGGCACTTGGTATATTCAAACAAGGTGACTCATATTGAGTATACGCAAAGTGGACATTCACTGAAGCGATGCCATGGCAGCGCATCATTAGCCAAGGCAGCTCAACTTGGTTCAATGCAAAGTCGCATGAAACTCTTTGTCAAGTGAGAGCTGCCATAACTTGCAGAGAAAGAAAACTTGACTACTAGTTGCCAGTTGCCAGTTGCCAGTTGCTGTTATAAATTTGCCAACAATATGCGTCATCATCTGCTGCCAACTTTTGCTGGCCAGATCAAAGTTATCGTCGGCATTTCGTCAATTTAGCTGGCAACTAATGCCATGGCCATTCGCCGTATTAATTATACGCAACACAAACACTTTGTTGCAAAGTTGCCAAGGGCTCATGGCATGTTGCTCGCTGCGTGTCCGGAATCTCTGGGCGCTACCTCGTTCATCGTCCCGACCATTAAATATTTAACGCCTGCCAAAACACTAATGACAAACACTAAAACGCGACACTAAATTTGAAATGCTTTAAAATTTTATTTAAGCATCCATTAAGCGGAGCCTTAACAATGCTGGCGCGTTGGGGCCTTGGGACAATGCGGCGTATGCGCAATCGCAAAATAAACGCAACATAAAATCAAGAAATGCCAAAAATAAATTTGCTACTTTAAGCTGTGGCCGCTTGGCAACTCGCACTAGTTATGCCCGAACCGGGCAAAGGGGGCGTGTCCGTTGCCATACTTTGCTCTTATTGCTGGCTACTGTTGGCTGCTGCTGCTCTTAACATTAAGGTGAACTTCATGTTCTTATAAGACGCCAGTGTGCACATGCTGGTCGCGTTGGGCAATGGGCGATGGGCGATGGGCATGGCATAGGTGAAAGTGCAGAGGAGCAAGGTAGTAATACAAACTTCAGCGAGTTGCCAGTCAGGCAGCGGCAGCAGCAGCAGTGAGCAGCGAGTAGCGAGCAGCCAGCAACAGCCATACAATTTTAATCACATTAAGTTCACCCAGTAGATAGCTGTCAGTGTGAGTGAGATGGTATTACGCTAACCTCTCGTTTGCCCCACCAAACGCTGCTAAGTATATGCGTGTGTCTGTGTATGTGTGTGTGTGTGTGTGTCTGTGTATGCGTGTGTATGTGTGTGTGTGTTTGTTTGTAATGAATATTTGCAAGTTGTGCCTTGAGCCTCGCTGCAAACACAGCGCAAACAAACTTAAAAACTGTAGCGCACTCAGGCAAAATAAATACTTGAACAACAACAACGACAACAACAAGAGCAACAACCACAGACGGCGCTGCTCTCTTTATTTCTTGGTATTCTTTTTCTTTTTTTTCTGGTTTTTTTTTTGAAAATTTATTTGGTTAAGTGACTTTGAGCCCCTAGTCGACATGTGTGGGCGTGGCGAGGCGTGGCATGCATATTGAAACAAAGTGACTCCCATTGCGTATACGCAACGTGGCAGTCGCGAAGGCAAAACGAAAAACTTAACCATGCCATGGAAGCGCAATCATTAGCCAAGCTAAGCCAAGCCAAGCCACTCAATATAAAGACAGCGCGAAAACTGTATTTCAAGGTACAAAGCCGCCTAAGCCCGGATAACTGATTGAGTCTCAGCGCACATGCATCTAATTTTATTATATCAAAATCGGGATATAATAACGATCTGATCAGACAGGAGCAACATGAATGAAGGTGACCAGACATATGTTTCATATATATTCTTGGCTATAAGAACTTAATAGGCGGTTGCTTTTGAATAATAGTTGGTTATAACTTTTAATTTGTTGAACATTTAGATGAATTGGCCGGGCTTAAGTGGAGTATAAGTGCCATGGTACGGCGGAAATGTGTGGAGATTTTAAAAATGGCGAGTTCGTGGAGGACAGAGCTATGGGGCGTGAATGGTGGTAAATTGAAGAAGCCAATGATTGTCTACGAAAGCCAAATAATAGATACCCTAACACATATACTTCATGAAATTACATTCTATCTAAGACTGAACTATGACATGAGAGAAAGCAAAAAATAGAAAAAAACCTATAAATTAGTATTACTTTTATTTGGTAAGATACACATGCCTCAGATATATAGCTTACTATGCTTTCGCCAACTCATAACCAAAGGCACTACACAGTTTATGATAATTTTATAGTACTTTCCATAAGGGTATACAAGAAAAAGAAGAAATGAAGAGGGGAAAAACCTAAATGCGAACAGCTGCTGTCGATTTCAATGAGATTTTCCAGGCAACTACATCGCTTAAGATGCGACATTTTTCAAGACACGCTTCCGTTTGTAGCCAAAGCTTTGATTAGCTTTTGAAATGTTGCTGTTGCTGACGTTGTTGTTGCTGCTGCTGCTGCTGCTGCTGCCGCCTCTACTGGGCCACTAATTAGAATAAATCTAAATTGCTCGTTTTGCGGCAGTCAGCGTAATGACTTTTATGCGCATGCTTAAGCCCGCAATTATCCACAGCAGCCAAAGATTAAATCGTGACAACAACAATAGCAGCGACAACAACAACAATAGAGTGCAACAGAAACAACAAAAGGCTGACAGCCGGCAACTGGCAAGCCCAAAAAATCCACATTATTGATATAGGAGGCTATGACCAAGGCCAACAAACGGAGGCACGATTCAGCCAGGCCAGGCCGCCCACCCACAAAGGCTTAAAAACCGCAAAAATTACAAAGCATTCAAGACCAAAGAGAGCCGAAGAGGGGGCGCTCAAGCAACAGCAGGCGAGCAGCCAGCCAGCCAGTCAGCCAGCCAGTCAGCCAGCGGAAGTTATTCAAGTGAGGCATGAGAAAATAATTAAAAACATAAAAGCAACTGATAGCAAGAGCTCAGCCCTGTCTACGATATGCTCTATGAGAGCAGAGCATATTCAATTAAAGCAAAGTCAGCTACAAAATATATAAAACATTTACTTTTAAAAATATGTTTAATAATCAATTTCAGTGAAATAAACTAGTTTAAAATTTGCTTGAATAATTAAAGGAAAAATTGTTGCGAAATATTTTAATATTGTAACTGAAAATATGTAACAAAAAATGTTGTTTAAACAAAAAAGTAAAAATATATTTTTAGTTCATTTTGCAAAGTTTTAAATAATTTATGAAAAAAAAAATACTAATAAAAGATTTTTTATATAGTAATTTTTTCAATTTTCATATTTTATAATTATAAAAGAATTTTTATTTTATATTGTATAGCACTGACCTAAAAAGGATAATATAATAAAAATATAATAATAATATAATATTATGTGTAAATTGGAAAGGATTCCTATTAAGCCGCAAAGTTTAAAGTTTTCGTTTCCGAAAGCTGAGCTGAGGCTCATTAAATATTTAAATGTAAGCATATTACTTTTGTAAGCCATCAGATGGCAGGCTGCACTGTATGATTACTGCTGAGGTTTTTGTTGATAACTCAATGTGCCAGCTTCAGACCGTCTCGTCTTGTGCATGCATGACAAACAACTCCTTTTCTCAACCAGCAAACCACGGGCCACAAAAGCAAAAATAAATATATAAAAAAAAAACAAGGGGAAAAAGAATATGTTTGTTAGCAAAAGGGGCAACAGTGAAAAAAGAAACCCAGAAAGAAAAGAAAAATGTAAAGGCAAAGAAAAAAAAAACAAGAAAATGGTAAAAGTGAAATGTCAAGCGAAACGAAGGCAAACACAAAGATGAATCTGAAAGACGTGGTGGCATAGTAAAACGGCAAAGGCAAACAGCGCGACCCCAAAGACGTGGCGAAAGCCAACGAACTTTTCGCTTTTCAAAGTCATATGGCAAATCATAAATTTAAAGCACACACATACACAGACACACGCACACACACAACAAAGACGTGATCTGGTATGGCATGGGCAGCTGCAGCTAAAAACCCAAATCTAAAGCACCAACTCACATGCCCATAAGTGGGCACAGAGTTTCTAAAGAAACTCGACCGCAAATTGGGCAGCGGAAGCAGTCCAGTCAAATCAGTTTTCCACTGCATTAAACGATGCCCACCGACCATACAAAACAGATATAGACATGTGCCACACACTGTGTGCCGGCTCGTGAATGGGCGACATGCTTAAATATGTAGGCCACCAAATAAGTGGACAGCCAGTGTCGATGTTCCAAATGATGATGGCCTATCGCCATTGTCTTGGCTAGGCACTTTTTGCTAGAGTGTGGAAATCTGGACGTGAGGCCATTTTCTATGTGGCCCCGCTTTATGACAGCCACTTGTCTGTTTAACAAATAAGAAAAAAACTAGTACAAGTGGCTCACAATGGGTAGTCGACAGGCAAATACCCTGCAACTAATATTACTTACGTTAGATATACATATGTCAAGAAAATTATTGAAGTAAATTTTGAAAATAGAAAATAGAAAATAGAAAATAAATAATAATAATAATAGGTATTCGTATCTTATCTGCATCAGTTGTAATTAAATATATAATTCAACTGTTGCTGAAGTCTGTCTACAAAAGCACCTATATGCTATGTGGTCCAATTACATTTGTGTGCTGTGTCTACAACAGCTCGAAAGGACTTGGTCGGTGTTGCCGCTCGTCGGTTGTGGGCAAGTGCTTAAAGTTGCAACTTCAACTGTCAGTCGAGCTATTTGCTTGCGGCAAACTCAATTAAACCAGGGCACTCTTTCACGCTCACTACCCCCTACCCCCATCTAACATATACATCATCCTAGTTCTAGCCAGTCCCATGGGTCTGCCAGCGGCCAGGCGGGCAGCCAGCCAGGCAGCCAACGGAGGCCCCACATTAAGAGTTAAGTGAGCGCAAACAAAGTTCCGAGCTGACAATTGCTGTACACTTCAGCTGATTGTCATAGTGTCTAACGTGCCCTGAAATCAGTGTATTGTGTGCAGTGTTGTAAAACGCTTGCTACAATTTCCACACTGTTTTCATTTACGGCACGCAAACATAAAAAGTGTGGTAAAAAGTTGTAATGAGTTCTGTTGTTTACTGCTTTCCACCAGGGTGTACAATATCACAATACAGTGTTGTAAAACGACAAAAGCTGTTGTCTCAGTGTTTGATTATATGCACTAAAATTCACAATTTACAACAAATTTTAATGATTTCTCAATGAATGTCGTGTATGATAAAGGTAAAATAGCGTAACTTGCCTTTACAGTGTTGAGTAACGACACGAGAAATTTTAAGTGTTGTGCATAGTGTGAAACTTGAGTTGTGAAAAGAGCTAGTTTTGGTTAGCTGCTAAAGCTGCATAAATATTTGGCTAGGAAGCGTGGTTAGCAGTCTTTGTGTGCACAAGTAGCTAGTGTTGTAGTAGTGTTGTAAAACGAAAATGAAATGCAGAAAATAAGGTGCATTTACGTGTTGTTAATCAAATTTTATTAAAACAGTTATCAAATGAAAAAAATGCACATTAAAAGTCAAATAGAATGAATTGCACAAAAAGTGTTTTTAGTGTTACATAACGCCAAGGGAAAAACAGTGTTAGAGTATAGACTTTGAAGTTATATATAGTGTTAAAACTGATAGAAAAGCAAATGTCTAGATAGTTTATTTAATAGTTTTCTAGTAAAATATTAGTTTAGTGTTGTAAAACGACAAATGTTACAAAGACTGCTCTATATCATTATGTAAATCAGAGCACATTACATTAATTATTCAATTAGCGCTTTGAATGATCACAAGTTGATTTATGACGTTGTCCAACACTGATTTGCTAGCGTCATCAAGCTGAAGCAGGCTCTGAAACCTATGCAAATATATTAGCCAACCAACTGGGATTTTTGGTGAAAAATGATTTTAGTTCCGGGGCAGTGTTAACCAACACTGGCAGCGCGCATTCCAACGAGCTCGCTCGTCGTTTCGTTTGCTGATTCAGACCAACCGCAAATATTGCTGAGCCGCATGACAACAAGCAAATAAGCGATGCATTACAGATGTGAGCCAACTGGCAACTGCCGACGATGGATGGCATCGCCTGACGAGTTGCCCATGTTAGTTTCGCAACAGCGTGTGTGCGCAGTGTGCGTGTGTGTGTGTGCTTTGTGGAAATGCAGGCAAATTATTTGCTATAACGTAATTAACATGATTTATAGACGAGCACACAACAGACAGCCAACAGCGAGCATCAGTCAGTCAAGCGGGCCACAGAACACGTATGTGGTGTGCGTAGCTTGTGTGTGTAAGTGTGTAAGAGTGTGTGTGTTGCTATATTTGCGATGTTGTCTGTCATGGCGGTGACAGGGACGGACGACTTATATTGACAGCTGAGCTGCAGCTTTGATGGCCAACTGACTCGTTTCGGGGTCATAGCCGGACCACATACTCGAACATTCAGCATTTTGTACGAAGTTTATACAGATGTGACAAATATTTGCCCAAAGGCGAGTGTACTTTGTGTGTGCGCGTGTGTGTGCTGGTGTGTCTGCAATTGATTAATTTATATGATTCAAAGGGCGGAGGGGCGTGGCTGGCTGATGTGTTTGGCAATGCGGCTAACAAGATAAATAAACATGAAGTGCCAAATAAAGATATTGCTACAAAGCTCCAGACATTTGTTGGCGTGAATAAAAATGTATTTGCCATAAAAACATAAATCAAAACATTCTATAGCAGCGTAAAAGGCGGAAATGAATTTGATATGCCTTGCCACACCACAGTGGGCCACACATGAAATATTCAATTATTTTCTAAAATTACAATTTTTGCAACTGTTGCCAAATATTTTCAGTTTCGGCTTTAATTTGGCCACCAATGCATATTAAAATTTACACAGAGACAGAGAGAGAGAGAGAGGGAGAGAAGGGGCGAGAGTGCACAAAAACATTGTGTCCCTGGCTTGACTCGTTCTGTATTTACAATTCATTAAACATGTGGCGAAATCAATAAGCGTAATATTTAAAATTGTAAAATATTTGCATATATGTATTATCCAATAAATTTTTAGTACATAAACAAAGCTGCTAGCCAACTGAGTGGAAAAAAGGAATATCATATTTTGTAATAAATTTAGAATGGGCAATCAATTTGTAATCAGGCGTCAAAGTCAGCTGCTGCGCATGACAATTTTGCTGTGCTCCATGGCAAATTTAACAGTGACTTTAAACTGAATCAATGCATTCGATATTTGTAGCTGTTAGCTGTGAGTGCGTTTAGGTGTTGCTTGTCAGCTCAAATACCTGGTAAACTTGCAATGCACTCTTGCATCTAGATGTTATTTTTCTGACTCGAGCTTGCTGTCCACTTGGCACAGTTCAATCTAGTTGAAGCTCACTTAGCTGCTTGGTTTGTCATGAACTTTGCAATGAAAACGAGTCAAAGGTTCCTCTTTTCGAGTTAATTAATTTCTAGTTTTTTTTTTCGTCCTCACAGTTACTTTGGCTACAGCAATTTGAGTGGGAAAGTGGGCGTGGATAAAAAATTCTTGCCTAAGGTGCGCACCCATTGCTCGATTTATTGGATTTCGGTTAGTTTTTTATCCAAGTTACTGCAATTAATTTCGCAACAAACATTTTTTTAGTGGCTGGCGGTCATTTTGTTTCAGCTTTTGCACTTTGTTTGCGTTTTTTATTTGCGTTGTTGCTGTCAGTTTTTTAGTTTTTCCCTTTTGTTTTTGCTCCTTTTTTCCGGCTTGGCCCAATTTGAAAGCAATTTTTTTTCCAATATGACACCCACAGCGTCATGTGATGTGGAAACTAAAACTAATGCGGCATGAGTATGAATACGTGTGTGCACATGCTTTCCACACTGACTGTTGTTCCAGATGCGGTTGTTGTTGTTGTTGCTGTTGCACAAATTGCTCAAGCCACATTGTTGCACTTGGCGAGACTGCGGCTGGTAGAGCGTAAGCGCCACAAAAGTTGCTCTGCGCCCTGTGGTATGCTAAGATTTATAGCTGCGACTACTGCTGGCTTCTGTTGTTGTTGTTGTTGTTTGTTTTGGCTTAAAACAATTTTGAAAAGTTTGGCTCGTGCGTCGGCAGCAGAAAGTATAGTACATCAAATTAAAACTATCCACGTGCTCTGTTAGCTTTGCTCTCGCATCATACAAAATATTGCATACGCATGAGCAAAATAAGAAAAAATATCTATGAGCGAAATCTTTTCCAAGTTTAATGTCCTTTTGGAACTGCTGCTGGCGCCATCTGACGGCAGCTTTGTGCACGACTTGCAATCTCTTTGTTGCCATAAGTAAATTAACTTTATTAAATTCTATTTTTGTGCGTGCCAGCCAGAAGCTGGCTAAGTTAAAAGGTGAGAGAGATGGTGAGAGACTGGGGGATAGAGGGTAAGAGAGAGGGAGAGGAAGCGATACGTGGGTAAGAGGTGAGGATAGAGAGGCAGAGGGAGAGGAGTTACGGAAAAGAGAGAGAATGTGGGTGTGAAACAAAGAAGCAGAAAGATTGACAGAGAGAAAGTGAGAGCGAGAAGCAAACAAAGGCAGAGAGACAGGGAAATATAGAGAGATATAAATAGAAAGAGAGAAGGATAGAAAGACTTGGATACGAGGTGAAGGGAGATAGAGAGAGAGAGAGAGAGAAAGAGAGAAAAATAAAGAGAGTGAGCGAGAAGCGGAAAGGTCAAGAGGGAAAGTGAGCGAGCAGAGAGAGACGCTGAGCGAGAGAGAGGGAGACAGAGCTACACAGAAAGAACTACAGCGTGAGAGAAACAGTGAGAGATACGAAAAGAGAGAATAGAATGGCAGCGAAACAGAGAGAATTCTAAATCTGTGCACGTAGCGCTGGCAGTAACTCTTGCTTGACAGCCAATCGATGAGCATAGTTTATTGTATTTATCGATTACAGCTCCGATATGCACATAGAGATGTGCAGCTTAATTTATTGGGCAACCCTCGCAAATGTTGCAGTTGAAGTAGCACAAACAACTGCGATTCATGAACTACATTTGAATGTTTTTTCACGTGTGTTAAATGTTCTTTGTTTGTTTTTGCTACCTTTTTATTTAGCACCTGTTTCTTTTTGCCTTTTTGTTATTGTTGTTGTTGTTGTTGTTGTTGTTGTTGTTGTTGTTGCTGTTGGCTTTGCACGTTTTGTATTTATAGATACGTGGTTGTTAAATTAATTGCGACTTTGTACAGCGAACATTGTGTTCTTGCTGTTTATTGTTGTTGCTTTTAATCATTTGTTTGCTGCTGCTGCTTTCATTGTGGCATCAACCACATCAATGGCTCATTAATTAATTATTAACGCCATTCAATTCAGTTGCCTATCATGCTAATTTACAATGTTAATTGGCAGGCATAGCGTTGTTAATTTGATTTTCATGTCATGCTTAGCCCTATTTCAATTCTTTCTGTCGCTTTCAAATTTAATAATGTATGACGCAATACGGCTGGCGAATTCAATTCAATTTATATCTGTATTTATAATTAAATACATATAATTAAAGGTGCACGACTAGTGCAACTATCGATGGCAACTATTGTTACGGCAATCAAAGCCATGAAGCATCTCATTTAAATGCGAAATTTCATTCAACTCTCATTATTGTTCATCAGCTAAAAAGAAATCATCAAGAGGCAGGGAGAGAGAGAGAGAGGCAGAGGTGAGAGAGCTCGTTTTTGTCAGCAATACACAGACTATACAAATGTCTCTTATAGACTGAGATCTTGGGAGTATCTGACTTGAAGATACTCGGACTAATTTGAGACTGCAACTTTAGGTATTGGGCATCTTCTAGTCAGATACTCCCGACTAGTGCTCTTGGGAGCATCTGACTCGAAGATACTCAAATTTGAGACAGCAGCTCTGTGTAGCGGGCATCTTTTAGTCAGACACTCCCAACTAGTGCTCTTAAAAGCATGTGACTTCAAGATACTCAGACTAACTTGAGAAAGCAGCGCTGTGTACCGGGCACAATATCTGACTTGAAGATACTCAGACTGATTTGAGACAGCAGCTCTGTGTAGCGGGCACCTTCTACTCAGATACTCCCGACTAGTGTACTCCCATTGCATATCTCTTCCAATTCAATGACAATTAGCCAGCTATAAACGAAAACTTACTGTTGACATTACAATTGATAGCTGGCTTGAAGTGACTCGAGTATTTGCATTACATTTTAAGCGTATCGCCCAAGTCTGTAGCGCGTCAATAAGCCGCGTCGCAGCGCGGCTCATTGTGTGCTATGAATGAAGCTGTTTAACTTGCTGCTTATGTTTGAGCACATAAAAGTGCCAACTATTTGGGGTCCAAAGTATGTGTGCGAGGCCATCAATCAACGCACAAGAGCTCATCACTAGTAACTGCTCTTTAAACAGTAACAAGTCACTGGCTTAAGAGCTATCGATATGCAAAGAGCTAGCGAATGGTCTTGGTCTACTGCTTGATAAAGTGCACGCGGATGGGATTCTGTATACACTCACTGAGTGTGTGTGTGTGGTTCAGGGGGCTGCACTTCGCTGCTCATTTTAAGTGAAGCCAAAGTATTAAGATGCTCACACCATCCTCGACTTGGCTAAAATGCATTAATCTTACACCCGCCCAAACAGCAAATATGGGAAGATGGCTGCAGTCGAACGGCTGGAATATCGATGGCGGGCGCTTCATGTCGATGTCGCTGTCGCTGTCGCGGATATTGCAATTTGATGGAGCTGCAGCAGTTGGGAGCGAACACAAACCGCAGCAAGCAAGAGGAAGCGGAAGTGCCGTCTGGTGGGTAAACAAAGCCTAAGACACTTGAGCGCTAGCTTACGCCATGCCCAAAAACCTCTCCCTCTCTCAATCTCACTCTCTCTCTCGCTCTATCTCTTCGCTTGTTGTCGTCCCTGTCTTTGTTTCGCTTGCTGCCAGCTTTGCGAAAGTTTACTTTTTATCTTTTGTGCCACTTCAGCTCAGTGGTTGGGTGGCTTGCTGGCTGCCTGGCTGGGGACATGGAGGGAGGCCAAAGATAAATGCGCAACAAATGCAGTTTGTTGAAGTCAATTATTGTGTAAGTAGCTTAATTCGGTTGGCGCACGGCTGCCGGCTATTCGTAATTGAATTAGTAACGTAAAAAATTTGTAATTGAATCCAAATTGGGGCCATGCGATGTGTGCCAAGTGGCAACCGCTTTAATGAAATGCTTCAGTACCCGAAACCTTAAATATTTAGTGAAAAACTTTTACTTCTCCTTGACGCTTCGCCCTCTCTATCTCCTCCCCCTCTCTTTCTGTTTGTTATGTTTGATTTAAGTTTATGCCGCTTCTATTTGCAATTCTCAGAGCGTCTTTCACTCCTTGTTTTAAGCACATATCATGCACCTTAAAGTTTCTCGTTGGCTCAAAAACTCTTTCTATCCGGTTTTTTTTTTTTTTTTTTTTTTTTTTTTTTTTTTTTTTTTTTTTTTTTTTTTCGTTTTTATTTCTTTATTTTGTTGCAGCTTATTGTCTTAGACTCTATAGCGCATTTAGCTCTAAACCTTAACTAATGGGAGGGCAGATATGCCAATTATTCTGCACTTGTAGCTACTATCTTAATTAGTTCTAATATTGTCTAGAGGATGCAATCTCTTCAGTCTTCGCCTATTGTTGTTTATAGCCAGGTTGCTTGCGAGATGGTTAGGATGCGCTGCAAGTCTGTCCGCGTATCTTGAACTGTGTCGCCCAATGAGTTCAGCAACTGTGGGAATTGCTAAATCCCTATGTAAGACTGAGTTTCTTACAAACCAGCTGGCTCCAGTCCATCTGCGTAGTGCTTTATTCTGCAGGGTCTGAATTTTGTTCCTTGTAGTCTTCGCCGAGGAGCCCCATAGAGAGATACCATATACGAAGGTTGGGACAACTATTGCCTTGTAGATGGCGGCCTTGCTGCTGTAAGACAACTTGCTTGAAGCTCTCAGCATCCAGTCGAGGGTTTTTAGCTTGCTTTTGCATTTTGAGGTTACTTGACTTATGTGCGCTTTAAAAGTCAGCCTTCTGTCAAGAGTGATACCAAGGTACTTTACTTTTGAGGCTTTGGGAATAGTGGGCCCCAATGCAACGCTTGGGCAATCTCCTCTTCTAGTGGCGAAGGTAGTATGTACAGACTTTTGTGCATTAATGGTGATACACCACCGTTTTGCCCAGCGTCCGAAAGAGTCCAGATATTTTTGTAGTGAGTCTGAAGCTTCTTGCGCAGATACGTGACGTGATAAGATGGCGGTGTCATCTGCATAGGTCGCTATGAGTACTGCATCTGTACTTCCTATATTTGGCTCGGGAGTTGGCATATCTCCTGTGAATAAAGTATAAAGTGTTGGGCCTAGAACACTACCCTGTGGTACTCCAGCCATAATTGGTCTAGTCAAGGATACTGTTTGCCCCCTTGACACTTGGAAGGTTCTTCCAATAAGGTATGAGGATAGCAACGCGAAAAATGGGGCTGGAAGGGTGGTCCTCACTTTCTGCAGCAGTCCCAGGTGCCAAACTCGATCAAACGCCTGTTTGATGTCTAAAAAGACGGCAGAGCAGTACATCTTTTCTTCAAAGGCTCCAAGGATATGGTGCACAACTCTGTGAACCTGTTCCGGTGTTCCATGCTGTCTCCTGAAGCCAAACTGATGGTTTGGAATGGCCTCCTGGCGTCCCAGATGTGTCAGTACTCGTTCCAGAAATATTCTTTCGAATATTTTGGAGAGTACTGGCAACAGGCTAATTGGTCTGTACGACTCAATTTCTCCCACGGGTTTGCCAGGCTTAGGAATCATCACAATCACGGCGCGCTTCCAGCAGGCTGGAAAGTGCCGGATGCGGAGCATGGCGTTGTACACCATAGTTATGTAGTCTATGGTGGAGTCAGGCAGTGCTCTAAGGACTCTGCCGTTTATTAGATCATATCCAGGGGATTTTTTTGCCTTCACTCTTCTGATGTGTTCAAGAACCTCTTCTTTTGTACATCCAGTTATCTGGTCTTCAGCTGGGAGGGGCGAGAGAACGATGTCTTCTGTTGCTTCGATTTCTGAGGCCTCTGCGGTAATCACCGGCGTGAATTGGTCTTGAAGGTGGTTTGCAAAAGCCTCAGCTTGAGCTTCGTCTCCAATGTGCCAGGAACCAGAAATGCTCCGAATGGGATGACGTCGTATTGGCTGCCGTTTGAGCTTTCTTGTAAATTTCCATAATTGAAACTCTGCGTCAGTGGGCGATTCAGCTCGTACCAGCGCATCGCTGATACACCTCTTTTGAAGCAGGGCGAGAGCAGCTTTAAGATGCCTCGTGGCTTCGTTGTACATGGATTTGGCATCAGGCGTGCGTAATCTTAACCAGCGTCTCCTGGCCCATCTTTTGTGTATTAGTAGGTGTTGGGCCTCCAAGGTGAGGGGGATGTTGTACGGAGACTGTTGTCTTGTTTGGCAAGATGGTGGGGCGGCTTGGTGCGCAGCTTTGACTATTTCTTCCTGCAGTTTGTTTGCTGCGTAGTCCACGTCTTCAGGAGTGTTAAGTTCCATTTCTATGTGCAAAGAGTAATGGAGCTCGCGCCTAAAGACTCCTAAATCTGATCCTGCTGGCAGTAGTTGTTTCCTAATGGGCAAGGGCTGTGGCTGCGCGTGGATTGTGACTATTAGTGGCAGGTGGTCAGAGGATAGGTCCAAGGATTCTTCAATGGTCAATTGCCGGTCACAGATGCCTTTGTAGACAGCGAAGTCGATTGCCGAGGGCCTGTGTCCATTAATTGGGTAACGGGTGGGGGCTCCAGTCGCCAATATGCTGAATTGTAAGTTTTGAATCGCCTCAAATATGACTTCTCCGCGACGATTCGCACTATTGCTTCCCCAAAATGGGTGCCATCCATTCCAGTCGCCGCCGATGAGGGTCTTATTCAACCTTTGGCCTAGAACCTGTTCCATGTGATGATCACACAGACCAGTGTTTGGCGGAAGATAAATTGACGCAACTTCGATCGCTCCAATAGACGTAGGCAGGGTGATGGCTGAGACCTGCATTGTTGCGTTGCAAATTGGCAGTAAAGGTGTATGCGGTATTGTTGCTCGTATGAGGATTGAGGATCCACCAAAGCAGTTTGCTCCTTCACCATGAGCCTGATAGTGTTCGTATCCGAAAATTTGTGTAGTGGGGCACTCATGAGTTTCTGTTATTAACATTATATCTATGTTTTCTTGTGAGAGAAACGCAGCCAGTTCCTGAGTCTTGTTTCTCAGGCCATTGGCGTTCCAGATACCCACACGTAAAGCCATTATTTGTAGGCAAGCTTGGTTATGATGGCCATTAAACTGTTTAGCATGGTTGCTTGTTGGGATTGTACTTCTCGCATCGCTTTGAGCTCGGCATTAATTGCGTCAAACTGACGTTGTTGTTGCTGAAGCATTTCAGTGAACAAAGTGTCACTTGTGGTATTCTTATTTGACGGTCCACCTCTAGCGGCCTGTGCGTAAGAAACACCACTAATAGGCGTTGCAAAGCTCGTGGCTTGGGTAATGCTCCGGGGCCTTGTAATTTCGGAAGCAGTACTCGGACCCGTAGACGGTGTTTGTGTGGGACTCCTTTTTTGTGCTGGGGATTGCAATTTGCGCAACCGCTTGTATACTTGGCAGCCCTTATAGTTGGCTGGGTGCTGTAACTCACAGTGCACACAAGTTGGTGCCTGGTCCTTTTCGCGGGTGCAGTCTTTGGATGCGTGTTTCCCGGCGCAACGCACACATCTGGGAGCTTTGTGGCAGTAGCGTTGTGTGTGTCCAAATTCTTGACAGCGATGGCATTGTGTCAGGTCGTTGTATCTTCTTGGCAGTTCCACTGTGCAGCGTTGCCTGCAGACAACTCGAATGTCCAAAATTTCTTTGTTGTTGGGGGCCTGAGCCACGTCAACAAAAAATATATTTAGCGGTGTTTTGTCCATACGGCTCAGTGGGTTGTGCACATTTGTAATTGTGTGGCCTTTGGTTTCCAATTCCTTTTTAATTAGTGTTGTATCAGTGCTGGAGTGAAGCCCTTTGAACACGACTCTATATGGTTTGTCCTCCTTAAGCTGGTAGCAGTGGAACTCCAATTCCAGCTTAGTAAAGTGGTCTATAACTCTGCGATAGTCCTCACTGCATTGGGTTAATACACCTATGTTATTCTTCTTTGGCTTAATTACGTATGATTTAGCATCAATTACTTTATCTATTATCTGTTGAAGTAGGGCCACAGACTTGATGTTTGGACACCATATGGGGGGCGGACGAGGTTTCGGAGTAGTTTGCTGGTCGGTCAATACTGGGGCTTCTGGAGCTACAGGTGATTCGCTGTAGTCTTCATCTTCTTCTACGAGCAGTGAAAATCGATTTTCTGATATTAATGCTGCATTGCTGGTGCTTGGTTCGTCGAAGATGAGCCTTTTCTTGATGGTTTTTGGTGAATTTGGCTGTTTACGTTTCGTGTTTTTGTTGTTAGTGATGCCTTGCACGGAGGCGATATCTATTTTTGAGTTTATTGGCATGATGGAGGCTTGCCTATTTGCCATCACAACGTTAAGCTGGGCTTGCATTTCTGCATTTACCTTTACAGCTGTAGCGAGGTTATTGACATTAGATGTCATCGCGGATTGTGCTTTTGAGTGCAGGCGCACTCGCGCCAAGCGACGAAATTTCGTAAATTGCAATTAAAGCAATTGAGTTACGCGGAAGCAAGCGATAAGAAAACGCTGCGTGTGCGGTTTTTGTTGCTGTTGCGTTGAAGAATGTACCGCAAAGTTCTATTTTTAGAACTCTGCAGCAGTAGAGCTTAAGCGAAGGCTGTTCGAATTCACGTCTTTACAGGTCGAACGACTGATCGCGATTGCTCTGAACTCTGCTTTTGCTTTTTTCGCGTCGTATGAGTGTATAAGAGAGTGAGAGCGCGCATTGAGAGCTGCATTAGTATTTGTTGATTCGTTTAGACGTAGCGGGGTTTGAATTTTGTGATAAAGCGACCTCGTCATTGTCTGACTTTTGCTTGAGCATCGGAGCTGCGCTCGTGAGCTTCAAATGACAGAAGAAGAAGAAGGAGAACAAGAAAAACTGTGTGCAATTAGCATGCGACAACAAAGAGAGATTATGCAATGATAAAGATAACTTAAGCTCTGTGTGCGTGTGCTTAAAAATCAATTGGAAATTTGTACAACGCCCCCATTAAAAACTAATTGAATACATATACACAAAAATATATATGAATGTGCACACAGACACAAACAAGGCATAATATTTTTGACATGACGTCTGCGAAAGGGATTGAAGGCGGCCAGTCACAGAGCGGGAGAGTGTAAGAGAATGTGAGAGGAGAAGAAAAAGAGCATCACACGCATAGGCAGGCGACGCTTTTTCTGCCCACCCACTCGGCACCAAACTAACGACGCTCCCTCGTCTCTTTCTCTGTCTGCCTCTTTTTTTGTTGACGCTATGACTTTGCACCTCACACAAGATGTGTGCGTGTGCTGTGTCGTGGTGTCAGTGTCTTTGGTGCTTTTTTTGAGAACCTTGGCAAAGGAGAGAAGCAATAGGCGGCGGTGGCGGTAGAGGCCAGCGCTGCCGCTGTCGCCACCGCATGTCTAGCGGCAGAAAAGCCAGCGCTGCCGCCACCGCATGTGGCCGCTGTTTTGTTGATTACATAAAAAATGAAAATAATTATGTATGTATGCATTTAGCTCGCACAGTACTTATGTATATATGTACATACACAGACATATATACACACAAAAGCAGTAGCAAAAAAGAACTTTGTATTGTTAGCGCGATAAGATATACATATGTATGTACATACATAGTCATATATGTATATGTAGACGAGCATGTGTGTGTGTGCACTTGTGTGGCTGTGTGTCTGAAGCAACAACAATAACAATACGAACGATGCGCAAAATGCAAACAAAACTAAGAAACTAAAAAAATAACAGAAACAGCGCAGCAGCAGAGGCAACCGGCGTGTATGCTCTGTTATACAACAACAGTAATAAAAACAAAAACAACGACTATAACAACAGCTATAAGGCAACTGAAATTTGACAACAAAACGAACTAAGCAAAACACTTGAGCACTTGAACATACCCTTTTTTGGTGCATGCGACAAAAATATCAATACGAAAAAAAAAACAAGCTATCAAATTCCAATACTTTCTAACAATTTTAATGTTAAATTATAAATAAATTTAGAAAAATTAAAATTGGTTTACTTTGTGAAATGACAGAAAACGTTCCTAAAAAGACTGCATAATAAAATAGCTGTTATTACATTTGATCTAGATAAGCTTGATGAACATCTAACACATACAATTCGTATGTACATACAATTATATATATACATACATATATGTAAATATGCTTATTTGTATGCAGATTAGTGGATCAACACTTATTTTCCGGATGTAAACCCGTGTACATAATCCATTTACTAATTCATTCTCTCTCTACCCAGTCAGTTCCAGTTATGAGCTGGTTTTTATAACACCGATGATCTCCATGCAGATTAATTTATATATATATACATATATATATATATATATATATATATATATATATATATATATATATATATATATATATATATATATATATACGATAGATAGATATATAGTCAGTAAGTAGTTCAGTTTGTTGTAGTTCAGTTGTTCCTGCATTGAATTATTTCCAATGTGCTAATTGACTGAAAACGTTTATCGCGCTCTGTTTTTCTTTCTCTCTGTCTCTCTCGAGTAAGTTGATTAAAGAGCGACAAGAAACCAACGAATTTTATACCTTACGCCATGCCCAAAAACCTCTCCCTCTCTCAATCTCACTCTCTCTCTCGCTCTATCTCTTCGCTTGTTGTCGTCCCTGTCTTTGTTTCGCTTGCTGCCAGCTTTGCGAAAGTTTACTTTTTATCTTTTGTGCCACTTCAGCTCAGTGGTTGGGTGGCTTGCTGGCTGCCTGGCTGGGGACATGGAGGGAGGCCAAAGATAAATGCGCAACAAATGCAGTTTGTTGAAGTCAATTATTGTGTAAGTAGCTTAATTCGGTTGGCGCACGGCTGCCGGCTATTCGTAATTGAATTAGTAACGTAAAAAATTTGTAATTGAATCCAAATTGGGGCCATGCGATGTGTGCCAAGTGGCAACCGCTTTAATGAAATGCTTCAGTACCCGAAACCTTAAATATTTAGTGAAAAACTTTTACTTCTCCTTGACGCTTCGCCCTCTCTATCTCCTCCCCCTCTCTTTCTGTTTGTTATGTTTGATTTAAGTTTATGCCGCTTCTATTTGCAATTCTCAGAGCGTCTTTCACTCCTTGTTTTAAGCACATATCATGCACCTTAAAGTTTCTCGTTGGCTCAAAAACTCTTTCTATCCGGTTTTGTTTTTTGTTTTTGTTTTTTTGTTTAGTTACAGTGCGAACAAATTTAAAGTATTGAAAAGTTAGTTCTTGGCTTATTTTTTTGTTAGCTTTTGTTTGTCCACAAAGTCTCTTGAGCCATCTCACAGCGCACACTTCAAATGCATGGCGCTCTCGAGAAACAAATGCACTTTAAGTACGAGTACTTTTAACACTCACGAGTGCGCCTCAAAGCGGCTTGTGATCTGAGGCCAACTTGGCCAAGCTTTTTGTGTGTGGCTAAAAGGAATTCGAGAACAACGAAAAACTGCAGCCACTTTGCTATTAGAGTCTGAGCCCTGTCCGCGTGCCCAATGCCACGCCCTGTCAACTGCTGTCAGCCCAAGTGTGTCCCTATGCCTGAGGCGTCAACTTTTTTTGTCGCAAAAAACGATCCATGTCAGTGCCATTCATAAGCTTATTAGAGACGAAAATATATCATTCATTAATAATATATTTTTTTCATATTTTTCATTTTATATGAATGCTATTAATATTTAAAGCATTTTCATTGTGCAAATACGTTCAATATATTTGTATTTATATATAAAGAATTTTCAATTATGCACGCTGCATTTATTCCAATAAAAAACACGAATTAAATCAAGTGATTGAAATTTTTTCATTAATTAACGATTGAGTTTTTTACTTTCGAAATACCCTGAACAGTAAAAGAAAAATCTTAACAAGATCATAATTAAGATTTTTCTTTTACTGTTCAGGGTATTTCGAAAGTAAAAAACTCAATCGTTAATTAATGAACTGCCAAGAAGATACAACGACCTGACACAATGCCATCGCTGTCAAGAATTTGGACACACACAACGCTACTGCCACAAAGCTCCCAGATGTGTGCGTTGCGCCGGGAAACACGCATCCAAAGACTGCACCCGCGAAAAGGACCAGGCACCAACTTGTGTGCACTGTGAGTTACAGCACCCAGCCAACTATAAGGGCTGCCAAGTATACAAGCGGTTGCGCAAATTGCAATCCCCAGCACAAAAAAGGAGTCCCACACAAACACCGTCTACGGGTCCGAGTACTGCTTCCGAAATTACAAGGCCCCGGAGCATTACCCAAGCCACGAGCTTTGCAACGCCTATTAGTGGTGTTTCTTACGCACAGGCCGCTAGAGGTGGACCGTCAAATAAGAATACCACAAGTGACACTTTGTTCACTGAAATGCTTCAGCAACAACAACGTCAGTTTGACGCAATTAATGCCGAGCTCAAAGCGATGCGAGAAGTACAATCCCAACAAGCAACCATGCTAAACAGTTTAATGGCCATCATAACCAAGCTTGCCTACAAATAATGGCTTTACGTGTGGGTATCTGGAACGCCAATGGCCTGAGAAACAAGACTCAGGAACTGGCTGCGTTTCTCTCACAAGAAAACATAGATATAATGTTAATAACAGAAACTCATGAGTGCCCCACTACACAAATTTTCGGATACGAACACTATCAGGCTCATGGTGAAGGAGCAAACTGCTTTGGTGGATCCTCAATCCTCATACGAGCAACAATACCGCATACACCTTTACTGCCAATTTGCAACGCAACAATGCAGGTCTCAGCCATCACCCTGCCTACGTCTATTGGAGCGATCGAAGTTGCGTCAATTTATCTTCCGCCAAACACTGGTCTGTGTGATCATCACATGGAACAGGTTCTAGGCCAAAGGTTGAATAAGACCCTCATCGGCGGCGACTGGAATGGATGGCACCCATTTTGGGGAAGCAATAGTGCGAATCGTCGCGGAGAAGTCATATTTGAGGCGATTCAAAACTTACAATTCAGCATATTGGCGACTGGAGCCCCCACCCGTTACCCAATTAATGGACACAGGCCCTCGGCAATCGACTTCGCTGTCTACAAAGGCATCTGTGACCGGCAATTGACCATTGAAGAATCCTTGGACCTATCCTCTGACCACCTGCCACTAATAGTCACAATCCACGCGCAGCCACAGCCCTTGCCCATTAGGAAACAACTACTGCCAGCAGGATCAGATTTAGGAGTCTTTAGGCGCGAGCTCCATTACTCTTTGCACATAGAAATGGAACTTAACACTCCTGAAGACGTGGACTACGCAGCAAACAAACTGCAGGAAGAAATAGTCAAAGCTGCGCACCAAGCCGCCCCACCATCTTGCCAAACAAGACAACAGTCTCCGTACAACATCCCCCTCACCTTGGAGGCCCAACACCTACTAATACACAAAAGATGGGCCAGGAGACGCTGGTTAAGATTACGCACGCCTGATGCCAAATCCATGTACAACGAAGCCACGAGGCATCTTAAAGCTGCTCTCGCCCTGCTTCAAAAGAGGTGTATCAGCGATGCGCTGGTACGAGCTGAATCGCCCACTGACGCAGAGTTTCAATTATGGAAATTTACAAGAAAGCTCAAACGGCAGCCAATACGTCGTCATCCCATTCGGAGCATTTCTGGTTCCTGGCACATTGGAGACGAAGCTCAAGCTGAGGCTTTTGCAAACCACCTTCAAGACCAATTCACGCCGGTGATTACCGCAGAGGCCTCAGAAATCGAAGCAACAGAAGACATCGTTCTCTCGCCCCTCCCAGCTGAAGACCAGATAACTGGATGTACAAAAGAAGAGGTTCTTGAACACATCAGAAGAGTGAAGGCAAAAAAATCCCCTGGATATGATCTAATAAACGGCAGAGTCCTTAGAGCACTGCCTGACTCCACCATAGACTACATAACTATGGTGTACAACGCCATGCTCCGCATCCGGCACTTTCCAGCCTGCTGGAAGCGCGCCGTGATTGTGATGATTCCTAAGCCTGGCAAACCCGTGGGAGAAATTGAGTCGTACAGACCAATTAGCCTGTTGCCAGTACTCTCCAAAATATTCGAAAGAATATTTCTGGAACGAGTACTGACACATCTGGGACGCCAGGAGGCCATTCCAAACCATCAGTTTGGCTTCAGGAGACAGCATGGAACACCGGAACAGGTTCACAGAGTTGTGCACCATATCCTTGGAGCCTTTGAAGAAAAGATGTACTGCTCTGCCGTCTTTTTAGACATCAAACAGGCGTTTGATCGAGTTTGGCACCTGGGACTGCTGCAGAAAGTGAGGACCACCCTTCCAGCCCCATTTTTCGCGTTGCTATCCTCATACCTTATTGGAAGAACCTTCCAAGTGTCAAGGGGGCAAGCAGTATCCTTGACTAGACCAATTATGGCTGGAGTACCACAGGGTAGTGTTCTAGGCCCAACACTTTATACTTTATTCACAGGAGATATGCCAACTCCCGAGCCAAATATAGGAAGTACAGATGCAGTACTCATAGCGACCTATGCAGATGACACCGCCATCTTATCACGTCACGTATCTGCGCAAGAAGCTTCAGACTCACTACAAAAATATCTGGACTCTTTCGGACGCTGGGCAAAACGGTGGTGTATCACCATTAATGCACAAAAGTCTGTACATACTACCTTCGCCACTAGAAGAGGAGATTGCCCAAGCGTTGCATTGGGGCCCACTATTCCCAAAGCCTCAAAAGTAAAGTACCTTGGTATCACTCTTGACAGAAGGCTGACTTTTAAAGCGCACATAAGTCAAGTAACCTCAAAATGCAAAAGCAAGCTAAAAACCCTCGACTGGATGCTGAGAGCTTCAAGCAAGTTGTCTTACAGCAGCAAGGCCGCCATCTACAAGGCAATAGTTGTCCCAACCTTCGTATATGGTATCTCTCTATGGGGCTCCTCGGCGAAGACTACAAGGAACAAAATTCAGACCCTGCAGAATAAAGCACTACGCAGATGGACTGGAGCCAGCTGGTTTGTAAGAAACTCAGTCTTACATAGGGATTTAGCAATTCCCACAGTTGCTGAACTCATTGGGCGACACAGTTCAAGATACGCGGACAGACTTGCAGCGCATCCTAACCATCTCGCAAGCAACCTGGCTATAAACAACAATAGGCGAAGACTGAAGAGATTGCATCCTCTAGACAATATTAGAACTAATTAAGATAGTAGCTACAAGTGCAGAATAATTGGCATATCTGCCCTCCCATTAGTTAAGGTTTAGAGCTAAATGCGCTATAGAGTCTAAGACAATAAGCTGCAACAAAATAAAGAAAAAAAAAAAAAAAAAAAAAAAAAAAAAAAAGATCATAATTGATTATATATAGGAATAACGAAGTGCATCGAAATGTTCGCTTGAACTAAGCGTATCTATGAGGGACTTATAGATTTCTTTATAAATTTCATTATGAATGTTAAGTAATCTGGATGATCTCACATGTTTCTCTAACCTAAACACATTGAAGATGGAAAAGATATTGTAAAGGCAACAGTAGGCGTGGCAGTCTACATAAGTTTATTATATTCCTTAACAGGATGATGGGCTAAGTCTAGCTCCACCATGCCCTTCTATCAGTCTGTCAACTAATCAGTTCCCATTAAGCCTATTAGCGCAGGGTGCTTGCTGAAGTGTGTGTGTGTTAGTGTGCGTGTGTGTGTGTGTGTGAGTGTGCGCATAAATGCATAAAACTTAGCGAGAATGTTTAAGGTATTAGCGCTTCGACTCCCGACTAGAAAGTATGCTCCGCCCATCCATTTATACTTTTCACAGCTTTAATGCTTTAGTTAACATCTTCAATAAATATGAACCAGAAAGTTAAAGCTCTTTCAGCTTGCATCTCAACTGCTGTCTTTGGCTCTATCTGATATCAACTGCAGCTTATTAGCTGTGCTGGCCGCTGCCTTAAGTAATATACGCTTTTATTGATAAAGCCAGCTGAATTAATTCAATATTTGGCTGCATAAATTACGCTCAAATGAAACACGGAACGAAACGAAACGAAACAATAAATCTTGCTATATATACAGACTATACATATATATATAGCATTTACCTGTACCACGTTCTCTCAATTGTCTGTCTCTCTATCTGTTTTTGGCTAACTGCGATGAAATATTACCCTTCACATGTCGTGCATTTCATTTGGCCATAATAACTAAAAAAACAAAATTGTGATAAATTTAGTTGGTCGAAGCCACCTATGCAGGTGTGTCTGTGTGTGTGTGTGTGTGTGTGTGTGTATTGACATACTTATACATAATGGAAATATATATAAAGTTCACTTATATTTCAATTCAGATTAAGTTCTATAATTCATCAAGTCGACAGCGCCTACTATTTGCTTTGTCCCTCTGTATGCCGATACCCTTTAGCCAGCTGTTGGCCAAAGGGCTATGCTCGTTTTAGCTGCCATGTCGCTGGGCCTAGCTATTAATAACGTGCAGTCTGTTCGATTTGCTATTCGGTATCTTGTAGTCGTGCCAAGGTCTTTGAGTCCTCTGACTTGATTCGTATATTTTGTTTTGGCTTTTTCGTTGGGACTGTTGAATTATTGATATGTCTGCTCTGTCTCTGTCTCTGTATGTGTGTGTGTGTGTGTATGCTTAGTGGACTGCGAGGATTCCAGTTGTGAGTGCCCTGCATAATTCATTATGTATTTCTGCGTCCACGTAACGCCCCACACCCCGCCACACGCAAAGCGAGCAGCGCTGCGTTGACTGCCGGCCACGCCCAGCCGTTGCCAAGCGCCTGGCGCGCATGTTGCCTTCGCCAACTGACGCCTGTTTAGGCATATAAAACATAATAAATTCCTGCTCAATTTTCGTTAGTGGATTATGCCATATAACACACTTTAGCCCAGAGTTTTTAGCATAATAAAGTAGCCAACTGTAAAAAGGGCTGCCAGCCGCGAGCTGTGGACCGTGGGCCAGCAGCTCTGTTGCATCGTAGATAAGCAAACAATAATAAAAACAACGGCAGCCCAAAAAGCCGTAAAGGAACGAGAAAAGAAGCAAAAAAAAAACCAAAAGAAAACAAAGTAAAAAATAGAAAATTTCGTTGGATTTATGCGAATGAAATGAGCGCAGGGCAAAGCTCGATGATATTTATGCTGAATATATGATTGCAATTTGGAATAGTGGGGCTGACGTGATTTATAAGCGACGGGGATAATTGATTTGAATGAGATATCGATGCTGAGCTCTCCATGCTGAGCGAATGCCATTTGCATTCATTGAATAATTTACACGTGGAGAAAGACTTTCTCCTTCTCTCCGGTCGAGTTAACTTCTGTCTCAAGATTATGTTAATTGGAAATTGTTGTGTCTGTGCCTGCGCTTCGGCAAGATATATTTAAGCTTTTCCTATTTAACACAAATAATTAATGAGTAAATTTTCTATTTTCCTTAAATTTGTAGTATAAACAGGGTTGCAGCCCGATAAGCTGTTGGAGCCACGGCTCGAGCGCTTTTCAATTAGCTGCTGTCACTCAGTTGTCCGTCAGGCTGTTTGCCTGCGCTCATAATTGAAATACCACTTTCCCGAAAAGGTCAACTTTCTTAGCTAATTAAATCAGGAAATGTTGCTCGCACACAATTAAGTTATGTGGGAAGCGTGCTCGACTAAGAGATGCCCACTAGCCAGCTTTCATAATCAACTTTTCACTTGAGCTTGAAGCCATGAGCATGAATCTTAATTGAGTAAACTTTAGGCTGCGAGGCACTGAGGTGCCTGCAGTTGAATTCTGTTTGAAAGGTTCGTGGATCACTGCAAATGACTACAAAATATATGAAGTTAAGCTGCTCATTGATATTTGGAATAGTTAATCAGTTGATGACCAATGCATATCATGTGCTTTGCTCAAGCATGAACATATGGATGACTCTAGCGATCGCTGAAGCAGGAACTGTTGTCGACGCAGGGAGATCGCTGTGCTCATTCAACATCTGGTGGGGCCCAAGCAAATTGTATACAGGACAGCAGAATGGATCAGTTCCTGTCGCATGGAAGGCAAGTATAAATTCGTGTGGCCTTTCGAGTTAGTTGTCTGTCTGCCGCTGCAAGAGCCATAATATTTTATTCGTGCAATGACGTCACAGACACAAAGCTCTAGCACAGCAGCAAACAGCAGCCGCAGCAGGAGCAGCAGGCGTCTGCTGCACTGTGGCATGTCGGGCCCTAATTGGCCCAAGTGGCTGCCCGGGCTGCCTAAAACTACAGCTTGGCCGCCCTGCAGGGCACTCATTGTAGTTGTTGCTGATTTCTTTTTTTTTGTTTTCTCATTTTTCGTTTTGCATTGCGTTGCACAAAGAAAGTTGTTTACGCAAAAATGTTGCGCGTTGCGTCCGCTACACACTTTTCAAGTGGCCAGAAGAGGCAGACGTTGATGGCGACGGCGGCAGAAAATCCAAATCAAAAACAAATCTTGTTACGACAAATTTCAGCTACTATGCGACCAAGTGGAACAAAGGCGGTCGCCCGAGACGCAGACGTTGCATAAGGATGAGGCATAGCTGGGGTGGTCAGGGTGGCAGGGAGGCAGCCGCAGAATGTCTCGCTGCACAAAAAGAAATGCGCATGGGTAAACACAATGGCAGGTCCTTAGATGCTGACTGCCTCTTTGCTCGACTGCCCCCTGGTACGTAACACTAATTTGCTTAAAGGCAGCCGCGGACAAAACTCAACAAATGACATTTAAAGTGCAGCGAAAAGTCGCTAACTAGCACAGCCGAGCACGGCCGAGCAGAGCAATGCGACGACAGCCAGAAATGAAATGCAAATACTATTTACAAAGCAGAATAAATGCAGAACAATGCAGCGGCGACCAGCCTCTGCGCAGGCCTCCAACTACACTTGAAGAAAACTAATTACTTTTAACTCATTTCAATGAATATTTGATTACCAAAAGTAACTGGCTCTAAAGCCATTGCAGACATTACTTAAAGTTAGTTCAAATTGCGAACATATTGGGTATGAGAATCGCATGGAACGCCAGTGAAATCTCAACTCTAATTGAACTCTTATGATGCGCTCGTTCAGTGAGTAGAAGTTGAATACTTTCGAGTAGATATTTCTTTCGTGTTTATGGCTTTTTCTTCAAGTGTATTCCGTCAGTCTCGACCTGTTCGCTGGCCGGCAAAAGCCACTAAAAAAATTTTGCATTGTTGCTGTCGCTTGTCAAGTGTGTTCGGCTGCTGTTGACGCAAAGTCTTTGCCTTGGCAAACTCGAAATGTCACTCAGGGGCAGAGCGCGGCGCGGCTTGGCGTGTTGGGCGTGCACAAAGGGGTCGCAAGGCTGCTGGGTAGAGCACACAAAACTTACTGACAAAAGCCTGTAAGGCACAAAATGCGTGCATTCAACTGCATGCGAAGACGGTAACTTGGTCGACTTGTCCTATGTACATGTCTCAGTATATATATATATATGTATATATATGTATGTGTGTGTGTGTGAGTGTCTATCTGAAGACATTGTATGCCAAATTGAGTCAATTTCCTGTGTGCACATTGCTGTCAGTTGTGTGCAGGCTTCGTCAACTAATCAATTGCCACTGACGCATTTTAAAATGCCTCTAAGTTCAGCTCTTTAACACATGCTCAAAGCAGCTCATATGTGTGTCTGTGTGTGGGTGTGCGTGTGCGTGTGCGTGTGCCAAGTGCCTGGCATTTAATGTGCTTTAGCAGTTGATGTCATTTTTATTTCTCCATCTTGACTGCTTTTTCTATCTTCTCGCCTTATTTGGTTTTTTGGGGTCGCTTTTTTTAACGCTTCAACTTTTTAATGATCTCTCAAATTGCTTATTTCCTACATAATGCCGGCTGCCAGCAATTACTTCTCTGTCTCTTGCTTTCAGTTTGTGTCGTAGGTATGGGCCCGACTGTGGCTGGGTGGCAGTGCGGCTGTCACTTGACACAAGAACAGTGATGGAAATAACGATGATAATAATGAAGTTTATCTTCTTCTATTTTCTTTCTTTTTTTATTTCTGTGCAGCTCCTGCTCTAAAGTTTCGACACATGCCTGGCTAGGGACGTGTGAGTGGGGCAAGTGAGGCGTGTAGCTTTGTTGATGATATATATATGTATATATATATTGACATGTGCAAGTAGATTTTTTGTGCCCCAAAAGTGTCTTGAACACACAAACAGACACAGAGCATGATGCTTAACTGCCGTGTGAGCGTGAGTCGTTTGTCAAAAGGCAGCAAAACTGTTGACATAACAATGATTATACGCCTCATTAGTTACATATCTCATACATATACATATGCATGTCAGCTTATTCAAGTGTACGTGTGTGCGTGCGCGTGTGCGTCTGGTGTGGCTAATAAGCAGCTTGAGGCATACTAACTAGCCGGCCCATAAAAGTATGCTACACTTTCTGATCATGCAGCGGAAGTAGCAGTCAGCAAGCAGTGCCAAGCAGTGTAACGACCTCTCAAGCAGTGCATGTCTAATGGCTACTCAACAACTCCCGAGTTGGTCACGTTAAGCTGGTTGAGTTTGAGCGCGCGTGTCTTTGTGTGCAAATGTCTCTGTGTTGGTATTTGTGTCGATGTCTGCAGATGTCTGCGTGGGTGCACTTAGCTATTTATATATTCAAGAAGTGTGTGTATTTTAGTGTTGTGCTTCGAGTGCAAAGTGCAGTCTCTTCAGAGCGAACCTGTGCGATGAACATTGTCACAAATATTACTCAATGCAATATTTATTGTATTATCTGCTTAAGTTAAAAGTTATTTACTTGAAAGTCGAAGCAAGCTTTGCTTCTTTAGTATACTAAATCGCTTGGAATTTGCCTAAAATGATCAGACTTTCATTGCTATTTTGACACTCGTCCAATCACTTGAGTTTTTGTTAATCTCTTCAAATGACAGGTAAATGGAGCAGCTATTAAAGCGTATTATGAACAACAGATTTCTTTAATACTCAATTGAAATTTGTATTTTTGACACTCAAATATTTGCGTACTGCCTGGAATTGCTGTTGACATCGTCTTTTCCTCCTCCTTTTTTTTTTTTTTTTTTTTATGTATTTTCGCTCCCCAGTTACAGATAAATATAAAAGATCTATTGTTTGTTGTGCCATATTTATTAAACTAATGAGGCGTTAAGCAGTCGCCAAGTGCCAGATAAGAAACGAATTGGGCTGTGCCAGCGTTGGGTGGCAGCGCTGTAAAGCGGAAGCAAGAATTTCTGAAATTTTCAATTTGTAGCGAAGCAGAAAAATGGCATCTGATGGGCCTTTTATGGGGCTTGGCGGCTATTGACAAAAGGGCCAACAATTTAAAAGCTCAATGGCTGCGGGCAGCTGTGCGTGCGTGCTTGTGTGTGAGTGAGTGTGTGTCACAAGGTGTTGTGGGCTTGTGTATAGGTGTAGCTTTGATGCTGAGGCTGGTTGGCTGGCAATTTTCCGCGCTTGAATTCATTTAATAACGTGCGACACATAAAAAGCAGTTGGCAGTTGCCAAAATCATTGCGGAAAAACGAAGAAGAACACCACGCAGCGAGACGCCAGCAACAAAAGATAAAGACAAAGACAAAGGCAATGGAACAGAAAGCAGCAAAAGGTGCGCCACAGTCACGTGTGTGTCTCTCTCTCTCTCTCTCTCTCTCTCTCTGTGTGTGTGTGTTTGTTTGCTTACATGTGCATGCCTTGGTATGTCAGTGCGTGTGTGTGTGTGTTGGTGGGTGTCATCAGTGTTGCCATTGCAACATATTATGCTTGTAAAAATTGAATTTTAGTGGCCGGGGCATAAAGTTCTCGTCTGTATGGCCAAGTGCAAGCGAGATAGTAGCATGTCTTTTGGGCATATATTCGCACATTTTATTATTGTGCACACTACGTGTGTGTAGCGTGCTCTATATGTGCGTGTGTGAGTGTGTGTAAAATTTAATAATAACGACCCTCTTAAACCAACAGCCTGCCCGCTTTTCTTTATACTCTCTACTCGCATACATTCCATTTTCACTCGCCAATCTCTCTCTCTCTCACTCTATCTCTCTCTTTTCATTTCTCAGTTTCTTTATTTCTTTATATGTGACGTTCTGTTGTGTTTTGCTTGGATGTTGCTTGCAATCTCTTTGCGTTGACATTTAATGTAATAATTTTTACGATGATGCTCGACGGCATTAAAACGAGATTAAACACAAACAAACGAGGCGCGGGGGTTGGCCAAGAAAGGAAGGAAGTGAGGGAGAGAGTCGAGGCAGAAAGGGGAGGGGAGGGCTGTGTGCGGGGTGTGAGGGTGTGTGTGTGTGTGTGTGTGTGGATCAACAGCAGCGAATGGAACGTATGAACATTTCCTGTTTGATACACTTGAAAATACAGGCAAAAGATATATATGTATATATATATAAATATATATGTATGTACATATGTATATATATGTGCTCATAAAAGATGATGTAGCACATAATTACGAGCACGCACAAGCACCCATATGAGCACACACACACTCACATACTCACACTCACGCGCACGCATGCACAAACAAAAATTCATACAGATAATGGTTCAATAAAATAATCTTTTGAGTTAACACAGCGAAAAAAAGAGAGAAAATATATCATAAAATCAGTCAGAAATGCTAGCGACAGCTGGCAACAACCTTAACTAGCTGTAATGCGTGTAACTGTATATGTGTATACTTATAATTTATATATATAGACATCTGAACATATATTTAAATATACAATTACATTTTACAGTCACTTAATTCATGATGCTCTCCGATCATTGTTTGCCCGACAGAAACCTTTGAGCATCTGTCAGACGTGCTCGAGCTATTAATTTCCGAGCGATTGCCTCCTGTTCGCACACACTGAATATTTTTCCGATGTCTGCTGCGAATAGTAGGATTACAAAGTTTCCTCACGGGAAAATGCTGGGAAAAGCTCGAATTTAAAGCTTAAATTAAGCAGTAATTAAACAATTAGTATGAATTCAGTAAGCGATATAGAATTAGCATTTATAAGTGCAAAGTACAACTAATTCATGTTTCTTATAGAGTGTTCTCATTGCAAAGTCTATTTCGAATTGCCAGCCTCACTATCTGAATGTCTATCTCAGGCTATATGTTTGTCTGTGGACAGATGTTTGCTTATCTGTCTTATATGTGTCTGTTCACATCTTTATCTATCTGTTAGTCTGTTAGTCTTTCTATCTGTGGACAGATGTCTGTCTATCTGTCATATAGCTGTCAGTTCAAATGTGTATTTATCTGACTGTCTGTCTGTCAGTCTGTCTAACTGTGGACAGATGTCTGTCTATCTGTCATATATCTGTCAGTTCAAATGCTTATCTATCTGTCTGTCTGTCTATCTGTGGACAGATGTCTGTCCATCTGTCATATATCTGTCTGTCCACATGTTTATCTACCTGTCTGTCTGTCTATCTGTCTGGCTGTCTATCTGTCTATCTATCTCTCTGACTATACTGGCAGATATATGTCTATATGTCATTTATCTATCTGTCTGCATGACTGTTTGTCAATCTGTCTGTCTACCTGTCTTTCTGTTTGTCTACCTGCCTGTCTATCTGTCTGTTTATCTGTCTTTCAATCTGTCTGTCTACCTATGTGTCTATCTGTCCATCTATCTCTCTGTCTATATTGGCAGATATCTGTCTCTCTGTTCATTTGTTTTTCTGTCTATCTGTCTGTCTGTCTGTCTGCCTATCTGCCCCACTATCTGCTTCTATATCTGCCTCTCTATCTATCAGCATCTCTTAAGTCGATAACTGTAGAATATCAAATGACGTTAATCGAGCACTTCTAGCAGCTATACGATCTTTGTCAAAATATTTTGTAATCAAAAGCTTATAAAAATGTTCAAACTCTTCTGTATATCTGACACGAACTCGAATAACATGCCATATCAAATGTTTAATACATCAGGAAAGGAAGCTGGAATGGCTGCCAAGTTCTAGTTTGATTCATTTGAAATGTGATTTTATTATAAGTGTGTGTGTGCGTGTGCGTGTGTGCGTACTGTTAGCATTGTCAAGGACATTCGTTTCGAGTAGTCCATTGTTATATTGTGTTAATTTTGTTTGATTTGCTGCTGGCTGATTGCAGGCCTCAGCTAACATGGCTAAAAAACTTTTGCGCAATTTTGCGGCCAAAAAGAAGATGAAGAAGAAGAATAAAACGAAGTAGTAGAAGAACTAAAAAAAGAAAGCCGAAAACAAATGTGAACAAAGCAAAAGTTGTGGGCATTGTGTGTGTTTAATTTGCTTGCCTGCCTTATTGTTAGTTTATTTATTTTCAAGCAAAGCCTTAAGCTCCTCAAAAAGCTGACAATGCGCTGTTCTCGTGGCTGTGTGTGAATATGTGATTCTGTTTGGAGAGCGTTGTTTTACGCTTGAGCGAGCAGGCAAAAGCCAAAACAAAATGGAAATGAAAACGAAAACGAAAACGAAAATGAAAACGAAAACGAAAACGAAATTGGGACTGTGCCTTCAAATGAAAATGAAAACGAAAATGCGATGAAAACGCCTGGCCAAAGGCACTCGCTGAGCCACTGTGCTCCCCAAGGGGCGTGGCCAATAATAAAAGGGATAAAATCATAAGCCCAAATTTATAGCACTCGGCACAGCAGAGCAGTCGAGTCAAATTGTATGTGTGTAATGGATCAAGTTTATTTATAAGGCTGCCGCAATCGCCTACTTCAACACTTCAATTCGCCCCCTCAGCAACCAAGCCAGGCAACCAAATATTACGCATACGCAGCGTTGTTCGCTACTACAGTAAAATCCAGTGCGGCGACCCCCACATGAAAGACGCTGATGGAGAAGCAAAACCGTCATCGGCAACTGGATGATGAAGTGTTATTTAAATATAAATATATTATCTATCAATAAGCTGCCTAGACACACGCACAAAAGCCGCCAAAATGCTGAAAACGTGAAAAGCATTTTCCCGCATCAAATCTTCAAATTTGATGCCATTATTGTGTTTGCTTTTTTATGAACTGTGTCTGCGTACATGTGTGCATGTGTTTATGTGTGTGCGTGTGTGTTTGTGTCTGGCTTAATAATAAAGTGATTGCCTACTTTGGGTCACAAGCGCTGCCCGACGGCGCTTTGCCCGCACTCAAAGTGCCTCGACTTTTATTAAATTATGCGCGTTTGATGCCGCAACAAATTCAGTTTTGCCTAGCTCGCATCTTTTCTAATTTAATGGCCATGTCTGTGTCGCTTCGCTCAAAATTACTAATCGATAATTGACAGACGATAGTTGGAGAGCTTTCAGCTATCGAAATTCGAAATTTGACAAGGCAAATTGCATTGGGAGTAGGACAGATAGCTGAACATGTGATTGGCTTTAGCGATCGCTGAAGATGGAATGATTTCTGAAGCATGTAGGTTTTAGATAAGAATCTTGAAAATTTATGTAATATAATCACTCTTCGATGCGACAAACTATGGGGCATAACGTTTTATCTCTCAAGTATCTATATAGAATTCACACTAATAATATTTTAAGAGAGCTATCTAACTCAACTAGAGAGGGCACAAATTAAGTTTTCAAAGAGTTGGTTAAGTTTGTAGTAGGTTAACAGAAATGTCGTTGATTTTTGTCATGAAATTGCAGTGAATTTTATTTATTTTTTTACTATTAATATTTTATTATTCATATTTTCTTATTTATTTTTTATTCTTTCTTATAATTTTTTATTTTAGTTATTTTTATCATTCACCATTGTTGGTTACAACAATTAAAATTTAATTATTTTGTTATTAAGCTTATTTGTGCATAATTAATGCATTTTAGTGCTTTAATTGCTGGGCTTAGTAGCGAGTGGCACGCTCAGCAGTTTAATTTAAGCGTGGCCTAAAGACTTTATTTTTTGTAAAGAGTTTACTGTCGTTTACTCAGTCGTCTCACAGCTAGAAGAGAAGCGACTAGATATTGTCATGCTGCATATGAAGCTGGCTGTGCGTGGTCGTAGAAGCACAGATCGGAGTAGAAAATGCAACATATCTATTCGTATATAAGTTGCTCTTGGTTAGCATCAACTTTGTTAAGCACCGTGCAAAAGCTTTGCGTTATATATTTCCTGAAATCTGTCTAAAATTTATATATACATTTCACTTAGTGCCACAATTTCAGTTAATTAAATGCTGCTTTTTATTTTCACAATTTGTTCACTTCAAAAATACGAAATGCTTGTCCAACTTTGACGCGGATTTCACACATATTTTTTGCTTGCAAAATTAGTCAAATTAAAAGTGTTTAAAATATGCTTTGTGCTGCTAACCCTAAGCCAGAAAAACAGAAAAGTTTCCATAGCACGAGAAATGCGAGCAGCAAAAGCTGATCAGACGTGGCGTATGCGTAATATCGAAGTGTTATTTAATTGAAATATAATTGGAGTAAACTCAATGTTAAATGTTGTTGAGAATTACTCTCAACTAAAGCAAAATGAGAGCTAATTGAAAGCAAAAATTAAGCTTACACAACTGCCGCTGCGTGCTCAGCGCGATTTGCATAAAATATACTTTATCGATTTACTTGTTGCGTTTTGCATTGCACTGGCTGCAGTTGCTGCCTTTGGCCAAGAAATTAGCCCATTCGCTTGAGTGGAGCGAATCGCGTTTAGAGCCAATTTAAATTCAATTCTTTGCAAGCTCATTTTCTTGTTATTATTTTCAAATATCCATGCTCGTATTTCCATATAGCAAAGAGAGCTGCATAATATATTTTATATGCATATAGATAAGACTCGTAAGTATATGTATATAATAGATTATGTGGCGCAGGCCGCAACAAAATTCCCATTTTGTTAAAATGCAAATTAAAATATTTATGCAAATGCGAGGCAAGCAATACAATAAATTATGCCATAGCAGCAAAGGAATAAAGCAAAAAAAAAAAAAGAAACAGAAGAAGCAGAACAAGGAGAAGCAAACTGAATTTATAAAGAAAATAGGCAAAGGACGAGAAACAAGCAGCAAATGAGGCGCAGCGAGGCGACAGGCACGCAAACAATTACCTGTTACATGGCGAAGCCAATGCGCTGCGCATTTCCTATTGTGTTTGTCACAAATGTTGCCGTCTGTCACAATAATTTGCTGGCCGTAAACAAGTTCCTCACGGCAACGAAAGCAGGCAAAGCGAGCGAAATTTCAATACACCGAAAAGTTGGCTAGAAAAAAAGAAACGCAAACGGAAGCCGGAAATATGCAAAGCCAAACGCAGGGAAGTCAAAGCAGCCGGACAATGGAGACGCATTCGCATTCGCCTGGACGGACGACTTGCAACTGGAGCGCCTTTGTGTTACCTTAGTCGAGCTATTGCCGCACTGATTGTTTGATAGGGCCGGATCACGCATACGCCCCGTTTGCCAGCCACTTTAAGCCGTTTGCCAATTAGGTGCTGCTGCAGCAGCAGCAATAATAATAATAATAAGAACAAACAGCGGCAGCAGCAAGAGCAGCGGCTGCTGAAGAGGGGTAGCAAACGAGGCAACACCTTTTATAGCAGTCTAAAGAATTTAATTAATGCAAGTCGCGTGCGCTCTTTGAAATAAAAGCGCCCTGCCACGCCCACATACCCACGGCAAGTGCAAATTAAAAAGGGAAACGTAAAAAGCGACGCAACTAAAAAATTAATAAATAAAACTGTTAAGGCTAGCGAAAAGTAGTCGACTGCGCAATGCTCTACATGGAAATTATGAGTAGCGTTACGTATACGCCATGTGGCGTGAGCCAAGAGTTAGCCAAGCGCGCCACAAGTCAGGTATGCCGTGCCTCTGGTAGGGCATGCGAACGAAAGTCAAATGCTAAAACTTTCGTTGACAACGCAGACAGGTAAATACCGTGCAGCAGGTAGATGGCGGCAGGTGGCCAACGTTCTGTCTGCTCCGTTCAGGCTCTGAGGCATGGCTCCGAAATCCGCTTAGAGATGCGCTTAACAGCAATTATCTTCATTACGCGCACAGCGCACAGCGCAAAGTATGCAATGGTAAACAAGAAAACACAGAAAGAAATCAAACTGCAAAACAACAGTGGAGCAGAGCTTTCGCCAGGCCAACGACGAACGACGACCAGAGTGAAGACGCAGCAAACAGACCTTGAATATGAGTGAAAGAAGTTTATTTGTATTGAAATATAGATTTGATATGCGTGCTCAGGCATCAGCTCTACCTTAGCCTGCATTGTCAGCTAATGGGGCAAAACAAATTTGAATTTGCAACGCCATTACACTCGGAGAAAACTTGCTATTTAAATGAGGCAGCATTCCACAGTATATAGTTCTATGAGTGCCAACTGTCATAAAGCTGGAGACGTGTTCAAGTTTTATTGCCCACGGCAAATGGAAACAGCAGAGGAGGAGAAGTGGGAGAAGCGAAAGAAAAGACGTGCAGTCGAACAATTAGGTTGACAGCGGCAACAGCAACAGCAACGGCAGAAGCGCTCTCTCATCTGCCGCTTTCACCTTGAGCCGCCGAGCCTTAAGCTCTTCATATAAATGCGCCGCTGATGGATGTGTTTTGAGCGTCGACTCTCGGCTCGCGACTCAGCGGCTGACGTCACAGAGTTTCCTGTTTGACTTGTCGCCGTTATCAGCGTTAAGCAGCGGGTGGCGGAGCGGGGCTGGGTCTAAGCGATTTATAAAAGCCAAACGACAAACGGCAAACGGCAAACGGCAAATGGCGACAGTCAAAGCCAAAGTGTTGCAAGCAATTTGCGCAATGGCAGCGAGTGCCCTTTGCCAATTGTTGTTGCCAGAGCAGAAAGACAACAACAGATACAGCCCTCGCCGTTGGCTCTTGTTAACTTCTGCTGCCATTATTGAGTGCGTGCACGTAACTGACATCAGCGTGCTTATAAATCAAGTTGCAAATACTTTTACCTGCTTGCCTCTGTCTGTGTGTCTGTGTGGGTGTGTGCGTGCGTGGCAGCAAAGGAATGGAAAGCAAAGAAAAGCTGAAAAGTTAATATGAAAACATGGTCACATTCAGACGTATATAAAACTCCTTTTGGAGTTCATGAATTTGGCAACTGGCATATTCGCCCTCATATGATTAGATTAATGCATTGTATAATGGCTTGAGCGGAGACCAACCTGCAGCACCTGGCCAAACCACTGCTCTCTGCCCATCTGTCATCAGCTACACACAGAGCAGGCAATCTCTCACGCTGATTGCTTCTCTCCCCTCCCTCACTCGCCCACTCCGACTCGTTCTGCGTGCGTAAATCATAATTTAAATGCAAACGCTTGGGTTAAACACTCGTGTTTCGTACGCTGACAAACTGTGCGCACATCTATCATGAATTTGGATCGCAATAATTGAATATAAATTATTAAGTAATGCTGTTTTATGGGGAATGTGAACAAAGCATTTAATACTATGAAGAGTTTTGCTTTCCCATTGAATTGTAAAAGGAAAAAGTTCTCTTTTTTTCTTCAATCTAATCTCCTTTTATGGCTTATCACATTTCTATGAATTTTTATATATTTTTTTTTAGTGATTTTGAAATGTTTTACACCACGCGATACAGAACAAAAAATAGATGTGCAAAAAGCGAAAAGATTTTATATCGTAAAATGTGAGAAACGAACTTTTTGCATTTATTGAAATGAACTTGGTGCTTTTGGCCCTGTGTATGAAGGCCACGCAAACATTCTTCAAGCTAAAACATTAAGATCCAAACATAAAGCATTAGGCAACAAACCAAAAATAAAGTAAAAATAAAGAAAAAACAAGAGAAAAGAAGAAGAAAACATTCTCTGTGCTTGCGCCGCGCCTGTTCAAGTGGAAATCCGATGAGAGGGAAGTTTTGAGTGAAGTCAACTTCACTGCTGGCTTGTAAAAGTATCCGAAAAGTGGTCCGCGTTGATGGATTAGATGCGTAATATGAGCAAATGTGACAGACTAAAAGGCGAAAGACGAAAGGCAGGGACTTTGGTTGTGGCTGGGGCAATGACAGTGAACGCAAATTTAAAGAGAATCAAAGTAAAAACGATGAACAGGTAAGGAAGTACGCTCTGGGCCAGGTTAGGCTGCCGAGAACTTGTCTTTGGACACCCAATTGTAGATGATGAGCTGAACGAGATGCAGCATATCGTAGAACTGCACGTTCCAGACATTGATGAAGAAGAAGGCGCCCTGCATGAAGTTGAGTCCACGATATGGCTCCAGAGCGAGCATTGGCTCAACCGCTGCACTCAGATTGATAATCATGTGATCGAAGAGCCGTCTGTCCTCTGTATCGCGCAGCGAGTCCATCGGTATTAGGCCCAGCTCCTTGATGACCAGGCCGCCCTTCGGCTGCATGCTGGTGCCGAGCAGCATTATGAAGTCGCAGCCGTGCTCCGAGGCGAACTGCTGCAGAGCCAATTGTGCGAACTCGAAGGATATGAAGCGGGAGACAGCCATGGGGAAGCAGCACTGGGCGATGCGCACCAGATGGATGCCATTGTTGGCGCGCAGCAGCTTGAACTCGCGCCGCAGAATCTGTGGAAGTGTCAGCTCGTTCAGATCGAACATGGCATTGACCAGCGTGTCATAGAGTATGGTCCGTTGCGGTATCTCCAGCTGGCCCAGCTGCTTCTCCAGGTAGACCAGCAGCTGATAGTCGCGCACATTGTGCAGCTGATCGAGCGGATGCATGGCAAAGTTGCTGTTCTGCAAGAGCAGTGCGGCATGCAGCAGCTCGAAGACGCGCAGGCAGCGCACGTTCGCATAGTTATAGATGGGGCTGTCATAACGTTCCGTTATCAGAGCGGCACACGAGCGCATCGGGTGCATGATGCGCTGGCAGTAGATGGGCAAACGGGCTGCCTCGCACTGATACGGCCGATAGTCGTAGACCTCCTCGGTGCAGTAGTGAAACGGACTCACATGATGATTGACCAAAATGAAGCGACTGCGCAACAACAGATCCTCGGGCACATCGTCGCGAAAGACCAAGTGGCGTTCGGGCGTTATGTGCTGCTTATCAAGCAGAAAGCGCACCTCCGACTTGCTGGGATAGTCGCGTCGCATCATGTTCAATACGGGCATATAGTTGTGCTGCAGCGTGCCCGGATTGCGATAACGCAAATAAGCAATTGCCAAAGTGCTAACCACAGAGTCCAGGTCACAGCTCTCGTGCGATAGAGCAATGTACATTAGCTCCGGGCCGCCGGTGGGGCGCTGTAAGTGCAGTGGTAGCCATGCAGCTTAGCTAGCGTCTAGATGCTTCTCTGCTACAGCAACTAGCAACAACAACTACTCACCCACTGGGTCAGACGCTGTGAGTTAACCAGAAAGCTTAAGAAGTCCATCTTAAAAGTCCAGCACAACAGAGCACGGCCGTATAGCGCTCCGATTTATGTTTTTAGATGTTGTTGCTTTCTCAGCTGCTGCTTGTTTCAGTTATTGTTATTATTATTATTATCGTAATTTGATGTATTGTTTGCCTTTTCATTTCCAGTTGTTTGCCCCATTTCGTGTGCTCGATTGTGTGTGCTATGCCTGAACTGATGAACAGGTGCTGCTGACAGTACGAAATTTTCACTTGCCCTGAGGGTGACCCAGTAGGTGTGATACTATTTTCGATAGCCTAAAGCTGGCGGTGGCTCAACCTATCGATAACATCAAGCTGTTAAAGTATTTAACAAGATTTGCCATTGGCTTACGAGTTGTTTTATACTTGCTAAGCACGTCGTTAAAAGGCTTGAAGTTCTGATACAGATTTTTCGTTTTGATAAATTTAATTTGAAGACAATTTCAGATAAATTTCTTTTATATTCGAACTTTATTGTTAGAAATCAATACAAAATACTATTAAATTAATACACTTTTGCTTAATTGTTCAAATTTGTATTAGCTCGTTAGAATCTGCATTAAATATCACCAAGCTGAGACGCGCCTTATGTAGTTCGCTTCAAAGTTCTGTGTGGCTGTCACTAGTAAAAAGTTTAGTGTTGGTAAGTGTCATGTAGCTGTTAGTGTTGTGGGCGTGGCATTAGGCCTAGTCAAGTCACGCCGCCGTCTTGTCTGTCAACTGTGGTCCGAATTGGCTGACTTTTCACATTTGACCTGCACACGTAACGCGTTACCCACGCGCGCACACAGTTAGAGCCAAGGTCTTATGCATGCGAGTGTGTGTGTGTGTGTGCGTATTTGCAGTTATAGTTGGCACTTTGCTGTGGGGCAGAACGTGTGATTTATAATGCTCGCTACGTTGCTGCTGCTGCTTTGGTAAATTACTTTTGCACACGTTGAACTTAAACAACATATTTTCGACACAGCAAGTTGAGCGATTTTTATTTTATTTCGCCATTTATGGACGGCAGAACAAGAACGTGAAGCTGCTTTAATAAAAGGACGAATAACAATTTTGGCAACTCGGAATACTGAAGCGCAACAAGGCATGCCATTAGGTGCTGGCCAAGTATTTTGATTTTGTGGCACGCTCTCAGGCGCGGCCAAAAGTCACTTAGACATTAGCCCCAAAGTCGAGCCCAAATGACCTTCAGCTGGCAAGGCATAGACACACACACATACATTCATATGTATACACATATATGTATATATATATATACTGTATATACTCTGATAGTTGCTGCTTGGTGTTGCTGCGCATCGTCCCATTTAAAGGCTACATTATGTTGAATATTCAATTTAATGTTGCTTATAAATCATGTAGATCCTTTTGCTGCTTAGCGCCTGTCCGCTGTGCCCATTCCCCATTTCCACTCTCCATTTCATGATTTCTCTGTCTCTCTTTTTCTCTCCGTCATGTCACAGCCTGTGTTCGCCGCATTCAACCACTTTCAAAGTCAAGTAGTTTCGTTATCGTTTCAGTGATAGCTCGCTCGGTTTCTTATTTCATTTTCCGTTCAGCTTTGTTTTATGCTCTTACATATTGATAATTTACAGATTGATTAGCTGCGCTGACCAACAACAACACCAACATTTTAGCATTGCAGCAATGCATTATGCCAAATGGAAGACAAAGCCACTTAGCAGCATAGAGCTTGGAGTAGATAAGCTATTCCTCCTGCCAGCACTTCAATTATTCGAAGCCAACTAATTAACATATTGGATTATTCTGTTCTGGCTAATGCTTAATGTATGCATACACACATAGGTACATACATACATAGCTTTTTCATTTTCTAAATGTGTCAATAAAACCTGTTGGATTATGCTAATATAGCTGCAAATTTGTGAGGCTGCCGCCTACAGCCTTAAGCTGTTTCCATTTGCAAGTCGAAACAATAGTAAAAACAAGCAGCTCTAGTCATAAGATGGGTATAAATCGTGTAAATAGTATGATTAGTGTATGTACAAGTATTCTTGTATATATATAGATATAATATATATCTTTGCTTTATTAATGGCTTGAGGAATCATGGAACTAATCATTAAGCCTCCTTCCACTGAAGAAAGTTGAAATGAAATTGCAATTTCAAAACGTTTTTATTTAAATATTTCTTCACTTTTATAAGTTTTTTTAGTAGCTGCACTAAGAATTTTTTATTAATATTTATTAACACGCAAAAAATGATTGTAAACTTAATAAAGTATTTTAAATATTTTTGAAATTATTTTAGGTCATTTTAATTATTATTTAAATAAAATAAAATCTATAAAAAAAATTAAATTTAAAAATAAAACAATTTAAAGTTTTCAAAAAGAAAAAGTAAATATTTTAAAATGTATCAATATTTTCAAATATATTTAAATATTAAAATGTAATATTTTTAAATATTTGATTTATTTGAAAATATTTAAGTATTAAAATAATATATTTAAAAAAATTTTAAATATTTTTAAGATATTTAGATAAAATAGTATCAGGTAATTTAAGTAGTTTAAATACTTTAAATACTTTTATTTATATTTTTAGATCATTTAAAAAATTTAGAAATATTAGAATTATTTCCAATCATCATTGCAGCTGTATTAAAGCTATTTCACAAAATTTAAAATAAAAGCAGAAGTTAGAAGTAAATAAAAAATGTATATATTTGTTTACAATTGCAAAAGGCCTGCGGCATGTTTTTAATTGTTTCCAGAAAGTACTTAAATCAAAAATGAAAAAAATAGCAAATGCAAATGTTAGCAAATGAATTAAATTATTGTTTTAATTTTAGCTAAAAAAATAGGAACAACCTGGCTTAAGCATTATTGAAATATATAAATAGAGAAGAATAACATTTATTGATAAATTAAATTAAATCAATTATTTTTTTATTATTTTTATTTAAATTCTCATTTTAAATGGATTTATACTAACCGCTTCAGCTAGAGATTTTAGCTGTTTGTCTGTTTCCTTGTGCGGAAAAGCGGAAAAGTTTATGCAGTTTCTTCACACTCGATTGTCTGGATGCGTGTAATTGTATAACGGGCTTTTGTCTGGTATTTCGTTTGATGTTTGTTGCATTTTTAAGCACTTGCCAACTGATTAAGCATACGCACTGTGCCGGTTATTTCTGTTTGATCAACAAATTTGGCACAATTCAGATTTCAATTCGTTTCAGATGCTGTTTGCTGTTTTCACGAGAAAAAAAATTGATCACAAAAATTGATTAGCGCGATTTGATTATTAACTTTTATTTTCCTCTTCTTCCTTTCCTTCCTTTTTGGGCAACACAAATAAATAAATACTCGACAAGCTTAAGTCGCGTGCAGAGGCAACAATTTGATTGTTAAGAGAGCGGGTGGCCGTTGGACGCGTCGTCGTTGTCGTCTTCGCTGTCGTTGTCGTAGTAGAAAGCACGTACCGTTATGCGCTGTGTGTGTCACTGCTGAGAGAAGTGAAGCAACAAATAGCGGCAGAGTTCAACGTTAGACTGAACGGCGACTTGGTGCGAGCAGCACGGCGCAGCCAGTGTGGTGAGTTTGCCGTGGATAACATGCCTCTGCATGCCTGCCAGTGTGGTGAACTGAGCGCCAGCCTGCGAGAGCAAGAGAACGGTTCAGGCGACAGGCGACGAGTTCGCTCTCTTTCTATGGTTTTTTAATTTACAAGCAGTTTTCTTTCTCTGCGTCCTTACGATGGGCTGCGCTAATCGTAGGTGCTGTCGTTGCTGCTGCTGCTGCTGCTGCTGCTGCAGCTGCGGTTATATTGAATCTGTCTCATAATTGTAACGCGTGGTCGTGGGGACCACACACATATGCAGGTGTCAGCTAACCCTCCTGTCCCCGCCCCACTGTCACTTCTTTTGGCAGTTTGTCGCTGGCACAGCTCCAGTCCATTTCGCTTTGAAGCAACTGTTGCAAATGGCACCGGAAATGGGTTTCTCGATGCTGCTGCTGCTGCTGCGACAGCAGTCACATTGTAGCCAGCAAAGATCAAAGGGCTTAGCCCGTATAAGCCAGGTTCCTCTCTCATTTCATTTCATACCAATGCAATTCTAATAAGAAACCAAGACTCCGACGATAAAAGCTAAACTACTTGGTCTGCGATGACTTTAAGTTGAAATCTGAAATCCGAATTGAAGCAAAAGTTGAAATACTTGGAATAACTTTAGTGTTGCTAGTGAAAGAAATGCATGCCTGACGAGCAGATACCTATTAAAACTTAAGTTCTTCGGCATCTTTCAATTCACCAGATGTGATTAGGTTTTGTTTATTGGGGCACTCAGGTGAGACGTGCTTAGAGTTGAATATAGCGGAAAAAGATATAACGCAATGACGTCTCAGGCTATTACAGGGCATTAAATGACAGCAATTACTCGTATTTGAGCTCAAACTCTTAAAGTACTTTAACGTGTGCAGCATTACCATGATAAATTGAGCTTTACTTTACTCTTTTTGTCAGATGCCAAATAGGCTGTGGAAATATTGTTTTCCAAGAATTTTGTGGCCAAAACTTGAAGGCGAAATAGATGAAATATATTTATTTACTTAAAGATGTGCTAAGCATATATATATATATATATATATATACTTAGCAGTAGAAGCTGCCAACAAATTAAATTAAAAGACATTGCAAATGAAACAAAACGAAAGTCAATTATTCCTCTGGAAAAACTACTTGAAGCCGCAATAAACGAATGTCAACAGAGACTGCTGTTAGTTATATGCACATATATATGTATATATATATATGTATATATATTCATTAATTTAACATAATCTTGCTGGCTGAAGCTCATCAGGCGCAGTGACTAAGGTATTTGGATGACAATCGAAGCACTGCTGGCCCTCAAAAGCGCTTTGGCTATGATTAATGGATCTGTTGTCGTTATATTCATTGCTCTACAATAATTACAGTTTAGTTTTTAATGAGCCAACTCATTCTGGGCATAAAGTTTCTCGTCGCCCAAGTGACCGAAACCGAAAATTCGACACTTGCTGTACAAACAGCTGCATGTGGCAGCTGCCAAGTGGCTGGGGCATGCCATGCTCTTTCGGCTGCTGCTGCTGCTGCTGTTGCTGCTGCTGCTGCTTCTGCTAATTGGTCAACAACAAGCTTTGTACGCTGCGGGTGAAGTAGTTGTTATTATTGTTCTAGATGCGTATGTGTGTGCCTGTGTGTGTATGTGTCTCGTACAACACTTGATTATGCATTAAACAAATTTCGAAGTGCAACCCGAGGGGGCGCAGGCAAACAGGAAAACAAACAACGTCGACTGCTCTGAATACCCTGTAGTTGAGCAGCAACTTGCAGCAAATATTTGAGCTGCCTTCGCAGTTCCGTTAACACACACACATACACTCACACACACATGTGCAATTTGCTGGCGCATTTTATGCTGCGGTTGTTTTTTGTTTTAACTTCGCGCCATGTAAAATGCATTCTTTGAATAACTTTGCAGCTTCATATCTGTTTACTATTAACGAAATTTATTGACGTGTAAAAAGCGCACGATCAGCGAAAAGCTTTAAATTATTATTCTTTAAATATTAAGTGTATGCGAGAGAGAACACCACTTCGTCTCCTTCAGCGACAGACACAAAGCTCGATGACAGTTAGTAATAAAAAACTTTTGCTGAAGTTGAATGTCGCTCTACTCGGCTTTAAATAGGTAAATAGGCAAGACAAGAATCACATGGAGTAGTCTTCACTATATATATATAGATATATATATATATATATATATTATATATATTTATATATATATATATATATATATAGCGATAATCTATATATATTGGTTGGTTATTTTAAAGTTATACAACTTAATATAAAAAGAAAGCAAAGAAATGTATTTTTAATATTAATAAAATAGACTTTATGATATAGAAAATCTGATGACAATTATTAAATATGTACTATAACATTATATTAAACATATATTTTAAGCATTTGCCCGCCACGTCTGAAGCGCACAACACGCAATCAATGACTGCGGCATTCCATAAAGCGCACTAAACCTCCGTTTACTCTGGAGTGTCAACAAAAGCATGTGTATTATCCTCACTTTAAATGCAACAATTCTGATTATTTATGTACCCAATGTCAAGTCAAACTGAACAAAACACCAGCTATAAAGACTCTTAAAGAAACACTCGTTATATACATATAACGTTTGCCAAACTTATCTAACTTCGATAGGTTTTAGCTTTACTCAAATTAATTTGATATTGATTTTAGCTGAACTCAGTTAAAAGTCATTAATGATTTGAAACGAGCCAGGAAGACAGTCAAGGCCAGCTCAACTCGAAACTGAATGCCGTTTAAGACTTTGCCTTAATAACCTTCCGTAACATCCATCTGAGTGAACTGTATAAACCATTTTCAATAAGCCCAAAGTTGATTAAGATGAGCTTGAGTGCAATATGCGTGCATCACCAGACTTAGGCATAAAAAAACTTTCGCTCAGACTTAAAACAAGTGAAGCTTAAGCTGGCATTCGTAGCTGCCATTAGACATTTGCTAACAGTAGTTGATAATACCCTTGACAAAGGGCATGCGAGCTAGGGAGGGGGCGTGATGGGTAAGTGTAATTGGAAAAAGATTTGCGTGTGCATTTCGTGTTTAATTATAATAATTATTGTCCTGAGACTAATGCCTCACTATGTAAATCGTGCTCAAGGCTTGCTGCAGTTGCCGCATTTCCAAGATGCAAATTTCCGGTTTGCGTTATCTCGATGCTGGGCGTGTGGGGTGACTTAATTGAGAATGAGATTTGATTAATTTGCATGCCATAAACAAGTTTCAATTTGTTTATGTGCTCAAAGTCAAGCGAGGCTCGTAATTAAAGCAAAGCTGCTGCAGCGCTAGCTCAGCAACTCAACGACTCAACGAGTCGACGACTCGCCTAACCAGCTGGCCTGCGCCCCTCCAAGCCACCGAATCGTCGCTCGCAATCATGCAAATGAAATTCGCAGCAAAGCTACAAAAGGAGCAGGAACAGAGTGAAAAGCGAAGGCGAAGTGGAGACCGAAAGAATGCTGCCAAGGTAAGCAGATTAAAACGCCTTTGACTTGGCAACGTGCAGCAATCCGTAGCAATCCAGACGCTCCCTCATCTAGTCTTTGCATGCAAATGAATGCGCGTTGCATGCGGCAACAGGCGGCGACGACAGCGACGGCAACAGCAGCGTGTGGTAAATACATATTTACCCAATGTATTCATGTGCAAACAATTACGCGTTCATTTTTGCGACTTTTGTCTCGCACACACACACATACACACAGAGGCTGACACACACACTGACAAGCCCACGCACGCTGTGGCAACAACAATGGCCGATGCGTCAGCTGCAGTGGCGACAGCGACTGCTTTAAAGTTGATGAACCTTTGTCCATGCTGGCTGCCAGTGAGCGTTGTCGATTCTAGTTCAATTTGTTGAACCAGTTCAACCATGAGCTGCCATTTTATTCATCCGTTCACTCAGCATTTAATGCAGCATTACTCTTATTGCTAGCTGAAGAGCTCAATAGAACTAGTGTCGAACTAGTATGCCAGTGCAATTAGTTCAAAAATGAACTAGTTCAGCTCATGCACAAATAATACTATTTAGTAAATCAACTACGTGGCTCACTCATCAGTCAGCTTTGCTTGATGAATCCTGAACTAGTTCCATTAGTAAAGTCGCCGCGAAGTAATGATTCAAAAGAACTAGAACTGGTTCTAGAACTGGTTCAGTAGCTCAGTTGCTTAAATCGTGAATAACTGTATAAGTTGTACAGGTTACAGCTCATTGAACTGCATCGTTCAGTAGTGAAGCAGTTCATCTTAAAGTCCTGCTCAATCGAATCAGTTCTGAACGATATCAAACAGCTCAGCGTGCAGTTGCTGTTAGCTTTATTTTGTTCCATTTGGCTGGGCTTAGATCGGTTTGGGTTGCGGGTCTGTTGGGCTTTGTTGTGATTTGCGTTTTGTATATTCATATATGCATAAATATCCTTGACCTGTTTGCGTGTCTTGCGCTTTTGTGCGTGCCAGGAAGTCAAACCAACCGCCCGCCCGCCAGGCCAGGCAGTGCGTGCCATGCAGGCCTCTGTCCACATACAGATATGTGTGCGTACAAACAAATACATATAGATGTACAGTATTTTACATAAAACACGCACACAGGAACAGGAACAGGGTCGAATGCCCATTTGATATGCAAGCAATCCATGCAGTTAACGACGTGCACATAAATATTAAGAAATCTTAAAGCTCGCCGAGCTCTCGACTCGAAGTAAGCCACAGCCCAGCAAGGAGCATACGGAATCCAAGGATTAAACGCTCTTAAAGTGGCAGCAAAGTAATTTTGGCTTAAACCGGCAAAAGCAACCATAAACTGCTTTCAAATCCAGGAATAAACTTTTGTCTAGTTTCATTAATGTCAAGCACTTGCTTAATTAAACAACCTGCTTCATGCCACAGAGCTGCACGAAAACAAACTTTGCTAGAAAAAACCTAGCGAATCAAACAATAATTTGCAGTCAACTATTTGTAGAGCTTGTGCTGAGCAGCTGCCAAGATTATAAGCTGAAGCTATATATAATTAGTTGTACATATTGTGAAGCTATATATAATATATATAAATATATATATATATAATTTTCTTTTCTGCTGGCTTAACTAAATCAAACAATGGCATGATGCGCATTGTTTCTTACGCATTGTTCATTTTTAACTTCAAGCACTGCTCGGCTTCATTTGCAACTACAGCTTGGGCCAAGAATAATATTTTTGATTAGCAAAACTATATTTCAGGCAATTAAAGGGGATTTAGTTGCCAAGTAACTGCCCCTGTTGAGTTCGTATTTAAAGGCAGCCAAGTCCTAGCCAGCCTTTTGAAGCTGTAACTATCTTCTATATACCATCAATGATGCGCCTTCATATCCATATTGCTATCTTCTGTGCCGTCCAATCATATGGTCAAAGCAAGACTTAAAATTGAAAATGTTGTAAATTTTTTAAGCTTGGTTTTCCATCAAATATTTGTAGCGAATCGCAGTTAAAATAAGTCAAAATTTGCTTTGCTTAATTTTAAAGTGAGTTGAAAATTAAGTGGAAACTTGTAGCTGCTGCATTTGGTTGGGGAAGTCTTGATTGAACGCTGTTTGGCGGGGGCTGCATAACAATTTATGTGAGCATAAACAATTTACAGTCTGTTTGCACTCTGCCTTCTGTTGCCAATTTCAAGTTCATTGGCCAACCCAGGTGGGAGACAGAGTTCGGTCTATGCCTGCTAACTGCCAACTGCCAACTGCCAACTGCCGAGCGGGAACAGTTCGTTAAGTTTTCTTGATTTGCCTGGCAATAAAATGGGCCACGCCCACAGTGGTTGGCATAGGTGGGAGTTGTGTCATCGACACGCTGAAGGTGAAAGACAAACAACTTGGATGCCAAGTTGTTAACAAAGTGCTGCCACGACCTAAACGACCTAACAGCCAGGTGGCCAGGGGCCACTCTTTCTCTCCCTTTCTCTCTCTCTCTCTCTCTCTCTTTGCTGTCTATGCAAAACGCAAACAGAGACGGCTGGCTACAGAAATATGCTGTTGGCCAAACCTGACAAGACAATTGACTGGAAAATGTTGTTAATGAACTTTGTGCGACATTTTGATTAGCTGTCAGTTGCTGGCTGCAAGGCAGGTAATGTCCGTCTACCTTAGCTATTCAACCAACCACCCAACCACCCACACATCAGCCAGCCAGCTAGCTAGTCAGTCTCACGAATTTAGGGTCAACAAGTGTCGGCAATGATGGATGTCAAAGTTGTTCGCTCGGCGAGCGGCTGCTTGACATACATTTTTTATTGTGTCTTTGCTGCTACAATGCTATTTTGTCACACTGTGATAAAACATTGCAACAACAACATGGGCAGTGGCAGCAACAGCAGCAGCGGCATCAGCAAATGGAACAATGAAAGCTACCAAAAAAAGTTTTTCGTCTACTTTTTTTTTGCGGAAAAGTTGTAAACTTAATTTATAGTTTTTAAGCAGCCGCCGGCTCGAGTTGTGCCCGGCAGTTGGGGCGCAGCTAGAAAAATGTGTTTTGCCGCTATCGTTGGCCTGTTTGCTGTAGGCGTGGCACACACACACATACACACACACGCACACGCTGGCCTATATGTATTTGTACATTTTCACATTTCATTCTCGTCTTAGTGCCTGGAATTTCGAAATGAAATATTTGACTTTTAGTCTAAAAAGTCAGCAAAAAGCAGAAAAAACTTGCGCAAACAGACTGTGACGTAGCCACCCACCGGCCTCAGCCACCGCCCAGCCCCGTGCAGCCCTATATAAGGGCACGAAATTTGCATTAAATTTAATCAGAGCTGCTGCCCTTTAAGCAACAGCTGCTGCACTCGCGTCTACTGCACGAGCACATTAGAAATGCATGGACACATATTTGATTTGCGTCTCTGTCGACTTTGGCTGTTCCCCAAACCTTTGCCATTTATTAAAAAATCTTTTTGGCAGCGCGCACAATTTGTACATTTAATGAACTTCCGTCCGCCCCCTCATCCTACCTGCCTCGCTTTTCAAGGTCCTCCACGCTCAAGTACTGACCATAATGATGTGTGTGCCCAGTGTTGCATTGCAATTAGAAAACCCGCGTGTATTTGGGACACTGGTCAACACGTAATCGCAGTTCCAGACTTTGCTCACTTTCACAACTCAGAATTGAAGCAAAGATGAAGCGACTAAGCGTGGCTTGTGGATTGAAGACTCCTATATCAAAATGCGAACTAGATTCCTATTTTTATTCGAATAAATAATTAAATATAAAAAGGAATGAGGTTGAAAAATGGATAAATTGAAAGACTGGAAAATATAGTGCATTGCGTAGGGCTAGAAATTATCATAGCTCCCAGGACCTATTTAAGATAATGAGAATCGCATAGAACAGCATGTTGAAAATTGATTGGAATAGACTAGAGCTGAATTAGGAGCAGAGATTGCCTGAAAATATTCAAATATTATATTAAAATAATTTAAATATTATAGCCTTATTTATAAAGGCTTAGAGTTGAAGTAGGAACGCAGATTGCCTAAAGATAATCAGATATTTAAGCTCATGAGAAAATTTAATGGAATAGATTCGAGTTGAAGCACAAGCTGATAATTAAAGTTAGCAAGCACTATTTCAATTAATGAGAATCGCATAGGAGAGCATGTTTAAATTTCATGAAACAAGTGAAGCTATAGGAAGCGTGCAGTCTGCAGCTGGTCCAATAATTGGATGTTAGACTCTGCGGTCTGAGAGTGAGCTGCTGGCACACCTGTTCAGCGAGAGCTTGCGGTAAGTGCTGCGCAAGCCCACAAAGCTTACGCTGCGCATGCGCAAGGTGTCGATAAGCGAGCGAACTTTGCTGTTGCTGGTGCATCGTGAGCTGCTTCTGAGGCAGGATCATAGCTTGCTGTTGCCATTTCCAGACACAGCCCGTCTGCACCTTTGTCTGCCAGTGTGGCCAATGGAAGGCAAGACTAGGAGACTAAGAGACTCAACTTGGCTACATCTATGAGTTCTGGCTGATGGCTGTCTATCTATGCAAGTCAATCGCAAGCTGCAGTGTGGCCTGGCACACGTGCATTGCCAACTGCGCAGTTGACTGCAGCTCAATCATTATTCGCTGCTAGCGGATGAGCATTATCTGACGCTGAGCGAGAGCCAGATGGATTAGATGTGCTGTCCGCATGGCAGTAGCTGCTTGCTCGAGGTGGCTAAAAACTTTTGCTCTGCTCGCATTTGAATATTTGTAAATTTATGCAGATTACATTTGATTATAAAAGATAAAAAACAACAGCAACAGCAGCTACAAAAGAAGACAACAAATGTAATCAGCAAGTTTCATTTGGTTTTGGGGACGGGCAGCATGGAGGAGGGTTCACTTGTCAGCTGGGCTCACATAATGAGGCAAAAGTTTTCCGTTTAGTGCAGTTTATGGCGCTGCGAGGGGGATGGGGCAGCGATGGGAGGGGCAGGTTGGCGCTGTTAATAAGCCGAAATCAATTTAAAGTTGATTTGAGTTCAGTTCCGGTCGCTTCTTCTTACTTAGTTTTCCATCTCTCATTTGCTACGCTCTGAAGCTCTGCCTTTTTGTGTTTTTTTTTGTTTGCGTGTTTTTTAAGCACGAATTCTGCAAGTTTATTGCCACATTTTGTGAGGCGCGCGCATTATTGATTTCGGTTGGCACTTTATTGCCATTTGCCCCGCTGGCCCCATTTTTGACCCGTTGCCTCTTTCTGGCCAAACGAGCTGAGGCCCATTTTATGAGCGCAACAGACGACGACGACGGCTCGGCGTGAAGCTGGAAATGTGCCATAAATTACGGTGTTTTATGTCTTGCCAGTCAGTCACTCAGACACACACTTACACACACACACACACACACACATAGATCAAATCAGATCAGATTTCCAAATGTAGCATAAGTGATTTTTCAATATTGGGCTTTGCATTGTTTCGTTTGGTGAGGGTAAAGCTCTGGAAGCTATTTGAGTTGACGGAACTAGTTCGAAAGAACTCAGCAACGAGCTTGCCAAGTATTTTAACAGCCGAAATTAACTCTAAAGAACTCGTAAATGAGAATGGATTGCATGCTGACTGGCGGAACTAGTTCTAAAGAACTCTGAAATAAGCTTAGACTTTATAATAATTGCCGGAGTTATTCCTGGAAACTCATGAATAAGCTAGGCACGTAATTTAGCAGGTGGAACTAGTCCTAAATTACTTGTAAATGGGCTTTAATTGTATTATGACTCACGGAACTAGTTCAAAATAACTCTAAAATGAGCTTGGATGAAAATTTGATTGCCGGATTTAGTACACAAGGCTCCATAAATGAGATTGGCGTCTATTTGAACAGCTGAACTAGTTCCAACGAACTAAGAAATAAACTTTGATTGTATTTTAAGTGTTGGAACTAGTTCTAAAAGGCGCTAAAATGATTTCATATGTAACCAATTCAGATATATTTAAATTTTCCTTAATGGAAATGTGAACTAGTTCACTTGAACTTTTATTCATTAACTAAATATGAACTCAAACCACTCTATAAAGCAAAGTATGCACTCAAGGAAGCTTCAAAATTGTTGTATCAAACGCCAGTTCGAAAGGGAGAACTGGTTCGTAAGTTTTCGGTGTCAAGAAACTAGCTCGAATAAACAATTGAAATAGTTCAGAGGGAAGACAACGTATTTTATTGCCGTCGCACTGAGGGTTATTTATGCCAGGTTTGTTTGCCAAGCAACTTGTGCCGGGTGCCCGCCCCATCCCCAAACTCAGCCTATTGGCAAGCAATGCTAACAAAGCGAGTAGCTCAATAAGCCAGAGCACTCTTGAGCCCATCAACTGTACCAAGCGAACCAGCTGAGCCACCAACTGCTACCTGTATGTGTGTCCACTGTTGAGCAACAACAAAAGCAGCTGCGACATTAGCATTGACAGCGATTTTCATATTCGCTACTCGAAATCCTAATATAACACGGCGACATGTTTACGATGCACTCGCAGAGAGAGATATATATGCACATACACACACACATACATATATACATATATCTATTCACAAACACAGCCGCTACTTTTACTGCATAGTTTCATGTGAATGCCTGCTGGCATGTTTGAAATCACAAAAAAACCCTTGTCCCGCTTACCATTTATATCCCCTAGGCTCTGTGCGTGTGTGTGACTGTTTGTGCGTGCCCCAACATCCCAAAGGTGGGGCAATGGCAATGGCATTGCCGACATCGACACCGACACGGACAGCGACGCCGCCACCGACACCGAAGCATAAAGGCTAAATGGAACTTGAATGAGCGCCGAGTGGCACATGCTACCAAGGTGAATGGTTGAGTTGGGCGGGGCACCAACTGCTCCCGGAGGCTGGAAATAGTCAACAGTAGCGGCCACTGGACGCAGCACTTGAGTCATTTAGCGCTCGTTAAAATATAGCCTAACGGCCTGCAGTCTATTCAATTGGAAAACCCAATGGGTTCTGCTTGGAGCGACAAGTACAATGGGCGCGACTTGGCACATATCAATCTGTGTCTTAGCCTGAGCTGAGGCAAATCTTCCATAATGCCAGGTCATCTTACTTGCTGTCTATATTCATTTAAGGAGCTTGAAGCTAGTCAGACAGCTTGCATGCATTATTTTGCTTTAAGCTATGTTTTCAAGTTAAAATTAAAAAATAAATTAATATAATATTTATAAAAATAAATATAAATATGAAAAATATCTTCAGCTACTCAATCATAGCGTAGCTTTATCCTTCCATGGACCTCTTCATTGGTGTCTTGCTTGTGGAAATTGTTTTCAAGTCTTAAGGAACAAGCAGAATTACCTTGGGTTGCTTATGTGCATGAGAGCTCTAAGGGTATGAGATCAGCAGAGAAGATCAACTGAAACCAGCCTTTTGGCAGAGCAATTGCTTGATGCTGCGCCAAACAAGATCCTTTGCCCCATCTTTAGGAATAGCCAAAGAGCGAAGACGAACTGTCATAAGAGAGTAGACCGAACAGACATTTAATATATAATTTATATTTAATTATATATCATTTATTTATATTTATAAACAATTTATTTATGTTTAATTGTAGTTTATTTATAATTACATAATTTATTTATATTTTTATATAATTTACTTATATGTATAAATTATTTTTTTTATGTATTTAGGCTTTTGATAAGCCAAAACCAAATTGCCTAAAATTTAATCAAAACATTTTTGATCTTTACTTATGTGGCTCAAGTCAAGCAAGCTTAAAGCTCTCATTTGAGATCTGATATGAATATACATATATACAAAAAATTTTAATTTATTTTCATGGGAATTTTTGAAATTTCGGCAAAGTCTCTTAAAGTATTTGATGTCTCATCTTAGTCTGTTTCTCCTGCTGCTCTTGCTGCTGTCGCATTTGTTGTATCGGCAAACAGTCAAATGTTGTCAGCGACGTCTGTACAAACATTTGCCATAATCCAGACTAAGATGTTGTTTCCGGACAGCTGTCTTGGCCACGAATGCAAAAAGCCAACTGCTGTACTTGGGACTGGCCAGACATGTGAGAAACATTTGCTTGTTTTGTCTGCCCAGCCGCTGGGCGAGCTGTCTGTCTGAGATTGAGATTGTTCTATATATGTTGCATGTCATATCTTATATCTATATCAATATGCATATATCTATATCTCTATCACAGGCATATCAGTGCCATTGGCGTGGAGGGAATCTCGCAGTGTTTTAACAGTCTTTGAACTTGTTTGTGAAAGGCAACAAAGGCAACTAACATGGAAAATCTTATTTCAAGTTCTCTTTTTCTCGCTCTCCAGTCCCATTCCCAGTCCCACTCCCATTCTCTCCCTCTCTCTCTCTCTCTCTGTGTATTGTGGCACCTGGCTGCAAAAAAAAGCAGGTGGGTAGCTAACTGTTCGTTCGTTCGCTGTCAACGTGCTGTTGCTTGCTGTGCATGTCTTTGTGGTTTTTCGGGCGCTTAACTATAACAACAAAACTTAACACCTTTTGATCGGCAGCGCCAGCAGCAGCAGCAGCAGCAGCGGCAAAGGCGTTGATAGCCGCCCACACAAACATATGTATACGTATGTGTGTGTGTGTGTGGGTGTGGGTGGTTGTAGTTATGGCAGAGAATAAATTCCTTTAAGCTTACTGAAGAGCTCGCACACATTCGTGTTGAAGCAGCTCGTTATTCATAAACTTAATGCCAAAAAGAGCATAATTTTCATTTTGCCTGCTTTTCGGTTTGCTTTACACTCCCTTTGGGCATAGCGCCGTCCTGCAGCCTCCTTCCAATTGGTATATATGTGTATTCAGTTTATATGCTAGCGTGTAAGACTAAAGTACACACGGCAAATAAAAGCCAAACATTGAGGCAGCAACAGCAGCGGCAGCAAAAACACCAATAAACTTGTACTTGTGTGAGCCAGCGGTAAGTGGGAATTATATAAACATATACATCAGTGAACAAACACTTTCACACACACACACGCACACTCTCACATACCATATAACATGCCACATACACCAAGCCAGCAGCTGGCAGCTGGCAGCTGTTGCTGCGTCTTATCAGCGCTTAGATCGACAACGTGCCACATGCAACGCGGCGTATGAGCAATATGTACTGTGAGCGAGAGAGAGAGAGAGGGAGGGAGTGCAAAAATGGAACGCTATACACAGAAGACAGCTAAGTAAAAGACATATGTATGTGCGTCTGAGGGGCATGTGGAGGGGGCAAAGTATGCCCAGCTGTTGTTGTAGTGGAATAAAGGTCAAATGCTTTGACAACTACATAAATGCGACTTCTACAAATAGTTGGGCCACAAATCAAGGCCATGAACTAGTTGGGGGACGTGGCCAGATGAGCTGGCCGATGTATGATAAGATTTGATTGGACCTGCCTCGGTAGAGTGAGTTAATGAAGTGATTTATGAGTGGCGGCGCCTCGAGCTCACAGTTCTCTAATATAGCCATCGAGTATTGGACTTGGAGCTAGCTGAAAGCTTATCGGCTGCATCGCAAATGAATCAGAAGAGGCAAAAATTAGTTTTCACTTTTTCCCATTTTATTTTCCGCTGGGAGCGTAAAGCGCTTGCGGGCCAAATGCGTTTAAAGCGAATTAAATAAATTGCATTTGGCTGGCTAAAAGGCTCTCGGCTCTCGGCTCTCGGCCTTTATGAGTGCTGTAAAAGTGAAATGCGTTGCAAGTTTGACTTTCAATTTTTGCTTGAACTGCAATCGTTGCCAAAGGGCCGGAATTCACATGCCATGCCCGGCCCTGTCCTGCCGTGCTGCTTGTCATATTTCAAATGGGAATAGCTGCTGCCAGGATAAGCTGGCTGGTTCGTGTTGAAGGGCGCAGCATTCGCATCATTGGACGCTTGCCCCATTCGTAATTCAATTATGCATTCCGGCAGCGTGTCGGGCATGCCTTCTGCTGGCCCCGCCCTGCTGATGGTGGCGGCGGTGCTGGTGTTATCCTCGCGCTTCGCAATGCAACTAAAAAATGTCTGTTACATTCCGCATTCAGGTCATTAATACGCCATCTTCGGCGGCTGGCCAGCTGACAAAGCGTATGCCGGACCGGCATGCGGAGGGGAGACGACATCAGCCGTGGGGCATGCGGCATGCCCAATGCTCTGTTTGTTGTCCGTCCGTTGCGCACGGACGAATAATTGGAATGCAGTTTGTGCTGTTGTTGTTGATGAAATGTTGCACGCACGGCTGCATCCTTGAGTAAAATAAGATGAAATGCTAATGATGGCAAAACATCGGCATACCGTTGCAATACACAGCTACCCACCCACACACACGCACACACACAGACAGACACTGGCTCACATGTTCATTAGCTAATTCAGATAATTATGTACCGAGTACTCCATATTCGCAAGGCTGCATAGCGCTAAGTGCATTTAAGCATCGCTGAGTGGCACAGCAATGGCTGACTTTATTAGCCATAATCGATTACAGCTGTCGTGTAGGCACTGAACCCTCAATTGCATTTAAAATGATTCGCAAATGTCGAAGTGGGAAGAGGGTAGGCAGCAAATGGTATGCAGACATATGAGAATCGCATAGAGCGGCACGTTTGATTAGCTCGAACAGCTTTGCTGATAAATCGACACAATTAATCTGAGCAACTTTCGATAGTTCCGTTAGATTCCTCATAGTTTTTACGCTTGCAGCAGCCTGTGGCGTGAAGCTCTATGCAAATATATTTATTCCAAGCAGTTGCCGCTCGCTCACACTTCATTGTTGGCTGCTGTCAATCGGCTTTCGATGTAGCTTGAATTGAAAATTGAATTTGCTACGCCAATAAATGCACACAAGAATCTAGCTTGAGAGCTTGGAACGGATGAGTCGGTCGGACCAGGGCAAAAATCAATCAAACAAAACGGACTGACACTTAGACAGACGATTAGGAAACAGCTACAGCGAACCGGCAACTTGATATGCAAGTCAGACAGCAGCAGCAGCAGCAGCAGCAGCAGCAGCTGAATGAACACCCAAGAGACAGGCTAGAAACAATTGCAGCTACATGGCAATAGAAGCCGCATACCAGATGCTCAATGCCAGCACAGAGGATATCTGATGCAGGCCAAGGGGCAAAGGAATCAGTCATTGTTTCGCTTAAGCGCACAGCAACAGGGCGTTAAATTCAACTGCGATAAGCAAAACTACCCTGTGCCGCATGTGGGGCATGCCCAAGTGCCAGATACCCTGTAAACCGATCAGCGGAAACTTTAACTCGAATCTATAATAAGCGAATTTCTATGCTTGAAATTTATGATAGTCCAATGACTTCAAGCTATGTATACCCTGGACTATAGTGAGAATATATTGTGTCTGGAGCCATGGCCCAACAGTCTCTCAGTCTCTCCAGCTCGGCTTGCCATTTACAGGGCAGCCAGGCTTCGTTATGTGGTCGATCGCTTGTCTTTCTTTTGATTTCACGCACTAATTGAAGATCTTCTCTATGGTAGCTGACTAGTAGCTTAACTCCAAGCTTAGAGCTAAGCCCTCAATTCAAGCCCAGTTTGTACTGAGCGAGCTATGAATTCTATTTGATTGAGTTCTTGAGCTGAAGCAGTGCCAGCCATAGCTTGCTAGTTGCCTGACTAAGTGTTTTTCAGCTGCTTGGCAGCTTTATTTAAAAAAAAAAAACAGCCCAGACGGGCTGACTGTGTGTGTGTGTGTTTGTGTTTGTGTGTGAGGGTAGGCGGCTGTGTGTGCCTGGAGTTACAAATAAAACGCAACCGAAATGAGCTTAAGAGCTTAAGGAGCGCTAAACAAACAACGCAGCACACAAAACCCGCGACGAAGACGACAGCAGCTGAGAAAGGCGAAGAGAGCAGGACGCAGCACGCAGGATGGAGTGGAGCAGGGGCCAAGGCGTTGGCATCGCCGGAGACTCCCAACGTCAGCGTCGTCAACTGGCTTACAGCTGACTGAGTTGGGGCGCAGGTTCGTGGTCCGTGGCCTGGCCCGGGGTCTTGCTCCTGTTGCTGTTGCTGTTGCTGTTAGTGCTGCTGTTGCTGTCCTGCTCCTGACTTGTCGCTGGCTTTTTCTATGACGGGCGCCCCACAAGCTTTATTCCTTTTGGTTAACATACGGCGAAGCGCTTGATAAAGGCACTGTGCTGTATGAAGGGGATATGCCCTGCTTTTATGGCTAAGTCAAATATGAAAGTAAGTTACTACGCTCGCTACTCCTTAGCTGCTTGACTGACTAACATGGCCAAGCCCACGCGCGCTCGCTTCTGCACCCTCGCCCTTGCCCTCGCCCTCTGGCTATGTCAGGGGCATTCAATTTGATTTATTGCCACTTAAAAGGCAACATTCAGTTTTCGAAATAAATAACACGTTTACACATCCAAATGAAGCTTCAGTTGTTGAGAGCTACAATGGAGCCACCCACATCCAGCTCCACTCCACACACGCACACACTCAACGCCCTCCCCTGCTTTTAGCTGCAAACTCATCTGCGCTTCGCGATGGCGACGAAATTGTTAATAAGAACGCATATATTATGCCAGCACAGGCACACATGAAGAGCTCACTCATATGTGTGTGCGTGTGTGCGTGTGTGCGTGTGTAGGTGTGTTGGCAGGGCGCTCACATAATTAATCGAGTAGCACTCGCGTCGTCTCCAGGGCGAATTGGACAATATCGCGGGCAGCAGGTGAGTAGCTGGCCGCGTAATCGACTGTAGCTGACAATCGATTGGCAGCCAACTGTCCGCCAGTCGATTACAGTCGCAGTCGCCGATTGACAGGCAATTAATCGTGCTTCAATTTCGATGACAGCCAGCGATTATAATTGAAATATGCTTAGACCAGAGCCACGCTAGCCAAAAGTGTTTCGGCTCGATCTGATTGTGAGTCAGCTTCAACCGTCGGCCAACTATAGCTGCACAGCATTAAATTCTATACTGAATTCTATACTTTATTATGCTTATTATCTGCCGTTAATCCACTCTTCAGATTAACAGCTAAACCAGGCGCCCAGCTCCCTTGTTGCAGTTGCGCTTGTTAAAATGAAATTGGATACGAATAGATAGATAAATTTGTTAAAAACATATAAATAGTTGTGGCTGTGGGTGTGTGCGTGTGTGCACATACTAATAATATTTTTCGCACATTTTAAAAAGGCATTAAATGGCAATCGCATCAGGGCCACGAACATAATGTTCCAAATGGCTGCCTTCTAGCACACGCACACACACACACAGACACACACTGATACACACTCACACTGTGTGGGTGCTGTTCGCGTAAAATTTATGACCGCTGACCATTTTTAAATAGCCACACGCGCACCTGGGCACACCTGCGCATAATGTGGTCGTTTCATATAAAATTTCATTCATGATAAATGCGCAGCAAGAAATAACAACAAACAGAATAGCAATGCAGACACACACACACCCACACACACAGACATTCAAATTCTTTGGGCAGCACAAATTTTAATTAAAAAACATAAACTTCATTGCTGCGGCAGTTGGCACAGATTTTGTTGCGTAACCAGCTCCGATGCTGCTCTCGTTGTTGTTGCTGCTGTTGTTATTGATGTTGTGGCTGTTGCTATGATTTACTTGCGCGCTGTTTGGAGACACGCCCCCACACACACACACCCACCCACCCTTGGCACTTATGCCATGCACTTTTCTGTCTAAACATTTGGCATTGCGCGCTGTGTTTCACGTCCGCATAAAATGTTCATTAAATTAGTCATTGGGCAGCTAATTTTGTTGACGCTGCATGTTGGCAACTAAATCGCGCCAGCTGCGCTGCAATATGCAAATACAAGATATAAATATATATCTATATGATATTACCTAAACTATTTGTTTATAAATTACAGCTTAATGTGCGATTGTGGTCAGTTCATGTGCCAATTGAATAATAATTGTGCTTGCGGCACTTTGAATTGAAAGCGATACTGCAAGAGGAATTACGATTCGAAATTATAAACCAAGTGTGATTAGACGCTTAGTCTGCCAGCTCTTGTCATTTATGAGCTTACAAACAGAACGACAATAACGAAAGGAAATTATAAAACAATACAAGTTTAAGCTCGCTGAACGAAAGTGCTCGACTAGGATATACCCTGACTGTCAGGTAAAGGCTTAGACGGGGCGTTGGCTGGATTAAGCACCTCGAAAGTGCTTGACTAGAATATACCCTGACTGTTGGGCCTAAGGGTTGCCAGGGTTTCACTGGAGTGAGTAGCTCGAAACTGCTCGACTTAAATCTACCCTAACTGAGAGATCAAGTGCTCGGCCAAAGTTTATCCTCAGAGACAGATCAAAACTTGGGCGGGACTCTCAGTAGAGTGAGCAGCTCGATTCTTATTGATCTAAATATACCCTGACTGAGCAGATGGAAAGTGCTTGACTAAAATATACCCCGACTGACATATAAATGTTTGGGCTGGGCTGTGAGCAGCTCAAAAGTACACAACTAAAATTTACGCTGACTGTGAGAGGCTTAGGCAGGTCTTTCAATAAAGTGAGCAGTTCGAAGCTGCTCGATTAACAGATACCCTGACTGCCAGATGAAAGCTTAGGTAGAGTTTTGAATGGATTGATCATATATATATCATGATATACCCTGACTGACAAATCAAGGCTTAGGCAAGGCTTTGAGTAGAGAGCAGCAAAATGGAAGTTTTTCTCTTCATATCTTTGAGCTAAGCTTAAGAAATCAATGCTACGTACTTATTGAAGAATTTTATTTATTATAGAATTTTATTTATTATTTATTATATCAAATGCATTTAGCCAGACAGTCAAACAGACTTGGCTTAAGCAACCCTAATACTTAATGCTCTCTTTTTTCGCTCTGACTGTAGCATAAATTAGCACCGAAACATAATACCTTTTTTAATCATTCTCAATGGGTTCAGGGTATACAAAAATCATCTACATGAGGCGCATATTTAATTTCCCAAGCAGAGCAGTCCGACCCCGACCAGCCTCGATCCCCGCCAGCCCCGCAGATCCTGTCACAAAAGGATTTCCATGGCCTGCCGCTGGCTTGGGTTGTTTAGCTTCTCTTTTTGTGTTATTCTTTTGTATTATTTCTATACCCGTTCATCTTGTGCAAGGGGGTATATTGGTGTGCACTCAAATAGTTTGTATATATCAGAAGTCGAGTATTCTTAGCTGCTTTCCTCTTGCATTTGGAGGGCTGATTCATTGTTCCTTTAGGTCTGGTGTCAACAAATATCTCTGAAGAGCTGCTATGAAAACGAAGTTCAATTCAATTTTTAGATGCTTAACAAGCATCACTCAGTCGGCTCTGCACGACTGCAGCCTTATACCGTGTTTTTTGTTGTTGTTATTTTCTTCGTTGTGTATTTTTTGTTTGTTGTATTTTATTATTCGCTTTGAGCCTTTCTCATGCGCTATGTTCGTGTTTTTAAATTTCATTTTATGCATACTTTATTTTTATTTCTTTCATTATTAATCGCATGTTTACACACCAGAAACGCACCGTGCAGTGGCGCATGTGTGTGTGAGGGGTAGTGGCAGGCTGTGCGTGTGCGTGGGGCGTGGGGCGTGGGGCGAGGGGCGTGGCTGACCCGGCAGATTCTTTAAATTTCCAAACACGCATCAGGCGATGTTTTTCAAGTTTTTCGCTTTGCCTGTTTTTTCGCGCCGGCATAATGAAGTGCGTTAATAAATCACATTAATTGCTCGCTAGATGGCGCTGTCAGCGTTCAATATGGCGACGTCTAAGTACACACACACACACACACACACACGTACGAACGTCGGATAAGGAATTTGAATAGAGCGACAAGATAAGAATGATAGAGTCACAAAAGAATGGATTTAGCAGGGCAGGTTAAGAGCTGAGCGCGCATCAAAGTTTAATTAAAATTTTGCTCTGCCAAAGTTGTTAAAATGTAATTTAAAATTGACAAAAAAAATGCAACACAAGAACACAAACAAAAAGAACAACTTGACAAACACACAAACTAAATTGAACGCCAAAACCAAACGGAACGCATAAGAAGAAGAGAGCGAGCACTAAAGGAGTACCCAGCCAGGGGGAAGGGGCGTGGTGTGGGCGAGGAGCGCTGGGCGAGAGCTAGTGACAACTGCCAGCAGCAAGGGCAGCCGCAAAATCTGCTGCCAACAAGCCATCCACACACACACACACTCACACACGCAGTGTATTATCAGTGTATTGTCATGCGGCACGCCCATACGCCCAATTCCTGATAAAGTTCAAAAGTGAATGCTTTTTAGTTACACAAATTGCCAAACAAACAAATTCAGCTAAAGCAACAAAAAATAAAAATCTGTTCGCACACGGAGACACACATGGGGCAACCGCACAACCACATGGTGCAACCACACACACATACAGAAAGAGAGAGAGAGAGAGAGGCACATGCACACGGCCCACTTACCGTCAGAGGCAGCGGCAGAGCCGGAGTTTTCAGTTTTTAGTTTTCAGCTTCAGTTTTCACCCAGCCTTCTGCCCCCCCTATACCCCTATGTGGCCCACGATTAGCTAAAGAAAAATAAGATAAAAAAATACAAATAAACCTTTTATACTCCCCACCCCCTCACCACTTAAGGGGGGACAACAAAATCCGTGTAAGTGCGCCAAAAATATAACTGCTTTTAGTTTCCACTTCCGTTTTAATGCACCGCGCAACGCGGTCGCAATGCCCAAAAATTGCATTGCTCCAATTGGGAGACTGCCCCTGCCCTGGGCAGAGCATATTGACTATCTGCTGAAGCCTGCTGCACGTCAGCTAACGAAATTGAAAGCCGTAAGATTATTGAATAAGACTGAAGATCATTCGGAAAAGGATTGATAACTTGTGTTGAGAGAGGCAGGATTGATTACTGTTGAAGATGGAACAAGATGTAGCAGGTGATTGAAAAGGAATAGGGTAAGAGGCTAGATTGAAATTCATGTAAAAGATGTTAGAAGACGATTGAATAGTGATATTGAAATACCTAAGAGATGTAGAAGATGCTTGATAAGGGATATTGAAACAGTTACAAGATGTAGCAGGTGATTGTAAAGGAATATGGAAAGAGGCTAGATTGAAATTCATGTAAAAGATGTTACAAGACTTAGAAGACGATTGAATAGTGATATTGAAATACCTAAGAGATGTAGAAGATGCTTGATAAGGGATATTGAAACAGTTACAAGATGTAGAAGGTGATTGAAAAGGGATATTGAAACAGTTACAAGATGTAGGAGGTGATTGAAAAGGGATATTGAAATACCTAAGAGATGTAGAAGATGCTTGATAAGGGATATTGAAACAGTTACAAGATGTGGGAGGTGATTGAAAAGGGTTTTGGAAAGAGGCTAGATTGAATCTATACTGTAGAAGATGTTACAAGACTTGGAAGGCGATGGAATAGTGATATTGAAACACTTAAGAGAGGCAAGCGCTGATTGAATAGTTATATTGAAATAGTAACAATGTTAAGAACATGATTGAATAGTGATATTGTTAGTGATATTGAGCTGCAGAAGATGATTGAAACGTTCTTTTGCTCTGAACTCTAAGAGAATTGTTACGAAAGTATTCAAAGTATATTGCAAGACAATGGAAAGTGAACGCTAAATCTGGAGTGAATATAGTTGAATGCAGTTCAAGTCAATTGAAAAGCTAAATGTGGGATCTATTAGCAAATGGAACGCATTGAATCGAATTGAAACACTGGTTAAGTCGAGTCAAGCAATATTTAATTATTATATATATATAAAACATATATCCAATACAACTTCATTGAAACTAGATTGAAGTACTCAGAGTTAAATCAGTTTCAAGCATTTTAAATGGAATATGAATTGATAAGGGATCTGTGGTGCAGCTGAATTGAAACTGCAGTGAAACTGTGCTGATTCGATAGTTTTAATTAATTGAAGTCTGAGCTGTGGAAAGCGTATACAAAGCATGTTGCAAGCAGCTTCCCTTGCCTCTAACAATGCGGATCATGGCTTTCAAGCTGGTCACATCGGTCGAATTGTTTTGTTGCCTGGTTAGTTGGTTGGTTTTGATTCGCCTAGGGTTGGTTGCCCTGTTGACGGTGCTTAGCGCTGAGCTCCGACTGCATCCCAGACACAAGTCGAATGCCCTCTGACATCCGACCCTCGGGCACTGCCAATGTCCGCCCGCTGACCAGACTGCGATTTGCACGTGTTTTGTGTCTCTTTTTTTAATGTAAGAAATATTTAATTTTATTTGTTTGACTTTTTAAATTTAGTTTGCGCCCCAAAATTGTGCGGGCAGCGAGAGAGAAAGAGTGAGAGAAAGAGAGAGAGGGAGAGATTAGGCTAAGACAGGGTAAGAGACAGCTGCACACGCTGGCCGAGCGGAAGTGCTGCCCCAACCGGAAACGCATTTTCAAATCTCTCGTGTGTGACGTAATATGAGCGACTTCCGTTTGCACTTTGAGCATCCGGCGAGTGACACAGCCGTCTGCTTTTGTCTGCCAGCCAGCAGTTGTCCAGCTCATCAGGCTGTCAGCAACAAAAATGGAAATACACTGCAAAAAATTGTGCCAAAGAAGTGCAACATCTTGGAAGATTCGGAACACACACACACACTGAGAGAAAAAGGAGAGCTCGTTCCTTGTGCAAAGTAAAGGCTTCAGCACATTCCAGCATCGAACTGGCTAGCTCAGGCAATTTGGTTAGCTTTTTGGCCTTTTTGCTCAGTGTAAACACATGGAGAGTGTAAGCCCATGCGGGCTTTAAGCTGGTTATTTATGTTTTGGTCGAAAACGAAGTTTTTCCGAGCAAAAATAACTAATAATTAAAGGAACGTGAAAAATAGGCCACTCAAGCCGGTTGAACACTAGAAATCCCCATAAGATGGCCAACATGAAATTGGTCCAAGTTTCGCCCGGAATAGTCAAGCAGTCGAGGTCAACGTCATCGCGTCTACCCTGCTCCATTTGGGCCACTAAATTATTCATGTGCATTTGGCCGTTGGGGCGGCAGCTGGGCCTTTGCCATTTTACATGTGTTTCTCACGTGTTTTAATTAGTTTTGCAGAGTTCATCAACTGGCTGCAGCAGCCAACCACCCACCAGCCAGCCAGCCAGAGAGCAGGCTCCACAGCTCACACATTCCACAAAAGTTGTGAGTTATGGCGCTCTGCTCTGGCAATGTCCTCGCAAATAATGAACATCACAAATCAACGGCTCGTCATTAGCACACAATGTTCTGCCAGCTCAAAGCCAGGCCAGGCTCCCTCTCCCTCTCTCTCTCTCTCTTTCTCTCTGTCTCGTAGGCGTGGGTGGTGCAGTTCTTTCTGTCTGTCCATAATTTTTCAGCTCAGTGAAGCAAAGGTGGCGGCCTCTGCTCTCAGCTTGGCATACAAGTAATTATAGCAGCTGTTGACCAAATTAATTGTGCAGCACACACACACACTCGCACACCCACACACACACTCAGCACTTTGAGTGACAAGCATAGATAATTTATTGAAGTCTTAAAAGCTTCGCTTGAAATTGAATTTAAAATTATGCAAAAATTTCATGCTCATCGCGCTCTGCTCTTGAGACAACGTAGCTTTGATTGGAAAGGCAATAAGCTTACCTGCTATGACAGGTAACTGTCGAAATATAAATATTCTAGCTTGTTTTTGGCTATCAATGAATTTCCAGGAAACGTGTTATTAGCAAACAACATCCGAATACAAGGAATTGCTCGGACTCCGCTCGATTGTTCAGTCAAGCGCACCAGCACCAGCAGCAGCAGCAGCAGTAGTTGAAGCTGACCACCTGCCTCAGCTGCCTCGCTCGTTTAATTTAATAAAGCAAAAGGTCAACAACGCACAGCAGGCAAGCTCAGGCAATCGAACGAGCACAGATATACATATATTTACATAGATATACACATCAATATATGCATATATATACACTCTAATTGTAACCTTTTGATGTGCAGAAGTGCTCAAGGCTTATCGAAAAGCTGACTGTAAAAAACCCAACTGCCCAATAACTGTGAAGTAAGTTAGACTCGAGCGAAACTTGAATAATCTAGCTAGCTGTAAATATTATTTTTAACTAGCTTCAGAGTTGACCGCTGAGCAAATATTCCAAAAAGAGCGAACAAATTGAAAGCAGCGGGGCGCTACCGACTGCACAATACTCAGGATGAACAGACGGACGGATAGACGTATGAACAGCCGCATGAGCAGACGAACAAACAGATGGACAAACAGACGGACGGACGGACGAACAAATGGATGGATAGACTAACGGACAAACAGACGGACTGGTGGAAGGATAGACGGAGTCACATACGGATGAACGGACAAACAGACGATCGGACGGATGGATAGACGGACGAACAGATGGATGGACAAGCAAGCGGATAGACGAATGGACGAAAGGACAGACAAAAGGGCGGACAGACGAGTGGAATGACGGACAGCTGGACGGACGGACATTACACAAATCCAATATACTCGATCACAACGTGAATGAGTACAAAAATCGAAGAGTGCCTAAACAATATTCGTGCTCATAAAAAGTTTCAAAATAATGTCAATGAAATAAAAAGCGAACTTATATGTATATCTATATATATATATATAACTATATATTTCTATATATATATATCTGTATATAAATACATTGGCATTGTATTTGTCTTTTTGGGCAAGCTGCGGAAAACGTTGCAAATGCAAGGACTACCCCAGGGATATATCCAATCAGACTCAATCAATTTGCCACATAACGCGAAATTCGTAATTAAAACTTGAAAAAAATATAAATATATATACATATATTAACATGCATCTCACTGCACACACACACACACACACGTGTGGAGCTGCACTCACACATAATTATAATTAATTTGGGGAAACTATGGCAGTGCATTTAGCTGCAGGCGATTGGCGCAGAAGCGAACTGAGCGCAGCAAAAACTGTGCTGGCAACATGCAAACCGGAAGCTGTTTTCCCATTTCCGCTTTTCAGTCAGCGCGCAGTTTTCCACCGAAAACTGCAAAATAAACATTTTACCATACAGCAAACTTGAAGAGATGCGCAGTAATATTTCTAAAAAAACAAGCTGAAATATTTATTATATCTGAAAAGCCGCCGTTTCTGGAAATGGGAACACGATTTTTTGACGTTTTCCTGCAATTTAATGAAGACTCGCATAAGCCTTGCGGCTAACCCGATAATCAGGGGCAGCTTAACGAAACCCGCTTAATTTGGTTTTGATTAATTATTAATTTAATTGCTGAAAAGCGCTGAGTCTATGTGAGTGTGTGTATGAGAGAGCTGCATATGGATTTCAGCTACTTAACTTTCTTTACTAGAATCCAGCTTCAATTTGCTGCGCTTCTTGATATGCCAAGCTGATTCAATGTAAATATTGTTGAGCCATGAAAATGGCATTGACGGCTTCAAGTAGACCATTTCCAATGTCAACACCAACGATGGTCAGTCGAGGCAATGTATAAAGGTTATTAGTTAAGAGTCTTAACTAAAGAAGGTCACACAGTTCAGCATCAATCGATGTAACTGCAACACCAAAGGCAGCTCAGCTGTAGCTAGGACTCATTTGAGTGCAGCATAGATCGCAGCACTCGAACATTTGATGCTCTACCGCAGTTCTAATTAACGGCTTATTATTGAGCCTATAACTATAAAATAGATTTTATAAAATATATCAAATTGTTCAATACTTTGAATTCTTATATAATTCTTATTAGACTTAGATTTGGCTAGCTCAATATATTTACATAGAAATAGAGGTCAGATTTACTGAAAGACGCAGAGGCGACCCAAAATTAAAGACGACCAAACTCAGCAGCAATTGAGGCAATACCAATAAAATAAATGTTGGCCAAAATGAAATACATGAAAGGCAAAGAAAAGTAAAAAGTAACAAGAATCAAAAGAGGAGCAAACGTGTGCCAGTCCCTGAGTGAGTGTGCGTGTGTGTGTGTATGTGTGTGTTAGCATGCGCTCAGGTGTGAAATTTTATTGAGTCGAAATACGAAATATATGCAAATTGCGAAATAATTTAATGGCGCGTTTAATTGGGTTTTTAGCGTGCACGCAACGATGGGAAAAATGAAAACATATCAAAAACCCCTCGCGTAGGCGAACCCTCAGCAAACGGGCGAAGCCCAAGAAGGATTGCGTCCGGGTATATGCATTAGCTGAGAGGCTGAGAAGCTGGGAGGCTGTGGGGCTGGGCAGGAGGACTGATTGGAAAAGTTTTGGCATCTGGCAAAACGAATCAATTGAAATTGAGCGCTGCCGATGGGCGCTAATAAGAACTTGATGTGCGGTTAATGGAGACCCACAAACAGGGAAAGGTAGATGCAGGAAGGCGGCGCGAGCCACAGAGAGAGAGAGAGAGAGAGAGCAAGAGAGCGAGAGCGAGCGAGCATCAAGCGAATGTGGCACGCGTGGCAAGGAAGCTTTGATTTTTAAGTCGCTAGCAGAAAGTTTTATCATTATCGTTGCGCATGCAAATCGCTGGCAATTGCCAATTGCCAACATTTGACGAGCAATGAGCCAGCACGAAGCCAACAAAAATCGAAGCTCCATAAAGAATAATACATTGTACTTAAGCAGAGTGCGAACATTCCAAAGCCAAATCGAAAAAAAATGAAGCGATTGGCCAATAATCCCTCTCAAATGCATGCAATCAAAGCTGACATGAAGCCGAACAGGTACAGTTGTGCCCAAAAGCGAGCAGCGGGCAATTAGTGGGCGTGGCTGTCAGATGTCTGCAGGGATTCAAGTGTTTGCTTTTCATACAAGCTGTCAAGCATTCAGTTCTTGATTTGACTTGACTTCAGTTAGTCAATCCAGACTAGACCAAGTTGCTTTATCTATGCTTTATTTATGACTGGGCTAGTTAGGCAGGTGTGCTTGGCTGTCAGATGTATGAAGAGATTCAAGAGTTTGTTTCGCATGCAAATTGTCAAGCTTCAAAGAACTCAGTCCAGCTGCAGCTGGCTTGACTTGCCGTCAGTTATAAATGTGTCTTTATCTATGGCTAATTCCCTACGTGTAGTCAGCCAGATGAGCTTGACTGTCAGATATGTGGACATATATATGATGACATCTATCTCTCTATGCTCTTCTCTTCTCTTCTAACTCTTCTTCTGCTCGACCTGCCTCTAGTTATTTAGTGATTATTAGACGCAGTTGTCCTCGTTGTGCTGCTCATAGCTGCTTTATCTATGGCTAATTGAGCACACGTCAAGAGCTCACCTGTCATATGACTTATAACTTCAGTATCCATAGCTAAATGTCGCGGCTGCTTGACTTAGCTGTCAGTTGGTTAATCTGTCAGTCGAGTTGTTGCCACTTTCTCTTATTTTCTATACTGCTTCTTCTTCTTGTTTATTTGCCTCTGTTAAGTAATATGCCGGAGACACTCGCGTGCTCAGCTGCGGCTCAGGATGAGCTCGATTGCCTCGGACCTGGACGCAGCTCTCGCAGCGCAGTTCTCGCTTTTTACAGCGCCAGCAGCGCACGGCTGCCATTATAAATTATTATTCATGAGCGGATGCGGATATTGAAAAGTTTCATTTTGTTGTTGTTGTTGTTGTTGCTGTTGTTGCTATTGTTGTTGTTGTTGTTGCTCGCGTCTATCTTCATTTCAATTTTTACGCCGTTGACGTCGTCGTCATCTTCAAGCAGCCGTTGTTGTTGCTAGTCTGGCTCGAAGACTTCTCGATTTTCTACTACATGTGCATGTGTGTGTGTGCATGTGTGTGTGTGTGTATGTGTGTATGTGTATGTGTGTGCGTGTGTGTATCTGTGTGTATGTGCTTGCTTGTATTTTTTCTCCTTCAACATTTGCTGTTGTTGCCGAGTGTTTGACGCTGCGCGTGTTGTTTGGAAATTAGATTTGTGCACGTTTCTTGTTTTCTATTTCCGTTTATCGGCATTTTTTGCTTCTATTGTTTGCCGCGCGCCTTTTTCCTTTTATTCGTTGACTGCCCTTGCTGCAGTCGGCACAATAACTTTGCCGTCGAATAACTGAGCTAAGTATGGGCATTGGCTTAATTGAATTTGATTTTAGTTTATGTATCTGCCTCTTTTGCTTGTGGCATGTGCAACATTGAGCTCAAAGGAAACGACACTGCAGCAGCTGCTGTCGCATCACGTGCAGCTCATGCGGACACTCTTCAATCTTCGAGCTTCAATCTACAGAAGTGGGCAACTCTGCTGGTGACAACTCTAGTGATGCACAGCTCGCAAAGTAGCTGCTCGATATGCAGCTGAGTTTGTCCATTTTGCAGCTCACTTTTGCTCGCTCGCTTCCGGCTTGCATTTCAATTTGTGCCTCGACTCGGTCTTGTATATGAAATGCTAGCTGTGTATTTACATCTGCTTATTGACGTGGCGCAATCGTATCTACGTCTATTATCTGTATCCACATCCGCAGCCACAACTGCCAGTTGCCAGCTGCCCCATCTGGCTGCCCCGCTTGCCTCGGCTGCTGGGCGCTTTAAAATTGATATTCCATTGACGTTTGGCGACCTACTCCGGCCTGCGCCCAGCACCAGCTCAAGTTATTTATGTGCTCGTTTGCAACTTTGTTGTTGTTCGTTTTGTTGTTGTTCTTGTTGTTGTTGTTGTTGTTGTTGCAAAAGCCAGCAAGCCACATTGATTGAAGTAAACTTTCGCATTGTGTTATTTTGGGGCCTCATGTCATTGCCATATCTCTGGCTCACTCTAACCTATCAGCTTTTCATTTCACTCCTCCCCCTCTCCCACCCTGTTTCCCTCTGCCTCTTTCAATCCTTCCCTCACGCTGCGTCGTCAGAGGCGCCAACTTTTTAATCAAAGTTCGAGCCGCGGGCAAAGGCAAATTGTGGCGACTGCCGCAATTAGGCGATTGACTCTCGACTAAACAAGTCTGGGCCAACTTCATGTTACCTGATTTAATCTGGCTTATAACTTTAGCCTTCGCTTGACCTTCAGCAGCAGCTAGCGAATGCAGCCGCAGTCATCAATTGTAGCCAGCTACAAGCGCTAAATATGCATGCTCATATTTCACACACACACACACACACTCACAATCAAGTGGACATAGTTAGATTTTCAGCTGCGGTCGGGGCCCAAAAGTTGTTTGGGCAAAGCTGTAGGAAAAACCTTTCCCGCTGATCTAATTTAAATGAGCGACTCGTTCGCTTTGCCTATGCATAAAGCGCATAAAATCTCGTAGAGCAAACCGGATATGGCTTTTTATGGCATTAAAGTGGAAACGCTAGCTGGCCCCGTAGCCCCGAAAACACAGGCCGAGGCATCCACTTTAGCCCTGGCCCCATAAGCTGACCTGGTAAAAAGCATTGAAATGCCAAAACGGCCGCAAAGCGAACTGCAAAATTGAAATATTTTGATGTTGGCAGCAAGTTAATGTAGACCAGCAGCAGACCCAAGCGCACAAACACACACACCCACACACCCACACACACACGTGTTGAATTATAATAAACCAGCAAATGCCGGAAATCGCTAGTGAGACGAGCTAGCCTCCCCCTCACACACACACGGAGAGTGAACCTGGGCCTCAGCCCGAAGGCCAGGGCACGTATAATATACGAGCACACGTACGACCGAGCTATGTGTGTGTGTGTGTGCGTGGGGGGGCGGGGCTGCCTGTGTGTGCGCCTTTACTTGTATTAATATCCATTAGATTTATGTTTAGCAAATGTAACCACAGAAATTACACTTTAAAGTCAAAGCCCGGCCAGCCCAGCTCCAACCCGAAATGAGCTGCAATTTTTCGTCGATATCGAAATGCGAATGCCACAAGCTCGCCTCCAACTCCCCCTCCCTCTCCCCCCTGGCTCTCTTCCACTCTGGGCACACATTAGATACGGCTCCAGTTGTTTTAATAGCAAGGGTCGGCCCTCATAATTAAACGGGCCGCCGTCTCCGGCAAAGTCCTGACAGCAGGCAGCCCCCAAGCCCCCAAGCCCCCGTTGAAAGGCTCGGCGCGGCACGTAAATGGGCCATACATAAAAGGCCAGGCCCATTTGGTTGGGAACTTATGGGGCCTGGACTTTAACACTTTGGTGCCACATTAAGACTGCAAATTGTTAAACGTGGCACCTGAAGCAACCTTGAAGACCCCAACGACTCGAGTAAACTGACCTGCCCAGCCAGCGGCTGGCCCATTACTTAAGTTCATTAGCATCGCAGGGCAGCGCTTGCTGTCCGAAAATTGACTAGATGTGGGGGGCGTTAGCGGTTAGCAGACAATTGCCACTTGCCACATGCCACATGCCACTTGCCACTTGCCAATTGACATCAAATTGACTTAAGAAAAGTGCAGCAGACAGGTCTAGCGAGCCGTATGGCTGCTCCTATTACTAAACACAAATTCTTGTCCGTCTCTATTTGGCCATCTATTTCAGTTAACTGATAAAAGGGAATAACTTGCAGACATGCTTCATAAGCTGGGCAAACTGTATCAAAACTCAGGTCACATCACACTGAATAAGGCTGAGCAGAACTTTCGCATGAGCTAGTTGCAGTGTTTCGCTTTAAGCCAGGTCTTAAATGGCTGCAGCGACGGCTCAATTATAAATGGAGTAATCATAAAAAAAATCATAAAGCATTCAAGCCAAGGCAGCAAGCTGCAGCGTGTAGCGTCGTGGAAATAAATAAAAATATGTCAGCTGCACTCAGCTGGGCCAGCTTCCTGGCCAATTGACGCCAGGCAGCTGGATTCGGAGCGAGGCTCTGGCAATGGGAATTCGATGCCAGCTGTAGATTTTCCTTTCCTTATTGATGACTGGCAATGTTGTTGACATTATTTGTGCGGTCGACGCCAGCTGGTCGCCAACGATGCAAAGTTGTTGACGCGCAAGTGTTGCACATGCAACTCAATTCAATTCCATTTCTGTCGCCCTCAACAAAAGGCCGCCCCACACACAGAGAGAGGGCGAGGAAGGGACGAAGCTAGCGACACAGCATCATTTGCCCATGAGAATCAAAGTCTCGATTCTCATAAAAATGATTCATGATATCGCATTATTTCCGTATCATTTGTAATTTCCAGTTTCCTGCTTATTTTCACCAGCCACCCACACACACAAACTAGAAGAACAAGACACAGCTCGTGGAGCATAAAGAAGGCGTCGGGAGCAGGCGGAAGCTGCTGCAATTACTATCTATCTGGTATTTTATAACTTTTGTGCGCGTCGTCGTTGGCTTTCCGCTTGCTGCGCACCTCTTGCTGATTACAGTCAGAGTCAGAGTCAGAGTCAGAGCTACAGTCACAGTCGCAGTCACAGCTACAGCCACATCATCATCATCATCATCATCATCATCATCGTTGTCATCATCATCAACGCCGTCGTTGTCATCATCGTTACCATTCTTTGTTCGCCTCGCTTTAGATATCTTTGACTATGTATCTGTGTGTGCCATTTTTGTTGTAGTTTTTGATGAACATTTAATTGAATTCTCTTACCACAACGCGCTTTGTCTTAAACTAGGCACACACCCACACACACACACACAGACGCTGATGCTCCGTATATGCCCGGGTTACAATATCTGTTCGCGTTGGCATTGGCCAAAAGTTATGCGACTTTTCGTTTCCGTCTAATTAAAATTACAATTGAAATATGCTCGAGCTGCTTTAAGCGGCAGCCAGAGCTGAAATTCAGCTTTAAGCCAGTGCCTAGAGCCGCTCTTAACTGAACTTGAGTGAGTTAATTTGTAAATGTTGCGTATTTGGATGACGCAACTTGAACTAGTTCAGCCACGCACTAAATGAATGATAATTGATTGGTTGATTGATTGATTGATTGATTGATTGATACACTAATGCATTATATTAGCAATGACAGTCGCACATATTCAGGCCTCTTCTCAAGCTAAGCGACCTAATTATGTTTAATTCAAATAAGTCAATTGCAAACATTTGCATAATGTGCCTGCTTGTTGAACTAGTTCCGACTCATCGGTTCATTTGGCAATGGCTGCACGTAACTCTCATTTAAAGTTTCTGCTCCATACGCAAATAAACTGTGCTTCAAGCGAGCCCCACTCAGCTGCTATCTCCCCAGCCCTTCACTATCTCCAGCTCTCGCTCACTCACTCTCTCTAGCTCCCTCTCTCTCTCTCTCACACACTGTCAACAGCGCGCAGTATCAAATGCTGAAGAGATAAAAACAACATGACTTAATGAGTGGTATTTATTTTTATGCTAATTACTTTCGAATAAGCAGCACTTGCTGCTGCTGCCGTTGCAAGATGCAACTGTGGCAGTTACAAAGTTCGCTCTAATGAGCGACAAACAGACAGCGGCTGCAAGGCGCAGAGCCAGCGACTGCCAATGGCAATGGACGATGGGTGAGCAATAATTGTTGTGAAATTTCCCATGAGCGGAGCCCAGCGGGTTAATAGCGACAGCGACGTCAGCAGCGCCATTGCCAGCGGCGTCAGCGTCAGCGTCGACGTTTGTATAAAGTAAATGCCATTATACAATAAGCAAGTTGTGCTGTAAATATTCTTGAAATGTACAAAAGCACTCGCGCTGAAAGCCGTAAAGTATGCAATATGACAGCGCATAAAGGAGACGACGGCGAGCAGCAGCAGCTGCCAGGGCAGGGCAGCTCCTGCAGTCCAAGTCCAAGTCCAAGTCCAAGTCCAAGTGGGAAAAGCAGTAAGTATCTATGTGTGTGTGTGTGTGTGTGTATGTGTGTGTTTGCATGCACGCTAAAGATGCAGCAGAAGAACAACTTAATTACCATGCTGGCTCGCCTTACACTGCGCGGCCGCTGTTAAGAGCCGGCAAGAGTTTCAGTCAACATCAAAGATAAACGACCTGCCCCTAGCTGAGATTATTTCTATGAATACATATATACATATATATATATGTATGTATATCTTCTATATACTCACACAGCTACCCGCTGACAATACTTGGCCCGTAATTGAGTTGATTGTTGTGGGTCGCGTGCTGCGCAGCAAGTTGCAACCGCTTAACCTGCGCGCCGCGTCTGTCCAAATTAATAAAAACTAATTAAAAATATTATGTGCTCGTTAATGTTGTATATATAAGTATATATATCTATATACATGTATCCCTTACCTTATATAAAGCTGCTTGCGCTCAGTTCACTTGTTACTTCTTCTCAAATGCACTTTGCATTGGCCTGTGGAAACGGGCATCAGCTTTAACTAGATCTGAATACACTTCATGAATAATTGAAAACAAAACTAGCTCTGTTTAAGGCGGGCATGCATGCCTAGCAGATACCCTAAAACTTATGCCCAGTTGCTGACAACCTTCTGCATGGGAAGCTAACAAAATGTGAGCAGTCAGAAGACTCTTCAAAGCTGAGCCTGTTCCGAGCAGAACAATGCAAATTCAAAGAGTTTTCTCCAATTTGAAGCTGATTGCTGCTGCGCACTTGGTCTGACTACAGCAGACGAAGGCGGATTTTATACTCTGAAACATAAAGCTCTTAAAATACTGTTGAATAGGAATATATGAAAGCATAAATAAGTCTAGCTTTAAGTCAGGCCTAATAGGTTCACTGTCTACTAAAGACAGACGTTCGGCTATATCAAACAGGCAAACAGAACTATCTAGACTCAGCTGTTGAGCCTGATCAAGACTTGATGTGGCGACACTTTAATCATGCCAATATGCACCTTCTCAAAATTGACCTGCATTCTATAGTATACAGCTCATTGTATCTATCATAAAATAAATCAAGTCTCATCAGAAATATAAGGAAAACAAGAGAAAATCTTGCATAAAATTGAAGTTTTAATATTAATGAAAATTAAATTTGAAACATCAGGCAATCAGCAGTTCCATCTTTGAGAAGTGAGAAGTTTTATGTCATAAACCGAACCTAGTTCAATGAGCAGCATAGTAAAGCATGGCTCTAGTCACATGTTGGGCTAGCAATCTCTAGCAGCCTCTATCGCAGTGTCTTAACGGAATACGCGCTGCGTCAGAGCTGGTTCTTGCGCTTGCGACCGGGTCGCACGGCGTAGACACTTTGGGGCAGGGGACCGTTGGGCAGCAGCTTGCCGGAGCGCGTGGCGGCCAGCAGGCGGCGTTCGTGCACCTTGCGGTGCTTAGTCAAGTGATCGGAGCGGGCGAAACATTTGGCGCAGTAGTCGCATTTGTAGGGCTTCACGCCCGAGTGGGAGCGCCGATGGCGAGCGAGCTCGTCGGAGCGCGAGAAGCGCCAACTGCAGTCGGGCCAGTTGCAGGCGTACGGCTTCTCGCCCAGATGCCGGCGCAAATGGGCCTTGAGGTGGGCGGGCTTGGCATAGAGCTTCTCGCAGCTGCCAAAGGTGCACAGGTAGCCCTTCTCGCCGGCAGCGTTGTGGCTGAGCTGCAGTGGCGTTGCAGCCGCCGTCGTTGTCGTCGCCGCAGCTGGAGAGCTCGGTGCAGCGAGGCGCAGATTGTTATTGCTCTCCTGCAGGAAGTCATCGCACATGTCCGTGCAGAGCGGTGTTCGTTCGGGCAGTATGTCAATGAGCTCAGGTATTTCCACAAAATGATCCAGCAGCCGCTGCTCCCAATCGCTCAGCTCCGGCGGCGTCGACGTCGAGCCAATGGCAAAGGACGCCAATTCGTGTGGCTCTGCGTCGCCAAAGTCGAACAGCAGCTCCTGATCCTCGCTGCTGTTGCTGTTGCTACAGCAAATGTTGCTGTTATTGTTGTTGTTGTTGTTGCTGTCCAGGGTAATGATGCCATAGTAATCCATGCCTCCGGGCTCATAGCCATTACCAAAATTAACATCCGCATAGCAATAGTCCAACTGTGGCTGCTGCTGCTGCTGCTGCTGCTGCTGGAAGAGTTCCTGATCGAAACAGTCGGCTCCAAGCATTGCCTGCTCATCCAGCTCGCTGTAGAGCTGCTGGAAGGCGCCCGTCGCAAAGAACTCCATGAGAACAAATGAGCCGAGCGCGCAGCCTGTCCAAATATTTATGCACAAATCGATTGTGAAATGGTCGAACTTTCGCTCTGGACACGCTCGAGTGCGAACATTGACTGATACTCGATATGCCATGAAATCCAGCGACAACAGCACTGAGCGATCCCTGTGGGAATAATTAGCCAGTCAAACATGCAAATGGATCGTAGTGGGCAATTTGCAGCCGTTTCGATCTTCGTTTATCTAACCCATTCGCTCGCTGGCGTCATTAACGGCAGCAACAACAACAGCAGCGGCTTCGGCAGTAGACAGCCATATGTTGCCGCCGATCAGTCGAGGCACACATGTGCCACACACACACACACACACACACACAGCAGATACGATCGGAGATGAGCTGAGCTCGCAGCTGTTTCTGCATGTGTGCAACAGTGCCAAGCGGTGTCAGGCGGGTCGACGTCGTCGTCGTTATTGGTCGACACTGTGTCATTGTTTACGGCACCTGCTTACGCCGGATCCGGCGACGGCAACTGCCTGGCATGGTCAGGCCTCGCAATGGCCAGCGTCGGCAACACTCGCATCCGTATTTATCACTGCTCTGTCGCTCAAGTCCCCAACGTCGATTGTTATGAATTTTAATCGTGTTTTTGGGTTTTCTATTTTGCTATCGGCCACAGCAATTAGTTAATGATCAACAAACAAATTTTTCAACTAATTTATTGTCCCAGGGGAGCGGCGATCGTACAGAAAGTGACATAAATATTTTTTTGAGAGTGCGTGGCGAGAGAGAGAGAGAGAGACAGAGGGAGATATGTATTATAAAGGCGTAAGAGAGATGAAAGCAAACCGAGCACTGATAGAGGCAGAGCCGTAGAACGAGTTGTAAAGCTTATCAAAAGATATCTGCTTAAAGTACATATATCATAAATATAATATATATTATATATGTGTTATAATTAAATTATTATTTATATTATTATATATATTATGATTATTTTTAATAATATTATTATTATTATATATTATTCATCAGTATCTAAAAGGTTCATCTGCTCACGCAATTGTTTCTATGCCAACTTCTTGCTCAGCTCTGTTACTATTCCAAATTTAGATGAATTTGTAATCAGCAATTCAGTACCCCATAATCTATAACTATATAGCTTTGTAGAGCTAGTATGCTTTACACAAACAGTTAAATGAAGTCCCCACGATATCCAGCTATTTATCCCCTGGCAACCTCCTTCAGCAACCCGACTGTCTGCCTATCCCAACTAAAACTAGAATTTCATTTAAATGTATTTTTGCTGCGCGCTTGAATTGAAGTTCATAATTGTTAAATAGTTGTATCTGAAGCCGAAATGAGTGTTCTGCTTTATGCATGTGAGCCGAGCGGCATTAGTTCATTAGTTCTGCTGCCTGGCAGGCGATACATCTAGAGCTTGTTTGTCAATGGGCTCAAATGGGCGCACAAAGGAGCTTTCTGGCGCCGTTTAGCGATTAGCTCGGCTCGACGCCCAAACTGCCTGCCACGCCCACCAATTGCCGCTGCCAGTGTTGCTGCCGCTGACATCCATCCGATACGCTGGCAGCTCGCAGCTCCAGCGAAATTAACATAAATTTTGTGCGGCAAACGCTGAAATTTACTTTTGCATGTTGTGTAATAATCAGGCGGCTGTAAATCCTTGCAATAACCACAATCAGTTCTCAGTGCCTCCTCCACCCACTGCCACGCCCTCCCTCCTCGCTGTAACCTGCCATTCTGCCACGCCCGCAGCCCACGCTCGGCGCCTACGTGAAGCCATTTGGTGGGCGTCGCGCTTAGCGCTAATTGAAATTGTAAAAATCAAAGGAGGCAGCAGCATTAAAGAGGACTTAAAGGATAACAACGGCTGACAGCCACTTGGCTGGGGCAGTTTGTAATTACGAGCGTGTACTTTGATATTAATTATATTTAATTTGTCGCTGCTTCGTCTCGAACTTGCTTCTCCCCATTACAAAAAAAAAAAATAGGGCGACTGGAATACTAAACACATATACAGAGACAAATAGTAATAAGGAAGAAGAACGATTGTAAAGGGAGAGAGGCAGACGCGTCTGACTCTTCTTCTTCTCTTTCTTTCTTCCCTAGCCTGCTCTACTCTACTCTTGTCTGCTCTACTCTACTCTACTCTACTCTACTCTACTCTACTCTACTCTACTCTACTCTACTCTACTCTACTCTACTCTACTCTACTCTACTCTACTCTACTCTACTCTACTCTACTCTACTCTACTCTACTCTACTCTACTCTATTCTACTCTACTCTAGTCTAGTCTCCTCTACTCTACTCTAGTCTAGTCTCCTCTACTCTACTCTACTCTACTCTACTCTACTCTACTCTACTCTATTCTGATATACAGAGATACGAATAGGAAGGTTAACAACAATGTAGCTGCAGATACAGATACAAATGTTTAATATCAAATATTTTGATGGCATAAGCAGCAAATACAAATACTTTGTAAAGCAAAAAACAGCATCTGTGGGTGTGTGTGTGTGTGTATGTATGTATGTATCTTTGTTGGATTTCATGTTTATATGCAGCTATAGATACTGTTATTTAGTAAGTGCTTGGCTCGAGTGTCATCTTGCAATGCGATTGAGACAACGCTCGACATGACAACATTGCAAACGGCAACAGGGCATCAATCTAAATTATTTGGCGCCCAGCATCAGCAGCAACAGCAGCAGCAAAACGCAAAAGCAAGAACTTTGGCATTTGGTGGTTTATTTGAGAGTAGAGATAACATAAATTAGTATGCCGCTCAACTACTCGAGCCGTCGAGCGCTCTGCTTGGCTCTGTTCAAATTCCTTGAATGTTTCGTGTAGCTGCATCTGTATCTTTGGATGTTTTGCTGCAACCGCATGTATCTGCATGCATGCGGACATGCAAAGCTATTGCTGCATGCGAATGTGATTGTGTGCACCGCAAGTGTCATAACGGGAATTATGCATAAAATTTAACTGTAAATTGCAGACGGCAAAATGTTGTCAAGCATGCAGGCAAAGACGACCACAAATTTAAATGCATGTCAGACTATTTTCTGGCAGAAACCTTATCCCAAAGTCCAAAAGACTTAGCCATGCCACAAGCCCCAAGTCCAGCAACAAATGAGCTCCAAACATTTGACAGGTACGGCTCACAGATGCCTTCGGAGTTGGACACACACACACACATATATATATATATATGGAAAATGAATAGAAAAATGAAAACCGAATGGAAATCTTAAAGCAAATGAAAAAAAAAAATAAAACTAACTAACAAACAGCAGAAGGGAAAACAAATCGGTATTTATTTATTATTTCGAATATCACTTTAGCACGTTTGGAACGCATTCGGATCGGTTGCCTAGCACTTGCTGCTTGTCAATAGCAGCTGAGCTGCTTGTTTTCATTGGATTAGGCAAGTTTTCCTTTGCATTCAGGCTTCAAGATTTTGTTGGCCAGCAACGGACGACCGCATGGCTGGGAGACTTAACCGAAAACGGATGCAAAAGCAGCTTAGGTTGCGTCTAAATTAAAAGGACATGCAGTGAGTGGGTGAGTGAGTGATTAGGATAACTTGGCCAGCATAAAATGTATATACATATATCTATATATATGTTTGTGAACCCGTACTTATGTATGTATCTCAGCAGAGCATTCGAGCTAGCCAGCAGCTCAATAGAACAGATTTAATAACAATAGAACAGCTGCTTGACAATTTGTAAGCCAATATTATGCTTTTATTGTTTTGTTCCAGTGTAATATAACAGTGCTCAAATTCTATGGGCTTTTTATAACAGTTTTGTTAGATGATAAATCGGCTTAAAGTGCAGCACAACAGTTAGATATACTGTAGGCAATTGAACGAACTCTTAATTCATAAGTTAAGCAAGTTCAATAATGACTGTCTTAGTATAACAGTTTGTATAACAGCATGATAATGTGTAGATGCTGTCCAATTAGTTTGCCACATATAATTGGCAAACATATAATAAAACAAAGCTAATAGTGAAACAAAATTACTATAACAGTTTTGTATGAATGCTTGACCAGTATAACAGTAAAACAGTATTACACTATAAATGTTTCCTCCAATAATAGGGTAGATATACAAGCGAAAGAGTTTAGTTTTACATTAATATATAACAGTTTAAAAGTTTGATAACAGAACTTATTAATATAACAGCTTAGCTTAATAATTTCATAAGACAGTATAACAAAATTAGTATAACAGTTTTGTATAATATTTAAATATAACAGTTTTTATTCAATGTTTTATATAACAAGTTCATAACTTCATAACTTTCGTAACGTTATAAAAACTTAATATAACAGTTTGGCTCAATGAGTTCGTATAACATGGTTAATTTTAGAATATAACAATATATCATTATATCAATTTCCTCTCAGAAAAAGAAAAAAAAACATATAAAACAGAGTATAACAGTTTGTATAACAGTTTTATTATATAACAGATTTATATCATAACATTTTTATTTCACAGTTTTAGTTGAAACTCGTATCTATCGTATAACAGCTTGGCCAACATAAGAGTATAACAGTGAAATGCTATAACTATTTACTCCAGTTCATGATAAGTCCTATCCACAACCACTTGACAGGCGGCACACTCCAATTAATTAATCAATTTAGCTTATTTGCTGGCAAACTTAAGGAATGCCCATCTTCGGACTACTATATCCGAGTCGAGTCGAGTCCCAGAATACCCGAGTGTAGTAACGGCAACAGGTCAAAAGTTTTTAGCCAACTATCAAGTCCCGGCCGAGACACAGACCGAGACACACAGGACACTTAGTTAGCTAGTTAGCCCTGATGTTGTTATTCTGCTGCTTTGTTGCTTTTTTGCAGCGCAAACTTTTAATAAACTCGCAAGCGACAATATTTTGCGGTCGCCCCGAACTGCAGATAATAATTTGATTTTATGTGGCGCGTACGCGACTCGAGAGCAATTTGTTATATTTACAAAAGAAGGCGAACTTTAGCTTAAACTTAAAGTTTGCGCAAAAGTTGAAGCGGGCCAAGGCAGAGAGCTGCGATATGGATGGAGGGTTGTCGCTGGACACCAGATAAAGTGTGTCTGTGTGTCTTTAAGCATATACATATATTATGTTTAACTGAAGCTGAAGCTGGAGCTGGAGTTGGAGCTGAAGCTAAGACCGAGATTAGGTGAGATGCAAACATAATCCAAAGACAAGTGAGTTAACTGCCTTGACCCAATTTAATTAAACATATGTATTCGTGTTTGTATGTGTCGTGTTTGGCTCGCTTGCTATTTGTGTTATGTTCGCACCCGACAGCTTAGTGAGATGGGAGCAGAGACAGCGGGCAACGGCCGCGGCCCAAAGTTTCAGTTGGCCAACTTCTTTAGGCGGCGGCGCGATGCGGCAGGGAGCGCATGTCAAAGCTAATGACAATAACAGCTACAGGCCGAAGAAGAAGAAGTGTTGCCATTGCTGATGTGAGCCCTCTGATTGCGTCTACTCCACATGTGTGCGTGTGTGTGTGTGTGCGTTAGCAGGGTTAACACAAACACACTCGAGCCACGTACACAGAACATTATTGTAGCCAAAGACAGCAGCGACAGCAGCCAACAATTAGTGTTGACAGACATTGCACTCGGGTAAAGCCCCAAAGGAATTTGAGGGCTCGTCGTGTACACACCAAAAGCGATGTATTTCTGTGTCTGTGTGTGTATGTGTGCCTGCTGCTGTGGGTGTGGCATATGCCACAAATGGCCGGGCATGTAATTTGAATTTTGCTATATGAGCCAGTTTGTGCCAGCTCTGCAGTGGCCTGTGTCGGAGCACAGTTAATTGCAATAAAATATAAATATTGCCATAGATCCGACTAGTTTCGAAAACTAGCTGCTTGTCAAAAAACTATATATTTATCCAGTTAAGCAGCGTAGCTGCAGTTGTCGCTAAGGCAAGGGCTCAGCGGCTAAATTGCTTTTTGCAATTGATTCTATGAGCGACTATATCAGTTCGATACAATTTGGTGTCTATATATTATAACACATATATATATATATATATATATATATATAGAACATGTATGGAATGTGCTTCAAGTCACAGTTCTCAGAGATAGTTTAACTACAGCTGATATAATATAGTTATTCCATTCGGACAGACTTCAAGTTGATGATTTAAAAATAATAATTAAGAAATATAGATACATATCTGTATATTTATATATTAATATATATAAATAAATCTGACTTGACTAACTGAATGTTTAGAATCAATATTAACATAACGCTTCATAATGTGAGCTTTGTTGCATTCAAAGTATTCGCAAAATTTGACTACGTCTAATTGGATACGTCAGAAGAAGTATTTTTCGTAAAGCGATTGCTAAAATGTATTGAAATTGCTAAAGTAGAGCAAGAAGGAAATTTAGCAAGCACTTTGACAGTCATTTATGCATTAAGTTCCAATTAGGCTGCATTTATTATCCAACTAAACTGGAGTCCAGCTGATAGCCAGCGTAGGCGTTGCATGCAGCATAGCTGCAAGCTGTCAACGATGTGATCTGGCTGGCTAGCTGAACTGAGCTGTCGATACGGGGAAAGAAGCGTGCAAAACTACATTCGAGCAAGAAATTGAGAGCTCCAAGAAATGTCAGTCGAAACAAAGCTCGACCGGACAGCAGCAGCAGCAGCAAACGATGCTGCCACAATAGCTGCAGCTGACCGACTGTTGGTCTTGTTGGCTTACAGTATGGATGTGGTTGTGCGTGTGTGTGTGTATTTGATATTTGTGTTGCAGCTGCTTAGAAGTTGAGCTTGTGTATTGCATGTGGGTGCAACGCAGTTGTCGACAGACTTTGGCTGGCTAATGAGGCAGCGACAGGACAACAATAAGCGCAGCCACAAAAGCAACTGCAGCCACGCCAACAACAACAGCCGCAGCAGCAGCAGCAGCAGCAGCAACAACAACAAACAGCTATGTCTAGCCAAGGGACATTTGGCAGCAAGGCTTGCAGAATGGCCATTGCGCATAAACGTAAACGTTTTGGCTAATTTGTGTGTGAGCGCGTGTGTGTGTGTGTGTGGAGAGCATTAATGAAGTGACAATGACAACGTGAGTGTGTGTGTGCGTGTGTGCGTAGCTGAAACAAAAGCAAAGTGCAAAGAAGTGTTTCATACTTTTGGTCAGCGTCAATTTGCAATTGAAAAGAATGACAATGGCAGCACGCTGGCAGCAGCAGGGCCATAGCTCATAGCTCATATATGCCACACACACATGCACAGGCAGCACTGGCGAGTGGGTGCTCATGTGGCATGCCTTTAAAACAAAGTGGCACAAAAACGACATTACACAAAAAAGGATTTATTTAGTTTATTTGCTGTATATCAGCAGCCATAACTGTCAAGTGTTTGTTGTTCTTTGTCTGTGTGTGTCTGTGTGTGTGTGGGGCTGAGCTACTGTTACTGCTGCTGCTAAAGCCTGAACTAGAGCTTTGCTGCATGATGGCCATCATCATCAATCATTTTGATTTGCGCTAAAAACTATGCTATGCTCTGCTTTGCTCAGCTATGCGGCGTTGCATTCCCAAAAACAACAACAAATGCAAACAGACACGAACACACACACGCACACTCTCTCTCGTAGAGGAACAATAAAGTTCGGCTACAGCAGCAGCAACAACAAGGAACATGTGAAATGACAATTCATGTCGACAAGTTGCGTTTGCATTTTTATTTTGTTGCTCTTGTTGTTGTCATACCCTTTGCACCGGGCTTGCCAATTGGCTTAGCCCATTTGTAGCATTTGACTCGATAAACTATGTTTCTATTACGAGCAGAAACGACTCTCCAGATCTGACAATAGCAAAAAGTTTCTTGCAACTCAAGTTTAATTTCAAGCAGTTTTGTAGGGTATCTGCTGGTTGAGCGTACTCCACTGGAGCATGCCTTTTTTTGGTGTTCTTGTATTTGATGCATTTAGTAAGTATTTTCTAGTCTTTTGTTTTGTTTGCGACCAGCAAATGCATTCGAATGCAAACACACAGTGGGCGCTGTAAGTATGCATACACTATGCATGCATTAGTTTTAGCTGCTCGAGCAGTTAATAGATAAGACTGCCAGAATGGCACGAACGATGGCAAATGGAAATGGACAGCACGTGGTGGCAAGGGGCTACAAGGGACGGGGCAACCTAGTCGCACAGTCGACGGGATAAAATATTTGAACGGCTCGCTCGTAAAGCTGCCTGTCAAATATTTTTACAGCATTTTAAACACATAACTGCGGAGAGTGAAATGCATGCGACAATACATAGAAAGATATATATATATATATATATATATATATATATATATATATATATATATATATATATATATATATATATATATATATATATATATATATGCTATATATATGGGCACATAATGCAATTTTAATTAAGCCCAAGCAGCAGCAGAAGGCGCTTGAGTTACGCGTCTTTTAATTCAATTTATAATTACTTACATGCAGCAGCAGCGGCAGCAGCAGCAGTAACTCGAGTGCTGTAAATAAGTAATATTGCACTGCCAATGCCTCACAAGCCATTTCACTGGTGTTGGCGGTCGGTAGTCGCTGGTGCGGTGTCTGGTGGGCAGTGGGCAGTGGGTGTGGTGCCACAGTTTGCACCACCACTGCCGTATCAATTAAGTTGAGAAACATTTGCGCGATTGTTGCCCAGCCAAGTGTGCAGCATGAACAAATGAAAGCATTCGACCAACAAAGCGGCAAATATGAATGAATTAATAAAAATGTACATTAATATTAACTTTAGCTATACCTGAAATATGAAAGAGGGAGCACGTGGAAAGATGTGGCTAAAAATAACAATTTTATATGTATAGCACAACTGCCTCCCACTATTGCAATAGTATTAGTGTGTTATTGTCAGAATATTATCCGTGTGAGTTTGCGTTTTAGTTGCTCGCTGCTCATTTGTTGCTTGTGTCCGTTTGATCTCAATGCGAGAGAGCGAGACAACGGTAGCTGTTGCTAAACGTAGTGTCGTGTCGTGCTGAGTAAGAGCGAGATACCTGCTTAGGCACTGTGAACAGGCGCTTTATGATTTTGATGGACGAATAGAAAACGAATATAAATAGACAACTTGAGCAAGCGAATGGTGCAGGAGAACACACCGAGTATTCGTAGTGTAGAGACAAATTTTAATTGAAGGTGTTCAATTTAAATCCGGCATATGTATATGTACATCAATCAATGCTGTTTGTGATTTAAGTTTTCACTTTAACACACATTCAGGCTAAGCCTCTGTTCATTTAATATTAATTATTGTAAAGCTCCTCTTCCCTCTCTTTCTGCCTCAGTTTAAATTTACATTTTATGCTGCTTGATTAGAGAATGTATCCAATTACATACATATGTGTATGTGTATATTTGATTTTATTCATGCAAATCATGCCAATCTCAAAAAAATAACTAATAATTTACATAAAAATGCATGTTTGACCTGGACAAGTTCGCGCTGGCTAATAGTAGGGCTCAAGTGGGTCACTTTTAGCCGCTAATTTCTAATATTTTCACATCCTATTCCTTCCAGCTGTCTCTCCAGCTAGCTGCTGTGCGAAAAGTTGGCGTGTGGCAGCTTGCCAACCTACATAAATCAAAAGGCTGACATAAAACCTTGAAATGTTCAATATGAATTCAGCCAAGCTACAATCTATATATCTTTCCATCTTTCCATCTCTCCATATATCTTGCTCTCTCGCTCCGTCTCTTGCCATCACGGTTCTCTTTGTGTCCCGAATTGCACTAATCTCATGGGCAGAGCGCGCTGCAGTTCGCTGTTAGCCTCCAGTTTTCGCTTTCGCTCGAAACTTTCTAATAATTTCTATTTGAAAGGCGGTCCAAAAGTTGTGCGTTGTGTGCAAAACTGTCATATTTCATAAGTCTCCCGGGCGAGGGGCCGTTCGAATCGAAATGGGGGAACATAAGACACAGCGAAAGGGGCAGGGCCAGAGGGCTGGGGGCAGCGGCTGTCTGTGTATAATTACATGGTTCAACTGTCACGGCGGAAAACAAATAAATGAGTTTCACTCGCAAAACTTTTGGCAGTTACAGCGGCAGCTTGGCTTATGACTCCACAATATCGAATCCACATGCCGCATGCCGCATGCCACATGCCACATGCCGCATGCCACATGCACTTTGTGGCCATCGATCGACGAGGCAGCGGCAGCGGCAACAGCAACAGCAACAGCAACGGCAGTAACAGTAACAGCTCATGCATCAAAATTCGATACGCATTCATTTTGATGCCCTTTGCGAAGTAAACTTTTATGATGCAGAAATGTTGAAAACTTTGTTGCTTCATACACAGCAGCCACATGCTGCCTCTCGCCCCGTTCAAAATATAGATAGATGCTCTCCTTGAAAATTAAAGCCAAACAATGCCCCTCCCGCCCTCCGTTCGCACTGTGTGGCAACAAGTTTCGGAAGCAGGTTGTCAAAATCGATGCGAAATACCTGGGCGGCTGCTGGTCCGAGTATTTGAAATTAATTCAGATTGCAATTCTTTGAATTATACGCATCACCAAACTATGATTTCTCATGAAATATTAATGCCGGCATGCGACATTTGATATTTTCCGCAGTCTGTTTTTTTTTCTTCACTCGCTCTGTCCGACGCTCTTTCTTTCTCTCTCTCTCTCTCTCTCTGCGTGAATACCTGTCTCTATCTGTCTCTCTCTCTCTCTGTCGCTGTGAATCCGAATGCTAAACGCAGTCAGGGCCAACTTCGTTATCATTGTCAACATGCCATTGAGTCGAGAGCGTCCGTCTATTCCGTCGAATCCGTCGCGTCGGGGCCCGCATCCGCTGCGCCCCCGTTGTCTCTGGCATAATCAGAGCAATTCCAAAGTTGTGTCTGTCAAAAAGGCACAAAATGTGGCCATCCATGGTCGTCCGCCTGATGCTCGGCGTTGTCGTCCACGTTCACGTCATGCTCCACGCCGTCTGCACCTCCCACACGCTTCTTTTTTTCCTACATATTCCGTATTCCATATTCCGTATTCTCTTCCTTTTTTTGGCACTTCCTTTTTGACACCGGCGTTCCGCTACGTTTCACGGCTCTGCCACCTGCCCCGCCACGTCTAATGCGGCCGTCCATCGAGTTCGGTGTCTATCAATGCCAGCGATTGTCCTGCTCCTGCTCCTGCTGCCGCCGCTCGGCTGCCAGCCGGAAAATGTGAATTTATCACACGAGCACGTACGCATATTTCTCGGCGCTGGCCCCTTTATTATTTTCGTTTTTGTGCCTTTTTTCTTTTCGCTTTCGAAGCTGGCGGCAGGATTGGAAAAGTGGCACGACTGCTTCTGCCTCATCGCAGGCATCGTTATGCCCAAGTGCCACACACAGATTAGTTAATGTTCCACTTTGAATGTGTGTCGGGGTCGCCAGCGAAGTGTAGCCACTGGCCACTGGCCACTGGCATGCTTATCTCTGCTGTTGCACGTGCCCCGAGTGCGCTCGATAGCGCTGCCACCTGCGCACCAGTTCCTGTGTCTCTATGTGCGTGTGTCGCCACTCAGCAGCAGCAGCAGCACCAGCGCGTACTCGAATCGTGAATTTGAATGTCTTAATTGCATCCTGTTTGTGGCAAATTCACTTCTGCAACAATTAAAAGCCAATTTTGTAGCGCGTCGACAGCTGGCAGCGCTCTGGGGTTTCTAATCAGCGCGCCGGGCGGTGTGTGTGCGAGAGAGAGAGCGAGAGGGAGAGAGAATGGAAGGAGCAGTGGGAGGTCCTACAAAGAGGGGCTGCCAATGGCTCTGCCTTCGCATTTCTTCTTTATTTCCGCTGTGCGACAAAAATTCCCAGACATTTGCTTAATGTCAGCGCAGCAGTTGGTGTCCTCGCCGAACTTCAATTGCTCTGCCAGCGAAGCTAATGCCATTAGAGAATGTTAGCTTATAATTGATGTACTTGACTGTGTCGCTTGCAACTTTCAACTACAAATTTCGTAAGTCCAGCTTCTTTATATGCATGCAACTTTCCCATATATCAACGTCGGAGAAGGCTTCACATGGCACAGCCACATTAATATATCTTTGTATCTTTTCTAATACAGCAAATTTTGAGGTGAAGGATGTTGCCAGCTGTGGCGAAGTATTAGAGCCGGGACCTGTTTTGTCGCCCAGCAGAAGCACAAGCATTCGCCTCTCCTCGGCTGTCAAAGTCAGTCAAAGCTCACGTAGCAAGCGCTGGGGACGCACGGCTAAGAGCATAATGTAACGATAATTGAAATTCCGCCCACAAGTTCGCTTGGCTGATAACGCTCGTTGACTGGCAGTTGCAGCTGCAGCTGCAGCCACCCGGGCAGGATGAGCAGGAGCCAGAAGCAACTGCAGCAGCTGCAGTTGTGGTCGCTAATTAAATTGTGTCGCCTCCCAAGATGCCATTGCCTGATTGTGCACGCGTCACATGCAGCGCATGGTGATCAGCAGAGGATCGCAGTCGCCGGCAAAGTCGTCCGCATTGGGCGCACTCTGGCGATAGAAGTGGGGCGGCACAATCGAGACTCTGCCGCGATGCGGTAAGGCCACGGCCGCAGTCACCGTCGACTCGCTTTGCTGTTGCTGTTCGCTTTGTTTGCCCGCTGCCGGTACCCAAACATAGTCACGCGTCTGCAGGACATCCGGCCAATACATGCGATTGGCTCGACAGATTCGGCCCATTGTTGTGCCGTACTTGAGTGCCAGGCGAGCCAGAGTATCGTCGCTGCACACCTGATGGCGCGTCCATTCGCCCAGCTGCTGACCACACAAATTGGGCGCCTGCTCAGTGGCCATTTTGGTAAGCGGACTACTCCCTCAAAGCATCTTACACACTGTGCAAACATATATATTTACATATATATATGTATGTGTGTATAGACGGGGGAAGATACTATTTGGGAACGCGACGCCAACTCGATTCGTTCGAGCAATCCTGAAACACATCATTAAAATCACATACTCCAATGCGCGCTTCGAATTCCCTTTTATGCTCCGCCGGGCGTTGCATGCAAATTACTGCGACTTGGGACACACAATCAGTTCGTGGGCTGCCCACGTTGCGTATGCGCAATCAGCGGCTCTGCCTAAGCCGATGTCCGCCCCGTGACATTTGCTAATTGTGTTTGCAGCTGCAGATGGAGACTGAAACAATAATATTTCCAACAAAGACACTACGTGTAACTAGGCTTCGACTTGAGAGTAAACTAATGTGAAGCCATTTAAAGCGTCTCAGCGGAACTCAATCTGTACTGTCATTATAGTCGTGCGAAGAGTGGGCAATGGAAGCATAGTTGCAGCTGTCTGATTGTCCATATGGATTCAGTGTACACAAGGCTTAAGCACAGCTCTCACACTTACTGCAATGGGAATTCGTTGCTTTAGCCTGCAGCACTTCCGCTGCCAATTATGTCAACACACATACACAGGCCTGCCGAGCAGCATATGCTTTCCTTGATCTAAGCCATCGACCAGCAAATTGTGGCACGCATTTCATATATTTTTGCGTCTTTACTTTTACTTTTCTCTGCAAATACTCTCAGTGATTGCTGGCGCTGGCTGAACAGCTGCATCAGTGCGACTGCAGCAGCTTTCTGCTGGGCTTTACACTTACTCTACTCGCACTACAAAAGTCTCTGCAGTCTGTTTGCAGCTCAAGGCGAGCATCGCGCAGTCAGTGCCAGCCGTTGCCATGCGCTCCAACTCATGTTTAAACAAGGCTGCATTAACTCACGAATGAAGTTTAGCCATTAATGACGACTTATATGCATACTTGCGGCTCGCAGATAAGAAACTGTGCGCACGTTTACAAATTAAGTTTCCACGTACATGTATACATATATATATGTATGTGTGTGTGCGTGTGCATAGGACAACTCGAATACGATGTCTTTATCGTTTGGCACCCACAAGGCGGACCAAACGCGACTCAAACCTAATTTAGGCAAAACCGCAGCGAATAACCCAAACTGGCAGCGCTTCAACAAGTTTAAGCCGCTTAAGTAATAATTTGCGTGCACATCAAACAACGCCCAACGCGCGGCAACCCTTTTGGCCCCTTCATCAGCCACACACACACACACACACATATATATATATATTTATACCTAACCCAAATGCGGCGCCGCGACATAGAAGCAATTCCTGACTGTCGTTAGATACTCTCGTTCAGCTACAGCACTAATACTCCCACACACACACACACACCCACCTTCGCACCCACGCACACACACACAGACACACAGACACACTGGCACCGCTAGCTACAACTGTAATAATCGGAACATTTTAAACAGCTGTAGGCGAAGGTAAATGTCGGCGCTGCAGTCGACGCTCGCCATTGGCCCTGTCTGCACGCTTGGCTCTGTCGCCAGCGAGCCGTCTAGATAGCGTGCACATGTAATTGGCTTTTCACTTGATTCAACATGCGCCAAGATGTCAAAGTATTCCGCAACTCTGGTCAGCCATTTTGTGCAACTGCGGGAGTCTAAGGCTGCTTTTATGCATGTCCTGATCGGGATTATGTTCGCGATGTACGCTTCAAATGGCATATCGATTGTCAAACATCGATCGATACTTATCGAGTCACATACCTTAGTTAAAATGTTCAAATTGTTTATCGATTATGTTAACTAGCAAGCGCAAAAAAAATTAATTGTGACGCTTTAGTCTTGCAGTTATCGAAATTTATCGATACTTATCGCAGCAGATAACATATTTATATTGTTCAAAGAGTTTTTCTATATAGCTAAAAAGTGGTAGCCAATCCAACTTATCGATTCAGTTTTCTAATTATCGAAATCGATACTTATCGAATCTGAAAACCTATTTATATAGTCATAAAATTGCATATCAATGGTAAATCAAATTATTTAAATGTATCGATCTTTATCGAATATACATTATCGATAATGTTAACTTACATATAAATTATGAAACAGTTTATCGAATTTTATCGAACTCTTATCGAATGATATAATATATGATAGGATTGTTAGTCTGTGGAACAAGTCACTTGTATCAAAGCTAATCGATACTTATCGCTCGCTAGATCCAAATAATAAGCTCATTTCAATGTTAAGCTTATCCGCAACGAGTTCGGTTTAAGCATTTATTGTCGTGCTTCTGGCTGAGTTTCAATCCGATAGTTGGAAATACAAAACGCTTCAATTTTTTACATTTGTGCAACGCAGAAATTGGAATCGATGCGAAAATGAAAGCTAATCGAATGGATTTCACAATTCCGGTTGCATTTTAATAGATTTATTTATCTATCTGTCAGATTCGATGGCTTAGGTAAATGTTGGCCCGTTCAAGTTTCGGGCAGAGATAATCCAACTGGACGACGCGACGTTTATTTATGCATTTTCCGTTTATGTGTTATTTTAAATGTTATTTTTCTCGCTTAATGTTTGTGTTTTGCCGAATGGCGAGAGTCCGAATTGATTTCATAGTCGAGATATTGTTGGGATAGTTAAAGGCCATTGAAACGAGTGTTTGGTGGCTTAAGAGCTTATCTAACGATTGTGATTATTAAAATATTATATATATATTGGGATAGTATAAAAATAAATATATAAATATATTGAGAGAGGGAGAGTGAGACCGATAGGTCCTTAACAAGTTCTTGAAGATTCGCCCTGGCCAATTTGAGAGCAACAGTTGGATGGACAAAATGCTGCAGGCACTCGGAAACGGAAACTTGCCGGGCAAATAGTCGAGGCTTATGCTCTCGCTGTCACAGACAGAGATTGATGACAGGCGATGCTATTAAAATCTCGTGTGCACTGCCCAGCCGAGAGCCATTGTCCGCTGCGCACTTCTAATGTGCACTTCAAATGCCGAACAAAGGAATTTTGTGGCTTGAGCTGTTCACAATTCATATTTATGCAGCGCCATCCCATCGAATCCTAATAAATAAAATCAATCTGGCCATCGAGAGCCAAATCAATAACAGACACCGAGTGACGACGAGACGCACGCCCAGCCCTCGAAACTTAAGATAATATTTTGGAGGCCCGGCCCAAAGACGCAGAGCATGCGGAGCGGTGCGGCGCTCAAGTGGAAAAGTTTTTGGACACATCCCGAATATGGGAAAATGCAAATGCAAGTGCATTAAAGGCGACCAATAGCAGAGGGATATATGGCTAACAAGTAGTGAAACATGTCCGCATCGAAACAATGATACTTCTAGTTAGCTCCACAGTAGGCCAGAGGGGTCACTCGTGTGGGTGGGTCATTCTATTGATTTATTTATTTACAAGTGTATACAATATGCAATATTTTTTGCGCAATATTGTTGCGCATAAAAACGGCAGATTCGAAAACAAAAGCACAACATCATTGACCCAAATGCAACTTTGTACGGGCTGGAAAACAATATTGAAAAAAAAAAATAGGAAATGGAAAATGGAAACTGGAAACTGGAATGGGATTGTTGTGTGAAATTCGCAGTATTTGACATTTTGCAGAATATGATTGGTTTTATTTGGATGCGCGCACGCAGCAGCCGGGCGAAGAAGAAGGCGGTAAGTCGCAACCAGATATTGATGAACCAAAGCAGTTTTATCGCCAGCCACCCGGAAATTAATCACAGTTTGAAGCGTGCAGCAAACCGTGCAATTCGTAGCGCAGCAGACCCGGGGAACCCACATCTGAATAACTCTGCATGGATGTGTGGAAGGTGAATAAAGAAATAAAAATACAAAATATTAAACGAGGGGTTCAGCAGCAGCAGCAGCAGCAGCAGCAGCCGCAGCAGATAAAGCATTCATGTTAACCAACGAATACATTCGCTCAACTCAATTGAAAAGCATTTCACAAATGCCAGCGCTAAAGTGTCCATAAGATATGTCACATCAAACAGGCAGCCTCTGCTTCGGGTTCAATTGAATTTTGTGGCGTATCCCGATGAGTGTGGCTCATCATATTATGCGCTTGCAGCTACACAAAGGCAGTTCATACAAAATTGTAGCAATCGATTCGTTTTCACTCCTACTTCAAGTCTAGCAATTTCACGGCACGAGCTTTCCGGCTGATGCACGTTACAAATTGATAGGTGTACATAAATTGTGTATAAACTCAATCAACTTCTTCGAGTTGAATGTACTTAAAATATAATTTAACAAGCAAAGAGTGCTGCGCTCGGGAGTGCTCGACTAGCAGATACCCTGAACAATAACTAGAGCTGTGATTCCACTCTTTCTACGCTTCTTTTAGACAGACACACGGCAAACAACACACATAGACACAGCTTATCTGATCACGAATATATATAACTTAGAGCGTTTGCCACGCCTCCTGCTGCCCATTGTATACAAGTCCCGTATATCCAAATTTCTGGCTGCCGAAATTGACTTGACCTCGGAGCAACAGTTGCTGTAGCTGCCTAAGCGTGACTAAAGTAAAGTCTACCAAAGGCAAACAGATTGTTGCAGTTAGCTTAGCTGAACGTTATTAAAGCTTAAAGCAATATTTATTTATTTATTAACTAGTTCTAGTTAGATATATCCAACTCATAGCTCATAGCTATGCCATAGAACTTATACTATGTGCAGATCGAAGCATAAACTCTGTCTAATATGAAAACCTGTTGCCTGGCACATAGTTTCAGCAGGCAAGAGACTTGCAACTGAATGAAACTGCAATTCATATATTGATATAGAAGCTGCAGCTAGCGGGAAGCCCTTGCCGAGAAGAAGAAATGGCCGTGTGAATGTAATCAATGTGCAGCCAATTGCAGGCAACATGCAGTGAGCGTGTTTGCGTCAGATGTTGGTCAAACTGGCTGAGCAAGAAGAGTGGCCGAAAAATGCGCACGAGGCATGCAGCTAGGCGGGGAGTGGGGAGCAAATGCTGCACATGGGCCATATTTGGTTCTCGATGCGCTTAGAGCATTGGCAGGCATTCGGGCGTGTCCTTGAAGCGACCGCAAGCCAGGAGCCACTATGGCCGCCAATACCATTACTGGGGCATTGCACAACCGCAACGGTGCCGCACGCCCACGCGCCCGCAAAACCCTTTTAGCCCCATCATCCGCATTGATGCGCTTAGCCCAGCCACAATCTAGTAGCTGCCGGGCTGTGCCCACTGAGTGCGAGAGAGAGCGAGAGCGAGGTGAAGTCAAACAGTTTGCAGTTGAAATAATTTAACCACCCATCAATTCGCTTAATGATCAGAGCTGGGTGGGGCTGGGCTAGTGGCAACCGCTGTGGGTTTAGATGCCAACCGCAGCTACAGACTAAAACGGAAACAAGCGTTGCGCGTGGCCATGTGTGCAGTCTCCATATATGTCTCTCTCGCTCTCGTCTGTGTGTGTGTGTGTGTGTGTGTGTGTGTGGGTCACAGGTGCAGGCGATGCAACTGTTGCACGCGGGCTCTGCTCAAATATTATTACAAATGGCGATAGAAACGCGCGACACAGATACAAAAGTGAAAAATGGCAAATGGTTAGCAGTTTGCAATACGTTTGCGGATTTTAAATTTGGCAGCGCGAGCAACAGCGTGCGAGTCTCGTTAGCGAAATGATGCAGACACAGATATATCCACGTATATATCTATATATATTTATAAATAAACAGCGCTGTGAAGGGCCAGCGACGCGACCGGAAGTGCACTTTTGCCGCACTTCTATTTCCGCTGCAGTTTCCAGTTTGCTGCTGCTGCTGCAACCACAATGCATAGATTTAGATTGATGGCTACAGCCGATAGCTGTTCATGCCATGCACTCTAATTGTACCGAGACATTGCATCTGTAGACAACTCAAATAACTGAATCTTAATATATATATATATATATATATACAAGCAATGTATTAGCCAACTTTGACTGCGTGCAGTTGGCAAGCGCCAACCATTTTCCGTTCATGGGAAAATCAACAATGCAATTTCACATCAATTTCTCATCGTCAAACTTACCTGACTTCAATTTAAATTTCAGTTGGCTGTGCTTTGATCAGCAATCAATCAGTCAGTCAGTCAATCAATCAGTCGAAACGAGCACATAATTTCACTTGCATAAATGATATATATAAATATTGCTATGCCATATATATTTCCTTGCATATACAGCCTTGTTCATAAAAATAGTAGTGCGACTGAGTACTAAATGAATGAACTAAATGAAATGAACAACATAAATTAGTGATAAGCACAGTATTTTGATCATAATTTAAAACGAATATCAGGATTAATATATTTTTGTATTTATTGTTGGGAGCATGTGCTCCTCAGGAGTTGAGAAAAAATATTAAAAATAGTAGTAGCTGCTCAGAAGGATATATATGGGTATGTATATATAGTCTGAGATATTTATAAATACATGAAGTCTAAAATTGTTGTTCATAAAAATAGTAGTAGTTATCTTCATAGTAGCCACTACTATTTTTATGAACAACTACATTTATATATGTATATATATATATATATATATATATGCATTCAGACATATTTCATTCCCATTCAGTATGTTCTGACTAATGAATTGATGAATGTGCAGCTGACCTGAATGTTGGCATACTTTGAACTAAATATTTGCAATGTATGAATTGCTGTGACTCGAGACATAAGTATATATTTGTATAAGGCCAGAGCTGTTCCAGTCGAATGAGTTGGCAGCTGCCAATTCATAGAATTTGGTATTAGCTTTGTAGATTAGTGCGTGAGTCGAGAGCTTGGAAGGCACAGCTTGAGCTCGCTATGAATTTCGCATATTCTGACTAATTTTGAATGAGCAGGCAAGTTTGAGCTGTTGTTTGGGGCTGCCAAGCTGTCGGATTGAACCCGGAACATAATTTAGTTTGGCTAAGACATCGATGCTGCAACGTGTGTCATTGTGTGCAGGTAAACAGTTAACGCCGAACAAGTAATCTGTAAGCTGAATGCTGCAAATAATAATAAACGACTTACTCTTGCCAACTGTGGAGCAGCGCGGAGAGCAAGAGTTAAAAGTTGCTGTCGCCGTCAGCGTCAGAGCCGGAGGCAAAGCTGCCGCGACAGCGTGTTGCTGCTTTAAGTAATCCGATTTAAAATGCACCAAATATATAATGCAGCCACACAATCGTATTCGCATGCGATCACGTCTCTGCAGCCACGTCAAGCAACAGATTCTGTTGCTCTGCTCCCTCTCGCCCTGTTTGTTGACGGCAACGCCAACGCACATGTTCCATTGGTGTTGTTGCCAGTGTTGAATAACGTCAAACTACACACTTCGCACTTATGAACATCAGCATATATACATATATAGAATATCTTGTAGAGCATAGGAGCACACACTCACACACACACACACACACTGTGCATCTATGTTTATGCAGCAGAGGCTTGCCATCGAGCTGAGCTGGGTTGAGCTGAGGATTGGTTTGGCATCCGAAGCTCTCCTGGCTTCGTCTAACTGCCACCGCCCAGCCCAGCATGTTGGCGTTTGTATTCGTATTTTGCGCATTATTTGCTTATATTTTTTCTGCTCACTCCAGCTCGATTTTTTCCATCGTCTCTCTTTCTTTTTGTAGCATTCCCCCATTGTGTGTCTGCGAGTGTGTGCGTGTGTGGCACTAATCTTGCTGCCTTGTCGTTGGCAACGTCAGCAACGTTGTCGCCTTCAAATTCAATCTGCATTTCATTTTCTTTTAGCATCTTTGGGCTGCACATGCCATGCGGGCGGCGTTGTCCAACACTTAAAACACGCAGCGGCGGCAGCTGCTCAGCTGCTCAGCTGCAAAAAGTGTTGCCTACATTTGGGCGCATCTATTTATTGGGCATTTATTTGGTGAATTTGTGCTTTCAATGCAATGCAAATGCAATGGAAAACAAAGCCACACAGACGCACAACATGTGGGCGTATTTTATCAGCAAATTAATGATTATTGCGACAATGCATATGAATACATAAATAAACAGAAATACGCCATCAACAAATAAATGCAAATATAAATAAAACACAGCTCGGATACACACATATAGCCATGTTTATATATATCTATAGCCCAGCGAGCTATGCCAGTCATAACAATAACAATGTAAAATCGCTTAGATTTCAACCGCAAAATGTAGCAGATCAGACAGAGTTAGAGAGAGAAAGAGAGAGAGAGAGAGAGAGAGAGAGACAGGCAGATAAATATATATTTATACATGTGTACAGGGAGAGGTGGGGGAGGGAGAGAGGTAGGGCGTGGTGCGGAGGTCGGCACACATACAACGTTAAGGCGGAGCTGTGGCAGCAGCTCCTTTATGCGATGCATGGGCCAAAGATATGTGAATGCCTTCGGGCACGTACAATCCATTCATTCAGCAAATACCAATAATAGACACGTACGCTGCGCAACAGAGACAGACGGCGGCGAGCGCTGAAGGGAGGCAACAGAAAAAAAATGAGCGTAAGGCAGAGGCATTTGAAAATGCCACAAAAACAACAATGGCAAAAAGTCAATGAATTTGCTAAAGACAATGAGACTTTCAAGTCACCAGCCACAGACTACACTACCGAGAGAGAGCTAGAGAGAGAGCGAGCTGAATGGTAGAAAACTTTGCGACACACATCACATAAGAAAACAATATGGCAAAACAATATAGATAAGTTCAAGCAACTGCCTGTTTCCTAACTCAACTCAGCTACACACACATACACAGCATCGTGCAGCATACACGCATTGGAATGAAAATGTTTTTCTTCTGAACCAAAGAATTTACGCCACTTAATGCATGTGTTGCTGTACTACAGCAGCAGCAGCAGCAGCAGCAGCAGCAATTCGCAGTTATAATAATAAGTAAGTATGTGCATAAGTAGTTTGCCCTTTGACTTTCAGCTGCCTGCGTGTGCGTCGCATGCCACAGCGATCGTTAATCAACATTGCTTGCTGCGCCTCAGGTCTCCTCGCCCCGGGTTGTCTTGTCTTGCAGCTTCAGAGCCGTGATGCTAACTTCCGGTATTTTGTCATGACTCTTCCATTTCTTTTTTTTTTTTTGCTTTCAACTTCATGTTTATTCTTTTGCAATGAGTCGACACTGTTTGCTGTTTGCTGCTTGCTGCTTGCTGTCCAAGAGCCAACATCTTGGCTGTCTGTCTAGCGGAATTTGCCATATACGTTGTCATACGCTGCGTATGCGCAACGCTCTCTGTCAGCAGTTGTCGCTCAAGTTCGCGAAATGAAATACTTGAGTGTAACGCATACGAAATGAGAAATGAGAAAATAGCACGAATAGCACTTTAAACTCTCGCAAGCTCCGGTTCGATAGAAAATCTGTTGAGATGAATCGAAACTATTAAAGGCTTTAAGGGCGCGAGAAACCTTTTCAGTCCGCTTAAATTATTTATTTTGCCTATTGACAAAGTGTCCGACTGAAGATGGCAGAGCAAAATGCATTACTTCGGTAATGTGCCTTTACAGCTTGTCAAGCTTTTATTTATATATATATATTTTTATTCGTTTTTCCTTTATTTTCTGATCCCCTCCATGTTTTGTGTTTTGCTTTTGTTGTCAGCGTAAGCTGCTGCCCAGCTGTGGGCTGCTGCGTGGCAGTCGTCGCCTTGCCAAACCCCATTAAAACGTCATAATCAACATAATCATAAGGATAATGCATAGCAAAGAGCATGAAGAGAAGAACAAAAAAAAAAGAATATATAAAATATATAAAAAAGGAGAGAAGAAATTAATATGAAGTTCATATAAAAAAGAGAGCGAACGAATATTGTACGATGGTCAGCTCTTTTTTTTTGCGGCTGCGGCTACGGCTGTGGCTGCGCTCATTATTATTTTGCTGGCCTGGCCACAAAGGCGACTAAAGCCTGACCTTTGCTTAATTATGGTAATTAGCACGCAAAACCAAAGCCGCCAAAGAAAACTAAACGACCCGAGACACGTCGTCGTCCAAAGTGCACAGTTCCCACTGTCCGCAGTTCGCTGGCCGCTCTCCGGTCTCCGCTGTCCTCTGTCCGCTGTCCACTGCATTGGGCGCGCTCACAAGGAGCCAAGTGGCAGCAGCATCACGATTATGACGTTGACAACAACAAGCGAGCGGCAGGCTGGGGCGTTGATATAAATATTAAAACATAGACCACAGAGCAAAGTGACGCTCCGAAATAAGAAGAAAAAAAGACAAAAGCAGCCAGAAAAGGCGAATGAGATGAGCAGTGAGAGAAAGCCAAAAAAGCGAATTGCCAACGTGTTTAGGGCTCTTTAAGCGCCACGCGACGCTCCCCGCCTCTGGCCACCGAAAAGCGCGATAATATTATGCAATATTTGTTTCACATTCCCTCTATGTTTTCTGTATTTTGTTTCTTTTTTTTTTCGTTATTTCTTCTCACGCTATTTACGTTTCGCGACTTTTTTTGTGCATAAAATTTAATTTAGCGTGCATTTCGAGGAGCGTTTTGTGTTGAAGGCTGACGGCAGTATAAGCTTTAAATTAGTTGCTTTAAATGTTGGCATGCTATTAGGTCTAGTCCACAACGTGTCGTCGCTTTAAGGCTCAGCAGTGTGGCCCCACTTAAGCCTAATCCAATTGCAACTTGAACTGAATTCATGAATTCTTAGGGCGCGATGGACCGAGGTGACGAGTGTTGGTTGTTAGCTGCTTAGTTGTTGTTGTTGTCGCTGCTTTAATGAGGCTTTTCTGCTTAAAGAGCTTTAAGCTTTAATGTGCTTTACAAGCTGTTTGCTGCTTTACTTTGAAATGGATTACATGCAGATGAACTAAAGCAATCCTAAAGATGATAATAAGCATTATTAAAATAATATTAGGAATAAATAATTATAATTATATGAATTAATAATAGTAAATATAATAAAACATTTGAATAATAATTATATAATTGTATATAAATATAATAATTATATAAATAAACTATATATAATTCTTTTATTTGTCATTCAGGTCTTTATGCTGATCAGCATTTGTTGCTGTTAGACTTACAAGTCTCCTCTGCCTCTCTCATCTTGCAATCAGGTGTTATCCAGGTGTTAACGTTTGAGGTGAGTCCTTCTATGAGCTCCTGCTGAGCATTGCTTGACTTACACCGACAAAAGGTAGAAGCGAAAAGTAGATAGAAGAAAGAAGACAGAAGAGCTGCTCCAATTGAAGCCAACTTGAATTGCCAGCAAATAATATTATATTATAATACTATTATTAATAATAAAAATGGACTAAATACAACCATCTATATATTATATGTGTATTATAAGGCAGCTCGAACTAATGTGCCCAAGCCACGCATTGCTCATTTCATTATGAACATTTCATTTGAGCTAATCTCTGTCAATAGCCAACCTTTAGATAACTCTTAACACATAACTTCAGCCGCCCCAGCGCCCATTTCTTAGCTGCTCGCAGGTCCCATGCGAGCCCCGCGCCGCCTTCGTAATGCGAAATTTATTACGCTGGTCAAATTGAAACTAAGCGCCATTAAAAAACAATAAACAAAACATGTATGTAATAAATTGAGGCCAGCAACTCAGAGCGGCTCAAACACACATGCAGAGTGTACATAGTATACATTGTATGTGTGTGTGTGCATGTATATTGGCTTATATGGTATATAGCTTAGCTGACGTGTATTTGCTGAGGGGAAAAAAACTGTGCAAAATAAATTGACCAAATCTGCTGGATAAAAGGATTTGAAAGCAATTAATTGCCAGCGCATAGCAACACATCGATTCCAAAAAAAACCAAAATAAAACGAAAAACAACAACAACAATCAACAGCAGCAGCAACAACAACAACTCAAATGCTTCAACTACTCGAAACATCAACAAAAAACACAGCAAATTGTTGCAGTCGGGCGTAGCCAGCTGCACAATGCGCTGCTTCATAATGCAGTTATACCTAACTATATATTATGCACATCATTTCTATATATCCGACAATTTCTAGGTCTGCTGAACCCATATACTCTTCCCTCTGAGTCTTACAAAGCAAGCCTAATAATTCGATTCGCTATTTTTTGGTACTCTCTCTCTCCCTCTCTCTATCTATCTCCGTCTCATTCTCTCCCCCTCTCCCTTGCAATTGATGAAAGCCATAAAGTAAATACCTAAAACACAGAAAGTATCCATATAGCGCAGCTGGGGCGCCTAAAATAGCGGCGCAGCACTGCGGGCCGCAATAAATTGCTCTGAAAAAAATATAAAACAATTTGTAAATAAACAAAAAAATGCAAATTAAAATTAATAAAAACTAAAAAAAGATCGAAAACTACAGAGAAATGTTGATAAATGCACATTTTATTACGTGCCTTTGAAATACAGCCTTTGAGATTTGGTTACAGTTAGTTAATACCCTGTATTGAAAGCTGCTAGCAAAGGGTATGATACGTTTAGGCTCATTAGTGATAACAGGCAGCTGATGAAACTGATGTGTAAGTATCGATTATGCATTATCGACTATCGATAGAGCAGAAGAATTAAAAAGAAAATGGAGATTCACATAGATAATTAATTTAATCTACATAGAAGAACTTATAAATATCGATTCTATCTGAATCGATGATCAGTGATCGGCTATCGATTATAAATGGAAAAGAAAATTGAAAATGAAACTGAAGATTATATTAGATAATAAACTGAGTCCTTTTAGAAAACTGTAAAATATCGATTACAGATTATGGACAATCGGTCATCGACGGACAAGAAGAATAGAAATGAATACGCATAAAAAAAACTATAAAATATAGATTATCGATTCGATTATCAATTATCGATTATCGACGATGAAGCACAATGGCAATGAAAGTGAAGATTCTTCTATTTAGGCTAGTCTGGCAGGCGTATGGCACATTTTTAAAAACAATTCCCCATTTCAATCATTTAAAAATGTTATTTGAATAGTTAAAATTAAATGATAAAAAGTGAATATTTTCGAATAAATATTCACTCGCTCACAACAATTCACGAATATGGCGTAGGCTCAGCACACAAACGTCAATTGAAACTGATTTTCTTTCGTTTTTTTTTTTGTACTTCGTACTTTGATATGGAATGTGGGGCAGCTTGTGTTTAGGCCTTGTCTATGTTTATGATAACCTCAGACGATGCCTCACACAAATGCCAATTCAATTAAGCAAATCATTTTCTTAACTATTTGGCTATTGCACAATACTGGCCGCAGCTACTGTTGCAATTGCAACTTGCCTTGCTGCTGGCTCCTGCTCCAAGTTCCTGCTCCTGCCTCTGCTACTGCTGCTCCTCCTGCTCCTGCTGCTGCGCCAATGCCTTTTTGCGGTTACAAGTTTGCCTTCATACGCACCGTTGCACATTGGCATTTGTTTTGTCATGCATGTGTGAGTGTGTGAGAGAGTGTGTGGGAGTGTGTGTGTGGGAGTGTGTGTGCCTAGTCTGAGTTTAGTTGTGCGCCTGCCCTGCTGCAGCTTCTGTTGCTTTAGCAGCTCTTGCGGTTTATTATAACTACATATATCATGCAAATATCCACACACACACTCTCACACATACACACACACATACTGTGTGTTACAATGAGACTGCACCTTCCTTTTTACTGGCATCAGCAACAGCTTCGTGTACAACCTTTGGGTTTTTGCGTTCTTGTATTTTGGTCAGGCTCTGATTTTGTTTTTCTTCGTTAGGTCAGACCGTACGGGCGACTCGTTTTTGTGAATTATTTTATAAATTTTCATAGTTTTCGTTTTAATTAAAAGTGCGGTCGTGGGTTTTGCGGCGTCGATTTGTTGGCCAACTCTATTACCAAAGCTGAATGCCAACCGAAGAAGAAATCCCAGGCTATTAGCCCATTCAACTCCATAAGCGGACTTAACTATTATAAACTGAGAAAAACAAGGCGAATTCCAAACACGAGCCAACTGCAACTGCAGAGCTAACACAGCTCAAGTAAGGCTGATATGAGTTTCGACTACGAGAACTTTGATCTGTTGACGAATTGAGCTAGGAATCGTTTCGGAATCAAGTATAAAAGTGTTTTCAGTAGAAGTATTAAACATTTTCGCTGAGTGTAACGGAAAAGTTGAGTATTTGAGTGGCTTGAGCGTCGGCTCAATGGATTTGATCAATAATTCAAAGCATTTATTGCATTACGGGTGTTAAATGGCCAAGCGAATAATTGAACAATATACTTGATACACACAGACACATGCACATAAGGCACACACACACTCACACACTCACACACACTCACTCACACCTCATAATTCAATTTGACCATTTGACAAATGCATTTATAATTGCTTGCCGCAGATAAAATCATTTTGTCTTCGATGTCATCAGCATATGATGACGCCGATGATGATGATGATGATGATGATGATGATGACGATGCTAATAATGAATGTGGCAACGATTATCATTAGAAGGGAAGCTGTGGCCGAGCGCTTGCCCGCAATATGCCGCATTACCAATCAATTTGCAATTGCTAGCTTAATGCCAAATAAAAGTGGAATTTAAGCTTTGGCTCGTTGGCTCTGCCCTTGCAGAAGTTCGTTCGGCCTTAGCATTTAGAATGGGTTATGTACTTGCTGATATTTAAACTGAATTCTATAAGAAACAGCAATTTGTTGATATTTACTAGTGCAGATTTGGTTGCAAGTTATATAAGGTAAAATATACCAAGATTTGTTGCGAGCTGCTTCAGCTTGAGCTCAAATATGTTGGAGTCTTGAACTACCTGCAACTATAGCGAGAGGACAACTCAGCATGTTGAAGAGGTCACAGGAAAAGCACAGCGAGTGACTGCAATCTCTTGAGAATTTAAGTCTATGGACGACTGTTGAGCGCCTTGCTCTGGCTGCCGCACCCAATAAGCTGTGACTGCAAACGAAATCAATCAAAAAAACTCAAATAAATAACTATTAACTAAGGCCTAAGGCAAAGCTGATTTCAAACTGGGTTTCATTAGCTTGAGCGTCCAAACAGTGAGTATTTATAATACACCTCAGGTAAGTGTGTTTAATCTTTTGATCAATCGGCTGAGCAGCTGAATATTTCTTCGAGCTGCGCAGCCTTTTGTTCGTGCTGCTGCACTTCTGCTTCATTTAGCGTTATTGAAGGCAATTATTTGAAGCAGCTTTTAATTGGTTGCAGCTTGCATCTGTTGCAGGCTTCCGTACGCCTGTGGTTGACATGCTCTTCCGCCATTTGACAAGCTTGGCTTGGGGCTTAAATAGTTGAGGGCTTTTAACGCTAACAGCTGAGTAGCTGCAAGGCGTGTGTGTGTGTGAGTGCGTGTGTGGGTGGAAGGAGCTGTAGGCAACACTTTTTCCGTTCGCTTGTCATTTGCCAACTGCCATTTAATTTCATTAATTAATTTGTTTGCCAAACAGCGTGGCGGCCAGAGGGGCAGACGCGCGCCAGCTGCCGCAAAAGCCAAAAACAACAATTAAATATAAATCTTATAAATTTCCGTAACCAAAAACTTCCACTCGGGGCTTTTGTGTTTCTCTCTGGCTCTGGCTCTGCCTCTGCCGCTCTGTATTTTGGCTGCGATTTTCGCCGTGCCACAGAACATATTTCATTTGGACTGCAACTTTTGCTCACGCCCACAGCACACAGTGCCCGACCCGCCCCGCCAAGCCTCGCCCCGCACACATCGCCTGGACGGTCGACGCGACGTCTCTGCTGCTGGGGCCAAAAAACTTTGCCAGGCTCTTGAAGGCGGCAGCAACTATAACGCTTTGTTTGTTGTCTATGATTATTTAAGACAAGCTCGCACACACTCCCACACACACACACACATGCACACTCTCACACACATTTAATTTAACTATTTTAGTTGGCAGAAAAGTGCAACAGGGGCTAACCAAGTACAGCACGCCCCACGCTGCCACCTCCACATATGCACACACAAAACATTTGTTACAGTTTCCACACGTAAATACTTCCTGCCAAGAAATACGCACACACACACACACACACATACACACACACGCACACACATATGCAAAAGCACAATTATAATTGTCATAACACAAAAGCAGCTGAAAATTTAGTGCCAAGTGCGAAAAGTTTCACGTGGGCGGGCATTTAGCTTGGCCGCTGCGCCAACGTGCGAGGTGTGCTTGAAGAGTTTGCAGCTACTGAAAATTGAAACGAAAGATTTTTAAACGAAATTAAGTTTCGTAAAGAAATTTCAGTGTTAATTGCATGAATTCAATATAATTTACAAAAAATATTGGCGAAAACTTATTAAAAATATTTTGAAAAGTTTTTACAATTTTTTTTAATCAAATTTGAGCAAAACTTTGTTAGCTTGATTGCATTTACTGCCATAAACCAAAGCAATTTAATTAACTTTATATGTCAGCAAGTGGATTCGGATGCGCTGGAAAGTATGCTACAATATTTTTCACATTTGCTTCGAACTCTAACAAGGCTGAGCTTGCTTTCACATAATTCAATTATTTAGCTACATTTGCAAGGCAAAAGTCTATCGAACTTACTTTAATATAATCCATAAGGAACCCTCTCGAGCTGGGTTTTCTCGCCTGCTGGCTGCCTCGCTCTCTCTCTCTCGCTCCGGAACACTCTTTAGCTTTCGCTTCTATTCCACTTGGCTCTGTCTCTGTATGCATTGGTGTGTGGCAGTGACACGTTGATAAATGACATTTGCAGCGTCAATGTGAATTTTATAAATTCTCGTAACTTTCACGCCCGCTGCGCATTGCTGCACGCGGCGGCAAGCAGCAAGCAGCAAGCAGCAAGCGGCAAGCCGCGTTGCAGCATAGCTACCAAAAAGTTGCTTAGCATGGCCCAAACACAAAACGCTGACGCCTGCGTCTGGCAGCGACAGCGGCAGAATCAGCGCCAGCAGCTTTTTGTCCCTGCCTTCGCTGGCGCTGCTGCTGCTGTTGTTGTTGTTGTTGTTGTTGTCGTCGCTGTGGTAGTTGCATATTTTTTATGACACTTTTGCGGCTTATCAACGTCAAGCCAAACACATGCACTTGAATCCAGCACTTGCAACTGCCACGCCTCTCCTTTCACTGCCGCCCATCGCCTTTGGCCGCATTATTTACATTGTCAACAAGCTGTCGAGTGGTTTTTCGCACCATTTGATCGGCCAGTCATAGTTTTTCCTGTCGCCGCCATCTTGTTTTCCCTTTTCCTATATATATATATTTTTCATTTCCATTTAAATTTTGAACTCTGTGCAAATTCAATTTCCCCAGCTATTTGACTATGCCCAGCCGCAAGAAACGCACCGAGAACGAAGCAAACGTGATGTCATCAGTCGCTCACCTGAGCACAGTTCACACACACACACACACACACACATGCACACAAAGACACACCTGCTTAAGTTAATGGATAGATAGCTATTTAATGGCAGCTGCACGCAACAAAAGTTGCAGTCAAACTTTGCCTGGCTGCATGCGGGCTGCCAACTACAACAAAGTTTCATTAAAGTTCTCTACTCTCGAGGCTCGGTGCTCGAGACTAGAGGCTAGAGGAGCTGGGGTTTGAGTGGAGCGACTCACTAGCATGCTCGTACAGCAGCCAGTCGATTACCAATCCTGCTCAACGCTCAATTTGGACTGATTCAATGACATAAGCGCTAAACGACATGACTTCAAAACTCTGCCAGGTGATCAGCGCCGAGTCACCTAAGCTGGCACCAGGCACCAGGCAACCAGGCAGCAACTCGACTGCTGACCCCCAGCCATGACGAGCAGCATTACATAATAAAACGCAGAAGAAACATCTGAAAAGCTTCAAATCTGATGTAAGCTCACTCACTAAAAGTTAACATCATGGATCTTGCGTGTTGTAAAACGAAACATAGCTGTGCCTAAGATCGAGATCTTGAGTATCGGAAAAGAGCAAGCGACCCTGGCTCGGTTTTTCCATTATCAACAGAAGATATGGTCGAGTCAGCTGACAATATATTTCGCAATTTAGAAAGATGTAGTATGGCAACACTCTCCGTTCAACACGTCCTATCTATCTCTATCTTCAGCTATCTCGCTCTTTATGTATATATTTCTAACTATTTATCTATCGGTGTTCTGCGTTTGTATCTCTAGTTTTGTATTCCAATTTCTTATTTACCTATCTTTTATCTCCGTCTCTATCTGTCTCTCTGACTGTCTCTCTCTCTCTCTCTCTCTTTGTCTCTCCCCAGTCTCTCTCTCTCTGTCCCTCTTTCTCTCTCTCCCCCTCTTACATTCTCTCCCCATCCCTCCCTCTCTCTAGAGTCCAACTCACACGGCCTTCGGGTAATACCCACCCTTCTATTATTATAGGGTACTTTAGTTATAATTTACAATCCATCTACCAGAGACTAAAACTTTGAGTGATGGCTGAAGCTGATGACGTGCTGCTGTTGCTGGACATGTCATGTGGCTCAACGTGCATTAGCTGATATCGTCGACCGTCACGAAATGTAAATGTGGAACTAACAGATATAGTCAGCTGCTCAGCTCAGAGTTAATGGACTTCACACTGAAAGCTAATACGCAGCTTAGATTAAATATAGCTGAGTGGCATTATGAAGCAGTAAATCAGAAAATAGAATGAAGAGCTCTCATCCAAAGAGAAGTGAATACTGACTGGTGCTTGACACAGCTCTAAGCGATGTCACCTGCCCAGCTTCACACCTGCAACACTTCTCTTGCGCTTTCTCTTCCTCGTCCTCTCTCCCTCTCTCTCTCTCTCTCTCTCTCTTTCTGCCTTTCTTGAAAGTGTATGCACAGAGCAAAGAATCGGAGCTTGAAAGTTGACTGAAAACTTAAATGCGCCACTGAACTGAGTGCGCAGAGATAAAGTCAAATACTTGACAAGTCACAGGTAACAAGTATGAACTTATAAAGTCATAAGTGTGTTTGTGTGTGCGTGCATGGGTATGTGTGCGAGTGTGTGTGAGTATGTTGGTCTTTTGCAAAAGTGCCGCAAAGTTTTCAAATTATTTTTGGTTATATAATTGGAATTGATAACTTTGAGCACAACGCTGCACGAGACGTTGCTCCGGCTAGGGCCACACACAGCGTCAACTGTAACGAGTTCCATACAGACACACACCCGCACACCCACACACGCACACACATACATAAATTGCGCGTGTATTTGTCAATAACAAGCAATTTAACAATTTGCTATACAGACACATAAAAGCGAAATTCTTGCCAAAGTTATCATTCAAACTTGAAAATCAATAAAACTTTTCATACAACAACAGGCAGCAAAATCAAAAAAAAAAGGTATAAAAAAGCAGCAAATTCCCAACCCGACGCTTTGGCAACTTTTTGTGCGAACCCAATCGCGCCACATGCCCCATGCCCCAAGACCCTGGCACCTCGCTGTTAAGTATAGACACACGTGATATTATTTGCTTATGATCAATTCTTCTTCTTCTTCTTCTTCGCTGTTCCCATTTACAGCGGCAAGCCGAGTACAAGCGAAGCATGCAACCAAAATTAAGGCCATCCTTTAAGCTCCTACACATATCTGCATACTCTGCCCCAATGGCTAAAGAGGATATTCGAGTCGAATGATAAATGATATATGCTATATAAAATACATAATATATTTAACTATATTATCGTAATTATATCTACTACATACATAATTTATTTATAATTAAGTCTTCGACTCAAGTGAAGTCAAGAGATCAAGAATCCATTAGGCAAATGTCTTTGTTAGGGTATCTGAATTTCATTGAATATTCCTCCCTTTTTTTTTATCTTTTTTCTGGCGGTGCGTTCTTTTCCATCTACTGCCATAGCCCAATTTACTTTGTCTATCTGCCTGCTGCTTCGACTTCGACGTCGACGACGCTAAAGAAAGTTAATTAAGAAAGTTTGATTTCTTATGGCTAAATAACGCTCGAAAGTTTTACCGACTGACAAATATCGACCAATACTCGAAAAAAATAAGACAAAAAACAAAATAGGAAAACATAAAACAAATAATATGTCTGCTGACACAGCTGACCGACTAGCAAATACCCTGCAACGGCAGCGTGCTTCTTGCACCTTAATTGCAGCACGAATAAAAAATCTTTTCCTGAGCAACTTCCCTGCAAGGCGTAGTACAGATGGGACTATGTGTCTGAGCTTATAATGTATTCTGCATATAGGTCGTCTTCTGTTACCCAATCAACATATCCCAGCAGCCGCATCTATTTGGTTACAGGGTATAAAAATGATGAAGTTGAGCCTTTCACATCGCAAACCGTCCCCTTCCCTGCCGCCCCGCCCCCCCTCGCCCACTCATTGATAAGCAATGTTGAGTGGCTTTGGATGCGAAGGGGTTGCCGCGATTGCCTTAACAGCGACTGGGGCGGGGTTTATATGGCCAACGCTGCGGATGAGCAATAAAAAGTTTTCAACGGCTTTTTCACTGCCTCGGTTAAAACAAATCAACAAATATTTGCGATATATTTATATTTATATGCTTTCTGGAGCACACAGCACCGAGCACACGATATTTATATAGCACAGCGATCCGCTGAAGGACAGCATCAAACTTTTTGTTAAGCATTCAGTGTGATTAACGGCAGACAATTGAAACGGAGTGAAGTGTTTGAGTGGGGTATAGACAAAATTATAATAATATATATATATATGTATATATATATATATTTAAATTTCTGCTATATAGTCACAATCTCATTAATTTTCAATTTAAATTGCATTGCCATTAAATGTTTCTGCTCAGAAATCAGTGAAGAGTGAGATTTTAGGGCATGTTGGTTGGGTCGAAGTGTTGGTAACAGAGCAAAGCAGACATGGCTGAGTCTATAATATATATTCTTCATTAGGTTGAACAGACTAGACCTATTCGTCTATCTGTTTCAAATTTTCGATAACTGTTTCGATTATATTATATCAAACCTGTCATAAGCAATTCATTCCTTCTAAAAATGGAGTGATTAAATATTAGATAATTCAACTATGATATTCATTAACTAAAGACAAAGTTTTTTATTCAGAACTATTAGCGACAAGGTGTTCAGAGTATTCGACTATTCGATAGCACCCAACTACACCTTACCACCTTTTTTAAGATAGTGTAATAAGAGCTTCGCAGAACTCTTTTGATGACCTGTCTTGCTGGAGTTTTCCGTTAGACGGCGCTTGTTAGGGGCACAGGGCACAGGCCAGAGGAGAGACTCTGCGATAGCATGTCGCAAAGTACGTCAAAGATGTCATCAATGAGCTTGTCAGCGAACTGAACATTTCCATGTTAATAGACCCAATCAACTTGACGCTCTTTGCGGCAAGCTTTTCATTAGGTCTGAGTGCGCAAGGACTCCGCTTTGATGCGGCCCACAACTTTGGTGTAGGTTGGCAGCTCTACTTCAGTTAATGCTAATTGGCACAGTCAGCTGCATCAAAGCGCTGCCACAGCCACAGCCACTGCCACATCGGGTGCCATTCATTTCCATGTTTCGCATTGTTGTTGCTCCTCTTGTTGTACAGACATGGGCCATTGTAAAAGATGTGGGACGCATTTAAGGCGCTAAACAACTTAATGACTTCCTGCTAGTTAGGCACTGGACACAGTTAGCCATAGACTCACTCACAATGCCTACAGTCACACACACACACACACGCACACTCACACAGGCAGAGTCGAATGTGTCAACAAGGACAACAACAACAATATCAGAGCAGTACGAATGAGTGTTTCCTTTGGTCGTCGACCACAGGCGCCATTATCCTAGCAGCAAGGAAGTTGGCGCCAACAAAATAAAAAAAATAAATAAATAAAATAAAAATAATAAAGAAAAACATTTATATTAGGTTGTGCATGACTGAACAATACTCTAGGTAAATACAGAGGAGTTGCATCTATGTGAGTAGTTATCACTCATCACTCATCAATTACTCATCATTCATAATTCATAATTCATCACTCATCACTCATCATTCACCATTCACCATTCATCATTCATCATTCATCATTCATCATTCATCATTCATCATTCATCATTCATCATTCATCATTCATCATTCATCATTCATCATTCATCATTCATCACTCATCATTCATCATTCATCATTCATCACTCATCACTCATCACTCATCACTCATCATTCATCACTCATCACTGATCATTTATCATTCATCATTCATCATTCATCATTCATCATTCATCATTCATCATTCACCACTACTCATCATTCAGCATTCATTACTCATCACTCATCGCTCATCATTCATCACTCATAACTCATAACTCATAACTTATCATTCATCATTCATCACGCAACACAAGTTTGGTTCATCACTCATCATTCATCATTCATTGCTCGCCAAGCTTAAAAGTACACAAACCAAAATATACCCGACTTGAGAACAGGGCATAATAGGAACATCGAGCTTTGTTTCTATATATATATATATATATATATATATATATCCCTTACAAATCAGTTGATTCTCTACAATTAAAGAAATGAATTTTTCCATTTGCAAACTTCATATACTCTTTATTGCTCAAAGGAACAGAGGAAAAAAGACTGAATTTATGTGCCACTTGCCTCGCATTATCTCACTTGGAGTTGAAGAATGTATGTGTATGTGTGCGTGTGTACAAGTGTGTGTGTGGAACTGGAAGTGGAAGATTGTATGGACAACGTCTTCTGCGAGTACATAAAATTTTAATGCAAATTTCCATTCTATAATTGTTCATACTTGGACACATTTGCATTTATTAAGCACTTGCGCTATGTCTGTGAATGTGTGTGTCTGTGTGTGTGTGTGTACGGGAAAGAAAACGAGCCAACGAGGCATGGGCTCGGGGGGCGTTACCAAGTCACTTAGTTTGCGTTTATTGGCCTCGTCTCTTGATGTTTTATGAGCACTCCCCTCACCTCTCACGAATGTTGTTGCTGCTGTTGTTATTGTTGTTGCTGCTGTTGTTGTTTTTGCTGTTGTTGTGCCTGCAGCTGATTTTGGCGTTGCTTTTGGTTATTGCTATTTGGTTAAATTATGTTCAGCATTCCATTCGAGATTTGTTTTTTATTACGCCGCCTTTATTGCGTGGGTAAGTACAGCATCATGCAGAACTCTGGCTTGAAGGCCCAATAGCCGCGATGGGGCGGTTCTCGCCTATAGTCAGCCATCTCCTGGAGCAACTTGCGCACATAGCGTACGGGCTGCATTACCACATAGGCCAGCTCGGGCAGACGCCAAAAGCGCTCGAAGAATGAAGCCAGAGTCAATTTGAACTTCAGCTCGGATATCGGCATCCGTGGCAGCTGCCAATTGGGATGACTCTGATGGATCAGGTGTTTGTCCCATTGGCACATTGCTATATATACATATATATATTGTAGAGCTACACTTACGCGCTTTGCATTGAATCGCGGCTTTTTCTGTCTGTTGCGCTGCTTCAAATAATTCCGGCAAGTGCTACACATTTTCCTTATTTAAATTTCTTTTCTTTAGAGAATTCTTCGGCTGGCAAAGCTGAAGCTTTGTTTCTCTGTTTTTGTTTTCAATGAGTCGTACGCTGACTTATTGTGCTTTGACAGCAAGTGAGGCAGCTGCTAGATGACTGGAGCTATCTTTCATTTTGGAAACTCAGCTGGCAACCCTCGGCCATTTGCAAACAGCTCGTTTGGGTCGCGCTCAACGGTCGCGGCGTCTGTTCTGCGGCGTATTTGACGGCATTTCATTTAATAAAATGAAACGCAAATGCAAAACGACAAACGGAGCGGCCCTAAGACGACAGACAGTGACACAGCAGCTGGAACCGTAGGCAGAGGGGGCGGAGCAGGAGCAGGAGCAGGAACTGCTGGGTGCTGAGAGCAACAGACAATGCCATTGCGGATATGACGCTGAAGTGTTGAACCAAATCAGCAGCACTTTTGTGTTATTAGAAGTTGTAAAAAACATAAAAAAAAAAAATAAGAAAAGAAAAGAACAATCCAGCATTGTCTTCGGCTGCGGCTGGCGGGGCGTGTCGCAGCCAATTGGCAGCGCGAAGGCAAGAAAAACAAAACGATGACAGGACAGATTCATGGGCGCAACATGTGATGGCCGACGGGACGCGTCTTCAGCTTCAGTGTCAGCGTCAGCGCCAGCTCAACGGAAGGCAGTTAAATGTCGTTACATGTCCCGCAAATTGACAGGCGTTTTTTAATTTGCTGAAAACTTGGACAAATAGTATCTACTTGTGCTATATCAGATGGCATTAGTCAACAAAATATTTACCCATGAAGCTACAAATGACGGAGCTTTAGCTGAGAATGCTTGACTAGCAGATACTCTGCTCTGCTCAGTTGGTATGCTATCTGTTCTAGATAATCTATCTGTATATATATATATCTATATCAATGTCTATATTTATATATCTATATATCTATATATCTATATATCTATATATCTATATATCTATATATCTATATATCTTTATCTTTATTTACATCTACATTTGGAGCCCAAGTTAATTGTGGAGCACAAGTAAAGCGTCTAGTCGAAGTCTGGAATTTGTTTTGAAATGTTCGCTGAGCGAATTGTGTTACGAGGCACTGTCTAAAATATGAATGAATGAAGTGGGGCGGGGGTAGATATTGGGGGCCGTAAAACATGCCTCACGCTGGGCGAGTGGCACAAGTTTGTTGTTCCGTTACCCGGTTTGCTTTTTTACAACTTTTGGCCAAGAAGTTTGCAAGCTCCAAGCTGGCTAAGATAAAAGTAAAACTTTATGCAATAATAGCTCAGACCAGCTCAGAGCCAAAGAACCGCAAAACCAGATAAGTTCAGTGAGAGCTGCATTGCTGGCAGGTTGGCGGGTTGGCCGGTTCAATGGCATTGGCCAGCCATGCTGTGCACGTTATTGCTAACATATGTTGCTCGATATTATTAAAGTACGATAAAAATGCAACAGCATTAGCAGAAGTAGCTGTTAGTGCAACTAAAATGGAGCACAACAGCGGCAGCCGTGGCAGCAGCAGCCATGGCAGCAGAAGCAGCAGCAGCAGTTGCACTGGCATGCAACTGCAACAAATCATTTTTTGGAGCCAGGCAGCAGTAGTTGCAGCAGCAGCAGCAGCAGCAGCAGCAGCAGCACGCCCCCATTGCCACAACCACGCCCACTGGTCGTACCCTGTCTGTTTACCTAGCTCGACATGCCACGTAGTAGATGAAGCAGCGCACTTAATTTATGTTTGTTGTGGCTGTTTTAATTTTCATAGAATTTCATGTTGTGCGATTACTCCAACACAAACACACACACACACATATACATATATAGACTATACAAACATTGCAATAGTTCTCATATAGTCGGAGTCTCGAGCGCGCTGGCGTGGGCGTGGCGTGCAATTGTTTTTGCGCTTGACTGCCAACGCCTCGCAGTGCAGCTGCAAAAATTTGTTGAAACATTCAAAAACACAAGCAAACTTCTAGCAGTCGACTTTATACACTGACAGCTATTTAAAATTGAAAGAAAAAGCCAAAGAAAAAACAACAACTGAAATTAAATAGTTCTCTAATATAGGGAAAGAGGAAGCCGAAGTTGCATCAAGGCCAAATGAACTTCAGTTAGTTGCCAAGCTCTATGAACTGTGTATTTTAGAACGCATAAATAGGCAAATACTCGCAGTTAGGGTATCACCTGTGGCGTTAATGCACGCAGCAGGACACGCAACAAAAGGAGCTAAGCGAGAATTTTAATTAATTTGCACGAACACAAATTGACAGAAAAATGTAAACTATTAAAACAATAATTAATGCAATCAAAGCTTTTATATAATTTTATTTAATTACGCTCATTTTGTTTGCAACGCTAAATTGTTATCGTTTTAATTTCCAAATTTACACGGCTTTTTCAACTCAATTGTTGTTGTCCATTAGTGAGCGACTGAAAGCTTGGCTAGCGTTGTTGTAAAAATAGTAGTATAATATAGTAAGTCGGTGTCTTAGTTGCCCGCTTCCCATTTGTAGCTTGTGTTCGTTTGCTCTTACTGCGAGAGAGCGGGACAACGATAGCTGTTGCTGCATGTAGGCTCTAGTGTTATTGAGTGAGAGTAAGATGGCTACGTAGAATCTTCGCACAGGGTGGCTATGATTTCGTTGGACGAATAGAGCGCGACTTTACGTGAAAGTCTGAACAAGCGCTTAAAATTATGTAATTAGAATGGAAGGCAATCAAGTTGACACAACTCAAAAATATTTTTATATATAGTTTTTAAATCACACAAAGATTTAAGATAATTTTAATTATATTTTTAGTTTACTTAATACGAATTTGCTGGGACACTTTTCCCAACATTTGCCCAGTGACCTCAGCACAAATGAAAGGATCTCATTCTAATAGTATGTGCCTTCGTTCATTTATTTATTCAGACTGACTAGTCATTTGTTCACTCTCTCGTTCGTTCGGCTGGCCTGCAGCAATAAAGAATGACAAAAACGGCAGAGCTCTGAAAATCTGCGCCAGCAATTAAAATAGCACAACAAAAGAGCTTTCCACTGGTCGGGGTCAGTTGCAGCGGCTGCTGGCGCGGAGCGCGCGCCGAGCCGCACTGGAATAGAGTGGACAGAGAGCCGCTGGTCAGCAGGAAGCAGCTCGCCAAACAATTGCAAATCAAAATATTGCACTTGCACTCAATTGAACGCACAAAGCGTCAAGCAGCACAAAACAAATGGTGCGAAAGCCAAATCCGAAAGCAACGCAGGGGCAGCAAACAAAACAGCCAAGCCGAAGCCCAAATGCTCTACGCAAGGAGTACACGACTGCGAGTTGCCTTACCAATACGCTTATCTATTCTATTGCCCGCTAAGCGGCACAGCTATCTGATCCGGCTAAGTTTCTTAGCCAACTGAGAACAGATCATCCTGTGGTTTTGTTCGAATAACTGAAATGCCCTTGGCATGAATAGATACGCTACAAATTCTAAAGGGTAGCATCGGAAGCAAATGGTGCTTTTGAGGTCATTACAAACGTTGTGCATCATTCGGGCAAAGTGGTCACATTTCCACGGCACTTGGCAGTTGTAAGGTATCCGATTGCAAGAGCTGTTAGCAGCTGTTCTTCCAGGAAAGCAGGGTGGATTTGTCGAATACTCTTAACTCTTTCTAGCCACAGTTTCGAAGTCATTCAATGTTGCTGTTGGGAACGGGTAATGGGACAAGCAACATCTGCTTGAGATCACCTATCATACCTCTCTCGCTCTCTCTTTTTCTAGCTCTTTGATTATAAGACGCAAATCTAATCCCAAATCTAAGCCAATCTAAATACAAATTTGGTCCACTCTAAGTTCGCATAGTGCATAGCAAGACGTTGTTTCTTGCTGCTTCCATGTTTCAAGAGCTCCAAGCGAAGGTATCTCACAGTCGGTCAATCTGAACTATTAGACTCTAGCTTGTTTTTAGTTGTTGTTAGCCTTAACAATGACATCACTTGGCTGGCCTGCGGCCATAAGTAATGCCAGCTACCAATGGGGCCTGGGCTGTGGGGGTCTTGTGCTAACGTCTACGTTAACAAAAGCTCCAATTGCCTTAAGCAGCGCCAGTGCCAGCAAATACTTTATGGCAGCGTCTGGCCCCTTCGCTGCGCAGCTGCATTTTAGCTGAAAGTGAACGCATTTCAGCAGTTGTTGTTTTTAGCTCAACGCCAAGGCATGGACATGGCCCAATACATACAGCCCCAACACATGTTGGACTTATATCATATTCACACACACACACACGCGTGCACACACACCCATTTAATATACAGTAGACGTCAGCACAATGGTTTTGCCAGTGGCTCAGCTACAGCTACTGGCTGCCCTGTCTGCTGCATCCTGCCTGCTGCCTTCTTGCCTTGCGCCTTTCTCGGTGCGCAAGCCAAACAGAAATTCATCTAAATTGCAAGCGAACGACTATTAGACTGCTTCAAGCGTTTCGCCATGTGCAATGTGACCTGCTTGCCAAGGCAACGGTCCATGTGGCTATCGCTCCGGTTATCTCTCTTATATCGTCTTGATTCAGCGTCCAGCTGAAGCTTCCAGTTGAGCTTTGCCTTTAAACTGCTGCTGTAGGTCCAGTCGCCATTCTTTATAAATACTTCGACTCACCCTGGCCCTGCCTCTCCACTCGCTGCGTGCCTTACCCAGCGTAGAATGTCACTGCGAATGTCATACAAATTGCAGTATGCGTTCTTTTCCACTCGCTTGCTGTACTATGCACTTGCATAAGAGAGGAGTGGGAGTTGCCCTCTGACATAAATAACAACTCAGAATATTCCAGTGGTAAGTAGCCGACTGGCAAATACCCTGAACTTGCCAGGGAATACTTTTACCTTAAGCATTAAGAGCACAACGTGTTCCAGAGCATAGGACAAAGGTAAAGGTAAAGGTCAGCTGAACAGACGAACAAAGCTGACTGACATGCTGAACTTGCTGAGCACCCTCTTCTGCCTGCCTATCATACCCCATTCTGAGGCACAGGAATGTTACAAATGTACCAACCCACCCGCTGGACTATAGCTCTTTCTTATGAAATCTTAATGTGATATTATTGACACACCATAACAGCTCGAAGCAACTGAAAAGCTTAGCTTAATCAAGGCAGATGGACTGCCTAGCGCCCTTCAAATTCCTTCCAGGGTATGCAAACATATTTTTACACTTGATGGTAAGCAAGTGCTTGCCTGAATTACGCATTTGGAAAATAGCTGCGCGATTCTTTAGTTATTTTACTAAGCTCCAGCTCAGTTGACAATGAAGCCAATATCTTGTTGTTCTGACCTTGCACTAGACGTGTTTACAACGCGCCATCGCAGCGCTCAACTAAATAATCTTTGCATAAAGTTTTCTCACTGCAGCACTTGCAACAAAACTTTGCTGCTTAATCGAGCAGCCAAAAAAGCTATGAAAAAGAAAGAGAGAGAGGAAGAAAAAAGATAGGCAATAGGCAAAGGCGATCCCCAGCTGCGAGTGCTGACTCCGCAGTAGCTGCTGCTGCTGCTGCTGCTGTAGGCCAGCAGCATTTGCGGGACACTTGACAGGTAAATCGATTCGGACACGCTTGAGGACATGCAACTTTTGTGGCCACACCTAAGTGACATGTTTTGATGGAGAGTTGAGCCTTAAGGCTTTGGCTAACAACGTTGACTTTTTCTATATATATCTATATATCTATATATATACAATATATCTTTATATATCTCTCTATATATATACATATAAATATATATCTGTATCTCTTTCACAATCTCTTATCTATTCTCTCTCGTACTACTCTCCTTCCCTCTTTCAATCTCTCTATCTCTCCATCTCTCCATCTCTCCATCTCTCTCTCTCTCTCTCTCTCTCTCTCTCTCTGTATATTTCTCTAACTCTCAGTCTATCTCGCTCTCTCTCACTCTCTTATCTATCTCTCTATATAGCTAACATAAGCTCACACTCCCTCTCCACACTCTCTCTCCCTCCCTCTCTCCATCTCTCACTCACTATCGCTCCATCACTCTCTCTCTTTCTCTCTCTCTCGCTCTCTCTTTTTCCATCTCTCCCTCCCTCTCCATCCCATCCCATTTCTCTGTCTCTCTTCCTCTATTCGCGATCTCTTCAATCAACTGAAAGTAACAGAAAACTTCACGCATTTCAGTTAACCCAGATTTGCCTGCAAATTGGAACTTTCAATCCCTTACTTACTTTAGATACTTTCGTCCGTAATTGCATGCAAATTCGAGAGCTTTTGCTATGGCTATCGAGCCAGCGGCCGTTGAGTTTGTTCTGCCTAAGAGCAGATCCATGTGAAAGGCGATTCTATTGGTACTTCAGAGTGCGCTGGGAACTTGCGCTAGCTTTAGTCAGTTGTTTAGTTGATGATTTTGTGGCAGCTGGGAAATCATGGGTCTTGCCTGTTGCATCAATTGACGGCATCAATTGCTGGCTTTATGTTGGTAAATGCTTCAATTGATTGCCAGAGAGCATTGGAATCCAACAAAGAATCTCGGAAAGCAAAACTAATTTTCATTCTAGAAATAATTCGTTGTTTATTTGCTTGCTGGCGAGTGTGTGCCAGTGTTGTGTGTGTGTGTGTATATGTGTGTGTGTGTGCACGTGTGAGCTGCAATGACTTTCAAGTTTTGCACAACATAATTCCCGAGCAGTTGTTGCTGGCATTGTTGCAGCAGCTGTCGCTGTTGCTGTTGCTGCTGCTGCTGCATATTCTTAAAAGTATTCCTGGAGCGCCAAGCTCAATGATTGGCTGCCTGCCTTGGGGCTGGCGCAGAGGTGTGGCCTGGACTGGGATCGGGTCGACCTAACTATACAGGTTCGGCTTTCTGTTTGTCATGCACAATGCATACAAATTGCATTACAATCAGCCAAGGCAAACATGAAAATATATTCAAGAAGCGCCAGACGGAGACAACAACAAACTGTTTGCAATCGCTGGAGCAACGAAACAAAGCATACCAAATATTTATTTACAAACACAGAAAAAAGAACAAACAATTCAGTAAACATTAGCGAAAAGTGTGCGAAATATGAATGCGCTTTAATTTGTCAAAGCTGCCATGAAAAGACCCATGTGAGCAGAGATCTTCTAAGCTCAGATTCCACAATCGAGAGCGGGCAAATGCCAAAGAGCTTTCACAAACTGCAATACTCCAAGTCAGGGTAGCCCAGCAAATGGAATCAATGTTTGCATCTATCGAGAGAAGGGCAAAATTCTAAATGTAATTTAGAAAATTACCAATTGCAACTGGGCCAATGCTTGAGACACTGAAACTGAGGCAAGCATGCGACCATTGTGTGTGTGGGTTGTTGTGTGTGTGGGTGTCTGCCTGCCTGCCTGTGATGTAGCTCACGGTTGAAATTCTGCTCGCTCACCAAGTAAAAAGAGCATATGGCATACAGCAAAGAAACGCAGCTTACTGTTATTCACTGTTAACTGTTGTACGAGTCTGCATACAGCAAACCCCTCAATAAGTTCGGTCCTTAGAGCCACGCTCAAGCTCGCAGTGGATCCCTGCCTTAGCTCAGTTTTCCAATGATCTCTCAATGCTGATTCTCAAGACGAACAAATTCCGATAGGAAAACTACTTTCACTGTCTGCAGATTCAAGAGCGAGTATTAAGCAGTTGGTTGAGCCCGACTGCAGTGTATTTATATATTTTTTCCTTTTAAAAGATTGCTGATATTGATGCCTTGCTGCGTTGCTGTCTGCCCATTCAATTTGCTGCCTTTCGATTTGAATTATTATCGTTTTTAATTTGACATATCGTGACTTTATCGTTGCCATTAATATATGGCAAATAGAGTCGTGAAAAGGCGGACCTTGCCTTGGCTCTATAGGCACAAACATGCACGCTTATATATATATATATATATATATATGAACATTTGAGTGATCCTTTGCTGCTGCTGTCTGCTGCTGTCTTCCTGCGGCGCTTGTCAGCTCGTTTCATTACATTTCATTGTTGTCCTTTTTTGTTCGTTTAATGCTTTTGTCAAATATTTACATGTACCTTTTTTTTATGCGCCGCTCCTCCGACTCCTGCTGCGCTATTGTCCTGGGCGCCTGTCCTGCTGCCGCCGCTGGCGGCTGTCATTGTTGTTGCCGATGCTGTAATTGTTATTGTTACGGCTGCCTATTATGGCATTTATTAATTGCTATGTAAATATCTCAAAGTCGCATTCAAAAACGAATTAGAATTGAAACTGTTAACTCAGCTGCTCGCCAAATGAGCCAACTGGGATTATCGTTTGAATGCGAATAGCCCCCGAAGCATCCAGGGCTGTCTAACTGGGCTCTGCTTGAATTTCGCACTGCAGCTGCTGATTTACTCTGATTTCGAACATAATTCATTTGTGCACAAAGAGGAACAGCAGATATCAGCTTAATGATATAATGTAATTCAATTTGATATAATGAGAATTGCATAGAGAGGCGGCAGTTAAAAGCTAGATAGAATATAAGGAGAGTATTCAGAGAGTGAGGTTGAGGGTGGCTAGAGGAGATAAAAATAGAGGCAAGCAGAGAGAAAGAAGCAGAGAAAGAGAGGGAATGACACAAAGAGGCAGAGAAAGGTTAGAGAAGCAGACAACATCAATAAAGGCAATATGTAAATAGAGAGAAAAAGAGAATAAAAAATTTGGAAAAAGAGAAAATTCAACTTGAGCTCATGCAGAGAAAGGCAAAAGCTCTAAGAGCAAAGACGGAGTCATTCAGAATAAGAAAAGAATAATCATTCTGAAGAAGAAGAGGAGAGAAACAGAGAGAGACAGGCAGGCAAAGAGAAAGAGGCAGGCAGAGAGAGAGAGTAAGAGACCAGTGAGAAAATGAATATAATGATAATGATACGAGAGGTAGTCAATGATACTCTGCCTTCAGTAAGCACAATTCCACGGACAACTAAGTATGCTCTTCTTCTTCTATGGTCACTCTGACCGACACGCACGAAGCATGAGCCCGACATGGGAAGCCAGCGCCAATTCCCTTGGGCGCTGTAAATAATTGGCATTCAAATTGAATAAGTAACTTGTGAATACGACAGAGGCAAAAGTGAATCATATGAATACGCATACTTTATGGCCATTCATTGCCACTGAATGACAGTGCGAATTTGCAGTATTTTTGGTATTTGCGCATATTTGCGCTGTTATTCATATTGTATTTCGTTTAGATGCCATCTCGGGCGCCCAGCATGGCCATCTCTCAGTCATTGCTAAGCTTGTAAATCTCTTTTTAATTGCATTTTACCACAAACAAATTCTGAAACTCGACAACGACTACGACGAGCTACGAGCTACGAGCCATGAGCCACGGCAAAAGGCCCAAAGAGCCAGCAACCAAAAACCGCACCAAAACTAAAATGCAGCAGCAGCAGGAGCAGGAGCAGGAGCAAGAGCAGGAGCAGGAGCACCCAACCCATTTAGCTGTACAAATTGTTTAAACTTATACCAACCCACACGCACACGCACTCACTCACACACAGACAGATTCATATATTTAAATTCGAATAGACGCCCTTTGCTGCAGCCGAGCAGAGTTGGGCTAAGCCGAGCCAAGCGGAGGCAACAGTCACAGTCAATTATACAAATTGCATTTGTGTTGCACACACACACACACACTCACAGAGAGATAGAGGGACATAGACAGGCAGAGCTGGGACATTCTGTATTGGCATTTGGCAACATGTTAGCCGCCATTTCCGGTCGGCCCATGAACAGACTATAACCCCATGCAAACTTGCCCGCACGTCACGCGGCGCGCACAAATCTACATTTTACTCGCTAGCTTCAACTCTGCATGTGCACACATCTATATGTCTGTCTGGCTGTCTCTGGCTGTCTGTGTGTGTGCATGTGTGCGGGCGTGACATGTGCTGCTAGCTAGATGTGCGAAAATTTGTTTTGCTCGCAAATGATGATTGAAACACAACGACGCTGAATCTTAATTGAAAGCCAATGGAGCGCACATGAAAAGGCGCTTTGCCAGCGTCCTGTTATATCTGTTATCCTTTGCTGCCCAAACAGTGCCACACCTCCAAGCTAACAGTTTATGTTTCAGATTCATATTCATTTTGGCTCTTTAGCGTTTCCTAGCGCCCGCTCATGCAGTAAATGCCTGGCTAGCAGATACCCTTTAATGCTTGAGAGTCACTCACTAACTCCCCCTTATAGCTAAGTTCGAGCTGAGACCAGAAGTCTCAGCATTTCACCTGAGCAGGTACCAACAGGAGCCGCCCTCTCTCAGTTGTCTGGGAAAACTCAATAAAAACACAAAAATATTCACACTCACAGTTGGTGTTGCAGCACTTGCTGCAGACACTCGAAACACTAGGCTTTTCAATTAATTATGCTTTGGGCGAAAGTTTGCTCTTTTCATATATATTTCGTGTGCGTTTTGAATGATCTTTAGACTGAACTTTATTGATGTTGCTGTAGCTGAGCTTAAGGAAAAAGTCTTTTAGTTTCGAATTATATTTTAGTCTTTTCTCCAGCTGTCCATATCGTTAGCGACCTGGCGCAGTGGGGCACAGCTCGCTCACATACACAGCTCACAAGGCTCCGAGACTCTTATCATTTAGATTAAAAGTTTGCGTTCAATGAAACTAGCGGAGTTTGTTAACGGGTTGTGCCGGTGTGGTACGGGGCCAGGCTTTGGGTGTTTGGTGTTTGGGCTTGGTCTTCGAGCTGGCCTCCAACGCAGGGCGCTGCCTGTTGACTCGCTTGCTCCGTTTCCTTTTGCCCAGTTCATCTTTTAATTAATTCACAGGCTGAGCAAAGTTTTGCGCCGCAACTGCAGGCGGCAACCACTTGGGCCTAGTCCCACACAAATGAAAATGCCGGCAAAGAAGCGAAAGAAAAAAACACACACAAAAAAAATACAGGCGAAAGTACCGAAGGGCCAACCAGGAGATGCCCTGGAATGTCAGTGTCTATCTGACTATGGAACTGCTATGCTTGCAGGGCAATCCCAAGGACTCAAGGCAGCGCGACTTGAAGTGGCAGCTGCTTTAGCTTCTGGACTGCCTCGATGCGGCAACAGTCGAAGGAGATGGACGAACCGTCAGGCAGGCAGACCAGATCAATTAAATACAGTTAAAATATATATATATATATATGTATATATATATACCTTAGCTCGTCGACAACTCCTGCCGCCGCCCGTTACATACACTTGGATACAAACAATATACCCCAAATGGCTATTTTCAATGGGCTTAGGGTAAATAATAGTCGAAAAGAAAAAAAAAACTCGGCTCAAGAAAAATCAGCAGGAAGCACTTGCAACTATGTGGCACAACGCAAAACTTTTCTTATACAAAATTATGGAAAAGTTTTATTTTCATGCATAACAGCGAGGCTTACACTAACACACACACACACACACACACACGCGCGCGCACACATACACACACAGCTTGTATTTATTTGCAGCGCATTTTTTATGCTGCTTTCAGAAACATATCCACACATATATGTATATATATATGTTTACTTATATTGCTTTACTTATTTCACAGTTCACGTGTGTGTCTGTGTCGTGTGTGCCTGTGCCTGTGCCTGTGTGTGTGTGTAAAAGGGCGCATTTATTTATATAGTTTTGTTAGCGAGCTCAAAGTTTTGCAACTTGCTGAAAACTGCGTAAAATTGGCACGTCAAAAGCCGGAAAATTTAAGAAGCCAAACGCACACACACACACACCCTTACACACACTTAAAGACGTCTGCTCCACCAGCACAACTTGAACATTTTTTAAGCAAATTTTGGTATTTAACATAATGGAATATTTTATACTTGCTTAAAAATAAAACAAAGAGTAAATAAAAAATAAAAACGAAATTGGTATGAATATGTCAGTCAGGTGTGAACAACTGCGCAATACTCGCTCCCAGCTGAGTAACGATTGAGGGGCGCCGAGCAGCTTTAAAGCCTCGCAGTCTTTGGGCAACAAATGTAGACAAGACGAAACGCATACACTCTCTTGCAGTTAATGAACGAGTATAAATTGGAAAAGGGCTTTGCTCTCTATTAAGAATGTCAGCTATTTTTGGCTCACCAATATATATATATATATATAATTTATTTAAGTACATAGAGTAAAATCTTTTATTCATTATTTTGCCTGAATGCTTTGCTCATTCTTGAGAAGCTCAATCTGTAAGTTAAAGTCTGCTAAAGGTATATTAAATTATATTTGGTTTTCATAGGCTTTATTGAGCATCAACTATCGAGAACAACTATCGAGAATATCGATTGTGTGCCATCTCTATGAGCTACAGCCAGACTGCCTTAGGCAAGAGTGCTTAAGTTCGTTAAGTAAATGTGATTAAAAGATATATAAAAGATATATATATATATATATATATATGGAATATGTCTTGAGCAAAAGAACATATCATATATATATATATATATCATATAATTACTGGCAACAGAACTTAACCCGTTTCGGCTAATCGAAATGGCGTTACGTTAGCCCAGCTAAGCGCTGGCCAGTTTATTTAATTACATGTATTTGTTGCCATCCCAATTGGTTAACGTCCAGAATGAGATTGAAATTAACGAGCTGCCCTTAATGACCCTGACCGGCGCTGGCCTCGAGGCCAACTACAGCTGCCAAGCAGGTGGCCGAGACGTCGCTGAAGATTCGAACAGCCAAGCAATTTCCATCCATGCTGGGCCGAGTCGAATACAATAATTTTAATAAGATTCACGATGAATGTGGTCAGAGGAAGTCTATTAACTAGTCCTATATACGAGCCGGCAAGCGATTGGCGACGTGTAAACGATAATCAAGTAATTTCCATTATGCGAGAGTTTGCCGGCGCTCGCACCTAGGGGCCATAAAAGCTGCGCTAAATTGCGATTGTCGCGACTGTGAGACACCGATACGAACAGACACACACACACACACACAGAGGGAGAGATAGACACAAATATCGTAGGCAAACACATTACGCATACGCCGCATGCGACGCGCACAAAAGCAAATCGAATTGCGAATTGGTTGCGATAAAGCAGCAAGAGCAGCCACATACATTGTCAAAGCGAAGCGAACTTGTGCAAGCCAAAGTGGTCTCAGAGTTGTTGCTGTTGCTGTTGCTGCTGCTGCTGCTGCTGCTGCTGCTGCTGCTATTACTGCTTTTGACTATTTATTGAGCAAGGCATTTCATTGTCCTGCCGCAGCTCTGAGACAACTTTTTCAGTGTCTATCGCTCTGTGCTTTTAAGGCGCACACGATAATAGCCAATGATGCATGTGTGTGTGTGTGTGTATGTGTGTGTGTTGGAAACTGTATCACTGTCCCACCCACGCTATCTAGCACTCTGTGTCAGCACTTTGCGACAACAATGAGCGCATGGAGGCTAACCTAACGTTCCCGGCCCACCAATAATGGCAACGGCGACGGAAACGGAAGCGACATACTTACTTAGACAACGCTTTGGTTCAAGGCTGCAGTCAGCAGCGCCAGTAGCAGCAGCAGCAGCAGCACCAGCAGCACCAGCAGCACTTGTTTGTACTGCAAAAGAGCAATTTGCGCTAAGTATGCGCGACCAGCACAATTGTTTTGTTCAAACTGTGCGTAGTCAATGACCAGCGGAGCTGCAGTACTTACTGCTGGCCAGCGTGGCAGAGCTTTCCGCGAAACAGCGAAGCTTTAAGTTCAATTAAATAATACAAATTTGTATGCCACCGAAACACTTGGTATCTGAAAGGCATTGTGTGGCCAGCCAGACGCTGGGGCTGATGTGGAAAGACAAATATAAAAAGCAAGTGTTTCTGGTCATCAATTGTCATTTGTTGCGGCTGTGTGCGTGTGCGTATGCGTGTGTGTTAACAGTTAATTGTTTAGGTCGTATGTCTCATAATGTGCACATAGCACGCTCTCAATATGCCCGCTCTGCTTTCCCACTCGCACCTCACGCTCTGGTGTTTGTCGCCAAATTGAGTCATTAGCAGATATATAAAACGAAATGGGCTCCGCACAGCTCATTGGCACGTTCCAAGCGTCAATGATGACGTTGACGTTGACTTTGACGTTGATGCTGTTATAAACACATATGCGCATTACGCATACGCCCCGTCACCGCTGCCCATTGGCCAAGCAACAGCCGAAAACAAAAACAATAAGAAAAGAGCAAGGCCAACAACGAATGCCCCAGCGCTCTGCTAGTTGCCTTTTATGTTCGGCCATTAGCTGGTTGACTTTTAAATTGTAAGCCAAGCAGCAGAGCCCTTAAATAGCCGCCATTATTTGCCAAATTATCAGCAAACATTTGTTCATTTCAGGACTTGCAGCTGATATTTATGCCAGCCAAAAGGACTTTTGACGGTCGCAATAAGTAATCAAATCTTCTGCTCAGCTCAGTTTGAATTAAGTACGTAATAAGAGAGATCCTTAACTCTAAGGAGTTGCTTAACTCTTGGTAATTCAGTTTTGCCATCGATGAAAGGGCGTCAGTTTGCCTAACCAAAAATGTTTTTGCAGCTAAGCTAGATCAACGCAGCGCTTGACTAGATTGGCATAGATCAGCCGAGCTCATTCTGCTACACAAAACATAATCCTAAAGAGTCTTCTGCATACGAAGTCTGTTCAAAAAAAATAACAAATAGTTTTTTCTCTATCCAAAATGAGATATTTATTGAATGAATATCTGAATGAATTGTGCTCTTCAAAGTTATTCCCCTCGGCTTGTGTCGATGCTCATCTCTTGTGATCTTATTTAGCTGCTGCTCCATCCACTCAAGCGTCATCCTTTCAGGCAACTCATCACGGGGCAGCAGTTCTGCGTGGCTGCAGCATCATTCATGAGCTGTTTTTGAAGTTATATTCATATACTTGCATTATTCGCAGTTGGAATTCATAATTCATTACTTGCAAGCTCTGATAGATGAAGTGACGTAGACACAAAACCTTGGAAAGGCAATGCAATGCGCATCCAAAGGTTAAGCAGCTATGGCAATGCGCGAGGCTTAGACCCGATCACAGCACCCAGGAGTAGGCCAGAGAGTGGAGAAACAAATGGAAATGCATTAAGGCTTGTGGGGGGGTGGCTCACTAAACAAGGTTTCGACTGGGACACCTGGTCAGGCAAATGGCAGCGTGGCATTTGCGAAAAGGCCAAAGTTACGAAAGAATGCACGCAAACGAAGCTGGCAACTCAACACGTGGTGAGTTTGCGCCGTCTTCTCTGTATTTAAGAGAGGCGCCGCTGGCTGGCAGCGAAGAGAGAGCCGTTAGTCGAGCAGCGGCAACTGTTATGCAAATGCTGGAGCCAGCGAAATGGACAGCTGCCACAGCGTAAAGAACTACAAGCTGTCTAAAAGCGTTTACTGCCTTTTTTCTCTACTTTTTTGTTTTTGTTTTTTTGCTGAACGCTCCGCATAACTCTGAGCGTTCGTTAGTCAAAGCAGCAGCCGTTGGAGTCTGCGAGTCCAGCGAGCACTAAATGACTGACTGACTGACACACACACCCACACACACACGCACACACGCACACCCGCACACACACAGCGACACATGCACTTGGGTGGGCCTTGAAGCATGCTCTGAAAACTTTGAAGTGCACTTGCAACGGCTGCATCGCTGTTGCAGCTACCACTGCCCCTTTTTGGCTTGACAAACAAAAATAATGCCATTTGTCAGCCGCGAGTTATACACACACGCACACACACACGCACACGCGCGTCTTTGTGTGTGACAACTGCTGTTGCTGCTATAACAACAAGGGTCATTCGTTATAATGAGTACACACTTTGGCATCTTGGCCCCAGACAACATGTGGCAGGTGCCAGGCGGCAGATGGAGCAGGTGTGCATAGATAATCAGCTGCTGCTGTCAGCTTGCTCGTACAGTTGTCTCAGCCACTGAGACAGTAATTATATTTGATATATGCTAGAAGAGTTGAGACAGCGCTTCCGCCAGCCTCTTCCCATGACCAAATGCACTAAGACTTAATGCGTTACTAATTATGTAAAAAATAGATATGGAAATGTTTTTAAGTTATGCAAATATGCTTTCAGCCAAACTCTGTCTTAAGACTTTTTAAGTGGGCATGCAGAATGGGCAGATAGAAGCAAGAGAGAGGGAGAGAGAGAGAGAAGTAGAGAGAAAGAGGCAGATAAAAATGGCAAGAGTCTGACACCTATATAAAGGTGAAAACTATTAAATTAGTCCGAAAGATTTATTTAGAATAATTTCCAAATCTGAACTGGAGATGGTTTGAATAAATTCGAGAGAATCGCATAGAGAGGCAATATTTAACAGTATGTAAGAAGTTAGAGACATAAAAAAACATTAAATATAAGTAAAATAATATATAGAAAAAATGCCTAACATTAAACTTAATATATATATAAATAACAAAATAAAATCAACAAAAAATTTATAAACAAAAAATGATATGAAAATAAAAAAAAAATTCAAAATAAATCAAATAAAAACAAAAAATAAAATATAACAATGAGACAAATAATATCTATATATCTAAGTATCTATACAAATTTATTAAAAAATATATAAAAACATAAAAAATAAATAAAACAGAAAAATATATATAAAAATATATTAAAGCCAGCCTAAATTAACAAATAAATAAAAAATTAAAAATTATATAAACAATATATAAAATGAATAAAATAAAAACAAATAAATAAAATAAAGCAAAATTAATAAAATATATATAAATATATAGAACAAACAAAAATTAACAAATAAATAAAATAAAAAATAAATATATTTATATAAAAAAAATAAATAAAAAACAAATAAAATAAAAACAAATAAATAAAATAGGATAGCTGATTAATAGTCAATATAAATATTCATATTTGCTGTTGATTTATTAAAAATAAAGAAAGTTTTTATTTTATTTAAATATGATTAATAGATCTTTAAGCTCACGTGTACCTCTTATTCCCCATTGCTGCAAAAACTATTAAAAGTAGACAAAATGCAGGTGAGAGCATTAAAAATGGTAAATGTTTAAAGCTGTTGACAGCATATTTGAAATTGCATGAGTGAAGTGACTTGCAGATTTTTAAATTCTACTACAGAGCACAACAAGGCTAGCAGCAACAGCAACAGCAACAGCAACAGCAACAGCAACAACAAGAAGCTCGGCCACAGTATGCGGCACGTGTACAAGTTTTTGTATTGTTGTTGGAGTTGCCTTTGGCATTCGTTTGCTTTTAAATGCCACGCGAAATACCAGAAGCAGCAGCAATATGCAAAGTGTGTGTGTGTGTGTGGGCGTGTGTGTGTGGGCGTATGCATGCTGATATTGCTTTTAGTTCTGGCAACTACTGCACAGCAGTAAGTAGCACGGCTTTAACCAACGTTTGCTGTCATTGCCAGCCTTTTGGCAGCCATACAACACACGCGTCTGCGGCCTTTGGGCATCAGCAACAGCAACAACAAGTTGTTGAAGTATGCGAACATTGTGCTCGCCGTCATTGTTGCCTCGCACTAGCAGACACTCGCACGCACATACCTCATAGGCGCATTGAAGACTTGATAATTACATTGCATACCTAGAGGCGCGCAACTTAATAAGTGCGTAACTAGTTATAACACGCGGCGAGTGTGAATTTCCAGCCAACAGCACAAATTGCAGGAGAACAACCGACGAATACCCTAGCCAGCCTAGAGTATAGATTAACTGCAAGTGAAATAGGGAGAGTGAGAGATTCAGTTTCCATGACTTCAGTCTTTACAATTGAGCATCCAACAAGCATAGAACTAAGTTGAGTATTGTTGCATGCGCTTAAAACTTGTTAATAATAAGAGAATCCTGTAAGACGCTCTGCAATTATGAAGCCCATCTTATGGAATGGCTGTCAGCAATGCGCAGAGCTGGTCTCAGTTCATTTTACTTAATTTTAAAATGTTTTTTTCATGAAAATATTTGTTGATTTTATTGCCAACAGGCAGGCAGGCAGGCATTGCATGCAGCCATCACTGAGACAAGCACAACAACAAGAGCACGGAATGGCTGCGTGTGTATTTTCTGCTGTCAAAGGCAAAATAGCAGCGACGAGCCTGGACTTCATTTCGCCAAGCCACAAGAACTTCATTTGCAAGCAGCAGCAGCAGCAGCAGCGACAGCAACACAGCATAAATATCAGTCAGCAGGCACACCCACGCACACAGATTTAGACATATGCACAGACACGCGCAGCACATTTGGCAAGGATGCTCTTTATATGCATATGAGTCTGCTTGCTGCTGCTGCTCATTTTAATAATATTAATAATATTAAAAGGTAAATATCAACTGTCAGTGCAGCTGGCATTGATCTATAGCAAGGCCATCTACATGCCACACACACAGCCAGTTGTCATGGCTGCATTGGCAATCATATGAGCCGTGTGAAGAGGAACAAAAAAAAAACAAAAGCATTCCTCCTGCAGCCCCCCGCCAATTCTGCTGAAAATATGCACATTGCATCGAAGTTCACTACAAAGCGAATTCCCAGCGACTCTTGGCCGCATCACAGGCCAATCTCAAGCTTAATTCCATAGCTAGGTTGGCAAACAGCTCAGCAAATAGCACTAAAGACTAATGGACGTTCAGTTCCATCAATCTCGTAAGAATAAGCACAGCTTAAGCTACAACAATGAGCCGAGCACCTAAAGCTTGAGGCGGCTGAGCCGAATTTCGTGTAATTGATTGAAATCACATTTATTAAGTCTCAAGCGTAGCTTCAGCTTAGTAAAGTGCTTTAAATAGATGTAAGCATTTGCCTGCTCTTCACTTTTCTGGGCATTTTGCTATTTTTGAGCTCAGTATCTTAGAAATATTTCAAATATGATTGAAATCGTCCACAAGCTCAACGCCTTTTCAATGTTTTATTTGGTGCAAATTGCTTGCAATTGGCAATTAACTACTTTAGCCTCTTCTGAAGTCAATTTGTGAGCCCGATAACTTGGCGCAGCTTATTATGTTCTTAGCATTACTTAATGTGCCCTTAGCGCAGTTAAACATCATGACATATTGGCCCTTGCGCTGCGAACTGTGGCCTGAGCGCTGCTTGGGCCATAACTGAAAACAATTTGCTTAATTGAATTTATGAAATATACTCACAAATACGCGTGCCTCCTGCCACGCCCACTTCGCCCCCTCCCCCAATGACGCCGAGTTAAAGCGGGCAGCAAAATGGCGCTATGCAAACGTGCTATTAAACACTTAAAGGCACTTAAATGGTGTAAGTGGGAAACACGGCGGAGAGAAGGAAAGCGAGCCGGGAGGTGAGAGCAGGGCAAACAGCGGTTTGGCGGGTTTCGGCGAGCTTTGGCGGTTTCGGCGGTTTCGCTGGCCTGTTGTTGGCATAAAACCACCAAAGCACAAACTGTCAATCATGAGCATCTAAACATGGAATGCGAACGAAAACAATTAAGCATGATTACAGCAAGTGTAATAGCAACGGCAACAGCAACAGCAACAGGAACAGCAGGAGCAACAACAATGGCAGCCAACAATTAGATGTTTATGTAAATTATATACACGAAACTGACAGCAGCGAGGACAATGAAAGGAGTGCGAGACGCTGCCAAAATCAGGCAGGAGACAGATGATGAGCACTGGGCCGTCATTTGCATAAGTTGGGCCAGGGACATCGAGCAGCGAGGCAGGCCGCAACAGCAATCGCAGCGCCAGTAATTAGTGGCAATTACAACAACTGCAACAACAACAACAGCTATCGGTATGAGCATTGCTCATCAAATACAAAAGCGCAAATAGCAATAAATTTCACGCCAGAGCTTGGCATTAACTAATTAATTGTGTTAAGCAAGCCGCAAGAGCTACAAACAAACAAACAAACCAAAACAATGCGACAAACGCAAGGAACGCAGCAGTTGAACGACTGCAGGACGGCATGGACAGACCACAGTCAAATGGCCAACTGGCCAAATGGCCAAATAGCCGCATGGCAATATAATCAAGGACAAAGGACACAGCTGCACAGCTGGAACAGAGGCGGGTAGAGCATAGCCGACACAATCAAGAAGCACAACCGCAAATTGTCTGTCAATTGGTTGGCCATTTAAATTTATCAAAATGCCCTGCCGGCCTGCCCCACCTCCTCAAATTGCCGTCACAGTTGAAATTAATTCAGGAATGTTTATGTGTAAAGAAAAAATCGCGTGAAGGAATCATAAATCGAATCGATTTGTCAGCAATTGGCCAGCGAAAATAATAGTCTTAACATATTGAAGGAAACACCTAAGAGTGGAGTGAGTGGAGAGAGTGGTCGACCAGTAGATACACTGCCAAAAGCTAGCTAAAACTGAGATAGGTAAGTGAGCGCCTGAGAGCTGTTGTAAAAATATTATCCAAGTGAGTTTGCGTCTTCTCATTCGTAGCTTGTGTCCGTTTGCTCTTACTGTGAGGAAGCGAGACAACGATAGCTGTTACTGAACGCAGTCTCGGGAGTTGCTGAGTGAGAGCAAGATGGCTGGCTACCTAGACTCTTCGCACAGGGTGGCTATGATTTCGTTGGACGAATAGCACGCTGCTTTAAATGAGCAGTCTGAACAAGTTCATGGCGACAGACATCAAATTACTAAATAAGAATGGAATGCTATAAAATTAATACAACCCCTTCAAATATATATCTGTATATTTTGCATGCTTGCCAATAAGCAAATTAGCAGGGGTTAACAACAAATGTAAGCAGGCTGTCATCGGCAGACGTCGCTATCGACTGCATATATTCGCCTTGCTGCTCTAGCTAAGCTGTGTGAAGAGTAAAGCTAGTGTTCACCTTCTTGTGTGATTGGTACAACTAAAACATCTATATAGATAACATATATATATATATATATATATATATATATATATATATATATATATATATATATATATTTATATATATATAAATATAAACCAAAGATACCAAGCATAAATTCTGAATAATTATTTTTTTTCCTATCATAAAATAGTTTATTTCAAAGTCTGAAATATGCAAGCCTTTATATACATATTTGTATCAAATGCAGACATAGCTTCGATTGTTGCTATTATGTCGGTTTTATTTGTTGCTTAGTGACTTTCATTAGACAAATATTTCCTGTTGTCTTAAGTAATTTAAATTGAGAAATATTAAATTGATTTATTTGCTGTTTGCCAGGCTCACAATCAAGATCCTTGTATGGAAATAGAAACATGGCACGTGCAGACAACCTGACAATATGGAGCAGAGTGAACAGGATTCTCATGTTTCTAATCTATATTTTTGAATCTTTTTCACTTCTCACTGATTTATGTGGCTTAAACGCCAATGTCATGAGCCCAAATAGATGGCCAACAACTGACACAAAATAAATAGTTGGGAATTCGATTGGAAGTGGGCAAGAGTGGAATTTATGGCCAAGGCATCGGAGTTGACTTAAGCGATTGTTTGACTTTCAATTTGCAGCAACTGGGCCAATTAATACGGGCCGGTATTGCCGATGTTGTGGCATAATAATAAAATCAAATAGGAAAGGCTAAAAATGCACTTCTGAAATTTAATATTGTCAAGATCTTGAGTTTTGTCCGGCCGACTAAGCCGAACAACTTCCAGCAATTAAGATATGAGAGAGGAAAGCGTAAAACGGAAAGCCGAAAACGAAACAGAGACAACAAAAGGACTGGCTGCTAGTCAGAGCCGTACTCAATTGTTTACTGCTATGAGATAGGGGCTTATGCATTACATGCCACTCGGTTGCCATACGGCCACACGGCCACACAGCATGAGAATTTTGCAATTTTAATTTGTACAAAGTGCACACGCACCCAAAATGTACACACGACACGGCATACCGGGACAGCTGCACACGCTCCATCAGTCAGTTAGACACGCACACACACACATAGAGCAACTCTCTCTCTCTCACACACACACTTATGCATATGAAGCAGTCATGCATAAAATTCTTTGATTTTTGCCGTTTAGTCGAGCTCAGTTGAGCTTCGCATGAAAATGTCTGCAGCTGCAGGCGACCATCAGCAAATGGATGGCAGAAATGGTACGAGCTCCATAAAGCTGTTGCTCTGCCCCTGACAATAGTTAAATATGATATACACTCTGCTGCCACTAATTGTTGTGCATTATGCACGAGCATTATATCATTTAAATGCCGCGCCCACATGTCGTATGCTTAATGCGTGGTCATAAAAATGCGTCAGCGTCGCGTCTGCGTGGCCCATCAAAAACTTAAATAGCCAAATGCTGCTGAGCGACGCCAGCTGCCTACCTGTAAAACTTTGGCAATTAAAATGAAGGCTGCCTAAAGCAGCAGCAGCAACAACAGCTGCCTTAGTACCCCCAGCCCTTGAGCAATCAGGCAGCAGCTTTACTCACCTCATACCACCCCACCCCAACTCACCTCACTTCAGCTAGTCTAGTTTTAGCCAGTTGGTCAACTGGTCAATTGGTCAACTGTAGAGTGGCTCTACTGCTTGGCATTTGCCATTTCATGTACTTATTTGAGCAGCTGATGAATTTGCACTGAGCTCGACAAATAAACCAGAAAAAAAGCCAAAGAAAAAACTAAAGCTAAACAGAAACAGCTAAAAACAAGTACGTTTTTGCAAATCGATGTTGACGGACGAATGCTGTGCCCTGTAGTCAAAAAATATATATATATATATATATATATATATATATATATATATTTGTATCAAATTGGCTTCGATATTAATCGATCTTATGAAAATATATTTCTTTACAGTATTTATATATATATTTATTTTGATTTATTTCAGTGATTTCGCTGGACTGTTCCGCCTTTTATTTAAAAAAAAAGACTACGTATATAAAAGACAGCTAACATTAATAGAGAACTATCGGAATTAGGGAAAAGCAAGCGCCAAAGACGACTCAAACTTCACCAAGACAATGCCAGGGAGCCCTGAAGCACTTCACCTTACGGCACCGAAAAATATCTCTTTGTGCCCAAACATTAAAAATAAAACGCCTAAAACAGCTGTTGAAGCCTTTAAACAGCTCGTTTTGTAGGTATTCACAGCTCAGAGTGTCAGAAGTTCTTTGTAAATTGACTCAAGCGAATGCCAAAGTTTATTGACTTCCGAGTGGAATGTTTTGGATAAAGCCATTCACTCTAATTCGATGTACGCACATTAGCACAAACTACCCTGCCGGGGCGTTGGCCTGCTGGGTATACGAGTAGAGTTCGCTTTGTATCATTAGCAGTTGGCCAGCGGATAGAGTTGTGGGCTGGGCTGGGTTGGTTGGCTCTGAGTGCAGCGCCGAGCACGGCTAAAGTGTCAATTTTCTTGCTGATTTCTCTGGCCCTGCTCGCAGAATTTATGAAGCAGTCCAAGGAAAAAGGCACAGCGCGCGCCACCCAACAGCATACAGCAGACGAGACGGAACAGGAGACTAACAAAACGCCATTATTTTTGCGTTCGATCAAACACAAGTCGAAAGATTTATGCGACCTTCGTGAGTGAGTGTGTGTGCGGGCCTTTGTGTGCGTGTCTGAGCTCTTAGCCTAAAAGGCAGAAAGAACTACAAATGTTGGGCACGGCACGCGGCAGCCGCACAAACACACAAAACGCACTGCAAATGACATAGAACACGGGACAGAGGACAGAGAACAGAGGACAACAAGACAGAAGACTGGGCACTGGGCACTGCGCACTGCCCACATTCATTCATTCATTTCATGTCGTCGTCGTCGACGTCGTCATTGTCGTCCTCACAATGAATTTATGCACATGCGTCTCTCGGAAGCAACTATAAGTGTGTCTGACTGGGCGTGTGAGTCTGTGTGTATTTACGTGCTTCTGAGCTTCTTGTGAGTTTTCTTGTTTTTTCACACAAAAGTCACACAAATTGGTAGCAGCATGCAAAAAGTAAGCAGGCGCACAGAGGGCTTGGCTAACCGACAGCCCACACACAAGGACTTGCTTTGTGTCATAATTATCGATATGCTGCCATCAAAGCCAGGCACAACTGGACTCTGCCCACAATCAGATCACCGCACTGCAGCTCAAAATTCAACTCAAACTGACATTTTCAACTGTCGATTTCTAGCTTAGAGCAATCAAATAACTGCTGAGTGTTAAGCATCCAAATTAAAGCCAACTTCACTTGAAGACTTAGCCAAGTTCCAGTGGTAATAGTAAAACATATATATACTAAATATTTAAACATATTTTGCTTTAATTTGCCTCTGAAAAGCTTCACAGAATGCAACCTCAAACTGAAGCTGAACTTTGTCATATTAAAATCTTTGGCTCGTAGTCCCCTGACTGGCCTAAACAGATTAACTGACTATAGTTTATTGTTAAAGTTGATATTACTATATAGTAAATGATGCAGGTTTTGTCTTTGAACTCATCTCATGCAATTTTCAACAAGATAACACTCGAGGAGTAAGGTCGTTTGTTACCCGTGCAGTGCCCATTATTGAATTCATTTTTCTTCTTCTTGTGATAAGTCAACTAGTCAAACTAACTGAAGATTAAATTCGAAAAATAAGTTGATTTTCTTATAATAAATTTCTTATTTCAATTGCGAACCAGAAAATAGTGCCCCAAGAAGCCAATTTTTTAAATTTCTCACATTTTTATTCATATATTATACCTGAACAATCATTGACTGTCCAAGGTGTATTTTGTATATAAAAGGTTTAAAACAAATTTGCATGCAAGTGCGAGTGCGTCTAAACTATTGGCCTGCAGTGTAGAATACCTTATGTGGTCGGATGATGCCTCCTCATATCTGTGCCATACATTCACAAAAAACTTCAGGGAACTTGAAATTGTCATATTCTGTCAGATGTGATAGACCCAACTATCAGAAAGAGAGAATGATAGAGGGTAAGAGAGAGGCAGAGAGTTAATGAAAAGCCGTCATGATTTGAACTGTTTTATGAACTTGACGCCCCAGCCAGCTTCTTCTTCCCTGATTGTCCTGCATATGCACACAGGTTTACACTTGTCTGCCGGGTCAAGTTACATTCGCATCGACTGCAGCCAAGGCATGACAATTTTATTACTTAGAGCAGGTTATTGAACTGTTGTGCCCTGAGCCGATTGACAAAGGTAATTCAGGGTATTTTGGTTTTATCAATATGTCTGTAACAGGCAGCGGGAGCCACACCCCTTAAGGCTTTGTAAGCCGCCTCGAAAGCAACAAATGTATACCATACGCTGGTTTTTTCGATAACTCATTCATATTATCGATAAAAATCGATGACATCACCTCGTGCTTTAAGCGTAGCTTGAATTATCCAATTTAATATGGGGGCTTCTGTAATAGACATTTTGCATATCTTGAATTTTAGATACCTCATACCAGCACTTCGCCGTGTTCAGAGTATCTCCTAGTCGAGCAGTCCCGACTAGAGCACTCACACTTGCTTTGCTTTTGACAAGTTTTCATGCTTGCACTAAAAATACCTTTCTATTGGCTCACAACATGCGTACACTGAGTAAAGCATTCGCTCATGTGAATGTTATACGAAACAGGAGCAGGAATTGCTATGAATTGGCTCACTTTGTGCTACCTTATATGTTTGACACTTGATGGTAACAGGATTAGGGCATACAATAAAAGCCACTTATTTGGCTGAATTGGCCAGCAGGAAGGCGACAGTGGCAGCAAACGGATAACTCATTTAATCTATGATATACTATACATATATATATATATATATATGTATATATATATATATATACGAAATACCAAAGTGAAATGGAATACAATCATTAATTCCGCTTTGCCGTTGGCAAAATCCAATGGAAGACAGCAGCCTCAGCCTCAGTCTCAACCTCAGCCTTGTCTTGACTTGATGTGGCTGAGGCTGCCCGCTGGGCGGCCGAGCCAGTTACTTATGTAGTTCGTGGGGCATTGGGCGGGCAGAGCGGCGCTTGTTAGGGCATTAAATGAGCAACTCATTTACAAACTCAAACAGCGCTCATAAATTCAACTGAATATCATGAACACAATGTAAATTTAAAGTTCAAATCGCATTAATCATTTTTCGCAAACTGTGAAAAGGGTGCCGGAGCAGTAGCTGGAGACAGGGCCCAGCCACAGCCACAGCCGAGCCGTAGTCGAGTCTAGTCGAGTCGAGTCGAGTGACACCCGCTTTCCGCACTGCTGCCTAATGTGTATGTGGGTGGATTGCTAAGCAGGCAGCCCGGGCAGCCGTAGCACCAGCAGGCTCTAAGAACATCGAGACAAGACACTTGGAGACAATTTTAACATTTCCCAGAGCAGAGCATAGCATAGCGAGGGCGCAAAACCGGTAGCAGGCAACCGACAACGGATTTGATTATAAAGCTACAGTCCAAAGACAAGAGTGCAACTGTTGAAATGCCCTCTGACTCCGCTGGCGCCTCTGACTGCTGACTGCTGCCTGGTGCGTTGTTGGCCTTTGCGGTTGCCGTTGAACGTTGGGCGCGTTGCAGAAACTTTTCGTGCCCACTAAGACACGAACTTTGTTTGGTTAGCGCTGGGGCCGGGCCGGGCCGGGCCAGGCAAGTTTCATTTGGGTATCGTAGCGAGTGGCTCTATGCACTTCAACTTGCATTAATCATCAACTTGTTTGGACCACTGACTTCCACTGACTTTTATTGACTGCGGCCCCGGCACCCGATACCCGACACCCCCAGCGGCGGCGCCCCACCTTTTGTCTGGCCCACCTGCTCACCTGTTTGGCTAACGCGCGTCTAATAGACTGCAGTTCACTTGGCCGAGCTTTATAAATTATTAGCAGCTAACTGACTTTGCATGGTCACTGCATGTGGTTTTCCGCATCATACGCACAAAATCTGTAGCCGCATGTGTGTGTCTCTGTGTGTGTGTGTCTCAGTGTGTGTGTGTGTGTCTGTGCAGTTCATAAATGAGACCGCAAGGGTCAGGCTAAGTGCTCGCCACACAATTTCACCAGTCGATTCGCTTAATGAGCAAAATATACTGCGTGCTTTCAAAGATAAAATGGCATTAAGTATACGCAGCGTGCAACAACGTTTTAAGTAAATCAACTGAACACGAATGAATTCATACCAATATTTATTTTAATTACGTGTTTTACTATTGCAAATATAATTAAATGTATTGAAATTCCTCTTGAAAACTAAAATTCATTTTAATGTAATAAAAGTTAAATTAAAAAATAAATTAAGAATTCGCTTTAAGACTCAAACTAATTTTAATATAATTAATACACACAAATATATATACATATATAAATATATAATTTCATACACGGCTCAAGTCATAAATAAAACACTTATATATATACAAGCATTCAATATTACGTATACGCACACCGCATATCAAGTATACGCACAATAAATGCTTAATCAATTGCGCAGCCTTAAAAAAGTATGAATAGATGTTAATTCAATTAAAAATTAATCTAATGAAAATAATTGACAAAAAATATATATAATAGTAGATATACATATATATATATATATATATATATATACGATATGTTCCACAGAACGTGGGCAGCTATTTATAAGAGGCTTTTCAGCTGCTCTGACAATGGCAAGCTTTAATTTCATTTGGGCAATTTCAGCTGTTCCGCTTGCCTGCTCTAATGAAGTGCAAATTACACAAAGCCACAGAAAATGCCACGCCAAAAATGAAAAAAAAAAAAAACAACAGCAATTAAAAACTTTGCAGTCGAAGCCAACCGACTGCATAATGCCTGCTCAGCTATCAAAAGGAACAAAATTCGTTTTAAAGCAAAGATTTTAGCGGTAAAAGCCAATTGAGGCAGTATTCCAGCTAGCTCTGGCTCTAAAGCTCAAAGATTTTGGCTACCTGTTAGCTCAGCTTTAGAATCTTAACATTTGTGAAAAAGTTTTTTTTTTAAGTTGTACAAGCTGAAAATATAATAAAATAAAGAAATACATTTTTCATGGCTTGATTAGATAGTAAATTATATGACATTTATACTTAAGTCGCAATCTGAAACACTAATTTTCATCAATCATCACATGCAAGAGCATCATCGTTTTTTAAGACATATGAATGAATGAATGACCAGTGGTTCCGAGAGCACTTTTATTTAGCTATCATGGTGTTTCGACTAAAGCTTTTAAGCTAATCCCACTCATAATGCGACATATTTGCTTATTTGCTTATCCACTCAACCCATCCAAAAGTGGACTCCCTCCGTATGGACGCAGCGTACGAACAGAACTATTATTTTGATAAATAATATCAACAATGTGCAAATTTTTACTTAGTTTAAATCTATTTATAACAAAATGTCAAGCAGAACGCCATAAAAAACAACTATCAACCTTTAAATGAGTTATTAAATAAAGCAATGCTGTTAGCTCTGAGTTGTAAAGCTCTACAAAGGACACCCTCTAACAATGATATTCATAAATTTATGTTTCAAAAGCTAATTTGCCAAGCCCCTAGGCATACGATCTAAACACCTCAACACACCTTTCCTGAGTACTCACACCAGATGCCAAGTCTCCAGCTGCCTTTCACTTGGGCAGCGCGCGAGGCCATGCAGCAAAACTAATATACTCTGCTCACGTCTTGAACAAGTATAAACAAAATAAAAAGCAATAATCGGAAAATTGAAAAAAAATTACGGTATTCTATATCTATGTAGAAATATGAATTTCTGTGTACGTTCCTATATGTATTTGAGGCTAAAGCTTCGTTACAACAAACTCAAACAAATTTTCACTTTGAGCAGGCTGCATTTTCACTGTGAAAAACTTAGCTCGAGTTTTTTTTTCAGCAACCAATTTGTGTGTTTTGTGTGTGTGTGTGTGCGTGCGTGTGTGCGTGTGTCTGCCTGTGTGTGCTTTCCTTTTGTGTGCTATGCGCCGCATGCAAATTTTCTATCTGAGTTTACACTGACGTGCGTAAAAGTTATTGTTTCAAATTTTGTACTTTCTATTGGCATTGGGTCTTGTCTGACTGCCCACCCGTTGGCCAACCGCATGTCGAAGGCATATATATATATATATATATATATATATATATATACATATATATATATATATAGGAATATCAGCGCATAACTACGTGTGCACATGTGCAAAGTGAAACAAAAAATTCAAACGGATATCAATCGCAACCAGCCGCAGCCCGTTTGGGCATGGGTCACTGAAGCAATGCTCTGCAAGTAAATTGATACTTGATTACACACATATGTATATAGCCAACATAAACAGCTTTATTAAGTGCTGTTATCAATAATCAAAACACAATTGCGCTTAGCCAAAAACGTTCGCAATCAAATCATCAACAGCATTTTCATTAATAAGCTAGAGCCAAAAATATAGAGTAATTAAAATAGCTGACGTAATAATACCCTGCATTAGTTAGCGATTGGCACTTAAACTCCAGATATCTATGATATATATAAGGATAATAATTTATAATTTCTATAAAAACTACTTATACATTTGCCCGTCAATATACCCGCTTTGCAGAACAAAGCAATGAGCATTGCATAAAAATGTTTAAAAAAATGAAAAAGGAAAAGCAAGTCAAAACACTAGACAGCAGGCCAAAAACCCTTTGAGCAGAGGCATAAAAAATTACGTACGTATCTGTGTGAGCGACTGTGTGTGTCTGTGTCTGTGTGGTAAAACAAACGAAAGATGAAACAGCAGCTGGTAAAAATTTGTTACAGCCTTTGTGTTACAGTTAGCACCAACAAAATGCTGAACCCACAGGCCACGTGGTCTAAAGCACTGGCAAACAGCTAACTGCACCAGGAACCTAACTCCGAAATAAAAAAAATAAAAACAAAACAACAACAAATACAGAGAGGGGCAGAGAGCGGCTGGTCATGGCGCCGAACTGTAAAGGAAATGCTCACAAAAGCAATGAAAATTTGATTTTATTACAGGAATTTTGATTGGTTGCACTCGCACAATGCAATGTTGCCTTAAAAAGAGCAAAGGGACACTTGGACAGGCGGCAGGCTGGAAGACAGAGAGGCAGGGAGGCAGGGAGGCAGGTGGGGGGAGCCACACAGCACAGACACAGTTAAATGCTTAATTTGTGCTGCATAAAACGCTTTCAGATTGCCTGCCAGTTGGCCATTTAATGGGCAATCAAGCAAATTAGGACGAGACGAGAGGGCGTGACAACACAAGTCTAGGCCAAAGAGAGAGAAAGGGGGCGAGAGAGAGGGTTGACGGCGAGCAGCTGTTGTTGCCAATTAAGCAGCACTTTTAATTTTAATTAGTAACCAACGAGCGGCACTTAATTAATGACTAAAACTAAAGGATAAACAAGTCGGTGGCGTCTGTCCAAATGAATTATAATGCGCGCAATAAATTATAATAATAAACATAAATCGAGTGGCCCCACAGCCGCTAATAAACATGCATTAAATTATGGTTGGGCGTGTGTATGTGTGTGTATGTGTGTGTAAGTGTGTGTGTGCGTGTGCGCGTTGTAATATATATAATTAACAGCACCCGTCCAGCCACACAATTGATAGATGCTAAGCCCAGGTCGAGGCCTCTGGCACAAATTAAAGACACACAATTTTCACTTTGCCTCTTAATGCAGCCACGCAGCAAATTAATAAGGGCCTCAAATTCAATTATGAGAGAACTTCAAGGAAATGTGTATTTATACCCAGCTGCCCATATATATATAAATATGTACAGTGAATGTCGCCAGCGAGCAAGCCCTTAACCTATTATCAGCCAGAAATACTTGGAATTTGGGGTCGTTGCGCAAATAGACTTGAGTAATTGGACTATTTCAAAGGATAGCTGCTCCCGCCCGCGCTATATCTTATGAAATTATTAATAATTTTCTAGCTATTGTATTATTTGCCAAAGCACAGCAGCAAACAACAACTTCAATCGGCAAGTTTATCATAGACAATAGACGCACTCTATTAGCCAAGGCCCATGGAAATATCCCACTAGAAAATAGGCAACATAGACAGTTTCTCATATGAGAAATTTAACATTAGCAACTATGTTAAATAAGCTTAAGCTGCAGTAAATAATTCGAATCTATGCTTGAAACTTTCAACATGTAGACGCAGCAAGTCAAACGCAGCTGCTTACAACGTGCACACGCAACACACAAAGGCATCGACATAATCCCATTGAAGTGCTTAATTAATGGACGGATTTTGAGTTTCCTTTTGTGCAATTAAAATCGAAATCAACTGTCAATAAGGCATTACACACACATACGCACACACACACAAATTTAGCTGCAAGCAGGACATTGATATGGCCTTTCTAAATCTCTCGCCAGCTGCATGCCAGTGACTCCCTGTGCATTAGCTGCTTTTGACAGCTCTGTGTTGCAGTTTTTGTGGAAAAATTGTTGACTTATCACGAGATGTGGCCCTCGTGTCCAAATTGGTAATTGCTCAAATTGCTATCTGTATTATTGGTCTGTGCAATTACGTGCGACAACATTGCGTATGCGTGATATTTGCTAAGACAAACCAATTTTATTTGTGGTGCTGAGAGGTGCTGAGGACTTGACAAAGATTTCAATGTACCAAATGGAATGCACTACGTGTATTCGTATGCAACTCAGTGATCTCTATGCTGTGCAGCCTGTGCAGTGATGAGAAGTGCAGTATTTGCATAACCGAATGACGTGCCAAAAAATGTACGTTGGTTTTCCTTGCTGTACGTTTGTGCACGAAATTGCTTATTGAATTCCAGTCTTTTGCCACTTCAAGCATAGTTGAACCAGACTGCCCCCTGAAGTGGCTGACTGCTTCCTCATTTTCTTGCCTCCACACCAGAAGCATTGGAATTCGAATAAGAGGAACTAATGGTTGGTGTACCCAAGTTGGTGTACCCATGTTGGTGTACCCATGTTGGTGTACCCATGTTGGTGTACCCATGTTGGTGTACCCATGTTGGTGTACCCATGTTGGTGTACCTATATTGGTGTACCTATATTGGTGTACCTATATTGGTGTACCTATATTGGTGTACCTATACTGGTGTACCTATATTGGTGTACCTATATTGGTGTACCTATATTGGTGTACCTATATTGGTGTACCTATATTGGTGTACCTATATTGGTGTACCTATATCGGTGTACCTATATTGGTGTACCTATATTGGTGTACCTATATTGGTGTACCCATGTTGGTGTACCCATGTTGGTGTACCCATGTTGGTGTACCCATGTTGGTGTACCCATGTTGGTGTACCCATGTTGGTGTACCCATGTTGGTGTACCCATGTTGGTGTACCCATGTTGGTGTACCCATGTTGGTGTACCCATGTTGGTGTACCCATATTGGTGTACCCATATTGGTGTACCTATATTGGTGTACCTATATTGTTGTACCTATATTGGTGTACCTATATTGGTGTACCTATATTGGTGTACGCATACTGGTGAAATGAAAAAGACAGTCTAATAAGTCAGTGCAACAACCAGGAAACTGCTAGCCTTGATGGAAGTAGGACAGATTCTAAAAGAAACGGATAATTTGCCTTTGTTGCTAATTCCTTTATATACATTCTTTTATAATATAATTCAACTTGATTTAATCTTTGGAGTTAAACGACACAACACCATCAAATTCCACATCCATCGTTGCATTGGGCGGTGGTTGATCGCCGCTCCAATCACCCTGTATCGACTTTACATAAGTGAAAAAGTCCGCTTGAGTGAATACATGCTGATAGGGATATATGAGGCGAATCTTGTGATAGGGGCACTTCGGATGATAAATCCAGCGTCGCGGATAAACCCATTGCTGGTTGATTTCAGTGCGAGGATCCATCGACTCGCCATCCAGTTCGTTCTGAAAATGTAGACTTATGTAGGTCATTGCATCGAATAGCATTTGTTTCAAATTTGGATTCCTTTGGAACTCCTGCATGACACGCTCTGTGGTGCCAATGGGCTTTGTCTCCTTCGCGGTGCCCATACTGCGTATGCTGAATAACATGGCCATTGGCATGTAAGCGAACCGCACGCACTTCATAACCGGCTCCATGTGCTCGAGACGGCTCTTCGACCTGCTTAGCCATAGGAGGGCCGCAAAGAACACTTCGACCTCGCAGTTAACGCCGATTGAATCGCGTTCGAGAAGACTCAAAATGTTGCTAAGCTTCAGGTCGACGAATTCATCACTGCCCACGAGGGCCAAGAAGTAGCCACGCACGCGACTCAGCAACACCTCACGGACATCTTGCAGCAACGGCATTTGCTCAGCCTCCAAAAATAAATGAAATGCGGTTTTCTCGCGTACGTGCCCCTGGGAGAGTAGCTCCCAGCAATCGGCCTGCAAGAGATCAAACTGCAGGTGTCTAGCGCCCTGCAGCACTTTAACGGCGTCGGCCAGCTTGATGGGCGTGTGAAAGCGCAGCCAGTCATAGATGATCTCAAAGGCCGATGGAGGAACGTCCGTCTCCTTGAACTCAAAGTGCTCCTCGTGCCAATCCCTGTTGGCGAACCAGGGTGAGTTCACCTTCAACAAAGTGGATATGCAGTCGAAGTAGCGATTTCCAATGTTAATGCGCATATTGGCGCCCAAATTGCCCTTCAGCCTATTATTTAGCAGCTCCTCAATCGACGGTTTTCTTGGCACATTCAAAATGTAGTTGGGCTTTTTTTGAACGGTGACGTACGAGAAAAACGATCGTTCATGGATCCTGGTATTTGACGACATGCTGCCTACATATTCGGCATCTGTGAAAGTCTTCCAGATATTTGAGGAGCATTCCCTTGGCGTTGAACAGTTTTCATCCGAAAAGCTCTCGTAAGTTTTGAAGTCTCCAAAATCACTCATACTTTCATATATGTCGGACAACTCGGCCATACTTCTAGTATACTCTTCGGGCAGCTCTTCGAGAATATCTTCCGTTATGTATTCGGCGACGTAATCAGTTAAGTGCTCACTAGTTTCATCTTTAAGACTCTCAACAAGATCAGTGATCACGCGATCGGCCACGCATTCCATTAACTGTTCGGCAAATGGCTTCGAGTTATCTCGATCATCTAGCCATAACATTTCACTTTCACAGTTAGAGGTTGATTGCAAAAGCTCAGACTCCAAATAATCGCTGTATCTTTCCGTCTCATCGCCCAGCAATGAATTCACTTGACGCATCATTCGCAGTCCCGATAAACTCAAGACCTTGTGCAAAATCTCATTATCCGTTATGAATGCCGTCACGAATTCTATAATATAGTCAACTTTATGGTCGATTTGACCGCTCTTCACGCTCTTAACTGCAACTTCAACGACATCGTCGAGAATAATCTCAGTTATATGTCTGGCCAGCTCGTGAACGGTTCTTACACTTTTCTTCTCTACTACACTGCCCACTATGTCTGCTAGCACCACCCGTATTACATTTTCTACGACATACTTGACCGTCTCAAACTTCTTATCGCCATCGGGTAGAGAAACGCTACTTGCGCGATGACTATGCTGGCCTTCTAAAGTTTCGGAATGGTTTCATCTCGTATACACTGACTTTAATGTCCACTTACCTGTGCTGCCACTCATATTTGCTTCCACATCCTTTTCAGCGTTGATCCTGCCTACTGTGTCCTCGAGTAGGGCGTCGGCAATATAACTCTCTATATACGTCATGCAATCTTTAACTATTTTCGTGATGTCTTCATCGCTATTAGTGTTTCTAGCATCAGTTTCAGTTTCTGTCGAGTCGTCCTCATCAGCATCAGTCTCATTTCCTGATTCCTCTTCAGACATCTTCCCGTTGCTTTTGTCTCCTCTCTCTCAAAGTGAATATTAATTGTTTTTTCACCTTTTTTAATAATAATATTTTTCAGTTGCTCAGTTGTTAACAAGTTGAAATATTTAATGTAACTAAATTTTGATGAACTGTATTCCTACTGCCTCATATAACCTTGCTGTCCAGGCCTACTCGTTTTATGATTATATAGGTAGATCTTACTATACAAACATATATACAAGTATATATGTGTTTGACGAATTGCCAAGCCAGAGTAATATCAGGTTCATTAACTACTTTCAATAAGAGATAATCATGATTCTATATCTATCTATATATATACATATACAGGTCATGATTCTATATATATATCTGTTTATGTATATGTAATTATATAGAAATATAGTCATGATTAAAAGGAGTATATTTGAATGTTTTCAATGTGCCCTTCTATGCAATTCTCATAAATTTCATCCTTAAAAGCATATATAATCAATAAAAACTATCTGCTCTTCTATGCAATTCTCATGAGCGTATATACCTTTTTATACGTTTTCAATGTGCTCTTCTATGCAATTCTCATAAATGCCTATTCAATCATATATCCGACTCAATCATATATATAATATATTTACACAAATAGAGTATATACATATAGAATCAAGAAACCCGAAGTGCTCTTCTATGCACTTCTCATAAATGTACATGCACCTTTTTGCTCAAGTTGTTTCTTCAACTTTATTTCGCTCTTATGCAATTTATTCATCATGCTTTGACCTACTTTAACTAGGCACAAAGACAATTCCGAGCCATATGTCAAGGGTATTAACAATTCCTCAAGCCGAGGCGCCTTTTTTTTCGCTGTGATGCCATCATTCTCGCCTTTTCAATGTACTTTTTGCGTCCCTTGGCTCGTCTACGTTTTTGTGTCAAGTTTGCCTGTTGCGCTGCCAGCTTGGCACAATTCTCCCCCTTTTGGCGCTAAATTATAACCGATGTTGTCGCTGTTGTTGTTGCTGTTGCTGCTGCTGCTGGCTGTGCTGTTGCCTTCTTAGTTGGACTGCATTGTGCGAGGGCTATTGTCTGGTGCATGTCTGGGCGGCAACGGCGTCCAAAACAATTGCATGGCTTTAATTAAAAAGTTAAATTTGTGCCACTGCCGGCCTATAAAAATTGCACAAAACAGCAACTTCTGGCCAAGTGCCGGAGACCGAGTGAGTGCGATGTAAACAGTACCAAAATGTCGCATGCTGGCAGAGCCAAAGACTTAAGCTGCCCAGCTGCCCAGCTGCTGGCTTGCAGCTTGAAGCTTGTTTCGAACGTTGCTGTGCTGTAAACCGAAGACACAGTTTTGCTGCTGCTGCTGCTGCTGTCATTTAACAGCGTCTTTAACGTTCTCTTATCAACAGCATCCCCATCGACATTAACATCAGCACAATGCGGCATTCTCTTTTGTTGGCCAATAACATTTCTGATGCCTGCGGCAAATTATATTACATTAAAGCAAACAGCTACAAGGACATAGCTTGCTCCCTCCCTCTACCCCTCCCCAACAACGTCCACTTGTAAATTTTAATTGAATAATGACTAAACGCGAAAACTTCTTCTTCAGAGTGCATTACATTGTCTTCCCATTTATATGTTTAGAGCCACCCACGCCTCACGGCCCGCGGCCTGTCAATCACATCCATTTTAAATGTGCCTTATTACTTGTTTGTTTATTTTTTGCTCCTCACATTCTACATTTCGGATTTGCTTTTGTTTGTTTGTGTTGTTGCGTCAGGCCATTTCCAAATATTTCGTAACTTGTCTGCAGCCAAAGATTGAAGGGAATCGCATAATCTGCGTGGCTAATCGCCAAATGTTTTGCGGTCGCAACTCACTGCCATGCTCATGCTTCCTCTATCCATCGGTCTCCCTCTCCGTCCGTCTGTGTCTCTAGCTCTCTTTGGCATAGCTTTATACATCCACGTCTAATTGGCATTAGCCTGACGTTTGCCGCCGGCGGCCGAAACTTTTCAACGGCAGCGACGGCAACGACGGCTTTTGACGTTTTAAATAAAATTAACACTGAAATTATTTTAGTGCGCGCCAATTTTAAGCCGATTATGCCTTTGGCTCAGCACGATTTCCATTTGGCAGCGACAACTTCTGCCACAGCGCGTCGACTGCTCGCCACATAACCAGCTCGAATCGAAATTGGCTTAGTCCAAGCGATCACAAAATCACAATTTCAATCAGCCTCCAGCTATACCTTTCTACTCTTTACCTTTCTTAATTGCTAATTTACATATACTTAGCGCCAGTTCACTTTAGCCTGGCTCTGGCTGGCAAAGCAACAACAAGCGCAGCTCACAAATCAAATAACATTAGAAAAGAAAACTTGAGAGGCTGCCAAAAAGCCACAGGGATGAGCCTTTCAGCAACAAAAGCTGAGCATGCACGACGCTCAGCTACTCTATAATACGTGAGACTCTCAGCAGTGTCAAAGCTGTGCAGTTGGCATATGATGAGATCTACACTTGATCTTCGCTTATAGTGCTGTTGACCTGGCTCTAACTGATATACACTAGTTGAGGGCAGCAAGAGTAGTCGTACATTAGCTGCTCAGTTCCCTAGCCGCTCATGTATGGGGCTTATGTTTGCATTTAAAAAGTCGTCAACAGACAATGGGCCCAATCAGCCTGTCCCCTGCCCGCTGCTTCCTGTACGCCTCCATGTACGCCCTTTGCCCCTCTGGCAACTGTCATTTTGTATTCCCCTAACATGAGAAGGGCACCGAGACCCTGTGCAAATTAAACGCTTAACTAACCATTAAACAAAGTTTTGCTTGTAGCTCTGCGGTTTCCGTTTCTCTTGTTCTTGTTGCTGTTGTTGTTGTTGGGCTTTTGCTTTTGTATTGTTGTATTTTGCTTTGCTGTTCTTGAAGCTTGTTATTTTTAATTAAGCAAATTTTCGCCACAAATATAAGAAAGCAAGCATCACACTTAAAAATGAACGCACGCACACACCAATACAATTACAAGTCTAAACTAAATACATATGTGTGTGTGTGTGAATGCGGTTATTTGATTAAATAAGGTCGCCGCTCTGCATGTTGTAACACAGCAAATTGTTGATTAAAAATATTTGATGCCTGCCGTTGTACATAAGCGTGTGCCTACGTCTGTGTGTGTGTGTCTCTAGTTTGTACGTATGTATTAATATAATTTGCAGCTTATTCATAGGCTGCAGCCACAATGCACAACTAATGAAACAAAATGTCCTTAGCGAGAGTGCAAAAAGCGCATGCAAAGAAAACCTGCTCAAGCACATGACCACACACACATACATATGCATGAGCATATATGTGTGTACACATACATACATATGTGCATATATGTGTGTACATGCATGCATGCACTCATACATCTATCGTATGCCGTCCATTGAATTACCTTACAACACGCTGGATAAGATGAATGCAAATATATATATATATATATATATATATATATATATGTATATTAATATACAAAGATACATACATACAATCAGTCATACCCACTTGTACATAGGTAGAGAGTATCTTACATACATACATACATATTATTCACATGCAGATTTCATTTCTAATACGATGGCTTCTAGAACTAAGACCTAAGTATACTTATATATATGAGTACATATATATATTTATATATATGTATATATAAATATATTTTGCCTAAGCATATTACATATACATACATCTCAGACTTCAATTAGAAAATCGAAAGATTAGTTTCTGCTGGCATATGGCTTGGCATATTTAACACTTTTATGGGTGCCCATATTTTGAGACAAATTTATAATATACTCAGCAAGGGTATAACATCACGCACTCACACACGCACACAAGGTAATGCTATAAAATGTAAAGCAAACAGGCGGGCAGCTGTTGATAACGGGGAGGGGCAAAGGCTTTGCGGTTGAAAGTTGCGTGCGTTTTTGTTGCCTACTTTTAGGCTGAGCCGCACATTACTTGCGCCTGAAGTTCTGCGTGTGTGCGTGTGTGTGTGTATGTGTATGCCCAACTCTAACTAGAAGCCGTTTCAACGGCTTGTTTATCTAGTTGTACATTTATTTGGCTAACTGCCTTCAACCACAAACTGTTTGCCCGCCCCCCGCTTTACTAACGCCCAGTCTTAACTTTAACACACCAGCTCTCGCTCTCGCTCTCGCTCTCCCTCTCTCTATCTTTCTCTTTCGGTCGCACACACACACATTTTTATTTAGCAACAGCACATTTGACGCTTTGGCAATTTACGTAAAATTTTACGAGGCTCCATTGTAAAATTTGCCATGCACATTTTATGGCTTTGCTGGTCAAAACATTTCAACCTGCACCATAAAAATAAAACCGAACCAAACAAATCGCTTTATATAAATAAATAAATAGAACGAGCCTGCGGGCGGCAACATCAATAACAATGCCAGCAATTGCAAAAACAATTGCGATAATAAAAACAACAAATGTTAACTGTCTTTTCATATGCATAAAACTCTCATGAAATATTTAAAATATTCGCAAATGCGCACCGGCAATTGAAATAGATTATTATAATAATATTTGCCTATCGCAAGCAGATATAAAGTGGCCAAACAAGACCAGCCGGGAATCAATCAATCTTGATATTTGTGCTATAATTCTGTTATCCTGTTTTCGTATTATCCTGTTCTACTCTAGTCTTTATATCATGTGATCTCGTTATCCTGTTATTCTGTTATACCGTCATACAGTTATCCTGCTCTCCTGTTATCCTACTAGCCTTTTTCCCCATTATCCTGTTATCCGCTTGTGGCTATATCCTGCTATCTTGTTATCTTGTTATTCTGTGAGACCGCTTTCAGTTGAGCCTTTAGTTCCATATGAAGGGAGATATGGAATGAACTAAATTACAGGGTATATATAATACGAATTTGACATTACTACTTACATTTCATTTGACATCGAATTATTAGAAATTTTTTGAAATTTTCTTAAAGTCCGCATTATGTTTTGGGCGCATCAGAAAGTCACATTAGTTGGACATTTTAATGATTGTGGCTTGCGTCCAAAAGTATGCCACATTGCATTCGCCAATCGGCTGGGCAGTGGAATCCATTTTCAATAAACATACGACGAGCCGTTGCCTGTCTATCTGCGACTCCAAAGCCATTTGCTCATGTTGTTGTTGCTGCAGGAGCTCAAAAACAATCAAATATGGAAATTTCGGACCAACCAAAGCAGCTTGAAAGTGGGTAGGCTATGGTTTTATGGCACACACAAACACACACACACACAAGTAATCCACATATGTCGGCACATGTCGTCTGTCCGTAGCGCTGGCTGGCTGGCTGGCTGGCTGTCGCCGCTGTCGCTGGCATATCCGACTGCGACCAGTCGCCCCGCCAGTTGCATATTTCTGGCAAATTCCAATGGCAAGATAACTATTTTCGATTGCGCATTTCTGTTCGTTGAGGCGGAAATATTTCAATTGTGACGCTGACTTGTAATTTTTCATGAACACGAACAGAGAAAAAGGGTGCAGTGTGTGTGTGTGCGTGTGAGTGTGTGGTGAAAGCGTGCCGGGGAAATTGAGGGGAAAAGCGTTCTAGGCAACTGACACTCTCAATGCACAAACACACACACTCACACGTAGCAATTGTTGTAGTTGGCTTTATTTTTTTGGCTCATCACTGCAAGTGTATTTACAGAGCGCTTTTGTGTGTGCCGCACACACACTCACACACGCACACTTAAACACGCACAGGAACAAATGCAGTAAACCACAAATGTTTGTTACTCCATTACGTTTGTTACAGTCTGCGTGTGTGTAGCCTTTTGGCCAGTATATTTACTATATATATATATATATATATATATAGAGTATGGGTCTACATTCACAAACCAACCCCCCCTCCCCCACGCTGTGCACAAGTTCTGTCTGCGCAACTTTTGCCCCGATTTTCGTATTTTAACCCAAATTTTAAGCGCATTCCAACAAGGTTTAACTGCCTTTAGTTACTGTGTGTGAGAACTGTATCGGCTTTGTGGCTTCAATGCGTGCCACTGTTTTGCCTTGCCATTTACCTTTGCAGTTGAACTTCAAATAATGCAATTTCCTGCAAATACCAGCAGTGCGCCTGCCTGACCTTCTCAACTCTTACTGTTTTAAATATTCCGCAGCTCAAGTCTAGCTTCCCCTTTGGGAACAGCCATCATCGGCCTCTTCCAGCTCCCAATGCTGTTCAAGTTTTTGACGTTTACTTGTCTGCTTGGGCTGGGTATTTTGCCCGCAGTTGGCCTCAGATGTTAATCGATAGACAATTTCCTGCCGGGCGGCTGTCCATATTCCAATGTTCTCCTGCACTCACAATGCTTAAACAATGTCGACAACTATTCGTTCTCAGGTATTGCCGAATGGCCAGTTAAGCAAATAACTGGATAACAACCGGAAATGCAGATTCTTCTGCGCTACAAGCTCAAATTTTCAGCGATTGAAGTAAGAATTAATTTGGATATCAGGGCTTAAGCAGAAGAAGGCGTGGCAGCTGCCATATGGTATCTATCTTCGATCTAGCTAGATCTCCTGTCCCTTCGAAAGCCACAAAAGCTAGAGACTGTAGACGAGCTTATTCCTTCCATTCCATTTGCTTCTTATCGATAATAATCGATCAATTGATTTCCATTTAACTGTGTTTTGTGAGTAGAATGCAGCTTAAGGTATTTCGTAGCCAGCTGCTGACAACTACAGCAATATTATTTATATAATTAACAACTCTCCGACTGCAAAGTAATTCACATATTGTTTTATTGCGACTACATTTATGACACTTAGGACAACAATAATTACGTTTAGGATAGCTACATATCGTATAACTATAATCATCACATATATGGCACAAATGTTTGGTAGTATATGTATATATATATATATAGTTATATATATATAAAGTTAAAATATTTAGGCATATATTGCTCGACTTAGCCTAGTACAGAGTAGTTTAGGATTGTACAGCTTGTGAATTTGATAAAAAAAAAGAATTAGAGACGATATATCTAATGTATATATAAGGAGGAAAACAAAAACGATAACGATAACGATAACGATGAGCAGGAAATGCTATCGCCTCGTGACTCACGCAATTAGGCGCCTCGCAACCGCCGCTTTGCCACGACAACGTCGACTGCTGGCACCGCTGTAGGCGTTATAGCCGCCGCCGCTGCCGACACTGCTGGCGCCGTCGCCGTTGAGCGTGGTGCTCGTGTGTGGCACGTAGAGGCTGATGTTGTTGCGTGCATGCCGATGACGATAGCGATAGCCCGTGACGAGCTCACGCACCGTCTTGCGATACTTGTCCGACAGCACGCAATATAAGAAAAAATTGGCCGCCGCATTGATGGCCACCAGCAGATTGCACACGTTGCCCGCAATCCTCTGTATATTCATCTCGATCTCCATGTACTGCACCAGTATCAGGTAGATGGCCCACGGCAGCTGGCAGACGATGAACAGCAGGACGACGGCAATCAGCGTGATGGTCACTCGGTTCTCCTGCGATACGCTGCCCGTTAGGCCCGAGTTCGTCTTGCGCTGCAATGGGTCAATTAAATTAGCAGCTCTAGGGCTGGCTTGGCTCCGGCATGTTACCTTAGTGCGCCTGATGCTGCTGGCATTGGTCAGATCGCCGCGCAGACTCTTCGACCGATGCACAAGCAGAATGAGAAAGCAGTTGAAGGTGGCCAGCACAAACAGCGGCAGCAGCACAAACACAATCAGCGTATACACACTCCAGATATTAAAGTAGAGCGCATTTTGGCCCAGACTCGATAGCCCATTGGTGTAGACAGTCATCTGGTTACGAGCAAGTTTTTAAAAATATATAAATTTGCTTTATTTCCAGTAGAAGTTAAACCTAGAGTGCATTGGGGCATGCTCGACTGCATTATACTTGTTTATGGCTAATAAATAGTCAATACTCAAATGTTATTATTATTTCTATTGCTTCATCTGGGCAGCAGGCAAACCTGGAATAATGTAATTTGTGTAGCTCTAAAACTACTTATAGTTTCGACCTGTAGAGCATCCTAAGTTTAACTCATATGACAAATTTTTACATTTCTAGTTACCTACACAATGCGCTTAGATATAGCTACTATATAGCTGGAATTGTCCACTCTCCTCTACACTTTGCTATACTACTCTACATTCCTGTACTTTCAGAATTTCTAAGTTCTGAGCATCTCTTATATTATTCATATAGTAGAAGAATGCAAACGAGTATATGTTCCAAAAATCAACTCTTTAGGATTCATATTGCATATTGAACTTTGCACAAAACTAATATACACTTTTCAGTACATGAGCGAGTATATTTTAATATTAATATGCAGGCAGACAACTTGACTCAGGCAGCTCTGCAAGTCTTTGATAAATTTCTAAATCTGTCATATTAAAACTCATTTTTGAGATACATCTAAACAGGTATTTCTTATACTCTTGACTTGTATATTAAACTCATTTTTAAGATACATTCAAACAGCTATTTCCTATACAAGTCAAGAGGCAATTTGATATAAGTTTATTCGGAAAGTCTTGAAGATATGTAGGCATAATAAAAAGCTTGGAATAGACTTTAGAGATTAAAGATTAGATCTTACTATACAGAACACAAGCAGTTCAGTTGTGTTCAGAATTTTTAGATCGCAAGCTATGACAGCTATATGTTATAGTGGTTCAATCTGATCAAGCTGGAGTCAAGTTTCCATAGCTCGACAGCACAGCTATAGAAAATGAAGATTAACGAGTTCTGCTTTTCAGCTTGTTCAGAACTTATGTGCTACTTAATTCTGGTTTGCATGGACAGCCGGCGTCCATCGGGGTATTAAATTTTCGTGAAATTCTCGTTCTCATTCACATTCTTTGCTTACGTTTTGACAGTATTCCGTAATGTTAAATGCGAATGCGCTATTGTTGCTGCTGTTGCTGGCGTCGTTGTTGTAGTTGTCCTCGCTGCGTCTGGCACGTGACAACTGCAACAAGCTCGCAGTGGCCGCCGCTGTTGTCGGCTCAGTGGCTGCCGCAGTCACGCCCACAGAGGCGGACGTGAATGCTGGTAACCGGCGATGCCTGCTTGGAATGTGGTCTGCCAAAGAGCCAGCCACAAAGAGAGCGTGACAGAGAGAGAGAGGGCGGGAGAGAGGTGAAGAGAGTGAAATTGATTATGCGAATAAAAGTATTTAAAGAGCCAGCCAGCATTTAAGTTACTTCACTTACCTGGCTCACCGGCGCCGCTGCCACTGTCGCTGCTCAAATCGAAAGGCTGCAGAAAGCGAGACGTGGCTGGATTGCTTGCTGGCTGCTCTATATGCCAAGCGGTGGTCACCGGTGTGTGCGTGGGCGTGGGCGTGGGCGTGGGCGTGGACGTTGGCATGGGCGACACATTTGCCAGCGTCAGATTGCAGGGCCTATAGGCGCCGTCAATCAATTTCCAATTGATGTCATATGTGTGCTCGAACGCCGTCGAGAGCGTAGTCAGCAGGCAGAAGAGCGCGACGGCTGTCAAAACAATACAAAGGCTGGCTCAATGCTACGACCGTGCCACAGCGTACATCCATGCGATGGCCACTCACCTGCTATTACCTTCTTGGCCAGCGACTCGGTGCAGAATGTTTGTCTTTTGAGCGGATAGCGTATCGCTATAAATCGCTCGATAGTAAAGCACACGGCTATGTAAATTGAGATGTATGCTGTGTGTGTAAACGAGTGTGTATAAGTGTGTGTGTGTGTGTTGGTGTGAGAACAATTCAAGCAAGCCGATATCAGTATACAGTTGTTGAACACAATCGAGCTATTAATAATGCCCCGCCCACAGCGCCCACACATCAAAGCGCCTTTTGTAACTGCTGCCCGAGGGCGCGTCACCTGCCTGTGCGCAGCTTTCAAATGACCCCAGTTAGTGCTCAACTAACTACTACACACACAGCTATATACAGCTAAGATATGTGCCTGCTCTATGAATATATATTGGGAAAACAATCGCTTTGATTGATGAGCGCTAAAACTTGTGCAGATATTTCTCGACTCGCGTTTCTAATTTACTTCTCAATTTTGTCTAATTGTTTGTCCTTTGCTAGCTTTGCTAGGATGTTTTCTTGGATTTTGTTTGATGGCTTAAGTCCTTGGGAAAATGAAAGAAACTCAACTATGAGAGATTTATATATTAAAGTATATATTAGAAATTTAAACTGATTTAAAAGTAATTAAAAATAAAAAAATCTCCTCTCTGAAAGCAGTTCCCCTGCAACTCCCTTGGGAAAATTAAAGAAACTCACCTATAAAGTATATATTAGAAATTTAAACTGATTTAAAAGTTAATAAAAATAATAAAAGCTCCTCTCTGAAGGCAGTTCCCTTGCAACTCCCAACATTCTTCGTTCATAGCTCCCACTTACCGCAGGCATCGCATAACCACATTATGAATCCATAGAGGCGCCAATATAGCTCGCAATGGTATTTGATATATTCGTAGTGTTTGAGAGATAAAATTAATACAAAGGTCAGGTACGCAATATCCGTAATTGCCAGAGCCGTTAGATAAATATTTGTGGTGCACCTCATGCGCTTCCTAGCAAAAGCAATAAAATAGGAAAGGAATAGAAAAATAAATAAAAGTAAGTATAAAAGCAAATTGTTTGTTTGCGTATGCAAATCTGCTGCGAAGGATGCAAGCGTTGCAACTGCACCAAATGCAGCAATAATTGAATAACCAAATTGTCCAGCAGCCAGCAGCCGGCAACAGTCGGGCAACTGGATTGAAATCTGGCAAATGCGCGCAAATGTCGGCAAGGTCATAAAACGTAACTGTTCATATTTAGTTGTTGGCAATTGTGATGCTACGGGGCGACGTCGCCACTTGAATGACCTATAGAGCTGAAGGCAAGCCAGGCTCACGATTGAGTCCTATAGCAGCGAGCAATTGCGATTGATCATATTTGAGAGCTGCCAGCCTGGCCAATAAGAATATATCAATCAGAGTTTGTGTGGATCGCAGTCCACGCAAGCTGAGCTTACGTAGCAATTAGCAATTGTTTGCTGTTCAGCTTAGCTGTTAGCTACGGCTATAGTGCCATAGCAGCCAGCTAGATAAGCGTCATTTTGTATGTGAGCATGGCAAAGCATTCAGCTTTTGTTGGCGCATTTGCAGCGCTCAACAATGTCGCCTATTTTGAAGCAATTCAAGTGTGAATGCAACACAGAGTGGACGCTTATCTGTGAACCGTTAGCATTTGGCACGTGAAATTGTTGCTGTTTTTGCTGTTGGTGGCATTTTGGGAAATGAAATGATTTTAGAGTGCCAGAGCTAGATGGTAACAATTAAATGCCTTTTGTAATGTGCTGCATACCTGTTTTCAGTTGTGTCGGCTATGCAACACGCAACATAAACATAAAATGCATAAAATACATAAACACGCACACGCCGAGTCACACCCGCTCAGTCGCACGCCCGCACATTGCGGCAGCATTTGAATGCAGTTGGCCGCTCGGCCGTAATCCTTGCAACAGCAACAACTGTTGTGGCAACAGTGGCAGCATCAGAAGCTGGCATCAGCATCGCAAACAAGTGCACTTACCGCGTCAAAACATAAATGCTCACTGAATTTCCCAATAGTCCAATAACAAAAACGCACGGCACCAAAATGCGTTGCACAACGTGCCGCACTTCCGCCACATCCGCATCCGAAAACATTTTCGCTGCGGCAATGGCATCCACTGGCATTGCTGTTGTTGCTGCTGCTGCCGCTGCCAGCGTCGTCATCGCTGCGCTGCTAGAGGTCCCCGCTACGTCTGCCCCTCCAGGGGCAGTGGGGGCCTGGGCACTTGTATATCTTGATTCAGATACCGATTGCAGTTCCTGCTCTCAGTGCCGCTTCCAATTGCACTTTGGCTAACAGCTGTCACGCCCACACGCGCTGCCCCCTGCAAAGAGTTCCAAAAATAGCAGAGAACTAGAGTCGCCGATAATTAAAATTAAAATTCCAGTTGCAGTTGCCTGCGAATGTTGACTTGCAATTGGCCAAGCACTTTGATTACTAGGCCTTTAAGACTTATGATGTTGCCAAAAGTAAAAGACATAATGGAAGATAAGCCTTAGCCTGGCCTTAGGTCATTTCAGATTGTGCTTAGATTGTGCTTTATATGTCTTATTAAGCCACACCCACAGTGGCCAACTGGGATATACCCTGCCCTGCCTTTGATTTGGAGCGAATGAATGAAGCTGTCAAAAAAGGAAAGTGCGCCTTATTTTTGTTCACTTTAGATTAATCTTAATATAATAATCTCTCAATATATCGATTGTAATCGATCTCTTCATTATGAACAACTTATCGATAGCCTAAAGTAATATAAAAGAAACTACATCTAGAGCTTGACTGCGACTTCTGCTTCGCACGGAGGGACAGACAGTCGGATGGAGCTCAGTAAATTCGGCTGCCGATTGGCATCATGCTGAATGCATCAAGAACTTTTTGACAAGACTTTTATACTTTCAATATCTATGCAGAATGGGCTCTGAGTAAAAAAAGCTAATATCTTATATATCCATTATAATTTCAATCTATTTTCATTCAATTTGATATAAACATAAAAGAGTTAAAAATAATTATTAAAGTACAATTTGATAAATTTGAAGCGTTCTGCTGATGTGTTTGCTTTCCACACACACACACGAACACACTGAAGCGTGCAGCGATGTCGTGGCACGTTTTCTATCCCGGTGGTGCGATTGACCCTTAAAGCGCCATCGACTGCAGGTAAAAGCGGAAAATTTGACTTTTCCTGTAGTTGCGCTTGCTTAATGCAACGAATATTGCTGTTCGGTTTGCCACGTACAACATTAATGTTGTATTTGGTGCTGTTGTTGCTTCAGTTGTTACAGTTCAAATGCACCACACACACACTCGCACACACAAGCAAGGTTTTCGCTATATTTGCGAACTTTGCTGTAAGCGCTTTGGGCTGGCTTGGGTGGCTGGGGTTGCTCAGGTGGCTTAGGTGGCTGGGTTGGCTTGGGTGGTTTAGTGGAGTGGTTTTTGCTTTTGGAGTCGCTCGGTTTTTGGCTGTGAATTTGCCACTTTCATTGTTTTTAAAACGTTTTTCATTTTTTTTGTTTGTATTTTTTTTTGCTCGGCTGCTGTTTACAGCAGCAGCAACTGTTGTTGTTGTTGTTGTTGCTCGTGTTATTGCTGCAATTGAAGTTTTATTTTACGCGCAATTTGTCTGTCGATAGCGGAGTGGGAAGCAGGTGGCAAGGGCAGCGCGTGCACTTGTCCAATAACATTTTGCAAGCAATACACATAAGCAAAAGCCGAAACCCGAAATTGAAAACCAAATAAATAAGTGCATTTGTATATATGTGAGTGTCTATCTAACTGTCTGTGTGGGTGCGTGTGTGTGTGTGGTGTGCTTGGTGTAAAGTGCAAATCGAAAAGTAATTCAAGACAAATAGCCGAGTGGCAGTTGTAAAATCTGCAACAATTTCAAGAAAAGAGAAGAAAAAATACAAATAAATATATATAAATATAGAGAGAGAGGAAGAGAGACAGACAGTGATACGGACAGGGAAAGGGAGAGAGGGAGAAAGCTCTTAACCAAACACACCGACAGCCAGAGCCTTGGGGGCAGCAGCCTGCTGCCTGCTGCCTGCCGCCTGCATTGTATCAATGCTGGCCATAAATCATTTGCTAGCCAAGATGGAAGCTTCCGATATAACCGATGATTAGCGAGCAATAAAAGGACGCCAATGTTTTTGCCTCAACTAACTGTAAACCGATGCGCCAGCAGCGCAAATTCTAAACCAACAAAAGCTCGAGCAGACAGCGATTATGCAATCTAATGGACGCACAAGATATATGACAACGGCAGCAGCAGCAGCAACAGCAACAGCAACAGCAACAGCAAAAAATGACTTTAAAATGAAGTTAATGATATAGCAGAAGGATTTCCAGATTCAAATAAATGGCTTGCAAATATGCATCAGCAAATATATCACAAAAGTCCATTATTGGATTAGATGTGTTTTATGCCAAAGCTATTGTTCCCATTGAAAGGGAAATACTGATAAAGCATTGGCTACGATTTGGCTGGAATGCAAAGATAATATGTAAAGGGAAAGGAAATTTCATATATAGAAAATTCAGCAACTGAAGAGAGAGAACCGAGACCAATAGGCAGACAGATCTATTTATGTACACAAATCTTGAACACAGAAGAATGAAAATTGATACTCTTAGCCAGGAAGACCTTATGGAGCCGGAAACAAATCAACTATAAGGCTTTTGGCCTTTGGCTACACAAACAAGTTATTTACATAATATTTCTCATACTAATTTCTGGCCAAAATTGCCGTAAATCGAAACTTTAGTAAGCTTCAGCTAACATTGCTTCCTTATAACTTAAAGTACTCTGAGTATATTACGTATACGCTGCGTTAGCTGCGCTAATTATTGAGTTGCCTCTAACCACAGCTTCTCTGCTGCTGACACAACTCATTATCCGTTATCTTTGCAGTCAAGTAAAGCTGGGCTGCCATCAAAGTTGAACGCCAACTCTCATATTACGCATACGCAACGTTTGCTGCGCACAATTTAATCGCAGCATATTTACTCCTACTAAGAACTGTGAAAATCAATAGAAGTGAAAGTCGAAATCCGATAGCTGCTCACAAAATGTGGCACCTTAATAACTTAATTTATATGTCTCACATTGCGTATACGCAGCGTGCTGCTTTACATAAGCTGCCTCTAACTGCATTAATTCTGCTGTCTTACGCATATTTCAATTAGAACAAGTAAAATTAGAAGTCGTACGGAATTTAATACTGTTCCTATTTAAGTTTGAAAGCATCAAACACATTACGCATACGACCCATTTGCGACGCTTATTATTAAAATTGCTCTAACAAAAACTTTTAGCTTTAAAAACTTTCGTCTCTTAATGCTAGCCAAGTAACATGTATGCGCTCTCTCACTCTCTCTCTCTCTCTCACTCTCTCTCTCTCTCTCTCTCTCTCTCTCTCTTTGCCTCTTACTTTCTCTCCTTAAGTCTTGCTCATATATTACGCATACGCACCTTACGCTGTTCTCATTAGACATATATGTTGCGAGGACTTTGCATTCGTGTGTGTCGTCTACTAGGCCAGCGGCTGGGCTATCAATGAATGTGAATATGAATGAATATGAAAGTATGCATGAACGACACCACGAATACCCGGGGGCCATGGGCAATGCAGCTGTGCGGGCTGCGCTGTGCTGGGCTGGGCTCATTGCTTAGCTGCGCTATTTACAATTCTGTTGGTGCAACTGTTGCAGCTGCTGCAACCGCATGGCCCACTCACAGACAAAGTCGCATTGTTGTTTATTATTTTTTTTTTTTTGGGATCTCCTTTTCCTCTTTTTTGTTGTTGCTGTTTTTTTTTTGCTGAGCTGCCATTGCACGACAGCAACAACAAACGACAGGCGGCCATTTTTTGTGCGCTCCCACGCTTCGTGCCCAACTCTGTGTGTCATTCAGTTGGGAGACAACAAAAGAAGCCTAAATTAGCACACACCCACACACACACACGTACGGGCACGCGGCTTCCAACTGTACGTGCGAATTGGAGGCAGGCGCAGAATTGCCAGCTTTATATACCCTGGCAGCGAGCATTGTTCATTTTTTCATTTAAAGAGAGGCTTAAAGAGTCCTAATTGATGATCGAATAGGTCAGCCAAGCACTTGCAGCCACTTATAAATTCTATGTGCAAGTGTCTCATCTGGCCACTATCTAGTTAGAGTATTTAGTCGTCTTCTTATGGCTGCCGGTCCTTGTTCATTCTTGTTTTTATGTGTCGGCACTGGCAGGCCGCGTTCCAGTTTAGTTCTCTTCTTCTGCTTCTGCTTTCTTCTTTTTTTTTGTGTCCGAGATGCAACTAATTTTTGCATAATTAGTGAGTGGCTCAGTGGTTAGAGCAACAACAGCAGCAGCCTGCAACAGCTACAACGTGCAACAGCAGCAGCAACAACAACAAGTAGCAGCAGCAACAGCAAGTCAAGTGGCTGTGCCATTTTCTCAAGCTAAAACCAACGCACGTCGCTCTGCTTTTCCTGTCTAATTGGCTGGCAACTCGAGAACTTTAAGTTTTCCAGTCGCAAAATTGCTTTAAAAGTGGCCTTCGTTTGTCTGATGAGCCAGCATTTAAGCATCGTTTAAAACTAATTTCCAATTAACTATGGGCCACAGTCAAAGTTGACTCAAGCTTTTACGGACAATGCCGAAATACCTCGTGCTACCAGAGCAAAAGTGTGGGGTCAGCTGGCATAGCACTCGGGCGAGCTAAAAATGCTTTTAATATCGATATTTGATATCGATATATTTGCTGATTTGAGCGAAACTTCAACTGAATCTAGCTCTAGCTCTTATAGGTGACTGGCGCAACTCTCCTGTTGAGTCTGATCTAGAATGCAATCATATAAAGCGCGTTCTTTTAGGATTACATAATTTTGAGCTGACAACATTGCTTTATTTGACAGCCCATTTAAAAGCTGATAATTGCCTTTTATTAGGTTTTACTGGACATTTTATTATTAATATACATAAATTAAAATGAACTTAAAAATGTATTGAAACTATTTATAAATTAGCTCGAACAGAACCGTGCACTTCTTTCATAATGATGTAGCTCAAGTTTGCTTAGCAGAATTGTGGCATTTGCAGTGAGGATAATCAACAAGCTCTTGGCGAAGCACCATAACATAGAAAAATACAGCTTGCTGAGCTTTATGACCTGGCAAAGTCATTCATTCATGTCTTCAAAAACAATGATGCTTATGGTTGTGATGATTGTGAAAATTAATGATCCAGATTGAGCCAGTCGAGGTAGTTTCATAAAATTGTCATAAAATTATCATAAAATTGTCATAAAATTGCCATAAAATTGTCATAAAATTGAGCTTATTTCATTTCTGTTAATAATATATATTTTTATTTTATTATAATTTAAACATGTATAACTCTCAAAAAAAAAAACAGCCACTGGGAGTCGCCTATTTGGCACTCAAAGCTAATTGAAAAAATTGTAAGCAATGCGAAATACTCTGTCAAGATTAGCTACTCAAATGCCATATAGTTACAGTGCAATAAGAGCCTCGTTAGCAATCATTATGTGCATCGCCTTCGATAAGTTGCACAGCTTAAAGAGATTGTTGAGCGGGCACATTAAAGTTTCAGCTCAAATATTTAACAGACATTTATTCTTTATGCGAGTTGTCCATCACATAGACAAACATGCCTTGACTTTCTCCTCTGGTCGGTGTCATAAAGCGCAGCGTTTGTGGTTGCAGAAAGAGAGAAAAAAGTAAGCTTAGAGGTAAAGGAATGACGCAAAAGCCAGAAGAAGTTACGGACTGTTTGTTTGAAAAAGGCTGACTGAATGCAATGGATGCTCGACTGACTCGACTGCTGGCTGGACGACTGCCTGGGAACCTAGTCAGATTGCTTGAAATGATATGCCTGTAACTATTTGACTTTATCTTGTTGTTGTAGCTGCTGCCCGTATACATACAAAGGCCGTCAGAAGCGGCGGGACTGGGGGGAGAAAAGAGTATAGCGATATGGCAAACGATAAACAAAACCCCCCACACAGACACACCAAAGGGATAGAACAAGCTGGCTCAAGTCAGAACAGGATATGCTGGAACAGCAAATACCCTGCTTTAAGTTCAGCAGCTTCAAAATTCCAGCACAAATCTTTGCCTAGGTCTCTCCGTTCTTTATCGTAAACAAATTCAACTGCAGCTCATACGTTCCTTATTTGTGTGCCATGCTCGCCGAGTAGGGGATATCCGGTTGTTGTTGCTGTGTTTGATTTCAAAGCGCAGTCGCACGGCGCTGCGGCAAAGGACACCGCATGAAGGACAACGGCCAGGACAGTTGGGCAGCCGGACAACCGAGCAGCTGGACACTGGCGAGCACAATCATCCTGTATGCAGACCCTGACAGCCCATCAACTTCACCTTCAACTGGAACGCTCCTTGGCCATGTGCTAAATTGCATTTTACTCAAGGTGTGGCTGGGCTGCTGCGCGCTTATAAGTGCTAGTTGTGCGGATCGTCCTTTTATAAATTGGGTGACAAGTGCCGGAGGCGGACGCAGTGCTGCAGTTTGCTGCAGCGGCGGCGGCTGGCTGATGTTGAGCCCTTTCAGGGCTCTGGACCCTGTCCATGGCCATTGCCATAAAACTTAAACAAGTTATTTATGCACATGCGTTGCGTGCTTCAAGCCCGTTTCAGTTGCAGCTGGCGACGTGAATCAGGACAATCAGGACATACGCCACGCATACACACACGTCGAGCGAGCCAGGCAGCAACCAGCAACTGCTGTACGTTACGTCAGAGTCGTCGACAGCGCCTGCTTTGGCCTTAAGTTATCAACATGGAATGCAATTTTCCAAATGTCTATTTTCTATGCAAATTCGCATACATTTCAGGACGCTGCGCTTTCCTCGACTGCTGCTGCTGCTGCTGCTCGGCTGGCACCCATGCATTTTGCGCAGCTGTCTAGCTGCACCCCTCGCCAAGGTGCAGACAGACGGCGCATCAAACGGCTGAGCGCAGAAAAAAAAAACAGAGTATTTGAGGCGATAGTTAACGACTGTTAAATATACTACGTTTACTCTGCTTAGAGCAGCTATGAACTGTGATTAGCTGCGTATTCAAAATCTCATTTATCAAGCTTCAATCTGCTATCTATGAACTATATTCAATTATTTTATTATAGTTGACATTCTGAAAGCATTGTCAACGAGAGCTGTTAACGAGATTAGGCGAAATAAAGAGATAGGAAAATAGAGAGAGCGGACTGGACTGAACTAGAGATCAGTTTCTTTTGATAAAGAGAAAATGTATAGGTAAATAAATACTGAAACTTCACATTTCACGTTGCTAGAATTTTGTTAATTTTGTTAATTTTGTTCTATTATTTTTACCAGCGCTCAAATGTCTCTAGATTCCATGTTAAAGCTTATAAAATAACTTATTCATACAAATAAACTTGAACATTCCTCTCTATCTACAATATTGCAGCCTTTATCTTCAAGTGAAAATTGGGTAATTTACGATCAATCCCAAACATACAAAACGATCGAGTATAGAGACTATATGAAAGACCTGAGCAAGTGAGCTAAGTTAATTGTAGTGAAAAAGGTAGCTAGAATGTGCCTAGTCGATAATATATACAGTTTTAATACCTAATAATAATTTAAAAAAAGGTGGCAATACACTTAAATATAAATCACTTAGCTTACTTTAAAGCTAGTTTACAGCTTGCTTTAGTTAACTTTATTAAGTTAAAGTTGAATTGCTAAAAGGTTTCATCAATTCAGTGTACTGAACTAGAGTCAACACAAGATATACTCCCTATTGCCTTTGCGAACAGTGCACAGAAAAAGATGCGTTGCACAAACATGCGAACGCAATGTGTTGCATAGTTTAGGGCGCGCAGAGGGCAGCCCGGCCCAAACCAAGCCAAATACATTTGCCAGAGCAGAGCTGCGTATGTTTGCCTATGTGTGTTTCTCTCTCTCTCTTGGGTATGCAGCAGCATATTAACTTGATATATATATATATATAAGTACTTAGCAGGCAAATATATATTAAAAAATGCTTACGACAGATTTTTTATTCAGCTCTCAGCGTTGAAATGCATTTCAAGTTCTCTTATTTATTTTCGTACTTTTTTTTGTGTTTTCTCCTTGGGCCACAACTTACATAGATTTTTTTTACTGTTGGACTTTAAGTGTCATTAAATTACGCAACGATTTCAGTGTGACCAGAGATTAAAGCGCTTTTTTATTGGCTAGTAAAATTGTTTTAATGGCCAACCATATAAACAGAACAAGCGCGAACACACGCACACCCACACACCTACACACACACACTTGCATCCCTCTCTCTCTCTCTTTAGTGTAGCTCGTACTGGATATACTTTTTATCGTTGTCAACCGTAAGTTGAGACTAGATTTTTAAGGCCAATCAAATGGTAAATATAGTTTCGCCGTCGAAAAAATCGTGCAAATCACGCAAATCGTGCAAATCGAAATGATAATAAAACTTATTTCAGCACGAATGGTCACCTCGTCGCAATCGTCCTTTGGTAGTTACCAACTATTAAAATTTTATTGCATACGACTTAAGGTTTATTTGATATACACTAAAATCATGTTTTATTGTAGGTATTTTCCTATGAATTATTATGTTTTTAATCACTCTTCAAGATTTTTATAACTATAAAAATTAAATTTGAAAATGTAAGTCGGAAATTACTTTAAAGAGAATTTTTATTGGTTTCCATGATTTCGATGTTTCCTCATGGTTTCGATTTAAAAAGAGCATTTGCTCAACTTATTTATTCTGTTTTTCTCTTGCCCATTGGGTTTTTTCGATTGTTGTGTTATCGATTAATATATCGAAACTAAAAAGTTCAAAAAAATCTCCTATAGTTACTAGACTCATTTCATCCCTTGCTATCCTTTTGAAGTTTTCTTATGTTATCGATTATTTTATCGATAAAGAGAACTAGACAAAAGTTTTAAAAAATCCATTTGTAAAGCTTAATTTGTCTAACTGCTCTTGTCATTTCTTCTCCTCGTCTATTGATTGTTGAGGTCTCAAACTTTTGCTATGTAATCGATTGTTATATCGATAACATCAAATCTAAAATTGATCGATAAAGCATAATATGGTTGGCTGGTCGCCTTTGAAGCTTTGGCGGCTTTGAAGCTGTCTCGTGCTATCGATTATCGATATATATATATCGATAGCCATAACGTAAGAGTATTGAAAAGGGTCTCAAGGGCTTCGCATCTTCTCCTATTGTCTGCGGCGACGTCAATTTAATTAATTTTTGTATCGAAACGCGAACTCAACTCGTTTATAACATTTCCAGTTTTTGAGCCACGTCAGGTCGGGCTAATCATGTCACATGTATGCCGCGGGCAGTTGGCCAACTGAGTTCGCTTGGCATTTGTTGTACGGACACTGATTGATGCAACATTAATGGCTGCCAGAAGCAGGCTTGCTGCTACCCATTTTGCAGCTTGGGGTCGCATTGACTGATGCCATCGACTGCCATGGAAGACCAAATGAGCGAAACTTTGTGCGCTGCTTTTGATTAACACGTTGTGTAAACTGTTGGCCAGCAATTGGAGTAATGAATGAGCGTGCCATGCAGATCCCACTTCATGGGTCACTGGGCTGCATTAACATTTAGCGGAAACGCGATGCAGCTGCGGCCACACCAAAGTAGTTGTTGACTACCCAAGCACTTTGTCTATGCGTGTGCGTGTGTGCGTGTGTGCGTGTGTCCATGTGTGTGTGTATTCTATGCTGACATTGACAAATAGTGTGCGAAATACAATGCAGGCGCTAACATATACACACGCCCGCTGGAGCCCTGCACACTGGTTGGCACCAAATGTGTTGCATACTTGCGGGCGCAAATTATTGCTGGATAGCAGCATCGCCAGTTGGCTAATTAACAAAGCACTTTACAGGCAACAGCGCGAACAGGCGCAACAGCTATGCGAATACGCGAATCCAGCCCGCAGATGCAATAAGCAGCCAAAGCCCTTAGGGCCAGGCGATGCGGCTTAAACAAGTCTTCTGCCTGTTGCCGCAGCATCACCTGCGCATTAATTAAATTTTATAGCACGAATGCGTGCGTGTGTATGTGTGTGTATATGCGTGTGTGAGTGTGTGAAATATTAACACGTGACACAGCAAGCGGCAAATTGCAAACGCATCGCATAATTTGCAGCGAGCCGCCGCCGGCGACAACAACGTTTAGAATTTGTCGTATGTAAAATGCAACGTCTACCGGCTGCATGCCACATGCCACATGCCCACACGCACACATGCCACAACTGCGGTTGCCTGAATTGCCCCAAGACTTCGTAGGCGTTACAAAATTACCAAGAAATATGCCATCAAGTCTGAGTGGAATGCACTGCCAAACCCATTATTATAGAGCGCGACTGAGTTGAAGAGAATTTTCGTTTAGACTTCGCTTTCAGCAACAATTATCAAATTTAGTTAGTTGATGATCGATAGCGATAGTTCTTTATCAGATGTGGACATACACTAAGTGAAGCTTAAGTCAAAGTCTTCTTGCAGCTATCAAGGCTCTAGGATCTAGGCTCTAAGACCTAAGATAAAAACAATTAAAAATTATACAAAATCTTAAATATGATTCAGTTATATCCATATATACAATATTTTATAACTTTATAAATATATAAGGTATAAAAGTACATAAAAGTTTCCTGCTCTAATGTCATTTCTAAAAAAATTGTCCACATAAAAGCAGGTTGACCAAGCAAGCTTGATACAACTTTCAATAACTATATTTCAGAAACTACTTAAGCTAAAGCACAAATGCAACAGCTTAAATATTTAATATGACTTGCCATTTGATTATAAATTATCTTGCATAAATAATTCAAAAACTTCATTCACATTGCAGCTCAGTTGTAAATGCACTAAGTGAAGACTCGAACAGCATTATGGCTTCAGTAGCTAAACTACTCGACGCACAGTTGAAAAACTTGAGCCTGAAATTGAAGCACTGCATTGCTGCTTAAAGCAGTGCCAGCAGCGTTTGCCTCGACTCACTTGAATCAAATATTATGGTTACTGGCAAATATCTGACTTCAAACTCAAATAAAAAAAAGACAAAATAATATCTAAAATCGTTTTTGTTTCAAGGCAATTTTTTTTACTATTTGGTCGCGCCATACTTTGTGCATATTTAAAAGTATTATTTTATAAAGCCCCTTAACAATTTCTTGTCTATAAAAAGAACTTAGCGCCACGTTGAGCCAGCCTTGCACAGCAAATTATTCATTTTTGTGAGCAAACTTTTAATGAAGTTCGCTTGGAGACACGCCTTGTTAGGTAAATGCTTGAGAACTTAGTTTTTATTCCTTTTATGCTTAGTTAATTTATTGCTGCCTTTGCTTTTGCTCTTCTGCTTGTATTTTTTTTTTAATAAAAAATATCTTAAAATAATCGTATTAACCAGTCGAATATTTAACTAACAGTTGCCAATTAGCTGATGCCCAAAGAGGAAAAGAAATTACTTCAAGTGGCAAGGCAAGGACACGGGACGCAGTACACGAGCGGCGTGGAAAATGTGAACCAAATTGTACAAAGATGTCAAAGCTGATGCAGCGGCAGCAGCAGAAACAAATTAAAAGCAAAATGCTATGAAAAAAAATAGAAACAAAAGAAGGAAAATTTAACAATTTCGCAACTCTAATCTGCACAGCAATAAAATGAAAATGATACAAGGAAAACTCAGCGCCAACACAAAAAGCGTCACGAAAATGCGCAGACAGCAAACTATGGATATATAGTGTAGTACGTGTGTGTGTGTGTGAGTGTGAGTGTGTGGCAGTTGCAAGGTTGCCTTCCATAGTTGCTAACTCTGTGTAACGTTTATTTAGAAAGTTATTTTCACGCCACGCGCTAAAGCAAGTCACAAAAAAAAGAGCTAAAAATGGAAATAAAAAAATACAAATATTAAAAAAAAATGGTTAGAGACAAAGGGAGGGAGAGCGAGAAGAAAGTAACTAAAAATAAGCGCTGGCAAATAAAAACATTGTTGCACATGTTCCGTGCCAGCAGGACTCTCTTCATTTCTATTCTCATATCGCGCCGAGTAAAAGCCGTCAACATTGTTGCCACCCGGGCTTCGTGTACAGCGTGCGCTGCTATGGCAACACTGTCGCCGCTCAGAGCTCACAGCTAATGCCGAACCGCCATACGATAAATATCTTCACACACTGCTTATTAAGCACTTACTTGGATAACATTGTTCTATCAACGTCCGCAGCGCTAGGCAGTGCAATTTAAATTCAGAAGTCGTCCAGATGTCGGCTATAGAACTATATATATATATATATATGGGTGCACATCTGAATGATTGATTGATTGACAGAATGAAGCTTGTAGAATGTACTTTGCTGTCTTATAATTATTGCACCTTGAGATGATTTATTTTTTAATCACTGAATCTAAACTAAATATATAAATATATATCCGACTATATCCGAGCTTGTGCTATGATCCAATTTTCATCTATCTGCATACACTCCTGTTCCATGCGATTCTCATTAAGTTAAATTGGGCTTATATCTCCGCCTGCCTCTTTCCCTGTATCCATTTACTCTTCTCTCAACGGTCTCTGTGTCATGTCCGCCCTCACTTTTTCTCTCTATTTTTCTGTATCTTCTTTTTCATCTTCATCCTCCTTGTTGATCACTCTCTCTCTCTTTCTTCCCTTGTCTCCTGTCTTCTTATCTTATTCCTTAACTCTCACTCTATCTGTCTCTCTCTCTCTCTACTCCCTACCGCTTTCTCTTTCACTCTGTCTCGCTCTCTCTTTATTTTACTATCTCACGAGAAAAAGATACTTCTCACTGATTCTCTCCCTCTTTCCCCCACTCTCTGTCTTTCACTTTCAACCATCTGCTACATCAATCTCGTTTGCCTCCATATAAATTCCTATTAGCACAGTCACATAAACATTTATACATATCTCTACATATTCCCCTCGATTTCGCCACATTTGCATTCAAGCAGATGCACAATTCGAGCAATGGCAAAACACATGTTTCTCCTTTAGCTCAACTGCATTACATTTGCATCAATTGCTTTCAGGTTTTGTTTTGTTTGTGTTCATTTCGCGCTTGTTATATAATTTGCTATATTTGCTGCGCTCTCCCTTGGCCACCTACAAAATTAGAGGTAAACTTTTGAAATCAACATCTCGATATTGGCTACACAAAAATTATCGCTTGCTGCTATTGTTTGCAACAACTTTTATAGCGATCGAACAGTACACCATGTAGTTAGGTGAGTGTTTGACTAAAAATTAGATGTGTATTTAACCTAAGATCTCTAGTCAGCATCACACAGGTAACAAGCAAGAATTTCAAGTCGACTGCACGATACTCTCACTTGCTACGAGCATAACTACATTTATAGGTAGGAAGTGATGAATCCTTACTATATAATAGATAAGTCTATCTATTTATAGATTTGGTTCTAACTCTTAAGCTGCGGATGATATCAGACTTTAGAACTGTTAAATATCTAGTTTTCTTTGATGGATTACGCATCCTAGCAAAAGCTATAGTTGCCAGCGGAAGATATAAATCTTAAATGAAGACATACTTCCCAGTAGAAGATATAACTCTCAGAAGAAGATATAAACCGGGGGCGCAGGCTAAACACAACTATTTCTATTAATGATCTCCAGTCTGTAGCTTCCATACGAACAAACAGTCTGCCAGACACAAAGCCAAGCCACAGGACGGACCGAACACTAAAACCAATATACTCTTTTTGCTTTGTAAACAGGTATAACAACAATTTACGCTAATCAAAATTCTCAAAGAATGAACCTAAGCGAAGGCTGGACAGCTGAATGCCACGCCCACTTATAGCAAGAAGACGCCCGCACAGATGGAAAAACAGAGTATGTTGCAGTCGTTAGCATTTGTCTACGCTGCGTTGTCTTGGCATTTGCCCCAACATTTCGGCTGCCTGTATTTATTTATACAGTTAATTTTTTCTATTTTATTATTGTTTTAGTTGTTGTTGTTGTTGTTGGCTTTGTTATTTTTATGAAGGCATCATTTGCTGGCAATGTCCATCAATTGGTTATTTCGTTGCGTTTGTTTATAAACAAAAATTCAAGAGAAACTCATAAAAATGGCGCAAAAAGCCAAACGGCAAATATTTATAAGCTTTTAGAGTTGCCCACTGGCCAAGGGGGCGGGGCAGTTCGGATTTACGCCTACACAAATGTACACATATACAGTTATATATATGTGTGCATGCAGATACATATATTTAATTGAATTCAATGAAAATGAATTCAGTGTCAATTAATTGCAGGCGCCGCATTGGGGATATTCATAGATCTGGATCCATGAATTGTGAAGCCAGGGAGTGGCCCAGCAGTATTATGATGCCTGCTGTCTGATGTCGTTGCTGCTGCTGTTGCTGTTTTTTTTTTTTATTGTTGCAGCTCAGCGCTGTTTGCTCTGTTGTTTTATTATGCGTAAGAGATTATAATGGAATTAATTACGTATACGCACAGGTGAAAACTCTGGACGCGCAATGCTGCTGCTGCTGCTGCTGCTGCTGCTGCTGCTGCTGGCCGTAGCGGACCAAAGCCACTTAATTAGTGTGTCGTCTGTATAAGTGAGAGGGTTTTTATACATATACATGTGTGTGTGTAAACTAACGAATACTGAAGCTGCTATATGAGCATTACTGAGCTCGTGAGCTGTTGTTTGTTTATGTTTAATTGTCCGTCGGATTTGCTGCTGCTGCTGCATTTTCAAAAGGTTTTATATATACCCTTTCGTGGGGGCATGGCATCAAGCATTTGTCACGCGCGCTGTCATGCATTAAGGCACTTAACTGATTTACATCTGAAATATTCCCAACAATTGCATCAACAGTTAAGGCTTACATTAAGTCATAAAGCCTTTTACATCACACTTGCTAGCGGCTAAGTGACTCATACACTTAGCGCACGGACATTAAAAACCAAAGACATATAACATATCCCTCTGTATACATATATATGAAGTTCGCCTAGTCAGCTGCAACTGTAGAATAAAAATGCTTTTAGGAAGTTGTAACATTTCATTTATCTAGTTGATGTGACAGCGCCCAGTTGAGAGCGAGAGAGAGAGGGCACAGTCGTTGGGTTGAGCTCAGCTTTATGTTCAAATAAACAAAGTTTTATAAGTAAGTTTCAGTATCTGAGCAATGCCCCGATGAGCTCATACCTGCTGACAATTGTCAGAAAATATTTAGATTTTTTTTTGAGCTGCCTTCTTCTGCCTGTCACAACACTACGAAGCAGCTACCATAAAAATGCACATTCTAAATATTTACAATGTGAATTAATAGCCTTGCTAAAATCAGCTGATTAATGGCCAAAACAAATTGTTTAGACATCAATTGAATACGAAAATCCGCTTTGACCAAGCGAATATTATATATATGGCATATATAGGGTGTTCTTTTTAGCGTTAGATAGCTTTGAGTTGACACCATTACTTTTTTTGATAGCCTAGTTAACAATTGATAGTTGCTTTTTATTTAATTTAGCTTGACATTTTAGTACGAAGAGAGTCAAACTAGAGTAAAGCTCATAAATTATTAAAATTGTTTATCAAAATAATAAATTTTTTTGTAACTTTCGTTCATAATGACAAAGACCATTTTTTTATGGGTTGAATGGGTATGTAAGAAAACAGCACTATCGCATTTAAAATGAACATAATCTACAAGACTAAGTCGAATTATTGTTTAATCCACATAAAAGTACTGTTTGGATTGCTTTATGGGCTGGCGAAGGCAATACCAATATTTTCGTTTCACATAGCAGCATGACAAAAATCGTATTTAAACATAAATGTCATATTATTTCCTATTTGATAAAATCCAATTTACAATTATTAAAAATATATTTCTTTCTACCATTAAGATTTAAAGTTGTATAACTTTAAGAAAAACAGCCTTTAGTAGTATAGTAGTAGCTACTACTAGTAGTAGCAAAAATAGTAGTAACTAAATATAGGTATATGCACATTGTAAATAGTATTTGCCATGCAGATAAACTGAAAGACATGAAAGTAAAGCCACCGTAGCTCTGTTCAGACTACAAAGACCAAAGGCAGCTCGTTGCTCAGCTAGCTGTTGTCAGTTGCAGCTGCTGCTGCAGCAGGTGTGGCAAGTGACAGTCGTGTAGTGTAGTGTATTCAACAGTTAAGCGTTTGGAACACACTAATCCATTTAAATTTGAAATATATTCGATTGGCCAGAGCGTGTGCTTCTGTAATGCTTTCATGCTTTCATTTTATTTCCATTTGCCGTTGCCCCTCTCGCTTTTGGCCAGTTGTGTTTGTTTTGGCCGGCATGACACTTAAATTTGCATAATTAATCAATTAATGCCACGTTTTTAGTGTTCATTTTTTTCGTATTTTGCTTTTTAATCGGGTCAACCGAATTCGTCACGTGCATAAATTTTGCGCTTGAGATTTGCAATTTTCATTTCAGTTTTTATTTTCACAATTTTTAAGCCACGCACGTGCCTCGACGTGCCTATGCACGATATGAGACTCAAATAGATACTCACACACACACACTCAGATAGTTGTATATGGAGTAATGTGAAGCGAGATTATATCTCATACTCTGTGGGCCTGAGCCCGTCTGTGTACATATCGTATATTTGGTCGGACAATATTGGCAAATTAAATTAAAAATGCGCTTTGTTTGCCGAAGGTGGCACATGTCAATTATTTAGCGCTTACCGCTTTATTGCATTTCAATTTTGATTTAATACTTTATTCGTAAACCATTTGAATTATGGCCCCATATCGCATCGCATCGCATCGCCTCGCATTCGTATGCACAACGCGTCTCGCATAGTTATAGAGATTTCATTAAGTATCTACAAACAAGCTGAGTGCACTCTCAGTGTTATAGCTAAATGATATTGTTGAAATACATTTTTATTGCGTTCTGCATTCAATTAAGACAATAAATATCTGTTGCCCTCACGCCGCACCTGTCGTTGCCCAGGGCACTGAAAAATGTATATTGATCGCTTGATTGCATCGTAATTCGATTCGTCGAATATTATTGCATAAGCTCCTTCCCTCAATACGATTCACTTGGTTTCTTTCTCTCTTTACCACTCTATCTCACACTCTCTCTCTTTGTGTCTCTCTTTCCTTATCTCCATATTTAATCTCTGTTCTCTTTCAATCATTTTATCTCTCTGTCTTTTCGCTCTATTTGTCTCTATTTATTCTTTCCTTAGTCTCTCTTTCTCTCCACGTCAATGTTTCTCTTTCTAGTTCTCACTCTCCCTTCTCTTCTCTCTCCCTTTTTCGCTCTCTCTATTGCACTGTTTGGTATTTCCCTTTCTGTATTTATCTCTATCTCTTTAACTCTCTTTCTGTTTTATCTCTCTTGCTGTTATCAGTCTCTCAGTCCCTCTCTCTTTCACTCCTTTTATACCTTTCGCTCACGCTCCCACTCTCCTTCTCCTTCTCCCTCTCTCTCTCATCACCCTTCTCTCTTCATCCCACGCTCTGCTTATCTCTTCTCTATTATTATTCCCCTTTTTTTTAAATCGATTAGTTTTTAGTGTTTTTAATTCTCGCTTTAGTTTCTTGTCATCATCAATTTGAGTTTGCGACTAGCCTAAAAGCTCTTTGCATTTTCGCACTGATTCAATTAAAGCAGCAGCAGAAGCAGCAACAATAACATGAGCCACCCATCCATCAAATTCCGAACGGCATTGAGCTGTCAATGCCGGCTTCTGGACTCATTTTCCATTTGAGTTTTCGCACTTGTCCAAGATTCGTCATTAGGCTGATTCCGTTTCTCCTCTCTGTCTAATGGATCAGCAGAATTCACACACACGAACGGACACACACACATTGTCCATTGTCATTTTTGTTCACCTGCCTCTGAAGTCAGCTGCATTTGATTTGAAATTTTGTGTATGGGCTTCTGTTTTTTCTGTCTTTTGCTCTTGTTTCGCATTTCAATTGTTTTTGTTGCTAGCGAGAGGAAAACACTTCGCTTGAATTAGTCTTATCTGCCAGTTGCTTTTTGCTTTATGCTTTTTGCGATTTGTTTATTTTTGTTTTATTTTCTTTGGCGTTTTATTTATTTATTTGTTGCTTTTTTAGTGCTCCATCTCTGTCGCTCTCATTCATTAAGATACTCTGCACTCAGCTATTAGCAGGTATCTGATATCAGGGACTATATTGAAGTGGCCTTAAGTAGAGAGTATTTGCAGTGCCTCTTTCATTTCATTCATCAGACTCTTAGAGGCTATATAGAAGAAGACTTAAATAAGGAGTATTAGCATTGTCTCTATCATATCATCCATCATCTTAGAGACTCTATAGAAGAAGCCTTAAGTCAGATACTGTCTCTATCATATCATTCATTAGACTCTATCCTACCATCTATCATACTAGACTATACAGAGGAGGGAGTATTAGCACTGTCTCTGTTATCCATCAGACTCTATCATATCTTCTTAGAGACTATATAAAAGAGCCCTTAAGTATGGAACTCATCAGACTCTATCATATCACCTTTCGTACTCTTAGAGACTATATATATCATATCATCCATCAGTCTCTTAACTGGGCTATCACTTCCAACATCTTCTCTCTGATAAGTTCTACTTCGCCTCCTTGATACGGCTATAGGATATCTGCCACGCGTGTACTCTCTCTTTCTCTCCCTCTCTCGCTCTCTCTTTCTCTCCCTCTCTCTCCTTCATTATTTTTGTTTCTATTTTCTTTATTTAGTGTTGTTTTTTGACAGTATTTCATTTTTCCGGCTGGCTTCTATTTATAACATAAAATAAATAAAACGTGGGCTATTACGTCGTCCGCATACTGCACTGGCCACATTTTACCAGTTTTTGTCGCTTTTGACATCTGTTTCGCTGCTTTTTGTTTGCTTTCGGCTTCGCATGATATTATTATTGCGATTTTTATGGCTTTTTGAGAAATCACTTGATGTTTGTCATTGCTGACAGCAGCCAATCGACTTGAAATCTAATTGCAGTCGACAAATAACAAATAAATATTTAACCCATGAGAATTGCATAGAAAGGTGATAGCAAAATACGAAGAAGTCAAAGAAGGGTGGAGAGAGTGAGACAGAAGAATGTGAATAGCCAGAGCAGTTAAAATTTGACAGAGACTTGGAAAGAGTTAATGCAAAAAGATAAAATTTTATAAGCCGACAAACATAAAGAGATTGAAGGCCTTATAAAGAGTATAACCAAATGCCGAAGAATGTATTAAAAACAAAGTGAAATAGAGAATAATCGCTTAGAAAGGCGATTCACGTTTCAAAATGAAACATAAACAAAAAGATCAGAAAGTTTGCCAGAAAATAATGTTTTATAATGTTGTCAGCGTTAAGTAAAACTTGGCCAACAGCTTCTTAAGCTCTCAAACCTAATTCAAAATTTTAAAAATAAAATAATAATAATAATTTTCCATGCATAAATCAATTTGCTTGCAATCTGCTCTCTGATCACTCAGATTTTGACTTGCATCAAATATTCGTTGCACAGGCAACAATCAAAATTTTCTATTTTGCCCATTAGAAGAACTTTTTGCATGTGCAAACATTTTTTAGATTTTTTTTTCTATACTTTTTATTGTTAGTTTTTAATTTTGGCAATTTTTGTAGCAAATTAGATTATTTTTATACCCTGAACACATTGAAAATGGGAAATCAGGGCATAATGGTTTTTTTAAATTGTATGTAACAGGCAGAAGGAGGCGTGGCAGATACCATAAAGTAGATATATTTTTGATTAGGACTGCCAGCCGAATCGATTTAGCCATGCCCGTCTGTCTGTCTGCCCGCTCGTCCGTTCTGTTCGAAATGATAATTGCAGTTATTAAATTACAACTCATAAGGCTTAGGAGCTAGAGACTGCTAATTTTGTTTTTAGTTTTATGAATATTATATACAAATATATGTAAGAGAATAGCTGAGAAATTATATAATATATGTGTATAATTATATACACATATAATAATAAATAATAAATAATAAATAATACACATATATAATCAGGTTGAGTAGTAAATAAAATAAAATAGTTGCATATATGTCTGTCTGTCTTTCAGATCATGTAAAAAGAGTAAACAATAATAAAGCTCAACTACAGCAATAATAAGTATATATATATATATATATATATATATATATATATATATATATATATATATATATATATATATATATATATATATATATATATATATATATATATATATATATATATATATATTCTCGATATTCTCTCGATCAGAATGACAAAGTTGTGTGTATAAAGCTAGCTCTGTCTGTTCGCACTTCTTTCTGCTTCTAACTCAACTCAAGACGAATGCAAATTCTCACTCAAAAAGGGCTCAGCAGCTCTGCTGGAGTCGCCTTTTGAGTGACTTTTGGGTATAAAAGGGCGAGCAGCGGCTGCGGGCGATCAGTCAATTTTCTGACCTGGACTGGGTCAGTCGCAGTGCAGTGCAGTGCAAGTGGTGAATAAATTTAAGTTTTTTTTTTTGTTAAATTGTTTAAGTTTAAATAATTGTTTTGTTTTGTTAATAAATATTAAAATATATATTTAAGTTTTTTTGTTTTTGAACATTGTGTATTTGTTTAATAAATATTTAATTGTTTAAATGTTAAAAACATCAAATTGTTAGTATATTAGTTACTTTTAATTATTATTAATAAATACCAATTGTTATTATAATAATGAAGTTTGTCATAATGTTCATTAGCGATAATGATCAATAAGTGTAATGATCATTTATCTACATAATTTATGTACATGATCATTACTGGTAATTATCATTAACAATAATGATCATTAGCATACTCATGCTGCCTTGTTCTCTTTAAAATTGTTTAGTTTTGTAACTTACTCTTAAAATAAATAATATTTAAGAGCTTTAGTTAAATTTGCACAGTGTGCATAGTGTTTGTCATAGGCAGATGATCTGTTCTCTTAATTTTAATTTTTACAATATTATTGTACACATACGTGTGTATCTAAGAACAAGAATATATAATTGTATGTATATATAAATTTATTTTATATATTTTATAATACGATCAATAACATTGACAAATGTTTGACAAATAATCTTTTTACAAGTGTATGTATTACTAAATTATTATTTATGACAATTTTCTAATGAATGGAAAAGATGTTTAAAATAAAATAAATATGTAAATAAAAAAAAAAACAAAAACAATTAATGTTAATTTTAATACCTATCTATAATGCTCTTCAACAATACTTTATTTATTTTTAACTACATATGTATATGCATATATATTATTTATATAGGAAACCACTTGACTTGTTTTTACACCTGAAGCTATTATAAAATTTTGATTTTTGTTAAAATTTGGCTTGCCGGCTACAAATGTCCCCAAATTCTTGAAATTTAAGTTCAGTTGTATATAGGATCAATATGTGAAGGCGTTTGCATTGTTACTAAGCTGACAAGTACGCCAATAGAATATGTAGATAATATGCAGAAAACTTTACCAAAATCCGTTAAGTAAAACAAAAGTTAGATTCTATGTTCAATGCCAGGCGGCGGGACTTTTTTTCTTATTTCTTTTTTTTTCTATTTTTTCTATTATTTTTTATTTATATTTTTTAATTTTAAATGTAAAGTGGCGGTGTGTAGGCGATATTGGTTGGAATCGTTGTGTTCTAATGTCGGTTTGTATTTGTCTTATTTTTATGGAAAATATTAAAGTGGAGTGGGTTCAGGGTAGCCGACTAGAGCTTCCCCACTTGTTTATTTCTGAGTCTTAGTACAATTTTGGTGCATGTTCAAGCCCATCAAATATACATGTATATACACAAGAAATATAAAAATATATATAAGAATATATCTTGACAAGATCTTGGCAATATAGAAACTAAGACAACAAATTTCTCTATAAAACTCTATAAAAAAAAGAAGCTTTCTTTTCAAGCCTAACTCTTCTTATGGAATATCAAAATATCTTCTATATATATATATACAAAATCTAAGTCATGTAGATGCATTAGCGTATTTAGTCTTCGGCCTGCCGGAAAATTGTGGTCTATTCTTGTTTTATCAGTTTTTGGCTGGCAGCACCGAGCAATTAATGGACCATGTAGAGACTCAACCGTTAATCGAAACGGTTGGCGTTCAATTAAAATCCAATATAAAATATAGATTGCATGCCAGCCATGTGCGTTTCAGCTTTATTTTCGTTGCTTTTTCCCCCTTTGTTTTGTAATATTTACAAGGCAACAAAAACGAACACAAAAACCGAAGGCAGAACAAACACTAATTGCATATAACAAAGGCAAAGGCCATGGACAGAATGTGGCTAAAGCAAATCGTATTTGTCAGGATATGATGATATATAATTGTATTTATCTCAGCAATATTTTGTGGAAGCTCACACATTGATCTTCTTTTAGAAAGTATTTACTTCGGCAAGAGAAGTTGCTTTATCTTTGCAGGAAAACTCAAAGCGGAAAGCGAACTTTTGAGTTAAATTGCTTCAACTATGAGGACTTAATTTATGCAAGCTACGAATTCAGTGAGTAAAATTTCTATGGTAGGTCACATAGACGATACTATGGGTATGCCATATTACTTGTTTTGTTAAAAAATTTATAAAATATTAAGCAACAATTTTGAAAGTCAATTTTTGTTATTGAAACTAAATCGCGCAACATTGGAATAGCGCAGCTTTACCCTTCTCCGCGAATGTTAAATATTCTATACATCAATCAAACTATTGTCCTAAAATTTTTTTTCTTTTAGACTCTGTTTTTTTTCTTCATAAAATCAAACAAATTTGAGCTCTGTACCATTTCAGCAAATATTTTTTAAAGAATTTTGAAAAAAACGTTAAAAAAAGTTGGCTAACAATTGAGCATCATGATATTATAATAGCTTTTTGTACAATTTTTTTAACAAATATTTTCTGTTATGGTATAAAAGCCAATTTCGTTTTATTTTTTTTTTTAGGAAGAACAGAACAGAGCTCCATAGAAAATAAATTGTAACACTATAGCTCGAATGGCGTGTAAAATATGCAGCATGAAGGCTGCCCTGAAGGCACGCAGTGTAAAATAATTCAATATTTGACATATAACTAACTACACAACAATTGATCAATTTTGTAAAAAGGCCAAACTAAAAAGCATTAAAAATAAAATATAATAAAAAGAAAAAATTATTATTAAATACATGAAATTTAAAAGTTGAGAAATAAGTTTAAATATTAAATTATTAAATATAAATATGAATTAAGAAGCTATATATATCTACATAAACAAGTCCTTCCACGAATTACCCTAAGTGCTAATGGCAAATATTTGCGTCTATTTGACTAATGTCAAGTAGTTCGTAGTCAAGTTCTCTCGGAGACTTCCAAAGCAGCAAATTCAATTCAGAGGTTCATTTAATTTCCATTTGCGGCGTATATATAAATAAATCTATTGCTTTTGTGGCGCCCCACTTGAGTTTGGGGCAGGGTGTCGAGGGAGTGGGCGGGTGGTGTCTCAGTTTATCTGGTATAAAGGCATTTTGTATTTTATGGCAATTGCATTTCTGGCTAACGAGCATTTAAGAAATATCATTTCAAGAACAGAGCCGCAGCGAACCGAACCGAACCGAACCGTAAATTCTTCTACAAATACGGGCCAAAAATATTCATTTGGCTTTGTTTTCTTTTTCACTCTTTCGTTTTAGTTTGCTGATGGCATTTTGGTGACGTGCGGAGATCGGCGAGCGTCGCGCATTAAAATCTATTTTGATTCAAGGTCGCGTCATCAGTTTTTGTTATAGTTATACAAATTGTTTCAAAACTGAACAAGAGCAGCGACAAATAATTGTGCGGAGAGCATAACTGTTAAGTGAGTTTTTTTGAATTGTGCAACACTGAAAAGTGAAGAGGAAGAAATCCACTGAGACGACAACAACAAGACAAGTCACATTATTGTTCAATTATTCACAATTGCACAATGAGTTCCGACTGAATGTGACTCTATACATGTATATGTATGTGCGTGTGTGTGTGTGCATGAGTGTATGTATATTTAGTTGCCGGATTAGCTGTCATTTAGCGTTTCCTTGACTTACCCAATCGTCTACACTTGCCTCTCCAATTATGCTCGTTGAAATTGAAAGCATTAAAGTGTCTCTATGCATGTATGTGTGAGAGTCAGTTATTCATACACAAACATATACATATGCACAATTCTTTGTGCGCTGCTTATCATGTTGCGTATACGCCATGTGAACACATTAAACATTAAATTAAAACCAGTTTTACTGGATCTCAGGCTTACAAAACGAAATTTACTGCAATGTATGTATCTGCCTAACACTGAAATTAAGTTTATTCATGTGACTTTAACTAATTTTAAGTGCATATAAAATTTGCCGTTGCAGATATCTTATTTTCTGCTATTATATATATCATATTTGATATATTAAGGGTGTTTTCTTTAGAGTTCTATAAATTAGAGCTGACAACATTGCTTTGTTGGAAAGCCTATTTAACAGCTGAGTTTGATTTTTTACTTATGGATAGACTTGAACCAGAGTAAAGCTAGCCAGAGTATGGGCTAGCGGAATCATAGGCCATTTGCCCATATAATTTCAAAACACATGGCCAAAATCATATTTGAGCACTAACGTCATAGGTTTTTCTATTCAATAAAACTCATATGATTAATATTAAAAATACGTTTGTTTATTTTATTATGACTTAAGCTTGTATAGCTCTAAGATAGACACCCAAGCTAACAATAATAAAACTTTGGCATAGAAAAGTTTGAAGAACTTTTGCTTCGCCTTTGCTGAGATTATTTGAAAGAAATTCATTTTAACTAAAGAAAGTAACTTAGAAAAATATTTTAAAATACACAAAATAAATAAGTTAATACATAAAAAAACTAAAAAATATATAAGTTAATAAATAAGCTACAAATAAAAAAAACAAAAGCAAGACAAGTGATTTAATAAATAAATATATTATAATTATATATCATACATTTATAACATATTATATAATATATTAAATAGTTAATTAATAAATAAAAAATATATATATATATATATATATATATATATATACAGATACAGATTAGCAGAGATTACAATAACAACTATATATAAAACATATAACTATAACATAAATATATAAGAAAAACCAGAAATTATGCGCCCAACCCAAACTAGCCCAAATAGCAACAAAAATGTATTTAATCCATTGAAGCAACTATATTAATTAAATGAAGATTGAGATGGAGGCGACGGAGGACAGCAGGCAAAACTGAATTAATTGAAATTGAAATCTAAATTTAGATAATATCTTATTCAGATTCAGATGAATGGCTCAGGGCTGCGCATAGACGAAATGTGCCGAAGAAATTGTCAAAGTGTTTGCTCAACATATGAATTACAATATCAATTGAAATGAAACTGAAATGGAGCTCGGCACAGCGAATTGGTGTGGTTCCTTGGCAGTATTTTAATGGACTACACACACATTTGTTCATATATATATATTTATATATATATATATATATATATATATATATATATATATATATATATATATATATATATATATATATATATATATATATATATATATATATATATATATATATATTTGCCTCTCTCTGTCTCTTTGACTCTTTCAAATTTCGACTATGCAAATGTAGCGGAAATACCGAAAAAATGCCGATCAGCTGCGCTCGTATCTGAGTCGAGCAGTATCTGAGTATGCTACGCCACACATACATACATATATATTTATATATATATATATTTATATATATATATAAATATATACTCTATGTATAAATTATATGTTTTCCAGTCCTGTGGTGACTGAAAGTTAGGTTGAGAGGCGACTGTGCCTCTTATTGCTGGCCTCGGGCTCAGACAATGAAATAAGCCATTTAACGAGCAAATGACGGAGTGAATATTTATTTAAGCGGTTTACTGGAAGAACGCTTTTTAACCCTGCTTTTAATTGTTCTTTTTTGAATAATCGAAACAGTTAATTTTATTGGTTTTTCTTATTATATTCACTATTTTTAGTTTTACTTATATGACACCAATTTTTAGCATGTCCTATCAGTACGAGTTAAAACACGAGACTGATCTATATTTTTACAAATCATAGCCTCACCGGCGTAAGTAGAGTTGCCCTTGCCAGGGCTGTTCCTTAACTTGTCTAGCACCCGATAATAAGTGTTGAATAATACCTTACATTAAGTGTTATAAGCTAACTAAGTGTTATAAGTTAACTACCCCCCCCTCAAGTGTAAGGTCGTCCTCGACCGACCCAATTCCAGCGACGACTCCTCGCAAGTGCTTCGCGGACTTCTTTGCGTCGATGATCCACCAAAGAGTGAAGCCAATGCAGATTAAAGCACAGCATATGGCTCCTCTTTCGGAGTGCCGTACAACGACACATCATCAAAGTGCACCATTTCGGTTCCTTGGTCGCATATTAGCAGCGGTGACCAGCGAGTCGGTGCAGGTGTTCTCGAATGAAATCCGCAAGTCGTTCTCATTCACATTCAATACGGAGCAGTATGAGCAGCGTACTGATTCTTCGCTATCGCCGTTCAGCAGGCGCTTACTAAGCTTGCTCTTGCGCCTACGTATGTGGCGTCTGTTGAAGCTGTTGGTGCACGACGTGGACGTGGGCCTTGGCATCGGATGATGCATACCAAAGTTGTGCAGCTGCAGCGACTTGAGTGTGGCTGGCGCCGTCGATGACTGGCCGTGCACGTGCCCGTGATGGCCGTGATGACTGTGTCCCACCACTCCAGCGATGCTATGAGCCGTTACTGGACGAGTGATGTGTGTAGTCTGTCGGCGCGCTCAGCTGGCGATTGAATTCGGCCTTGCGGCGCGTCAAGTCCGTCAGGCAGTATTTGTTCAGATGGCCGTTGCTGGAGACAGGGCTCTTGGGCGATGATGCCAGATGCTGCGTATAGGCCGAAGGAGTTGCTGCTCACGCTTAGCTTATTGCCGGCGTTGTGCAGCAGATTGTTACAGTTCTTGCCGCTGATCTTGGCCGACTTTTGCCCGTCGTCGGTATCGTGTTGCTGCTGCTGCTAGCCGCCCTGTACTCCTTGTCGTCGCTCTCGCTGCGCACCGATGCTCGATACGCAGGAAATGTCTTCGTCTTGCTCTTCAGAGAGCCGTTCAGCAGTAGCTGCTGTTGCCGTGCGGCAACTGCCGACAATGCCGGCAGCTGCAGTTGACGTGACGCCGCTGCCGATGAGGATGAGGATGAGCAGGCAGCCGTGGCAGGTGTCGACAGAGATGGGCAGCGGTTGGAGCAACCTGTGGCTGTGAAACTTCTTGAATTAATGCAGTTGGCGGTGTTTTGGGGATTTCTTGACTTGGTTCTAGTATGGATGAAGAGTCGCTTGGCTCTGCCGCCGCGAAGAGTTCGTTAGTTGTTGCTGGCTGATGAGCTTCTACTGTTGGTGGTGGTGCCGTGAACAAGGGGGTTTCCTCAACGATTCCGCTTGTAGATTTGCATGCTGTGGTTCTGGCTTAGCATCCAACTATGGGGCGAATAGAGCTGTTGCTGGTTCTTGTGGACGACAGGATAAATCGTAATTTTTCTGCAGGCTTTTTTAATTTTTGGGAATTTGGTTATAAAATGTATAGTGTTGATGGATTCCTCTAGCCAAATTGATTTTAAATCTGAGGAGTCCAAAATGTTTGGGCTAACAATGAGCCTTCGCGAGAGTAATAGCAAGCATTAAACTTTGCAACTCCATCGTCCGCATTCTGTTTCTGGACAGTGTTTCAGTGTTTCAAATAAATAAATCAATAAAATCAATTTGTGAGTTTTGGCTATCCCGAGAACTCCACTGACAGCAAATGTTAACTGGTTAAGTTGGTCTTGAACCTCAGTGTTTACTTCTATCCGTCTACTGTTGGCATTCATTAGTCGCATTTCAGTGGACCTAGTCTGCTCTAAATCACCGGCATCGGGTGTACCCGCCACCAAATTGTTTTATAAAAATTATGCCAAGTGGCTAAAGGTAAATTGAAAAACTATATCTAACTTATTCTAAATTGCCTAGCGGCTTATAATAAAAGGTGTAATAAAAAAACAAGGGAGTCATCTTAGGTTGTCCTTGTGGACCACCCTTCCTTTAATGAGGACCTCGGTCCCCAGGTCTGCTTCCACGGCCTTCTCGACACATAAAGGTGTGAGTTTGTTTCCGAGCCGTCGGTTGGACTTGACCAAATCCTTGTCACCAACATCGAAGACTCTATTCTGCCGCTTTGCGTTCTCCCTAGCTCTGAGCGTCGTCTGAGCGTTTCTGATCTTTTCTTCTATCTTTTCTTGTGGCTCTTGTTTTTTGGGGTGTCTATCATACTTAGCCCTAGCACATGTTTTGCAGTTTTGTACCATTTCCTTGGCAATTTTTGCCATCCGTGGAAAGTAGTACTCCGAGAGTACCTGCTTAACATTTTCCTGTGCAGACCTATGGGCCCTATTATGCTCGACTGTGAGGATTTCCCTTCCTTCTCCAACCGCAAATATGTCCACTACGCGATTTTTGCAATGCCAGAACTTTGTGGCTGGGTATCTTCGCACCAATGCATCTTGTATCATTGCAAGCGTGTGTAAATTACAGTGGAGAGCATTTACGCATTTGGGTGAGACTACATCTTCGAGCTCGTCTAGCAGCGATTCGACGCATGTATAGCTGATCAAGTAGCGTTTCTTATTTCCAAAAAGAATAAAACTTCGTTTTAAGGGGAAACGCGCCTCTTCTAGCACTATCTGGTTTTGAAAACAGTTCAAGGGTTTGTCTGTCGTCTCAATGGTGTTGGTGAGAGATACCTCACTGTGGATCGTTGCTGCGCAGGACTCAATTTCTTGCTCATTTATAGCGTTGAGCTGCTGTCTTGACAAGGCATCCGCAACCAGATTGTCCTTGCCAGGTTTATAGAAGATACGTGCATTAGACTCGTCAATGCGCGCTTTCCACCTTTTGATTTTCGCATTTGGATTAGATTCCGAAACTGCGAAGGTCAAGGGTTGATGGTCAGTGAAGATATTAATGTCTTTCACCCCATACAAATAGTGCCTTAATTTGGCAAGTGACCATACAATGGCCAATAACTCTCTCTCATTGGTTGCATAGTTAACCTCACTGTCCTTCAATGTTCTTGAAATCATTGTTATAGGACGACCCTCTTGAGACAAAACTGCACCTATGCCGTGAGCCGAAGCATCGGTCGTTAGATCGAATGGCTTCTTAAAATCGGGGTACCTGAGCATTACATTCTCGGATGACAAAATATCGCGCAACTTCTGAAATGCCCTCTGCTGCACTTCAGAGAATTGAACCTTTATATTTCTGGACCTATGCTTACTGACTGTTCCATTTTCACCCTTTAGGATATTCGAGATGGGTCTTGCTATTGCGGCGAAGTCCCTAATGAAACATCTGTAATAACTTGCGAGGCCTAGAAATGATCTAACCTCGAACAGCGTTTTTGGTTCTGGATACTCCTGTATTGCCCTAACCTTTTCAGGATCCGTCGTGGTGCCAGTGCTGGTGACTACGAAACCAAGAAAGTTCACGCTTTTCTTAAAAAAACGTGACTTTTTGACGGAGACCCTCATGTTTGCTTTGTATAAGCTTTTTAGGACCCGATCCACGTGTTTAATGTGGGATTCCTCATCTTCTGAAAAGATGATTACGTCATTGACATCAACATAGCAAAATTTGCCAATCTGCTCTCGCAGTATGTCGTCGATGGTTCTTTGAAAAATGCTTGCTGCATTCTTTAATCCAAAGGGGAGTCTTTTGAACTCGTATTTCCCCCCGTTCACAGAGAAAGAGGTTTTTTCACGGTCGCGTTCAGCGAGTATGATCTGGTGATAACCAGACTTGAGGTCTAATGTTGAAAAGAATTTGGCTCTCCCCAAATTCCCCAATATCATTGATATATTTGGCATAGGGTATTTGTCCGGCACGGTTTTTTTCGTTAAGTTTACGAAAGTCCATTACCAACCTCATTTTCCTATTGCCCGCTTCATCAGTGCCCTTCTTGTCTACTACCCATATTGGGTTATTGTAGGGAGAGACGGACTTTTGAATTATATCATTCTTTAGTAGATCTTTGATTTCTTTATTAACGAAATCAGCCGCTCCCATTGGATATGGGTAAAGCTTGGTATAGATCGGTTGCTCATCTATGGTCCTAATGGTAGCCACGACTGATGTGTTATACGGCAACGTCTCGTCTGGGTCTGCAAAGGCCTTTTGTCTGGTCTTCAGCATTTTCAAAAAAGAACTTCTAACTAATGGGGATGCATCTGCTATTTGTTCAGCTAACTCATTAATTTTTTGAGTCCATGCATGCTCCCTCTGCTGGTTTACAGCAGCCTGTTCGGCTAAAGCTTTGCTGATAGCCGTCCTTATTACTTCCGTAAGCTGATCTACATCCATTCTACCTGATGGTGGGAGAACTGCACAGTCGGAATCTGAGTCGCTAGACTGCCTGCGAGGGTTTCTCTATTGGTTGAACCGAGACATGCGCAGGTCAGTGGTCGCGAAAAATAAAACGGACCGTCAGAAGATGGGTCGAATTACGTCACAGCTCTGAACTACGAGAACTGCATGCACAACTTCAGACACACAGAAAGTAACACAATGTAATTTTATTGACGATCTGAATGATCAATTGCTGCCACTAAAATTCCCAAAGTAGTCACTCTCACTTGGTTCTGATCATTAATTTTTTTTTTTTTTTTTTACATGCAATTGCAATATAAAATACTCGCTAGTCCTAGGTATTTTTTTATAAAATAAATTTTAACACTTTTTGTGTTTGAAGAAAAATTTTGGCTAGAGTATCCACTTACAAGATTCAACTAACACAAAACAAAAAAAAAAAATCCCTTTATAAGATCTGTCAATTGCAGCTCCCGCGCTGCTGTCTTAATTGTTGTTGGTTGTGGAGTCCGCCCACTAGTTGGGCGCCAATTATATGTTTTCCAGTCCTGTGGTGACTGAAAGTTAGGTTGAGAGGCGACTGTGCCTCTTATTGCTGGCCTCGGGCTCAGACAATGAAATAAGCCATTTAACGAGCAAATGACGGAGTGAATATTTATTTAAGCGGTTTACTGGAAGAACGCTTTTTAACCCTGCTTTTAATTGTTCTTTTTTGAATAATCGAAACAGTTAATTTTATTGGTTTTTCTTATTATATTCACTATTTTTAGTTTTACTTATATGACACCAATTTTTAGCATGTCCTATCAGTACGAGTTAAAACACGAGACTGATCTATATTTTTACAAATCATAGCCTCACCGGCGTAAGTAGAGTTGCCCTTGCCAGGGCTGTTCCTTAACTTGTCTAGCACCCGATAATAAGTGTTGAATAATACCTTACATTAAGTGTTATAAGCTAACTAAGTGTTATAAGTTAACTTATACATCTATATTCTTGTGTAGAGCATGCTGCTCTTAGCTGTCGCTCAAGTGTGTCACTCGCAAGACACACACCTGTATATATAAATGTCTCTATAGATACACCCGTAAATTTATATATATATATATATGAGCATGTGGCTATCTGCTTATACCCTTTGGCTATCGTCTGAGCACTTGACTTCAACTTTAATTGCTCAGCATGCGAACATAAAAATAAAAATCAAATTTTGAATTATGCATAGCAAATGTTATTACCTTGAATTATTCGTTGAACAACGATCTCTTTGCAGATGTATTCATATAGTGAATAATAGCACAATACACAAAGTCCAATGTATAGATATCTCTGCCATATACGCATTCATTGCAAACACAAAACTTTAACTATGTCTAAAAATATGTGACAAAAAAAAAAAGAAAAAAAATTATAAATACATTTTTGTTTTGTTTTCTTTTTCTTCTTTATGTTTCAAAATGTTCACGCAGTTCTTTTAATATATATTTTTTTTTTTTGGCACGCTGTTTTTAAGCAGGAGCTTAACACATTTTGTAATGCAACTATTCACACGCGGCGCAAATTTTCGTTTGATAAATAAAATATTCTTTTGACCAAATAGAAAAAGAACAAGAAAACTAAAATTTTCAACATATTTTGGCAAGCGCGACGAATGTTTCACACTTCCAACACACGGGCAAAAATACAAAAAAAATCATATTTTAGACATTATTAACAACATGGAAAAATTAACAAAAATAACAGGAAAAACAATGCAAAAAATATTTAATACAAAATAAAATAAATATGAATTAAATTTTTGAAATATTAAATAAAATTTTAAAATATATTAATTTTTTATATATATGTCAAAGATTTAAAAAAAAGTATTAAAAGAATTTTATAAAAAAAAAACATATCTAAAAAAATTATTATGAATTATTTTTTATAAAATTTCCTTCGTAATATATTTTTTTGTTTTGTTTTTTTTTTTTTTTATAAATGTTCTTTAATAATTTTTTTAAAACATTGCAACATATAAAAACGCGAAATATATTTTTTAGTTTTCTTTTAATTAATTCTTGGGCAATGTTTTTAATTTTATTTTGTAATTATTTTATTTAATTTATTGAAAGAAAACCCATTAAAAATATGTATTCAAAAAAGTTATTTAAAAAAAATACATTAGGAAAATCCGTTTCCTTTGCATTTCCGCAGAGCATTTTCTGATGTTCTTCGCTTAACCCAAAACTTTTTGATAAACAAATAAAAGGTAGTTTATCAAGCTCAAGTTGGGCCAATTAAAATATTATTTTATTTGTATTTGTTTGGCCAAATGAACCGCTGCCAACGATAATCAAATGTGAAACGTTCGTTTATTATTAAACATATATTGAAAACATTCAGCGATCGCACAATCTGCAGCGCCCACGCAGCACGCGGCTTAATCAAAACCAAAAAGAACCAAAAAAAAGGAAAAATAATTGAAAATGAAAAAATAAATAAATAAATAAATTATTAAATGAGATGTTCGAACAGCAGCACGAATTCCGTCGCAGCGCACGTGAAGATCAACGCCAGAGCATCGCGATGAGACTGAATAGACGATCTTAGCAGATCGAAGGCCCTGGCCGGCGCGGCACACACAGGTGCGGGCGAGTTGGGGTGCGCTCTGAGTGGGTGCTGCTTAGGGGCGGCGTGCGGTCGAGCAGACAGCAAGCGCGTGGGTACAGCGCTGCCCATTTAACTGCTTGATAAATGAATGAAACGCGTCGCACTCGATTTGCGGCAATTGTGAAGACTGATTAAGAGCAGAAAGATGGAAAGGGAAAAGGAGAGAGAGAGAGAGGGAGGACAAAGCGCAACTAAAACTCTCAAGGATAGGCGTACAAGGATTGCTTAAGCAAAGCTGCCACAACAGGTGTCCTCGAGAAGCCCAAAGCTCACAGCTCATACTCAGAGACAACTCATACGCAGCATGTCCCAGAGTAAATTTAAAGGTCATTCCACAGGTGTGTGCGAAGTGTTGAAAGCTTTTAGAAAGTTAACCCATAAGCTTCAGATAACCATATAGAACGTGCCTGCAAGAAGCTCAGCGCCCAAAGCTCTGCTCCTTCTTGCGCTGATTGTTTACATTTGGCACACTAAAAGCTCAGAAGCTTTAGTTGTATGTTAAAAGCTCTTTGAAATACCCAGAATCCCAATGGTCCAACTCATGCAGCTGTCGCACAAAAAGTTGAAAAGCTGAAAAGCTTCAACTCGTCGCTACTTACAGAAGTTGCTTGCAAGGAGCTCAACGCCGAAAGCTTTTCACAAATGCAGCTTTGGCAAAAGCACTTGGCGAGCTACACACTACACAGCCAACAAGGCAAGTGCTTTGTAAAAGCTCAAAGCTCAGGGCTCAAGGATCTAATACGGCGTACTCGAAGTTAAGATTGCAAGCATGCGGAGCAGCTTTTGTTCTTTAAATGATATTGTTATATAATTTAAAAAGCTCACGGAGCATCCCTTAGCTCAAATTTATTATAATAGAATGAAATAATTATTGTCCTTAGAAATTCCGATAGGTTTTTTTTTTCCATTTCCAGCGTATTTCGCTGCGTTTTTTGTTTTAATTTTCGCTTATTTAGGATTTCGGTTTGTCCCCGCTTTTTGGTGGGACTGCTGATTTTGGTGGGACGGCGGGTTTCTCTTCGCTTTTAGCTGCTGGCTTAACAGTTTGGGCCTTCTCCTTGTCCGTCTTCTTGTCATCCATCGGCGGCTTGGCATCTTTCGCCGCCTTGCCATCTTTCGCCGCCTGGCCATCTTTTGCCGCCTGGCCATCTTTTGCCGCCTTGGCCTTGCTCTTCATCGCAAGCTTCTTCTGAGCGGCCGCAAACGCTGCATCGCCGACGGGCACATCGTTGATCTCATCCGCAGGCGTACGCTTCGACTTGCCAAAGCACACTTCCGAGATGCTGAGGTGCTTCAGATTGAATCCGGAGACACCGCGTATTTTGGGCTCGAGGTTTTTCGAATAGACATCGGCAGCCAGCTCTTCTAAGCCAACTTCGCGATCGGCCAATATCTTTTTGGACACTGCCTGGAGATCTTTGCGAACTTTCGCATCGATCTTCTTCAGCTCGTCCTCTTCGGCCAGACAAAGTGCGAGAATTTGCTTTTTGAAGCTTTCAATGGGATCTCGTTGTTGGCGTATCGACTTCACCTCGTCGCGCGATCGGTACGACGTGCCCGGATCGGACATCGAGTGTCCCTCATAGCGATACGTGCTCATTTCCAACACAATCGGGCCAAAGTTCTTTGCATATTCAACGGCAAACTGTGTTGCACTGCGAACGGCCAGCACCTGATTGCCATCGACCCAAAGCCCGGGTATATACTGGCCGCGCATATAGAAGTCGCTGATGGCCGCATGACGATTAACGCTAGTTCCCATGCCGTACTGATTGTTCTCGCACACAAATATGCAGGGCAGACACCACAGCTTGGCCATGTTGTACGCCTCGAATACCTGGCCCTGGTTGGCAGCTCCGTCGCCGTAGAGGGTGACGCACACGCCGCCGTCACCCTTATAGCGATGCGCTAACGCGATTCCGGCTCCTAGTGGCACTTGGGCGCCAACTATACCATTGCCACCATAGAAGTTATCGCTGTAGGTGTGCATTGAGCCGCCTTTGCCACGGCTGCATCCGGTCTTCACGCCCACCAATTCGGCGATTAAGCCGTATGCAGTCACGCCCAATAGGTACGTCCAGGCATGGGCACGATACGCCGTTATAACGCTATCTCTCTTCTTCAGCACCGCACACATGCCAACGGCCACCGCCTCCTGACCATTGTACAGATGGCAAAAGCCCCGAATTTGCTTCGCCTTATACATATTATTGCAAACAACCTCAATACGACGCACCTCCACCATTTGCTTGTACATTTTTAAAGCATCCTCACGTGACAGTTCCACGTCCATGGGAGGCCCCTTTTCCAGCTCATAGCACTTGAAAGTCTAATCAGAGGTATGCAATGAATCCATATCAGTAACGAGACAAAGCTCTATCTAAATTTCCAACTGTTCACCAAGCTCCTTCTCTCCCTCTCTCTCCCTCTCTCCCTCTCTCCCTCTCTCTCTCTCTCTCTGTGTCATTCAATATATTATGCAACAGATCTATCTATCTCTCTCTATCTATGTCTATGTTTACCCTTACCTCGCCCTCGCTACCTCTCTATCTCTCTATCTCTATCTCTATCTCTATCTCTATCTCTATCTCTATCTCTATCTCTATCTCTATCTCTATCTCTATCTCTATCTCTATCTCTATCTCTATCTCTATCTCTATCTCTATCTCTATCTCTATCTCTATCTCTATCTCTATCTCTATCTCTATCTCTATCTCTATCTCTATCTCTATCTCTATCTCTATCTCTATCTCTATCTCTATCTCTATCTCTATCACCTTTATCGCTTTATCGCTCTCTTTCTCTCTCCCTCCCTCTCTCCCTCCCTCTCTCCCTCCCTCTCTCCCTCCCTCTCTCTCTCTCTCCCCCTTTTTTCCCCTCTCAACACTTGTTACCCTTTTGACTTACGTTATCTAGCGTCAGCGTAGAGCCGCCGGAATTTAAACGTAGCGGAAGCCACCAGATCCTAAAACACATGTCATCCCCAGTTAAATTAAAGTGTAGTTGGAGTTGCAGCAAGTGTTGACGGCTCTTGCAAAGCCTCTTAGCTGTGGACATCATATTTGAGAAAGTTGAGAAACTGATTATCTTGATGAACGGATGCGAAAATTCTCTGGTGTAGTATGAATTTGAAGAAATTAACTGTTCCACGAAAGACCTAAGAATTACGAATTTAAATAAATTTAAAGTTAGTGCCGCATTGAAAATAAGTGTAACAGAAAGTCAAAAATAAAATGCCTAATAAATCAGGAACTCAAAAACTATTTTGGATTTACCGATTAATACTTCAATGTGTTCTAGGTTTACAATTCAACTTTCAAATAACATCTCGATGTTTGCTCTCACATTCATCATGCATCATTCATCATCATGCATCCATCTATAGTCCATTGCCGTAAGTAGTTCACAGAACTCAACACATTTGATATCGTATGTAGTTAGTTTATATTTCAACAATTTACACCTCGCTTTAACCAAATTGAACACGTTCATATAATTAATATCCTTTGCTGTTGCCACTGGCCCATGTTGTGTGGTTGAGTGTGTATGGGAGAGGGCGGGGTGCGTACAATTTGGGGTTAACTACGATGTCTTTGCCTGTCTTTGAAAATGTCTGTATGTCTGTGTGTGTTTAAGGCTATACGAAATATTATATTTCATTCACAATCGCACAAAATCATTCACAATATATGCGCAGTCATATGAAATCGTATAGTATACGCATTGGTTTTTATCTACTTGGAAAACAAAATTTTCTAACATCAACTTTGGGCTTACGATCTAGAGATTTCGCTTGCTTTGTGTATGCATGTTTGCATGTTTGCATGTGTGTGTGGGTGTGTGTGTGTGGGTGTGTATGCATGTTAAAGAATCGTTGCATTTCATCTCCTAATGATTGACACCCTTTCGCTCTTGAATGTGATCGATGTCGTAGGCATTGGTGCCACGCAGCTTGGGTTCCAAGTTGTTGGAGTAGACATCAGTCCACAAATGGCTGAGTCCCAACTCGGCGCCGCCCTTGGCCTGCGCAGTAGCTTCATCCACTTCCTTACGCACCTTCAGATCAATAGCCTACAAAAGATAAGTGTTAGGAATGGTGTTTCATGTCCAAAGTGGAGCAGCTTTAACCTTGACTTCATCGGTGGTAATGAGACCCAACTCAATGCACAACTCCTTGAAAGAGGTAATGGGATCACGTTTCTGGCGCACCTCCTGGATTTCCTCACGTGTGCGATACGATGTGCCGGGATCGGACATGGAATGACCCGAATACCGATAGGTGTTCGTCTCCATTACCAGTGGCCCTTGCTCGTTTACATACTTGATGGCAAACTCTGTGGCACTGCGCACGGCCAGCACGTCCATGCCATCTACCCAGATGCCGGGCAGAGCGTCACCGCGCGTATAGTAATCCGTATTGCAGGAGGCGCGCTCGGAGCTGGTGCCCATGCCTGTGGATACAAGTTAAATTAGTCGTAGTTAAGTATAAGCTACTTAATAAGTATTCACTTACCATAATTGTTGTTCTCACAGACAAAGATGACCGGCAGCTTCCACAGATAGGCCATATTGTAGGCCTCGAAGACCTGGCCCTGATTGGCAGCTCCGTCACCGTAGAGAGCCAGGCACATGCCACCGTTGCCCTTATACTTGCAGGCAAGACCGACACCAGTGCCGAGCGGCACTTGAGCGCCGACAATGCCGTTGCCGCCAAAGAAATTTGGACAGTACATGTGCATGGAGCCGCCCTTGCCGCGGGCACAGCCGCTTTGCACGCCCGTCAGTTCGCCGAGTACACCAAGTGGCGGAACGCCCATCAAATATGTCCAGCCATGCACACGATACGCCGATATAATGTTATCCACGTCGCGCATTGCCGCCTTCATGCCCACCGCGCAGGCCTCCTGACCGGAATACAAATGACAGAAGCCGCGAATGATCTTCTCCTTGTACAGATTGCCAGCAGCCGTCTCGATGCGCCTAATCGTCTGCATCTGTGTGTAGTATTTGAGCGCTTCATCCTTTGTTAGCTTCACTGTGGTCTCGGGTCCCTCCTCCAGGCGATGCAGTTTAAAGGGCTATTCCGCACGACAGCGACAGAGAAAGGTATATAAATAATACATGTGAGTGAGCGAGCAAATGAATCAACATGAGTGAAAGGGAGACGGCTGCATTTGGTTTACAAGTATTTTTCAGCACATTCAGGTATTTTTTAGTACATTTTTAATACAATACTCATAACATTCTATATGTGTAAATGATGCTATTTTTATTTTAATTATATGTCTCCTATTTAAATATGACTCTTTTTGCTTATAATTAATACTATATATTGCTTTGAGAAAAATCGGAACGCCTTATTTGCATAACCTGTCGATCAGCTCACAGTGTTGGCAAGCAGTGTTGGTATCGCTGAGGGGTGAAACAACAACAGGCGCATTCTGATAAGAAAGTGCGTGTTCCTGACGCTGCCACTGTCGCTGCCGACGTCGGTCACGCGCTGCTAGCAAGACAGTGTTAGTTAGTGACCTTGAGGCCGGTAATGCATCTAATCGACCAGCAACTACCGAAACGCGAAAATGCAACACTGCGCAATCAGGTCATACACTAACGGACGCTAGCGGACGCACACACGCACACACACAGACACACATTATGTAATCGGCAATTCGGGGAGTTGCTGCCCTAAAATACTCACTCGATTCACTTGCACGGTCGCTTCCGTGGCATAATTGTTGGTCTTTGCGACACCGGCCTGTGCTGCATTCTGGAATAAACCGAAAAATGACGATGAATAACTGCGTCTGCTGTCAAATCTTAGATCATTTTTATGTTGTTGTTGCTGCTGCTGCTGCTGCTGCTGTGTTATCCCATTGTTGTTGCTCTTGTTGTTGTTGCTGCTGTTAACGTTGTTGCTGCTGGTGTTGCTGTTATTGTTGGTACTGTAGCTACTGCTGCTGCTTCTGTTGGTTTGCTTTGTGTGTTGTTGTTGCTTTGCATTAGTGACAGTGACAATAGTTTTGTTAGTGACAGCCACGGCTGCTTTACAGTTACGTACTTTTTGCAATTGCTTTACAATTATTGGCAATTCACTAACGCGCGACAACGTACGCAACATTTTGACGGCTTTCGTTTTCGACTATTCTCTCTCGTGCGCGTAACAGCTGCTGGTCAATGGCTAGAAAAATACTTTAATTTGAATACCAAATGTTACTAAATATGCCAAATTTCATTTTAAAAATACTACAGCTGCAGTTATTTGGTATTATATTTCAGACAGCTTTTAATAGATAGATAAGATATATTTAAAGTGAATGGTCTCTGGTTATATAAATAAGAAACTTGTTGGTCAATTTTCCACATTACACAAAATCTATTGGCAGGAAACTGTTTTATATTCAAAAAAAAGTGCAATGTTTAATGGCAGAAGAAACAGAAATGGTACTAAATATACCCAATATATCACAAATAATACCATATAAACGTTAGACATTGATCAATAAACACACTTATTTGGGAGAGTATGGTCACCCTACAAGGATTTTTTCAATGGCCAATAAAGTCCAGCGGAATTTTTTAAAAACCAATAAATATTTTTAGCCATTTTGCAAAATTATGCTTTTCTAAAATAGCCTTCACCTTAAGCTATGTGCCCGAAAACCAAACCGAATAAATAAAAAGCATTTTTTTCAAGAAGTACTTTTATTTCACATTAAAGATCTCATTTGGTTTTTGTTTTTGTTTATTTTTTGTTTTTCTTTTTCTTTCACTTGTCTTCTTAGTCGTATATATATATACTTTTAAATACTCCATTTCCGCACCTTCATCATATAATAATTTTCTAGTTCTTATAAAAAAACTTATGCACAAAAACCAACTAAAAATACTAAATTTTCAATTAGAGCGCGTAGAACTAAAAAATACTAAGAATAAATACGTAAATTATTTAGAATTTCTACGAAATTAAATTTAAGTGTTAAACTAAACTATTTCTAGTTGAAACAATAATAAATAACAGAAATTTTCAATTTGCGAATTGTTGAACATAGAAAGAAAAGAAACGAAAATCGAGAATCGAAAAATTGTCCAGCTGTAATTGAATCTAATGGAAAAAGAAATGCGAAAATTCAAAACTTCAAAACATTTCCTCAAATTCTCTAATCAAATTATTTTCATTTTTTCATTTTGCTTTAGATATTTTTCACTCAATTCACATCAATTTTCTTTGTTTTCTTCTGCTTATTTTTTTTTTTTCTTTTTTTGTTCCGTTTCCATTGAAGTTTCACATCAAAAATTGTATTCATATATATGTGTATATATATATATATATATATATATATATATATATATATATATATATATATACATATATATATACATATATATATATATACATATATATATACATATATATATACATATATATTTATACATGTGTATATATTTATTTTAATATATTTTTCTTTTAATGCCTCTTGGAGCACTCCAGTATTTTGCATTATGACAAAAAAAATTATGCTTTTTTCATTTTTTTTATATGTATTGTATATATATAAACACTTATAAGAAGTTCTCTTGTGTCTGTTGGAGTGGGTTTTAATATGTATATGTAGAGTCCATGCCAGAAAAACACACGCACACATGCATATATATATATATATATATGTATATGCACATGCATATGTATATTGTTTCTCTAGTTTTGGTTATTCTCGTGTGTGTCTGTGTGTGTGTGTTTCTTACCGTTAGCCATAAATAGTAGTTGTTTGTGTGTGTGTGTGAAAACGTGCAGCAAAAAGTTTAAAACGTAAAGATATAGCAAATTTGTGGTGCAGTGTACAAAAAGTAACGGCAATTGTTTCGCTTGTGTGTGTGAGTGCTGCATAGGTATTGGTAATTATGTTTATCCTCTTGCTTTGTGAGTAGGAAATTACGTATGTATGTTTGTATGCATGTATTTATTTTGTATCTTTTTTTCTTTGCTTTGCTTTAGCTTAAGCTGTTTTTAGTAGTTTACTTTATGTATTTCCGTTTCTATTTTCCGCGATTTTTTTCGTGTTTTATTTATTTTTTTTGCATTTATTTGTATTTTGCATAATTTACACCAATTTAAGTTCAATATATATATTTGCTTTTTTGTTTTTGTTTTGTTTTTTTAGCTTTGCTTTGCTTTATGTTTGCTGACTTCGAAAAGAATTATTTGCTAGTTTAAAGAACATACAGATTGCACACATTTATTTAACGACAAGATGACAAATATCATGATGTTTCATGTTTATTTAATAATTTGCTTTATTCGCAATTTTATATTTTACTTTCTTTCTCTAAATATCTCTCTCTCTCTCTCCCTCCGTTTCTCTATCTTTTTTTCTCTGTCTCTCTTTAACTCTCTGTATTTCTCTTTTTGTCTGCTTTTTGGATGGATATTTATTCTTTTTTCTGCATTTTGCTTCAAATTTCTCAATTGAATTAACAATTGAGTTGCGCAAAAATAAAAAATACACTCGAAAAAAACTCGCATTCAAAGCAAACCCAACTACGCCTTGTGCAGAATAGGCTAATGGAGAGGCATTCTAATAGTTCAATGCCTTCCATGAGTGCAGCACGGTTATAAATATTGTTTGCAGTATGCTGCGTAGTTGCTTTGACAAAAAAAAAGAGTACAAAAAATCCTAAACAAACGCAGAAAACATAATAAAAAACGTTGTTTCTTGTATTCATTTTGTTGCTTTTTTTCGTTCATTCGTTCGGCTGCAGTGGTGGTTGTTGCCTGTGCTATGTGTACATGTGTGTATGTGTGTATACGTGTATACGTGTGTGTGAGTGTGTCCGTGATAAGCTGCTAATTGGTTGCTGCACATGCTAAGCCAAGACTTCGACAAGCGTGCACAAACCATCGAGGCGAGCATTAGAGGAAAACAAATAGAATCAGGAAAAACGGCAAGTGGTAAACAACAAAAAAAAAAGAAGACAATAGGAAAGAAAAGAAAACAAATGAAACATGCATTCAATTTCTGTGTGTGTTTTTTTCTGTTCACCCTTCTTCATCATCTTCATCTCGTTTTACTTTTTTGTATTGTATGTTACAATGTTCCATGTTATAAACAACTACAATTACAGTTAAGCAAGTGAAATACCAAAGCAATGGATAAAAAAAAACAATAGTTGTTAAATATAATAAATTTCGTTAATGTAACTTAAACGGTACGCGGAATAAGGAGGATTCGGCCTGGGCGTAAGGAAAATCTGACCAGATATTAACATAGAAACTAAAACAGCGTTGTTGGTCCAAACGGTTGCTTAAGTCGATTCATACAATGGTAATGCCTAGCAGTTGTATAAGTGTGTGTGGGGGCGTGTGTGTGTGTGTATGTGTGGGTGTATGTGTGTGTAGGTGCGTGTGCCTATTGTATTATTTAGCTTCTACGACTTTGGGCGGCCTTTTCGAAAAGCTTTACAGGATGCGGTAGTTACTCAACAGCAATTGCTTCTTCAATATAAATTAAATTAATTCATGTCTGTCGGTGGAGACGGCGGAGTTGAAGGTGAAGGTGGCGATGCTTCTGCTTCTGCTGACAATAGCTGCTGCTGCTGCTGTTGCTGTTGCTGTTGCTGCTGTTGCTCTTGCTCTTGCTGCTGCTGCTGTTGTAGTTGCTGCTGCTGTTCCTCGTACTCCAAGTCAGCGCGCAAGCAGCTGCTGCAACTGGTTGCATCGCTGTCTTCCACTATGGTATCATCGTCATCTTCATCATCGTCATCAGCATCAGCATCATCATCATCATCAGCGACATCTTCATCATATGCAAAATTTGCATTCTGCTGCTGCTGCTGCACCAGCTGCTGCTGCTCATAGACATACGCAGCGCATTGCTGTGCAGCAGCATCGATGGGCATGGCTAGCTCCTCCAGATCCAGTTCCAGCTCCATATCTTCATATGATTCTTCTTCCTGTTGCTGATGTTGATAATGTTGTTGTTGTTGATGTTGCTGCTGTTGTTGTTGCTGTTCCATTAACTCTACATCGTGATCAGCTGTTGCTGTTGCTGTTGTTGTTGTTGTTGTTTTTTTTGCTGTTGCCTCCTCCAGCTCATCCTCCTCCCCCTCAAGTTCCACTTCCATGTGCACATCGACATCTACCTGCTGTTCCTGCTGCTGTTGTCCCTCCCGCATTGCTGCTGCTGCCGCTGCAGTAGCAGTAGCAGTAGCAGCAGTTTCTGCAACATCAGAATGTTGTTGCTTTTGCTGCTGCTGCTGCTCTTGCTCCTCCAGCCTCCTGACCACCACTTCATCCGACTCGACAATACTTTAACCGCTCTTAAACAATAAAATGGCCACCTGGCCCAGATAGAAATATATGAAATGGCGCGTCTCGTGTGTCACATACGATCCAAAGTTGCGTCCGACAATGCAATGCCATGTGGGATTGTATTTCTTGTCGAACTCCTTCTTGATGTAAGCCGCAATATCCTGCAAGTGAACAGAGAGAGAGAGAGGGAGATACAGTTATTTAGCTAGTGTTTGTTAACGGCTTTTCGAATTAACGTAAACGACGCAAACTCAATAAAAACAACCAAAATCCACAACCAACAAACCAACAAACCGACAAACGCCCACCCGTAACCAAACCTGTGTGACCTCAAAAACTGATTGTGCGGAGGGCGTGAGCGTGGGCGTGGCTGGGGCACGGCTGTGGCACAGCGTAAGCGCCAAGTGCCAAAAAGTTTTATGTGCTAATGAGTTAGTTATGACTGTTGTTGTAAAATCATAAAAAAACTGTAGCATAATCAGCAGCGGCAGGTTCAAGCAACACAGTGTGTCACACACACACACACACACACGCACATGCAGCGACGCATTGGCAAATGGCAAAGGTCAATGCCAGTCGCTTTTAATGGGCTAAAGCCAGGGTTATGCAAACAGACATCGACGTCGCATACACAGACACCAAACAGACAAAAGAAAAGCGAGACAGGCAGACAAACAGACACACACGCAACACACACACAAGCCAAAAGGCGGCGGAAACAAAGCAAAACATTTGACGGCATTTAATGCCAAGTAACAGTATTTTAGCCTTCTTTTTTGTTGGCTTTCATCTGAAGTGAAATGAATTTAGACTTTTCACAAATATTGTTAACTAATCTAATATAGAGCAAGAGGAAGAGAGCAGACGTGCCAGAGCAACAACTGAGCCGGGCCACTTATTTTAGCCAGCACTGTATGCCAAAGCAAAATCAATGTGACTTGAGAATCACTCAGAGCTTATGCCCAAGACTGGCAATCGAGTGAGGGATGAGCCAGGGGTAGCTACCCCCTGCCCCTGGGGATAGTCTGCAGTAGATAGGAAATTGCCTAACTTGAGAAGAAATGCGTGCTAAAGCCATAAACTTAACCCAGTAACCTCAAAAGCAAACAGCACTGGCAAAGCTCTGTGCGACAATGGCGACTGTTACACATTTGAGCACCACCCGCAACCTCGCACCCCCTCCACCGACCACCCCTAAATGACACGATCGCTGTAAAGTTATTGCCAAGTTTTCTTCAGCTTTGCTTCTTATTGTTTTGTGTCGTGCCAGACGACAATAATGCGTTGACTGTTTAATATACGTAACTTTATTCATTCGACTCGGGCTAGGGTAGGCGCTGCCCCAACTGCAACGTTGGGCAACTTGTTTTGGCAACGCCAAAAAATAAGTCCAAACAGTAGCAACAACAAAGTGCACATTAATTTAGCGGCCTAAAGTTGTATGCCACCAAAAGACTTGCCACACATGCAACACACCAACTGGCCCAACCCAACCAATTTAAGCCATCTCTTTGTTGCCTAAACTGAATATTTTGGCCAAGGCAAAGGCTCTTCCATTAGTCACTCATTGATGACTTTTCATTAGTTTTTCATAATGCTCCAGCTGAATAGCTATGCGAATGAGTTAATGAATGATTAAGTGAATAAAAGAATGAATGAATAAATGAATGAATAGCTAATTAATTAATCGATCTTGGTCCTAGTTTAATTAAGTCACATATTAACATGATACATCATGATATATCATTATAATCTTTATCATCATATTGATTCATCAATCTATTATTATCATTATCATCATCTTCATCCTGCTTCATCATCATCATCTTTATGATTCATGATTCATCATATCACATTATCATCTTCATCATTATATCATCATTTTCATTATATTCTTTATTATCATAATTCATCATTATATGACTACCAACATCATCATCATCATCTTCAGCATATTCATTATCTTTATCATTATCATGAATCATTATTAGAACATCATTCATCAATTTATCATCATCATCACATTCATCATTACATCATCATAATCATCAGCTGCTCATCATTATTGTATATGACATTATATACGAATATCTTAATATTCATGATTCTTATACATCACTCATTATTCATTGCAGATAAACCATATCAAATATATTATTTTGTATTATTAATGAATAATTAATTATCAATAAATGAATAATCATCGATGTCAGCTATCATTACACATTATTATATTCAATTACTCATTATTATTCTTGTTGTTATTATTATGAGTCATCATCATAATGCAATATTTCATTACATTGTTCATCGTTATTCATTGTCATTTATTTATTATTAATAAATGATCTAAAATATTTCAAATTATTATATTCCATAAATGAATAATGAATAATGAATAATGAATGAATAATGAATGAATAATGAATGAATAGTGAATAATGAATGAATAATGAATGAATAATGAATGAATAATGATAGTGAATAATGAATAATGAATAATGAATGAATAATGAATGAATAATGAATGAATAAGGAATAGTGAAACTCGGAATAATGAATAACCTGCCTCAGTGAATAACTGAATAATGAATACTGCCTCCTGCCTCCTTGCCCCCTGCCTCACTGCCTCCTGCCTCCTGCACATTCCACGACCTCCTGCCTAATGAATAATGAATAATGAATAATGAATAATGAATAATGAATAATGAATAATGAATAATGAATAATGAATAATGAATAATGAATAATGAACAATGAATAATGATTTATGCAAGTTATCACTAGATAGATACATTCATCATTATTCATTATCATTGTTCATACATAGTTTCCAGATACACACATTATATAGTCACCAGACTTTGCCTTCAACATTATGTCAGAGAGAAAGAATAGTCCCACAAGCCGATTCGATTCACTAACAATTTGCGTATTTAATTAGTTGACTTAACGAACTCGAGTTTTTTCTTTTAATTAATACAAATATTTGTCTGCCCATACGAAAATCAATATAATTCCACTTAAATCCTTAAATACGCTGGTTTTATAGCCCATATTACTATCAATACATTTATCTATATCCGCAGCGGCTAATTTTCCAGCTCTGCGCCACAAACAAAACAAAACAAAACAAAGCAAAAAAAAAATAAAAAAAAAAAAGAATTTTTATTTTCAATTCAATCTGAATTGGGCAGGATTTGGGGAGGCGGGGCGTGGTGGGAGCCTGTCAGATACTGTGTAATTGCCTGCCCAAATCATGTACTCTATATGTCGACAAGGGACGTACGGCGGACAGGAGGGAGGCAGATAGGGAGGGACGGGAGGCACCAGGGAAGACAGACTTGACGGATATATTTGGCCGCATATTGATTAAACATTTGGCCACGCAAAATGGCATTTTTCGTTCTAGCTACAAGCACGAAATCAACCAGCAACAATAATAATAATAAATGAATTTCAAAACGAAAACGAAAACGAAAACAACAACAAAAACAAATGTAAATTGAAAGCGAACTAATTACATTTATTTTTAACAAAAAGAAAGCAAAACGCAAACGATGCGGGAAAATTGATTTAATTTGGGCTTAGAGCGCGCTTTGCTTTCTGCTGGTTTATTTGGTTTGTTAGCCTCTTGTTTGGCTTATTTTTGGGATTTTGTCTTTAAATCGCTGCCAGAGCCAAGGCAAAACACACACACACAAACACCAATACATAGGCATACTGCCTTTTGGTAGATAGAACTTAAGCCTCTCGAAAGGTTAAGCGCCCCTAAAAATATATATAAGTATAGTATATATACTATATATACTATATATATATATATCACATAATTTGCTATGCTTCTGTGCTGTGTGTGTATCCGGTGCGTGTCTCTGCCTCTGCCGCTGCCTCTGCCTCTGCCTCTGCCTCTGCCGCTGTGTGTGTGCCAATTTAACCCTTGTGTATTGGTGTGCTAGTTGCGTATCTATTGGATACCAGAGCTTATAGCTTTTTTCTTGTTTTTTTTATAAATGTTTTTGCTACTTTGTTGGCTGCTTTTTGTTTGAAAAGCAAAGCAAAATGCATTTTGCTTAATGAAAATTCTCCATTATGTTGCGCGTGTGTGTTGCATAGAGCTTAGAGTTTTTGCACAATTTTCGCACAAATTTGCAGCGCAACTCGAAATGTTTTTAACGAACTCAGTTCATAACAATAATTTTTATGAATTTCATATTGAAAGCTTCAAAGGACAATGGAGAGTTGGCGAAATTCTGCTAATTGCAAAATGATTTACGAGCAGCAAAAATCTCAGCACAAAATGAAAGCGGATTAAATTCAATTGCAGAAATTTCGTTTCCTAGAAAGAATTTATTGCATTTTTATGCAATTCAATTAAATTTAAACTAATATCAATTTCGTTTCAGCTGAAATTAAATCAAACTCAATTTCCAAAGAAACTCAACTCTGAGAAATCTGATGTGATTTGCTCTCAGTTTGCTATATACTGAACGAACATTAGCTTCGTTCAAAGTTAAGATACTTTAAATATATATTTGAGAGATCTTAACTGTAAAGCAAAGTAAAATAACATAAAAATAAATTTCTATGTACTTTAGATATAGATATAGATAGATAGAGCTGTAGATATAGATAGATATAGATATAGATACATCTAAAGCTGTAGTTACAGATATAGATATTTATATAGAATGAGATATAACTATAGCTATATACAATTTTGTTGGACAAAATTAAAATCTGAAATGGAAATCAGTTCTAAGCTACAGATAAATCATATTTACATATATATATATTATATCATGTATGATATATATCATATACATATATATCATCATCATATATCAATGTACCATATCATTATGTGCTTTATTAACTTAATTTGACTGCCTAAGCTATCTTTGAGCTTAAAGCTTGTTGAATCTAATACAGATTGAATGCAATACACACATACAGCACACACACACACACCCTCACACATCTAAGAGCATTCATAATGACACTATTATTAATATTATCAGACAATAAGAACAACAAACAAGCAACAACAACAACAACAATGGCAACAGCAGCAACAAAGCAAAGCCAATCAATCCCACTTTGCTGCACGCACACCCATTTCACTTGTTGTATGTCTTTTATATGTATTTGAATGGCTGCCAGCCTCTGTGTGCGTGTGTCTGTGTGTGTGCGTGTGTGTGTGTGTGTGTGTGTGTATTTCATGGCATATATTTTATTTATAGCAACGAGGGGCAGGCGGCTGTGGGCCAATGTATGGGCAATTGGGGCGTGGTAGCTATGCGTGCGCCTCTGCACTAACACAGGCAAACACGCACACACATACACGCACACACACACACGCAGCCACACACTCTGTCAACTTTGTAAGCGGCAGTGAAAAATTTGTAGCATACTTTCCGGCAGGGCGCGCGTTTCAATGATGTTTTTGCCTTTTAACTACTCAATTAGCAGACGCGTACCCCATGCCCAACGCCCCACGCCCCTCACACACCCGCACACACAGTGAGCCCTCGCTTATTTGCTGTGATTTTCTCTCCGCGTCTTTCTCGTCGCATTTTGCTATGCTCTCAAGGCCTTACCTTGGCACCTGCCATTGGCATTGACAGAGGCTCTGACACCCACAGCTCCGCAACGGACAGCCAACTGACCAGTGGGTTGGGGCAGTGCTAGTCGGAAAGCTTGTAGCATCGCTGGATGCCCCAGTGGCTGCCCCAACGGCTGCCTTTGGCGCACGTCTATTGATTATTTCCATTGCTTCGCTTTAGCTCTTATTATTATTCTATTGCTTGTTGACATTGCGCCGCTGCTGGCCAGGCTTATATTAAGTCCTGCCCTTGGCCACGGCCAACGCAGACCCAGTTGATGGCCAGCTAAAGCAGTCGACCTCAACGACCACCATTTAATGCTGTTCGTATAATCAGTTTACTGAAAATCACGTCAAAGGACACTGCCACCAAGCGAACACCCACCCAAGTCGATTTACATTCAATTCCGAGTTCCATTTTTTACCTCACAGCTGAATCCATTGCATTTTCCATTCTTATTAGCAAACTATCAGGTAATCGACATGAACAACTTGGCACAAGAGCTCTGCGACCTGCCTGAAGACACCTGCCTGACTTCACGGCCCCAGCTGCCACAACAGAATTGCCTCTGTCTTCGCATAAGCAGATTCCAACAGAGACACGCTAAGGGCTCAGTGAACCATCTAGTGATAGCAACAGACTCTCTGCGTATACGCCTGAAGGAAGCCACAAATGCAAGTCCTACTATAAGCACTTCTATAAGCAGGTGTAAAAAAACTGCAACCTCACTGATAAAAGAAGCTGCAACAGCAGACTTTAGCCTTGTGGCAAAATGGACAATATGGAAAAACAACTCATCCTGCTCCAAAAGGGAAAGCTGCCGAAGCCAACTACAATGGACAATCCAAAGAAAGGGAATAAACCTGGTCGAAACTCTGGGCGAAGTCAAAGGAGAGTCTCTAATAGAGGAGCAATGAAAGGAATTGATTTACGGCAAGCAAAATGGAACCTGAACGCAGAAACCCGGGAAATAATGCTTGGGTAGAGCACTTAGAAGGGCCCCACCTGAAAGGTTAATGCGGAGTAAAACGCTCAGTTTCAAGGTGGGAGACGCCTAAGCAAGAGAAAGTTTGTTCTGGTTCTTTATTACTATAATCATTATCATTACTATAGTCATTATCATTACTATGAGCATTAAAATTATATTATGTATATGGTTTTCTTTATATTTATAATTATCATGATCATTATCATTACCATTATTATCATTATCATTATCATTATCATTATCCTTAGCATTATCATTATTATTCTCATTAGGATTTTCATTTTCATTATATTTATCATTATCATTATCATTATCATTATCATTATCAATTTCATTATCATTATCCTTATCATTATCATTATTATTATCATTATTATTATCATTAGTATTATCATTAGTACTTTCATTTTCATTATATTTATATATTTATATATATATATTTATTATTATCAATATTATTTATATCATTATCATTATCATTACCATTATCATTATTATTATCATTATCATTATTACTATCATTATCATTGTCATTATTATTATCATCTTTGTCATTATTAATTTCATTATTATCATTATGATTATTATTATTTTCATTACCTTCATCATATTGATTTTTATTTTCATTAGTGTTCACTCCTACAAGAGCTCTGCAAACTGTCGGAACTTTTTAAATAATAATCCTAGCTACTCCAATGGCCTTCGGCTAAAAGCATCTCCCACACACGTGGAATTGATTTGTTTCCAGCTCAAAGGAAAACATTCGCAATTATGAGCACGCTGCCACTTGCCTTTGACGTTCCAATTTATATGTATATATATAGAGATTGCTGCGACTTTGCAATCAACTTTAAATTGAGAATGTCAAACATAGTCGCTAGAAGCTAAACAGAAAATGGCAAACGCTGGCAACACAAAGCCAGCTGCACTTTATCTCTGCAAAGCCAGAAGCCGCGACAAATGCTCAATGCAAATGTCACAAGCAAAATTCTTAAATGCGCGTTGAACGAATATTGATAAAAAAAAGAGAAAGTTTAAAAAATGCCACGAGAATGCCTTCAATTTGACCCGCATTCGCCAGGCGCTTTAGTTTTATAGGCCATGTTTGTTGCCCAGATTCAATTTGCCGAAGGCCCATAATTTGATGAAGGAAATCAGGTTAAAATGCGAGGGTTGAATGCAAGCAAATGCAAAATGCTGTATACTCCATACATTTTTTACCCTGAGCCCATAGAAAATGTGAATCAGGTTTGAAGAAAACGTAGAAATTTAAAAGCAGCATAGAGTCGTTGGACTAGCAGCTCTGCGTAGGTTGCAGGGTATCTATTAGTCGAGCACTCTTGACTATTCGTAAATAAATATGAATTTGAAACTATATGAGTGTACTCTAGGCGGGCTGTACTCTCTATACATGTTGTTTCTACTCTTTACACCAATTCGGTGTTAGCTTTCAAGATAGAGAATTAAATTTATATAAAGAGAAATATGAAATGAGAATGACATATGTTAGACATTTGTACCTATATCATCAAAGTATTTCTTCCTATTTCCATTTAAAGATCAAATAGCAATCTAAGTTCAACTTCTAAAAGTATTCCTTAGCCAATTCTGACTTACCTTCTCAATGTTGTACTTCTCGAGGGCTTGTGTCGCGCAATCGACAGCATCCTGCTGCATCTCCTCGCTCATATCAGCATTCTTAATGACAGCTTTGCGGTCAGACATTTTTGCTTATGTTTTTTGTTTTGTTTCGTTTAGTTTGTTACGTTGAATGTGGTCTTCTTTACGTCTGCAATGAAAAAGAGAAAACCAATATTTGCATTCTGCAAATATTTTTCAAAATTTATTAGATACATATACATTTTTTCGGGGGGGAGGGCCATAGACAAAGGTGATGCAGATAGGGAGGTACAGGTAGTAGAATGCAATTCAATAAATTCTACAGTTCAGCAGGTACAGGCACATCACGCAACAGTGCCTGCCATTGTAATCAATTGCTTAATAAAGTAATGCACACATACACACACACACATGCATACACATGCACACTATTGACGCAGGCGCAGTAGTTGGACAAATTTGCTGCATACTTTTGTGAGCGAGCGACAATGCGTAACGTTGGCAATTCAATTATGAACAGCAACAAGAACACCAACAAAGCATTGCAAATCAAATATCAAAGAGAAGAGCTGAACTATAAAGCCTCTGCACAGCACACGCAACTGGGCAGAACAAAGCGCATATTAATAGGCAAAGAAGACAACAATCGGCCTCCACATAGCATTTGTGTGCGCGCTTGCTCACTCGCACACTCGGTCCACAGGCGCACACCAACATCAATTAGCAATGAGCCAGAGCAGTGCCAAAAGCGCAACGAATGCTGTGTGAAAGAGTCAGTGCAAAGCACGTACCGTGGCCTTGGCAACCAAAGCAACAAAAACTCTTCGCAGCTGCTGCAACCAAGGACACAGCACGCAAGAGTGAGACAGAGTGAGGTAGAGAGCAAGAGCAAATGCCTTTCAGAGTACTGATTCAAATGCAACAGTAAATTGCATGAACTCGGTCGCTGCCGCTACTCCTACTGCTTCTGTTATTGTAAATGCTGTTATTGTTCGGTATTAATAACGTTGCTGGTGCATTGCAGTTGTTGTTGTTGCTTGTTCAGTTAGTATTCGGTTCGTTCCATTATACTTTGAAGAGCTTATAAGCCTGATTTGCAACGGTAAGACCACGTTAACAGGAACCCAAATGCACTTGCCAAATACCTCAAAAGCATAGCAAACTGCCATCGATTTAAGCTTATCAATCATCGAGAGATGGGAGCATGTCTGGGTGCTTCAGCACGTATTCATTAAATGAACTTTGTTCATGAGGAAGAGAGATTTTCATCATTTTATTTTATTTAATTTTTTTTTTTTTTAAGCAAATGTAATTTATATAAAATAAATTCAAAACTGAAATCTGTTTTTTTTTTGTTTTTTTTTTTTATATATACTGCAGCAATATACCCTGTTTTTTTTCAAGTGTAGTCAAACAAAAGCTGCTTATATTTTCATGTGTGCGCGTGTATGTGCGTGTATATGGGAATTTGCAGGTCTTTCATGTTTGTTATTCCAGATGATATGAATTAAACAAAAATTCATTTGAATACCGTAAATCTGTAATTAGGTTTTATTATTTTCGAGAACTGTGCTTTATTGCATATCTATGAAACTGTATATGTATGATAATGGGCCACATTCATCAAATTATATTGCCAGTTAAATAATATATATTAACATATTGATTTTCCTGCAGAAATTCCAGATTGTTGCAATCGGAATTCGAGCTTCAACTAGACTAGAATATCTGGCATACTTTCCCACTCGCAGCAATACAAATGCCTATCCTAAATTGTTTTACTCGAGTTTACACATTTTAGTGGTTTAAGAATTAACTAACCCAAAACTATTCCCCAATCAAACTTTAATGAATAAAAGAGGGAGAAAAGAGGAGCTCTAGAAAAACTGTTCCTAGTTAAATGCAAAAAGGGAAATGTCAAATAATAACAGCGGAAATGTTTTTAATAGTTTGCTGACTAACGAGAACTAACTGACTCATTGGCAAGGCGGGTACGTGGGTGGCTTGGGTAGCTACTAGGTCAGCCGCAAAATGTGAAGAATGGACGGGCATACACACACACACAAACACAGGACGGCGTTCAAATAGAAAGAGGAAAAATTTACTCGACTGCATCTGCTTCACACTCACAGAAGGCGGCCGGGTGGTGGGGTGGATGATAACCCCATCTCAGTATAATACATTCATGGAAATTCATTTAAGTGCAAAAAGGATGCAGCTGCCGGCAGAAGGAAGCCAACAAAGGAGGCAGGACGCAGAAAGCAGGAGGCAGAATTATGAACATGCAACAATGGCACGCAGAGAAAAATGAAGCCGACGCAAATGAAAGAGACGAGCAGAAAACTTTTGCTGATTAACTCAATTAGAAATGCATTGACAGTTGGACAAACGAAGACAGCTTGTTGATTACAGAGAACGGCAGAGAAACCTGATCTATAAATAGACTCTGTGTGCGACTGTGTGTGTGTGCGCGTGCAATTGCAGTTGCTTGACAACTGTGGAGGCAGAGCTCAGCAAAGTATGCTACGATTTGTATCGAACTGTAAAAAAGTTGATTTTTATTTTTAATTAACTTTAATAAAGCGACTCTTGAATAATATTAAATTAATAAATATTTAAAATCAAAATGAACTCAAATAGTAAAGTAGATGAACCGTTATATGAGAATCTATGTAAATTATATAGCATGTAGTATTATATGAGAATATATGTAAATGATATAGTAAAAGAATAATTTGAAATATTATTTATATTATTATTACTACTATTATTATATATGATTATTACTAATAAAAAGTTACAGGGTATTTCTCATCACAAACCAAACCCAACATCATATCTCTCTATCTATCTATCTCTCTCCCTCAACATCCTGTTGAATTCTGTAATTTCAATTCGCCTTGAAAAGATCAAATTTCCATTCAATAACACAGGACAGCATAAGACAGAGAGCACATCATGTTTCCGTTTTGCACAAGCAACAGCTTCGTGTGACTTGTGTGTGTGTAAGCGCGTGTCTGTGTGCGTCTTACACTCCCACGCCAATCAGCTCATGAAATTGGTTTGCATAGAAAGCTTTTAGCTCCATAATTAGCTCTGAAGGCAGGCTCATAAATTAAGCGACAGATTAGGCAAGAAAAATAAATAAATGAAATATACAAATCCGAAATAACAAATGACGTCAACGTGAAGACCAGCTCTTCCGTCTTTAAACTACAGACAATAGAGTTTTGTATGCTCATAAAATTCAAGCCGCTAGATCGAATTAGACAATGAGTCAGCTTTTCTTATTGCTTTTACGGCTGCAAAGTGATCTAGAAAAAGGAAGTGATTGAAAGGCAACATGCCACACAGGTTCTTGTTTATGATCTAAAACAGTGTTGGGTAATGGCATTAGCTATTCCCATCACCATTCATGATCTAAAGCAGTGCTGGGCAGTATCAAAATCATCTGCTGCAACATTTCTGGCTCCGGCCGGGCACTTTTCCCACCCCCCAGCAGCACCTCTGTCGTACACACAATCATGCATAAGTATGTCAATTTATTGCACAACTTCATTTAGAACTTTTCTCACGCGTCGGCACAATTCACTCACCTTAGTTATTGTTGTAAAGTTGTCGTTGTTGTCTTTGGGAAGTTGCGCGCGTGCCAAGACAAAAAGTTCTATTAGTATTGTTTTTCTTCTTTTTTTGGCGGCCTTGTAGCTAATTCAACAGCTGTCGACTAATTAAAGTACTTTTGAATAATCTCAGCTAAAAAAAAAATCGCAAAAAAATCTGTCCTAACCAATCAAACTTAATGTATGTGTAGGTATGTGTGCATGTGCCTGTATTTGCATGTGTGTTTGTATGGGTGTGTGAATACATATATAATTTCCTTTTTGGCAATTTTGCACGCAATATAAATTTGGCACGCCGCGTTTTGCACTTAGGATAAAAAAACCAGGAACATTAACAAAAATCAACAAAATATTCTTGGCACCCGAAAATATCCAAAGCTGTTAGTTAATATGAATAAGTTGTGTTTACCGCTAAGCGCACTCGTCGTGACTAAATTTTAAAAAAACACTTCGAGTTGGGAACGCACCCTGTTGTGAACTGTTTGCTCGCCTGTGGTGAACTGTTTCAATCGTATCGCAGCCGCTACCGAGCCCAAATGCCTTCAGTGTAGGCGACATACTCTTCGCTGATTGGCTAGGCGGTGGCGGCGTCTGCCAGGCGGCTTCTGGCAGGCCGCGTTTGGCAACAGTGATAATCGTTTTTGTAACGAATATTTACCGTTCATCGAGTACTTTTCGAGTAAGTTGTTTATATATTAAGGCTATTATATTTGAAAGTACATTTAATATAATTTTAATTTTCTTTATAACAGAAAGAGGTTTATGAGATATTTTACAAATCAAAGTAATATACAAAAACCAACTGTTTTCCTTCAAGTAGTCGTTACCAAGTAATGAATAACTAACGAATTAAATCACAAGCGACAGCACTAGCGACTTAGAATCTAACAGGGTTGCATTTGACGGTAACAATTGAATAGCGCGCTAATCACAAAATTCAAGTTGTTTTAAAAAAAGCCCATTTAATTCATGATTATTTTGAAGCTTTTAATACCTACATTTTTGATTGGTGCTTCCCAGAGCTAGTAAAGTCTTTTGTCGAAAGATAAGTGCCCAAATATTTGCGTATTTGCAAAAGCTGATATAATACCAAACACTAATTGAAGCGGTGCCGTTGTTTAGCACTACAATTCAAAGCAGTGCTGGATATCGAATTCTAAAAATATTTAAATAACGTATAATAAACGATCCAATTAGTTGGCTAAGCGCCATTTTATTAAAAAAAAGAAAAAAAAAAACAATTTTTCCAATAACAATCACATACTACATTATTAAATTATTTATCAGATTATGTAATGCCGCCATACCATTCGTATTTTGGAAATGGAAACGGTATTCAGTCATTGGCATTCACACTTGTATTTTCACTTATACATGCCCATGCAATATCAATAATATAATAAAAAAGACACCAGTTTTAGGGTTGCTTGCGCTATCGGCTATCGCTTGCAAGTGTTGCCCTCTAGGCCGATTAAACAGGCAACTCAACCTCAGCGCAAAAAAACGCATATTCAAATGACCGATTTTCCATTATTTCGCCCGTCCGCCCCATTGTCTTATGTATATACGTCGTATAAATAATAAATTTTATTTTTAAAACAAGTGCATCCTTAGTTGTTAGTATATGCAATACAATATACATTGTACATATCTACATAGTGTTATACCTACCATATGTGCATGGTCTGACATTAAAATTGGAAATTTTCATTTGTTCCCTTTACAATAGCTGAAGCGAAAGCAACTTGACGATGACGAGCGGTAGTTGTGAGCTACAGCCATTTCAAGATATCCAATGCAGAGGTGCGAGCAGGACCACTATTGTTTGCTCGCCGCTATTAGTGTCAGCTATAAGTACATACATAAGCTGCTTGTGTGAGTGTGGGATAAAACCAGCAAAACAACAACATGCAAGAGCGTTAAAGCGCACTGCCGATGACTAATATTTCAGGGCTGCAAGATGGGTACACAGATTGTGTTTATGCAGGGTGTGGCCGTTGGTTAGCAATTTGTACGATTTTTAAAATAAACCTAGGTATAGATAAATAATTATACATAAATTTTTATAGCTGTAATTTTTAGTATCATAAAAGTAAAAAGGGTTTTCTAATATTAAAAGTTCATCAAACTCTTAAAATATGTACATATGTATGCATATATAATATACATTTAAGTTTTTTATATTTCGTTAATATATGTGCATATATATACATTTATTTTCACCTATGCAATATTTTCAAAAGATTATTGTAGTGATTAATTAGTTTCTTTAAGACAATTAAATTTGTTCCTTATGCGACTGACTTAGTTGCACTTCGAACTTATAAGCAACGCGCCAACCTTAGTTTAGGGGGTTACGCAAACCTGTCATATGCAGAGGATCTTGCCTCTTCACCGCAACCCTGTGCTGTGTGTGTTGCTGCTGAGCAATTTCACAATTTTTCTCTCAGCGCGTCTGGCAACCCAGGCAGCACATCAACTCAATTATCCGACCGCTTGCTCGCTCGCTCCCTCTTATATATGCTCACAAACATACGAACGGATGTATGCATGTATGTACATGTTTATATACCGTATGAGCATGCGTGTGTGTATTTGTGTGCCAGAGTGGCCTGCCTGCCCTGCTGCTTGTTTAGCGCCCGCTTATTTTGTGAGTTGGCAGCACAAACAAGTCGCAGCGCGCTGTTCAGTTGTTTTTTTACCGTCAAACTTACGCTACTGCTACAACTCTGCTGCTCTCTGTTCGTTCGTTCGCTTGCTTTCTATTTGATTTCGTTTTTGTGTTATTAACAAACTGCTACTGTGTGTGTGTGTACGTGATTATTTCGAAAATATTCTAATGAAAATGCTCGTTAACAACAAAAACTGCAGATTTAAAGAGAAAGAGCTCTGCGGCAACGGTTTTAACAACAACAACAACATAAAGACTGTAAGATTTGAAAAGAGGCTGCAAACGAGTTTTGTTTGTGTTCGCAAAGCGCGCGCATAATCTGATTTTCCATCAAGGTGAAACTGCAACTGGCATTGACTGCATACAATTTCCCATAATTTTACACGAGCTCAGAACAAAATACTAGCACAAAGTGAAAGAATTATAAGCAGCGAAAGACGGTAAAAATTGGCGGCGGTTTCCAATACAAAAATCAAAATACCAACAAAAAAAATAGAAAGAAGAAGGCAAGCTGCCACACACAGGCACAGAACAACCAACGTAAATACTATAAAAACGCACACACACGTATGCATGCTTGTCGTCCAGCGTAGACAAACAAAGAAGCAGACAGTAGTGTGCTCGTTCACACACACTTTGTTTGCAGTTTACGTGGGAGCGAGACGGCAACGATAGTAGTCAATATTGGGAGTGCGAGTGCCAAATGTCACATGAAATTACAACACTGCTGTGAAAGACGAAGGCAACAACAACAACAAAAACAACAACAGTAGCAGTAGCACTAAGCTATCAAGAAGAAGCAGCAACATAAACAAAACCAAAACAAGTACAAAACGGGCACCGGCTGCGACCAGCCCCAACTTTCCTTCCCCCTTTCCTTTAAATGCAAAAATGCTGCCCAGCATGCAGACAACAACAACAAACAGACTTCCAATGGAAACAGAACAGGATGTTGCCCATGTGGAGTATGATGTTATAAATTACTATACAGATGCGAGTCCAAATGTGAATCCCGACACAGCAACAGCAGCAGTGGCTTCAATGTCTGAACAGCGCTGCTCCCGAGCGAGCAACAATAACAACACAATGCTTGATGTTGTTGTTCACTCAAGATCAGCGTGCGACAATTTCAAACATGAGGATCCACTGGCCACGCCCATAACAGAAACTACGAATAACAGCAGCAGTTGCTCTGCAGCGACACCGATGCGCACCAAAGGTAGCGGTAATGTCAACAGCAGGCAACGAAGCAAAGAGAGAACTGCCGCCAGTTCCACACCTACATTGGGCGTCAATATGCGTGTGACCGGTCAGTGCAGCCAGGGCGGTCGCAAATATATGGAGGATCAATTCTCTGTGGCATATCAAGAGTCTCCGCTAACACACGAGCTAGAATACGCATTCTTTGGCATCTATGACGGCCACGGCGGTACCGAGGCAGCACTTTATGCCAAGGAGCATCTCATGCTGGAGATTGTGAAGCAGAAGCTATTCTGGTCCGATAACGATGAGGATGTGCTGCGTGCGATACGTGAAGGTTACATTGGTACACACTTTGCCATGTGGCGAGAGCAAGGTGAGTGAGCGAGTCAACTATATATGTGCTAGCTATAATAATAATCGCTTATCGATTGGCCGAGTGGAATATTCCATAGGCTTGCCATCTGATTGCAATGTGACATATGCTGGCAACCCCGCTGCGTGTGCCTTTTATAATCATACGTTAAGGCGAGACAGCAATACATGCAAAAGCAGATATCAGAGCAGCAAGTGTGCACAATTGGAAAGGTTTTCGTTAAAATTATTGTTGCTTTGACGTCACAAACATGAAAAGAGATTAAGATTATCAATTTAAACTGAAAATAAAAGCAAAACTATTATCTTAACGGTTGGAAATTGTAGTAAATGTCAAATTAGAAATGTGTATGTGTAAAGTTAGATAAAATACGATTGCTCGACTTATCGATATATTGTTATCGTTGACAGCAATTTGAATTCCAATTTATTATTTTTGTTTTTACTTATAGAAAAGTGGCCACGTACAGCTAATGGACATCTTAGCACCGCCGGCACCACAGCGACGGTCGCCTTTATGCGCCGTGAAAAGATTTACATTGGACATGTCGGCGATTCGGGCATTGTGCTCGGCTATCAGAATCCGGGTGAGCGCCGCTGGCGCGCCAAACAATTGACAACGGATCACAAGCCCGAATCACAGGCAGAGAAGGCGCGCATTCAGCGCTCCGGCGGCCAGGTGGCCATCAAGTCAGGTGTGCCGCGAGTCGTTTGGAATCGTCCGCGCGATCCAATGCATCGTGGACCCATCAAGCGACGCACCCTCGTCGATGATATACCCTTTCTGGCTGTGGCACGTTCGCTGGGCGATCTATGGAGCTACAATTCGCGCTGCAAGGAATTTGTCGTTAGCCCCGATCCGGATGTTAAAGTGGTCAAAATTGATCCCAATACGTTCAGGTGTGTCTCTAGAAATTGATATTGTGCGAGTATAGTTTAGTGTAGTCCATTGCTATGTTTACAAATATAGCTCAACTAACAATGTTGAACAACACTGAAAAAAGCGTCTTGCTGCTACTAAAGTTAGTGTTGTTTTCCAACACTCAATTTGAATATGGATCAACATAGTTCGTTTGGCAACCTCAGCTGAAATTAATTAGCTTTAATTAAAGCTAGATTTAAACGTTATTGACCAACACTAAATATGTATATGCGTTAACCAACATTGACAAATTATCTTAGCACTTACCAACACTTGAAATATTTAAAAATATCTTTAACTAATGTTGAAATTTGCCGTTTAGATGTCTCATCTTCGGCACGGATGGCCTTTGGAACGTTGTTAACCCGCAGGAGGCAGTGGACTCGGTGCAGGAGAAACATCTCATTGGCGAGTGTCTGCACGAGCAGGACGTAATGAATCCTAGCAAGGCGCTGGTCGACAAGGCCCTCAAGACCTGGGCCAACAAAAAGATGCGCGCGGACAACACGTCCGTTGTAACTGTGATACTGACGCCCGCATCTGCTGCAGCAACAACGGCAGCGGCGCCAACGAATACGGCCGAGCTGGAACCAATGGATGCGGAGAACAAATATCCTGGCAGCTTGGCAGCTCAATTGGAGGAGCAGGAGGAACTCGACTTGGAGCTGTGCGGCCACATTGAGGAGCAGGAATACTTCCATGACACGCCCTACAGTGCCTTGGCCAAGCGGCACTTGCCGCCGGAGCCGTATCGCAATTTTGACTATTACATTGAGGAGGAGTTGCTGGAGGAGGTGGTCGAGGAGGAGCAGGAAGAGGAAGACGACGAGGAGCAAGAGCAAGAGCCAGAGCCAGAGCCAGAGCCAGAGCAAGAAGTCGACGAGGATGTAGTGCAGCATAGCAAATATTGGCGCAAATCCCTGCAGCAATCGATCTCCAGCTGGCAGCAAACAACTTCTTTAATACGTCATCGCCGCCAAGAGGTGGACGAGGATTTGTTGAGAGAGATTCTGCAGCCGCAGCAGGAACACGATCAGGAGCTATATGGCAACAGCAACAGCAACAGCAACAGCAAAAGCAACAGCAACAACAGCAACAGCAGCTGTGAGATGGAGCTGGAGCATAGCTACGATAGCTACGTTAGCAACACATCCGTCAATGCCAGCAGCACGGAGTACAGCTTTGCCGAGTCTTACAACACATTGCTCAATGAACAGCAGCAGCAGCAGGAACAGCATCAACCAGCGGATCAGCAACAGCAGCAACAGCAACAACAACAACAGCAACAGCATAATCAACAGCAGCAGCAGCAACAAAGCAGCATGCAGGAGATATTGCAGGAGCAGCAGCGCTACCAGCAACAGGAGGGCTATTCGCTGACACAGCTGGAGACGCGACGCGAGCAACAGCAGCAGCAGCAGCAACAACAACAACAACAACAACAGCAGCAGCAGCAGCAGGAGGCGGCGGTGAGTGCACATAGCAACAGGTGGCAGCAACAGCAGCAGACGCAACAGCAACACGAAGCGAGCTATGTGGAGCAGCCAGCGGAGCTGCTAGCGCTTAATGCGCTGCTGCAGCAGGAGCGCGATGAGGAGCAGCAGGTGGCATTGGAGCGCGAGCAGCAGCAGCAACAGCAGCAGCAGCAGCAACAGCAACTGTTGCTTGTTGAGGCCAGCTCTAGTTCCAATTCCAACTGCAGTTCCTCCAGTTGTTCCTCGTTCGCCTATGCATCGCCTTGGCGTGAACCGAACTTGGCCACGTTGCAGGACAACGAAGTGAGCTCCACGCTGCCAGCCACGCCCACGCCGACGCCCACGACTGTAAGCGAGAAGGAGGCGAATGTTGTGGTCGTGGCTGCAAGTGAGCAACAGCTACCCGCTGTCGCACAGCAGCAACAATTGCCGCCGGCAACACAACAGCAGCAACAGTTGGCAGCAGTGCAGCCGCGCATACGCCGACCTCTGCGTCGCTATCGCAACGTGCCCAATGAGAATCATCAACATTTGCAAACGCGTCGTCGACAGCTGTTCAAGCACAGCAAAAGCAAATCATTTATTGCCGCCAGCGCAACAGCAATTGTTGCCTACAACACCAGCAATAGCAGTAGCAACAACAACAACAACAACAACAACAGTAATAGCAACAGCAACAGCGAAGCATTGCCAAGCGGCAGTAGCAGCAGCAGCACCAGCATAAGCAGCGGCAGCAGCAGCAACGTTAACAGCAGCAGCAGCAACAGCAGTGTCAGCATTAAGAGTAACATTAGCAGCAATAGCAACAGCAGCAGCGGCGGCGGCGGAGGCGGAGGCGGAGGAGGAGGTGGCGGTGTGAACATTAGTCACAGCAGTCGACGTCGCAGCGTCAACAGCGGCAGCAGCGTCATGATGACGCGTCGCAGTCACAGCCTCAGCCTGGCCGGCGGCGCTGTTAGCAAGCGGCAGCTGCGCAGCACCATCTGCCAGCTGAGTAGCCTGGACATGACAAAGCGAACGCTGCGCAGCAGCAACAGCAGTAGCAGCAATAGCAACAGCAACAATAATAGCAACAGCAACAGGCAAACTAACAACAAATCCAGTCACACTTTCAACAAGCCGGCAACGCCAACAACAGCAACAACAACAGCCGCAACAGGAGCGAGCGCAGCGTCAGGCGGCAGCTCGCGACGTATGCGTCGCAGCAATGAGGAGCGCGAGCAGCGGCGCAGTCAGCGACGCAGCACGCTAAGCGCCAGTCAGGTGGGCAGCGGCAGCAGCATCAGCATCAACGCTGGCAGCGGCAGCAGTCAGTTTAGCAAGCCGACGCGACTGCAGTCCTGCAACGGTGGCATTGCAGCGCGGCCGCCACCGTCGCCAAAGAAGTTGAATGCAGTCGTGCCGACGCTTGCGATTGGCACGCGCGCCTACACGGCGGCGCTGGCGGCGGCAGCAGCTGATCTGACCAAACGTTGGTCGCTGCGCAGCAGCAGCAGCAGCAGCACTAGCAGCGCCAGAAGCCTTAACAGCAACAGTCTGAACAATAACAGTGCGATGGCAACGCTAGTAACAGCCATCAGCTGTTACAGTGCGCGTAACCGGACAGCCGTTGCAGCAGCAGCGGCAGCAGCAACAACAACGGCGAGACGGCGAAATCAATGTTAGGTTGAGTTAACAGTGGAGTAAGAGAGGGAAGAACAAAATGGCAGTGTGAGTGGTGCTGCCAACGCGTTTCAAAATTTCAAGTACAAATGCTATTAAAGAAAAGGGAAACCTAATTAATTAGTTAGACGAAGTGACAAAGTGAATGTAATTGGTTAATTGGATGTTATTTTGTAACAAAACAAAATTGTAGGTGCACATACGCAATCGTGCGTTGTACATAACAAAACAAAAAGAGAAACAGAACAAAAAGAAAAAGTAGAAAAAAATCACTAAAATCTACATATACAGATATAAACACACACAAGTTTATTTAAGCCTAAAAATTAATAATAAAAAATTTAATTGTAATAAGCGATTAGCATACATACATATAAATAGATATATATCTTTTTTTTTATTATTTTTTTTTTTCTAATTTTGCATTAAGACAAGTTAAATTTCGATCATCGTCAAACAAAGCTTTAACCGTTTGAACAATTTTTAATGCGAACATATTTTTTTTTCTTTTCATTAATCAAATTAAGTTGTCAAGAGTATTTATTTAAATAGGCTAGAAAGATGCTTATAATTATAAAAAAAAGAAAGGAAAAAACATTCATATGATTTCTTACATTAATTTATGTGTAGCCTAAGTTTATATTTGTAGTAAAATATAAATATGTTTCTCGTCTACTTTTTTTTTGTCAGATTAAGCTTAAAGAAATAAAACATTAATATAGCGTACATAAAATTTTTCTATATTAATTTAATGTAATTGTTACAAAGAAATGCAAATGCAACCAAATTAAATAAAAAGAAATATTATTTTGTATTACAAATAAACAATATTTTTACAAAATTGCTATTGAAGCTTTTCGCGTGTGTGATTTGATTAACCGTTAATTGAGCTCAAAGTGATAAATAGAGCTGCCAAACACACACACACACTCACGCTCGTAGGCAACGCAGTGGCAACTCTAAGCGAAAGATATGCTCAATTAATCGATATCGATAATGAGCTGAAATGCTTATTGGTCGCTCAGAGGTTACGACTGCAGTCCTTTAAAGTAAACTCAGCAATGTATTAGCTCATAACTAATATCTGTCTGTCTCTGTCTAACAATCCACTGTATTTGCCATGCGTGCCAGCAAGCACGAGCATTCAAATGCATTAATCGCGCCAAACTCAAAACTGAAACTTCTCTGCTCTGCTGTCAAACAGGCAGCTCTGTGAACGTGTGTGTGTGTGTAAGTGAGTGAGGAGTGTGTTTGTGCGTGCGTATGTATGGGTGCGCTTGAGTGGCAAGGAAGGAATCGAAATCGTGTGCAAGCCATGCAAAGCCGAAACGAAATCAGCAGCAGCAGCAGCAACAGCAATAGCGACTGCGACTGCGACGCAGCAACAAGAATTCTGGCCATTTGCCGACTACAGTTAAACGCGTTCGCTTCATTCTGCTGCGCGCTTGCCGCCCTTCGAGCGTACGTACGTACAAAATTATATATATATATATTATTTTTTTTTTGGTTATTTTGTTTTGCGCATATGAATTTGTTTGTCTAACAGCGAGCAGCATGTGACGACACACGTTCCCGTTCCCGTTCCCGTTGTTGTTTTTTGTTTTGTTTTTGTTAATAACAGACTGAAGTAAGCAAATCCGAAACGAAGCAAAATATATTAAAAATTGAGTGTGTTTGTTTGTGTGTGCTAGTATTTGTTGCAGAGTGTAAACAAAACGTTGCGCTGCGCGTGTTTTCTGGTATAGTGCGTGTGAGGTTAGAAGCAAAGTCTAGCTCAAAATCTGTGCAATATGCTCGGAGCGTATATTAAAATTGACAGCTGTATATGCGTGTGCACGCACACACACACACACACACAAACAGGCAAGCATGCAGCAAAAGGAACGGTTGATGTCTTTTTTTTCGTATGTTGCGCTAAGCGTGAGTTATGCCAGTCTCAAGACTTTGCATTGCTGCCAAATCCAATTGGAGTTGTATTTTTTTTATTTGTGTATTCTACATATATTTATGTGTTTGTGTCTTGCCGCGCCAAACTGTCTGTCTGTCAGTTTGTCTTCGTGCGCGCGTGTGTGTGTGTTGTGTGAGTGTATTTTCCACCCCAGCAGCGTTTCGAAACGCGGCCACAGCTCGGCTCCCGGCTCGCAGTTTTGTGCGCAGCTTCCCTTGAGCCGGATTCCCAGTTCTTATTGTTCCTTACTTTCTTCTTCTTCTTCATCGTGTTGTTGTTGTTGGGTTTTCAACCCCCCTGACAGCGTCTTAAAACGTGTTTCAAAATGGGTGGCTCACAGCTGTATGGTTTTGTGGGCTTTGCTGCCGCTGCTATGGCTTGCTGTTGCCATTGTGGCGCATTATCCTTGGCGTGCGCGTTTTCGCCGTTAGTTATGACATCAACACACGCTTTAGCATTGGGCCATACTCACACTCACACACGCATACACATTGACAGAGGTACTTATACGCATACACTTATGCAAGTTACGTTGCGAGCTTTGTCCTTTGCCCAAAGCTTGCGCTGGCCTGCCCTCGGCTTCGGCTTTGCTTGATTCGTGCTTACAGCCGCCGAGCCGAACAGCATTGCCGTTACTTTGTGTTGTTTTTTTTATTGTTGCTTTTGCTTTGCAGTTAGCTTAGTTTGCTGCCTGCCAGCGCGCCATTACAGTCTTTGTTGTTGTTGTTGTTTTCGTTTCTGGCTTTGTTTTTGTTTGTCGTTTGTGTTGTGGCTGCAATCATCTTGCAGTTGACGCTGAGAATTAATTGTTATCGATTTTTTTAGTGACATGCTGTCCTAAGCTATCGGCTTAGTATTATATAATTTCATATGCACATACATACCATATTATCTATAAGCATATGCATGTATGCGTGCACCACATACATACAATGTATGTCTGCATATTTCTTGCTATATTCTAATTTTATTTCATTTCAACTTTGGCTTTTGTGGCACAATTCGAGCAGCCATCCCCCCTATGCAATCATATTTACTCACTCACACTCCTTTAGCTGCGCCCCCTCTCTACCTGTCTCCCTCTCTCTCTCTCTAACGCACCTTGTCTTGATCATTTACCCAATGTGCAGCGCACATTTGAAGGGAAAACTTTTTATGTTTTTGACGCTTTAGCCTAAAAATATCGTCAAACAATTTTGAGTTGGACTCGCAGCTGTTTTCGTCTTCGGGTGGAAATCCGAAACTTCTGAGTTCAAAAAAAGATTTTTTAATGCTTAATTTATGCCCAATTTTTGGCTTGTTACCTTTTTCCAAAAAGCTGTGCGCCTAATGCTGTGCTTTAAGCTTGCAACAGTTGGTTGAAATTGCTCGGAATGATAAGTTTTCCTTTTTTTTATACTTGAAAAACTCGTAAACTATTAAAATAGAAAATATTTGGAATATTTCAAATTTAATTTATTGTATTCGATGTTAAAACACTTTGCATATTTAGTAAAATACTTGATTTTTTTAGTTAGCTTCAAAAGTTGAGCCTATCTATTAAGTTTTCACGTTTGTCTCGTATGCCTAAAATCATTTATCTCAGGAACTAGGAGCTCAGCAACTATGCGAGCTATACAGCTAGAAACTATGGGAATATAAGAGCTATAGACTGCCAATCTAGTGCTTAGATCGCTGCTATCTGAGTATCTATAGATAATATCTCATAAGATCTATAGCTCCTGAGTTTCGGTAAAGAAATGCAAAAAGCTCGCAAGCCGTGCAAAGCCGGGTAACAAATTCTTCGCCCCTCTCCTCCAATGCAGTTCAGGAAATCTTTTCCTCTTTCCCTCCCTTCTCCAGATATGTCTCTATCTAACGCTGTTTTCCTCCCGATCGATCTAACGCCAAAGATTTCCCAATCGCGCGTTTTATTTATACCGAGTCGCACATGAAATTTTACACTGAAGCTATGTCTAATCCAACTAAACTGCTTGATGCTATAATTAAATCGCTCGTCATCTTTAAGTTTAGAACACAAATTTGTGTATTTACCAAATGCTACAACATCGGCCATCTCTGTCTAACGCTCTTGGCCCTATATCTCATTTTATGGGCAGCCCCATGGCGTGTACTCAAAGCTTCTTTCCGTTTATTTTTGGCTTGGCCATATTTATAGCGCTCATTTCAGTGCACTCGCTCGCTTGCGCTTCCTCTCGCTCTCTCGCTCGCCCGCTCTCGCGCTCTCTCGCTCTCTCGCTCTCTTGCTCTCATTTTCGGTCACATTGGGCTCGGCTCTAATGGCTGTCCTAGGTGCATGGAACGGAGCTAAGTTCAATTACCTTTAAATGGTTTATACAAACAGACACGAGATGGGCAACTGATATCAAACGGCGCATGCACCCCACACACACACGCGCACACACACACGCACACACACACGCAGGCGCACAGATTAGGCAGACGTGCGCCTGATCCCAGTTCTCAGTAGCCAGTTGTCAGCTCGCAGTTTGCCTCTTGCCTAAGGCCGAGGTGAGGCAACTCAGCAGCAGCAACAACAACAACCGACAACAACAACAACCGACAACAACTCAAGTTGCTGCCAAAAATAAATTTGAACTCAAATCGCGGCGCAGTCGAGGAAAAACCAAGAGTGCCAAGAAAAACCAACGCAATGATTTCTTCTTCTTCTTGCTGTTCTTCTTCTAGTTCTGGTTCTGGTTCTGGTTCTGGTTCTTCGTCTTTTTTGCTCTCCTACTCAAGAGCCAGGCAAAAGCAAAGCACAAACGAACCGAGCCTATATATATACATATATATACATAGTTCCACTTTTATCTATACATAGCTAGATGTATATACCTAGTGTATCTATGCCTGCAACATGACCCCGCCCCCGGATGAGGCGCGCTTCAAGTGCAGACGCTCTTGCCACTTGGTGCAGAGTTCTGTTGTTGTTGCGGCGTTTCGGACAGGGTGGCGCGTCGGCTCGCTGCGAAGCCATCCCCAAGTCCAGGGGCCCCTTCATGACGCAACGTCCACGGACGTGACGGCCTCATTAGTTTCGAGTTTCCCGAAAAGAAATGAAATAAGCAAAAACAATAACAAAAAAGCCAAAAATCAAAAACAAAGAGAGCAGGAAAATTGTGGAAAATCGTGCGCAGCGGAAAGCTTAAACTCTAGCTATGAAGCATTATATATATATGCATAAAATATATAGAAACACACACACACACATATATATATATATTTATATATATATATACAAATACACATCAAGCGATCTTTCTCGGTTGGCCCCGATCTCATCTCACATCTTGTTTCGCGTCTCACGTCTGGCCGCCGCCTTGTCTCATCCGTGTCTATTTATAAAGTCGAAATAATTCAGAGAGTATCCAAGTTGGACCATGCATAAAGTACAGTTGTGTGCTTACGTTCTAATTGATGCAAGCGAAACAAGTTGAACCACCGATCGAGATGTACTATATAACGATCTCTCTCTATATATATCTCTCTCTATATATATATATGCAAGTCCTGTTCCAGAACTGATATATTCAAGGATGGGCATGCTCTATATATACCATTGATTTGTTATCTTGCGTGTATATAGCTTATAGATCCTAAGAAGTCAATCTTGAATCCTCTAAAATGCACAGAGAATTAAGCCATAGTCAAACGACTTTAGTCAACAGAAGCCTTCTCATAATCAGCATGCATTGGGTTGGATGCAAAGCCTATGTTTATGTTCCGGTTCTTTATAAGCCATTGATAACTCATACATTAGATGGAGCAGGCAGTTTTTGTGCTTTAAACTGTAAATCTGTAGACCTGACATGAGTCAATCTGACTGTCAATCAGTGAGGCTGTAAGCCAGCCTTTTGGTAGTTAAACCTTATACGCAGTCAGCAATTGAGTCAGTTTGTCAATCAGCTATGCTGTAAGTCACTCGATTTGTCGTTCAAGTCTAGAAGTAGTCATTCAGTCAGTTCATATGTCAATCAATCAATCTATCTTTGAGCTAAGTCTGTCTTCATTCAGTCAGGCAGTCAATTTATAAGCTTGTGCTTCAATCAATCTCTTGATTAAGTCAGTCAGTCAGTTAGTCAGTCTATTTAGCAGTTAGTCAATCAGTCGTCTCTTCAATCAATTACTTAGACAAGCTCTCAATCAGTTGGTCAGTTAAATACTTGATCAGTCAATCAGCGAGTCGCTCAATCTGTTGCCAATCAGTCATTCAATTAACCATCTCTAAATCAGTCAATCTATGAGTGAGTCGGTCAGTCAGTCAGTCAGTCAGTCAGTTTGTCAATCTATCAATCAAATAGTCTGTCAATGTGTCAGTTGCTTGTTCAGCCAATCAGTCAGTCAGTCAGTCAATCATTCAACAATTAATTATACAGTTCAATCAGCCGGTCAATCAAATTGTTACTTAAAAACAACGCAGTAATAATATCAATCAGTCAGTCCATTAGTCAGCCCGTCAATCAAATGCTTCATCAATCATCAGTCATTCAATCAATCATTCAGTTAGACTTTCAGTCAGAAATTAGTTTTCAGTCAGTCAATCAAATTGTTACAAACAAGTTAAGACTGAGATCAGGGACTCGCAGTATTCCCAAATTTCCATATCTATATCTGAATCGGAAAAGTTAATGATCAAGCCTTATATACTACACACATATATAGCCATATATATATTTATATCGTGCCCGATTAGCTTGAATGCAAATTTTCAGTTAATTTTGTGTAATGGCAATGGAATGTGCACACAATGTGAAACTTGGCCAAAATGTTTAGGTTAATTTTTCCTTCTATTGTGCATAAATACGAAACGTTTTTCCGACTGACTTTTCTTTTTTTTCTTTATTTATTTTTTTTTTTGTGGGCCATGAAGCTGCGCTCTCTCTCTCTCTCTTGGCTACTCACTCTCTTGCTGCCTCCGCTGTACTTATGTACACCTACACACACACACAGACACACATGTGTGTGCGCGCACACTTTGAACTTTTATTTGGAAAATCGCCAACCCCACACGGCGCTTTTGTTGGACGATCAGCTAGAGACCCCAATAGAACGGACGGACGTGGCACCAAACTGGGGGCCTGGGCTGGCTGAGGGGGTGTTAGGTTTAAGGTGGATCTGTTTGATGCAAGAATGAAAGAGGGAGAGAGTGGAGCGAGGTGTTGGGGTTGGGGAGGGGGGGGGGGGGGTGTGGCAAGCGGGTGGCAAAGTGAAGCAGCCACAATCACGGCCACAGCCAGAGATAGAGGCACAGCTAGTGGCACAGCCGGCGCAGCGGCAGAGAATGCGCTGCCGGCTGCTGCTGTTGCTCAGCTCGCAACAGCGCCAACAACAGGCTGCGATGGCTGCTCGGCCGCTCGTGGCGCTCGGGCCGCGGCCAATTCGAGTTGGTTGCCTGAATTCAGTTTTCAGTATTCGATTGGACTGCGACTGTGACTATTTCATCGCGCCGAGAACCGAAATCCCGACAAACGGATCCAAAATTAAAAACAAAACACATCAAGACGGAAAGAGAGGAGAGAGCGAGAGCGAGAGAGAGCGAGAGCGGGAGCACAAGAACAAGGGAGAGAGACGGTAAAACGCTTTCGTTCGCGCTTTGCGCTTTTCCTGCTTTCCGTGTGTTTGTGTGCATGTGTCTGTGTGTGTGTGTGCTGCTGCTTTTTTTTGTTATTGTTGTTGATTTTCACTTGCACAGCGCATACTACAATATAATTTGTTCGCTTCTGGCTAAGCGTATGACCGTCCGCTGCCTGCTGAGTGGGCGGGGCTGGCGAGGTCTGCGGTCTTAAATGGCTTCGATGTCTCTTTGCAGACTCACTTTGGCTGCAGCAAGATCACATATTTCGAGTCCAGACTTGGCTCATATAATCATATAATATGATCTCATTATGTCTTCAGGGCACAAGTGTGTCCAGCCTCAGACATCACGTTCGATAACATGCGCCATCTGCGCGAGCTTTTGTATATCTCTAAGATCTGAGATCAATCACAGTAGATTTCCAGCAAATTATTATATAAATATATATAAATAATATATATAATAGCATATTGAAGCTTGCATTAGACATATTTTTCGTTCAAGTTACGCTTAAGCCCGAGTGCGGCTTCTTTAAACACCTGCGGCTAAATCAACTTCACCTTAGCATCATCATTAGGCCTTAAATATGCTTCAATTTGAAGGTACTTCGAGCAGCGCTGCTTGTCTTAAGGCTCAGACACTTGTCGTACTTCATTTAGAGATCAAACTAAAGTCTACTTTCGCGCAGCGGAGTAAAAAAAAGAGTTTAACCAGTTTAGTCTGGGTATCTAGCAGTCAGTCAGCGTCTGATCTTGGCAGAGTTGGCAGCGAGCTGAAGAGGCGAGTCTTAATGTAGAAGCCTGACTGCATTGAGCACTCGCATTAGCTGTAGCTCGAGACTCCAGCAGCGCATCCAAAGCTTGGTTAGGGTATCTTATAGTCAGGCATTGCTCGAGTGCAGCTGCTGTTAAATGTTTTATTGGCTCACGCCGCGCTTGTGCTTCAGCTAGACAGCTGTATATATAGCTAGCTATATGCCGATATATACATATATATATATATATATATATATATATATATTTATATATATATTTATATATATATTTATGTAGGCATTTACCGTTATAGATGTACATAAAGAGCTGTTTGAAGCTTTGCTTAGGTACTGCTTTATGAAAGCTCTGCGCAAGCTTGGCTTGAGCTGCCTCTGCAGAAAGAGCGAGGAAGCAAGAGAGCCAGTGAGAGAGAGACAGAGAGTAAGCGAGAGAGAGAGAGAGAAAAGCGCTTAAGCAACCCTTTTGTGAAGCTTTTTCAAGCGAAGTGAACAGGTTCAACACCTGCGCCCCTTTTTGATATGACTCATGGCTGTTAAAGCAGCCAGTTCAGGCTGTGTGTGTGTATTTGGGGTGCTTCAAATTGAATTGCAGCGTATTGTTGTTGCTGTTGGAGTGCTACGCGCCATATTATAATGCGACAGTAACCATGGAGCCGCAAGCTCACCTTTAAGGCGATAAGATAAAGCTGCCGCTAACAGAGATTAGATATTAGCCGCCTATTGGGTTCCAGCCAAACAGCCAAAGCATGAGTTGGCCGTCGCGTCGCCTCGCGTCGCTGAAGCCAGTCACATTATCTCCAAGACTGGCAAGCAGTAAAATAGAGCGAAGCGCCGAGGTTTGAGACACGTTTCGTGAAGTGATTTATATATTCAGTTTTCTAGTTTTCAGTTCTTCTAAATAAAATCCGTAAAGTTTTTATTTATTATATTTTTATTTGTATTTTTTTTTTTTGCAATTTCATTTTCATTCAGAAGCTGCGACGTCACGATTTTCATTTTTCGTACACAGCTGTGCGTGTGTGTGTGTATCTGTTGTGATGTTTACGTATGGACGTGATTTCATGCTAACAAATTCGATTCTATGTATTTTTAATTTTAGTCCAAGGTTTGAAACAACAACTGCCGCCAACTATAAACGTAATCAAAGCAACAAAGAAGCGCACGACGCAAAAACAAAGTCTTCAACTGAGAGCGAGGAACGCAGCGAAGGAGAGAGCGAGACGAGCGTCGTTAACAAAGCGAGTGAGAGAGGGCGAGAGGGAGAGGGAGAGAGAGAGAGTCTGATCGAGGTACATACTTACGCCGTGCACACATAGAGGAGACACAGGCAGGCGAGCTGGCAGCTGTAGCTTGGCCAATACGAAAAAATTACGCATACGCAGTGTGAAGCGCAATCGCAGCCAAGAAGAGCAAAACAAAAACAAGACACAAAACACACAAACAGAACGAACAGCAAATACAAGAGAAAAGATTAATAATCAAATAAACTGATCGGCACTGACTCAGCCCAATTGTGTGTGCAGCGCCCAACCCGCCCATCAATGCCGTTGGCCAGCGAAATTGTGAACGATCAAAGATAGTTTGCGGCAGTAATTGAAACGTTTGTCAAGTGTCTGGAGCAACTGCAACTTCTTAGCACAACAACAACTGCAACAGCAGCAGCAGCAGCAGCAGCAACAACAACAGCCAACGAGAGCGTATCGCTGCCTCAGAGCCACCGTGCAGGCAGCATTGCATTGGTGGTGCAACTATTCAAACTGTAGCCGGCCCGAAACTCAGGTGAGTTCAGCTCTGCGATTACCTGCCCAATACTCTAGCCTAAAACCAAGTGTAGCCTATTTATTGTAGAGTTGCTTGTGCCTTGGCAACCTTGGCTAGAGCTGTCCGAGTCAGCCCACTTGGCTTGCTTACGGTAAACAGCTTTGTTACCTGTGCACACCTGCGCTTTGAACTGAGCGTTGTGCGCTAGAGCCTGAAGAGCTAAGGAAGCTTTTAGCTCGACATTAGAGGAAGTCAGAGAGAGAGAGAGAGAGAGAGAGAGCGGGAGGTAAAAGGAAGTCACAGTTATATGAGTCTCTGAGTCAGAGAGAGAGAGCGAGAGGGAAGCAGCTTGCAGTTGAAATAAATTTGCCAATTTAACTTATAATTCATAAAAACTCTACATTATCGCTGCTTGCTGGCTCGATACTGGAGCAGCTCATCGTACGCACGCACATGCACACATACATACGCACATATATATATGTATAGGGAGCAACACTCGTGACCAAGGCCCTGTCAGTCGCTAGTTTCGGCCAGTCTTATCAAAGAGCCAACAAACAGTTAGAACTTAAAACTTGCTCAACCCACAGGCCGGGAACAAATGAATAGTGTGACTTGTCTGTCGACTAGAGATGGCTGTTGCAGTCGTGACACGAGTGACACGCTGAGCATATATACTAGAGAGGAGTGTTCACAAAAATAGTAGTGCGGCACCATAACCAAATGAAAACGCGTCTCAAGTAAAAAGATATCCTATTTTAATTTATAATTGAATGCAAAGAAGAAGAATGCAAATTACGAATAAATTACGTTCAGAATTCATTTGTTTCTGAAACCTATGCAGCCAGACTTCAGTATAGTGCACATATATTGTGTATAACTGTTCGATATTTTGACCTAGATATAGAAGAAGTAAGAATTAACTCCATTGCAAAAATTGCGCATACGCAACGATGGCCATGGCTAGAAGCCACATATGCATTATATCTGTGGAAAATAAATGATATGTGTTCTATATAGCATGATCGATATCTATATCTAGCCAGACACATGTTATAAATGAGATTGTCTAATACATTTAAGGAGAATCATACATAAGGAAAACCCCAAAGCATTGCTGTAGCTTGATAGCGTCTATATATATATAAACATATATATTTATGTATATATATATATGTAGTTAAAGACAGTATTGTGCTCATATATGATATCATATAGTCACGCGGCCATTACCAATATCAGAGCTCTACAAATAGAATCAAGCGAGTGTTTGGGCAACAGTCAGAGTAGCAGCAGCAGCAGCAGCAGCAGCAGCAGCAGCAGCAGAACAAAAAAAATATATATATATGTATGCCCCAAAACCCAGCACTTGGGCTCGCTTTTATCAGCGGCTTATCAGTAAATAATTCCACCTGTTGTGCTGGCGAGGCGTTCCAGGGAGGGGCAGGGGTGGGCGGGCGCTTTGGCTATTGAAGGGTTACGGGCGGGCGGCGAACAGTAATGGACACAGTTTACGGTATGAAGGGGCGCTGTTTAGCAACGTGTGTCTAGTTGAGTGTGCGTGTGTGTGTGTATGTGTATATGTGTGTGTATGTGTATATGTGTGTAAAGTGCAGATAAATTCAGTCAGGTGTCGCTTTGAGGCTTGTGCCTTTAGTACGAGCGAGCAAAGCAGCGCTTACTATATAGACAGACATGCATGTCTATATGCTCACACACACATATACAGAGATATGCACACACACACACGCATACATTTGTATCTTTTGTGAGCCGCTGCTTGCAGCTTTTTACATATGTACGTAGACTTGAGTATCGTGCTTGAAGTAAAAATTTTGCTGCTGTTTGCATTGCTCAGCAGAAAGCCGTTGCCTGGCCCATTGTCAATGGATTTCATAGATAGCGCGCACCAAGGCACACACACAGCACACACACACACATATATGCACACATAGAATCATTGACTGCGATTCAGTTGGGTTTCTTTTTAATCTTATCTTAAGACTTGAGTCGACATCGCCATACCAATGCTGACGCTTTGTAATGCACCCAAGCACACACGCACACGCACACACACACACACACACGCACACACACACACACACACGCACACACACACACACGCACACTTGCTTTCAATTTACGATAACTTTCATCAGATCTCTTCTTCTTGTTGTGCTAGGGGTAGCAGCAAAATATCAATGATTTGGGCTTTTGATCCTGGGCAAGCAAACTTGAAGTACAGTTAAAGCTCTCCATTTAAAGTTAACTGTGTAAGCTTAAACTTCATTGAGAATGAGCTAAACAGAAGTTGTTGGGATCGTAATGTAACGTAACTGCATTAGCCGCCATATATTATAGTTACGATCATATAGTGTCAGGCTTACATGTTGCACGTAACGCTCCATATACTACCACATTCAGGGGTTATGCAGAGCTTACGTTTATGTCTGGGCTCACATATGCTGCAATTATTCTCATGAAATATGTGCATATGTAGCACATATATAGTACATAGTTGAGTACACAAGTAGGTATGTATGTGTGCATACCCTGTATGCATCATATATGTACATACAGCTTAGATACATATGAGGGTTATGGCAATTGCTTTCAACTGTAAGATAAACATGTAAAGCATAGCTATATATATATATATATATATATATATATATATATATATGTATATATATATATATATATATATGTATATATATATATATATATATATATATGTATGTATGTATGTATGTGCATGCATTGCAGTATTATTAGTGCAGGGTATTTTGTATTTCATTCCATGTCCATTTGTTTCATCTCTGTTTACATCCGCGCTTCTGTTATTATTCGGGCTATTTTAGCTGCAGCGAGAGCGACCCACGTCAGTCTTCAGTTGCTCTTCGTTTTGAGCTTCGTTCGGTTTTCGGTCTGCCGTAACGTCTCTGCTGGCGTCGCTGTCGCTGTCAACCCTTACTTTGTTGCTGCTGCGCTTAAAACATTTCACTTATGTTCTAGGCGTATAGCCGAGGGGCGCGCGTGGGCGGATGTTATAACACCAACTTGACGTTGGAGTTGCATTCACTTAGAATTCTACACGTGTGAGTGTAAATATATATACACATACATAAAAAACATATACATACACACATATATAAATGTGTATATATGCATTGCATTTATTTATAAACTGAGCTCATTGTTTGCCCCACACGCGGCTTTGACTCGCTCTCAGCAAGCACGCTTCTGTGTGTGTGTTTGAGTGTCTCAGTCTGAGTCTCCTGTGCTGGCAAGCGCGGCCTCTTTAACAGTTATATTACGCTGCGCTCTCTTCTTGCTCTCTCCTTCTGTCTTCCTTTCTCACTCACACGCAGCCTACAGTTGTGTGCTCTCCCACTCACTCATGCGCGCGTCGTCGTCGTCGTCGCCGTCGTTGTCGTTGCGGGGTTGTTGTTGTAAACTCGGTTTCAAGCTTTAATTACGTCTCATACACACACACACACACAGGCGCACAAAGCTGCGAGGGCAAACAGACGGACTCATTCAGCCTCAGCCGCAGCTGTGTAGATGTGTGTGTGTGTTCATATGTACGTTTTATGCGGGGCCGTCAGGGGGCGCTGCGACGCAGTTGTTGAATTGTTGTTGCGCGGTATTCCTATTTTTGTTTGCCCGTCAGTTGACGTCGCCCTTGTTGTTGCTGCTGCTTTAGTTCTTGCTGTTGTTGTTGCCCAACGGTACTTCTGAGCGCCAGCTATTATTTGCTCGAATTCAGTCAAGCTTTGTGCTTCGTTGGTGCTGCTCGCGAAGTTGTCGCGTTGTCGTTGTCGTCGTCGCCATCGTCGTCGTCATCGTCCCGTTGTTGCACCCAAAAAAAAAAAAAGAAATATTCAAACCATCCCAGTCGAGCCAACCACCCAACGAAAGTCGGTTGCTGGCGTTTTTATTTTGTTGTGCTCGTTGCGCCTATTCCTCGTTCGGTTCTTTCGTTGACTGTGTGTGTCTGTGTGTGTGTGTGTGCGAGTGTGGGTGTCTCTCTGTGTGTGTGCGTGTGTTTTTGCCGGCTTTGGCGCGGCCTTAAAACGTGAGTATTATTGAATACGCGCGCTCTCACGCGCTCCCTCTTACTCGATGATTATATATGTGCGTGTGTATGTGTGTGTGTGTGTGTGAGTGAGTTGGCGCCCTAATCTCCAATTTGAGATTAGATATAAAGTTGCCTTACATTATTGTTTTAGTCTGGGCCTGCATTCTGTATTCTATATAGACACATAGATACATATATATATATAATTATAGATACAAGCTTTAAAAGCTCAGCTTGTGCAGCTTAAAGCTTTAAGTTAAGCTTAAAGTCTTCGTGGTTTTAACCCCTGCACTTATTGTAAAACATTACAAATCGATAAAAAACAAAAGCTTTTGCGCTTATCAATGCTAGAAAGGAAAGAATAAAAATGAAATGAAATGAAATGAAATAAAATCAATCATAAGCACAACTTACTCAGTGCCTGAACTGACCAAAAAATAAGAAGAAGAAAACACAGTCATGAAGGATTTCGTGGAAATTCTTAGTGAACGGTTTTTGGTTTATGCCGGGTCTAGCTGCTGCCTGGCCTAGTCGCTAGCTGCGTCGCCAGCTTATCACACACAGACACAGACACAGTCTGGGCCAGGCCATCTACACACACACACACACACGCCCCTACCATATCGTGTTATCAATAATCGTATTGTACATATGCTCAGATGGATGTGTGCGAAAGAGTTAAGCGTTCGTTTTCATTTTATTCTCTTCAATTGTTTTTCCCCTCATGTTTATTTTCATTTATTAATTAAAGAATGGCGCATCTAATAGTTAGGTGAATTGATTGGATAGCGTGACGTGCAGAGGGCCGAGCTCTGCTCCCAGCATTAGCCCAAGTTGAAATTTCTTATTTCCCAAAATAGAAAACTTATCCCACAAATTATCTAAGCAATTTATTGAATTCTTAGCTAAGATAGTCTAAGCGGTAAACGTTGTGACTAGATAAGCTCGAGGAGAGGGAGAGTGAGAGAGAGTGAGAGTGAGAGTGAGAGTGAGAGTGAGAGTGAGAGTGAGAGTGAGAGTGAGAGTGAGAGTGAGAGTGAGAGTGAGAGTGAGAGTGAGAGTGAGAGTGAGAGTGAGAGTGAGAGTGAGAGTGAGAGTGAGAGTGAGAGTGAGAGTGAGAGTGAGAGTGAGAGTGAGAGTGAGAGTGAGAGTGAGAGTGAGAGTGAGTAGAATGCTTATCACCCCTCTTGCGCGCTCTCTCTCTCTCTCTCTCTCTCTCTCTCTCTCTCTATCTCTATCTCTATCTCTATCTCTATCTCTATCTCTATCTCTATCTCTATCTCTATCTCTATCTCTATCTCTATCTCTATCTCTATCTCTATCTCTATCCCTCTCCCTCTCCCTCTCCCTCTCCCTCTCCCTCTCTTCCCATTAAAACCTTTCTCTGCGATTTTCATGACTTCTCATTAAATTACTTCTAATTAGTTGTAGCTTAGGTTGCTTTTAAGACGCCTCGATCTGTCCTTTATAACTGTACTTAACTCTAAAATACTTGCCTCTTTGCGATCAGCTTCAAGACGTCTTGCAAACGGTTGAAAATGGAAAAGACTCCCCGGTATACGCAGCGGGAGCGTAACATGGTGCTCGGCTATGCGGCCCAGTACAAGGATGTTATTGAGAACAAGCGCACAGACGCCGAGTCCAATCGGAAGAAGGACGAGGTCTGGCTGCAGATAGCCAAGGAGTTCAACTCGAAGGTCTATCACCAGCGCAGCGCCAAGCAGCTGCGACAGCTCTACAAGAACATGAAGCTGCTGCTCAAGAAGGATCTGTGCGGCGAGGACAAGGGCAATCGCTCGTTCATGGACCTGCTCAACACGCTCTCCCAACAGGACTCGGTCGCCCAATACATATCCGAGCAGACCGACGGTGCTGGCAGCCAAGCGACCGGCAATGGACGTCACTTGGCCGATGACTTTGAAGATTCTAAGGTATACAGATATGTAAAGTTTAGTTAAGTTCGCGTTGTCCAACACTTACTCGCGTTTACCAACACTACGAAGTTCATTCCCAACCAATTGGCTTTAGTTCGGTCTACTAATCCGCGCTTAATCTCTGGACTCGACACACCTGAATGCAGCTCATTTTATTCGTTTTCCAACACTGCAAAAAGCTTTCCCAAGGAGCTTTTTAGTTGCCAAACTCAAACCGGGAATGGCTTTAGTTAATAGTCTTAGAGTTACGTATTTATTCAATTAGCGTTTTACAACACTGCAACTTGGTATTTTTTCTCTCTTGCCCGGCAGCAGCTGCCCATGTACGAGGGCATGGACACGGATGTCATTCTGATCAAATCGGAGACAATTAGCGACAATGAACAGACAGAGAATGGCATGGACTGCATGGACGATGATGACGATGACGACTGCCCCAGCACCAAGGTGCCGGAAGTGTGTCTCGAGGAGGATGACGATGAGCTGTTCGCGGCGGATCTGCGTCAGCTAAATCACGGCTGCTTTCCCCGCATGAACGGCACGCATTTGGCCAATGGCAGCAGCAGCAACAACAACAACAACAACAACAACAATAACAACAACAACAGCAACGATCCAGTGCCACGTGCCTCTAGCTCACCAGTGTGCTCCACCAAGACCTCCGTCTCATCCACCGGCAGCTACATGTCCGCCGGGTTGCCCAAGGCCGAGATCACGCTCTCAACTGTGGGCAACATACGCGTCGGCGCCTTTGCCAGCATAAGCAAGGCGCTGCAGAATGTCTCCAACAACAGCAACGGCAGCAGCAACAACAACAACAACAGCATTAGCTGCAACAACAACAACAATGATAACAACAGTAACAACAACAACAGCAGCAGCAATGGCTTGGAGCTAACAGCGGAACAGATCCAGCAGCATTTGCTGCTCAATGGCCTGGGCCTGTCCGCCGTACAGCATCCGCCGGCGCAATCGCTGCAGGCGGCCATCAATGCGAGCACCAGCGGCGTGGGCAGCGGCACCGGCAGCAGCAGCACGCGGCATACAACGCAAACGTTGCAATTGCCGCGTCTGGCGCGCGGCCACACGGCGAGCAGCGCGGTGCGAGGGGCCGAGACGCCAGCAGTTGCTGCCGCCGCCGCCGCTGCCGCTGCTGCCGTTTGCGCCGCCAACAACAACAACAACAACGTGAACGTTGCCGGCGGTGTTCAGCTGCTGCTCAACGGGCATCAGAGCCGCGACAAGGTGCATGCGCAGCAGCCGGGCGGCGGCCTCAGCGTTGCTGCCGGCAGCTTCAATGGCTACAATGGACTCGGCGTGAGCAGCATCAATGCGATCAATTGTGCCGCAGCGAACAGCAGCAACAGCAACAATCTGAACAACAGTGTCGGCAGCAACGGCAGCAGTCACAATCACAACAACAGCAGCAGCAACAACAACAACCTGAACCACCTGAATAACAGCAGCAGCAGCGGCTCGCGGGGTCAGCACAATGAGTACATGATGTCGCTGGCCGTGGAGGAGCGCAAGCGGAAGATCGAGCTGCTGAATGCTCAGATCGAGTACTGGCAGACGCTGACCAAGAAGCTGGACTCACAGTCCGGCCACTATCCGAATCCGGCGTGCCTCTGCCACTTTCCGGGCAACAGTGTCATTGGGGCCAGCGTGGCCGTCAGCGCCGGCAGCGCAGCCGCAGCGAGCGCGCTGCAAACGCAGTCGAGCAGCAGCTAGTCCGAAGCGGATGGCGGCGGCGGCGATGATGATGATGGAGACGGCGATGGCGACGATGATGATGATGATGATATTGGCAATGCTGCTGCTGATGATGATGATGATGACGATTTGAATGATATTGGGCTGCTGCAAAGCGATCTCGACGACGAATCTGCCGATCTGGCTGGAACGCTCGAGAATCGCAGCAGCAACAGCAACAGCAACAGCAGCGACATCATATCCATTGTGGACATAGACGATGAGGAGGATGGAGACGATGATGTGGTGGAGCTGCAGGTGGAATTGCAGCAGGAAAAGCTTAGCATAACGGACCTAACGCTGCACGAAGAGGAGGAGTATGACTCACAGGATGCCTTGGTCAAGGACGTGGGCATTGTGGGCGGCGTATCGCCCACATCGTCGCCACTGCCGACACCGCCAACACCGCTGCCACCGCCACCGCCGCCACCAACGTCGCTATCGTCACAGCCGCCAGCGAAGCGCATCAAACGTCACATTGCAGTGCTGCCACCAGCAGCCGCCTCAGCGCTGCTGCTGCAACTGGCGCAGCAGCAGCAACAGTTGCCATCTGCGTGAGAGCTATTAGCTAGTCTAGAGACAGGTTCTTAACTTTTCCAGTTGAGGCCCGGTTCACAAACGTCGCCCCTCGCCCCTCGCCCCCTTTAATTCATTTGCCATTTTATGTTAACAACCAAATTACCAACTAATATACAATCTATTATTATTATTATTATTATTATTATTATTACTATTATGACTATTATTATTACTATTACGTTAACCTATGCTTAATTGTACAACTATTTATTTATGCCTAATTTTGTGTGCCAAACAATCGAAAACGAGAACATGCGAACGACTGAGTGCATGGCCGTTAAGTCCCATTTTTTTTTAGTCTTTTTACCCTTTAACCTTACCTTAAATTAGTTATTTGCAACAAAAAAAGAAAAACCAAATTTTATTTGCCATTTAACGAAATGCTTGCCAAAATTTAATTTTAAGCATTAACTTATTGCTTAAACCAAGCCGACCCCGCCTACTATTATTTATTATTTATGTGTTTTGTTAAACAATCTTTTTTTTTCATGTAACATACATAAACCCATTTATATATATATATATATATATATATATATATATATATATATAAAGAGCAAATTTATTTAGCTGAGATTTAATATTTAAGTATTTTTTTTTGTAGCTGCAAACCAAAAGAAATGCAACGAAAGGCCCAAAAAAAAGAAAAGAAAAAGTAAAAACAAATCAATTTTCATTTGTCACTGTAAATTTTACCTTAAATTACATAACAATTTTATTTGTCATGTAAAAAAAACAAAAACAAAGAAACAAACAAATTATGAAAACTGTACAAATGTGGTTCCTAATCTAGTCCTTAAAAAAAGAAAAAAAAAAAAACAAAACAAAAAAAAACTAAGAACTGTTTAAAGAAAAGAAAAAAAAAACAAAAAAAAAATATAATTGTTATGCATATATAGCGCAACGTGTGTAATTTTTTTTTGTTTTTTTTTTTTGTGTAATATTTAAATGCAAAGCCCCCAATCCCAAAAACCATCCAAAGAACTGTAGCTAATTTTAATGTACTTAACAAAGCTGAGGCACCGAAAACTCTAAAAAGAGAAAAAACTAAAATTAAATTAGTTAGTTTTGGATAGCAACTTGCTAGTCGCCGCTGCATAACTGTATTCATTAGTCTAGCATACACAAACAAAATATTAATAATACAAATAATTGCATATTATAGTACTATATATATATATCTATATATATATATATATAGACAACATAAAATATGTGTAAAATATTGCCTAAATGTAACCACAATTTACAAAGAAAAGGAAAAAACCAAAACAAAAACATTTATACAATTTTTGTAAAGAAAACAAATTAATAAAAAAAAACCAGTGAATTTATTTGGTGGCCTAGTTAAACGTTAAACTTACTTAAATAAAAAAAAATTAGTTTTAAACCAAGCTCGAGCGCAATTTCAAATTTCAAATTGGGCGGCTAAAAACTATCGTTGGGTGGCAACATGAAATACAGCGCTGCCAGACCTACTGCAACTGAAACTAAATATAGGGATGAGCAAGACATGAGCACGAGACTATGAACTTAAAGTGATAAAATGATAATATACTTATGCAATAGATATCGTACATAAAATATACATAATTATTTTATTAAATTAGTATTTATATACGGTTATTTGCTGCATTCGAAAAGTTATTTATATGTTATATTTATTAATTAAATCACAGCTGTTAGCTAATTGCCATTGCATACTCGTGACAAGTAACTATTGAACACTTTGCTGCGCATCGCTAGGCATGCAAATTTGCGTAAATTGTTTTGTTGCAATTCATTTGAAGAAAATGCCCGCATTTGTAATATTCAATTTAGATCAAATCAAATTGATAAATTGAAATAATTGGCCAAGTCAATAGACCGCAACGCTCATCTCTATGCCAGAGCAGAAGCAACGCTGCGCGCATGTGTAGAGCGAGAGCGGGCAACGCTCGTTTTGCATAGCTCTCCGCGGACAGCTGCGAGCGCTCCGTTCGGAAGGGAGTGGGGCAGAATTTGCAAGTTTTTATTTATTACTCATCCAGCGAGTATGCAGTCATCGAAAGACTTGTAAAAACCAGGTCCAGTTGCAGGTCCAAGTTCGAGCTCGTTGCATATGCGCATATTTTGTTGTAACATATGTGCAATTTGTTGTGGGCGACCGAGCCAAGCGATAAAGTGAATGCGAATTCGATACACCAAGCCAACTGTGCGAGTGTGTGAGTGTGCGTGTGCGTGAGTGTTTATTTAGAGACCAAGTGAAGCCCCAGCTCCATTGATAGATAGATAGCAAAACGCAAGCTGCTGTGCGTAGCTGAATTCCCACAGTTGAACGACGCCCGATGCCCGGCTTCCATCTCAATGAAATGGGCGAAATGGTCTTGGACGCCATCGATGACATTGGCGTGGTCGATGTCTACGATCTGGCATCGGATATTGGCAAGGAGTATGAACGCATCATGGATCGGTATGGCACCGATGCGGTAAGTGGCCTGATGCCCAAGATAATTAACACCCTGGAGCTGCTGGAGGCGTTGGCGACGAAAAACGAGCGCGAGAACTCCACCATACAGGAGCTGCGCGAGAAGATAGCGCAGCTGGAGAGCGAGAAGCTGGAGAAGGCCGAGTTTCGGCGGCGCTTCGAAAAGGAATTGGAGCTGATTGAGGAGCAGTGGCGCAGCGAGACGAACGAGCTGGTTGACTTGGTCTCCTCGCTGCAGGACGAGAACAAGCGGCTCGTGAAGCAGACGCAGGATCTGCAATCGTCGTCAGCCCAAAGCTCCGGGCTGGGCGCCAGCCTCACCGAGAGCATCATCAGCATGACCAACAATGAGCTGCACAGCGCGCTCTCCGACACGCAGGTGCTGCAGCGGCTCAAGGAGCAGATATACAAGCAGCGCGACGAGCTGAAGCAGCGGGAACGCGAACTCCAGGACAAGTACAGCGAGCTGGAGCATGTGAGTAGTTAGCTTAGCCCGATTGGCCTACAGCTCAAGACTTTTCACCATGTGCAGGTCAACATTCAGGCGGAGCGTCTGAAGGCATCGGAGCGGGATACGCGACGCCGGCACAAGCTGATGCAGGCGCAGGTGAAGACGCTGTGCGAGGAGCGTGCCGATTTTCTCGCCCAACTGCAGGATCAGTGCCGCGAGATCAATCAGCTGCGCAAGCGTTTGGGCCTGGCCGAGAAGGAGAACGAGGATCTGGTGCAGTCGTACGATGACGATCAAAACGATCCAAACCGGCCGCGCTATACGACGCGAGAGCTAAAGGATCTAATCAGCGAGCGCGACGAGCTACTCACGACCATTGACAACCTCAACGAGCAGCTGGCCGAGCTGAAGCCTGCGAGCAGCGGCAAGCGAACACGTCAAATATCCAGCTCCGATGACAGCGACGACGATGACGACAACGAGGCCGATGACGGCGTCGAGGCCGATGTCGAGGACGACAATGTGGCCGGCGAGACGTGCGTCTAGCTAAACGCTAACTCTATTTGCTTATATTAAATGTTCTGTCTATTGCCAGGCCACCTGGACACGACGCGCCCGTACAGGGACCGCTGCCCTATGAGCCAGACGACGCGCCCTGGAAGAAGAGCTCCGAGTCGGGCATACGCAAGTTGTGAGTGCTTCAAATAAGTTTTGACTGCTTGCATCTTGACTTAGTTTTGGTTTTGGCTTGCAGCTTCCGTAAACTGTTCTCGGATCCATCGGATGGCAGCAACACTTTCCCGAAACGTTCCTTGGCCACGCTCTCGAAAATGGCGCTCTCCGCCACGCCCGGCAGTGGCAGCGGCAGCGGAGGCGGCGAGCCGAAGTAAATGCCTTTTAGCCTAAGAGCCAACTGCATTCCAAAAAAAAAAAAAACAAACCTACAACAACAACAATAACAATAACAATTATTCTGATTGTGCTTTGATTTTGTTTATGTATTATTTTTTTCGTTCTTTTTTTATTTATTTATTTTTAGTCCCTGTCTGTCCCTTGCTATTATGTTTTATATGCTCGCTAAGTATTTACCGTTTTCTTTTATGATGTACATAACTTATCTATTCGATTGCTGTGCTCTCATAATCATAAGTTGTTATTTCTTGTTTACGTGATTGCTTAATATGTAATTTGCTCACCTATGTAGACGTTTATATATACATATATATATTACTGACCCTAATATGCCACCATTTGGATTATGCTTTCGACTACTTACTTAGTTAGTATGATTTTGTACTACCCCCCGCCGCCTATCCCATTATGTGTGTATACTAATATAATCTAATCTAATCTATGACCAAATACAAGGAACTATTCTAGGCTTGACTAGCAGGCACAATGGGAAACGGACTCCTTGCGAAGCCGAACCGTACACACAAATACACACACACACACGTATATATATATATATATACATTTTACATTTTACATTTTAAATTTTACATTATATATTAATCTTATCTAACCATTTAGACATACATATACATACCCTATACATATGCAATGTTCCAAAGAACAAAATGTATGCGCAAGTTTATCAGGCCAGTGAGTGAGTTTTGAATGAATTTAACCAATTAGAAACCATATATCTATATATATATGTATGAATGAGTATACCTTGTAATTTGTAGCAGAGTTTTTAAACAGTTCAAATCGAGATTAGCCAAAACAAACCTTAAACAGAACCTTAGCACTAACTATAACTAATACAATATATATATATATATATATATATATATATATATATATATATATATATATATATATATATATATATATATTTATTTATTTATTTATACATATATATATCAATATCTGTTGCAAGCTCTAATATTCCAGTTAACAAATCTACAAATTAAATTTACTTCGGACTTAGCTGAATATCTCAAGTCTAATCTATGCATAGCTCTATCTCTTTCACTCCCGTGTCTCACCTGCCGTAGCTGTAACCCGTTAGCCAACCCAAGTTTTTTTTATAGCAAATTGAGCCTTTATAGCAGTTGCCCCAAGCGGCCTTATATTAAAATACAAATACAATTAAAACTAATACATAAAACATTGCAAAAAGCAAAACAGAAGAAAAAAAACACAAAAACGAAATTAATTAATTAGTCAATCAAACTATAATTAAACATAATTAGCCAGTGTTGAATTGTAGCCGATTGTTTGTTAACAAATTAATTATAATTATGAACAAAAGCAAAAGCAAACGCAAAAATATTAACAAATTTGAAACAAAAGAAATCAAATTCAATTTTAGCCGCAAATTTTAACCACAAAAGAAATTCGATAAAATATGAACTAGAAATGTTGTTATAAAGTAATTAATGAGAACTAAGTACCAATTTATATACATATATATATAAAGTAGCTTAACAGTTTTTTGTGCATTGTTGCATTTGCCACAGTTGAACATAGATCGAACACACAATTACATTTATATATATATATATACATATATATATATATATAGATTTGAATACAGATTGCATTTTATTTCCTGCTTTGCCCTGCCATCCTGCTGCTAACTGCTTTGAAATCTGATCAATCATGAAGTACATATCAGTCTTCTCTTTTTTATCGAGCTCTTCTGGTTTTGGTTTCCTATTCGAACGAGACAACATGTGCCAAACGGTTGCCATTGATCCCAGATTTCGCACATCTAAAGCTAATCCCAGCTCCGCGTTCATTTTCCACATTTTCCACATCAATTGCAAAACTAATTTCCACTTGGCAGCTGAACTTTTACACACAAACAAACAACAAATGAAAATTGAATAAACAATTTATAATGATAAATGGAAGACGCTCGAGTATTTGTCTGAAATTATTAAAGCTATTGTAATATTTAAGCGCTGTGTCGTGGAAGACTTTTCAAAATTTTTTGTTTCACTTTTGGTTTTCCTTTTATCAATCAATGACTGATTCGATTTCGAAATTTCCCTGTGCGATTTGCGATTTTCCATGGCACAGCGCAGCAAATGGACATGAATTATACAAAAAAAAAGAAAAAAGAAAAAAAAAATATTCAATAAAAATTAATGTTAACTAAATTTATATATACATATACATATTATATATATATGAACGAAAAGGATATACATATATATATATATTAACCGAAAAATATTTGAAACATTATATACATATATATATCTATATACATTATATACAATTACTAGATGCCTAGTTCGAGTACGCGTGCATCGGAGCGAGCTGACGGATCGGCTCCACGAACACAAGATATATCATCAATCGTACTCCTCTCACATAGACACACATTTTATGCATTTTACGGATGCGGCAAATAAAAGTTATGGCAAGAAACAAAAAAGAAAAACCAAAATTGTGACTTTTAATTCGAATTTTACTTTAACATGTTGTTAAATATTTGACAAGCAGAAGTCAAGTGACGAAACTTCGATTCAAGCGGTGGGCAAGTTCTCCATGGGTTTATTTTTAATCTATAATATACTATGTCTTCAAGGTAAGCTAAAAGTAACAAGTCAAAACTGTCTTAGCCAGACCATGCTCGACTAGTAAGTACTCTATATAATATACTTCAGTCTGATTCAAAATTTAATCCAACTAGAGGTATATTTGACATTGCTATAGAGATGTGAAAGCAATAAAATAAAATTTAGAAATAACACAAAAATAAGTAGAAAGAAGATTAGATTCGACTTTATAGATTCATCTATTTTGACTAGGGTATAAAATATTTGTACCTCTTGAAATGCAGAAACTATATTATTATAATATTTATTTCAATTCCCTATTCACGCCCATAGCTTAGTCTACTTCTTACTCATTGATTCGTAGGCTTAACTCTAGCTTGATCAGCCTTACGTTGGTCAAAACTTTGCTTTATTTAGTTCATCTGCTGCTGTTACTAGAGCGTGACTCTCAATCCTCATATGGCCTCTACAACAGTACCTTCCTCATTCATTCAATTACATATTCATATATTCATTCATACACTCATTCATGCATTCATTCAATCATTCGTTCATTCATACATTATCATTCATATATTCATTTATTCCATCTCACATTCACATAATCAAAATTCATATATTCACATATTCATACATACATTAAAATAATCATTTACTCATACATTCATTCCTACATATATACATCAATATATTCATATATTCATACATTCATTTATTCATTAATACATCCATACATTCATTCACACGTTCATACATTCAATGATTCATATTTTCATGAATTTATGTATTCATAAATTCATATACTCACACATTCATTTATTCATTCATTCATTTACACACTCATTCAAATTTTAATAAATATATTTTTTCATATTCAAATCCATTCATTTATTCATTCAATATATTCATAAATTGATGTATTCATTCACATATTCATATAACACATTCATACATTCATTTAGTCATTCGCACATTCATATATTTAGTCATTGATGTATTCGTAGCTTGATGTGTTCATTTATTCATATATTCACATATATTCATACATACATTCATATATTTATTTATTCATTCATTTATTCATACGTTCATTCATATTTTCATTCATTCATTCATTCATCATCATCATCATCATATTTTTTTAGATTGATGTATTTTTCATTCCTTCATTCATTCATATTTTCATAAATGGATGTATTCTTTCATTCATCTATTCACACATTCATACATACACTCACTTATTCATTTCTTCATTCACACATACATACATAATTCAGCACATTTAGCAGATGGTTCAAATGCTCATTGCTTTCGCAGCAACTGAAAAGCTTTCTCAGTCTGTCTCTTTCTTCTGCTGGATGTGCTTTTAAGCTACCGTAAACTTGCGTTCAATTGCGAGTCAAGGACATGGCGACGTGCTCACAGCTTCCAGCTCAGCATCCGGAATACACATATAGAATCCTGATGCTTGGTAACTGCTGCCTGCTGTTTGCTGGGCGCCTGCTGTGCCCGCTGAGTTTGAGGCGTATCTAGGCGTGGTGTTTGTTCCGCGGATGACCTTGACACCAGGCCCGGTATGCCGGCTGATAGATAGCAAGCGCTGGGCCGTGCTGCTGAATTGAGAGGCGGGTCGCTTAATTGGCTGTGCGAAAGGAACGGCATGCGAGCAACTGTTGAGGGCGTCGCCTGGGCCAATGCCCACCAATGGCTGGGCGCGCAAGGATACATGCATTTGCCGGGCTCGGCCTAGCCGTGTCGTGCCGGGCCGAGCCGGGCCAACGGACGAGCCGAGCCCGGCGTCTACGCAATTCCAATTAAGCAATTAAAAATGCGCCACCGCGTCTGGGGGCAAACATTGTCAGCTTTTTAATTAAGAAGATGCCGGCGTAATAGGTTAGAAGAAGATGCGCTGCGAAAAGCGTAGGTCGAAATGTGTGCAGCTAATGAACAGGGTGGCCAATATTTTTCACTAATTGGCTTGGCTGCTAAGCCTGCGGGCAGCGCACTGCGAGGGGATGGGCTGGAGGAGGAAATGGGGTTGCTCTATTTGTTCTGCTGCGTGGTGCTTTAGTGAGAGTAATTAAGAGCAAAACATTTAATGAGTTGTCATTGCGCAACATACATACACCATCACATACATGCTCACATACATACATGTATATAAAATGCATTTAACGCTAGGCGGGCTAACGTTCAAGTTCAAGTCAAGTCGATGATGCCCGTCTAATGCTGACGCTGTTGACGAAGTCGCTCGTTCGGACAACCGGATGCCACACATCGCGTATGCCGTACGATTTCAGGGGCCTTCAGTGAGTCGATTTTCGAACAGGCGTTCAGCAAGCCGTTGAAGTGCATAAACTTTTACCAACTCCCCCAACAAGAAACAAAGCTACAGTCATTCATACATATACAAATACATATTTACACAGTCGTACACACACACACACACACGTTCATGCTTGGTGCTGACTGAACACAGTCAGCGGTTTTGCAGCTAAAGTAAAAATAAAGCTAAACGCTCACAAGACCTAACGAGCGCAAGCGGGAGCGAGAGTCAGTGTCAGTGAGCGTAGGCAGCGCAGAGCATACAAGAAAAGCAGCAAAACATCGTTTTCAGCTTTACTTGTATGGGGGCTGCTGCTGTTGTCTCACACTGTGCGCCTGTGCACAAAAACTGTTTTTTATACAAGGACATTGCCATCGCATGACAATTAAATGAGTGCGAACGTATATATATAAATATATGTACATAATATATGCACAAGCCAGCGGTATCTATGTGTTTAAGTGTACGAACTAAAAACGTCATGCAAATGTAAGCTGCTATATGAGCGTGAGTGTCAGACAAGGTTAGATATACCATAGCGAGTGAGACAACTGGCCTCTGCACTGACTCAGCGGTGTGGCGCTCTCTTTCGCTATCTCTGTCTGCACATGAAATGTGTTGCTGTCTCACTGTTGCGTGCTGTTGCTTGGCAACGCGCTGCTGTTGGACGCTGGGCGCCTATTTAGCGGCCAGCGTTTGGTTGGAACAAGAAAACGAAAGTGTTAAAAGTGAGCGCAATGTGTGTGGAGCTTGTGGAGCTCGCTATTGGTAAACGCATTGGCATTGGCCGTATGTGGAGTCCGTTGCGCCGTGCGGCCATATGTGATTGGGCATCCTGGCCCGTGCCCGGCAATGGGATGGCTTCGCGCTGACAGTCAGCAGCGATAGCGATGTTTGTGGTGGCATCTGCTGGTATCTGGCCGCCTGCTGAAATAGCGACGCGCATGACGCGATTTTGACTACGCCACAAACATGTTGGGGGCTCACCCTCTTCCAACCCGCTAAGTTCGTTGGCAGTTGCAACACTGTTCCATCCAACGCTGGGCGCCTATTGAGTTCGGGTGAATTCTACGAATTTCGCCTGCCAGCAATTTTATCATTTTCGCGATGTTGCAATGGCCAATGGTGGCTTATTGGAATGAACATTCTAGGAACTTGCCCTAGATGTGTTAACAGGCGCCCAGCAAGCAGCAGCGCAGCGACGACCTAAATAGTGTTTGCTCACGATTTGCTTTTTGTACACATAGCGGTTGTTGCTGCTGCTGTTGCTGTTTCTTTTATATACATAACAAGCTATCACAATTTATATGCCCGATTGCAATCATGCACAGCAAGCGAAGAGCGTTAGAGGGGGACAGCTATAGCGACGGCTGCGGTTAAGATATTGTGACAGCGCATGGGTTGCTGAATTGGCTGAGCTTTAAGCTCTCATTGTGTGTGTATGTACTAAACACACGCTTGCCGACAGCTTGAGTGTTGCCTTCGCTGCGTAGAGGGTATGCTGTGCGTGTATATACATATATTTTGAAGAAATTTGCGTGAAACATGCTGATATTAGTAGAAAAACTTTAAGAACTGAACTGAATAAATGAGAACTGCTTGTTATTTATTGATCATGACAAACAATGAAGAAAACTGAAGTGAAAACAATTTATAGGATAGTCACAAGTCGACTAACCGAATCAATGCGCGCTCGCACGTATTTATCTCTTATTGTTGTGTGTATTTAACGGCAGTAAGAGTAAGGAAAATAAAAAAGAACAACATTGCAACTACGGCCCGATTGCTGGCAGTTCGTCTCTCATATTATGCGTTTTTTTGTTGGTACAATAAATGCTCCAATTTTGCCAGGCGAACATAATGGGGCGCAAAGCGACCAAGCTGCCAAGCAGACTGGGACCCAATACAAACACACACACATACACACACGCACGCTTACACACAGGTGCTTGATAGCCGCTTGCACTTGCACTTGCGGCCAATGGGAGAATTCTGGTTTGTTCTTGTTGCTTTCACTGCTGTTGTTGTTGCTGCTGCTGCTGTTATTATTATTATTTGTTTTATTTTTGTGCACAATATGTGCTTTAGCTTTTGTTTTGCCGGTTGCCGTGGCTGTTGTTGTTGTTGCAACAACAACCAATAGGGAACAATAGGAGCATAACCGACTAGCGGCGCTGATAAAAAAAACTTTACAAAGTGAAAACTACTCGTAAAACAGTTTCATTGCGCACAGCGCGAAACTTGAAAGCGAATGTTACGCGCTTGAATAAGCAAAATGCCGCAAATTAGCATCCAGCCCGGGTGGAATTACCAGAGAGCGCACTGGGAATACGATACCAGAGCACATCGATCACATTCCCTGCCCACGCACATGGCCCCCGTGCAATCAGTCACATTCTTGTTGCTTTTTTTAAAGTTGAGCCAACTTTTTACGTAGAAACCTGTGTCAAAGTTGCTTTTGGCTTGCCTAAATTGTTAGAATAACAAGTGCCATGTGGTACTTAGTATATGTAGTTTAGTATATTTATAATACAAACATTTTACTAGCTATATTTGCTTATAGACCTATAGACAGCTGACCTTATTCAATATGTTGCACTGGAAGCGAAGCTCTAAAGCATAGGCCGGGCTAAGGCTAGAAAGGGATTGCTTTATATAACTTTACGCACTTCATATGCATATAAGCTTATTATTGATTGAGGAGTCTATAATATATAACATATATGGTAATCCCCAGTGCCTAAGCCAGAGTTAAATAAAAATCCTATTTTAAAATATTCAATAACTTTTCGCCTTGGCTTGAACCACGCTTCAAAACACTTTTGCCACTCTGAAGAGCCTGAAGAGGAGGTTTCTAAAACGTGCTGTCTAGGAGCTTTAATTGATGGACATTAAAGATAGGTTGAGATGATTATCGAAGCTAATACGAAGCTCAGTTGACCTGACGGTCCAGTCGAGGCAGACGTCCCCTGATCAAGTTATTGAAGACGGCTTACTAAGGAACACTCTATTAGGCCAGTAAGCTTCTAACTTATATATTTCCATCTTTGCTTTAACGTTTCACTTTATCGCCTCACCGACTTCTGGGACTTATTTATTTCCCATTTCAGTTGCGACTATTTTAGGCGAACGTATGCGAGTGTCAGCGGCAATTGCCTTGCTACAAGACAGGTGACACTTAAAAGTCCTTTGGCATTTTGCATAAACAGGTAGGTGTGGCCGTTGACATTGCCCAAAGGACATGCAGCGCCATAAAACGTCGAACGTGTGTGGAGCGCGCAATTAACAAAAAGCAAAAACAAAAAACAAAAATAAGGAACGAGAAAAAGGCAACTTCAACGACATGGCACAATAAGGACAACAAGGACACTTGGAGTGTCAAGTGTTGATATTAAAGCTTCAATGCGCCCGCCCGCAAGGCTGACAGCGCCCATCACGTGCTGGCAGGGCAATTGAAATCCGGTCAGTAGTAGTTTTTTTTTTTTTTGTACAGTTACAGCGGTCAGCATTGAAAATATGGCAACTGCATTGCAGCTGGGCGCCCGGGGGGCAGCGTTTTGTTGGCCGCACAAAAGAGATGCCTGTCATAAGTTTAAGCGTCTTTCAAGTACGAAATCTTATGCATGCAAACGTGTGTGTGTGTGTGTGTGTGTGTGTGTGTGTGTTTGTGTGTGTTTGTGTGTGTTTGTGCGTTAAGCTCTGCAACGGCCTGCCAATGCAATGAAATGTCCTTTGTAGCCAGCGGCTCAGCGCAGCGCTGTGTGTGGCGCCCCCTGTCGGCCGCGCTCAATGGCCTGCCAAAGCGCTCAGAAGTATGCAGCACTCTTCGCTGGCTGCGCCAGCTGCAATTCGACAGGCGGAAGTGGCATTTAAGCGGATTTTGTCGACTGCTTAGCGCCTCATGCGATCACACCGCAGTTGAGCAAAAAGAAACAAGAAGAAAAAAAACAGTTTTAACTGCCACTAAAACGGTTGCGCCCCGGGCTGTGTGGATTGTCGAATGGCCAGGTTGGCTTGAATGCCAGGTGCCTGCTGCTCAGAGTTTTCAGCCAACAACGAACAGCTTAACAGCTTTAATTATTTATTATGCTCATTACAGCTTAGAAAACTTTGATTGTTGCAAAATTGTAAAAGTTCAGTGAGTCTTGCAGCTGCACGTGATCACAGCGCTAGGCAGCTGCTGTTGAGCTATCGGCTAGGTAATGGGCATATTATTTACTCATCATTATGGCCAAGTTGACACTGCTGTTCAGCTCACTCAATCAATTGTTTTTGCTTGGCAAAGAGCTGGGGCGCTAGAAATGTCAATGTCAAGGCTTCGATTAATTTTATTCACTTTCTGTTTATTTTTTCTTTTGTTTTTGTCTTTGCTGCTTGTCAGATCATCAACAAGCATCAGACAAAGTGTATTCATCATATTTGATGTGATAACTTAACGGCATTAAATGCTGGGCGAAAAGCACTCCACGAAACGACGACAACAACAACAACAATCTAAATTGTATAAAATGTCAGCTATGACATAATGTCACATTGTTGCATGCCTTGTTGTTGCTGCTGAAGAGTGAACAAAGAGCAGCCAAAAGCTGTTTGTGGGGACTAAAGTTAAGTCAAAGTTTTACTTGGGCGTTCGCTGACAACACATTAAGCTCACTCGCTCTCTCTCGCTCTCTCCCCCACTCACTCAGTTTGCTGACTCTAGCGAGCTAGCGCTATCCTACTCGCTCTTGCTTGTCGCCTGCTCTCTTTTGCCTCAATACATGCAAAGCCGGCATTTTGTTTTTACGAGCTGGCTATGGCTTCTTTTTGTGTCTCTCGGCACGCTGCCCGCCCAATGATGGCGCTGACTGGGACTGGGGCTGGGGCTGGAGCTGGGCCCTGCAGCCAGCAAGGAGCTTTTTGCTGCAACATTGGCAGTCGGCTTCCAGAAGCTTTAGCTGACTCGTTGGACACGTGCCAAGCGCTTCCACGCGCTGGATGTGGCGGGAAGTGCTTTTGCGCCATAAAACAATAACAAAACATATGGCCAAAGCTTTTTCCGGCATCGGGCCAAAACAGCTGTGGGGCAGACGGTGGCAAATGCTAGCGATGACGACATTGGCTTATGCCATACGGCTCGAGATCAGGAAAGCAGCAAGCCAGGACAGCTGCTGCACGATAAAGGAAACCCTGTAATTGAGAAAGGATGCACATGGATGCAGGGTGGGGCGGTGCGGGGTGGAGCGTTGCAAGAGGCAAAGGACGGGTGTGGGTTAGTGAAACTATGAACCATAGCTGCTACCAGCTACCAGCTGCCAGTTGTCTTCGGCAACATGAAGCTGACTTGGCTGCTCAGTCCCAACCCCAACCTCAACCCTCATCCCAACCCCTCATCTGGTGCTTTTTTGTCTGCAATCTTACGCAACGTGCTGCTTGGCTGTTGAAATATTTGATTGACTTGTGATGCATGTGGCTGTGGATGTCATCGATTGATGATTGTCGACGTTATGATTGAGACAAAGTGAAACCAAGCGAATTACAAATAACACGTTTCTTGATGCTTGATGCTTGATTGTTGATTGATTGGCGGGCAATGGATGGATGGACTGCTGCGATGGATGGACTGATGCATATGCATTAATATTATGAAATTATGGATGCACGAGGAATTAAACAAAAATCCAATTAATCACTTACGGCTTGATTGATTGACATTAAGCTTTTGGCTCACATTCAATAAGCTTCATTGGGTATTTATGAATTGAAATGATATGGAATGATAAAAAAGATATGTGAATAAGATTGCGTATATATAATTAAATAATTGTTTTAAAATTAAAATACAAAATTGGATTGAAAGGATGGTGCATACATATATGCATACATACATACTTACATACACATATAGATAGATAGATAGATAGATAAAACAATAACAATTTATATTATATTATTATATTATAAATTTATATATATTTATAATATTATATATTTATTATTTATAAATATTTACATATATATATTGATAGACAGAACAGTATAAGATGGCTAGATATATAGGGTAATAGATACTTAGCAAGAAAGTAGATAGAAAGATAGATTAGTAGATTTATCGATATGTAGAAGGATCGATAAAAAGAGTTGGATATGTAGATAGAAAGAGAGAGCTATAAAATTATATTTAAATTGATGAATTAAGAGATGAATAGACAGGCAGACAGAAAGATAGATGTATAGATAAATAGTTGATAGATAAGTAGATAAATAGATGGGCACATAGATAGATACATATAGAGATAGATAGATAGAGTATAGATGAAAATATAAATTAGTAGCTATACATATAGATAGATAGCAAGTAAATAGAAAGATAAAATTGGAGATAAAAAGTTGGGTGTATAGATAGATAGATGACTGATGAATAAATAGTAGGTAGATAGATAAAGATAAATAGATAGATGGAAAGATTAATAGACAATTTATAGTTGATAGATAAATAGACAGATAAATAAATAGATAGATAGATGATAGATAAGTAGACAATAGATAGATGCATGGCTGAATAAGTAAGTCTAAAGATTAATATATATATAGATAGATGGATGGATAGATAGAAATAGATAGAAATAAAGATAAATAGATAGTTGCATAAATAGATATGTATATGGATATGTATAGATAAATGATAGATTAATTGTGTGTAGGTATATAGATAGCTGAAAATTGATAGATAGAGATATGTATAAATAGCTGGTTATACAGACAGATAGATATATAGATATATAGTTAAAAGATAGATGAATATATTACAAAGACTTGTGTTTTGATACATGAATATATATATAGAGATATCACAGTTATGAATAGATTCGTAAAATCATTTCTTCGATTGCAGTTTTCGCTAGTTAATCGAACGGAAAGTATTCTCTGAAGAGTCCCGCACTTGTGGGCTGTGAGCGCTTGTTTCGTGCTTTTCAATTCGAATTTGCCATTGATTTTAGTTTTGCATATTTTATGCTTTGTACAGTTAATTGGAATTTGCTGTAGACTTTTAATTGCATTAATTGATTGATTGATTACGACAAATATTTTCGCTTGAAAATGAAAATTTCATCATGCACAATTCAAATTGTTAGCCCGCCCCCGCATACCCACAGCTCTTACCTGCTGCATAACGTTTTTAATTGCATTGCATTGGCCAGGAGGCAACTAAATATTGCTCATACGCCCGAGGCGCCTGAAATGCTGCAACGATTTTTCGCATTATGCGCAGCAGCTCACTGTTGCTGTTGTTGTTGGCTTTTATAGTTTTATAGTGCACTTGGGCAGTTGGTGGCGCAATCATACATATATATATATATTTAATTTTATACATATATATATATATTTAATGGCTCGCCTAGCATTTCAAATATATGAAGAAAAACAGCCTGTGAAAAGAGGAATATTTTACCTTGCCATAATGTGCTTTGATTTCCCGCTGGCCCGTGTCGTTTTATTTTTATTTCTCATTTTTTAATATGTTTTTCAAGTGCACACACACACCTACACACACACACACACACTCACTGGGATGGCTTTACATGTATTTAAGTTGTTTTTGCTGCATGTTTGATGCCGTCTGCCTCTTTCGTCGTGAGTACAACGGCGTAAAGTGGCCAACAAGCCGTTAAGCGTGCTCTCCTGCCATGCATGCGCCCTTCACACACACACACACACACACGCTCTCTAAAGCTTTAATAAAACATATATATATAAATAAAAAATGAAATAAAATAAAATAAAAATAGTAAAAGAAAAGCAAAGAAAACAAATGCAAATAAAACTCAACTCAGAGTTGACAAAAGGGTTGCAAAACTGCTGCTCATTACCAAAAGTTGACTGTGTATGTGTGTGTTTGTGTGTGTGAAGTTGCAGTTGCATTATGATATAAGGTTGCTAGCACAATAACTGCCACAACTAGAACGGGCCGCCATGATAAATGGCTCACGAACTTTTCTCTCGAACAATTGTAGAACTTGCGTTGCGGCGCCTATGCGTATGCCACACATTTGCGACGTCACGCCTCCCCTCTCTCTTGCTCTCTTTCTTCACTTTTTTCCATCTTGTTTTGCCTTTTAGGCCTTCTTGGCAGCTGCTCAATTCCTGCTCCGCCGCATCTTTCCCTGAGCTGCAGACCCAGTTCCAGCTGGCCTGGCACAAAACTTACCAGACAATTGCAATTGCAATTGCCTTCCCCCCACTCCCCTCCCCCTATTCCCTCCCTTTCTGTCACTCGTTTTCTTTCCATCCCGCTCGGTCGCGTGTGCATCCCTTGCCATGTTGAAAATTAGCTGCGTTTTATGGTCGTGATGCTTAGAAAGTTGGCCATAAAAAATTTCAACGTCTTTACGTTCAGGCTGCAAATGCATTAACTCTTAATTTTTCCGGAGCACAGAACTAGTTCATTAAGCTAGTCTAGTTTTATTTGCTTTGCTTTTTATTGCATTTTTATATGAGCTAGCTCATTTATTTCTGTGCATTTGTGTTCATGAACTAGTTCATCGGGCTGGTTTACTTATATATATTTCAATATGAGTTATCGAATATGCATTGTTGACTTGTTTATTAAAATTTGTTTCATTTTTTTTTTAATTTCTAAAATGAACTAGTTCATTTACCATATGTCTATTTAAAAAATAATTATGCATCAAATATGAAATGTAAACAAATGTTTATGCATTTCAAAACTGAACTTGTTCATTATTTTTCTCTAATGAACTAGTTCATTTAGCTAGTTCGCTTATTTGTTTTGAATGTTCAAATATGCATTGCTCAAGTTAAATTTAATTTTTAATTTTATTTTATCAAATGTTCATTTGTTTCTGAAATGAACTAGTTCAGAAAGTTAATTTAATTCAAAGAGCGCCTTAATTCTCCTACAGTCTTCAGCTTCAAATGTCAAATATTTTCAGTTTTAGTTCACGAATCAGCAGCAGCTCAATCAGTTCTTGAATTTCTAGCAATTTTAATTTCCAATTTCAAATTAAGTTTCGATTAAGAGCTGAATTGCAGTTCTGTGTGTGGCATCGGGCTTAGCTATTTACACAAAGCTCAACAAAGAGGCCAAACTTCTATGGCTCAGGCATCTTATACATACATACATACATACATATGTATGCACAAACGTACATAGTTACATCGTTACATATGGTTACGTAGCTGCATGTTGACTGCTTGTCTGGCCGTGTTGTCATTGTCAATTGGCGCTGGCTCAAAAGGCTGCCGGTTTGGTATCTAATTTAATGGGACTCGGGCAAGGATAACAGCCTTGTGGCGTCTGCATTGCCTTAGCGGTCAAATGTCTGTCCGAGCATTTGCAGCATTGTCAATTGGCATTCAATTACTGAACTTTGGCCTGCACTCTAATTAAATGATCGATGGATCAATCAATCAATTGGACAATCGCACAATCTGCATGTTCTTCGTATGCTGCATCAATCTTGCGCCAACAGCACAGATCCAGTTGCCATTTGGCAGCTGACCTTTTGTGCCATTTGCATTTGCTGCTGCTGCAACTGTTGCCTATGCAGTGGGAATTATTTTTAAAGCAAATACCTGAAAAGCATTTAAGAAAGTGATAAAGCTTATTCAATTCAATATGCTTAGCTGAGTCATCGCTAAACTTATATTGCATTCAATATTTAGTTTGTAGCAACAAAATTAAGTCGAAGTTGCATCAATTTGATCGCCTTCCATTGTATATCCTGTGTGCATTACGTTTGCTGCCTTTCATTGTGTGCTTTTTCAGACTGCTCTCTACTCGCCTCCTATTCGTCCAACGAAACTCTAACGATCCTGTAGCTGTCTCGCTTGCACTCCCGCACTACCAGGCACAACATCTAGCAACAGCTATCTTGGTCTTGCTCTCTCCCTCTATGAGGAGCGCCAACTTACTCGGATAATATTGTTACAACAACTCAATGAAAGCTCTCAGCTACAGTAGGCGGCGATCGCGACGTAATCGAACACAATTCAGAAATAATGAACAGCAATAAATGTTAACATATCTTTTATTTTGTTGTTAATAAAATTTAATTTTTATTACAATAATTTTTTCACATATATTTAATTTATTTTTCTCGCTTAAAAATTTAGTTTTGAGATCAATTTAATTAAGTAAAAATATAAATATAGCTTACTAATATACTTTTTCTATTTGCTATTAGCTTAATGTGAAACAGTTGTTGAATAATTCCAACTGCAATATATTTTGACCCTATTTAAGTAAGTTGCTTATGAATATGAATAGAACGTCATGCTATACATAGCTCTTGTTTATTGAGTGCATTTGAATATAATTTGCAGCGTGGCTCATTATTAGTATTTAATTTAAAGTTGTTTATGAATATGGCTGAAAATATGAGTATGTACGGGAGTGTGTGTGAATGGGTGTGCGTGTCGCATAACATAAATCGTTTTGGCCTGGCTTTAATGTGCGTCCTCGTTTTGGCATTGTCAGCCCTTTGGGTGCTGTCTAATTGGCCAACTGCCTGGCTGGCTAGCATGATGCATTGACAAACTGACTAGCTGACTAACTGTCTTTTGGCAGCATCCCTCAATGTGGACTCTCAATAGTTGCGGCACTGCGTCTTTGCAACTTATTGGGTCTTGGCTCTGGGCCTGGTTATTCGGCAATATGCTTGCCATTTTATTACGACGCCCGCGCCCACGCCCACGCCCACGCCCAATTTGGCATTTGCATATGAATGGCATATGAAAAGGAAAGCAATGCAAATCAATAAACAGACAGACAGACAGACGAACGCGTGTGTGCGGTCCAAAAATCCAGATGTTATGCAAGCCAAAACGGCAGCTGCCGCCGGCTTGCCAAATCTCAAGCTCAGCTCGATTACGTTCAGGTGTAATCAACATTTCGATAAATTTATGGGCATCTGTTGTCGACTCCAGTCAGGGCGATGCATGCACCAGCAGAGTTTTACATGACTGCAGTTGTACATTTGGTATCAGCAGGTGACATTTCACAGCGCTGTGTGTTAAGTGCTGCCTGCGGTGGCAGAAGGAGAGCGAGGGGGGTGGGGGAGGCTGGTGGGGATACAGGCCTAATAGATATGTACAGTAATGCCGGCGGCATTTCAATTTAAGTTGCCACGTGTCAACGGCGCACACAATCCACTCTGACACTTGAAGCACAGCGAGCAACACAAAAAAAAAACAACAAAAATAAAAAAGAAGTAGAAGGAGAAAAGGACTAACTTGCCACGACTCCACTATTGCGCTGCTATGGGGCATGCGGCACGGCTTAAGCTGGCCCTTTTGTTGGGTCTTACTTTATGGCTGCTTAGGCTGGCTGCCGCATCGATTTACGGCAAACTTGCCACACAAAATGAGCTCTGCTTTTAGGCAGAACCCCAGACGCTCTTACATACAAACACACAAACACACACACATATATATATATATACATATATATATAGCAATTCAAATAAAACGCAAGCAACGCCCAGCAGGTGGCGCCACTGCCAGGGCAAGCGGAACAGCACCTTGTCTCACCTTAACTTTTGGCCTTAATACCAGCTGACGTGCAGCTGATATAAAATTTAATTAAAGAAAGACCTTAAAGGTTGCTCGATATTCTATTTTAAAGCTAAAGCACACACAATTTTTAATATATAATTATGTATATATACATAGTGCTCTCATAGACGAGTTTTATAGTTGGAAATATTATGAAACTGTGAAGAATCGAATAAAGTTGTATTTGATGCACTTCAAGGTAATCCCCTTCAACTATTATACAATGAGTTGTTGCACTTCTCGAAGCACTCGAATATAATATATATATAATTGTTTGTCAATTAGTTGAGGCTCTCTTTCGCGGAAGTCTTTATCAACCCAATCAAGTGCCTCTGCAGCTTCGGGAAGTAGAACTAAGGACAGCACTGGGCCAAGCATAGATACATATTCTTTGGAATAGCCTAGAAATGCAGCTGAGATAAAACACATTCAACCGATGTCCTTAGTTAATAGAAGTGTGAAAAAAAAGTGGAAAAATTCGAAGAGAAAAAATCAAAATTTGCATTATTTTTGCGCCGCGAATGCCCAACTCGGTTTCCATGTGTAAGATCCCATATTGGATGCCTCAGCTCTATATGTTGGCTCTCTGCTGCTGTCCAATTCAGCTGCTTCTTTAGTGCTAAGACTATATTCTTTTTACTGCATAAACTCCGGTTGGTATGTTGGCCTAAGAGCCCACTCAAGCTCAACCAAGCTGAAATGTTGATAAATTATTTAAAATTTGTTGCACACGCTCAGCAAGCTTAAATTATTTTCTGATCAAATGGCAAATCCTATTAAATATTTATATAGCTAGATGTTATAGATAGCTTGAGCACTTAATAAAATATAGCTATATGAATTAGTAACACTCTTGCTGGGTCAGCACTGCCAGAGAGATATTAGAAGAGAAAGCAAAGCGGGAAGCAAAATTTCAGCTGAGTGAATTGAAGTTGGACAAGCTGCTTAAGCTTATGCCTTTAAGCTGAGCCAGCCTAATCGATTATCCTTTTCAAATATTTATATTAAAATTGAATTTGAATTGAATTCTCAATTCGTTTATGATTTTGTATCATGTTTGCCAGCTTGACAACTCACAAAACTCTACTGCAATTATGGAGATGTAGTGGCAGCTGACTGAATGGTTAACGACGCACAGTTGGGTCACATCTGCGGTCAGGCAAATGACATTTAACAAGGCAATTAAGTAGTTGGCATTACAGTCGTGACAAGCAGGAATCTCAAAAGGCTGACCCAAGCGGGAGCCAGTGAGGGAGATGTGTCCTTTTTGCCTTTGCGTGCTGCCACAGTAACCACAATACTTAGCAGGAACAACAACAAGAGCAGGAGAATGGACAACAACGGAGACCGGCAACGGGCAACTGGCAACTGGCAGCTGGCATGTGATGTCTGACCTTGAAATTTATGGCTTAATATAATAAAATGCCCAAAAGTATGCAATGTTAAAGTGAACGACGCCATTTCTTGCAGCCACTGGCTCTGCTCCTCTCGCAGGGCCATACATCGCCGTATACGAAAATAAAACGCAATTCTGGCAGACGCAGACCCCTCGCACACACACACAGACACAAAAGGGAAATGAAATATTAATAATAATAAAAGCAACAAGAAGGCAAACACAAAATAGAAGAAAAAACAAAATCAAAACACAATGGATGAAAATAGCACGAAAAGAACGCAAAATTTATGCCGTGTATACGTGGTGGGGCGTGGGGCGGTGGGGGTGCTGCTGGTCGATGGAGCGTCCCTTTCGAAAAATTGACTAGCAAATGTTTATCAGGACACGCCCAGCCACTCAACTTGTGGCTCGATTTACGGCTTAAAATACATTTTTCAATTTCATCATCGAATTTCATAAAACAACAAAGGCTGCAAGCAGACCTACAGAGGGGCCTGCTCGACTAGTAGATACCCTGACGGCGGTGTCGAGCAGCTAACACTAGTACACAATATTAAATGGGGCATGTGTTTCCTCTTCTTCTTCTTATAGAAGTTAATAGAAATTTCAATAGATTCAATCATTTTTCGGCTTGAGCCTTGCCTTTGCTATATTGAGCGGCAATTGAATTTGATATATAATATTTGGAAGCACTTTAGTAGCATATTTATATTAAATTTAGTGACTTTAGTTATAGATATAGATGTGCACGAAAAACATTTATAAATATTTTTTATATAGATTTTTGGCATCTTTAGCTTTTGCTTCTTGAGGTAGTAAAACAGGTAGATAGATAGTTAGATAGATAAACTAAGAGATAGATAGATATAGAGCTAGAAAGTTAGATGGATTGAGAGATAGATAGACAGAGATGGATAGATCGACAGACAGATAGATAGAGAGATAGAGAGAGAGATAGGCAGACGGATAGATGACAGAGAGGGAGACAGATAGATAGACAGGTAGATGAATGGATAGATAGACGGATGAATACATAGACACATAGACAGAGCTCTATCTCTATCTCTAAAGAGATATATATAAAAAGAGAGAGAGAGAGAGTTAGACAGCTAGACAGATGGATAGACACAGCGATATATAAGTAAAGAGATAGATAGAGAGAGAAACAGTTAGGCAAGCAAACAAATAGACCGACTTACAGTTAGACAGAGAGACAGACAATCGTATATTCCTATGTGGCTACTAATCAAGTATAGATATAGCTCATGGCACTGACCTTTTTAACAAAATCAATATACCCAACGCATTAAATCGAGCGTGGCTGATTGGTATTATAATTGAAGGCAATTGGTTATAAAAGCTTAATATATAATATTTATTTTTAGTTTTGATTTACAACTATATACATATATAGGTATACCAATATAATTATATATTATTATTCTATACTTTCTATTATATGACATGTAAAATTCAACGAATATTTGTGGGAGCAGCGCGTTTTAGTGACCTTTTGCATTGGCTACATTGGGTATATACATATATGACGTCACAATTGGGACACACACGCACACATGTACATGTAGATATATATATATATATATTTCTATTTGATGTGTAAATCTAAACGGCGCCAGCAAAAAGCTAGACAAAATGGCTAAGGCGCAGTTAGCAAACAGCACATACACACGCACATGTGAACGTCACACACACACACACGTACGTCACACACACACACACGTACGTCACACACACACACATTTTTTTGGCACACTCCAGAATTAGAAGCGAGTGCAAATGTTGCTTAGCCGCGATTTCTGTTTCTGTTTGAAGGCCACGCTGCGTATGCGCAATATTTTTGACTGAAACTTTTGCGTTGCCAGCCCCGCGGGAACCAATTGCTGCGTTGCCGTCGCTTGACAAGCTCGCCAGCTTAGCGAGCGACTTATCAAACAGCAAGTTTATAATTAATGTGCCAAAAGAGGACGCAACCGCAAGTAGTTTGCACTTAACACGGTCTGCCATTTCCCATAGTACAAGAATAGCTGCAACAACAACAACAACAGCTGTAATAAAGGTAGATAAAGGTGGCAGCAACAGCAACTATCAGCGGTCAGACAGCAGCGACGCATGCCACTTGCAACTTCCGTTTCCGGCCGATGGCGTTGCAAGACACCAAAAATAAAAAAAACAAAACAAAACTATAAAAACTTTGCCCTCGATATGTTGCACGACTGCACAATACACTGTGCAGCAAAATTGCGTTGAATCGATAGGTAAAAGAACAAAAGATTTATGTGAATATTTCTTCATCTTCTTTCTGTTACTGAACGATACTTTCTCTACTTAATCTGCATATATCCGAATAACATTGGCTGCGCTAAGCCCAGCGACTCTCTTTGCGGCTAAGCGTGCAGAGCATCAAGATTACACAGCAGAAAAACAAGTTAAGTTTTTCTAATCAGCCAAGAACAACAAGGAAAATACCCTGTAAATAAAACACTAAGAGTGCAAGACTAAACTTACTAAAGAGAGTTATTATTTGCATACTTAGAGTACATTGCAACTGGAGACTCGAAATTTGGCCTTAGGATATTTCCGATGCGTTCACTAGGGGCGTGGCGAAGGCTGAAACACTCTATATATATATTGTAACTGAAGCGCTCTTACTTAAGGCGACAGGGACTTGATATTTTGATGATACAGACAACACAAAATCCATTTCGATCGCTCTATAAGTAAGTTCTAGGCTAGTAGACTGAGTAGCTGTAGCCATTCTTTTCAAGCCTTTGTAACTTTGAAAGAGTTTCGAGTGGGCTAAGGGATAAAATATTTGCTGACTAACTAAATAATAGGATATTACTATCAGTAGTACGCCAATATATATTTAGCTAAGCAAAAATATCGATTCTCATTTTTAAACTTAGTTCGGAGACTGTCAGACTCTCTAGCTTCCTCTATCTACCTCGCTCCATCAATTTACTAACCTATATGCATTTACAACTAACTGTTATACAATTTTCCTATAAATACTCCCATATAAATATAGCTATATCGATTCTCATTCTCATTTCGGATCAAGAACTTCATAGCTCTAAAAGAAGTTTGTTAAATTAGAAATGATTTATAATTCACTTTTTGGTTTTATTCTCGCTCTCTCTCTCTCTCTTTCTTATACACATTTGCAACGAACTATCATACCCCTTTTTGCTCACTTTTATAGGGTATAAAAATCGTTACGAAAATGATTCGAAATTGCCGCAAATGACTGCAGGAGCCGTTGGCTTTTTTAAGGTCCTGACATTTTCGAACAGAGCGTTTGAAATTTATTAGGCTTACGAAACAAGGACACACACACACACACACACGCAGAGCCGCGCAAGGCACAACCACAAAAGGCAACAAAATGTATCGAATTCTCTTGCAATTCTCTCTTTTGTTACCGCTTTTCTTTCATTTGCTTTCTTTCCGCATTTCTTTTGTGGATCATTAGCATTTGGCTGACTTTTTAATTAATGTAGCGTAATTAGTTTTGCTGCCCAATGACGTCGGCAGGTGGCGCCAGCGCGCATACCGAAGACGTGGCTAGGGTTAAAAGATGCACGATGTTATAATTAAAATGCGACAGAGAAAGCGAGAGAGCGCACGAAAGAGAGAGGGAGAGAGCAAGAGAAATGTTCACAGATTTAATATAATTATAATGAACGTAATTATGCAAGAAAAAATAAATAAGAAAGGGGCAACGCAGGTGAAATACACACACAGTGTACAAAAATCAATATAACAAGTCAAGGCACACACACACACACACACACACGCACGCACTCACACTCTCGCACACACAGATACATAGGCATTTTGGTGTCTTGCGGGGCAGCTGTCTTCCTTTTTGGCTGGCGTCGTTAATAAATTTTCCATAGCATTTTAGTTGGCTCTTTTCTACAATTTTTATGGCCACAATAAAATGCAAGTTACCGGGTGCTTTCAGGCCTGGCGACAGCCAACTTGTTTCCCACTACCCGCCCACTGGGGCTGAAGTTGGGTTCATGGCGGGTTAGGGAGCTGTAAGTGTATTGCGCACGCGATGCAGCCGCTAGAGATGGCAGCGAGCCACAGCTTGGCCACACAACATATATATGGGGCAAGTACTTAAGATCCATTAACTGACTATATGTCCAAGTTGAAGCCCTATATTCTATATCTATATCTATGCCTTATAGCTCTAATGGATAGTTAACGTAATATTGAGCGTTCGTAGAAAATTGCGCTGCAGACAAAAATCGCATTGCTCTTTGATGCCCATAAAAGTTTCTTTGTTATTTATTGAATGTTTTTGTTTATTTTTGTTATGTTTTTATTTTTGATTCAGTATGAATGCACACGAAATATAAACATAATCTAATAAGAATAATAAAAGTTTTTATTTACAGTTTAGTTCTTAAGACATTTTCTCATGATTTGCAATTGCTTGAAGAAAAGTAAAAAAAAAATTTATAAATATTCATAAATATTTATTTTTCTCCTTTATTATTTATTCATTATTTTTTTTTATTTTTTATTATCCAAGAAAAATTTGAAGCATTTTCAATATTTCAAAAATTTTTAATTTTAAGAAATTAATTTAAAAAAAAAGATTTTTCATTTGTAAATAAATTTCTATTTTTTTTTTTAATTTTCTTTAAAAAAAAAAATTACGTTTTATTTGAAAACGATTTTTAATACAAAAAAAAAATGTATTTTTAGAAAGAAGTTATTTCTTTTAAGTATTCAGTAGTGTAAAATATTTGTATTATTTAATATTTAATTTGATTTACTTCTAAAAAATAAATAAATAAAAAAAAACTAAAAGTTTCACTAATATAAATTTTGTTAGATAAATACAAATGTTTTAATTGAAAATAAACTCAAAAATAGAAACATATTTTATAGCTGAATATTTACGTAAGTAAGGCGAATACATGTAGTTCGAATGGCTTATAGCCTGTCGTGGCTATGGCAGACATCGCGTAGACTGCGGACCGCTGCTGCAGCAGTCCGAATGCCATTTTATTTGTGTGTTTTTTGGGGTCGCTTTTGTATTTATTACATTTCAATATTTGGCATGTTGTTCGTGGTTCGTGTCGCAAACTTTTGAAATTAGGCGGCCAGCGAGCGGGAGATGAGAGCGAGAGAGAGAGAAAGGGAAGGCGCTAAGTGAGAAGCCGGGCTAACGGCATTTTCTTGGCTTGCATAGCCGGCGCCGCTAAGTATGCAACGCCGTTTCGTGTTAAGTCATAATTAAATGAAATTCAACTGTTTTTGTGCTGCATGAGCGAACGAGACAGAACGAGAGTGAGAAAGAGAGAGGGAGATAGCTAGCCATGTAGCTCTTGAGCCCTCTGAGTTCTGCGTGCTGTCACTGCATTTGTAAGCATTTTTTTTGACTGCCCTTCAGCAAAGCTGTTGACTCCCAACCTAAAGAGGGGAGTGTCAGAAGCAACAGCAACAGCAACAACAACAACAACAACCAGTTCAAATATAGAATAAAAAGGCAGAGGAAGCGAAAGAGACAGCAACAGCAATGACGAGCGCAATATCAATATCGTAACTATGCATGACCGGCATCCAGCAAATGTTAAAAGTCAAATTATAGAGCCATTGATTGGATTAGTCGGGGCGTGTCTCAGCATTTGTGTACCGGCTCACATCCTACCAGTTCTACCAGGATTCCCTTGGTTAAACAGGAGCTTAGCTCCACTTTGTTTTCATTAAAAAAAACCCCATTTATATGAGTTGATTTGCACTTTATTCAACGAATGCAGAAAATCAATTGAATATTGAATATATTTTCACTATATTCTTCGCTCCGTTCCCATTTCCTCCTTCTTCGTCTTCCATGCATTATCTTTTCCTTTACTCTTGACTTACTTTTTTATCTTTTTCCCATATTCCTTCTCCCTCTCGGTCTTTCTTCTGTCTGTCTCACTCTGCCTTAATCAATGTCTTTCATCCTCTCCCCTCTTTTCTCTGTATACCTTTCTTATTTTTTTCTGTGTGTCCAACTCCTTACCTCTTCTCCAACTCCTTACCTCTCTTCATTCTGTTCTCTCTCACTTTTTTCTCTCTCTCTCTCTCTTTCCCTCTCTCTCTCTCTCTTTCGCTCTCTTTCGCTCTCTTTCGCTCTCTTTCGCTCTCTTTCTCTCTCTTTCTCTCCCTTCCTCTCTCTTTCTCTCCCTTCCTCTCTCTCTCTCTCTCCCTCTTTCTCTTTCCCTCTCTCTCTTTCTTTCTCTCTTTCCCGTCACTCTGTCTCTTTTCCCTCCTCTCTCTCTATTTCTGTCTCATTCTCTCTCTTTCTCGCTCTCTCTCTTTTTTTCTCCCTCTTTCCTTCTCTCTTTTTCTCTCTCTCTCTCTCTCTCTCTCTTCTCTCTTCTCTCTCTCTCTCTCTCTCTCTCTCTCTCTCTTCTCTCTCTCTCTCTCTCTCTCTCTCTCTCTATCTCTCTGTCTCTCCTCTTTTACTCTCTCTCTCGCTCTCACTCCCTCTCTCTCTCTCTCAATCCTTTGCCCGGAATCGTTCAGCTCATTTTCGGTGTTCGGCTTGCCACAGCCGGCAACTATCGTCGTGCAACGTGATTATCATCGTTATCATTGCATGGTTTGCGTGTTTGTGGTGTACGTGATGATGAGGTTGCTCGTCGTGGGCCGTGGCTGAGGAACAGCTGTTCGTCGACGCCTGCTGGATGCTTTCGGCTCCGACTGAGGTTTGCAGTCGCTGCGAGCAGCTGTTGTTGTTGCTGGCGCTCGGTTGCGGCGCCTGCGCCACTGGAAGCGGCTAAAGGTTTGTCACATGTTTTTGGCTGCCTAGAAAACATCGCATGTTGCTTCCAATGTGCCACAAAAGGCAAAAATCAAAAGCAGCAGCAACAACTGCGAATTGGAAATGTAAGCGACATTGCAGTCGTGTGGCCGAGCAGCGAGCAGAGCAGAGCAGAGCAGAGCAGAGCAGAGCAAAGCAAAAGCAGAGACAGAGACAGTTAGCCAGCAAGCCAGTCAGCCAGTTCGTCTGTCAGTCAGCCAGCCAGTCAGTTAGTCAGTCGAGAGCAAGAAATTTGTGCAACTGCCAAAAAGTTTAAATGTTAAATTGTTTAAAACATTTGCCAAGTGCGTCGCGTGCTCGCCTCACAAACTTGTGGCAATCAATCAATTAGCCAAGACTCAGCAGCTGGCAAGGGGCAGTCAAGAGACCCGAAAGCCAAGTCAATCTCCCAATCTGCCCCAGACGACGCAGCAAGCAAAACAGCAGCAACAACAGTAACAACAGCAGTAACAACAACAACAACAACAACAATAGCAACAGCAGCGGCAACAACAAAAAATAGTATAAAAATCAATATCCGTCTAAAGTTTATTTCGGCTTAACTCCAAAGGAACTAGAAGTTTAACAACAACAAAACCAACAGCAGCAGCAACAACAATAGCAGCAGCAGCAATAATTACACTGAGAACAACGATTAGTTAACTCAATTTATCCGCGCCTAAATTCCACACAAAAAAAAGCGAATACAAGAAAATTTAATTCAGAAAAAAAGTTACTAAAATATATATTAACCATAACCCAATTAATCATATAACTATTTTTCAATCTTAAACAATTTAAATTAAACTAAAAACTGGCCAAATTATTATATGCAATTAAATTATTATAATTAATTTTTATCCGCGCTTTTTGCTAGATTGCATTCGCTTACGCAATATATTCAGAAAAAAATATTAATCAACAATTAAAAACAAATAATAAAGTAATTAAAATACACCTATTAAGTTTGTCAAATATAAGAAAAAAACCAAAAAGTCCATTTTGTGCAAAGCTTAAAAGCTTAAACTTAAACTAAAAAATTTACACGCCAAATTTTGAGAGAAGCTTTAACAATATAAAACAAATATAAATATTGAACAAAAAAAATTATTATGCAAATTAATTCTTATTCATATAAATGCTGAACTGAACAAATAAATAAAAGTCGCTCCATCCATAGTGCAAAGTGAAGTTAAATAACAAAATTATATTATATTCAAAAAACAAAGTTAATAATTAAAAAAATCATATTTCAAAGGTAAGTGAAAAGCCTCAAAAATTAAATTAAAAATTAAATTAAAAATAAATTTTAAAAATTTACATATGTTTATTGTTTATTTTTTTTACTTAAAACATAAAATTATTAAACAAAATGTAATATGCTTGTATGATTCTTTTACTCATAAAATATTACATGAGAAATTAATTTAGAAATATGTATATAAGTATATATTCAAAATTTTTGAATAAATACAAATTTATTAATTTTTTAATTTTAATTTTTCTGTCTAATTATTTAAAATTTATTCGAAATATTTTTTGATTTTTTTTTAATAAAGAATAAAAAATTAGAAAAATAAAACGAAAGAGCTTAAATATATTCTAGAATATAAATATGAAAATAATAAATAAAAAAATATAGTTAGAAAATGTTAAATTAAGAAATATATATATTATACATAATTATGTATTATATGGAAATTCTTAAAATATAAATCTAATATATTCTTAGATCAAAATGGTTTGGGATACTGCTAAATAGAACGTTAATTGAACTGAAGGAAGATTGAGAGAAATTTATACTGCATTTTGCATTTTTGCACTTTACATTTTGCATTTTGCATTCCAAGACAAATCGCTTTTGACAGCGGCAAGCTGTTGGACACGTCGAATTCAAAATTCAACGGCTGATTGGATGCACAGCTGAGCGAGTCACCTACACACACACACACACACACACCCACCCACATAGGCAGAAATGCAGAGAGCAAACAGCAGAGAGCTTGGCCCAGCTGTTTGTGTAGAGAGAGCGCGACGCCTGCTGAGTGAGAACAGCCGGCAAGCGAAAAGCAACGGTAAAATCAATATTTACTTTGCTGGCAGCTGTTTGTAGCTGTATTGGTACGCTTGCCATTATGTGTGTGCGTGCGTGCGTGTGCTGCTCAATCAGATGGCTCGCCTTCCAGTCATTTTGCACAATCTTATGCTGAGTATCGACTGCATACAGTTGAGTTAGTAATTAAAGTTTAAATTTGGCTTTTTTACTAATGCGATATAGGCTGATCCTGGGCCTAGGCCTGTGCCTGGATTGCCACTCAACTTTGGCATTTGCTGAGACTGGAAGTTGCGTAATTTCATTAGCGTTGCCCAATCGCATATCATGCACATCGACTCTGCCTTCCAGTCGGTCGGCGTTTAGCGGCATTTTTCTTCTATTTTTTTGTTTTTCTTTTCTTTTTTGTTTTTGTTTTTGGCTTTGACACGAGGACGCGGCGTCGTTAACGAGATATCGTCGTCGCCTGCTGCCTATATCCGCCGTACTGTCCGGCAATTCGTGGTCAGCGTCTCAGTTGTTATCCGAGTGTCTTGTGCATTATATGAGTAACAATTCATAGTCCGTCGCACTTCTAAAACACAGCACGTAAATATATATTTGTAAACTGCGGGAATACGTAAATAGTATAATATCTATAGATATATATTAATACATGCAGATCATCATTTATGCATATTTCAATAATAATTTGAAGGCATAATTTACATATTGTATCTGTGCTTAGTTGTTAATAAAAAACATTTTGTGGTTTCTTCAAATTTCATAAATAAATGCAATATTTATTTAGTTCTTAGAGAGAATTTTCATATAAATTCAAATAATACATATATCTATGATGAATACATATAATATAATATAAATACAATATATAAATATTTAGTTGGCGTCGATAAGATAACAACATTTGTGCGATATCATTGGCAATATTTATTTATATATATAGATATATATATATATATATATATATATATATATATATATACGCATGCCGTATATTCCATATATAATATACGATATACGATCTACAATATAGAATATATGATACACGATTTACGATATACGATATACGATATACGATATACGATATACGATATACGATATACGATATACGATATACGATATACGATATACGATATGCGATATGCGATATACGATATAGGATATACTATATACCATATACGTTAGTCTCTATACAATATAAGATATACAGTATATGATATATGACATACTCGTACTTCCAAGTAGACTTAGCCCTTACACGTCTGTCCGTACTTCTGCATATATAGAAACGCAGCGATCGCAGAAACTATAAAAGCTCTCCAATTTTTTGCATATGTACATGTTTCTATTGTCAATTGGTTGTTTATTAATTTGAACATATATTTACAATACAATCTTAAATGTTTTTCAATATATAGTTTTAGAATTAAAAGTAATTTATTTTAAATTGAAATTTCTCAGAAAATCATACAGGCTTCTGATTTAGTTTTTGTGAAGCCGGATAATGTTAAGTGTGAAGCAAGAAAATCCTAAAACTTTAGTTAGTCTTAAAGTAGGCTATATAGTTGCTTGTCTACGCTATTTGCATTGGGCAAAGAGTACGGTCAGGGAGAGTGCGGGTCTGTAGGGGGAGTTTCGCCTACTCGAGGAGTCGAGTACTTAATGCGCCAACTCCAAAATGCCAAGGCGGCATATCGAAAAATCGACGACGACGACGACGACGACGACGACGGCGCCGACGAGAATGACTGGCAAAATGTTAGCCGGCGCGGAACGGTTGGCGGGCGGGCCATGGCGCCAGTAACGAGACGAGACCAAACGAAACAGAACGAAATGAAACGATTGGGAAACGAGCCAAAAACGAATTGAAACGAATTGAAAGCGACGAGTGCGGCTCGTTTAGCCGGTCGCACGAATCGCAAGGACGAGGACGAGCCCTCCTCGGCTCAGCTGAGCCAACAACAACGACAACACCAGCAGCAGCAGCGACAAACAACAGTTATAAAAGCTTTGGCAGCGCCGCACGCAGACGCATGCTGGAATAGTTCCAATAACAGCAAATAAGCCACAGAGCAACGGCAACAACAACAACAAACGCTGAAGTTGCCTTGCAGCCCCAAAATCGGCGACGAGCAGACGCCGCTGCTTCGCGTCGTTGTCGCAGTCGCAGTCGCAGTCGCCGCTTGTTTCGCTGCCCAAACGCCGACGCCGCTTCGTTGTGCGAGTTGTTCCGGCCAAAGAATCAGTCGTCGTCGAGCTTTCAAAACGTTTGCAGCAAACGAAAAATTACAAACGTACACAAATTGTGGCAGCAGCAGCAGCAGCTAAAGAAGAAGTCGCAATAACAGCAACAGCAACAGCAATAGCAGCAGCAGCCGCAGCCGCAGCAGCTACAAAGTAAATCCAATTCGAACGAAGAAGTTCTAGAAAAACTTCCATATTTTTTTTACAGTTATAATCACTTTTTTTTCCCTCTTGCAATTGATTACTGCAATTAAAGTGACAAATTTTTGTTCGGTGTGTGTGTGAGAGAGAGTGTGCTGCAAGTTTCTTTCAACTGCAACTTCGTTCTTGCGGCCTGGTTGGAGGTTTTCTTGTGGCTTCCTTGCGGTGATATCATATAACAAATTGCCACAGAGAACTGTGGCTAGCAACTACAACACGTGCTGACTGCTCTATCTGTGTATGTGTGAGTGTGTGTGTGTATGAGTGTGAGTATGGCTGTGTGTGTGTGTGTGTGACCTATTGATTCTACAACTTCCTCTGCAGTTGTGTAGCTCAGTGCAGTTCCGTTTCAAGCGGCTTCGGTTGCAACTTCTTTTTAGTGCCTGCCCCAGTTGCCTGGCAGTTCTTCAACATTGCAAGTGTCCAAACTCTTTTTTTTTCTGTGAATTGGTTTTTTGTTTTTTTTTTTTTCGAAGTGATTGTTGCACTTATTTGGCTAATCATCGAGCCAATCAATTCTTGATTGAAAACTGAGCTGCAGCCTTGCGTGACTCGATTGAAAATCAAATTGTATCAAAATTGATTCAATACGAGTGCAGCTATATCCAGACCATCAAACTTGGGCTTAGCTTTAAGCTGTGAAACTTTCATAGATTGGGCTCTATAACCTAAAGCCAGAGCTTCGTATGCCTGAAACTCTAGACAAGTTTCAAATTAAAGTTTGGCTTGAACTATAGAAAAACTATTTGGTCTAAAGATTTTATTATAAATAAGAGAAATAAATTTGGAAAGTAGTGAATGTTTGCCATAGGCAGGCTATACTGTAGTTTTAGGATTGTTTGCTTAGAACAAGCTTAAAAATAAATTAGAATTTTTTTTTGCATTTGTTTATTTAGGTTTCCTCTAAAAATCTGAAAGAATTTAGCTAAAGCAAAGATTTAATATATTTAAAACGCTTTCAATATGATTATTAGTTAAATTAAGTACAGGAGAGAGAGAGAGAGAGAGGGAGAGAGAGAGAGTTGTGTATTTTTCATTGCTTTTTTTGGTTTCTTTTTCAACAAAGTTGCCCAGATTAAAGGTGAAATAGCAAAGAGCCCCAGAAGAACTGAAAGTTGACAAGCAACAAAAGTTGGCAACTGAAATTTGTTGGGGATTCTCACTTTGGGACAATTTTCTTTTTGTTAGATAAAAGTTGCAGTTAGCCAGGCCAAGTGTTCGCTTGCCATAGATGAAAGCGTTAGATACTCTCCAAGATATAGTGTTTCAGCATAAGTTTGAGCTGAAAAATTATTCAAATTTCCTTAGAGTTCAAAGTTGAACGAGTGAAAAGCATTTTGCGTTAACTAGTTTAATTTGAAGAGCACTGGCTTGAAAGGCATAAAATCACTTACGGGAATCAAGGCTCGAATCCCAATTTAGCATGCATCGATGCTGATATATATAAAGATATATAGTAGTCAAATATAAGAATATATCATGGAATCTTGATTAGAAAAGTCTTCGGGAAATTTTCCACTGAAAATGGAAAATGCTTCCTGCACTTGACTTTAGCAACTGCACATTTTGGTGGCATATGCCGCTGAAATGTGACCAAAAATAGCAAAAACTCATTAATCAAATTCAAGGCGTGGCCAAGACCAAGACCCCTCAAAGAGATATAGCCCTATGCGAAATGCGAAATGTAAAATGCAAAATATTGCAATGCGTTTTCCCAGCACTCAGAGCTGACAACTTGGGCATATACCTCATAAGTGGAGTGTGTGTGTGTGTGAGTGTGTGTGTGGAGCTGTGTGTGGGGAGATACAACAAATGTAGCTGCATTTGCCGGCGACTGGCTGGGTGAATCATCGGCCGACGCCGCCACTAACACGGCACGAAGCAATGCCAATGGAGACACTAGCAACAGCAGCAGCAGCAGCAGCAACAGCAGCGGCAACAACAAACTGAAAGGCAGCGTCAGCGGAGCGCAACGCCTGTGGCAAGGGAGAAGGCGCATTGGGCACGTAGACCAGGCACGCGACCAAGTCCAAGTCGCAAGGAGGCAACAACAGCAACAACAGCAACATTGCAGGATTACAACAACTGCGCGACAAAAATATCAAAAGGAGTTGTTCAGCTTGTCGTTGTTGTTGCTTTTCTTGTTTTCTGTTTTGTCTTCTCTTTTATGGCTGTTGTTGCTGCTGCTGCTGCTGCTGCTGTTGCTGTTGCTTTTTATAGTTTTCACATTCAGTCAGGCAACGCCAGCGCCTGATGACGTCGTTGTCGTTGCTGCTTGTGTTGTTGTTGTTGTCGTTACCATGACGCGATGACGACATCTTTTTGGGGGTAAATGCGAGCGTGTGTATGTGTGTGTTGTTGCATATATGTGCAATATGTCGCTGTTGTTGTTGTCGCCAGCAACACGGCCAAAGTTCAATGCATTTATATGCGGAGCCTGTCTATGGCTTTTTATAGCTCCTTGCCTGGTTAGCCGATGTCTGGCCAATGGTACCAGCAGCCTGCCACAGATCGGCCCAGCGATATATACACATATATGCATGTGCACACATATGTCCGTCTCTCAGTGCTGTCATAAGTGCAACGACTGTTGGCGAGCGCTGACAGCAGCAGCAACAGCAACAGCAACAGCAACAGCAAAAAAAAAACATTTTGAAGAGCTGCAAAAATTATGTGTTGCTCAGCCACTCGAGTTGATTGCAATTAAATGAAAGTAACATTTGAAAATGACAGCAGAATAGCCAAGTTATACTTTAGCTGTAACAGTTATAATAAAAGGAATTCATATATTTTTCATCTTCTTCTTCTTTGAGCTCTTATTGTGCGCTATTTCGAGTAGAACTCTCAATTCATCATTGATTGTTCAGCAAACAACTAAAGCTGTATGCGAGTGTAGCTGAGCACACTTAGAAGTAGCTTTATAGATATAAAAGCCTTTGTAGTAGAAAAACTATGGCAAAGCTTCTCTTGGAACTCTTTCTTTATGTTACTTAAATGTTTCAAGAATCTCTTTTGACTTCAAAGAGTCCTTAAGCTATTATGCATTATATATTATTTTAAGCTAAGTACTAGATCTTCAAAATTATGTACAACATAATAAATGAAGTTGTATTTATGTTAAATAGTTTCATTTTTCATTTTTAGTAGCCACTACTATTTTAATGAACAGTTAAATTTTGATCATTTTTCGTTTTCAAGCTCATGTTCCTAGGTTTCTAATAAAAAACATCAAAATTAATAACAAAATATGTTAATATTAATATTCGTTTTAAAGTATTTTTTTTTTATCAATATTTTTAAGAAAAAGGCTGTCTATAGATTGAATAAAGCGATTGCCTTAAGCTAATATTATAAGCAATTTCCAAATAAATTTCTTCTTTTTTCCTGTTCCTTAATATATTTTTAATTAAAGCAACTAGAATTGCTACTTACTAAGTTATAAGCTAATATAATATATATAAAATAATATAATATCCTTATAATATATATCTTAAGTAATCTCCAACTTTTCTTACTTTTTGCAGATTCAAAAATAAATATATTCAACAGCAAACGAAGAAAGCTAAATTAAATATTAAAAAAAAATACCAAAGAAAAAAAAAAAAACAAAATAAAGACATTCAAAAAACAAAAAAAAGTATATATATATATATATAGATATATATATATATATCTAGACGCAACTCAAAGCAAAAAAAAAGAAAACCAAAAATTTGCATGTTAAAAACATTCACATACACACACACACTTATATAGACACATATAAAAAAAACACAAATGAACAATTATTAAATTAAATATTAAAGAAAAACAAAAAAGAGCATTGCTACAAGTAAAAGCTAGTCCAAATCTACAGTAAAAAAAAAAGAAAAATTATATTTAATTGAAGATTAAAAAAAAAAAAAACAAATAATCAACACGCCAATTGCCGCAAAATTTACTCCAAGCAAAAAAAAACACTAAAACATTTATGAAAATTCCCAAAAGTAAGAAAAAAACGAAATCTACATAATTTAATTTCAAGCAAAAAAAGAAACAAAAAAAACTTAAAACTAAAAGTAACTAACACAGCTTCAACGTGTGCACAATAAATAACAAAAAAAAAGAAGTAAAAGAAAACTAACAAAATAACGTAAAATATAAATATTTAATTTCAAATATATATATAAAAAAAAATAATTCCAATTAAGCAAGAAATTTGCAGAGACAAGAAAAAAAAAACCAAAAGAAAAAACCAAGTGAAGAACTCGTAAAAAAGCGCCCAAGTCACGGCCAGCAAACAAAAAGTACAACAAACAAGCAACAAACAGCCAACAAGCAGCGTGTGAAGTGAAGCAGCAAACGCTGCCACGCCCCGTTAGCCGCCCGCCCATTTGGCAAAGCAGTTAAGACTGAGCATCGGCCGTTTTACCGGACAGCGAAATTTCCAAGAAATTTGACGTGCCCGTAACGCCGCGCAAGACAGAGATAGAGACAGAGACAGAGACAGACAGATAGACAGTGCAGAGCGAGACAGCTAGACACACGTATATACTGTGTGTGTGTGTGTGAGAGAGCCAGAGAGCGAGAGAGACAACAAGTACGGCAGAGTTTTAAAAACTCGGCAAAGCGCTAAGCGATACGATTTTTTTTTCAAGTGTACGTCTAGGAATTTTTTTTGTGTGCCCGTGAGTCTGTGAGAGCAACAGCAACAACTGTGATGGGAGATCGGCCAAAAGCGACAACAACCACAACTAATACAACAACATCAACTAGTGAAGCAGCCGCCGTAATGGCAGCAACCGCTCCGGAGGACCCCGCCCAAGCCAATGGGCATGGCCATGGCAGTGGCAGCGGCAATGGCAATGGCAACGGCAACGGCAATGGCAATGGCAATGGCAACGGCAATGGTAATGGCAACGGCAATGGAGGCACCGATCCGCCCCAGGAGCCCGGCCAGGCCCAGGTGTCGACGGCTGAGTTGCCAACGCCCGGCCATGTGGATGGCGACGATGGCGCTGCAGCTGGTCCAAGCGCTGCTGGCGAGGCTGTCGATGATGCGGCCACTGATGCGGGTGCCAGCTCGTTGCCGCCGTCGGAAATTGGCGGTCGCCCGCCCTTGGATACGGCCTGTTCGGATGGCGGCGGCGCCTCCAGCCTGGCTGGCGGCATCGTTGGGCCGCCCAGTCCGTTAACCGGCTGCTATTTGCTGATTGTGATGGGCGAGCCGCACTCCGAGGAGCACAAGGACAACATCTTGCAGCATTTGCTTAAGGGTAAGTGCCAATAGACCCACTCACACATACACTCAGACCACGCATGCCAAGAGCAACATCAAAGTGAGCACGTAGCCACCCGCAGCACCCGCTGCCCAGCCTCCGACATGAGATACTCTTCGTCTAACTCATCAGCATAAATTATTCGCATTGCTCGCATAGAAAGTTTGCATATGCAAATGAGCCAGCCAGCCGAGTAGCTGGCGTTACGGCTGAGCAAATGGCGTCGCGTGCCAATCGAATCCAATCCAATCCAATTCAATCCCATCCCATCCAATCCATGTCCAAATACCAATTGCAATCCAATTCGAATCCACTTGCACCCAATGCAGGCCAATCCACCCACTGTGAGTTGCCCATTTTCACACTTTGCTGGCTGCCGACACGCCGTCTAATTAGCTGAACACTGCACCTGCCCCTGCCCCTGCCTCTGTCACATGCCGCAAGCCTCATGGCCCATGGCTCGACGAGCCACTGATCAGTTTTCATAGTCAATGGGCAGCCCGTGGTTTTTATTTTTTTTCTGCTGCTGCAGCTGCTGCTGCTGCTGCTACTGCTTCTTTTTTCTACTCTTCTATTTCTTGTTTCTTATTTGGTTTTATTTATTATTCATTTTTCATTTACCGCTGATTCTAAGCCCGCCGTTTTCTTGCTCATTTTCACTTGCCGTCGACGACTGACACAGTTTTCCGCCTTGCACATAATTATCTTGAGTGCTGTCGATGTGGAATGGGCGGTGCGGGGCACTGATTGCCACTAAAACGCGGTACAAGAAAATATTAAAAAAAAAAAAAAAAATTAAAAAATATAAAAATATTTTTAATACGCTCCGCACTCCATGGACCACGCAGACCAAACTCAAACTAAAGCCAATTTTTTGCTCTTCTCTATGAAAAATTTAAGGAATTTGAAAACTGCAAAGTGTATCGGATGCTAAAAGGTAATTTAGCTGAAACTTTAGTCTTATATCCAATTTGGTTATCTGATTATCTGATTATCTGATTATGCAAGCATTGGATGTGTCTGGCCATTGGCTAAGCAAGGAGAGTCAGAGTGGCACCAGTTATCCATATCTCAGAGTAGATCTATTCTTGATCGTAGTCCAAGTTTTCTTCTTCTTCTGTCTTGCCGGTTGCTCTATTCACAGCCTATGAGAGTTGGAGATATTTGAAGGCTGTTTCAATATCGCTTGTGAAGAAGCGAGCTCAAATCATTTTTATAGACTGAATCTACTGAAAACAGACGTTTTGCGAGCTAGAGCAAATATGATATCAATGTTTATATCATATATCATATCTATATTTTCAGTATGACAATTTGAGTCAATCTAGAAATGTTCGTCTGTACGTATGTATGAGCCCGTCGATCCTGGATCCTACTTCTTCTATAGGTTCCAATCAAGTTTTTCTCATATAATCAATAAATATTAATATTTCCCTGACATAGATAAAAAACGTTATCGATTTTCAGTTATTTGATCATATCATTTACGTTTGCAGAGCTACAGTCAACATAGACAAATTTGCTTTATTTTAATTTATATTTCAGCTTTTGATTAGCAATTTAAAAAAATTGATTTCAATTGAATTGAAGTTGAGCTTTAAAAATGCTGCAAAGAAGTTTGATTTAGTAATAATAACTAAACAAAAATATTCCAATTAATATCAATTTTTGTAAATTATAAGAAAAAAATATTAATGAAGCCATTTGTTGCCAAGTCAAAGCTAATAGAGTTACTTCAAACAGCACGACAGCAGCTCTGAGTTATCTTCTAGTTAAGTAATCTAGGACTAGATAATCGAACTAGTCTCTAGCTCGTTTTTATGGTTCAGCATTTAAAAGATGCTTGAAAAATATGGATTCTCGCAAAATATATATTTTTATATATTTTAAGGGATTTTTTTTATAAGATAAATATTGAAATGTTTGATTATAAATGAAAGAAATATCAAAATGTATTTTTTTTTTCTATAAAAGAAACACTGAAAAGTATTTTTTCCTTTAAAACAAATACTTAAATGTGCTTTTTCTTTACAATAAATACTAAAATATATTTTTTTCTATAATATAAATTAAATACTAAAATTTATTTTTTATATAAAATAAATACTCAAATGTATTTTTCTTATATAAAATAAATACTTAAATTTAGTTTTTTTTTCTATAAAATAAATTCTAAAAAGTATTTTTTAAAAAATAAATTTTTTAAATACTAAAATCTATTTTTTTTTTAAATTCAAGCCAATCCGAGCTATGGAATCTTCAGCAGGCATCTCTTCTAAGCTGTTCCGCTTCTAGTTACAAAATCGACGTCAAAATAATATTCTTCCCTTTCATCTTCTGTTGTTTAGCATAATGCTCTACAACTTCTAAACAATTTGTTTGCAATTTGATTTTGCTGCCACAGTTAAGCTGCTTTCAACAGATTCATTGGCCTTAACGAACTCAAGTCCAGACTATCATATATATGTATCTGCAAAGATAATTAATTCAGATGATAATTCTCTTCGTTGCATTTCCCTAATCCGATCAATTAGTCAAAGCGATTGCACAGAACTAAAAATGAACAGGCGATTAGATGAAACGAGAGTTAAAATTGATGCTCATATTAATGTACTACAATGTAGGAGCCTTCGCTCCAGCTAAAGGGGAGGGTGGGGGCGTATTCATGGGAGAGGAGAGGGGCTTATCGTGCGAGCTGTGAATGAAATTTCTGCGCTGCTGGGTGCAAGTTAATCGCATTGTCTAGCAGCACAATTGAAGCCAGCAGTGGGCTGGCTGGCGATGGGCGAAAGGGGGTGGGTGGGCGTGGTATGTCGCGTCGCACAGTTAGCCGCAAAACTCAATTTAAATGTCGCTTGTAATTAGATTTAAGCGAATTGCGCCTCAAAGTATGCAGAAGCAATCGTTGCCATTTAATTAAAAATTGCAAAAACAAGAAAGAAATGAACAAACAAACAGAGAGGGAGAGCGAGAGTGTGTGTAAGAGAGAGAGAGGTAAACGTGCCTCGAGCTAAAAATGCTTTTGTATTAATTATTTTCATGTAATGCAATCAACATTGCAATAGCAACAACAAAAGTGCAAAGATCAACAGTTGCAGCCGGAAACGAAGTCAACAACATGTGTGTGTGTGTGTGTGCTTGTGTGTGTGTGTTGAGTTATTAGCAAATATTTGATTTATGCAGACAACAAGAGACTGTGACAAAGCCCAAAGTCCAACAGATGCGCAGACATTGACATTGGCTGGGTGGTTGGGTGGTTGGGTGGCTGGCTGCGGCTGGCTGGGCGTGGCCACAGGCAGTTATTGCGGCAAGTGGCACGTGGCAAGTGGCATAATTGCTCAACAAGCGACGCCGTCTGACGCGCCCAAAATGCGCCGGAAATTACGAAAGTTGAGCGTACACAAAGAAAAATTAGTCGTTGGCTACTCTAAGTGGGTGGTTGGCTGGCTGCACAGATCTCTGGACACCATTTACCTGCAGCGTTTTCCGCTTTTCTTTTTTTTACCCTTTTGCTAGTTTCGAAAAGAGGCGAACAAAAATATTGTAATGTTTGTTCAGCGGCGACGTTTACGCTGCGCAAATAGCGACGAGAAGCGAGCGCCAAGTGGGCGAGGAAGGGAGGCAGTTTTTTAATTGATTTTGTGACACGGTCGAACAGCGTTGCGTCGGGCACAGGTTGAGCAAACAGAAATGCAAATGTAATGGGGGCAAACGGCTAATGGGAAAACTGCGCTTAAAGTGGAGGCCAAAAGGGTTATAGCTATGGATATATATATATATATATATATATATATGTATTTATATATATATTTTATATATATATGTATTTATATATATATTTTATATATATATATATGTATATAGCAAATATATAGATACAAAAATGTGTTGCCATTATGAATTTTGTAAAAAAATATTCATATTTTGTGGCTTGGCTTTTGGTTTCTAATAGAACAAACATAACAAATAGTTAAAGCTGATATTAAACTGAAGTTTATAGAATAATCTTTAAGGATATTCTTCTAAAACAGTTTCAGTTCATAAGCTATAGAGCTAATTGCTTGAAGTTAGCTCAAAGCTTAGGCTCAGGTTCAGTTTTCGCTTCAAGTTTAAGCAAGGTTTTGCGCGTAGCTTTAAGTCAGTTTAATACATCATTCGCTGCTATATAAGATATACCATATCATATATCATATATAGAAACACTATATAGTAAATTTAATGAAGCACTCAACATGACTACAAGAACAAATAAAAATAAAATTTGGCACAGGGCTCTTCAGGGCTCTTCAGGGCTCAGCTTCGCCTAAATTGTTATGCAACTGCTGAAAATGGAATGCATATGGATAGAAGGAAATCATGTGTATTCAGAAGAGTAAGCTTTAACGATCGTATGTGATATAATTAGTGGTGGTTGCGTTGTCCCATATCCTATATATGATTTTATATTCCCAGCTATGTGGCGTGAGTCTCTGCTCACGCATTCACACGCGGCTTCTGCTCGTGGGCCACAATCTATAGCCCACTTCGGTCTGCTATATACCTGAGCGAAAAACCAATATGCCCAGTTGGCAGACAATGAGGCAGCCAGTGTCTTGCAGGTATTATATTTCAAAGGGCTTCTGCTTGGTGTGCAGTTCCGTGCTCTACCTATTTGCCGGATGTGGCTGGCGCTTGGGGTCTGTGAGTCTGCCGTATCGCTGACATTTGTGAGAGACAACCACTCGAGGGCCAGCCACCGCGAGCTGCCACCACTCGACAGTTGCTCCGTCGGGGCGCACTTAATTATGACAATTACTGCTGCTCAATTGCAGCGTCTCCAGTTTTTCCATAAGCCTAATTTAAGGCATCGCGTTGCATGGCGAGGGATGAGGGTGGCGGGCGTTGGGTGGTGCCATTTTGCTTGGCTCATTTGGTTTAATGGCTGAGCTTCAGTACGCAACCTGCGCTTTTTAATTAACTTAAAAAAGAAATCAATATAAAGAGCAGCGTTCAAGGTCAGCCAATAGAATCGAATTAGAAAAGGGAATCGAAATGACAGAATGGGCACGGAAAGAGTGAGGCGAGGGATACTCTGGCACGGATATGTCAGAGTCACATAACATTATAATAATGTCAACTGTTCAGGGCTGAGGCAGCGGCTGGCTCAGCTATGGTCTAGATGCTACCGGGTCTATGGGGCGTGTCGGCCTGTTTAAGTATTACGAAAATGTGCTAAAGCGAAAATCGATGCGACAAAAGTGGCAGAGACAAAGAGAGAGGGAGAAGGGAGAGAGAGGGAGAGGGAGAGTGGGAGAGAGAGAGAGAGAGAGAGAGCGCACAAAGTGCGTGGCACGCTTCGATGTTGCGACTATATTTAGCATCGGGAACTCTGCTGCCGTTGGCTGTTGGCTGTTGGGTGTTGAGTGTTGCTTTGTTGCCTGTCAATTGCGTGACAATGTGTATAAGATATGACAGCTGGCTGCACTTGAGGACACACACACACACACGCACACACATGAACTTGAGGCTTGGTGGACGTCATCGGCTGCCCGCTACGTGACTGGAGCCGGAGTTGTAGTCGGAGCCGAAGCTCAGTCTGCTTATACGCAGCGCAAACAAGTCTCCGACCAGTGCAGAGCAACAAAAGAAGAAGAGAAAGAAGTAGATAAGTAAAAATAAAAGCCAAATAATACATGGCTAAGCGTGAGCGGCTTTTGGCCACTTGCAGCTGCACTCGCCACTTAAGCCAATGACAGCCAGGATAATTGCAGCCCTGACATGTGCCAACAAGTGCTTAGCTGCCAAGACCCAAAATCAGTTAATAGATTACAAATACCACAAATCGTAACACAAATCACTTAAGCGCTTAAAAAGCTAATGCCGAAAGTTATTTCATTTCAAACATTTAACGAATTGCGTTCATAATTTGAATTGAGCTTAGTTAGAGCCAGACTCTGTCGTGTTTAGAACATGTCACTTGATCCAAGTGCTGTTAATCTGTGCGCTGAGCCACATGGCGTATGAGCAATGCGCCAGCGACATCGATGCGTTTGGCCTAGTTAGCCAAAGCGCAGGCAAGTTCTGTGTGTGCGTGGGTGGCGTCATCAATCACCCTAGCTGGCTGCTCTGAAAGTGCTTTTATTGCAAATTAATTGCTTTGAAGTGCATTTTGAGGCCAGCTCGGCCATAAATATACACAAATATACGCACCTTGGACATATTAAGTGTAAGCCACGCCCACGCTGTGCAGATCGTATGACGCGTCCGTGGTCAGTTTGCTGTTAGCGCGTCTCCTATTACATGCAAAAGACCAACTCCTAACAGCCAGCCCACACCCACGGCCAGTCCCTCCCCCTCCCTCTTCACCTCTCTCTCGCCCTCACTTGAAAGCACTTTAATTAGTTTTCATTCGTTGTGAGCTATGAGCCTTGGCTGTAACTTTGCGTTTTGGTCGCCATTAAGTCAGCAGTTTAATTTGCAATTACTCAAATTATGCTGATGAGCGGGACAGCGCCCGACATTCCATGTGATTAGAATCAGCTACGGAATGCAAATGCATGCTGCGATTATAATTCAAATTGGCAGGGCGATGCCCCGGGCCTGCATCCCGCGCACGTCTGTCGAGCTAAGGGCTTGCCCACCTGGGCACACGTGGCAGCTGTCGAGCAAAGTTTCGTGGAAACTTGCTGCCCGGAAACAACTTAGGACATTGTCCTTCACATCAGCGTGGGTTGGAGTTGCTGTTTGGTGTTTCATTAATTAGTTGCTAACTTCTTGTTGATGGCCCGTCTAATTGCCAGCACAAAAGTTGGCCCTACTCAGCCACAAATTGATATGTAACCGCTGAGCTTTACTTATCCAGCCAAAGTCCGGCCCAATCTGCGGCCACTTCTACGGCAAAGTCAACAAATCAAGCCGCACACAGAACTTGAAGCAACTTTAACTTGATTGCAAATTGCCTGGAGAGCTGCAGCGCGAACACGCACGAAATTTCGCAAAAAACTAAATTTAATTTGTGCGTCTTTTGTGTGACAGCCGGGCTCAACTTGGCTTAGCTACCGTAAACCCGAACGCAAGGCGATTGAGCATGACTTGGCCCAATTCAAGCGACAGACATTCCGAAACGAACAATGTATAAACTATAAATAGAACTTTCTAATTTGTTGAACATGACTTCAACATCAACGTTCCCTTGACATGTAATCAAAGGAACCCGCCTAGACGCAGAGGACATTCAACACAACCCTGAACATTGGCTAAATATGACTGAAATCTGTATTATAACTAAGTGACACGAAGCTGGATACGATAGATGAGTTAAGGGCGAGCTTTATAAGAGAGATATGTACTCGATTTGACATGAGATAAACACGACCTAAGCACGACTTTATTTATTTTACAATTCCAATAAGAAGTGACTCGAGTTGACATGAACTCGGGCTAAATACGAGCTGCAAACGAGCTAAGCACGAATTAAACTCGAGCAAAATACGACGTAGCAAAAGATAGAAAACTAGCGAACTATTCCAATAAGGAACACGAGCTGAATACGAATAAAACACGACTTAGGCACGACGATTCGAATAAGAATTGACACGAGCTGCAAACGAGCTTAGCTCGAATTAAGCACGAGCTAAACACGACTTAAGTAAAGACATAATGCTGCCGACATAATGAAGACGATGTGACACGAACTGACACGAGCTGACACGACTTCTTGTTGCATATTCGCGCAGCAATTTCTACTTTGTGTGTCCATTTGGCATGTGCATTTTATGGCAAACAGACTCGAAATGCGCATTCAGAGAGAGGAGAGAGAGAGAGAGAGGGGAGAGGGAGGGAGAGAGAATGATGGCTATAAGAATTTAAAAGTCCGCTTAGCACTTTGGTAATTTTATGAAAACTCTTTCAGCTCAAGTTTTGAAAAGCTATAAAAATAGTTAAAGCCCAATTCGAATCTATAAGAAATTCTTGGCTCGTATTCATGTAGTTTATCGCGTTTACATATTCAAGTGGGCAAGGATATAGTCGAGGAGGCACACAGCTTAAGAGAGTGAGGAAGAGAGGGGTTAGAGGTGCAGGTCGAAGTTTGCTTATAGCACGCTTGGCAGCCATTTTGTCTGCAAATACTACGTGTAAAACGGTACAAGTTGTGGCTGTTAGCCACGCCCCTAGCCATGAGCCATGAGCCATGAGCCATGAGCCACGAGCCCGAGCTCAGGAGAACTTTCAAATAAAAAAATGCTCATCCTGTGGCCCTTTAAGTGAGATACAGTTCCGACTAATGCTATTGCCACACGTGCTACGCCCACGGCCCCAGCTCAAGCGCCAGTTATAGACCAGGCCAACAGCTCACACACATTTGCGCATAGAAGTCGCAAAACAGTTTCCACTTTTTGATTAACATTTTCGAAAACATTTTTTCTTCTTATTTTTTCATTTTTTCTTTGCCAGCTAAAACCTTTTTTTATGAGCCGCATTCAATTTGGCTAAGCCACTTTATGCCCTTACAGCATTTCTTATATAGAGTATATATATTATGCCGTTGAGCCCTAATGAAAATTAATGGCTAATCTCTGAGTTCACTACAATGCGAGCGTTTCGTGTTTCGTCCTGTGTCTGTACCCATTTTAATATGCAAATTTTAACTGTTCTTCTTTGTGTCTTTCGGCTGGCAACTTGGCCGTGAGCCGGTCGAGCGGAAGTGCAAAACTTGCAGCTCCTCAAGCTGACAAATTTGCTCAAAATGAATTTGCCCCAGCAAATCGCAGTCGAGTTTTGTTTGACTTTTTGATTGATTCTCATTTGGTCTGCCGGGCCGTGGGCTATTTGCATAAGACACAAGAAGAACACTCTCGCGCTCTCCCTCTCTTAAATGTTTGATCTCGAACTAGTCTTTCCCCAGCCTTCAAGTGTCTTTTTCCTAGCTCAGTCATGCCCATCTCTTATTCCTTATATATAAATTAAGTATGTATAGGTAAAAACTAGAAACTGTAGCTTTATGTATTCCTTGAAGCCATTTAAAGGCTCTGCAAAAAATCCATTGCATACATTCAGGCGTATATTTTTTTCTATATTAATATGTGTTAAAATGTGTTAGCTGCGGTTTTCTGCGTCTTTGAGCAGGCTGAGGAGAAAAAAGTCAAATGAAAATTAATTTTCAACAATTTGCAATCAGCGGCAACGCAATTTGAACGTCTCGACGCCCACACGCCAGAATATGAGATGCGTGTGCAAAGTTGTGTCTTGTGCTCGCATCTAGTCAGCTGTGCTGAAGTTTCAAAATAACTTGGCAAAAACTTGAAACCAGATTTGATGAAAACACACTCAATATGATTATGCCCAGAGTGCGGCGACTGCGGCTTGTGACTTACGCTTTGATAGTCCTTAACGAAGTGGAGCAGAGAATATTGGTTTTGTGCAAAGCTCAGGGTCTCGGGGGATACTTGAAATATGCAACGTACACTCGCTGAAGTCTTTGTTTTATAAAGATGAGGCCATACTATAGCTTCTATAATTTTATAGCTAGAAATTCGCAAGCTCTGAATTGCTCTTGTGCGCGTGGCCAGCAGAAGCTTCTTTCTAACTTTTGTAGTTCGATGTCGCTTCTCCCTTTGGGGCTTGTTAATTCGCAAAACATTGATTTACTTATTTGGACCATAAGCGAGCATTAGGCAGTGTCTGACTTTCACATTCCACCTTTATCTTCCTGCTCCTTCCACTGCTTTACTCGGCAGCTGGAAGAGGAGCTGCGCGTCCGACCAATAATTCATGTCACACTTCAATTATTTGAGTCAACAAAGCTCAGTGGATTGGCATTTCTTGTTTTCTCTCTCTTTTTTTTCGCTGCAGCTGCTCCTGCGGCTGATGTGTTCCGTTGTTCTGTTTTCTTTTAGCAATTTTGTTGTTGCACATAATTAATTGGCAGCTGGCGTAGCGTTCATAAATTTCAGTGGCTGTCAGCTGGGCCGTCGGTTTGTCTCCTGTCAGTCGCCTGTCAAAGCGACACAAAAATGTGTGCAGAAGGAAGAGAAGCGGCAACTGTCAACTGTTGTGTAAGGTGGGTGGCAGGTGGCTGGCCACGTAGGCAGCAAATCAATTTGATTTTACTTCAATGGCCATAAATATGCCTTTACATAATATGTGTTCTTCATTCTATACATTTAACCACACACATTTGCGGCCGCACGGCACGAATTGCAATATTTTTATTACACATTTTGCGTAATTTTATGCGCAGCTTTATGGCACCTGGCGTCTGTGCAGCAGCAGCAGCAGCAGCTGCTGGGAGCATTTGATTTGATTAGAGCCAACGAATGGGCGCCTTGATTCACTGCCTTCGCTCGTTTCGTTTCGAGGCGCATTTGCAAAATTAAAAGCCGCTAGCATAATCAGCAAGTGATTTCCATTTGCTGGCTTTTATGTATCTGGCTTATATTTTTGGGCCACTGCCAAAAAGGCGACACATGGCCAAAAGCAGGCAACAATCAATGTACAGCCAGCTGCTGACCATAGCCATGAAAGCCAGCCAACCGAAATCTGTTCAAATTACCAAAAACGAGCTCTAAGTACAGAGTTATGCAATCACGATGCTTGTTTATAATGTCTATAATATCTATGCATATATAGTATAGAGTCGAGGGGCCCATAGAAATTGACGGCTTTTCAACAATCTGACTTGCGCGCTCATTCAACTGCAAATACAACTAATCATAGATATTTTCATATATTTTTTGTATATTTTTTTATATATTTTTTATATATTTTTATATATTTTTATATATTTTTATATATTTTTATATATTTTTATATATTTTTATTTTTATTTTTTTTATTTTTATTTTTATATATTTTTATATTTTTTTTTATATTTCTGTTTTGATCAATGCCAATTGCAAGTATTAAAGTTCATTAAAGCCAAAACCGAGCTGCTTCATTTCAGTTTTAAGAAGAAATTAAATAGTTTTTAAGTTTAACTTCTAAATGTCAAACTTCTTGTGCAGCTCTTAAAGCTCGTAGAGTTCTCCCAAATAATTCTTAACTAGTTAAAGCTTGGGCTGAGTAGCTCGACGATAATGAATCGTTTGTCGACCAGCAGCGGGCCGGCTAACGATAGAGCCGCAAGGGAGTTGAAATAGCTACACAAACAACTTGTTAATTGTTTCATTGCTGATTAGTGATAATAAAGCCACGAGCCTGGTAAAAGTTAAGTCAGAAGCAAGCAGCAAAGTTAATATTTAGTTAGTTCATTTAGTTGTTAGTATTAGTTAGCTAAAGTGATTGTCATTGAATTCACATATTTGATTGGCTCAATTCTAATCGGCGGCTATTGATTATTGCATTAGGCGGAAAGCTTAAAGTTAGCTTCAGCTGAAAGCTTAAAAGTTTTACTAAGTCGCTTCGACTTTTGGCCTTGTTCATATTGTTTATATGAGTATCAGTATTAGTATTATCAATATTTATTAGTCTTATTGTTATTTTTATTAACATTGTTTTTGTTATTATTATATTATATTATATTTATTTATATTTTATTAATTATTTTTTATTATTTTTTTGCGTACTATTATAGTACTTTTTATAATTGGTATTATTATTTTTAAAAATTTTAAAAAAGTGTTAAATTTATTATAATTTCTATTAACATCTTTTATTTTTTTTATTATTATTTGCATTCTTTAAAAAACTTTTTATAATTTTTCACAATTGTTTATTTCTAATTCTTATTACTTTTTGATTACTATTATTATTACATAATAATATGGCAATTATTATTGCTAATACTTTCAGCATCAGTAACAAGAAATGTTAACTTTTAATAAAAAAGCTTTTCGATTATGCTTCGAAAAACACTTGCCATAATCAACTACACTCGGTCGCTTCAATCAGTCAATGAAAATGTTATGTATTCACTTGTTTATGACCGAAAAGAGACGACCAGAAAAGTGCTCATAAATGGTTCTTACTTTGATTAAATCTTGCGAACGAGCTGCATTAATGGGGCCTGCCCAAAAAGTGTCAAATTGCCTATTATAAAACGTTTATATATTAATTAAAGCGTGTGTGTGTGTGTGTGTGTGTGTGTGTGTAGGGGGGCGTATAAAGTACACTTACCTGCTTTTGGATGTCGTATGAGCTCAGCAAAGTGGCGCAAATTGAAATTAGAACCAGCGAGGCGTCGCTTCGTCGAGAGTGTGGAAAATTTTGCAATTTCCTGTCAGCCAATGAATGATGAAATGCAGGGCACAACTCACACGGCTATCTGCTGTGTGAGTGTGGTTGTGAGTGGGTAGATTGAATTTTGTCGCCCAGAATGAAAATTGCAAAAATCGTTGACAAATTGCATTTGAGGCGCCTGCCTGCTGGCAATCTGCAGCTCAAGTGTTGGCTGACTCTTTGGCTTAATCGCAAGTGAGCTGCATTGGCGAGGATTTGCCAGCACCTGTCTGTGTGTGTGTGTGAGTGTGAGTGTGTGGCAATCAGTTGGCAGTCATTCAATACAAATTTATTTCATAGCAGCATGAATTGAGCACAGAAAAGGCGACCGAGCAAACTGTAACTGCTTTTTATTGCCATCGATGACGCCTCAACGCCCCATTCAAAGCATTAGTATGTGTTGTCTCTGTCTCTCTGTGTGTGTGTAATAGATAAGCAACATAGAATACACTTAGCTAACCATACTGCTTAAGGCATTTTGTATTGTGGCCCCGCCAACCGTGAACCCTTGACATTTAGCAGCCGCTTAACGCTGTGCCTCCATGCGCTAGTCAGGCATGAAATTGAAATTTATGTGTAATGCAAGTGCATGAATTGCACCCATACACACACGCACACACACACACACAGGTATGGACTACAGGTAATGGTATCTCTCGAGAAATCAGCTGAGGATCAAATGGTTCTGCAGCTCTGCCTGCAACCGGATATTCGCTTTGTTGTGCGTCTGCCGACACAGGTCGCCATGGCGGCCAAGCTAATGGCTTCTGATTCAGTTCGCCGATTAGATTACCTCACAATTCAAGCTTCAACTGCAGTAGCTTCAACCCAGCGCCTTTAAAGTGCATAAATATCGCATCTCAATAGAGGCGCCCAATGCTTTGCCATGATAATAGCTAATTTAATCCATTTGGGGCTTAAGCAACTAAAAATTATTTACTCACATAGAGCCACAGTTACAGGCAGAGGATTACCGAAAAGTTTTCAAATGCTTTTGTTACCTGAGCTTGTATCAAAAGGCAGAAAAGAGGTTTATTTTATTTAGAATATTTCACAAAATACCTGCAAATATTTTGGACAAATACAACAAATGCAAAACTTTCTAGATCTGCTTTTGACAGGACTTTGAGTCAAAAGTTCTGAACTCAGTTTAAATGTTTCGTATTTTATCTTAGCATATATTCAATATATTCTATATATCTGTAAAAGTTTTACTAAACGAAAACTTTTGTTATAAAGAAGCAAATTAAAATTTGATCATGTTTAGCAGCCAAGACTTTTAGCTTAGCTAAATTTACTGAACAGCTGCCCTGCAGCTTGCTAAGTCTCTGCACTCTAACTAGGCCTCTCCATGTATCTCTTGCGACAAGCCTCTTGTAATGGACGATATCTTGCTGTCAAATTATGATATCCAATCTCAAATAGAGAGCCTTATAGTGGAGAGTAGTAGAGTGGAGAGTAGAAGACTAGAGAGACTAGACTAGAGTGGAGAGTAGAGTCGAGAACAGTATAGTGGAGACTAGCAGAGTAGAGAGTATTTTAGGGGAGAGTATCAGAGTGGAGGGTAGGAGACTGGAGAGTTTGATAGTGGAGAGTAAAGCAGAGTAGATTAGAGATTAGTAGCGTAGAGAGCATCATAGTGGAGAGTCAGAGACAGAGTTGAGAGCAGTAGAGTAGAGAACACTTTGTTGAGGGTAGAGTAGAGGGCTTTACAGTAGAGTAGAGAACACTTTGTTAAGGGTAGAGTAGAGGGCTTTACAGTAGAGTAGAGAGCATTATATTGGAGAGTGGAAGGTAGTAGAGTATATAGTAATAGAGTTTAGTGTAGTTGAGTGGAGTTACAGTGAGTAGAGTAAGACTGAACTGAATATTAACAGTTCCTCAAAAAAATTTTTATTTAGTTTAGAGTATCTCAGAAGTCCGATGTGATTGGGCAATTCTTTTTTCAGACTTGGATTCAGAACAAAAACCTTAAGTCCAATGCTTAGCTCCTCAACTCTGTTGATCTGTATTATCAAGCTTAAGATTTGCTGTGCTTCAATCAGCTAACTTCATTCGGAGTTTATAAGAATTTGATATTTCTTTGATGCGGCTGGCCGAGGCTAGATTAGATTAAAATATGTTTGAAAGAAGAAGAGCTAAATACACAGATGCTGCAAAGAGAAAGAATAAATCAATTTAAATTCATGTATGCTTAAATAAAATATATTAATATAAATTATATCGTTATCCTGGAAATATCTAATAATTGTGAGTTAAAGTGAGCTGTAAATTTAAAGTTATTTCAATTTAAGTAAACGTTTGCTGAACTAGAAAATTGCAGGTTAAATTACATTTGTGTTTATTCAGGTGTGTATGCGTGTGTGTGTGTGTGTGCGTGTGTGTGCTTAAGTGTCATTCGTCAATTAGGTACAAAACAATTAAATATCAACTGGAGACCAACAACATAACATGCAGAGCTGAAGTGCGAAAACTGTCATGGAAATTGCACCTATGCGAAATTCACAATGTCTCATTTTAAGCAACATGGCAATGTGCATGTGCTTGTGTGTGTTTGTGCTTTGGGCGTGTCCTGTGCTAATTAGCTGGTAGCAGTTCAGCAGCAGCACGGCCAGGGCACAAAAACTGGAGAATTAAATTAAGTTTTATGCATGTGCGCAGAGGAGTAAAGCAAAGAGACCAGAGCAGGCACACTGGGAGCTATATGTATATGTATACAAATATTTATGAACACACACACACACACACACAGACACAGACACAGATAGACACGTTTGCCAACAACTGATGTACACAATAAGTGCAAACATTTCGAGCATTTCGCATATTAATCAAATAGACAACATTTAAAAAGCAATATCTAGTTCGAATACACGTTTTGGCCATTGACACACGTGTCTTAACCGAATTGGATACTAGCCGAATGACACACACAATAAATGTTAGAGTGGCAGTTGCTTAAAGGCTTGAAAACATCAACTAAAAATCCATTCGACTAGCGGCAAATCGAAAAGTTCTTTAGATACTCTAGAAACTATATAGATTAGTCGCATTACTGGCTATGCCTAGGGCATTGGCTTCTTTCCTAGCAGCACTCAAATTTGTTCATTTAATTAAAATTATTTGTTTATAAAGCACAGGATTTTCGAGTACTTCTGGCCAACTGCTGCCGCATCTATTATTCAATGTATCTACAAGCGGACACGCAAAGCGAGGCATTCATGAACTACTTTGTCCTACATACCATATATATATATGTTTATATATATGTCTGTGTGTATATTTAATTAGTTTTGCTTGCGTCCAGCTTTGTCAGAGACCGACTTTGGCAGCAATTTAAATATGTAGCCTGACTGTGGACTGGCAACTAAGTAAAGCTCTGGGCGCCACACACAATTGCGTTTTCATGTCACGAGACAAACTTGAAGTTCTCATATATCGTATATCATATATCATATTTATATTGCGATTTGCGCATATGTTGTGTGTCTTGGCTGAGCGGCACAAGAAATTGCCGTCGCAGTGTAGCTGGGCGCTGCAGGTGCAGTTAGTTTGCGGCACTCCGCCTCCGCCTCCGACTCTGACTACGCCTCAGCCAGTGCTTCCTTCCAGCTGCAACCGAAAGTTACTTTTGCGCGCAGTGCAAATTTATTTTTAGTCTCTTTTTGTGGCAGTGCAGCTCACTGCAGTGGCAGGGCTTTGCTTTATTTGATGAGTCGTTCACACACACACACACACTCACTCACACACACTCGTTCAGTCAGTTGTCAGGCGCAAAGTCTGTGTCAGAAATGTCTGAAAAATGTTTTTGCTCGCTTTTGCCGTTTCGTTGGCAGCAAAATCGAACGAATATAAACAATGTGTCCACAGTGCGGAAATAGTATGGAGCAGCCCGGGTAGCCGGGTAGCCGGGTAGCCGGGTAGGCAGAGTTCTGCTGGCTAGGCGCGCGCTCACGTGACAAAGCAGAAAAAATAAAAAAAATGAAATGGGATTATGTGCCAGCCCGAGGGGCGCTGGCTCAGCCACACATCTCACATATTTGGCCACGCAGCTCCATCAGGCAGCTCTCGCTGGCTCTGTCCGTTTGTTCAGTAAAGTGTTGTGATTTATGTGCTCCGTTGCAATCGAATTGCGAACTACGAGCACTGAACCACAATGTGCCCCCAAACCAAAAGCGAACACGAGTAGAGTCCAACGATGCCCCGCCCACCGCCTCACCGAAAACTCCTCGGCGATGTGCGGCATGTGACTGCGACCCTGGGGCCAAGTGCAAAATGCGACGAATGCAGTATTTGGTTTCCAATTGGATTCTAAGTGGAAAGCGGCAAGTGGAAAGCAGTGTGCGGCAAGGCATAAACATTTAGATGACAAAATATTTTAGACCTATAACTATGCAGTTGAATGGACAATATTTTACCGCGACTCGAACGCAATTGAAACAAGAAAATATAGTTCTTTTTGAGCGCAACGAAGTGTAAGGGCCCATATGAGGCATAGCCGACTAGAGATGGTCTGAGAGAGAAGGGGAGCTTCCCATAGGAAATTTGATTTCATAGACCGACTGCTTCTACTTACTCTATGCATATATATTAATATCCTCTTCAAGGGTATTCGAAATTCGAGTAATAGTGTCGCTGGCACAGTTACGTGTATTCTTGATAGTCATCTCTGAGGAGGACATGGCGTATGCGTAATGTGCACAAAATATATCTCTGGCGAAGCAAACATTTATGCACAATTTATGCAGGGCCATAAATGTAAGTATTTTATTGAATGGCAGTGCCAGCTCGAGTATTTTACTCGTATTTTCTGCAAATCAATAAACTGGCATAAATGATGTGAATGCGCCGCTTCACACTGCGGCTTCGAAACTGCCTTCGTGCCTGCCTGTCTGCCTGCTTGATTGGATGTGCGTGGGTCTCTGCGCGCCTGTTTATTTATCTGGACCGTGCACTACTGTCAGCCCCTGCACATGCTGACACCCCGATCTCAAGAAAAGTGCGTGAAAAGGGTATAATGTTCTGTGACTGACAGAGGGCCGAAGCGGAGCAGCATGATAGTCGCTTTGGCAGCTTTCTCAAAGGCATTCACATGCCTCTGTGTGTGTGTGTGATATCGTCAGGATACCTAGCCAGTTCCAACCATGGCACTCCCACATGCTTCATATGGCCAGGCTTCTCCTGCCCAGCTGTCTGCCCAGCGTCGCGTCGCAGTCAAATTTGCAAATTTCTTTCTCTCTCTCTTTATTATTACATACTTCAGCTAACACACATATATATCATATATATATATATTGGTCTGTCAGTCGTTTTTCATTTTCAGTTAGAGAGGGCCAGGGCCGACGCTCTGTATAATCCTAATAAATGTGCGCATTTAGCATTTGTTTTTCATATCTCATATTACAGCATGCAATGGAAAAGTTTTACGCAGAGTTCGCTCGAAATGTTTGCGCTTCCCTCGCCGTCGCCGCGGGCGCCTTCAACGCATTTCGTTATTTTCTTGATGTTCGTTGTAGATTTTACAACGTTTGGTTTTGGCCAAATTTGAACAAAGCCATTAACATTGATTAGCAATTGGGTTGGAGCAACACTTCGTGAGATTACGCATACGTCATGTTGGCCAGAAAGGACAACGCAGACACAGACCCAGAACGGCACATTAAAATATCGAAATGAGTCAACAGTGAAAACAAATGGGAGCATGACGCATGACCCAAGCGGCTGACGCAATTTGCGAATAATAAAGAAACTCTGAAGCGAAAATAGATGTCGGCCATCCCAAGGCCTAGGCAGTCGAGTGCATTTGCCTGGATGAGTTCAGCCAGCGCTGTTGACTCTATTTGACAAGTTAATCTACAGCTTAAGCCCGAAAGCCGAATCGTTTTTTATTGGCAAAAGCCTCGAGCATTTGGCTAATGCATTTGTTAGATTCTTTGTTCCACTTTGTTAGAGCTGGAGCTGTTGACTTTCCAAATAGTTCATTACAGAGATCAACTGCGAAAGAAAGTAGTCAGGAGTGCTTCGGGAGATTATCTGGTGGGAATGATCTCTGTAAAGTTGATTCCCCTATAAAATGTCTTAAGACTTTTTAGTCTATTTTGATGACTCTTGATAAGTCAAAGCTGTGCGGGGCCTTCGCACGTAGCTTATTCAATGATACAAGCTAGATCTCTGGATGCTATTATACGTTCGTATCAACGGACGGATGGCGGACAGATGGTTGGATGGAAGAGCGTATGGACGGACGGACGAACTGACAAAGGAACAGAGAAAGCTATGTCAGTTCGGCTGCTGATCCTCCTGCTCAAGATGGACGTTCTGTGGAACCTGCTCTAGACGGACGGATGAATACAAGGACGGACGGTTGGACGGACGAACTGACAAAGGAACCGAGAAACCTATGTCGGCTCGGCCCATCAACACAGATGGAGGGATGGACTGACGAAGAGATAAAGCAAGAGAGCCATATCGGCACGACTGCTGATCCTTCCCTAGACCGACGGATGAGCACAAGGACGGACAGGCGGCCGGATGCTCGGTCGAACGGACGAACAGATTAATATATAGTGGAATAGAGAGCTATATCGACTCGGCTATTGATCCTACCCAAGACGGATAAACGAAAGGGTGAAGAGATAAAGGGAAAAAGCTATATCGACTCGACTGTTGAGTCTGCCTAAGACAGACGGATGAACACACACTGTTGATCTGTTGTGTTGATCCTACCCAAGAAGGACGAACAGAAAAAGGAACAGGTAGCAATATCGATTCGGATGTTGCTCCTGCCCAATACTATATAGATAAGTTCTCCTATAGCATGATATCTTGTTTGCAACCCAAACGCAACGTTGTGTTCTTGGCCTCCTTCTGCCTGTCCCATGCCCAAGCTGTGTGCATAAGCCAAGTTCGATTGATATTTCATGCTAAGACTCTGACTATTCAGCTGTTTCCCTAAAGTTCGGTTGCTTCTAACAGTGATTGACAATTGTTCTTAATCTGGGCGTGTTTATTGTTAATTGAAGGCAGTGGGAGGCATGCTACCTGCTGCGGCGTATGTCTGCGGGCCGCGTGCAGCTGACATCCGTTTGCCGTGCAGCCAGCTGTCGGCTGGCGATAGGGAAGTGCCACGCCCCCTATCAGCCCGCAGGCCGCACTGATGATTGAGTTGCTGTCAACGCTGTTTGCCGTTGTCGTTGTCGTTGTCGTTGTCGTTGTCGTTGCGAGGGGCGCGGCCGGGGAGGCTCAGAGGCTGTGCTACTTGTTTGCACAAATAGTTGCATAATTTTGTGCACTCGCGCTAAAAGCCACTCAACGCGTCTCTCCCCTCGCAAGTGGGGGCGTGTCTGCCTGGCAGTCAGATGCCAGATGCGAGCATTCGGCGTGTTGATTTTGATGTAGCTAAAAAGCCACTTGTCGTTTGTTGGCTGCTCTTGAAGTTGTGCGCGTTGAACAAGTTTGCATAGCCAAATGAATGTGGCGCGCATCGCATCGCATCGCATGGCATCGCACGCTCCATGCCCCATGGCTAGGATATCTGAAGCCTCCACAGCCGCAGGGCCGAAGGGCCAAATGCTACGCAATGCATAAATAAATACATTAAAAGAAAATTAAACACTCGCCCAGCTCTAATTGCATTTTATGTACACTGCAAATTTATTTTACACTTTTCGCGCAAAGTATCTGTAAGACATAGCGCTGAGAGCCAAATGCCCAAACAGTGCCATAAATCGAGAGTAAATAACAAATTTAGTTTCTAATGAGAAGCGAGAAGATTTCAATGCAATTGACCGAGGAAAACTAACGAGTGGAGGAGGAGGCAAAGTGAATCCTTAAGTATTTGAGATAGATAGATACAGCTGACTAAAGCATCTCTATAAGACAGCTTAGATCTTATCTAGAGTTCAGTATTAGTATATCCATGCACATCTCTTCAGTAATATAAAACCTTAACCTAAGCCAGGAAAAGTGCTCAAGTCGGCAGTGTCCGATTTGAAAATACCCTGCATGCCAGCCGATCAAGCAAACTTGGCTAGAACTTCAAGAAATTTTGAGACACAATATATTAAAAATCCAAATTGTATAAGCCATGATAGAAATAAATAAAAAAAATGTAGCGAGCGACTCTTCAGTCGACAGCGATCCAGATCGACAAAGAATATATATGCTTTATGGGTGCTCCCACGCCCCTTTTCTCACTCTCAATGAGCGTTCGGGCATACAAAATGCTTGATAAATATTTGAAAGAGTTTATTAAAGTTGAATATTTTGCACGTGGGTCTCAGTGGATGCTGTGCACAAGTTTTGGACAGCTCTGACAGATAAAACAGCTGACAATCCAAAACAGTCAGCAAAAAAAACAGTAGAAAGGCAGCATGTGTGTGTGTTTGTGTGTGCGAGTCCATTGTGGCCACTGATTTGTGCACTCATTGCAAGTTTTGAATAACTCGCTGCTGGTCGTAAACATTTCAGTGGCCCAGCTAAAAGTCGAGATAAAAGCGAAGGCGAAATTTAAGGAGTGAGAAAACGTGCAGGAAAATGAAAACGAAAATGAAAATGAGTGTGGAGAACAATACTGTGCCTGATTGGACACAGCTGATAAGCGAGCACGATGACGATAAGGACGACGCATAGACGAGAGCTGATTGCCCAACAGTCTGGGCGACTGGCAGGGGAGCTGCGAACTGACTTGTGTTGTCGTGCCGCCGAGGCAATTAAAATCAAGCACCAAGGCCGCAAAGCGTGCGATAGAGAAAGAGTATATATGAGAGAGATAGAGAGAGAGAGGGTGAGACAACTCGAGCGAAAACAGCGATTCATAATTGGTGATAAGAAACGTAATTAATTGGCACAAGCCTGATTTATGGGCGACAAAGCAAAGGATAACAGAAAACTGAATATTCAGGCGTGTATGAAGATGCCTTATTTATAGAGATTTGTGTATACACACACACACACACACATAAATATATATATATATATAAATATATGTATATATATCATCGATTTGAAATACTTTGACTTGTCAGCTGCGCCATCTATGAGCTGAAGGTAGCGAAGCCAAAGTGATGAAAACTAAAGCGAGCTCTGAGCTCATTAATATAGCCAAGCCTTCGGGCATTGTGAGCTAGCAATGTATTTTGAAATTAACACAGATTCCCCTAATGCTATCATCATAAATCTCTATTACACAAATATCTACCTGCCTGAGCCCAGGAGAATGCCTAGATCTTAATTATAATTAACAATATTAGCCAAGCTGGGGTATTTGATTGTTCATTTCTCAGAGCTCGTTGCGTAATTCAGTAATAAAACAAAGGCGCGCCCGCTCCGCACGAAATGCAAAGGTTACAAATTAAACACTTGACATTGAAGCGAAGCTGAGCAAGAAATTATATAAATAAATGAGTGCCAGCCTCACACACACACACGGGCGCACATGAAAAATTGAAGACTCACTCGCAGATATCAACGCATAAATACTAAATGAATGTGCGAACGCACACACGCACACACAAAGAACGGCACTGTGGCGCCACCTAGCCTCAGACTCAGCTCCAGACAGCGAGCTACGTTTCTGTGCGCTGTTCCCAGCGTCTGAGTGGCTTCATTCGCCCGATGATTGCTCAAGAGAGCGTCCAACACAGCTATAAATACATGTGTGTGCGTGTGTGTGTGTGTGTGTGCACATCCTGCGCGTTTCCTCATTATTTTTGTGCAATCGCTGTAGGCGCTTTGGGCGCTGCCTTTCCCACGACCCTTCCGTCTTTATCCCTATTGTTGTGAAGCTTTTTTTGTTTGCCCGCACAATATACTGATCCGGCTCATGTGTCTGTGTGTGTGTGTGTGTGTGAAAAGTGTTAAGATTTTACATTTTTATGCCGCATGCTCAACTTGTCGTTGTTGTTCTTGTTTTTTTTTTTTGCGCATTTCATTATTATACCCTGATCCCATTAAAAATGGGAAATCAGGGTATAATGGTTTTGTGCAAATGTATGTAACAGGCAGAAGGAGGCGTGGCAGACCCCATAAAGTATATATATTCTTGATCAGGACGACAAGCCGAGTCGATTGAGCCCTGTCCGTCTGTCTGTCCGTCCGTCTGTCCGTCTGTCCGTCTGTCCGTCTGTCCGTCTGTCCGTATGTGTGAACGCGTGGATCTCAGCATCTATAAGAGCTAGAGACTTGAAATTTTTTTTGTAGGTCCGTGTATAGCACGCGCAGGTCAAGTTTGTTTCAAATATTCGATAACTATTCGCATTTAATTGTTATCGAATAAAAACATTATTGAAATGCAGTAAATAAATTATATCTCGAAAGTCTTAAGAGCTAGAGCCTCCAAATTTTGTATTTAGTCTTATGTATATTTTATGCAATTTTGATTTTTGTTGGATTTTGGATACCGGCTCCAAATTCCCCCAAATTCTTAGAATTTAAGTTTAGTTGGAGCTAGGGCCATTATGTGAAGGCGTTTGCATCTCAACCAAGCCAATAGGATATGTAGATCATATGCTGAAAGTTTCATTAAAATCCATTAAGTAAAACAGAAGTTATTAAACAAAACGTTTGGCCAATTTGCAAAAGCACATGTCAGCAGCGCCACGCGCACGCATTTTTCCTATGCGTGTGCACACATACATTCAAATGCGTGCATTCTTTTCTATTCCAAGAATTGAAATTGCGATTGAATTGTGCTGAATTATTAGCTGCTACTTATGTTCAAATTTGCAACAAATCGCGAAAGAAGGGCAGTGGCTGCGTTGGTATAGGCGCCGCTCGTATGCAGCTTGGTCCGGGTTCGATACCAGAGGAGATGAAATGTTTTTTATTGTTTTATTTTTTTTTTTTAGTTATGAAGTGGCGGTGTTGGTAGAGTTTGTGCACGTTGCGCGAATAATCCGGGTTCGAATCCTGGTCTCGCAATGTCGATTTTTATTTGTTTTCTTTTTTTTTTAATTCTCGATACAAACTACGGAAAATATTACAAAACTCAAAGGACTAGGATCAGGGTATCTCCTAGTCGGGCACCCCGAGTAGAGCTTTCTTACTTGTTTTTTTCTCTTCTCTTCTCTTTGAATTTGTTCGTTTTGTGCCATTGCCTTTTGTTGCTGCTGCCAGCCATTTGTGCAAATTGCTCAACAGTGTGCAGCTAAGAGAGAGGAGCAGTAGCTGGCTACTAGCCATGCCAGGCAGTGGCAGCAAGCAGGGCTCAGAGCAGCAAAGGACATGCCAAATCGAATGCGATGATTGGAAACACTTCGAAAACAATTTGTTTTTAGTTAACAATTGGATAAAGGGACAGACAGAAAGGGAGAGAAACATTTTGTTGTGTTTTAGTAGTTGTTGTATAAACACTAATTAGATAGAATCAGTCAAACAGCAGCCAGTGTCAGCTGCACTTTAACATTGACTCTCGCCTGGCATGCGACCTGGCAGCAAATCAGTTTAAAGGTTTGTAAATCTGTCCTTTCGTGTGCTCCGCACTGGCCGACACTTGACTTGAGTTGACAGCTTCATTAACGTCTACGGGGCAGTCGCCAGGCATCAAAAATGAAAGTTAAGCGCTCATTAAGGCATCATTATAATAACTTATTCATTGCAGTGTGCACGAAAAGAACTCGTGTCTGGCGCTCATTAAATTCCAAATGCCTTGCAGTCCCCAAGCAACCAAATGGGACTAGCCAGACTCGGCTCATATTTGAATATGTTCAGACCGAAACATATACAAAGCACACACAAGAAGCGAAAGCGGGAAAGGCTGGGAAAGAAAAGGCGAACATTTAGCAATTAGAGTAGTGAAGAGCCCTTAAAGCGGCTACAGCTCAAACATTTAATAGTTATTTGAAATGCATTTCATTTTGCTGTTAGCCATTAAAAAACAAGTAAGAAAGCTCTAGTCGGGGTGCCCGACTAGGAGATACCCTGATCCCAGTCCTTTGAGTTTTGTTATTACAAACTCATTTAAATAATATTTAAATAATAACAAATAAAAATCGACATTGCGAGACCAGGATTCGAACCCGGATTATTTACGCAACGTGCACAAACTCTACCAACACCGCCACTTCATAACTAAAAAAAAAAATAAAACAATAAAAAACACTTCATCTCCACTGGTGTCGAACCCGAACCAAGCTGCATGCGAGCGGCGCCTCTACCAACGCCGCCACCGTTCTTCTTACATGGACTGTTGCATATTTGAACATAAGTAGCAGCTAATATTCAGCACAATTCAATCGCAATTTCAATTCTTGGAATAGAAAAGAATACACGCATTTGAATGAATGTGTGCACATGCATAGGAAAAATGCGTGCGCGTGGCGCTGCTGACATGTGCTTTTGCAAATTGGCCAAACGTTTTGTTTAATAACTTCTGTTTTACTTAATGGATTTTAATGAAATTTTCAGCATATGATCTACATATCCTATTGGCTTAGTTGAGATGCAAACGCCTTGACATAATGGCCCTAGTTCCAACTAAACTTAAATTCTAAGAATTTGGGGGAATTTGGATCCGGTATCCAAAATCCAACAAAAATCAAAATTGCATAAAATATACATAAGACTAAATACAAAATTTGGAGTCTCTAGCTCTTAAGATGTTCGAGATATAATTTATTTACTGTATTTCAATAATGTTTTTATTCGATAACAATTAAATGCGAATAGTTATCGAATATTTGAAACAAACTTGACCTGCGCGTGCTATACACGGACCTACAAAAAAATTTCAAGTCTCTAGCTCTTATAGATGCTGAGATCCACGCGTTCACACATACGGACAGACGGACAGACGGACAGACGGACAGACGGACAGACGGACAGACGGACAGACAGACAGACGGACAGGGCTCAATCGACTCGGCTTGTCGTCCTGATCAAGAATATATATACTTTATGGGGTCTGCCACGCCTCCTTCTGCCTGTTACATACATTTGCACAAAACCATTATACCCTGATTTCCCATTTTTAATGGGATCAGGGTATAACAAGCGCAAATTCCGGGCAAATAGTTTGTGGCACACCAAAAGGAAATGCTAATGATGCACTTTTCATTCTTTTTTTCTTTAGGCTGAAGAGCCAACTATTTTGGTATTTGTATTTGCAAATACTTACGCTGAAGTACAATGTACACACACACACACACACGCACACACGCCCTGTGAGCGAAGGCTGACTTAATTTGTTTACTAAATGACATAATACCCAAAGAGGCCAACTGTCATTGGGTCTGGCACTGGCTATATATAGATATAAAGCTAGTCTATGCGGGCCGGCTAAATATCAAGAGAAAGGGAAGCAGAGAAGGCCAGCTAAAGACACAGCACACAGCTGACTGCGATGTGTGCCACATGACGTATACGTAACGTGCAGAAGGAGTCGCAAGTTCTGCGTTTTTGTTGTCTCATGTTGGCCATTTATCAAAATGGCAAAAACAAAAAAAAATAAAATAAAATAGTTGCAACATAACAACGTCTCATGACACATTGTGTAATTATAAAATTAATGAAAAATTTATCAACTACATAGAAATTAAGTGTGTAAACGACGCTGTGATAAATGAGCCAAGCAGCTTTATGGCAGCTGGTCAACATTTACGGCGGATGCATTTCAGACAAGTCATGCGTAATTGCCGAATATGATACGATATAAATGTACTTTCATTAGGCAGAAGAAGACTGATTAGCATTGATGTGGATAAGACAGTGAAACGTGCGCTGCCTATGAATAATGAGCCCAATTGGCAGAGCAATTTATTTCAGTGGCATTGGCCAATGGCTTCTGGCAAGCCGAACTCAAATTGTGCTAGATAATTACATTAAAGACATTGCCACAGTGATGAAAGTTAACGAGAGAAGGCCTAAAGCATGAATATCTTAGCAAAGCAGCTTGGAGGCATATGGGCTTTTTGGAGTTGTTTCTCTACTATAAATCTAAAGGAAGCTAAAGAGGAAATATATGTATATATATATATATATTTACATATTTATATATATATTAAAACATCTCTAAGCTTAATGGGAAATATTGCTATCAAACGTTTCACAAATCAATTTAATTCATTTCATTTCAATTCTTTGCCTTTGTAGGAAACTTGCTTTTGTGCCTAGCGACTTGTCTCACCTGCTTTCTTTTCTGTTTCGTTTGCAGGTTTTCTCTCCTGGGATGTATCCGATTGTCATGTCGACTTGGAGGAGGAGCTCAATACAATCACACAACATGCACCCGAGGGCGAGGAGGCGCGTCACGGTAAGTCAAATGTCAAGTGAAACTCTCAGCTAATTGGGCCGCAAATAGAAATCGAATTTCAATCCAATTGAAAGCTGTCAACTTGCCAGCTCATTAAAGAGTGAAGTGAATGAAAAAAGTAATAGTAATAAGCGAAATTCATTTGTTAATTAACTGACGAACAAAGTTTGACATTTTGTTTGACATTTGCTTTTCAATTTGCCCGTCGAAAAGTTCACGTTGACGCAAGCAGATGTAAATTGCTTTTCGAGCGCTGACTATGCAATTATTCAACTATTGAAGTAGCAGTTGAAAACTACAAAATCATTCTAACAAATTATGACAATTGTCTTTCAACAGCTTTTCACAATTGGCATTTATCAAAGAGCCCAATGCTCTCGGCGCTCAGCTCTTAGTGCCTTTGTTCTCTGTATGGCTTTTGTGTAATATTAAATCCGAATCCGAATCCGAATTGGAGTGGCGCATTTTCATTTTCATTTTCATTTTCCAACATAAACAACAATGCAACAAAGCCAGCCAAGTGTCGGGATATTGTGCGGGCCTCTCGGATTTGGCTGTCTTTGCGGATTAGCCGGGACAACGTTGTTGAAACGCATTCAAGTGGCTGCACTGCATCGGCTGCACAGCCAGCCACCCCCTCTCGCTCCACTGTTTTGCTGTTGTTTGTTTTTCTTTCTTCTTATTCGCTTGTTTGTTTGTTGCTCTGCCTGGCTGCCTAGCTGCCTGCTCGTCGTTAGCCAAATATGACTATTGTTGCAGCTATACACAAATTAGAAGCTACATGCTTCATGGGCTTATTAGAATTATACTTGACAGTCGCCATATCAAACAGTTTAGTGGCTAAGCTGCGCTCCTTAGTCACGTAACGAGCGCGCTTCTTGCACTCTGACTTAATATCAAAGGAACATTAGCAAAGCAAACTTGCAATGCAAATATTTTGCTATTCACGGCATAAACAAAGTTCGCTAACAAAGAAAAGTCAAGTCGAGATGGCAAAAGTCGAATATGAAATAAGTTCTAGTTGAGTTGGGCTTCAGCTTCAGCTTTTATTAGGCTACTTTTCAATTATGTTTTCCACTATTTATATATACTTAAAGTGTAATATTTTATTCAAGAGTTGTGATTGCTTATGCCGTGTAATTTATTACAAATTGTTTTCCATTTATTTTATGGTCTCGCTGGCAAACTTCTGCTAGCTCGAGCTTGTGCGAACAACAGCTGCTGGCTGCAGCATGAAAATACAAATTTGTAGCATACTTTGCAGCGCACGAATGTCAATGTGATATGCACAGAGTCCGTCCTTGGGCTAGCAGGCGTTACCGTTGCCGTTGTCGTTGCCGTTGCTGGTAAGTGCAAGAACAGCACCTGCGCTCAATGCCTTTCTGCCATTGTCCAGGAGGAGCACTTGGCAAAGTGAATTCCGCATTCGCATTTTTGTTTACACAGTCCGCAAAAAAACTACTCAAACAAAATTCTCAAGTGTCTGCTCTCAATAATGATGCTGGCCAAGCGGCATAAGAATGGGCCACGCTGAAGGACGCATCATTTCAATTGCAGTTGAAAATACTAAAGTTTTGAATATCTAAAATATTGCTGTAATGCCTGAGATGCCAAGATGCCAAGATGCCAAGATGGTGAGATGGTGAGATGCACACGCCTCGATGCTTGATGTTTGCTGCTTGTAGCTTGGCGCTTGGAGCTTTGTGAGGCTTTGGCGGCTTTGGTGGCTTTGTGTGCATTGCATAGACTTCACGGGGCACTATAATTTGACAAAGGTTAGGAGGCAGCCAGCCGTTGGCAAGTCGATAAAAGTCGTCACCTTCGCTGACAAAGCGCTGTCCTTCATTCAGGATAGCGCCTCTGGTATGCACAGTCCACTATGATGCAGTCGACAGATATCGTTTACCTAACGCCACTTTGTTGGCCCAACAACTGTCAGCTGCTGCTAACAAGCGAAAGCCGGAGCTTCGGCTTGCCTTTCATGTTCTCCATAAGGTCCTGTCAAGTTGAAAGCTTTCACTCTGCCACGGCAGTTGGGGCAACTTTTTGAGCAATTACAAACATTTGTTAACAAGCGCATAATATATATATTTTATGGCTTATACTCTTCAGCGGCGTCGTTCTTCATTATCAACGACAAAGTTATGCTTTAAAATTGAATTTGATGCAGTTTGCTTAAGTTTCCTTGCGGGACTTGGGACAAAGTTCGCTGCACAAACTTTGCCACCGAGCAGCTCCGAGCCACTCCAAATACCCCACGGTGCTTGCTGCGATCCTACTTGAGCTGGGACATAAAAAACTCAGCTTTACAGCGAGCTACTCATTAGTTGCCCGACACTAGCTAGCCCCAGCCAGTGCCCAGCTGCAACTGTTTTTCCTTCCTGCCATTCTTTTATCTATTTGATTAATCGTGGCATTAATAACACTAAGTGGCTTGTCGCTTAAAGTTCCTTTAGTTTTGTTAGTCGGACAACTTAAGCAACTCGCTACGGCTGAGTTCACTTATAGCGGAAGCTATTTCCCATTAACTGCACTGTCTAGAAAGTGTTTCAAGGTTGTTGACAACGCTAAACGAATTGTAATGACTTGATTCATAATTGAATTTCAATTTGTTACATGATACTCGCTACTCGTTAGTCGCTACTCTTTACTCGTTACTCGCTACTCGTTACTCGCTACTCGTTAGTCGCTACTCGTTACTCGTTACTCGCTACTCGCTACTCGCTACTCGCTACTCGCTACTCGTTACTCGCTACTCGCTACTCTCTACTCTCTATTCTATACTCTCTCTCGTCTTACTCCCTTCTTCACTATTCTTTCAACTATCTGCTATCTAATTGTAGTACAATAATTTGTATTCATATTCTCACTACATTCGTTACTCATTATAGTTTACTCATTAGTTTTATCCGTTATCCGTCAATCTACTGAGTATCTTTACACGCTAATCGCTACTCTCTGCTCGTTAGTTTATACTCGCTATTCCATACTTTCTAGTCCCTGCTCGCGATTGTCTGCCTCTGCCCAAGCTCAGCTCGTTACTTTATATTTGATTTCACAACTTCGTTCGCTACTCGTTGACTACTATTCGTTAGTATTTTATATGCGACTCATAAATCAAATCTAATCCTTACACTTAGCAGCCGTCTCCCCACGACGCGCTACTCGTCATACTTTCACTTGTCAGATTTTTATTTGCCAACAAGCGTTTCATTGTAGACTTAGCACACGTTGCTCTGGCTAAGCTCCTGTAAGCGCACAGCATTAACATGCACATAACCTTTAAAGCCATACGAATTCTTGAGATAAAGCGTATGCAAAATTGATTGATAGAGCCAGGCAAACACACATACAGTAGAACGAATGCCCTCTCACGCCCACACAGCCACGCACACAGTCACGCGCGTATAACGGACAAGGCCATATTGACAACGACTGTGCAGCTCATGCATAATTCAAGCACAGCCAACGAACAGGATGGCACAAAAAATGAGAGAAAGAAATACAATAAGATGGTTGCGCCCCTGCCCCAACAGGCAAAAGTTAGGCAAATAACTGAATGCCGGCCGGACACCCACACACCCAGGCACACACACTAGATAAAGACAGTTACACTTTGCATATGAATACGCGCACACTCCAAGAGGAACTGCACGCTCCAGCTGAGCTCGCAGCGAAGCGAGCTGCCTGCCAGAGGCACACATAGCTGGCAGTAGAGATAAGCGAATGCAAGTGTTGCGGCATGAAATTAAAACTATAAAATGCTCTTATTCCACAATGCCGCACACTTCACACACTTGCCACACATGCCACAACAATAGTCGATGTGTGATGCTCGTAATAAACTGAGCCAAATCAAAATAGTTTAAGAAATTGAATTCCAATTCCATTAAATATTCAGCAAACACCTTTCTCGTTAAGCAAATAACAAGAGAGAGATGGAGTGAGAGAGAGAGACAGAGACAGACAGAGTTAGCTTATTAAACGTGGCTGATGTCTATGCAATCTATGGCATTTCATCATTATCGATAGTTAGATATATTTTCCAATGGAATTTCGCAATGGAATTTATTGAGGCCTGAACTGAAATTTGACAGGATAGTTTTTAGGAATTCAATAATATTGAATATGCAAAGCGAAAAGGAAACAAAAGTGAGAAAAGAGTCGTGGGGCTTAAGCTGCAGTACCTTGTATAAATATAACTGTAAAAATAAGTGCAGCTAGAAAGCGTGGTCCATGAAAGATGAGCGTGAGTAGCACACGTCGACGGGCATCAATCGCTATCAGCGACGCTTATCAATGACGCCCCTGACATGCACCGGCTTGAATCAAGCAGAGCCTAGTTTAGTTGACGTGGGACATTTTATGGGCATCTGGTTTAATTTGAATTATGCAGCAGAGGTCTGCCCCGGCATGGCAGACAACTGGGCCAGTTGCCAAGACTTTGACGCTTACAACATGTTATTGGGTTTGTTCAACAGACGAGAGCCTAGAGATGACAGCGTCTAGATTCTTGTTGCTGTTGTAACCAAAGCCTGATGTATGATGCCGTTGCCCGCTTTTGATTAATGACGCACGTGCCACGTGCCACATGTCGCATTCAAATTGAATTCAACTCGACAAACTAATTAAAATACCTTTCAGCCTGGGTTTTTGTGCGTTAAGCGCATTTCAACTACATAAATCAACGCGATTTTGCCGCTCTGAAGCGTGAATATCTGTATAATTGTGCAGCCAGGCTGTAAATTCGTTAACTGCCAGTTAACTCAATCCGAGATGCCACAGCTCAAACACGATCCAGCGAGCTTACTGATTGAACAATTTGAGGATGTCACTCAGTGTCCTCGTTGCCCTTTCATATGGAGCACTGCGACTTCCAAGCTAATCATTAATGTAGCCATACTCGCTTCGGGCTACTCAATGCCTTCTTCAAATAATCCCTGCCGTCGCTGTTATAGATCAATTTATGTGGACTCCATTTTGAGGCGAGTTTAGTTCCAGGCACCGGCTAGAGCTGAAAAGTGCAATTGGAAAAAGTTTTTTTTACACGTCCATTCGACGTGTTATGCGGGCGGGACCAGAGGACTTCAGTGCCGGCTGGTGACCGGCGCCAACTGTAATTACTTTGCAGTCCGGCAGAAAAATGAAACGAAATAAAAAACAAAAGGAATGTGCGGAGAGAAAAACAAAGGAGTGAGAGAGAGGCCAGGAGAGAAATCATAAAACACAAAAAGTTTCCGCCTCTTGTTATGCAAATTTGTTTTGTTTCACTAACTTGGCAGCATTCCGAGCGTAGGCATTAAAGTACAGTTATTAACGGTTAATATGCGGTCGTTCGCCATTTTGGTTAGGTGCGGCCAGCGCGAAAACTTTTCAATGGACTTCGCAATGCGAAAAACTGCACTTGACACGAAACCCAACCCGAAGCCAGTTCTTCCCCCTCAGCCCTTCCTTTTTTTCTTCTTTTTTTTTACTACATTCATGTCGCCATTTGGCATTATATTGCTGAAAGGCGCAGGGTTGAAGGGTTGGCAGGGGGGCAGGGCGGCAGGGGACATTGTGGGCATTGTTTGCCACCAAGTTGGATGCAACTTTGGCATTGTATGTGGCTTTGCAAACTTTGAGCCGCGATTGGGTCCCTGATCTGCCACTCGCCACTTGCCACACGCCACACGCCACTCAGCCTATTGGTTCGTAGCTGTTCAACGTTGCCAGTAGACAGTACAGTCTTTGTGGTCTTTTGGCCAAGCAAGTTCTTAAGTGCCATTTGTAGTTGGACATACGAAATAGTAAATACTTTCAAGGCAACTCTTGCCAAAGAAGGCTAAGCCATCTGGCATAAGTGCGCACTTTCCAATTGACTTTTTATTATATTTACTAATGGCTTGGATCCCCTGGCATCGTTACCAACTTGTTAGACAACAAGCGGATAAATTGTGTTGTACGACCCAGAACTCAATAAAATTTCAATTAAACTTGAATAGGTATTTCACCAGAGCTTGTCTCAGGTGGAGCAAGCTTAAGTCTGTAAACAATGAGTTCAAGAGCATCAAATGGTCGGTGGGCTGTGAGTGTAAGCGCGTAGCCGTCACTCGATTTGATTTATACAGAATGACACTTTGGAGCTGCCGTCATGTCGTTAATGAGATGCAAATGCTCTAACCGCATTTTATTTATGAAACTCAAATTGTCACGCGCCGGCTGGGGCCTGTTGAGGCAGTAGGAAAATACGCGAAACTTGCATACCTTAATTCACAAATTGCGTATACGCACGGGTGCCGCATGTGCTTAAGCCCATCCAGGCCAAAATGTGCGGGCATGTATGTCACTGAGCTTTACAAACAAACATATACGCACACAAACAAACACACACACACGCACAATAAAGCACTTTCTTTTGTGTGTGCATAGGGCTGTGTATAGAGCTGATAAATAAATGTCGCACGCAAGTCGCTGTAAAGATGATCATTTATAAAGAGCATGAGGGCTACAAAAGCAGCGTGACACTGGACCGCTGTAGAGCTGGCGAGTCAGAGCGAGGCGAAAGGCGTCTAGCTTGAAGCAACTGAAGCCATACGTAGGTGCACGCTTGGGCACACTTCAGGCTCGATGGCTCGATGGCTCGTCGCTTTTTTTTACGCGTACGTGGGCACATTTGACCGTTAGGTCGACGTGCCGTATACGTAATGTGCACACACACACACACACACACACTTAGAAAACATGCGTGTGTGCATGTTTGTATAGGTAGTGACATGTCATGTGCGCTCATTTTTTTCCTTTTATTTATTTTTCTCTCTTTTTTTTTGGCTTTGTCAACGACTATTTAGTGCAGAAAATGCGTAAATTATTTACATAGGGCAACGCTGTAAAAGCATTTAGTGCTGGGAGCGACCAGAATTGCCCACTCATCCAATGCTGATGATGATGATGGTCGACAGCAAATGACATGGCAAGGTCGTCAGCAAGGTCGCATCTTTTATGCTTGTGGCACGCGCGATACAATTGGTCAGCCAGCGAGCCCTAGGGCCGGCTGAAAATCTTAATTAAACCATAAAAATTAAAGATTTATGAAACGATTTTTCAGTCGACTGCAGTCGCCATGCAGCGCTGGGACCAATGCGAATGAAATGCTTGACAATAAAGCCAACTTAGCTAAAGCCAGCGCAGCGTGTGGTCCCAGCCCCGCCCCACTGTCGGACAATTTAAAGCCACTTGATTTGGTGTGCGTGCCTAATGCTTGGATTCTCTGGCCGGGACTCAAGCGTTTGGTAATCCAAGCCTCTTGTGTGCTTGCCACTCGACGTTTTAGCTATTCATTAGTGAGCTCGGTGGGTTAACGTTGAATAGTAGTTCAACTAGACACACCAAACCCCTAGCCGACCAGCCGTTTGGTTAGCTGAGTCAGGCTTACCGCAAATAATAAAATTTCTGCGTGGTAGGCAGTTGTAGTGAACGTGAAGCATGCGGGAGCGGAGGCTGCCAGAAGCTCTAAAGACCAAACGAGCTACTTGAATGTATTGCCGCCGCCTTGCCCCGCGCCTTTGTCCTAGACACAAGCCTAGTCCGTTTACTCATATATATAACAAAATATTAATGGCTTTTAGGCTTTCCTTTTCATTTCAAGCGAATTTCTAGCAGATGACCATTTAAAAGATTAGCTTCTTGTACTTAGGCCAGATTCAAAGAAGAGTCTAACGATTCACTTTGACTGCTCTAAGCGTTGCAAGCAAATGGGTTTATCTGCACAGTTCTACCCTAGTTGTGGCAATCGCATATATTATTATCCATAATCATTGCAGGTGAGCGACTTATACAATATGCCAGTGAGAATCTTGTGACGGAGGTGCTCATACATCCACAATACAATACGCTTATACAATGCATGCGTAATCTACTCAGTAGTTTTACGAGGCATCGGCATATTATACACGCTGGCTACACCTTTAGTGGCAACGGTTCTTGGATCCTACAGGTTAGCCATGAATGTGAACAGGCGATGCGTAAGGTAAAAATGTATTGCTCTTTCAGGATGGCACCTTCTCGGTGGCTGACTTTGCGGAGGCATTTCAAGAGCACGACGTACAAAGGGTGATACGCGCCTATGCGGATACCATAACGATGAATATACACTGTGCAGATGCTGGGCTCTGGCACACATTACCGGATAAGGTCTTTTCACGGCAGTGTAAAATACGCATCAATCCGGTGGATGTGCTGGATACCAGCAGCGAGTACATCAACGGCTTTATAGGTACCACTTGCATCAACAAAAATTAATCATTTCTTGGGAGCTTAATTACGTTGCGTGACTTACAGATTATCTGGCGCCAATGCTGGTGCCAACTTCTCTGCGAGAGTTGCTAGAGACGTCGGATGTGGTGGGCAATATACGTTTCACACACCCTACGCTCTATGTATTTCCCGGAGGCCAGGGTGATGCCGCTCTTTTTGGCATCAACGGCTTTAACATGCTAGGTAAATAATAGAAAAAGTTGTTGAAGCTATATGACTGCTAAGTAATCCGTGTGCTTTTGCAGTTGATGGCGGCTTCAATCGTAAGGCTTGCTTCTGGGACTTTGCACGGCACTTGGATCGCCTGGATGCGGTGCTGATGACGCGCCTGAACAACAGCAATGTCCAGGGACTGGGAGCTGTGGTATCACGCAAGCGGGACTCGCACGTCTATCCACAGATTGGGCACTTCTTCGGCAATGTGCCCGACCGGAAGGGTGGTCTGCCCAGTCCCGATGGTGATAAGGATCGCAATCCACTGCTCATCGATCTGTTTGAGCGGGGTCATGGCTTGGTCAACGATCTCAAGTCGCTTGACCTCAAGCCGCAGTGCTGCTATCGCAATCAAGAGCCCATAAACCTGTACCACAAGGTTGGCCACGGTACCCTAGATATGTATGTGATAAGTCCCTCGCGGGACTCCAAAGAGGTCAAAGAGTTTCTACAAAAATGGAATTCGGGTGATCAGCGTCTGTTTACGGCACGCGACACCAAGGAGTTTAATTTTCCCTTGCAGAATTTGGTATCCATTTGCGCGCTACTCGTCTGGCAGCCAGCTAACCCGGATGATACTATCACACGTATCCTCTTTCCGGGCAGTACACCAGACTTCAAGATCCAAGAGGGTCTCGAGAAGCTCAAGCATCTGGAGTTTATGAAGCACTCCACCTGCACGGCCAAGTCAATAGCTCCAGCTATACAGACTGTGACAAGTACTCGAAAGACACTAAAATCAGCTATCGAAGGAACTCCACCCAGTGCTAGCTACAAATCTAGTAAATTCGGTCCAACTGCTATTGCAGCCGTGGCTGTGCAGCAGGATAACAAGGCAAAGGAAGCTAAGGAAGCCGCAGCAGCGGCAGCCGCAGCAGCAGCAGCTGCTGCAGTAGCTGCCGCAGCAGTGGCTGTCTTAACGGAAACACCCGGTGAACAAGTGGAACAACCCACACCGCTTCTGAGTGCTAAAGCGGACTCCATAGACACGGATGAGCCAGACGCTGAACCTGAACCCGAGCTCGCTATCGACACTGGTGACGAGGGAGCGCCAGAGCCATCCATTCCTTCCACAGAGCCAGCTGAGCAGGAAGACAACAAGGACACTGATGAAGAGAAAAAGGTAGAGGTGTTGATTGTCAAGCCACAACCGTCAGCTGTGTCTGCCAAGGATGCAGTTGATGCACCCGCAACAGAAGCTAGCAGCAAGGCAGCGAAGGCCACCAAGGGCAAGCCGGATAAGCCTCGAGCGGAAGTAAAGCCAGTTATACGCTCAAGAATTGACAGCAAGCCGCCAAAATCCATGGACCGCAAACTGGTTAAGCGTGAGGAGAAAAAGAGCTCGCCTACTGCCACACCAGCTGTGAGCCGAACGCCAGCTACGCGTGATGTCAAACCGAAGGTAATGACACGCACTACCAAGTCGAGTCCCAGCAGCACGCCTGCCAAGAGCGCCAAAGAGGCCAACAACCGCAAGGTGCTTGAGTCCAAGCAACAGGCGACAGCGGCCCGGCAAAGCACAACCAGCACACGTCGCACTGTTAGCACCGTAGAGAAGAAGTCAGTGGAGTCGAAGGCAACGCAGCAGGCAACGATGCAAGCAGCGCAACGCAAGCCCATCTCTCGAAGGCCACGAGGAGTCTCCCCCTCTAAGCGAGCTCCGGCGCCTGGCAGTCCAATTAAGTCAGCTAAGCCAAAACCTGATTTAAAGAAGTCACGACTGGATAAGGGTGGCACTACAGACTCCAGCTTGGTGTCCACACCGTCGGCGGATGAGGCGACGGCAGCCAAAAAGATGCTAGAGCTAAGTGCCTCACAGGAGTTAGATGCTGAAAAGCAGCGCGAATTGGATGACCTTAAGGAGGAACAGGAAGTTGTGCGAGAAATAGAAGCAGTTTTCAGTCGCGACGAGATGAAACGGCAGCACTTGATCAAGGCGGAGCTGCGGGAGATGGCCAAGCAGGACAGCACAACGGAAGCCGACGAAGAAGAGGAATACCTGATTATTGAAAAGGAAGAGGTGGAACAGTACACAGAGGACTCAATTATTGAGCAAGAGCAGGAGAGCAGTATGACCAAGGAAGAAGAGATTCAAAAGCATCAGCGCGACTCGCAAGAGTCAGAGAAAAAGCGTAAGAAAAGTGCAGAGGAGGAAATCGAAGCCGCAATCGCAAAGGCTGAAGCAGAGGAGCGTAAGGCTCGTCTGGAGAGCAGTGAAGCAGCGAGGCATGAACTGCACGAACAGTTAGCCAGTCCAGAGAAAACGGAAATCAAGGCTGAGGTTCAAGATATCATATCCACTGCCAAGGACATTGTCAAGTCTCGCACTGAGGAACTACCCCAGGCCAAGCATGCTGAAGAGGAGTTCTCCTCTCCTACGCCCGATGATAAGCTCAGCAGCGCCAAGAAAACTTCTGATACTAAAGACGAGCTGATTGAAGCACCTGAGTTGCCGCCCATTAATTTACAGGAAAGTCTTCCAGAGGAAAAATTCTCAGCCACAATCGAATCGGGAGCTACTACAGCTCCAACACTACCCGAAGATGAACGAATTCCATTGGACAAAATTAAGGAGGACCTAGTTATCGAGGAAAAATATGTGAAAGAGGAAACCAAGGAAATTGAGTCCATTGTTGTGGCTACTGTGGCTGTGCCTGTCGCAACAGCGGCAGCGGCAGCGGCAGCGGCGGCAATTATTGCTGCAACCGAAACTAAATTAGCGGTCGCTGCTGAGCCGCATGCTACTGGCATAGATTCTGCAGAGCGAGTCTTACCAAAGAAAATGACTTTTGAGGCACAACAGAATCTAATGCGTGATGTTATAAAAACACCCGATGAGGTGGCAGACTTGCCGGTTCATGAGGAAGCTGACCTCGGGCTCTATGAGAAAGACACGCAAGATGCCGGTGCGAAGAGCATTTCACACAAAGAAGAGACTGCTAAAGAGGAAAAAGAAACCGAAGATGAAAAAGTTGTCAAAGATATTGATATAGAAGAGGTAGCAGAAATTATTCCTGAGCCCGAAATTATTTCGAAGGCAGAGGCCCCCGCTAAGCTAGAGTCTGACGGAAAGACAACTGAAGTCGACTTTGTCAAGAAAATCGATAGTATAAGTGAAGCGATTCCGGACAACGACAAAGTGGCGATAAAGCACGAGCAACCGGTTGAAAAAATCGAAAAAAAATTGGCAAGCACACCCGATGAAAAAGAAACTAGCGATATAACATCCGAAGATGAATTGCCAGCGCATCCTGTACAACCCACCGTTGCACTGACTAAAGTAAAGGATCGCGAAGACACGGTATCTCTAGAAAGCCCTGCAACGATTGAAGAAGCTATTGAGGTTGAAGTGCAGATTGCGAAAACGGAAGTCCACGACGTACAGATGGCGAAGAAGGAAGTCCATCAGCAATTCACTATAACAGATAAAAAGAAAGAAGTATCACAACGCACAGACGACCACGAAATGACAGAAAATCTAAAATCAACTGAAAGTTCAAAACCAGAAAGCTTGAAAGATGATAAGTCTGTACCTGCCTCTACGGAAGCATCAATACCTGGATCAGTTGCCGAAAGTGTCAAAGGTGAACTAATGAAGCCAGAAAGCCGTATTGATGATAAGTCAACACAGCCGTCTAGGCGGGAATCCGTTGAAGAGAGTAATCAGAAGGAGAGTATCAAAGATGACAAGTCTCAGCCAGTCTCTAAAGAGCCATCCCGACCAGGTTCCGTGGTTGAAAGTGTAAAAGATGATCACGACAAACTTGATAGTCCAAAAGATGAAAAATCTGCAGTTTCTTCGAGACGAGAATCTGTTGTGGAGGGATCTAAGCCTGAGGGTTTGAAAGATGATAAATCTCTGCCAGTTTCCAAAGAACCATCACGTCCGGCTTCTGCGGTAGAAAGCGTGAAGGATGAGCATGAAAAGCCAGAAAGTGTAAAGGACGATAAGTCTGCAGAGCCTTCAAGACGCGAATCTGTTGTGGAGGGATCTAAGACTGAGAGCTTGAAAGATGACAAGTCTCTGCCTGTTTCCAAAGAACCATCACGTCCGGGCTCTGCGGTAGAAAGCGTGAAGGATGAGCATGAAAAGCCAGAAAGTGTAAAGGACGATAAGTCTGCAGAGCCTTCAAGACGCGAATCTGTTGTGGAGGGATCTAAGCCTGAGAGCTTGAAAGATGACAAGTCTCTGCCTGTTTCCAAAGAACCATCACGTCCGGGCTCTGCGGTAGAAAGCGTGAAGGATGAGCATGAAAAGCCAGAAAGTGTAAAGGACGATAAGTCTGCAGAGCCTTCAAGACGCGAATCTGTTGTGGAGGGATCTAAGCCTGAGAGCTTGAAAGATGACAAGTCTCTGCCTGTTTCCAAAGAACCATCACGTCCGGGCTCTGCGGTAGAAAGCGTGAAGGATGAGCATGAAAAGCCGGAAAGTCCGAAGGACGATAAGTCTGCAGAGCCTTCACGACGAGAATCTGTTGTGGAGGGATCTAAACCTGAGAGCTTGAAAGATGACAAGTCTCTGCCTGTTTCCAAAGAACCATCACGTCCGGGCTCTGCAGTAGAAAGCGTGAAGGATGAGCATGAAAAGCCAGAAAGTGTGAAGGACGATAAGTCTGCAGAGCCTTCAAGACGAGAATCTGTAGCGGCGACCTCTAAGCCTGAGAGCTTGAAAGATGACAAGTCTTTGCCTGTTTCCAACGAACCATCACGTCCGGGCTCCGCGGTAGAAAGTGTGAAGGATGAGCATGAAAAGCCAGAAAGTGTGAAGGACGATAAGTCTGCAGAGCCTTCACGACGAGAATCTGTTGTGGAGGGATCTAAACCTGAGAGCTTGAAAGATGACAAGTCTTTGCCTGTTTCCAAAGAACCATCACGTCCGGGCTCTGCGGTAGAAAGTGTGAAGGATGAACATGAGAAGGCGGAAAGTCCGAAGGACGATAAGTCTGCAGAGCCTTCAAGACGCGAATCTGTTGTGGAGGAATCTAAACCTGAGAGTTTGAAAGATGAGAAGTCTCTGCCTGTTTCCAAAGAACCATCACGTCCGGGCTCTGCGGTAGAAAGCGTGAAGGATGAGCATGAAAAGCCAAAAAGTGTGAAGGACGATAAGTCTGCAGAGCCTTCACGACGAGAATCTGTTGTGGAGGGATCTAAACCTGAGAGCTTGAAAGATGACAAGTCTTTGCCTGTTTCCAAAGAACCATCACGTCCGGGCTCTGCGGTAGAAAGTGTGAAGGATGAACATGAGAAGGCGGAAAGTCCGAAGGACGATAAGTCTGCAGAGCCTTCAAGACGAGAATCTGTTGTGGAGGGATCTAAACCTGAGAGTTTGAAAGATGACAAATCTCTGCCTGTTTCCAAAGAAACATCACGTCCGGCTTCTGTTGTAGAAAGTGTGACGGATGAGCATGAAAAACCAGAAAGTGTAAAGGACGATAAGTCTGCAGAGCCTTCAAGACGCGAATCTGTTGTGGAGGGATCTAAACCTGAAAGTTTGAAAGATGACAAGTCTCTGCCTGTTTCCAAAGAACCATCACGTCCGGGCTCCGCGGTAGAAAGTGTGAAGGATGAACATGAAAAGCCAGAAAGTGTGAAGGACGATAAGTCTGTAGAACCTTCAAGACGAGAATCTGTTGTGGAGGGATCTAATCCTGAGAGTTTGAAAGATGACAAATCTCTGCCTGTTTCCAAAGAACCGTCACGTCCGGCTTCTGTTGTAGAAAGTGTGACGGATGAGCATGAAAAACCAGAAAGTGTGAAGGACGATAAGTCTGCAGAGCCTTCAAGACGAGAATCTCTTATGGAGGGATCTAAACCTGAAAGTTTGAAAGATGACAAGTCTCTGCCTGTTTCCAAAGAACCATCACGTCCGGGCTCTGCGGTAGAAAGTGTGAAGGATGAACATGAGAAGGCAGAAAGTCCGAAGGACGATAAGTCTGCAGAGCCTTCAAGACGAGAATCTCTTATGGAGGCATCGAAGCCTGAGAGTTTGAAAGATGACAAGTCTCTGCCTGTTTCCAAAGAACCATCACGTCCGGCTTCTGTTGTAGAAAGTCTGAAGGATGAGCATGAAAAGCCAGAAAGTGTGAAGGACGATAAGTCTGTAGAACCTTCAAGACGAGAATCTGTTGTGGAGGGATCTAAACCTGAGAGTTTGAAAGATGACAAATCTCTGCCTGTTTCCAAAGAACCGTCACGTCCGGCTTCTGTTGTAGAAAGTGTGAAGGATGAGCATGAAAAGCCAGAAAGTGTGAAGGACGATAAGTCTGTAGAACCTTCAAGACGAGAATCTGTTGTGGAGGGATCTAAACCTGAGAGTTTGAAAGATGACAAATCTCTGCCTGTTTCCAAAGAACCGTCACGTCCGGCTTCTGTTGTAGAAAGTGTGAAGGATGAGCATGAAAAGCCAGAAAGTGTGAAGGACGATAAGTCTGCAGAGCCTTCAAGACGAGAATCTCTTATGGAGGCATCGAAGCCTGAGAGTTTGAAAGATGACAAGTCTCTGCCTGTTTCCAAAGAACCATCACGTCCGGCTTCTGTTGTAGAAAGTCTGAAGGATGAGCATGAAAAGCCAGAAAGTGTGAACGACGATAAGTCTGCAGAGCCTTCAAGACGAGAATCTCTTATGGAGGGATCGAAGCCTGAGAGTTTGAAAGATGACAAGTCTCTGCCTATTTCCAAAGAACCATCACGTCCGGGCTCTGCGGTAGAAAGTGTGAAGGATGAACATGAGAAGGCAAAAAGTCCGAAGGACGATAAGTCTGCAGAGCCTTCAAGACGCGAATCTGTTGTGGAGGGATCTAAGCCTGAGAGCTTGAAAGATGACAAGTCTCTGCCTGTTTCCAAAGAACCATCACGTCCGGGCTCTGCGGTAGAAAGCGTGAAGGATGAGCATGAAAAGCCAGAAAGTGTAAAGGACGATAAGTCTGCAGAGCCTTCAAGACGCGAATCTGTTGTGGAGGGATCTAAGCCTGAGAGCTTGAAAGATGACAAGTCTCTGCCTGTTTCCAAAGAACCATCACGTCCGGGCTCTGCGGTAGAAAGCGTGAAGGATGAGCATGAAAAGCCGGAAAGTCCGAAGGACGATAAGTCTGCAGAGCCTTCACGACGAGAATCTGTTGTGGAGGGATCTAAACCTGAGAGCTTGAAAGATGACAAGTCTCTGCCTGTTTCCAAAGAACCATCACGTCCGGCTTCTGTTGTAGAAAGTGTGACGGATGAGCATGAAAAGCCAGAAAGTGTAAAGGACGATAAGTCTGCAGAGCCTTCACGACGAGAATCTGTTGTGGAGGGATCTAAACCTGAGAGCTTGAAAGATGACAAGTCTCTGCCTGCTTCCAAAGAACCATCACGACCGGCTTCTGTGGTAGAAAGCGTGAAGGATGCGGAGCAGAAGCCAGAAAGTGTGAAGGGCGACAAGTCTGCAGAGCCTTCAAGGCGAGAATCTCTTGCGGAGGGATCTAGACCTGAGAGTTTGAAAGATGACAAGTCTCTGCCTGTTTCCAAAGAACCATCACGACCGGCTTCTGTGGTGGAAAGCGTGAAGGATGAGCATGAAAAGCCAGAAAGTGTGAAGGACGATAAGTCTACAAATCAGTCCCGAAAAGAATCCATTGCGGAAAGCACTCACCCGGAGAGCTTGAAAGATGACAAGTCTCTGCCTGCTTCCAAAGAACCATCACGACCGGCTTCTGTGGTAGAAAGCGTGAAGGATGCGGAGCAGAAGCCAGAAAGTGTGAAGGGCGACAAGTCTGCAGAGCCTTCAAGGCGAGAATCTCTTGCGGAGGGATCTAGACCTGAGAGTTTGAAAGATGACAAGTCTCTGCCTGTTTCCAAAGAACCATCACGACCGGCTTCTGTGGTGGAAAGCGTGAAGGATGAGCATGAAAAGCCAGAAAGTGTGAAGGACGATAAGTCTACAAATCAGTCCCGAAAAGAATCCATTGCGGAAAGCACTCACCCGGAGAGTTTGAAAGATGACAAGTCTCTGCCTGTTTCCAAAGAACCATCACGACCGGCTTCTGTGGTGGAAAGCGTGAAGGATGAGCATGAAAAGCCAGAAAGTGTGAAGGACGATAAGTCTACAAATCAGTCCCGAAAAGAATCCATTGCGGAAAGCACTCACCCGGAGAGTTTGAAAGATGATAAATCTCTGCCTGTTTCCAAAGAACCATCTCGTCCGGCTTCTGCGGTAGAAAGCGTGAAGGATGAGCATGAAAAGCTAGAAAGTTTTAAGGACGATAAATCTACAGAACAGTCCCGCAAAGAATCCATTGTGGAGAGCACTCACCCGGAGAGCTTGAAAGATGACAAGTCTCTACCTGCTTCCAAAGAACCATCACGTCCGCCTTCTGCGGTAGAAAGCGTGAAGGATGAGCATGAAAAGCCAGAAAGTGTGAAGGACGATAAGTCTACAGATCAGTCCCGAAAAGAATCCATTGCAGAAAGCACTCACCCGGAGAGCTTGAAAGATGACAAGTCTCTGCCAGTTTCCAAAGAACCATCACGTCCGGCTTCTGTGGTAGAAAGCGTGAAGGATGAACATGAAAAGCCAGAAAGTGTGAAGGACGATAAGTCTGTAGGGCCTTCAAGACGCGAATCTGTTGTGGAGGGATCTAAACCTGAGAGTTTGAAAGATGACAAGTCTCTGCCTGCTTCCAAAGAACCATCACGTCCGGGTTCTGTGGTAGAAAGCGTGAAGGATGAGGAGGAGAAGCCAGAAAGTGTGAAGGGCGACAAGTCTGCAGAGCCTTCAAGGCGAGAATCTGTTGTGGAGGGATCTAGACCTGAGAGTTTGAAAGATGATAAATCTCTGACTGTTTCCAAAGAACCATCACGTCCGGGTTCTGTTGTAGAAAGCGTGAAGGATGAGCATGAAAAGCCAGAAAGTGTGAAGGACGATAAGTCTACAGATCAGTCCCGAAAAGAATCCATTGCAGAAAGCACTCACCCGGAGAGCTTGAAAGATGACAAGTCTCTGCCAGTTTCCAAAGAACCATCACGTCCGGGTTCTGTTGTAGAAAGCGTGAAGGATGAGCATGAAAAGCCAGAAAGTGTGAAGGACGATAAGTCTGCAGAGCCTTCAAGACGAGAATCTCTTATGGAGGGATCGAAGCCTGAGAGTTTGAAAGATGACAAATCTCTGCCTCTTTCCAAAGAACCATCACGTCCGGCTTCTGTGGTAGAAAGCGTGAAGGATGAGCATGAAAAGCCAGAAAGTGTGAAGGACGATAAGTCTGCAGAACAGTCCCGAAAAGAATCCATTGCAGAAAGCACTCACCCGGAGAGCTTGAAAGATGACAAGTCTCTGCCAGTTTCCAAAGAACCATCACGTCCGGCTTCTGTGGTAGAAAGCGTGAAGGATGAACATGAAAAGCCAGAAAGTGTGAAGGACGATAAGTCTGTAGAGCCTTCAAGACGCGAATCTGTTGTGGAGGGATCTAAACCTGAGAGTTTGAAAGATGACAAGTCTCTGCCTGCTTCCAAAGAACCATCACGTCCGGGTTCTGTGGTAGAAAGCGTGAAGGATGAGGAGGAGAAGCCAGAAAGTGTGAAGGGCGACAAGTCTGCAGAGCCTTCAAGGCGAGAATCTGTTGTGGAGGGATCTAGACCTGAGAGTTTGAAAGATGATAAATCTCTGCCTGTTTCCAAAGAACCATCACGTCCGGGTTCTGTTGTAGAAAGCGTGAAGGATGAGCATGAAAAGCCAGAAAGTGTGAAGGACGATAAGTCTGCAGAACAGTCCCGAAAAGAATCCATTGCAGAAAGCACTCACCCGGAGAGCTTGAAAGATGACAAGTCTCTGCCTGCTTCCAAGGAACCATCACGACCGGCTTCTGTGGTAGAGAGCGTGAAGGATGAGGAGGAGAAGCCAGAAAGTGTGAAGGGCGATAAGTCTGCAGAGCCTTCAAGACGAGATTCTATTGCCGAGAGTATCAAGTCGGAGAGCTTGAAAGATGACAAGTCTCTGCCTGTTTCCAAAGAACCATCACGTCCGGATTCTGTGGTAGAAAGCGTGAAGGATGAGCATGAAAAGCCAGAAAGTGTGAAGGACGATAAGTCTACAGATCAGTCCCGAAAAGAATCCATTGCGGAAAGCACTCACCCGGAGAGCTTGAAAGATGACAAGTCTCTGCCTGCTTCCAAAGAACCATCACGACCGGCTTCTGTGGTAGAGAGCGTGAAGGATGAGGAGGAGAAGCCAGAAAGTGTGAAGGGCGACAAGTCTGCAGAGCCTTCAAGACGAGAATCTGTTGTGGAGGGATCTAAACCTCAGAGTTTGAAAGATGACAAGTCTCTGCCTGTTTCCAAAGAACCATCACGTCCGGATTCTGTGGTAGAAAGCGTGAAGGATGAGCATGAAAAGCCAGAAAGTGTGAAGGACGATAAGTCTACAGATCAGTCCCGAAAAGAATCCATTGCGGAAAGCACTCACCCGGAGAGCTTGAAAGATGACAAGTCTCTGCCTGCTTCCAAAGAACCATCACGACCGGCTTCTGTGGTAGAAAGCGTGAAGGATGAGGAGGAGAAGCCAGAAAGTGTGAAGGGCGATAAGTCTGCAGAGCCTTCAAGACGAGATTCTATTGCCGAGAGTATCAAGTCGGAGAGCTTGAAAGATGACAAGTCTCTGCCTGTTTCCAAAGAACCATCACGTCCGGATTCTGTGGTAGAAAGCGTGAAGGATGAGCATGAAAAGCCAGAAAGTGTGAAGGACGATAAGTCTGCCGAACAGTCCCGAAAAGAATCCATTGAGGAAAGCACTCACCCGGAGAGCTTGAAAGATGACAAGTCTCTGCCTGCTTCCAAAGAACCATCACGACCGGCTTCTGTGGTAGAAAGCGTGAAGGATGAGGAGGAGAAGCCAGAAAGTGTGAAGGGCGACAAGTCTGCAGAGCCTTCAAGACGAGAATCTGTTGTGGAGGGATCTAAGCCTGAGAGCTTGAAAGATGACAAGTCTCTGCCTGTTTCCAAAGAACCATCACGTCCGGATTCTGTGGTAGAAAGCGTGAAGGATGAGCACGAAAAGCCAGAAAGTGTGAAGGACGATAAGTCTACAGATCAGTCCCGAAAAGAATCCATTGAGGAAAGCACTCACCCGGAGAGTTTGAAAGATGACAAGTCTCTGCCTGTTTCCAAAGAACCATCACGTCCGGGCTCTGCGGTAGAAAGTGTGAAGGATGAGCATGAAAAGCCAGAAAGTGTGAAGGACGATAAGTCTGCAGACCCTTCAAGACGAGAATCTGCTACGGCGAGTTCTAAGCCTGAGAGCGTGAAAGATGACAAATCTTTGCCTGTTTCCAAAGAACCATCACGTCCGGGCTCTGCGGTAGAAAGCGTGAAGGATGAGCATGAAAAGCCAGAAAGCCCGAAGGACGATAAATCTGCGGAGCCGTCCAGACGTGAATCTGTTGCAGAAAGTACAAAAGCAGAAAGCATAAGGGAAGAAAAGTCTCTTCCTGCCTCGAAGGAACCATCACGACCGGGATCAGTTGCCGAATCAGTGAAAGATGATAATGAAAAGCCTGAAAGTATCAAGGATGAAAAGTCTTCTGAGCTTTCAAGACGTGAGTCGATTGCGGAAAGTAGTAAGCACGAGAGCTTGGAAGTTTCTAAGGATTTGTCGGGCTCCAAAAAAGAATCACATTCTGAAGGTGTACAAGATGAACATGAAATGCCAGAAAGCCAATTAGACGCGAAGTTAACTAAGGAATTCGCGAGACGAGACTCTATTGCAGAAACGGTTTCTTCCCCAATTGATAAAGCGCAAGACTTTGCACTGGTGGATCACGTAATTAAAGATACTTTCGTTTTAAATTTGGATACGAAGGGTGACTATCCAACACTTTCGAGCCCCATTGATGTTGCTGAGGGTGACTTCGCAGCGACAGCTTCCCTATCACCTAAGTCAACGAAGTCAGATTGTCAAAAGACTTCCCCGCCTGTATCTGTTGGCGAAACTGCATCTTCGCCCATTGATGAAGCAAAAGATTTTGTACTATCGGAACATATAAAAAAAGAAACATTTGTCTTAGCTTTGGAATCAAAGAGCGATTTTCCAACACTCTCAAGTCCCATTGATGTTGCTGAGGGTGATTTCACAGTGTCACCAGCAAAGCCGCTTGATGAAAAAGCCCCGGAAGAATCACCCAAAGATAATAAGTCTGCATCGAGCTCCAAGGAAATATCACAACCTGAATCCGCACATGAATCTACAGTAGGAAGTCCAAAGGCGGACAGTATTATGGAATCTGGTGTCGAAATCGTTCATGATAAAATGGAAAAACTAGAAAGTGATAAGGACAAGAAGTCTGCAACATCTTCCAGAAGTGGATCTATTGCAGAAAGCATAAAAGTTGATGATAAGTCTCTACCGGCCTCTAAAGAAGTATCGCGTCCCACATCTGTGGTAGATAAAGTTAAAGAGGAATCGGAAAAATCAGAAGATGATCAGAAGCATAGCGATAACTTAGAACATAAAACTTCTCCAATTACCTCAAAGGAACCATCGCGTCCAGCATCAATGGCTGAAAGTGCGAAGTCAAAGGAATCTTCCCGTCCAAGTTCAGTCGCTGAAACAGCATCATCACCAATAGATGAGGCTTCAAGAGAACCTCTGATATTAGTATTGTCCTCCTCTGAAATGACAGCAAACTACCCAACTGTGTCCACTCCAGTTGATGTTGCTGAAGGCGAGTTTTCTCACACGATACCAGGGGCAATTGAAATCGACAAGCCTGCCGAAGATGCCAGAGTTGGAGCGATACTAACAGCTTCCAGCCCAGTCGATGTAGCAGATAATATTTTAGAATCGATTACGACCATTGAAGAACATATCATTCCACAGACAAGCCAACCCGAATCAGATACAATCAGCTCGATCTGCAAAGGTAACCTGGAATCGCTAGCTGATACGTTGAGTAAAAAGGCAGAAACAGTAATAGATACAGTGAGTCAGACCCTAGAAACCGCTAAGGAGCTAGTATCAGAGTCATTGGATGGAATAACTAAGGAAAGTTCGAAACCAGCAGACCTCCATTCTGTACAGGATTTAAAAACTCCTGAGGTTTCCAAAGCAGAAGAGAAGCAAGCGGCTAGCTCGGTTATGGAAACTATTGCAGATATGACAGAAGATGCAACTGCCAAGGGTAACTTAGACTTGAGTGGCTTTTCCGAACTTCGCGAGACACATATTACCACAGTTGATTCACCAGAATTCACAGTAACGATATGTGAACGCGATGAGAGTATTTTGCACGATATCAAGGAAGAGGATGAGGAGCACAGATTCTCGCCACCAACCGAAAAGGGAGCCATTATAGCAGAGCAACCAATGCGTCCACTCTCGCCACGTGAAGAAGAAGTCGCCAAGATTGTGGCCGATGTGGCCAAGGTCTTGAAGTCCGATAAGGCTATTACTGATATTATACCTGGGTTCAACGAGAAGCAATTGGAAGAAAAGCTAAAAACCACTGCAGAACCTGAAGCTGGCGACGCAGATAATTTAAAATCAATCACACCTGAAGCACTTTCAAGTAAATTAACTGCAACAAAGGATCTTTCATTGGATGAAAAGATATTGGATATTAAAATGATGAAGGTGGATATTGAATCTGAAAAATCATCACCAGACCAAAAGTCTGGGCCGATATCAATTGAAGAGAAGGACAAAATTGAGCAGTCTGAAAAGGCGCAACTCCGAGAAGGAGCTGCCAAGTTGGCTGACATTGAGGTTGCCAAGGATAGTTCCAGGCCGGAGTCTGCAACAAGTCAGCTGGGAGCCATCGAGTCCTTACCATCCCGCACGGAGTCGGTAGCAAGCCAAAAGGAGGAAAAGCTGGAAGAATTGATAGTTCTGTCTAGAGAATCATCGCGACCCGAATCAGTGGCAAGTCTGAAAGAGGAACTGGATCAAAAGCATGAAAAGTCGCCGCCACTATCAAAGGATATTTCCAGGCACGAGTCAATTGCCAGCCACGTTAGTGAGAAGGAAGGTGGCAGTGCAGAGTTACACTCGAGACGTGAGTCCATATTGTCTGTTGCTGAAAGCGAAAAACGAGAAGGATCAGTCACCGCAAGTAAGGATGCAACTCGTCCAGAATCCGCAGCCAGCCACGTCAGCGGGCAGTCATCCCACCCGGAAGCTGTAGAGAAGGAACCTGAGACTTCACGCCCAGCATCAAGTGCCAGCCATATCAGTGCCAAGGATGACCAGAGTTCAGTGTCTCAACGTGATTCAGTACTGATATCGACACTGGAGACCAAAAAGGAGGAAAAATCAAGTGAATCAACAACCACTTCAAAGTCTGTCATAAGTGAATCTCACCTAAAAGAAGAATCCATTAGCGAATCTTTAAGTAGCAGCATGAAGGTTGAAGACAGTTCACTGCGCGAGTCATTGTCCAGCTTGCTGACCGACAAGGAAACCACAAAATTGTCTAGCTCTAGCATTAAGGAAGATACAGAGCATATTACAAAGATAATGGAGAAAACAACAACATCACAATTGGAAGAGCTACTCATACAATCCGAAGAGTGCTCATCTGAGTCGATAGTTAGCGAGATTCAAACTACGAGCTCCCAAAAGCCAAGCAGTCAAATCTCAAGTAAGGAATTCACAAGCACAACTGTTCAGGAATCGGTAAAGGACAGTCTCAAGGAAACGGTAGCTGAGTTTTTGGCAACAGAGAAAATTGTTTCGGCCAAAGAAACCTTCAGCGCTGAGGCTACCAAAACAGCTGATGACTGTGTGAAGATGATATCCAGTGAAATCACCTCTCAGAAGCCCTTGTTTGTCGGCACGGACGAATCACGCCGTGAATCGATGCTTAGCCAGACAAGCGAGGGTCGACAAACCCACAGTGACGTTGAGGATGATAGCGACGATGATAGACATGCCGGTCTAAAGGAGGGTCGCTCCAAGTCCATTGCTACCATCATGATGACCAGCATCTATAAGCCCTCCGAGGAGCTTGACTCGATTGCCGCGATCAAAGAAGAGGAGTCCAAAGAGGAGGACGAGCATGAAACATCCAGGGAGACAAAAACCACTTCCTCCACAGACACAACCACTAAGACAACCACATTGCTGCAATCCTCTGAACAGAGCAGCAGCACCACTACCACAACTAAATCAACCGACTCGAAAACCAAAGTTGAGTCGATAACACTATCACATACACAAACACAAGCTGAGCAAGCAACGGACAGCACAGATCGCAAGACACCGCCAACGGCACCGGTCAGCCCCAGTGTTAAGCCAGTGAGCGCCTCGAGCACCTCGAGCACCGCGGCCACCGGCTCTGGCTGTGCCAAGAGTGAGTCTAGCGCTGCCAGCGTAGCATCGACATCGGGCCCATTGTCGCCCAAAGATATTAGTGGTAAGTCTAGTCCTGGTGCTTTAACATCTGAAAGTCAATCCATACCAACACCGCTAGGGCGTGAATCACACACCGAGACACCAGAGTCATCGCCCAAACCAACATCTCCATTCCCGCGTGTCAGCAAGGACGAGCTCAGGTCCCTAGGCGTAGTCGAGGAACCCGACCTAGCCGAGATTGGCGTCGACTCCAGCGAGTTGCTGCCCGAACTGCACGAGTTGCGTGGCATTGAGAGCACCACTGCGCTCAGCGGCAGCACCGAAAAGATCATAACGACAACTATAACCACAGTTACCAAGGTAATCTCCGCCGATGGCAAGGAGATTGTGACCGAGCAAAAGACAGTTACCACAACCGATAGCTCTGAGCCAGATAGCGAAAAGGTTGTAGTAACCACAACGCGCACCACCAGTGAGAGCGAAAAAAGCGAACGTGAGCGCGACCAAATGCTACCCAAGGAGGTGGCCATGCTGCGTGGAATTTACCGTTCTAGCACACCCGGCAGCGATGATGAGCGTCTGGCTGGCGCCATGAGCGATGATGAGCTGCCAGGCACGCCACGCAGCACGAGCTACGATCTGCAGCGCTCCAGCTCTGGAGTTAGCAAGCGGTCGGATCTAGATGGCGAGGACAGTCAAGATGATATACCGCCTCAATATGGCAGCGAGGAGCATTCCACAGCGCGTGCCATTCTGCCGCCCCGCACAGCCGATCCCATGGCAACCTCGTTCTATGGTGCACTTCCCGATAGCTTTGACGGCAAGCCCAGCACCGAGCCAATACCAATACGCGGTGCCGTGCTGATGACCTACACAGACTCACCGCCAGCCAGTCAGTCGTCGGAGAGCGTGGAGAGCACCAGCCAAACCTGGGCCGGACATAAATTCCTGGATGAGGCCGACAAGGACTTCCAGAAGGCACTCGAGGAGCATGTGCAGGCGCGTGGCGCCGAGGTGATGTCTTCCGTGACCGCCAAGTATTCCTACTCGCCATCCAAGGCCGAGGAGGTTGAGCAGATTGTGAGCAGCACTGCCGAGAGACAACGTTTCCCCCTTAGCGATGTCCAGAAGGTACGCAGCGGCGACAATCTATTGGCCAGTTTTGGTACCCTCAGTCCAGCTGGTGGCAATCTTCAATCAGTGAGCACTGCAACCACAACTGGCGCTGAAAGCAGCCATACAACCACAACACTATCAACAGCAACAACTGCAGCAACAGCAACAACTGCAGCAACAGCAACAACAACAGCTAGCACAAGCAGCACTACCGGCACCCTGCCAAAGGATCGTCTTGAGGAGTGGGGCAAACCACTCGGCCTGCCATCGCCGGCACCATTGCCGGTCGAAGGTGCCGATATACGCACCACGCCCAAGAAGGAGCGTCGCTTGGTCGCAACCAAGACGCGACTGAACAACGAGAAGAACATGCGCAAGCGTAGCGAGTCACCCAACAAGGCCAAGAAGCCCGCACCAGTCTATGTGGATCTTACCTATGTGCCGCACAACGGTAACTCCTACTATGCGCACGTCGACTTCTTTAAGCGCGTCCGCGCTCGCTACTATGTCTTCTCCGGCACAGAGCCTAGCCGTCAGGTCTACGATGCCCTGTTGGAGGCCAAACAAACCTGGGAAGACAAAGAGCTAGGTAAGTACCTCCATCATTCATTCAGCTAACGAATAAAGGCTCAATTAACGATTGCCACACACCTTGCAGAGGTCACCATTATACCCACGTATGACACTGACGTGCTGGGCTACTGGGTGGCCGAAAATGAGGAGCTGCTTGCCAAGCACCGCATTGATCTGTCGCCATCCGCTTCGCGCTGCACAATTAACTTGCAGGATCATGAGACCTCGTGCTCCGCATATCGCTTAGAGTTCTAGGCCACGGGCTTGTTTATTGCATTTGACGACGACGACTAAGAGTTAAATAAAGAAACCAACATTTTTTCAAATCACTTCCACACACAGACAGCGATTTGCTCTCTCTCGTAAACCTGATTGGGGCTATCAACAGCAAATAACAAAAGCAAAAAAACTCACACTCTCACTCACACACACACACAACAGACATCAAAATGACGACTTCCAATTTTTGAGCTTAACGATGACGACTAAAAAACAAAACAAAAAAAAAACAACGAAAATGACAACAAAGAAACATAAGCTTGACAACAACAACAACAAAATGCAATATGCAAAATGCCGTGCGCCAAAAAAGAAATATGAAAAGGGGGAAAAACACAGTTTCGGAACAAAAAGCTGAATATGGCGGAGTAACGGGTCACTTGGATGACGCCATTTTGTTTAGCCAATGCCGTCTATTCGCGCTTTTTGTCGCCTTCGTTTTCCATGTGCAACAAAAAAAGGTAATTAATAAATATTAATTTTCAAGCAAATTAATTACCAAAAATGCAAAATGAAAAAAAAAAACAACAAAAACAAAAAAGAAAAAGAAAAATATAAAAACTAAAAATTCAAAAAATTCAAGCGCTACGTGCCAGAAACAAATTATAAAGATGAATATCGTAAAATCCTAAACAGATATATAGAGTGTTTATGTATTTGTTGCTTTCATTAAACGTCAAGCTACCTTGCATAGTAATCCAAAGATCAAAATGTTTTCAAAACCGCTTAGCAAAAATATACAAAACAAAAAAAAAATATACAAAAAAAGCATAAAAAATCTTTAAAAAGAGGTTACAAAATGCTAAGTATATAACAAATATTATTCATGTTTCTTGTATTAGTAAAACTTTTATGAAAAAAGAAAAACTATTGAGAATTTCATATATTTGAATTTTAAATAAAAATATGTATACATGAATACATACACACATATATATATATATATATATATATATGTATGTGTGTGCCGCAAGAAGGCAAAAGCGAAATCATATTCTACTACTACTAGTATTTATATAGCTCTAAAACTACAACACACACATACACACACACACACACATGATCAATAAAAACTTTTGTTTTTCTTGTTTAAAAAGTAAATAAAATTAAACAGAAAATAATATGAAATAATGCACAGCAAAATGTTGAAGCATTGATAAAAAGGTTCTAATCAACATATTTAGCTAACCGAAACGAAATGAATTTAATACGAAAACGTATATAAAACGTGTAACTTAATCAAAAATCTAATCGAATAGCTACGAAAATAACTATTGAACCAAGCATTACAAATAATACAAAACCTTAAATGAATGTGCCTCCCGAAATGAACGAACAATACAAAGGTCTTAACATATGAAATATCATAAAATACATAACATATAGATAAATACGGAATACTCGAAATGTCATCTAAATATGACACTTGATTGTATAATTTTATTTAAATATTTCTATTTTTACACTTTGAGTTGAGCTTTTGTTCTGGCAGGCAGCAGAAAGACTTACCTTAACATACAAAATACAAATGGGCGAAGAATTATATATATATATATATTCATATATATTGCAAACATGAATTAACTATAGATCACAAAACACGCAAATTGATATACGTACACTTATATAGAACAGGATATAATCATACCAAAAGTCTGGCAGATATCGAAAGAGGTGGAAGCGTCGCATTGTTGGGCTAGATCTGGGTCCGGGGTCTGGGTCTCGTCTGTGGTTAAAATTGGAAGTCATATGAGCTCGATATATATATATATCTATATATACTCTATACTGATGTCGGATGTCGCTGTGTGTGAAAAGGACGAATACTGTTGGTGATATGGTTGAAGATGCGATGATGTTAATGCTGATATATATTACTATATAAGGTTTACGAGGGAGGGTCTGATTGGGTCTGATTAGCATGGGATTTGGGGTCGGGTGTCATTAAACCAGATATTGTGAAACAAAACTAAATGATGAACGCAAAATGAATGAAGGTTATTTTTCTATATTTTTTTTACTTTTTCATAGTCATAGAATAACAAATTTCAACAAATATTAAATATATAAAAAAACCAAAAAAAAAAAAACGAACACTATTAAAAACCTAAAAAAAACCATTAAACATAAACCAAAACATTTAAAATACACACAAATTAATAGCAAAAAATAGGAAAAGAAGAAAAAGAAAGGCACACGCAATATTAAAAGCAAATTCAATGCGATTTTCGAGGCAACTACAATAAATTGATGAGGTCAAATAGTCCAAAAGAATAAAAATAAAAAATTGAATAAAAGTTTTTGATTGAATTACAAATTGATATTTGTCATACAGACTTTTTAAAATATACATACATATATAAAGCCGATTTTTAAAGAGCGCAACCATAACGTAATCAATTCTCCAAAAAAAAAAAAAAAAAATATATATATATATATATATATATAAATATATATATATATATATATATATATATATATAATTATTCTTTGCGTTTTTAAACAACTACAAAATATGCATATTAAAATATATAAATATATACATATATATATATATATATATATATATATATATATATATATAAATTTAAATTTAATTGCTTTTTATATACAACAACAAGAACAACAACAACCAGGCGCAACAGTCGACAAACAACTGGCTACCGTCCAGTCTACAAAACTTTGATAAGCAAGAAGAAGCAAAAAACAAAAACAAAACAAAAGAAAACAAAAATAAATTTAAAATTAAAAAAGTTTAAAGTCTAAAATACACTTACATATACAAGCCACTTAAGCAATTAGTGAATAATATTTTTCAAAAGATCCAAAAACACGCATGTGATAGTTTTTTTAAATTTATTTTTTCATTATTTCTATTTTATATTTTTTAAATTTTTGCATTTCAAATTTTTTGATTCAATTTTCGGTTCACTTAGGCAGCTGCAACATAAAAATAGTCAACATATTTATGTATGTATGTATATGATATAAAGTGATAAAAGTAAATGAATAAAAAGGAAATAAATAAATGGAAATTATTTTATGACTACTAGCAAACAGCTTTAGACAGGGATTTACAAATTATAAACAAAATTTTAAAAACTAAAAATATATAAAACGAGTAATTGACGAGGCATTGAACAGTTATAAACAAAGTCAATGGTACAAGCACCATGAAAACTTATTTTGTAAACAATTATAAATTATAATAAAAAAAGACATTTAAGTTAAACAAAAAACCAAAGAAGAAGCTTACGCTATTCGATTGAAGAAATAATCAATTTTTTTTATAAACTATAAAATTAAGCAAATCTAATAACAATTAAAATATTAAATAACAAAATTTGAAGACAATGAATTGATTTTCTCTAAATTTGAGAGATGAAATCCGAAATATGAGTCGCTAGATCCCAAATGAAGGAAAAATGATTATGAATATCTATTATTTTATACTTGGTTCTCAACGAGTTATGACATATTAGTCTATAACCCCATGTATGTCGACTCAAAGGATAACGAAGCAAAATTTTTCATATTATTTTCGAAAAATATCTTTTTGCGCTAAAACTAAATAAAAGTAAATGAAAACAAATACAAGAAAATAACTTATAGACATATAATATATACACACACACATACACTATATATATATATATATAAATATATATATATATATATATATATATATATATATATATTTGAAAAATGCATAAACAACCTATATACACTATATACTTGAATGTATGAATGTTTGCTTATAAGCTCAAAGTGAATAATTTTCAAAAACCCCACACACACACACAAATTGAGTTGAGGAAAACCTTTGACAGTTTCCCAGCCAAGTGAAAGCAAACAAAAAAAAAAGAAAAGTTAAATTGATCTGTGTTGAATTATATCGCAAATGTTTCTTAAATGTTTGTTGTTCTGTTTTGTTTTTTTTGCCTGCTGAGCAATCAGTCAAGTATATATATTATGTATCCATTGCCTTATCCAAAGAACAAAGCGTATTAACGTATTAACTAAATATATATATACATATATATACAAGATTATGAGTGTACCCCATAAACAAAGATAAAGACGAATTTGTTTGTTAAATTTGCTATATGAATTTGCTTTAACCTATTAGCAGCTTCTATTTAAATCAAATATACTTCAATTTACATGCATACACACACACATACATAGATGTGTGCACATGTGTACATGTGTGTGCGTGTGTATCTATTATATTTGACTACTATATAATCATTAGTAAAAGCAAAAAAAAAAACATGCAAAAAATTGTTGAAAAAAAAAATAAATATATATATATATGAAAATGCGAAATCCGGTAAAAAAAAAACAAGAAAAATGCAAAATAAATTATTCTATATATCGCTAAAGTGGGTTCTATTCGATATAGAAACGATACACACACAAACACACACACACACACAGACACATACATGGACAGGTGATCAGAGTGCGTGCACAAAGAAGAGGAAGAGGAGGTGCTTATGTGTAGAATGAGAGAAATAGCGAAGCGAAAGCAAGCACAAAGAAAATTAACTAACACACACACACAGTGAACACCCACACTAAAGAACAGCAGTAATTGAAATCGAAAAAGAAAACAAAAAAAAAATGAAATAAATAAATAATTAAATGCATATATGTATTACATTTTATGAAAAAGTCAAATCAAGCTTATCTCAAGAACTATTTCCAAAGAAAAAATTAAAATCTAAAAATTATAATAAAGGTATTTATGTGAAATTTGAATGTGTTTTATTTCAAGTCAATCTCTTGGAGTGGTAGAAAAACGTTTTCCAAGATGGGGCCTAACTGAAGCTCAATACGAGACTCTTAATATGAAACACATATATGTTATACACACACACACATATATATACATATATATATATAATATAAATAGCCTATGCCTAAGCCCAAATAAACTCTTAAGACCCATTTGCCTTCCAGTAAAAGGTAATTTGCACCTGCCCAGAGAGTTACCTACTTCGCTCTGACGAAAGTCAACATAAATATTTAATTAAGCCTGGCCGGCAGCAAGGTGTATGTGGCTCACCTTGTTATCTGCCAAATATGATGCATGCAGTGACATTTTAGCTTGTTGACATTGAAATGCGTTAATTTATATTGATAATGATTGATGAGGGCGCGAACAGCTAGGCGGCCGGTTGCTGCCTTTTCTATAGTGCAGCAGTAGTCCAGTGTCCAAGTGAGCCTTAGCACACACAGAGAGTCAGCTGGCTAGATGGCCATGGAATCAGTTCCTCAACCAGCCCAGTAAGTGCTGCGCAGATTTCGCAATTGTCTATAATAAATAGTTAATAAGCATCAAATTGCAATTGAGTCCGATTAGATAAAAACGCATTCGTTATCTTTCACATATATATGAGGCGCTCTCGGTGCAAAGCAGCTCAATCGATCGCCATGGACATTTACGATGCACTGACGCCACTGCAACGAGCTGGCCAATTGTGCTGCCTATGGCATTGGCGCTTGGACAGTGCCACACATCAGCTGAAGCGTTCGCGCTGGCTGGAGCTCTACGGCTTCGTTGTGCTGCTCCTGTCCACTGGGTACTTGCTGTACAGCTTGTTCGATGCGAGTCGCAATGTCGTTGCCAATGGCGAGACGACGGAGACCACCAATATTGGCCATACGGTGGATGCTATACAACTGGTTGGCATACGAGTGGCGCATGCAATAGCGCTGCTGGAGGAGCTTTGGCAGCGGCAGGCGCAGAGTCAATTTGTGGTGCAGCTGCGCCAGATCGATCTGGATTTTGCCAATTTGCTGCAGCTGGACGTGAACAATGGACAGCTGCGCCGTCACTTGGGCCGCCTAGCGCTGTGCATGCTCTCCGGCTATGCCATTAGCCAGGGCTTCATATTGTTTACGAAATTGCTCTCGGTGGATATCACGTTTATTTACTATTGGCTGAGCTACCTGCTGCCCCTGCTGGTCTGCGGCCTGCGCTACTTTCAGATCTACGCGTCCATTATGGTTGTGCAGCAGCGCCTGGAGTTGCTACTGCGCATGCTCGACTCGCTGCAGCTAAACGAGGCGTTGCCGGAGAAGCCACAAGTCTGCCGCTCCATCAATGAGAAGCTGCAACTGGAGGCAGAGGCGGCCGCTTGCATGCAACGTCTGTTGGCTGCCAGAAAGCTATATCAAAGCTTGTGGATGTTGGTCGATCTGCTGAATCGCTGCTATGGCCTGTCGATGCTGGTCAATTTGGGCAACGACTTTCTGTCCATCACCTCTAACTGCTATTGGATATTCCTGAACTTTCGAGAGTTCGCAGCCTCACCCTATGATTTCATGCAAATCGTGGGCAGCGCCCTCTGGACAGCACCGCACTTGAGCAACGTTCTCATCCTAGCACTCCTATGCGAACGAGTTGCATCTTTTGTGAGTAGATTTACTTCCAAGAGTACGTGAACTCTTTTTTCATCTCGTAGACAACGCGCTTGGCCTTGAGTCTGCATCACATTCGGGCGGATCTTCAAAATGATGAACACAATGCACTAGTGAGTCGATCCCATTCGAAAGAGCATTTAGTCAGTCCCTTAGCTAACTCTGCTTCACAGATCACGCAGTTCTCCCTGCAGCTGTTGCACCAGCGACTTCACTTCAGTGCCGCAGGCTTCTTCGATGTCAACTGCACGTTGCTCTATACGGTGAGTGGGCGTGGCTCGCGCTTGCGCCTAATTACTCATGGATCCATTTCAGATTGTCGGTGCCACAACTACATACCTCATTATTCTGATCCAGTTTCACATGAGCGAGAGTAGCCTAAGCAGTGGATCATCAGCCGGCGTATAGAAGAGAAAAACTAGCTGCTTATACACTATCTGTCTAATCCTGTTTGCTTGCCGCAGCTGCTTATGAAGTGGCCCGTTAAGCTTTTTTCCTACATCACAAATAAACAATTGTAGTGCCTCAGTAGCCTATGCGAACAGCTGTAACAAATGTCAGTTAAAACCATTATCAAACACAAACTATTCATGTACAAACGAATAAGTAAGTAGCACCCATTTATACACCTTCCACACTTGTCCACGATAAGTGATCGCCGTCGCGATCAATACTGGACATCCTTCGAGCCAACATTTGAAACCGCAACAACATGGAATGTCAGGGCAAAAACCCTGATAAGGTCCCCACAACTGACGATGAAAAGACCTTAATAAACTCACCCATGCCAACGGCAACGCCATCGATCGATGACCTCAGCAGTGACGAAGAACTATTCGAATTCATTCGGGAAGCTCCCATAGGTGATAGAAACGAGCCGACAGCCAGTGTCAGTGAACAAACCATAACAATGAGCGAAAGCGAGGAGCCAACGGCAAGCTCCTCATTCACCCTTCCCTCAGTCGATGTCCCAAGCAACGAGGTCAACAACAGCTTGGTGGCTGTAGTCCAGCGCAGCGAGTTCGCTAAACTCTTGATGCGCCTGGGCGAAGAGGGTGACGGCGATGCGAACCAGATTGTGATAGAGCTCCTCAACTCAAAGAAACAAGCGGCGAAGGCCACATCGGTAATCGAGCGCGTATCAGAGAACCTTATGCTCGTCCTACGCACCCAAACCCTAGCCGAAGCCGGCATTATAACGGGAAACGAGCGCTATCGTTCTTTCAAGTCTGTCCTTCAGAATTATGCCAAGCTTTACGCGGCTAAACGATTCATCGAGAAACTTCCAATGCTGGGACTTTCTCCACAGTCGAGCCAGGACCACGGCCAGGATCAGAATGAGAACGAGAAGACACTGGCCCGCATGGTGGCCGATGAGGTACTCCAGATACCCGAACTGCTGCGCCAGCTATGGGCCTCCCTTGAGAAAATGGAGTTCTTCAACGAAGACACTGCCTACAAAGTTTACTTGGAAGCTCGGCGCCATCCACAGGCGAAAATTCTCCGTGAACTGATGTTAACCCGCATATCGCGTGTATACCTCTGCATTGTCAGCTCTGCATCCTTTCTCGACTTTAGTGAGCACGAACTAATTCACGTGCTCAACAACTGCTACCTCAGTGTCAACTCCGAGATAGAAGTGAGTAAACTTATACTCCCAAATGTAAGCTGCCTTCATTGAGATCTCTCCTCAGATATTTCTCTCGGTCATACTCTGGCTGGAACACAATTGGTACGAGCGTAAGAACTGCGCTGAGCGGGTCTTGAGTGGGGTCCGGTTCGGCTTGATGCCCACCTGGTACCTTTATACTCTGGATAGAACAAATCGTTGCAATCACTTTGCCAAAGTCATATACAGTAAGGGCGTGCAAACTCTTTTGGAAAAGGGTCTCGAGTAAGTCGTCGGTTGAGCCCAAGCGATTTGTTGTCATGCCTAATGAATATATTCTTTCCATTTCAGGGAGGCCTTGGCGATGCGTTATAAAAGTGCTAGGGCTGCCAGCTCCAGAAATGTGGAGGTTCCTTTGCCTCGGGACTGGGTCGCTGACCCGGAGTGTCGCCATCATCATAAGTGTCATTGCGAGCGATTTATTTATCCAACATATGACGTATTCAAGGACTACCTCGCTAGAATCATACGATGTGCCCCAAATTACTGGCGCACACTTCGACCTGCACAGGAGGTTTACCGGATGATACTCAAATGTTGTGCGCCTCCCTGCCAGACACATCAACGAATTTAGGCATACCGTTGACATCAGTTGTCTCATCTCTCTACACTAATTGTAATCACTCCAAAATTTATTGTTTTATTTTCTTTGGCATGCTTAACTGCAAATCATTTTAGAGTGTTTAATAAATGTTTCAAATTTCAAATTGAACTCTATCTACACTTCTTCAAAAAGGGAGCGGTCCATAAATATAGACAGATGCCAAGGCTATTCGTAAATAATCTGTTTAGGAAAAACAACACAATCGATTTGTAAATTCAATACAATAGACAGCTGTCAAAAGCTGGTTTCACTTAAATTTTATTGCAATATCCATGGTGTGTATTTGCTGTCCTAACCACTTTTGAAGTGGAGTTGGCACAATGCAACGATTCCCAACTTATTCCAACATTTATTCAACACTTTAAAATGATTTGCAGTTAAGCACGCCAGAATAGGTAAAACAATAAATTTGGGAGCTATTTTGTTTGGTGTAGAGAAATAAGACAACTGATGTCAACGATATGGTTAGGTTCGTCGCTGTGTCTGGTAGGGGGGTGCGCAGCACTTGAGTACCTTCCGGTAGACTTCCTGGGCAGGTCGGAGGGTACGCCAATAATTTGGTGCAGATCGTATTATCCTGGCCAGGTAGTCCTTGAATACGTCATATGTTGGATAAATAAATCGCTCGCAATGACACTTATGATGATGGCGACACTCCGGGTCAGCGACCCAGTCCCGAGGCAAAGGAACCTCTACATTCCTGGAGCTGGCAGCCCTAGCACTTTTGTAACGCATCGCCAAGGCCTCCCTGAAATGGAAACATTACATTCAATAGGCATAATAAATTGCTTGGGCTCAACCGATGACTTACTCGAGACCCTTTTCCAAAAGAGTTTGCACACCCTTACTGTATATGACTTTGGCAAAGTGATTGCAACGATTTGTTCTATCCAGAGTATAAAGGTACCAGGTGGGCATCAAGCCGAACCGGACCCCACTCAAGACCCGCTCAGCGCAGTTCTTACGCTCGTACCAATTGTGTTCCAGCCAGAGTATGACCGAGAGAAATATCTGAGGAGAGATCTCAATGAAGGCAGCTTATATTTGGGAGTATAAGTTTACTCACTTCTATCTCGGAGTTGACACTGAGGTAGCAGTTGTTGAGCACGTGAATTAGTTCGTGCTCACTAAAGTCGAGAAAGGATGCAGAGCTGACAATGCAGAGGTATACACGCGATATGCGGGTTAACATCAGTTCACGGAGAATTTTCGCCTGTGGATGGCGCCGAGCTTCCAAGTAAACTTTGTAGGCAGTGTCTTCGTTGAAGAACTCCATTTTCTCAAGGGAGGCCCATAGCTGGCGCAGCAGTTCGGGTATCTGGAGTACCTCATCGGCCACCATGCGGGCCAGTGTCTTCTCGTTCTCATTCTGATCCTGGCCGTGGTCCTGGCTCGACTGTGGAGAAAGTCCCAGCATTGGAAGTTTCTCGATGAATCGTTTAGCCGCGTAAAGCTTGGCATAATTCTGAAGGACAGACTTGAAAGAACGATAGCGCTCGTTTCCCGTTATAATGCCGGCTTCGGCTAGGGTTTGGGTGCGTAGGACGAGCATAAGGTTCTCTGATACGCGCTCGATTACCGATGTGGCCTTCGCCGCTTGTTTCTTAGAGTTGAGGAGCTCTATCACAATCTGGTTCGCATCGCCGTCACCCTCTTCGCCCAGGCGCATCAAGAGTTTAGCGAACTCGCTGCGCTGGACTACAGCCACCAAGCTGTTGTTGACCTCGTTGCTTGGGACATCGACTGAGGGAAGGGTGAATGAGGAGCTTGCCGTTGGCTCCTCGCTTTCGCTCATTGTTATGGTTTGTTCACTGACACTGGCTGTCGGCTCGTTTCTATCACCTATGGGAGCTTCCCGAATGAATTCAAAGAGTTCATCGATCGATTCTGATTCGGTCGTCAGTGATGCGTTATTGGTTGAGGTCTTCTCCCCAGCTGTGGTAGGCTCCTCTGCAGGGTCTTTGTCCTGGCAGTCCATATTGTTGGTACTTGTTCGATGACTCAGCGGATATCCAATTCCACTGAAAGTTAATCTCTACTGTGTGCTTCCCTAAATGGTTTCTAAATTAGCACGTTTGGTATAAACAGTGTGTGTTACGTATACATCTACGTATTTCAAAATTGCTGTGTGTTCTGACATAGGAACTGAGATTTCAAATAGATGCAAAGCCTTGTCGATTCAAGAGAAAATGGCAATGAGTATGCTTCGAGAAAATACGCTTTAATGAAAGATGTGTAGTAGGCATTGCGAAATGATGCCTTGTGACTAGGTACCGATACTCCAATTAACTGAGTAGATTTGCTATATGTCATCCCGATTGTGCAGTTGCTTGGCCCAGGCTTCTTGCAACAGACAAAACTTGTCGAACGGTTAGTTCGTGTACCTACTTGCCTTACAGCAAGTGGATGGATTGATAGGGTTGTAATTGAATATCACATGGTTCGGGATTATGAAACCTGGAATATCATGGACTATGAAGCAATTTTGATCACACCATGGCTCATGGCGCATTTGTATATGATCTCAGGTGTCGGCAGAAGAGGGCTGGTCAATTCTCGGATTGCGGCGGTTAGAATATGAGTTATACTTAAAAACTAAATTCATTATCTGAAGTGTTTGTTAACATTTAAGTATAAATTTAGTTACGTTGATACAAAATAGAAATATTTAAAAATAACGGAAATACGATTTTATCTCATGTGATCACGCATAGCTAAGTTTAACCAGAGTACGTTGGAGCCCTGTGAAACCTTCTGTTCGTCGACAGTCTGCAGGCGTTCGCAGTTAGCCTATTGGACCAATTGCATCAAAACAGCTCTTGGCGCTGTCTGCTGCTGAGCACTGGCAACAGCTCCGGTGCACAGCCGCCCAGTGAAAAATAAAGCTGTTCGGCATTTATTTTTAACTGTACTCCACTGGATTTTTGGATTTGGTTGCAGAAGCACCAATACGCGTTCGCAGTGCTCATAATGCTGCTTGTTGCTCTTTGGCATATCTTGTGACACCGTCGTGTGGCTATTTGTTCTGCTATTATATGCATCGCATACCGCAGACCACGTTATGAAAGATGGACGCCGCATATTTTGAATTAAATGCGTACGTTACAAAGTCGCCTTAATAAAGAAATTATTCGTATAACGATAGAATATGCGCGCGGGCAAACTCTAAACTAGTGTTGCACTAAAACATCGATAGTTGCAGTCGATAATAATTATATTGTCGTGCTATCGATGATGTCGTTGGCATTCGAATTGAAATTGAAGTGTTGATCTTATCCGGCTTTAGAATTGCAATTTTAGCAATTTAATGAATTAGGTGTATGAAACCAAAGATCCTCTTTCATAATAAATAATGAACACCATTGATATTGTATTAAATTTAATAGAGTCACAACTATTAAAAACTACTACATGTCCATATTAAAATTATACCAAGTTGTTAAATAGCATATAAAAATAGTCCAATGGAGCTACGATACATTTTGCACAGTTACAATATACGTAGATATTAAATATAGTTGGGAATGCATAGATTATGCTTGTGTATGTGATAATGACGCCTGCGTCATGGAAGTCCCGTTTATTTGCAGAGCTCGGATAAGGTATGCTTCAGTTTCTCCTCGTCGGCTCCTAATACGCGGTATATATTGCGCTTGTTCTTGATGAACACAAATGTTGGCTTGCTGCGCACCTTGTACGTGTCCACCAAGTCCTCAAATTTGTCAACATTAATTTGAATGACTTCAGCCTTGCTGGCATTTTGGCGGGCGAGTGCTTTTACTGCCTCATTAATGTCTTTGCACGGGGTGGACCATGTGGCAAAAAACTCCAGAACAATTAGTTTATTTTCCGCGGCCTCTAAGCGTTTGTTGAACCCACTTAAACTCCGAATAGTTATCATTTTTTGATAAAAAATAAGACATATCAAGTTGATTTCATCGAGTGAACATAACTGGATGAAATACTTCAGCCTGGAAAGCTCCGCAAATTCAGTGAAATATGCATTCAAACATATACATACATAAGCCTATAATAAGAGAAACGGGACTTATCCAGCCTTTAAGTGCTGCATGGCTGCCAATATCGATTAACGATTATCGACTATCGTGCGCGCTCAGGTCAAAATTATTTGTATATTTTGAAGGCTCAGTTTTCACAGCTCTGCACAAACATACCGTATGTATTTTTGCTAATATTTAAAGTATAAATTTACTTACGTTATTATAAAATAAAAAAAAAAATCAACAATAACAGCACTAAGATTTTAAGTATATATATATATAGAAATATGATCCTATCTAATCTGAGCCCGCATAGCAATGCTGCTGGGAATCTCTATATTATTCAGCTGCAACAGCTTGACCAGATTACGAATAAACTCCTGTGAGACCTTTAGTTCGTCGTCTTCCTGCAGGCGCTCGTAGAGGTCTATGGCGCCCTCGTAGTTGTTGTTCTTGGTGAAATGTGATAACAGCATGTCGTAGATGCGCTGCTCGTCAATGGTGCGCTGCAGACCACGGACGCCACGGGCCAGACGCAGGAGTGTGCGTACGGCGCCCTCTTGGCCCAGGTGCTCACAGTTCTTCAGGAGCAGGTCATGATTGAGCCGAAACTCTGGATTGATGATGAGGCGACGCAGCTGAGTCTCAGTGCCCGACTCCGCCAGTGCCAGCAACAGGGCGCTATTCATGTTGGCTGCGCCATGCACTCGACTGACCGTCGACGTAACTGTGACCAGATGCTGCTGCGCCGACTCCTTCGTCGTGCCCGGAAAGCGTGCCAGCTCCGTTTCGTCGCCGTTGCTAAGCTTTACCAGCAGCGACAGCATCTCGAACTGCAGCGGCGTGTGGTTGTGACGCGTGGCCATGCGCTGAAACTCTGCCACCGCACCATCCATATCGCCACGGTACAGCCATTCGCGCAGCACAGGGCCCAGCAGAGTATTATGTGTCTGGCAATAGCCGAGCTTGCGTAAAAACTGAAACGTTTCGAGTGTGGGACTAGCGGAGTTGGGCGTGGATGCAGTTTGCTTTGCAGCCATTTTGGCAACATTCGTGAGCAACTGCCAGACGTTCTTCATGACATAGTTGCCGCCGTTGATCTTATGCTGCTCGGCGCGCCGCTGCAACAGCTCCTTGGCTGCATCCAGTTGACCCTCCTCCACGAGCAGAGCTGCGTAGTCAATCAGCTTGTGCTCGTCCAGCAGGAACCCTATAATTATATACATTGATTACTTATCCACGCACTGATATCTAGCGAACACTTACCTGGATATGTGGATTGCAAACGCTGAAGGCTCTGCTGCGCACGGGGCAGGTTCTTCAGCTTGATGTGCAGATCAAAGATGGCGGCCAGCATGCCGGGGCTGGTTTGTACATGTAGTGCATCGCATTTGCTCTGCAGCTCGAGCGCGCGTTCCAAGCGGCCATCGCGCACGCTCATCTGCAGCAGGCGTCGCAGCACGCCGCGTGTATTTAGCTGTTTTGTCTCGAGTTCGATGAGATGGCATTCGAGTTCGTCCAGCGACATGTCGCGCGGATGCTTGATGAATCCGCCAACTGCCACGAGCGTATCTGCTGGCAATGTCAACTCCACGTTGCGCATCTTCTGCAGCGTTTTACCCAGCGACTGTCGTGTGTCCGTATCGGCATTGCTCACCAGGTTTAGCAGTGATTCGGCCGCTGCTGGGGACAGCTGCAGCTGCAGGCGTTGCATCTCGTGCAGGAAGCGCAACAGGGATGCCGGGTCCTGGCGCAAGCGCGTCTGTGCGCCGCACATCTGAAGCATCAGAGCTCCAATAAAATCATCCTTACGCTGCAACGAACGCTGCTGCAACGCCTGCGTCAGTTGGGCAAACTGCTCGAAGCGTTTGGTCGCCCGCACGTGCACCGCCAGCGACGCCATTGGTTGCAGCAGTGTCGATAGCTGGAAACGTGTCGGATAACGCTGGAGCAGGTCGAGCGCTGCTTTCAGCTCCTGCTGCTGCAGCAATTGGCTGAGCACGTGGACAAGCGCCTGGGAGGCACGCACGCCTACAGCGTCCAGTTGCTGCAGTGCCTGCAGCGGTTGCTGCAACGTCTGCCACAGATTGACCAGCACATACTGCCGCAGTGTTTGCTCGTCGCATTCCACGTGCAGGCGATGCATGTCGCCCAGCACCCGGAGCACACCACTCTCGCCCTCGCGCTTATGCTGCTGCAGCAACAGGGGCCAGAAGTAGTGCGGACGCAGCGGCTCGCCCGCGGCATTCAAAGCCTCTATACAGCTCAATGCAATGGCCGGCTGGCGACGCAATGCCAGTTCCGCGAGCACCTCCAAGGCGCGCGTGTTCTGACCGCGCTGGCGCAACTGGGTGGCAAACTGAAGCATCTGGTCGAGAGGGGTGCGCGCACGGAAGAGTTCCTGCAGCAAGTACGCCGCATAGCCATCGATATTTTGGTTCTCGTTGAATTTGGGCGCCGGCAGCAGTCCAACCAGCTGAATCATTAGTCCCGCCTGGTCTCTATGCAGCAGCTGGATGCATAGGCTGTTAAGGGCCGGTGGTACATCGATGTCGTCCACATACTCCACAGGCAACTGAGCCACCAGCTGCTGCAGCAACTGCACGTCCACTTGCTTTTCGTTGAGCACGGTTCGTAGCATTTGTATTAACTGCGGTGCATTAAAGCTGCCTGTATGCCGCTTTAGTAAGTCGCGTGCCTTGGTCAGCTCTCCGTTCTCCACGTAGGCAACAAAGCACAGCGACTGTGTGCTGGCGTTGGGCGTTATGCCCGCCGCTCGCATGCTGCTTAGAACTGTTTCGACGCCGGCCAAATCTCCGCTCCGTGCATGGCCGAGCAGAAGGGCATGAAAGTTGCGCTCCGAAAGTGGAAAGTTGCGTTCACGCATCTCACTTAGCAATTCGGTGGCCTGTCGCATGTTGCCACTTGCGCCGGCTACATCCAGCAGTGCGCTGTAGAGGGTCACGTCCGCTGCGCCGTTGTAAGTAGCGATCTCAGCAAGCAGTGCTCGGTGGTCGGCCAACGGTAGCTGGTTCTGGTGCAGCATCTGTAGCTGCGTGTAATAGTGCGACATTGAGGGCTGTTCCACTTTCAGCAGTTGAGCCCATAGTCGTCGAAACAGCTCCAGACGCTCTCTGCTGCTGAGCACTGGCAACAGCTCCGGCACACAGCCTCCCAGTAGAAAATGCAGCTGCTCGGCACTGAGTTTTTGCTGTACTCCACTGGGTTTGGATTCCACTAGCGCCAGCACATGTTCGCAGTGCTCATAACGGAGCACACTATGCTGCTGATAGTGTTGCTCCAGCTGCGTCCACAGATCGTCGAGACTAGCGATTGTTGGGATGCGTTCGTTGGCCTTCCCTATGCGCTTCTTGTGCGTCGCCGCTGGCCGTGCCACTGAATTGGATGCCACCGTCGTGTAGTTATTTGCAAGTGGCTGAAGTGCTGGTATTATTGTCCTGCTACTCATTAGAATTGCATAATGCGGACATCCACGTGCTGTTGGTGCCGAAATGGCTGCTCCAGCTGTGGCTCGTTGCAATCGAAAATGCAGACGCACATTTTGGAATAGATGTGTACGCAACATGGCAATGGCCAAGGCGCTGGAATCACAAAATCGTTCAACAAAAACAAAAACCCGTAACACCAGAAAACATGCGCGCCGGTAAAACACTGAATTGTTGCTGCACTAATATCGATATTAACAATCGATAAGAAAAAGTGTTACTATCGGTAATTCTCATATAATTCATTGAGTGATCATTCATCATTTTACCATACTTTTGCGAAAAGTGTACTTGTATTTTTTATTTCTATTTATATATATGTATATTTTTGAAATAGTCTATAATTTTTAGTGTCCTAATATATGTTTTGATATTGGGATATTAAAGTTATATATACTATGTACGCAGAAACCGTATTATATTACTTACCATAAAGCACATAGTTTTATTTATCTGTAACAAGAACGTAACTTAAATATTTTATATCTTATGTTAATATGATATGACGCAACTATCGAACTATTAAACATATCGATAGCTTTGATATTAAATTTATTAATGATCAGCTGTGTGAATGGTTATCTTATTTGAACATGGCGGCAAACATTCACTGCGCACCTGTAATAATAAACGTAATAGTCGACTGCCGAACAATTCGATAGATTTCGCGCTGCGATGATGCCATCGATACATTGCACTTTGCTCAACTCTTGTAAATGTAAATATTTCGAAATGAAAAGTAAACGTGCTTATATATTAATTAATTGAGTGGTGTACAGACAAAAAGTTGACGTCAGTTTAACGCTTGCAGCAACAATTCCCAAGCATTTCTGCAGTCAACACAGACCAGGGCTGTGGCTCTGGCCCTGGCACCATGAAGAAACGATTATTGTTAACAGCAGAAGTTGCAGCGAGTCAACAAACTGATGCGAATTCGAATGACAGTCGGGAGTTGGAGTCGGCAGAGGAGGGCACAATGATGCACAGTACGTATGCACACATATATATGTATATAAACTTGCACACATGCATACATATTAAAGTGTGTTTGTGTTTGTTTTTTTTTTTTTTTTTTTTTTTGTCTACTTATATACAAATATACATTTTTTTTTATTTACTGCGACAAATAGTTGTTCCTTCGGCCATTGACAAGCTGCGCCGTTTTTGCTACCTTGGTGCAATTGAGGAGCCTGTTTATGCACCTAAAGCTTTTGACCTGACTTTGGAAGGCCACTTTGTGGCATTGCGAGAGCTGTGCGGAGCAGTTAATGAGACGGAGCTGATTGAATGCCTAAGAGCTCTGCTGGATGCATCCAATGATCAGTATTTGCCCCGCCACGATGAGACGCTACTTGTCCTGGCCGTTTACCTTTCTTCGCACACTGATGAAAAGCAGCGCACACTGGTGCGCGGGTATTTCGTTGAACTTGTGCGCACTGCCAAGGACTTGTTCTTGTTCGTGAATTTCGTGAGCCAAGTGCAAAAGTTGCTGGGCCGCAAAACGCCCTTCAGTCGCACCGCGCGCAAAGCTATCCTGGAGTGGTACCAAAAACAGCCGCTTGACAAGCTGCTGCACATGTGGTCATTGAATGATTGCAACTGGGCCCAGCATCGTTTACTACTACAGCGATGCCACTACACCAGTGCTAAGATCGATGCTGAAACGATGGCGGCGTTGCGTGTGCTGACTACGCACGTCAAGGAGCTAGTTAACTGGCCCGACTATCTTGAGCCAGTTGTGCAATGCAAAGAAACCATTGTGGGCATTGCAAATCTGCGCCTCAGCCAAAGCGTAGACGTGGCCCTGCCCCTTATAAAGAAACTTTCGCTTAGCTATGAGCACTTGCCGCGTCACCTTGTTTCTGATGTAAAAGTTGTCAACCTACTGCTGAGCAAAATGAGCTACGATCAGATGCTGCAGAGCTGGCCATCGTTTCTCAAACTCAACAAGTCGAACCGCAGCGCCCAGCTGTGCTACTCTCAGCGCTTCTTCGATCCATCAGAATTGCGTGCAGCTAACATAGCGCCGATACGGCTGCTGTTGCTGGAAACTCGCGGAGCCAAGCACCGTAAAGTGGTGAGTGCTTTTAATGTATGTTATTGAGATCTATTATAATATTTTGAACCGATAGATTTCGAAGGGAGTTGTGTCACCAAAGCCGTCCAGCCTTCTTCAGAAGTTGTACAAACAATCTTTTGGCTTCAATAGGCCACTCGGCTTGCGACTGCATATAACAATTAATCTGGAGATGTGTTACTTGGGCAGTACGTAAGCTTTTAACATCGAAAAATAACATTTTTTAGCATTTAACTTGCTTTTCTAGAATGCCTCACTGGACGTTGTCAGTCGATCAAGTATATCGATGCAGTACTTGCTTTTGCCTTTGGCTACTTCAAATGTGACCCTAAAGTAAGCGTTCGAATTTGGTACGACAAGAGTGGCAAACTAAAAGGGCTACCATGGACGCCAGAGATGTCGGTTGACGACGCAAAAGCTACTTGTGAGGGACAAAAAATAATGAAAATCAAGCAGACTTTAACAGACGTTGTCGACAATGCGCTGCAGGATACAGAGCAGACGTATGATGTTTTCTTGGTGCTGGTGCCGTGTGGAACGCGTGGAAATCAAAGGAATAAGTCCGAACAACTATGCAAACGGCTTGACGAATATCGCCAGAAGCGAAATGACAATGCCAAGTAATATAATTCCTCGCCCTGTTCGATTCCCCATGCAATACTTCATACATACAATATTAAATCTCCTCCCATTTGCAGATTGATTATAATGAGTCTGCGTCAGCACCATGGATCCATGAGCTATTCGAATGTGCGCAACGAGAACATATTGGAGTTGTGCAGCATTACCGAACAGACGCCACGCTTGATCAATGCCTTCGCTCAAGGCAAGTTCTTCTAAGCTGTAAACTACTACAATTTCTGTGCTACACAACCCAGTGAACGGCATCCGGTAACCAAAGAAATCATTATCTGCTATAAACTCAAATCGCTGCGGCAGCAAGCAAACAGGATATCATCCTGTCACTGGAAAAAGTCCACCGTATAATGAGCATATACTTGCATGTTACTGCAAACTATTTTGTGCTCTCTATACTTCCATCTCTTTCAATTTGCATCTCTCTAACACACAAGTACACATCAGACACACGCACACGCAGCAAGAGACAGCTAGACACAGCATTCATTGTTTCATGTGCGCATCTTTTCACGTACATCTTTGATGCTTATTAATTATATAAATATTTACATGCATACCTTAAATAGCTCTTAAGCTACACACACACATATACAGGCACATACACACTCCCACACACACATATACACTTATACGTACATAAGTATATAAAGAGTATATACTTTCACTCTATACAACGCTGATTTTTGGAACGATTTGTACCACATTGTTGTACACACTTGCATTAAATTGGTAATTAGGCGTAGTTAAAGAATTTAATTGATAATTTAATTTCGAAAACGAATGAACTGAATCTAAATTTAATTTGGATTAAAAATACAATACAAGTGAATCTGAGCAAAGCGAGAAAAAAACACAAACAAATTGCCTTACAAACAAAATGTTAGTCAATCTTTAATTTTAACTAAACATACATATTAAATACAAGGAATTTCTTCGTAAAAGTACTGAAACAATATAAAAACAAATACAAAAACGAAACCGAAAAGCAAAAGAAAGCATTTAGATAAAATTTTCAAACGAAACAAAACTGAATGAAAATAGTCCAAACTAACAAATAAGTTAAAAGCCCACGAACAAACTAGACAACAAATTCAACATTAAATATTGTAAAAATTAGATCTTGTTTTGAACATATTTAAAAAAACAACTGCCCAAAATACTGTGACATTTTATGTAACTAAAAAGCAAAATTGAAATGAACTAACAAAGAAATGAGGAAACGAAGGCTTAGACACAAATTTATACAGCTAAGAACTCCTAATGTGCCATACACACACACAGACACATACACACACAAACACACGCACACGTTCAGACATGTATATATATGTATGTATATATATATATAGAAAGCCTAAACCTAAACTGAACAATAATTACAGCAAACAGACAAGAGATTCGAGAAATTTTTATTGAATACATTTAAATTTATATAAAATACTACAAAAGAAGCCAATCAAACAAATACAATTTGGAAGCTTAGCAAAAAGTATTAAAAAAGAAAAACAAATAGCAATAGAAAAAGGATTTAAAAAAAAGAGAAAAATTATTGAAACTTTAAAAGAAAATAAGAAATATGTATTTCTATGGACATTTCTGACATGTGTCCACACGCATCTGTGAAGTAAACCGTTGTGATCGCTTTGAAATTTTTATTTAAAACAAAAACAAAAGCAAAAACAAACAAATTAGATGAAACTCAAGAGAAACTTAAACTAATATAGATTCAATTAAATATAAGTTAATTCCTTGTGGACTGGAATGCAAATCATTTCGAAATGACAAGAGCAAAGCAAAAAACAAGATAAATAAGTGAAAGCAAAATAAAAGTGTTACCAAAAAACGTACCTAGACTCAGAATTCAAAAGCAACAAATGAAATTTGAATACTAACACAAACTGGCACAATACAGCAACAGTTAAACAAACACACACACATACAAACAAACAAACATAAACACATTCACACACACATATATATAAATATATTATGTATTCATGTAGTATTAACTAACTAATATAATGTTGTATTCCGTATTGTATATATCTATAGTTGAAATCATAAAAACTACGATTTGATTTGTTAAGAACTACGCCAACTCAAATATGAACAGTATCAAAAAAGCTTGAGATCAGCTGAAATGTTTTGAAACCTACAGACGAACCTATAGATCCGCATTAGCAGCAACAAAAAGCAAAACTTTATGTGATATCTATTTGAAAAATAAGCGAAACCGCAAACCCAATTCAAAAAAATACGAAAAATATAAATAAAAAATGGTAAAAACAAAATGAACGAAAAGGAAAACCAAAACATATAGGAAAATTTTGTAAAATTTCAGCAATTGGATCCGAAAAAAAAAAAACGAAAATAAATGAACGAAATATAAACAAATTGCGCCTAAGTTAATCTATCTTAAGTTTACCCCTAATGAATGTATTTTACAACAAGTATTCACCACTTTGTCTTTTATTAATCATTTCTGTTAGCCGAGTACTTAGCATACGTAAAATGTCTAATGTTATAATGTTTTAGTTAGTACTAAATACAGTTAAGTATATGTATGTGTATATGCATATATAGTTAACGCCAATTTATTGATTGAAGCAATATCCGATACGATACGATACTATATACTCACTAATTTAAATACTAAAATACAATAGGCTTAATGACGATTCATTCAAAATGTATCTATCTATCTATCTATCTATCTAGAAGAACTCGACGGCAATATGACGACGCCTTAGTATTATATTTGGATATATTCTTTCGATGTACTAAATTCGCTTGCTAAAAGTGTAATTTCTATTTAATTTCTACATTTTTTATACGTTTTCTTTTTATATACTTGCATATCTGCTCAGACAGATATTTATATATACACACACACATATATATTATATATATATATATATATAAATATATATATATATATACAGATCTATATATGTAAATGTATATGTATATATATTTATATATATATATATATATATATACATACATATACTTGTACACGACATAAAGTTGAATAAACAAAATTGAACTCAACCTCAACATTTGCTGCTGCTTTTCCCTTTGGTAACTTTTAAGTGTCGCCAACCCGTAATCAATCATCAGTCTCGGTCTATGTGTGTGTGTATGTGTGCGTGTGTGTACTGCTCGGAATTCACTTGTTCTCGGTGACAATGCCAGCGGGTCCGCATATGTAGAGCTGCTGGTTGGTGCGCTCGCGTATTGGCTCGAAGCCCAGCTCATCGGTTGGGATGCCATATTGCTTGAGCTTGCACTCGTATGTCTCGAGCAGATCGTCGTGGGCCTTCCAGGCCTTGGCCAGCTCGTAGCGCAGATCGATGATGGTCTGGTTCTTGGTGTCGACCACATCGCTGACGGTCTTCTCCACGTTCTCCAGCTTCTCGGCGAACTCGGGAGCGCAGGTGGCCATTGTTTTGCGCAGGATGATGCTGCGCTTCTCGTCCTCGCGCATCAGCGCCGCAATCTTGCGCTCGAGCAGCACGTTCTTGAGGCCGGTCTTTTGCTGCAGCTCAACGATGACCTCGTTGAATCGAGCCTTCAGATTGGCTCGCTCGCCAACAAGAGCATCGTTGCGCAGCAGGAGCGTCTCCGACTCCCACATCAAGCTCTTTACCTTCTTCTCCAGTATGGTGTTGCTCTTCTTGAGGCGGCTCAACTGCAGCTTGTCGCGATCGTAGAACTCCAGCTTGCGCTGCAGCTCCTTGAGATGAGTCTTGGCGTGCTCCAGCGGCTCCTTGAGGCGACGCGTCTCTGTGGTCGCCTCGGCCGCAATGCGATCGCTGCGATCAGCCTGGCGGCGCAGCTGCTCGATTTGCTCCTTCATGCTGCCAATCAGCGCTAAGTTGTTCAGTGTGATGTCGTTATAATAGTTCTTCATGTCGTTGAACGCCAGATCGTGGTGATCCTGCAGATCCTTGATCTGCTGATTCTTGCGCTCCTCCACCTCGAACATTTGCGAGTTGAAAAAAAGCTCCAGCTTGCTGCGCTGCTCCTTCATCTTCTCGTCGTGCAGGCGATCATTATCCTTGCGCTCACTCTCAAATAGGAGACGTTGCTCCCTGGATTTAGATGTAGATTGTTTTTTGTTTGGTTTGTTTTTGAATTTTGAATTTGGATCTTCGAATCGTTGCGTTTGATACTCACAGCAGCTGCTGATTGAAGTGCGCCTCCAGCTGGCGGTGCTGCATGTCGCTCATCTCGATGCGCTCGCGAACAATGCGACGCAGCTGTCGCTTGTCGGTCTGCAGCTCCAGCTCCTGCAGCAGATGATGCTCCTGGGCCACCTTGAGCTGGGTCATGGCCTCGGCGCGCACCTCGCCCAGTTTGCTATGATTCTCGAACTGCAGATGCTTCATCTGCTGCATTATGTGCTTGGTATCAATGTCGGCCAGGTCCTGTGTGGCCTCAATCTCCTTGTCCTTCTGCTGCAGCTCGAACTTGGCCTCCTCTACGTATGGAGAACACTTAGTTGGGCTTATGATTTGCAGTTAATACGCCGCTTACCCAGCTGCTGGCGCGTGATTTCCCAGAAGGTGCGTATCTTGTCGCGCTCCAATTGGAAGTAGTTACGCTCCTCCCGCTCCCGATCCATTTCCGCTTTGAGGCGTAGCGAGAACGCCTCCAGCTGATCGCGCGTCATCGCCGAGGTGTCCACGCCATCGATGAGCACTGCAATGGGTCAACAAAGCTTTAAACTTTCCAGCACTGTTATGAGCAAATTTAATAAGAATGCAGCGTAATGTCTTTTGCCCATTAATGTGTGTGTGTGTGTGCTGTGTGTGTGTGTGTGTGTGTTTTAGGATTGCACTTGTGCCCGCATGTGTACAGCTCCTGCTGTAATTGGTTTGTGTAATTGGCATCGTTCACCGGCTGGTGCTGAGTCCGGCCTCCAACTTCCTGCCGCATGTCCTGCCACTGGTGTCCTGCCGCATCCAACGACAACATCCTCCATAGAAACAATTATGTGCGTTAGAGGCCGAGCTGCGAGCTGGTTTGTTCACTCGTGGAAATTAAGTGCGTCTTTTTTTCCGCTCGCTCTGTCTCTCTCTTTGTGTGTGTGTGTGTGTGTGTGTGTGTTGGTGTGTCTGGGCCGCTGCAGTGGAGCATGTGGCATTGCGTTTGGGTTGCGCTTGCACAATTAAATTGTATTGAGCATGTGGCCAACATGGACGCCACTTGTCACACTCTGTTTTCCTGCTGACCAAGCCTCAGATTATCATTATTTGACAAATTGTTGTGCTGCCCAACTGACAGACCCACCCAACGAACCAACGACCCAACGATCCAACGACCCGACGACCCACTGCTCGCTGGGCGAGCACAACTTTACCAGTCACATTAATTACTTACGCTGCTCCGACTTTGGTACTTAACTGTTTATGCTATCTGAGCGGGCAATTGCATTGCGAGCGTTTAAAAATTGACCAGCCTCAAGACTAACACGGCTATCGGCCTGGAGCTTTAAGTACCTGATCTATGGCTGCATGTCAATAATTAACTGACAGCTTAACTAGCTGTTAAATATGTATCTGGATTGATTTCCCAGAATTCAATCTTTAGATAGAGGAATATGCTTCAGCCAAAAGTGGAAAACTGGGAATGGGAAAGAGGTAAGAATTTTGTAACTATGGAACTTAAGAAAGCTCAAAGTTCGGAAATTCAAGTTTGATGAAATGAACAGCTTTGATCGAGCCCAATATAATACATCTATGTAAGTATTGTCTGCAAAGGCTAGATGCACAGCGTTGATGGCATTGAAAGTAGCGGACTCCCAATCTATTTTGTGTATAAAATAAAAAATATTAAATTCAATTCTTATAGAAAACATTGTAAAAACTAAAATTTAGCATCTACATCTAAATTTTAGTTATCTGGCAAATCTTTACCAACTTTTTTAAACGCTATTTTTTTTAAATTTTTTAATGCATATTTACTGAAATGTTACAGAGCTCAATTTTGTTTTATTTTCAAAAACATAAAGCAGAGTTCAAAGAAACAAAATTTTTGGACCCTTGCTGGTATAAATTAAATGGGATTATCATCTAAAACTGAGGCGCTATACTTCGATACATGCAGTCAGTTATGGGCGCTGCCAAGTCTCTGCGAGGTATCCATAGCTAAATAAATCAAATTTGATGTGAATTAACTAAACATTGGACATGCTCTAAGCTCGATATAAGTATTAAGTTGCCTAGGATATATATCAGTTTTTGGGTAGTATATGCAGATGTGCTATATGTGTGAAGATCGTGTTAAGGATCGGCCCTGTTGCGAGCTTAGATCAATGTGGTTGTTAACTCACCTGGCAACTTCTTGCCCTTTTTGCCTTTTTTACCCTTGGGTGGCTGCAGAAGGAAAATAATATTTAAAATGAATTCATGGCAATGCAGAAAAGGCTTTTCACAACTAAAAACATACCCGAATTTAAAAGTATTAAAAATGTAAAATGAAAATAATCCAAATCAAATCGGGAGAATTCAAGTGCAAATTGGAGACATGTAAAGGCAGCAATTAGTAAAAAAGATTTCAAGGATTTCGGGTGGGAATAGCTAGACTTGTGGATGGGTTGAGTAAAAAAGAAAGCTTGCTTAATGTCTAATTCGATTTCTTTTGCTGGCTGCTGCGACGGTAACGAGCTGTTTTTACTGCGTCTTCTTCTTTCTGCAATGCATCCTCGAAAAAGGCGCCAGCCAGCCACAGGACAGGACAAACAGCAGGAGCAGTAGCAGCAGCAGGAGCATCGGATGTGTTGCATGACGTGCCAGAGGTGGCACGAGTCTGAGGCGGTGGCAACGTCGCCGTTTTAAATAATGTGATGGCGCGGCTTTCAAAACAATTTCACAACAGCTGTTGGCTTATTGCATATTTTATGACTGCAAATTATTCAAAAATTTTCGAAGCCGCGCCTGGCCCGGCCCGGCCCGACTCAGCCCAGCCTCCATCCGCACCAGCCGCGGCTCACTGGTGTTGGCGTTGGCGAAAGGCGTAAAATTTTCATAAATAATAATAGTATACATATACATGAATATATATATATATGTACATGTTATACGGGTTGTGCTTGAATGTACAAATTGTCGAAAATGGACAACAGCAGCAGCAGCAACTGTGACGCGGGTTTGTTGCATGCTGCACAATTCTTTTGCCATTTAACAGCAGTAGGCACGAGGCGCTGCAACTGAGACATAAGCATATATTTACTATATACATATATATATATATAGTGAGAGTTGTGTGTGTGTGTGTGCAGCATGTTGTTGCAGCACAACAGCCTGGCTTGGCATGAAAAATTGAATGTGCCAATGCCTGAGGCTGGGGCTGGCCCAAAAAGGGGGCGGCCAAAAGGGCAAGCCATGGCTCCTATCAGCGCTGCATCAAACAACGGACAACAGGACAATGTTTAAAGATGCTGCAGTAAGTGCTGCTGCAGCTGCTGCTCCTCCGCTGCTCCTCCTCTGCTCCCACTTTGCTGCATTCCAGTTGTTAAACAGCGTTGATTGTACGCTAAAAAGATCTGCTTTGCTTTGCTTACCATTTTGTCGAGTCTCTAGAGATTTGGCCTTATCCAGCGAACGAATTTTGATTATAATTTGCGCCGGGCCGAGCAGTTAATTTTGTTATTGTTGTTATTGTCGCTGGTTGCCCAGAGTTTCCAACTGGGATTGTCGGCTCGTAAACAAATGCCAAGCAACCAAATAGTCAGCTACTAAATTTCATATATAAATTTTTATATATATATTTATATATTCCCAATCTGATTGTAAGTGTGAAAAACGACTGAAAATCGAACGCATTCTATATATATATATTTCTCTCTCTCTCTCTCTCTATATATATATATATATATATATAAATATATATATTTATTTATATATGTATTTAATTTACATTTCAGTTTTTCTTTTATATTCAGTTTTTTCTTTTCATTTTATTGAGTTCAAAGTTCGAGCTAGAAGACCAAGTTGTTCGAATAGTTGATAGTGGCCACAGCCTTAAAGTCATCTCCCAATTAGCACACAGAACTAGAGAGAGAAGTAGAGAAAGACAGGCGGCAAAGATACCCTGTTTGAGCAGAGTGAAGGCGGAAGTATAGTATAGATCTATCTAAATGTTGTTATATGAAAACCGTAGAGGGGGAGAGAGAGGTAAAGATGAGGAGAGAGAAAGAGGAAGAAGGAATAAATAGAGAGAGGGAAAGGGAGATAGAGTAAGAGGGATAGGGATATATATAGAACTAAAAAGCGTAAGAGAGATAGCTAGGGGGAGATAGAAAGAGAGATGATGAGAGAAAAAGACAATGAAAGAGAGCGAAAAAGAAAGAAAAAGAGGGACACAGAGTAAAAAGAGAAAGAGAGAGATATAAAAAGAAAAAGGAAAGATAGGTAGGTAGATGCAGAGAGAGGTAAAGAGAAAAATAATGATAGAGAGAGAGAGAGAGAGAGATAGACAAGGCTGGGAACTAAGCGCTTACTACTTCTGTTAGTATTTAAAAAACATTTTTTAACGTTTTTTTTATAATTTTTGCATATATTAGTTTGACAAGCAGTGAAAAACTTTAAAGTCCTTTGCCGTAAAAAACATATTAAGTGTTCCATCAAACCTTACTTGCAACTGCATAGACCCCACGATACGCTGTGTTACGAGGGTATGGCAAATGAGAGAACGACAATGAAATTGAAATACAAGCTGATGAAGTTAACGGCTGGCCGATAAAATTGCCAGCAACCGGGTCGAGTCGCATAAATATCCCTCCATAAGTAACCCCGGCAGTGCAGTCGAGCCATGCACTCGCTTGCCACTGTCCCGCCGGCTGTCTGTCTGGCCGTCTGGTAGCCCCTGGCCTCTGATCCCTAACCCCATGAACCCACTGGCCTCTGCTCTGTGGCACTTAAGTAAATAGCCTGGCAGTCGTCGAGCATTTAAAATGCATTCACTTTAAAACTGAGCGACTCCAGCTCCAGCTGCAGTCGTTGTTGTTGCTCGAGCGATTTTAGACTTGGCCAATTACGTTATAATCAGGCTAAGGCGCATAATTATTTTGTTTTCTTTTCTTCTACTTTTTAGTATTTAATGCTAGTGCAAGTGCAGAGCGTTTTTGAATTAATTGAATCTGCTCGGGGGCCAGGCTGTAGCTAATCAAAGCTCACTTTGATTAGATCACCTGGTTGTAGCATCAAATGTCTCACCTATTTCTATGCCAGAGTTAACTCTTTAAGGGCAGACGAAACTTTTGGCGCGAATATTTCACGCCTTAATTTGAGGCAGTGGCAGGAGAGGCAAAGCCAGAGCCAGGGGCAGAGACTGAGAGTCGTGGAGTTGTTGTTTGAAAATTATGCGCCGCTTGCTTGGCGGTTGTGTAAACAGAAGCCCCAAATAAAAAGGATACTGCCGGCTGTTGGGGCTTGCCGGTTAAATGCTTTAATTGAAATTAATAACCGCAGCCCAGCATTGAGCAGTCGTTGCCTTTTCCAGCTAACTTGGCTAGTCAGCCAGCCAGCCAGTCAGCCAGTCAGCCAGCCAGCTAGCTCCACTGCCTGAGAATTTTCAATTGTTTTCATTAAAAGTCAATTTTTGGGGAGGCGCAAGCGAAGGCAAAGGCGAGCTTCAACCCTTCGCAGAGCGTGGCCAAAATGCCTTGCGGGTGCTGGATGCGGGATGCGCATAATTTTGTATTGGCAGATGCTGTTGGCCATGGCCCATTGCACGGCTAACAGTAACGTTAACGGTAACGGTAACGGCTGCCAAGGGTCAGGCTGCTGCCGGGCGCTGATTGAAAGTGAAAGTAAGCGTTGCTCGCACATAGATAGGCACACACACCCACACACCCGCACGCACACCCACACGCACACCCAGCGCAAGACATATTTCAATTGTTATGAAATGTGCACAGATTTTAGCTTTTAGTCTCCAAGTTGGGCATTACAAATTAAAGCTGAAATCTAGTTCACGTGTCGAAGCTTACTTTAAAGAAGCCAAACTTGACTTTAGACAGATTATAGCTTAACATACTTTCATTTTCAGTATCTTGGTCTGTGTTAAAACTCATTGTGTGGCTTTCTAGGAATTTATCCCATTAGGACTTTTTAATTTTTATTCCAATTCAGATAGGCAAATATTCTAATTAGCATATAAACGCTTCAGCTTATTGGCTATTTAGAACCATATAGCTGATGTTGATTGATAACGCAGATAGTATAATAAAAAGTAAATATATTTTAAGCCTCAGTTTTGTTTAAGCCTTAAGCTTAGTTAGTTAACCAAGTATAAGTTTGATCTCATTGCAGAGACAGTGATTGCGTTTCCCGCTCTGCCTGTGTGTGTCTCTGAGTCTGTGGCTGCTGCACTCTATGCGTGTGTCAGCGGGGCAGAGCGACAAAAAGAGAGAGAGAGAGGAGCCCAAATGCGGTTGCAGAAGTTATTTGCTGTGTTATTTTCAGAACAGCTTCCGCCTTGCTCAGCAGCGGACATCCTGTTGTGTTTGAGAGTTCAATTTGCGCAGCTGCTTAGACCAACGGACCAACTGCTCTTGTCTTTTGCATTCCAACACAGCCACGGCCAGCCAGACCCCGCCACCGCACACGAAAAAATACCAAAATGAAAAAAGAAAACAAAATACTAACAGTCTGTTTTTACTGCTTACTAAATTTACAGTTTGACTTCCGTATATTGAAAATATATATATATATATAAAATGGGTACTTAAGATTCAAATTCAATTTGAGCCAATTCAAAATATGAAAAAGTATTTCGCTAGCCTTAGTCTTAGTATATTATTGATCTGTGAAGCTATTTAAATCTCTTAAAAATCAAATCTTGACTAAAGAATATTGGCTGTTCGCCAACTCACTAGCTTTCGACGATGTTACGAATGAGTAGTTATCGCAAGGTCCAGAATATCCGCAAGATCGAGTTGACTTTAAGCTCCACCCCCGGCTCGAAACACAGCTGAAACTAATTTAAATTTTAAAAACGAAGCCAATATGCAATTAGGAATAATAGAATCAAAACAAAAATATTGTAATAAATATATTTGTCCTTTATTTGTGGAATTTTATATGGGTTTTGTTTTTATGTCATATTCGTTTTCTTGTGGTATCATTAATATATATATATATATATATATATATATAAATATTCGTATATAACTATGTAATTATGTATATAGTATATATATATATATATATATATATATATATATATATATATATATATGTTCATGTATTTGAGTTATATATTTGATTTAATACAATTATATTTCGTTTTGGTTTCACTTGATTTACGCTAACTGTAATTAATTATAATTGTATGTAAGTATATGTAACATATATGTATTATGTATGTATGTATGTATGTATGAATAATATGAATGAAATATTGTTGGATTAGTAAATAAAGCACAGATGCTTCAATTGAATTGAATGTAAACATGATTTTATATATTTATATATATATATATGAATATATATGAATATATATAAAAAAAAAATATATATATATATATATTTGGATATTTATTAAACATATATACATACATACATACATTCATGCGCGTATGTGTATATACATTAATATTATTGAAATTGTTATTTATTGTTTTAATTTGTTTGTGGTTTAACGCTTAAGCTGATTGCCTCTATATTTATATACAAATTAAATTTTGATTAAGCTGAACGATCAGAAACCACGCCCCCATCGCCACTCTCCAGGCCCCTGAAGTGGGCAGCATTTGGGTGGCGCATCAAATTCAGTTGAGCCTCAAGCAACGCGCTTCACACACTCTTATCTCTTTATAGTACTTGCAGCACTTTGTGTTCATATTATAGCATTATATATATGTATATATATATATGTATATAACATGTGTGTGTGTGTGTGGCAATACAATACATACATACAGGTATATATAGGCATATCTATGTATGAGTGTGAAGTATTCTCCATTTGCTATGGCCTCGATCATAGTATATTTGAATCAGCCCTTTAGCTATGTATATGTCATATATATACATATATATATATATATATATATTTATTAGCTGCCAATACGCTTGCATCAATAGTAATAAAAAAAACATTTTAGATATGCTTAAAAATAATTTAAAAAAATATTAAAATAAAACATTTCTTTTATGGTTTTTTATTTTAAAACTTTTCTTAAGTTGCCATTTCTCGAGGAGTTCATTTTGCCCTCAAAAGTTGCAATCATAGAATTCTCAATTGGTTTTGGCTTTTAAAGAGTAGTCGCTGAGTAGTCCCTGCCTTGCAGCGGATGTTGTTTATGACACTAGCTACAGCGCACGAGCTGCTAACCTTCGGGTTGTTTTTATTTGGTAAATGTTGATTTAATATCATCAATAAATACATCAGCTAGTGGGAGCTTACTTACGAAAAGTTTCAAAACGAAAAACTAAAAAAAATTAACTTAACGAAATATAATATATTTTTATTTTTCAGGAAGATTTTCTGTCAATTTCTTTCAACTCTTTGGGACATTAAAATATTTCAAAAATAATATTGAAATTGAATTATATATCATACATATATATATATACTTATTTATTTTATTGTAATTCATTTTATAGTTAAATTAAATTTGTTTAACAATTAATTTGTTTACCTCTTAAGGCATTGACTTTGCTCATTTGTTTAGTTTCTTTTCAATTACAATACAAATTAATCTTAATTAATTTATTTTAGGTATATATACTTAGGTTCAAGTGGTGGTATAGCATGTACCGTTATATAAGCATTCAATCGTATTCATAATCTAATAAGCAATGATAAAAACAAATTTTATTTATAATTTTTTAGGAATTTCCAGAACAGAAATATAATTTAAAAAAAATATACAATTTCATATATGTATCTACATTTATACATAACAATTTTATTTTTACAGACTCTCGGACATTAAACATAAGTTAAAAACGCTGCTCAGGTCACACTTTTTTTCGCTCAAGTAATTATGCAAGGGTATTTGCTGTTCGGCTAGCCGAAATTTTCTGTATTTTTTCTAGTATTTTTTCGTGTCTTCTGTCTGCTAATAATGGCACATAAGATTATTGTTTGGTATCTCCTTAAAGTCGTACATAGCTATAGCTAGGTACTATAAATATATTGGAGTACATATGTATATATACATATATTTATATATATGTATGTATTTGCTTTCTATGACTAAACAAAAAAACATTTGTGAAGCATTTATCGATTTAGCGCACAAACCGTTTAACATCTGAACAACCTTGTTAAATATTTTGTTAAGTTTGTAAGTTTTAAATTAAGTTTTATACAAATTTCAACATGGATTCAGTATATATAGATACATATATATATATATATATATATATATATATATAGTATAGTATAGTATAAGATAGTATATGTCTTGGTTTTCGGCCTGTTTACATGTTTGTCGAGTGTTGCCTGTTCTCTTTTGGCTGTTTATTGTTGCAGCCCCAAAAACAATGAAGTTCTTAATTAAAATTCACTAAGATGTAAAGAACTAAATAAATATATATGTATATATATGTATAAATATGTGCTTGTGTGTAGGTGTGCGTGTGGCAAGTGGCAAGTGGCAAAGAAATGTTTGCACGCATTTGAATTCAATCAGAGCGAGAAAATGCAAAATATTTCATCTAAATTCGAATACAAATGAAATTAAAATTCAATTAAAATCAATTGAGGCATTGAGGCAGTCGTATGTCCAGCGTTGGTGCCGTGTGGCACGTTGCACATACAATATGGCTGTCATTTTATGTCTACCTTATGTGTCAAGTGTCAATACGCAATAAATGTGTCTGCCTGGCTCTATGCAGGTGCAACAACAACAACAACAAGAACAGCAACTTGTAACTTGCCACAAGACTGCCTCTGCTTTCAACCAGTAGGAGCCGTTATTGAATTTCAGTTTTGTTTGAGCATTTTGTAATCTTGTATGTCTTTATTTAATTTTTATATTCCATCTTGTTACAACTGAGAAGCTGACGTTAAGATTACAGCTGCAAGTGGTACAAAACTTTTTGGTAGGTGTGTGTGTGTGAGTGAGTGTGTTTGTGGCAGATTGTGTGTGTGTATATTTTTTATTATTAAATTAAAAAAACTTGAGTGGAATTTTGCAAACAAAAATGTTTAATGCCAGCCGTCGGGTTGAGTAGATGCCTCCCTCTCCCTCTCCCTCTCCCTCGCTCTCTGTGTGTGTATTACAATTTCACTTGATTGCCATTTGTTTTTTAGCGAACTGTGCGGCAAATGTTATGCGGCTAACTGGCTGCACATAACAAGCGGACAAACACAGCCACAACACACTCGCACACACCCAAACAACTTAAACACAACTCGTAGCTGTGTGTCAGCAAGCGACGCATTCAATTAAACTTCCGCCAAACATGAAGCTTGCCGCTTGTTGCCAACGCAAAGTACCCCAAACCTCCGCCTCGAGCCACCCACCTCCCTCGCCCATGGCCTATGCGGCTGTCATTCACTCGGCTGCTGCTGCTGCTGCTGCCTCAAGGTTATAAAATAAACATGTTACCATACACAAAATTTAAATAGATACAAGTTTGTGAGCGCATAAAACAATAAACCGCAGTAATTTAACAACAAAAAAAAGAAGAAAGAAAACAGTAAAGAAAACATATACATGTACACAAATACATACATATACATACAGGGAAATACTTAAAAAAAGACACAATATTGAAGACAATGCGGCTCGCATTCACTCACACGCCCTCTGGCGGGGGAAATTTGAAATTAAAATACAATTTAAAAGTACCAAATAGAGCAATTAAGCGGCCTTTTCTCACAACGCACAAACACAAAGAAAGAGAGTGAGAGAGATAGAGAGAGTGTGAGAGGGACAGGGAGAGCGAGAACACATGACAGCAAGTGCTCAGCACATGCAAACTTCATTACAAACCGGAACAACTTAAGCAACAGCCTAGGCACAATCATCAAGTACAAGTACAAGTGCAGTACATACACACACACACACGCACGCACATATGTGGCATACATTTGTGCTTTGTGCCCCAAACACACACGCACACTCACAAGAAAGATAACAAAAGACGCGCGCGTTTTACAAGCAGCAAAGTGGCAGCAGACAGCAAGACAACAGACTGACAGCAGCAGCAACAGCAGCCGCAACAAAAAGTGTTGCATACTTCGGGGAGGCGTGGCAGTTGTCGCACGTTCTATGTAGTAGTTGTTGATGGACGACGCATTGGTATTGCCGTAGCGGCTTGTAATTTGAAACACTTGTGTCAATGTACGCCCCACCCTGACCATGTACCCATGGTACGCACCCCGCCCTCTCTCAGCCATCAAGGCGGCAACAGATTCCACAAAATTGTCGCATGTTTTGCTGTTGTTGCTGCGGTTGTCAGCGTCTTATTATCATCATCAGCGGCAGCTTTCGGCGGTTTTGTATGTGAGCACACAAATACTCACACACACACACTCACACAATTGAGTGTACGCGTGCTTGTTGCTGTTGTTGTTGCTTACTGATATAACACACACAGCTGTGGCACAGTGAGCGGGGCTTGGGTTAGTTGCAAGTTGTGTTGTCATCGAGCGTCTTCTCAACGAAACAGTAAAATTCACTTTGCCAAAAAGTTTTTATTTCATTAAAAAGTGTCTGCATGTGTGTGTGAGTCTCGTTTACTTGGCAGGCAAGCAATTCATCAAACCAAATTTAGTCACCACATACACACACACAAACTCTCACACACACATAAATGCACAGACAGCCATCAGCACGCACACAAAACTAACGGACTGACAGCTCAATGAAAGCAAGCAGCAGTCGCCAATGCTTATGTTGCCTTTGGCTTTATCATGCTGCAAGTTGTAGCCGCAACAAAAACTGCCAAAAAGATGTTGCCCCAGACAGAGCCGGCAGTTCGCTAACAACTGCATTTTGGTAAAGTTTTTAACCTTTTGCATATGCAAAAGCAGCGCCAGCAGCGGCTCAGCAAACGGGTAAGCAGCGGGCCAGCGGACGAGCGGGCGAAACGGGCCAAACGAAACGGGCGAATAGTAAATGGCTCAAGTTGTTGAAGCGTGCGTTTGGCTTGTGCTTGTGCTGGAGCTTGTTCTTGTTTTTGTTCTTGTGCACGACGTCTGCTGCAATGCTTACAGGCATAATGAAAGATTCTTCGTCTGCTTCTTATTCATTCACACACACACTAGTTGCTTGGGCTGTCCGCTTCGCTGAAAAATGAGCTGCAGCCGGCAGATTCGAAACGGGCGCGTCACAGCTTAGCGTGCGCGCCTGAGTGTGAGCAGGACCAACTGTATGCAACGAAATATATGCGAAGCCCTATGTGCGTGTGCGTGTGGGTGTGTGCGTGTATCTGCGCTGCAGAAATATGACATTTAATTTGCATAAATTATGCTCGACTGCGCGAAGCCCAGCCCCAATGCCCCCAACTCAAAGTTAGAATTCTTTTGGGGAAATGTGTGCGAAACAGAAAGACAAAGATTAAGGACATTCATCATTAACCTTTAAGTTCTCGATGCGATGTCAATCAAAAAATGCAAAAAAAAAAACAAAAAAAGAAGAGAAAAAACGTAAAACAAATCAAAAGTTTGACATTTTCGTATTAATTGACTTTTTTGCTTTAGTCAACTATGTCCTTGAGCTTAAATATAAATCGAATTAGGAAATTAACTTTATGGCGCCTCCTCTCTTTTTTTTTAATGCAATATAAAGGGTTGAATTTAATGGATTTTTTAATGACTTGAGCTTATCTGGAGTTCGGATCAAAGGAAAAGGTTTGCTATACTAACTGTCGGCCCACATAAATCAGAGATGCGTAATAAAACTAATTTTAAATAACACTTTATATCTATGTGAAAACAATTTAAAAAAACCATAAATATAAATTAGGTAAGCTTTCCATTTCGTACTGTTTTTAATGCAAATGTCTATTTATTTGGGCTTAGTCGCTCTTGCTATCTTAAGTCTTAAATGATTATACATTATAAACACTCTAAGCTAGTATTAACAAGACCTTGAATACAGTTTGTAACTATTTAACTGTCGTTAGTTATATAAGAGGCCTTTTTCCGGTCACACAAAACATGAATATATTTATATTAAGTTTAAATATAATTCATTTGCGAATCACTTACCCTTAGAATATATTATTATTATAATATATATATATATATATTTATATATATATATGCAAGTATACAGATAGCGCACCTTATTGAGTTTATATGGCTTTATAAACATTTGTTTTTGTTTTTCTTTTTTTTATAAATAATTATTTAGTGTTGCAAAGTGTAACAGAACTTTTGTTTTTAGTTATTATTGAAACAGTTTTTAATTAGTTTTAACCAATTCCATTGAAAACTAACTTTCGTTTATATAAATTACAAATGGCCTACCTTAGCGCTGCTGTGTGAGATCAGTGTAGAAAGTCCCAAGGACACCAGCTGAAAATCGCACTTACGCCGGAAGTCAAATGCTATGCTAAATATAGAACAGATTTCAGTGTTGTATAGCGGCAGAAGTTGAAAGTTTAAATTAATTAAAAGACAACATCAGAAAAGTTTTACAAGCTAATATATTAATTGAAAAATGTATTCAATTAATTATTAAATTTTAACTAAATAAAATTGGTTTAAAATAAGCTTTAATTAAAATTCAAATACACTTTAAGTAATAAAATTTCCTTTTTTAAGTAGTATAGTTAAATACAAACCAGAAATCAAAATTAAAATAAATAATTAATCTTAAAAACAATAAATATTAATTTTATACATTTTGTTATTCATTAATTACAATAATTAAATGCAATTAAAATTAGTTACAATAGGTAGACTTGCATTATATTTTAAAAATATTTTAAGTAATTATAATTATTAAATAAAAAACTTAATTTGAAAAATGATTATAAATACAAAATTTATAAAAAAATTAATAACATAAAATGATTTTACAATTGAAATTCTATTAATTTTAAATAATTATTAAATTAAAAAATCGAAGCATATTCTTCAGCACTTAATCAGCTTTTAAAATAATAGAAAAAACTTAGCGTAAGCTTAAAGCTTACTGCACTGCATTACGCAACACTTGATGCCTTTTGAGTAAGATTTTGATTTTCATTATTGAATCTTTGATTGGGCTGCTATAATCAGCTAGTGTCATTGAGCCATAGCGATGCGAACTGAAAAAGGCCCATCAACATATACATATACATATATATTTATATATATTTCTGTTCTCGTGTGTGTGTGTGTAGCTGTGTAGGTGTGTGTGTAGATATGCACTTACTCTAAGCAAGCATCTTTTCCTTATTCAAGAAACTTTGTTTTATGCTTTGTATGTTTAATTTCTTCAAAAAAAAAACCTACTCTGTCTGAGTGTGTTTGTGTGTGGGTGTGTTGGTGTGTTGGTGTGTGTACGTGTGTACCTAGTGCACTGCTGCCACCATGTATTATAACAGTCTGAGCGCCGCAACTAAGCCGGACAAACCCATTAAGAGCGGCTGTCGACAGTGGGACAGCCACAGCCATTGACGATATGGCGAGTGGAGCCGATAGCTGGCCGGGCTGAAGGCGCGATGTGGTGCGCCAGCGGTGCTGCGTTCGTTGTTGTCCATGGGGCCGCGCACTTCCGTGTTGCCCGTGACGCCACCAACGCCCCCAGCGACGCCGCTGCCACCGTAATAGGTCGGCTTACGTGTGTTGCCAGCGCCGCTCAGTTGGCCACTGCCGAATGCCAGCTCAATGGAGCTGGCGCCACCGCCGCCCGTTGATGTCTGCTGTGGGTGATGGTGGTGCTGATGCTGATGGCCGCCACCGCTGCCGCCGGGCTTATGTGTCGGTGGCTTATTGCCGCTGGTGTAGTAATGGTGCGGCGATAACGGCGGCGACCCGGCGAATTCGCCATCCTCGAAATCCTCGGCCGAGCCATATAGCTCGTCGTCCTCCGGCTGGTAGGTGACTTTGACTTGTTGTTTCAGTTTTAAAATGTCATTGGCATCCGTGTCGGCGGCGTTGCCGGCAGCGCTGCCAGCGCCTCCGTTTCCTTTGCTATTTGAAGGATTTTTACGATTCGGTCCCGGGATTTCTGTCGTGGGCGAGAAGGCGGAAATGTAACGGTAACGGTAACGGTAACGGCAACAGCAACGGTAACTCTACTACCAGTAGTAATTGAAACAAAGGTGCAAATACCTTTAGTCCAACCAGCCCCCAGCCCACCCCTGTGTGTGTGTGTGTGAGAGTGTGTGAGTGTGTGAGTGTTTGTCGCGTTTATTATCCATAAAATATGCCCCCTGTGTGGGTGGCCCACTTACCGTATAGCCGGATGCTGCTGTCAACTTCGCCCAGTGAGTTTTTCGCAATGCAGCGGTACGAGCCGACGTCGTCCTTCTGAAATTTTCGCACAATCATTGACATTTTCGTTTCGTACATCGACTGCGAGTGCTCCTGCACATGGTATTTGCTCGACGAAACAATCATTTCACCTGTTGATTAACAAAAGCATTCGAAAAAGTTATAAACTCTGAACTCGCATGCTCAAAGGCTCCATAAAAGTTGTCAGCAATGCGTGAAAGGCGAACAGGCGACAGTTAAGTGGGGCTTCTAGGCCTAAAAGGATTCTCTTTTTTTGCGAGGCGAAACTGAATCCAAGCGGCAGCGTACAGTGTTGCCTAGAATACCAGAATTATCTCGCTCGACAAGACTCATAAGTGTAATAGCTTGTGATTCGCAACCAGTTAAAGCCCAGAGTTGATTGCATGGTCTGCTCTCTGTCTCTGTTTCTTTCTCCGCTTCTATCTGTCTGTTTCCCTTGCTCTATTCTTTTCTACTACCACTCTCTCTCTCTCTCTCTCTCCTTTTATATCTGTATCCTTTCTTTTCTTTAGCTCTCTTCTGGGATCTCTTTTTGGCTTGCTGTCTCTCTCGCCCTCTCTCTTTATCGTTCCCACTTTCTCCTCTCTCTCTGTATTTCTCTCCTGTTATATCTGTATCCCACCTTCTGTTATGTTCTCCCCTAATATATCTCTCTCTCTCTCTTTCTGTCTCTCTGTCTGTCTGTCGCTCTCTCTGTCTCCCGGTCCGTCTCTCTTTCTGTCTTTCACCTTGTCCATCTTTCTGTCCTCTCTCTCTATATCTCTCTCTCTCTTTCTCTGTCTCTCTCTCTCTCTCTGTCTCTCTCTCTCTCTCCCTCTCTCGCTTCTTTAATTTCATCCATTCCTTCCTCTCTCTCTCTCGTTTCCTTTCACATCTTTTTCCAACTTGTAGCTACAGCTGACTCACACTCCTTTGCCTTTTGCGACCATCGCCCTTCTCTGCGATTCTCACTGCTCAAACTGACGTGGAATGCTGTCGTATAGCCAAGCATTTCTTAACTGTGCCGTTTCAAGCAGCGCACAAAGCTATGCCTCAAAGGAAGTGTAATTGAATTGAATTAATTACACGAAAATCGATATCAAAAGTGCCTCAAATTGGTGTTAATTTAGCTATATGAAGTATTCACGCATATAGCCACATATATATAGATATATATATACATGCATGTAGGCATATACCAAATTAAAGATAAATTTGTTGAGTTTGCGGTCGCGAATGCAGTTGCGCGACGCTTCACTGAATAGCAAAGTCAATTATAAATAAATTCATTGCCGATATTAAAGCGCCCTAACAAAAATCAATGGATTGCATATGATTTATGCCACGAGGAGCAGGCAGCAGGAGCTGCTGCCAATGTGCATAATGCGGACGATAAGCCGCTGGCATACGGACGTTAGCCAAGACAACCGCAGCATTAACACCAAGACACACACGCAGTTAGATAGACGCATCATTGACTACAATGAGAAGCCGCACATAAGTTTACCTAGTCAGATCTGTGTGGCTGTGTGTGTACGTGTGTGTTTGATGGGTCTCTTACAATGTCCTTTGCACAGAATATACGACGAGGCTTCAGCCTTGATGGCGCCTGTCGCTATTTATGTGCTTGCATTACATTTGATGCTTAATGATTGAGAAAACAACTGTTAAAGCCACTTGGAGTATTCGCAAATACACACACACACATGGACACACACACATGGACACATACACATGGACACACACACTATACACTCGGTATATCCTGCGCCTAATGTGACTGTTAAGTCAGTCAGCCTTTGATTTAACAGCGCACAGCCCTAAGTAGTAGAGCAGAATTGCAATTTAAAATATGTCAAAGCTGCAGCCGGGTATAGCTGACTGCATAATACCCTGTTGGCAATTGCTAATCGTAGCATTCCAGTTGAAGAAGTTCCAGCTCGATAGATTTTGCGGTCTGTCAATAAAAGTCATTATAACAAGCTGCTGCTGCTGCTGCTGCTGCCGAGCATGTGTCAAGATAGCGCCCAACTCTAATTACGAGTGCCCAGTTGCGAATCGGACACTTTGAGTGACTTGCGACTTGCAGTAAGTGATTTTAAATTTGATTTTTTGGCTTGATTAGTTTATGGCTTAAAGTTCAAATGGGCTCACTGGACGTGACGATCTGACAGTCAACTAATGACAGTGCACACACACACACACGCACACACTGACATGCATGCTATAAAAGGATGTGTGCATATGCCACCGACTGTCTATAAAATGTAAAAGTTGACCAAAAAGTTATCAACAGCAGCACATGAAGAGAGAGACGGACAGAGGGACACATATGCAGGCAAGAGTCACACACACATATGTATGTATGTATGTATATATATATATACTCACCGGTATCCTTAATCCAGTAGTTAATTGATTTGGGCGAGGCCTCAACGTGACACTCGATTTGAACATCAGTGCCAAGCGGTGCTCCGACTAATTGATTCGGCACTTGTATGACGGGATGAACTGCAATAGGTGAAGAGAGAGACAGAGCGATAGAGTGAGAGAGAGTATGAAATAGAGAGAGAGAGCGAAAAAGTCGTTATGTACTCGTTTGTTATAGCTGCACAGTGCAGCACATTATAAAACCATTTTTTAAACGCATCCATTCCCCTGGCGCCACGTCGCACACACACACACACCTGATGTGACTTCTAGCTATAGTCATGTATGGCTGCGTATTATGTAACTGGCTTTACAAGCCAGACTTCCATTATCTACTCCTTATATTATGCTTAGCTGTAGATAAGGAATTGAATCGATTACCTTTATAGCCTATATTAAGTTGTATTTTGCATAACACTGAAAGGAAGCAGCTTTACTCGTTGCTTGGCTTAACTAACTAACGAGTAGGCATACTCGCTGCTTCGCTTCTAGCTTAGTCGCTTTGGAAACTGTAGGTCATAGAAACTTGCTCATTTTACTCGCTGTTTACTGAGGATTTACTAGTCTCAACTCGTTAGCTAAAGAGTATATATAGCTGGGCTTACTCGTCAGACAGCTCGTTATATACCCTTGCTTACTCGCTATTTACTGTACAGCAAGGGCACTTACCAGCGAATTGACACTCGCTACTTTAACTGGTAAATGGACTCGCTACTTATGGCTCTCTACACTCGTTGCTTCGTGTTTACTCGTCGGTTAGTTAGCTGCACTCTTAACGACTACAGCTAACGAGTTCGTTACTCGCTATGTCTGGTCTAATGCACGGTCTGTGGCATCCATTGAACCCACATCGATTTCTGTGCGATGCCCCAAAAGAACTCTGTTCGGCATTCACATTTGCCACATTCTTAACTTGTTCTCTGCACTGATAAGAAATGACAACAATGGACGCTCGACTTTAAATAATAGTCGTTGCATAATGAATTACACACACACACACACATGCCACCGTAGGGGAATAGAAAGCCAATTGGATGTGGGATAACTCGGTGCGGTCATCAAAATGCAATGCAGATGCTGTGCACGTCTCCCTTTTGGAGTAAAATGGCAACTCTTTTGCAATTCGTGTGCGTGTTTATTGTCACTTAGTGGGCTAGATATAGAGAGTCCAAGTGCTGTACACTAGTCCCTAACACACACACGCACACACGCACACACGCACACCATGTCTAGCAGAAGCTCTCACCGAGCTATAACCAAAATTGGTGGTTTTGTAAAACTGCCAAAGCCGCCACAGGCCGTTGCTTGCAACGTGGCAAACCCCACAACCAGCCAACAGATATTGTGTACACATCTGAGTGTGTGTGTGTGTGTGAGGTAACATTTCTATAGTCATGTGCATTGATAGTCGATTGCAGTGCAACAGCAGCTTGCAACAATGACCTGTGCATGTCTGCGCCTGCGTGTGTGTGTGTGTGTGTGTGTGTGTGTGTACAGCTTAGGACAGTTTTGTAAGTACGAGAGATTTTAATTGATTTCCGTGCCCGAGTGCATATGTCTTATCTATCAGCTGTCTATTTGCTCACACACTGTAACCACACCGAAAGCTAAGTTCAAGTGTGTGTGTGTGTGTGTGTGTGTGGGTGTGTGCTAAAGCAAACTATCTACAACTTTAATACAACATTATCATAAACGATTAATAGCAATCAATGTTAGCTCTATGTGGCTTGCTTTGCATGTGCCGCTTGAAGTCAATTAATGAGCTTATGTGTGCTTTGTGGACGCTTTAAAGTTTTTGCCCCATTGTCCGTGATTAATGCAACCTGGAGTGGCAGCGCTGTTTAGCACACAAAATTGACATTTAAGTCACGCACGTTGCAGTGGCGTCTGATGACTGCCGCCTGAAGCCGGACAGACGCTGAGTTTCGTTCAAGTATAAAAATTTCCCCTGTCACTGGCACTCAGAGGCAGTCAACGAGGCAAGCCACCTCTGTCCCTGCCTGCCGGCTTGACCAATGCATGAGTGCTGGTTGACTGCGTCTATTTTCAATCTGCATACACACGCACACACACACACGCGCTCATAGATACACGTAGTGCAACTTTGGCAGATTGCATTGGGGCACAGCACAGGCAGAGCCAGCAGCAGCCAGGCGCAGGAGGCAGGCAAACACTTTCGCTTGCGATTTACAATTTGGCCATGATTATTCCGAGCATGTGCATGTGCCTGCAGCTGGCCCAACTCACTACTCGCTCCTCACTCCGCAATCCTTGGCTCTCAGCTCCCCTCGGCGCCTAAGCCTCAGCTGCCTGCTGGCTCAGTTGCGGCAAACAAAGCCACAAATATGCACTAATGACGTCGCAGCAGCAACAGCAACAGCAGCAGCTGTAGCTACAATTACAGCACACACACACACACACACAGATGTGCACCTCATCACATTTTGGGCCATTGTGCGAAACTTTGAGTTAAAGGTAACAGAGTCGAGCACAAAAGCCATTGACGTGTATTTTTCAGCTCATTGGCAGCGCAAATGGAGACCCGAGCGTTTGGGCATACGATGATTATCCATCCACACACTCCTGCTGCTGCTGCTGCTCCTTCTCCCTCTGTCTGGTTATACATATGTAGCAATTGAGAATTTATGCCACTGTCCGTGCGTTTCATCTATCCATTCGCCTGGCAAATATCTGCTGCACTCTTTAGCCGTACGTGATTTTTAGCGATTTGCTGCAATTATTTGCATTCGATTTCAAAAACAACAACAAATCAAAATCAAAAGCAAAACACATATATGAGATAACAAAAATATCTAAACAATGCAAACTTTAAATTATATTTAAAAAAAATCAATTTATATAAAAATATCTCAGTTTATCAAAAATATAAAGAAAAAAATATTTGCAGCAAACTCAAATAAATGCTGCAGAATCTGTTGCAAAATGTTATTGAGCATCAAAACTTGTTTGATTTGGCCAAGTTGTGTGCAGCGAAACTTTTTGGCTAAAGGCGTCGAATTTTGTTGCGTTTGTGTTTCAGTGGACGTGGCTTGGATCCGAATAAAAATTATATTTATGTTTCTAATTTGCTTGGCATTACTTAGAGCTTTAGCATTTGGTAATTTTGAATATTTCGTAAATTTGTATAGCAAATTTGACGACTTTATATATATATAAATATATATATAGCTTTATCTGAAACATTGCATTTATTTATTTTGAAACGCTTTATGTATATATATATTTAAATTAATATAAATGAGAGCTTGGAATTGCTATGGCTTCATCTAGTTAGACTTGACTTAATTTTCTCCTGAGCTTGCATTGCTTTTTATTAAACAATTTTTCAACTGCGCATAGCCGACTGCTTGATACGCGTTTAAAGTGTTGTCGAGATCAAACTATATAAGTAAAACATAATATGTATATGAATGCAAACTAATTTTAAAATTTTTTTTTTTCATATTTTAGTAGCCACTACTATTTTTATGAACAACTAAATTTTGTACTTTGTTTTAAGCACATGTTCCTAAGTTTCTGGCAAAACATCTTATTTAATAAAAAAATATGTTAATCTTAATATTAATTATTTTTATCGCTAAAATTTGTTTTAGAATATGAGCACTTGCTTAGTCGCACTACTATTTTTATGAACAAGGCTCTGGGTTATATTTTCCGATTTGCAACGATCCAATGAACGCGCCATATAATTTATAGGTCTCTCCGTAGAGAAGTCTAACAGTGCTCTGATGTAGTAGACGTCTCTGCCTTTCAGTTTTGGGGTAATAATCGACTAACTTTGCTGTTGAGCTTATCGACCACAAAACTGAAAGTTAAAGGCGTATCTATATCAGTTTGGATCACTCTGCAGGGAAGGTCCACAGTAACTCACTTGAACATTACGTTACATTACTCTATACGATATACTCGCTCAAACATATGGCTATATCAGCTGTACGCTACTATATAACATAACATATATGCTATATATACATAAACTTTTTATTATACTTATACAATATACATACATAAAATATAGTCAATTTAAAACCATTGAGAGCTGTCAGTAGCTAACAATTACCAAGTTCTAAGCTTGAACTACGAACATGATCAAGCCGAGGCGCTGTGAGAGCGAATGAAGCATGTGAGGAAAAGAGAGAAAGAGAGAGTGGGACAGAGAGGAACTGAACGCATTGTCTTACAAATCTAAATCTCTTGCAAATCTATGTTGAGCTTTGTTAAACTCTGTCGTAGTCGTAGTAGTGCCAAGACCTCAATGCGCTTGGCTCTTATATAAATTTGATACACATTCGTATATATTTCAACATCCAAGTCTCTGGCTTGATCAGAAAACAAAGCATTCAGACGCTTGAATTCAATTTAGGATCTAACTAACGACGTTAAGCAAAGTACAGTCAACTGTGGGCAGCTGTAAGACTACGCTGAGTAACCATTTGACTCTTAGATATATTTATTCTCGTCTAAGGATAAAGTAGATGTCGTAATATTATCATGCATATATCATATAAATAAATCTGAGTGAGAGTTTTGTGGCATATGGAAGCTGTCTGCTAATTGTGGCCTAATTGTTTGTTGCGCGTCCTGCGAGAGGCAGTCGAGCGATTCCAAGTCCCTAATTAGTCGTGCAGGAAGGTGCCTAACAAGGCAGGAAACTTCAGCAAATGGCGCGGAAACACGCAAAGGGATATGCGGCCGTCCCGTTGCCGTTGTCGTTGCCGGTGTCGGTGTCGGTGTCAGTGTCGATGTTGCTGTCAGTACTGGGGCTTGTGCCACATGCGGCATGCAGCGCAGTGCCAAACCGAGCTTTATCAGGCGGCTGCAGTGCGCGCAGTTTTCTGAAGATGCCAGATGAAAAAAGACCATGCAAATAGCTTGCCAGATGAGGGAAAACTTTGTTTTCACTTACTCAGCCCGCGAGAGCGGCGGAGAGAGGCAAGGCAGGCAAGGCAAAGAGTTGGACAGACAGACGCAACATTTGCCAAACAAATTGTGAGTAAGTTCCTGCAACAGGAAACACACACACACTTAAAGATGACGAACCAGCATTTGCACTGCCATAAAGCAGACTCGAGCGGAGGCTTTGGGGCTAGTTGTGGCCCAAGTTGATCAAAAACTTTGAGAAGGTGTAGCTGCATGCCAATGGCAAACTGGCTACATGCTGATAGCAGCTGGTCTCTTAAAGCCTGACGAGCATGGCTAAGCAGGACTCGCTGCTGGCCAGAGGCACTCGAAGGCCACATTAACAAAATGTCAAAATGTTAAAAAGCGTGATTTTGCCACCTAAAACGCATTGCCAGCGAGCTATATAGCTGACAAGTGTAGTCTCTCTGCCGCAGCGGACAAAAGGACAAGCCAAAACAAACAGCCAGCAAGGACATGGCCATGCGCCTGGCGAGCTCTAGGAATTGCTCTGCACACGTTGCCAACGAATGTTGGCAAACAAGCGCAGTGGAGCTGCTGCTGATGTCGTGATGATTGAGTGAACCTGCCACATGGCAAGCGGCTGGGCGGCTGGGCGACTGGGCGACAGGACGACGGAGCAAGCAGTTGCTGCAACCCAGCATCATTGTCGTCGTCGTCGTCGTCGGCGTCGTCGACGTCGTCATCAACTAGGACAGCATGCCGCACGTGCTGCAGACAGGTTGACAAAAAACTGTGGCCCCAACAGCAACAACAGCAACACAATGCACAAGGCATCAGGTAATGCCCGGTATCAGTGACTGGATTTAAACGGATTACAACAACGACAATCGAGTTAGCGCCGCACCGTGCCACAAGCTGTTCGCTACCTTGCCCCAAAGCCAGCCGCTGCCTGCCACTCTCTCTCTCGCTCTCACTCAACCTCTCCCTCTCTCTCGCTCTTTCTCTTTGCTTTTGCTTACTATTTTCAGCTTTGAATTTGCCCTTTTTTTCCGCAGCATAGCTGAGGGCGCTGTATGTGTGTGTGTGTGTGTGTAGTTGATAACTGTGGCTAAAGCTGGGGGCACACTGGGGTGTCAGTACACTAAACTAGATAAACACCACGACGATGGCTAGCGCCAAAAACTGAGAGTTCAGCTCAAAGGATGAGACCCGGACGAAGCCAGCCTGAGCTGTGGCGACAGCTGACTAATGATATGTGTGTGTGTGTGTGTGTAAAAGGACGCACAAAAAGAAGGAATACAAAAATCGTATACAGAAAGTTGACCAACCACAACTCTCTCTAATTAATGCCACCCACTGCCACGCTGGCAGTTGCAACCAGCAGCAAGTGGACTGCGGATTTGATTTACTTACAGTGTATGCTAAGCGAGATGCGCTTGGAAACCGATGGGGGCACTCCATTGGAGGCAATGCACAGATAGGAGCCCATCTCGTTGCGTGAGATTTTCGTCAGCTTCAACACCTCGCCACGGAACGAGGACACTGTCAGCGGGATTAAACGGATAAGTGCATATATTTATTTATTCATATAGATCTAAATATATTTATTTATATGTATGTTTTATGTGGAGCACTCAGCTGGCCACAGAGTTGCATCATTTACGTACCCAAGGTCTTGGTGCCGGCATTGTCCTTGAGCACAATTTCGCTGCCATCCTCACGGCGCCAGTTCACAATGGGCTCCGGGTAGCCGCGTGCGCTGCATTAAGGAAATTTGTAAGAAATTATAAATTTATATTAAATAGATAGAATTTATATTAATAGATATATATATATATATATATATATATATATGCACTTAAAGCTGTGCTAGACAAAAAGTGCTAAGCCTCGTCTCGCCTTGAAAATGAATCAACTTTATATAATACAAAATTAATGGATTTCGATTGAATTGAGTTGGCTCGCACTCAAGCTATGAGTCATTCAAAATTGAGCGCTTATAACGATCATTAACCCACATCTGCTCCACTTAAATTAGAAAATCCACGAAGCGGGCGGCGCTCTTTAAGCTCATCGAGAGATGCCCAGGCCAAGCAAAGCTCACATGGAACGACTAGACAGACACACAACCATAACCTTGCCATCAACTGTACCCTCGTACCCCTCGCCTGAGAATCCTCTCATATCTTCATTCTCAATCCCAATCTCTACGACTCCTCAATAAGCTGAATAAATATTTAAATACCTGAGAAAACTTTGCTACTGCAGCTAAAACAATTTCTAAATATTTTCTGAGTCACTTCAAGATCTGTAAAATCGTGGAAAACATTGCTCTTCTTCTCTAAAGACAGTCAAAATTTCTGATAATCCAACAGCTTGGCTATCTAACCATTTTTTAAATGTTTCAGAAAGCTTCATTTGCGAGTCATCGTCGAGTCTGTTGAGTTGATGAAGCTATTTTGTCTGACAAATTCTATTCAGATACAAATTAAGTCACTAAGTCAACTTAACATGAACTTATAAGCATACTTATTGGCCTAACAATTGCAGAATATTCATCAATTATTTCCGTAATTAAATGACTTCAAACTAAACACTTACAACTTGGGCAGCTCAATAGATTAGATAGCTAAGCTGAGTGCCTCAATCATGGACACCTATTCAGAGAGAAGCCCAGCTGACATTCAGTTAAACTTCTATGCAGCACAACTGACAATTGTTTAACATTAATTTTCATTAAGGGCAAACACTTTTTGCTGCATTAATAGGAAATCACACTTAAAGTCGGCGCAACTTTTGGCTGCCCTTAAAATGCCAATGGAAATTTGTGCGCCAGTTGAGCTGAGATTTTTGGTCTATTCAATTTAATGTGCAGCAGTGGCCATTGTGTGTTGGCCCAAAGCGCAAACTTCTTGTAATGTAGACAAGGCAATGCAACGCAACGTAACGCAACGCTTTCGGCCAGCAGTCGCCGTCTGTGGCTCAGATTGTGAATGGGGCAGCAGATGGAGCGGGCGAAGGCAGGCGGGCCGGGACGTCCATGCATTGAGGCAGCAGTTTAACAGCGCACCAGACACGGGTGTGGTAAATTTTTATGGTGCCGCAAACAGATGCAAAATAGCTAAGCAAAAGAAAGTCTTACGCACACGGCGAGGCATTGGGCGGCGTGCGGCGAGCGGCTGAAGCACACAGACAGGCTAAGACATTTGAGAGTTTGTCCCGAGTGCAAGACCAAAGCAAACACAATGGAGACCGCCTGGCTACCAGTCAGCCACAGCATCAGCAGCAGCAGCAGCACCAGTTCCTTAGCAGCTAACTTGGCTAAGACTGAACGCCTGCCAAGCTGATTGTTTGTGCTGCATATGTATGTGTGTGTGTACATGTGTGTGTGCATGTGTGCATGTGTGTGTTGTTTCTTGTAATATGTTTATTCATGAAAACAACTGCATAGCCAACAATAGACTAAGACACACTCTCTAAATACACATACGTAGGTGATCATTGTATTCCTCGCTTCACATTCTATGCATATAGAAATATGTATATATATATATGTATACATGATTGCTGTAATAGTAATGACGGCTTTTGCCTTCGAACTTTGTTGCTATAGTAATATCTTATCATAATATTCCTGTTAAATCCTATTAAATGAAGCTCTAATTACATGTGTAGAGAGCTGTATTACGACTGTATTAGACACACATATATATATATATATATATATATATTTGATAAATATATGTTTCTGTATATATATATATATATATATATATATATTTATGTTCAGTATGCCTTGCACTCTCCACAATGCATTCAAGTGAAGTTCAATAGAAATTGCATTACTTAATAAGAACTTAACCTACATAACTAGATCAGATTAATCATATACATCATGTCAATAGGCAGCTGTTTGTATATTCATTATAATCTATATGGACTATGTAGGCAAATAGCTCAGATAACTGGCAGAGTTGGGGTTTAATATCAACAAGGCAACAGCAATTATAAAAAATATATATATATATATATAGAGTGCTTTAATAATCTGCACATCTGGTCAACTTTTCAGCAGCAGGCATTTGAGATGTTTGTTTTTGTTGTTTGCCTGTCGCCTGCTTAAAGTTAAATTCGTTTTATGGGTCTTGCCCTAAGTGGTATTAAAATGAAAAAAATTACAGACGATGTCTCTAATAGCTTTCCACATACACAGCCAGACAGGCACACACACATACACACACAGACATACATTAATAGAGGAGTACGTTTATCGCTCTGGTTCTATCATCCTGCGGTTAAATCGTTAAAATTACTTCGTGGCCGTGGTCAAGTTCATAAATCAACGGCGACCAAATGCGTCGCGTCGCGTCGCATCGAGTCGAGTCGAGTCGAGTCGTTGTCGCAGTTAGCTAAAAGGAAAAACCGCTGAAACTAACATGAGCTAAGCGCGCCGCTGGCACAGCGAATGCTCAGCCTTGAGATACCCTATAAATGACAGAGGAATGAAGCGCGCAGACGGCCGAACTTTAGTTAGCCAAAAGATATATAAATATAATATTATAATTAATATACTAAAATATACATATATATATATATATATATATTTATATATATATATATATATATATATAAATACATGTAAACGGAGCCATATGTATATGACAAGCTAATATACTCCAGTTTGTGGCTCTAGGGCATATGCTGAGCGCCGACCCAAATCAAGAGAAATGAAGTGTCGCTTAATTTGCTGACATTATTAAATGATGATGACGATGATGATGATGATGATGATAAGACGATGGCGATGGCGATGCATGCGGAGTATTTGGTGATGATAGCCATTTGGCTGGCCTTTGGCTTGGCTAACAACCGAAGCCAGTCAAAGGACTCTGCCACACAAATTAATCTACATATGTCTAACACTTATTAAATATCTAATATATATATATAACTAAATAAATATTTATATATATGTATTTATCTATTGTCTTAGGCCTGCTTGCAAATGTTAAAGCAAAAGGCAAAATAAATTTTCATGTGCTTTCATCCTGTGCCATGTCTGTTAACTCAGAGCTGCTTAACCGAGAGTTAAATTTAACCTGCTGTCAATTAATGAGCAATAAACTAAATGCATTCTTGAGCCTGCATTAATGGAATGAATAAATAATTTCAAGCAACAAAAAAGTTAACTGTATGTAAATGCTTGAATAGACCTTAGTTAATTTGAGCTTCAAGTTGAAGTCAAGTTAAAGCTGATGTCACGCTATTTTCAGCGATTTCTCATTAGTGCCAATTCTTATTTAAATTTTCAAAATATTTTTCATTTGCTATCATCCGCTCAAGTAAGAGGCTCCAATTAAATTTAACTGGCTATCAAGGGAAATATTTGAAGTCATCATATTCATAACTTTCGGCAATTTTCATTTTAAGTTTGCCTAACACAATAGAAATTATTTTTCGCTTTAACTGCCAATTAAATTTAAGCTGAGGTCAATTAATGGGCTTTTGACAGTTATCCAGCATCGTTTACACTCACCGACATGTTAAGCGCACGGAACTGCCTTCGGGCACAATTACATCGGACGACGTGTCCTCGCTGATGAAGTCCGGCGGTATAACAACATCCAGGAAGCCAATCTAGAAATAAACACGTGAACTTGTTATGGCAATCTCTATAATTGAACGGCAATTGAAAACATGTCCGAAACAGGAGATAAATAAAAGTCAATGCTGAAAACCAAAATTTCAATATGAAAAATTACACGTTGAAAATAAGCAAAATAAACAACGGCGCAGCAACAATAAAACAATCAACAGTAAATGGCGAAAGACTCGAGGCAGGAGGCTTGCCGTTTGGCTAAATTTACTATACACTCAGCGAAAATTTGCTGATTATGCAGGCGGCCATAAAGCAGCAAATGTTTTTATGTGTCGAATGGGGGCCCTGAGATAGGAATATACCCAACGCACACACACACACACACACACACACATACATAACGTAGCAAATGAAATGACGCTAAATAGTTTAGGACTGTGACAGGAGGCAAGAACTCTTAACGCAATGGCAATAGAAAACAAAGCAAAACGAAACGAAACGAAACGAAAAGAAAATATAGTAGAAGACAATTGGGCTACGGTTGCGTGTGCAGCTCTCTCACTGTTGCAGCAAGCACAGCCCTACAGACACGCCCCTCTCCCCTTGGCTCCACAATGTCCTGGCTCTATCAACTGCTGCTGCTGTTGTCCTTGCGAGAAGCGTTAAAGTAAAAATAAAAATTAAGGAAGCATGAAATACATTTTATTGGCGCCATAAACTTCACTTGGCTGGACACATGAGTGTACGTGCGTCCACACAGACACAAACACACACACACACACACACACGCACACACACTTGTGTGTGAGTGTCTTTCGCCTTGTTTGCCATAGTTTTCGCTTTCGATTTGCTGCGCTTTCTTTCACTTGCTCGACGTTTCAGGCAAAGGGGAGCCGCTCGTAGGCAGCAGAGGAGAGTGAGGCGGGCTAGGGTGTGGGTTAAGGGGCAACGAGTGCGTTGCATTCTTTGTACGTTTGTTCCCCTCTTGCGAATGCTGCATGAAATTTTTCTGGACACTTTGGAAAATTGCTTTCAACAGCAGCAGCAGCAGCAGCAGAGCCAGCAGCATGCATGAAAAATATTTAGAAACATTTTCATTGTCTTTTTGGCTGCAGCATTATTCATTGGCTGTAACCTTTGTTCAGCTACTTATGCTAAGAACAGCTCAAATACTATTGACAATATTCACATATAGCGCACATAGCTTTGAACTATATTTCGCTGGAAATTGTGTAGCACTTGATGGTTATATTAAAGCTGGCGACGTGCCCCAAGGGCATGTCCGAAGTGCAACTTCAACTTCAATTTGTATGCCAACTGCGAGATTTCAGAGAGAGAGAGAGAGAGAGAGAGAGATACAGAGAGAGATAGAACTTCTCTGTCTGCTGCCTTCTATGTCGGCTCTTTTTAATTACAGGGTATTCGCTCACCTGACTCTTCATTGGATCCGTATTCAGCTGGCACATATAGCCGCCTCGATCATCCTCGGAGACGGCCTTGATGTGCAGATTCCAGGTGTTCTGATCCAGGTGGCTGACCGTGACGCGTGGATTGTGCGTAATGACGTTCTCGTGTATGGCCTGAATGGCTTTCGTGTCGGCCTTCAGCCAGCCCACCTGTGGAAAGACAGAACCGCAGAAATAACATTTGCCAAATACTGCGTGCTTCGTAAAACGTGTGCGATTGTGGTTGATTATTGTTATAGCTGGGCTTTCAGGTGGCATTGTGGCATTGTTGCTGCGCTATCATTAATTAGGGGGGGTGCGAGTGTGTTATACTTACGCGATAGCCGCCCAAGTGGCGCACGTGACAGGTGAAGGTTGCGTCGCGGCCGACAGCAACCGAAACATTCGAAATGCTTTCCACAAACTCCGGTTGAAAGGCGCCAATCGCTGTTGGAGAAAGAGAAGGAGAGAGAGAGAGGGAGAGTGAGAGTGAGATGGAGGCGAGCACACCAATAGGAGATGAGATTAGAATGCGTCTGCGGTATGTGGCAGCGGTTAGTTGTGCGAGTTAATGATATCGCGCGCTGGCAGTGCAGCGCCAGCAGCCGCTGCGGCTGCCAAAAACTCCGTGATTTATCGCTTTTAAATGTGCCCGACGCGCCGCTTGCCAAGTTGCACGAACGCAGCCAGCCAAGTGGCAAGTGGCAGAGTCGCGACCGAACCTGACTCTTTAATGCAGCGCGCGGCTAATTGAAGATCAACGCGACTCGAACTCAGGCTGCCGAGTTAACTGGCTGCCCCGGCGTGGCAACGCGGAGGTGGCGCGACATACGCAAATATATAAATAATTTATTGAATCATTGAAAATCAAACATTTCACTCGCAAGTTTGCCAAAAAAAAAATAGAATCCAAAAAAAGTAAATAAAATGAAAAAATAAAAAACTTTTACAGTCGTCGGGAAAAAAGGTTTGCTGAGCGGGGGCAGCTGGCGGCTGCCAGACAGCCGTGCAGGACGAGCGACTAGCGCGCGGCACAGCCGTTGCCGCAACAAAGTGCCGGGCAAACAGCCACGCCACGCCACGCCAGCTACCGCCCTCCCGCCCCACATCTTTGGCCTGGTAATGCATGCAAAAAACTTTTGCCAAACTTGAAATTTAAATATTTATAGACAGCGCCGCTGGCAGCGGCAAGTGCGTCGCAGCACCACCGCCCCACCGGCGCACCACTTTGTATTGTACCCACTCTACTAGCGGGCCAGAATGTGCTGAATTGACGCAATTGGCCAAAGGCATGATTTATTTCATACTTTTTGCCAGATTCCGTTCGCATATTATTGCAAATGGATATCATTGCGAGCTGTCCATGCAGAGCCACATTTGCAGTCTTCGCTTTGACATGGGATAGCTGTGTGTTTTCTTCGCTGCTAAGTCGAGACAGCCTGAATGAATACCATGTGAAAACTCATTAAAGCCAAATCAAATAATTTGCATATTTGATTTATGACTTGCAGTCGGGGCAAGCCACAATCTGATAGGGAAATTAACCACAAGTGGAGCGCAGTTGAGCCTTGAATTTGAGAGCAAAGACTTTATTAATATAATGTAATATATTAATAATTTGCGAATCAATTACTGTCTCATAACTTTCAAATAGCTCAACCAGACAGCACTGCCAGAAAAGGTAGTGTTGGAAAAGGTTCAATAAATCAATTATATTGAAGCAGCAAACTGGAAGCCAGGCAAGTCGCTGCCCAGTCTGAGCAGTGTTGTAAAACAAGTCTTCAATCAATATTTAATGTAAGAAAACTTGGCTGAAATTTCTTTCAGTGTTGTGCAGGGAAATGTGAGTTAACATAATAGTTAAAGTAGCTTTGCCAAATCGGATCCAGCCTAAGGCCAATTTGTAAAAGGCGCTGGCTAACCAGACATCAAATAATTTGTAAAATATATATAAATATATATATATATATATAAGTGTGTGTGTATATATTTATTTAACAGTTAGTCAAACAGCAGCGAAAGCATAAGACAAGCCAGTGTTGGGCAACTGCTGCTGTTGGGCGGCTGTGGTTGCAGCTGCTGGATTTATTTGCATGGATTTTGTTGTTGTTGCTGCAATTGTTGAAGCGAGAAACCAAGCTAACTGACTGACTGACCGACTAACTGACTCACTCACTGACTGACTGTGTTTTTCATTAACATTGTAAGGGCGCCGGGGTCTTGGCTGCGATATCGTATCAAAATCAACAACAGCTAAAAGTTGAGGCAACAACAAATCCTTGCTGCAAATTGCAGCAGCACACGCAAAGTCAGAGATAGAGCCGGACAAAAGGACTTGCAGACGTAAGGCCAAAGACATACACTAACACACACACACACACACACACACGCACACTGAGACAGCGGCCGTACAAGCTGCACTCAAATGTAGTTCCTGCCTGGCTGGCTGCGGCTTGTTTGTCAATCTGTTCAACTGGATGCCAAAACGAGTAGGTGGAGCCTTCAGCATTGTGCCAATTTCAATGAACTTGTCGCCCCCGAGGTTGCTGAGGCCCTGCTTGGCTGTCGCAATGCTCCATGGCATAACCGCCAACCCGCCTCTGGCCAGGCTGCGCTTAGCTCCCGGCTAGCTGCCCTGCCTCGAAGCACTTTGCATTTTCCGGTCACAAGAATTGAAGCAGCGCCAAGTCGCGTGTGCAGCCAAAGTCAATTAACCCATGCCCGTCGGTCAGTCCATAAACCAAGCCTCGCGCCACTCAGCCAGTCAGCCCCATGGCCACATAGCTTCAGTCGCATGTTTTTCACATTTTCGCACGTTATCATAAATTTGGCGTCTCCGCTGGGACTCTGGGTCCTGGCATCTGCAGGCGGCTTCATTTCAATTTTCTTAGCCGCTCTTCGGCTGTCGTGGATCCATTTGGAGCGTTGCCCCGTCCCACACGCTGGAGGCTTGTCACTTTGGCATGGCTTTGCCCAGCGGCTGGCTGGCTGGCCTGCCAATGCTGCTCCAAAAGTTTAAATCACACAACGACAATGAGGATTTACCAAAGCAAATTTATGGTTAAGGACATTGGCAAAAGTTAAGCTTGTATTTGTCAACGTGAGTGTGTGAGTGTGTGAGCGTGCGTGTGTGTGTGTTAATAAAGTGTCTTGGCCTGCGTATGTGTATATGGGGCAACAAAATATATGGCCCAGCCCCAACCCCCTCCCGGTTCAAGGTGCGCCCAGACCAAACAGCCAGCTACAAAGATGCCAATCTGCATGGCACCTTTTTTTATGGTGCGCACACACAAATCCCTGCGCCAAGCGCCAATGATAGGTGATAATGGCAAATTTTGAGAAGGCAACTGGAATTGGCAGCACGAAGCAGCAGCAGCAGCAGCCGAGAGACAAAACTTGAATAAACAGCCCAGACTGCCAGACACCACGGCGCTGACGAGGCATTAAAGTGGCTGCAGCTGCTGGAAGCGAGCTATATAAGATGGAGGAGCTGTCAAGGTATGCTCTAGGCATACTCTAGGTATACCCTATAGATAGATATAGTGCCGTTTAGTTGCCTGAAAGACATAGTCACAAATCGATATATATCGATTCGATGTATCGATTTGATCATCTTACTTTTTCCTATAGAATTAATCTTAAGAGCTCTTGGCTATATAAATTCCTGTTGGATCGTATAGTATAGAAATGCAGCTCCGATCGTACCACTAAAAACATGTGTTAAATCAAGTTCAATTCAAATCTTGCTAGACTTGCAGGCAACTAGATCAAAGTTCAGATCATTAGCCTTACATATAAGCAAAATCGTATAGAATTCTGATAGAAACAAGATCATCTCCAGACCAAAGTTCACATATAAATCTTATAGAAATCAGTTTATGTTCAAAACTTTATCAAAGATCATAAAGTGACCCGTCAAAATGGGTCATAGATAGCAAAACCTTTTCTAGCTGCAAGTATGATAGCGGATACCCTATCTTTGAAACAGGGTATGCCAAACATTACATAAGCTGTAGAGCGACACTTGTGTGTGCGTGCATAAAATCAAATAGCCAAGTTAGTCTCTGTTGCCAGTTTTGCTTGGCCGTTGAACTAGCAAGCTACCACCAAATAGCAAATAACAAATGATGGCTGCAGCAAGTGGCGGCAACTGGCAGCAAGTGGCGGTCGCGGTTGGTGGCAACTGCGCCTAATGGCCAGACGGCCAGCCAGCAGCCCGACTTTGGGCGCACATTTGCATTTTTTACAAATCGTCGTCTACAACTTGTAGCACTCGCAATTCAATTTGCAACAAGACAAAAACAACAACAACAAATAGAAGCAGCAGAAGAAGAGGAAAAACAACAAATTTTTTGAGAAAAATTCAATTTGATGTTTTTGTTTTTTCGTTTTTGAGTCTTAACAAACGTCTTGCAATTAATTGTGCCTTGATTTTTGTTTCACACTTTGAAATGGGTTCGCAGCCCTTTCCTAGTGCCCAAGCGTTGCAAATGAGCGACGAGTTGCTTTTAATTGCCAAAGTTTTCATAGCCAGCCCCCAGTGGGTGGCCGGCTGTTCGCCACTGCTCCATAGCCCCCATCCACAATTTTGAATCCGTTTTGAATCAGCATGACGTATCGGAATTCACCTTGCATAAACACATTCAATACCAACATTTAATTATTGAAATTGTTTTCAATCGAATCTGTTTCAATTCCGATTTCAAGATTGTGTCTAAGGCTACACGGATCCACAGATCAAAAAGTGAATTCCTAAAAAATGCGTTAAACTCGTTTGTGAACTCAAGCATTAGTCTATTATGTTAAGCGTGCTTAAATTACCATCACAATTAATTACTAAAGAGCATTTAGAATGATCTAGCGCAGTTCATTCATTTGTCCATAAGACCGTATCTGACCGTCTGATGGTGTATCCGTGTGAACGTAATTCCGTATTTACGCCCTTCCGTCTGTCCTGACAATCGTATATTCATCCGTCCATCCGGCCATCCTTTTGTTCGTTGTCCTTCCATTTGTCTGTCCGTCCGTCTTTCCATATGTCGGTTCGTCCTTGCATCCGACTGTCCGCCCGATCGTATTTCCGATCGTATATCCGTTCGTACGTCCTTTCATTTGTCCGTCCGTCTATCCGACTGTATATTTGCCTGTTCATCCTTCCGTCTGTATATTTGCCTTCCGTCCGCCCAATCGTATTTCGGTCTGCACGTCATTCAATCTGTCCGTCCGATCGCTTATACGTCTATCTGCCCATCTATTTATCCTTCCGTCCGTCTGACGTTCCGTCTATCCATCCATTCGTTCGCTCATCCATGCGTGCGTCCGTTTCTCTATAAGAGCTTATTTTATTCATTTGAAGAGTCCTCAAATGTTAAGTTCCGGCACAGCTTACAGATATATGGGCCACTTCACATTTTGAACACCAACTTAATATGAACACATTGCACTTTGGATATTTAACAACTTTAGTATAAATCTCTGAGCTCAAAATAGAATAAAAACTATATCGAATATCTGTTGTTGCTTTAGAGTCCAGATATCACATGTTCATTTGCTGTGATGCAGCAGCTTCAATTCATTTATAATTAGCTCAGACCGAGATAAATTTAATGCTTAAAAATGCTTTTCAGCTTCGACAATTTACACATTATACATAATTAAAAAAAATACGATTAAACAGCACTCATTAAAACTAAATGGATTCTGTGCGTACTTTAAAAGCGCAACATTAAGGTTTTTGTCAGCTTTTTGCATGCAACATGCAGCGAGTGTGTGTTCGAGTTGGTTGTGAAGTACTTAGTCACAAACTTGCGCGACTTTTTTTAAGCTAAGCTTTTATATATATATATATATATATATATATATATATATATATGTGCGTGCAGCAATGTGTTGCAAAAGTGGCGGTCAGCGCAAGCCAACTCGTTGGCAAGTGAGCTGCACGAACAGGGCCAGCGGCACGTGGGTGTCCGCTTGTGGCTGGCTGCGGCCACACACTCTAAAAGCTAAAGAACCGCCACAGCTAGTGCCACAGCACATCCAGTGACCTGGCGTGGCCACGGAGTCGTATCAATTAAGATACCCGAGGGACAATCCATGCATAGAATTAACAAAGTGCCAAAAGCGTTGCTATCTGACTGCCAGTCCGTCCGACTGGCTGTCCCAGTACAATCTATTGCGGTTTGGCTTACAGTTTATTAATGCATATTGCGTATTTGTTTAAAGTGCGTCCGATCTGTGCCTACCAGAGGCGGCACGTGGGGCAAGTAGCTTATCATTTATGGCTGCTCAGTTCACGTTTTCAATTGCAGCCACATGCTGGGCAATTAATTTGCATTTCATTGATATGCACACTCACACACACTCACACACACGCAGACATTTAGCTCTCGCCCCTGCACCTCTTGCAATATTTGTTTAGGATTATTATCGGTTATTAATGTTGCTGTAATTGAAAATTATTTTCACTTTTATGCTTATCATTATCAGCGGCCATTACAACTGGCAACTGGCAACTGGCAATCGGTGCTGTGGCATGTGGCAGCTGGCCAGTGGCATGGGAAGTGGGAGCTGCCTGACTGCCTGGCTGCCTGGCTGCCTGGCTCGCTTAATATATTCGCAAACGCATTCGCATTGCATCATTATCACTGGGGAATTATTGTTTGCCGAGATTTAAGCAGCCTTTTCAATTTTATGTCCATGCATCACAAATACACACAGACATACACACATACATATAGCTATGTATGTGTGCTTGTATATATAATAATTATGCACTGCCCCATTGCTCATTATGCCGTTTATTCATCTGCCAATTATTCACATACATTTACTTTCCTGCTTTCTGTTTCTGTTTTCCTTCTGGTTTTTTTCTGATTTAATTTTTTTATTTTTTTATCTAAAAGCGCAGTTAATTGAACATGATTTAAGGGCAGATTACAATGCACAGCATTTAATTGCAGTTTGTTAAGATAAAAATGATTTTTAAAAAAAAATTCTGCTGCAAAATTATTCACTTTAAAATCCATCTGTGGTGAGGCAGCGGCATTTTAGAAAATCATTTCTTAAGAATTTATTTTAATAAACTATGAATTCAATTATCGAATCAAGCATTTAAATGTCTAAGTTTCATTTCAATTTCATATTTTAATATTTTCCAATTGTCTCTAATTCCATTTCACTTATTGAGACAATTGTTTAAACAAGCTTTAATAGTCGCCCAGTTTATATAAATGGTAACTAAATTTTCTATGTAAATAAAATTAAATTAAATTTGCAAATTTAATTAAAGTATCTTAAAGTAGCTAAAATAAAGCAGCAGAAGAATGCAGTTAATGCTTTGTCTTAAATAGGGAAATTGCAGTTGGAAATATTATTCCGGCTTCTAATATTTCAAAAATTTCTATCCAACATACATACAGATCTCTATCATATTTACAGATATATATCTATGTCTATATATAAATATATATGTCTATGTCTCTCTCTCTCTCTCTCTCTCTCTCTCTGTATATCTCTTTCTATCTATATCTCCCTCTGTCTGTCTCTCTGTACCGTTGGCTCTCTTTCCCTATCTCTCTCTACCTTCAACTACTTACAAAATATTCGATTGAAATTGAAATTCTTCCATTGCAGAAATTCCATTGTCTCATGACAAATTACCTCGAAATTGATTAGCTTAAAAATTTATTTGCTGAGCTATTTCCAAACTCTAATCATGCAAAATTCTAGCTTTGTCAATTTTCAGCATTTTCTGCCCAACGACAATGGTTTCAGCTCCAATGGAACTTTGCAACCTTAAAAGTACTGCCCACTGCATTTGTTGCATTTAAGTCGCTCTTGTGGCTATTTCAAACTCAATACTGAAAAGGCCCAAATGTTGCCAGATTTAGTTTTGAATTTAAGATGAAAGCCTAAATCTAATGAATGGAATGACTAAATAAGTTATATGCATGAACATATTTGCATTTTCTGAAAGAATATAAATTTATATTTTTATGCTGAATATGAATTCAGTTTTCAATTTTTAGCAAATTTTAAAAAGGTTGTCTTAAGTTTTTTTTTATTAAAATATTTACATAAATAAGAAGAAGAAAAAAATATATATTTATATATATATATATATAAACATATATACATGTAATTGAAGCAATATATATATATTTTCTTATTTATGTAAATTTCTCTTTAAAATCAAGCTAATGTCTTCTTCTACTCTCTATTTCTAGAGCAACTAAATAGTGCACAAAACTAATATACTATATATATATATATATATATATATATATATATATATATATATTTATATAGATAAATATATATATAATATAAATATATACATTTGTGTATTCCCAAACTCACATGATAAGTGCGCAGTTGGTGAAGTTCATTTGTAATAATTACTTTTGCACACAGCCGCAAGCATCGATAAAGCTCAGTTGAAAAAAAAAAACAAAAACAAAAATTGAGGTAATTTTTGTGCAATTAAATCAAAAGGTAAATCGCTTGGTACATATGTTGGCAGCGAGGCTCGCTTTGGTCTGGGCCGGACAGACTCTGGAGGCTGTTTAATAATAAAAACTCTCGTTGATTTTGTCCGCTGTCTTTGGCTGTCGATTTCTGTTTTTGCCATTCACTTAATTTCTGTTTTTGTGCTATTTATTTATTTATTTATTAATTTATTTGTTTATTTGTGTGTTATTTACACCGTTAAGTGCCAATGGCAATGGCACAAAATCCAGCCAACAGCGACCATCAGCCAGCACAATGATAGCGCATTTTAAATATAATTATTGATTTTATATAACATTCTGGATTATTAGAGTGATAAATACCCTTGATGCAATACATATTAAAAAACATATATATATAAATATTGATGTAGAATGTGTACAATAGATAAGCTGAAGTGCAAACTAGCTAAGTTCAGTTTTCAGCAAAATCATAGAATCCAACAAAAATATGAAGTGGAAGCCGAAGCGAAACAAAATCTTACATTTAATTTAAAATATATTATTTAATAATTAAATGTTATTTAAAACAAAGAATTTTTAATACTATTATTTATATATTTATATATATATATATATATATATATATATATATATATATATATATATATATATATATATATATATATATCATGTACAATATCATGTACAATGAGTAAACGTGCTCAGCAGCAGAAAGAAAAGAAATTTGATTTACATATATAGAAAGTATATATATATAGCTTATATATTCCCGATCAAGTTGTGTGTGCTTAGTTAGCCATGTCTGTTCGCCTTTTCTTTCTATTCAAATTTAAAATGAGTGTAAATTCTAACTCAAAAAGTGCTCAGGTGCTCTGCTGGAGAGTTGCTTTTTGAGTGACTTTTGTGTACAAAAGGGCGAGCAGCGGCTATGGGTGATCAGTCAAGCTCATGTTTTGTTTCGTAAATAAAAATATATAAATTGTACTATTTTAATTACTTTTAATTATTATTAATATACACCAATTGTTATTATAATAATGCAGTTCGTCGTAATATAATAATGATCATTTATGCTTATGATTATTACTGGCAATTATTATTAACGAGAATGATTATTAGTAATATGATTTTTTCATGATCATTTTCGTAATGCTAAATAAGTTACAATTTAAATACTCATGATGTGTTGTTCTCTTGATGTTTACTAAACTTACTCTTATTACAAATTTAATAAAAAAATAATGCTAAAGAGCATTTTATTTTTGTGATATAGTTTAATTATTTGCAATGGGTGCTCTCTTTTAATTTTCATTTTTATAACATTATATTTTTGCACATATATATTAAATATTTACAAAAACAAATGTATCATGCACACAAATGTATTATAATATAATATAATTATAACAATAATAATAACATTGGCACTGTTTGCTAAATATCCTATTTATGTATTACAAAATTAATATTTATGACAATTTTATCTTTTTAAAAATAGAAAAAAAATCTAAAATAAATAAAAAGTAATAGTAAAAAGTGAAAAAAATAAAAAACATGAAACAATTATGTTATTAATACTTTGAGAGCATTGTCAAAGCGCAAACAGGCTTTGTCCATTTGAAATAATATGATTTGCCTTCAAATTATTTATAATTATTTAAGTTTTTAAATAGATTTTTTTAAGGCTTAAAGCAATTTAATTTTCTATCGAAACTTTCCCTGCGCATTGGTAATACTGTTGTCATACCTGTTCCCTGGAAGCCTACATATTTAATTAACTTTTTTGTTGACACTCGTTAAATAAATATCAATTCAAATGATACGTAATTTAATTTTGTTTAATAAAAAATGCTTATTAAATATTAATTTTTTCTTGTAATGCCAAAAAAATATTTTTGTTTTGTCTTTACTCATTGATAACAATAGTTTTTATTATTATCATTATTTTTTTCCATTTCAAGCTAGTTTTTTATATTTATTAAGTAACTTAATTTTTTTTAAATTATTTTATATATATTTAGAGAGATGTGCGTAATCCACATTTGCCTCGCTCAAGGCAAATATATACGATTTTTTTTAAGTTAAGTAACTCTAGGCAAAAAAGGATATAATATATTAAAAAAATAAAACTATTTATGATAAACCAAAACTCAACTGATCTGATGGCATTTTATATTTACACATCCATCACCTCATTATATTATTCTTAACACCACAAAAAAAAAGATAGCGCTAGAGATATATAAATATTTATTTCGATTTGTTGCGTTTTGTTACCTTCGACGAGCGCGACTATCAACAGTACTGCGATCAGCATTTTCTCATTGCGATCGATGAGCACCAGGTAGAAGCGATAGAGCTGCAGCTTGGAGATGATGCGCATTTGCTTTGCTTGATATTATTACTTAGCTCTTATGCTGTGCAGATTATCAGATTGCAATTCCTTTGAGAGAGTTTCGACAATATCTGCTCTGAGCTCGAGCAGCCAAACATTTGGGCTATTCAAACGTTGCACATAAACATTTTTTCCACACAAGCACAAAATGCAGTTAAGTACAATTAAAAAAAATATTATTTATATATTTGGGTAGCACACACGGACACGCATATGTATTAGAGGTGATAATTGAGATACGTTTTAGATGGCATGCCCAAGGAGCCCGAAGAGACACGCGCGTATCTGCGAATTAACTGTTAAACTGTGTGTGTTGAAGTGTCTGGTGTGCTGCGTGAAGCCAACTGGCTGTTGGAAACGTTGTTGATAGACTGAAAGCGCAGCAGAGTCGCTGGCGGCCGTACAGCATCCCGAACGGGCGGCCGAAGCTGTCTTCGGGCGTGGGCATCGGCTCGGCTATGGCCGTCGTTTGCACGGCCGTTGGATGCTGGCTGCTGGCGACGGCCGAGCCGCGTTGCCGAGTGAACGAGCTGCGAAACGTCGTTGCCAATTGTCGAAGTGGATTTTCGAAACGAATGGCATCCACCATGTGCCACTCGGCATCCACACGGCTGGCACGTGGTGGATCGTATTGCTTGGTGATGGCAGCGGCGAGACGTCGGTGCATCGCGGCCCTCGGCACATGCGCAGCGTGCCGCGAGGGAGGAGTGTCGACGCGTGCTTCTGACAAATGGTACGACAATTGCTACAAGCTGTGGTGGCATTTGGTGGCTTGGGTTTGTGGCAAGCGGCAACGCGGTTGGGCGCCTGAGTCAGAGCTGCTGCCTCCTGCCTCTTGCCTGCTGCCGGCCGCCTTAGAAGTGCCACAAACAGCCAAGCCAAACGCTTCGGCATTTGCTTCGACTTTTCTGCTGCTTGTCGGTTATCATGCAACTCATGCTGCCACATCAGGCAGGCATTGGGCATCGGGCATCAGGCAGCAGCATCCGCAAAGGCCTAATCATCATCAGGCCAAAAGGTACGAGCTGTAGATGAAAGCCTGCCGTTTACTGTTTGATTAACTGCCGCAAGTGAATGCCTGATGGAACCTGATGCTGCGAATCCTTCAAGCCCCATCTCTCTCTCTCTCTCGCTCTCCCTGTCCCTGTCTCTCTGTCTCTCTTTCGTTTTCTCTTTCGCCTTGGATTGCCAAATGTGGTAGGTCCCATAGATTAAGCTGCAGCTGCAGCTGCAATTGTCCAGGCCAGGCAAAAGCGTCAATCATGCAACCCAATGCCAAAAACTTTTTGCCCACAACTTGCCCAGCTGAAAGTTTTTAATGCGAATTGCATTTTGCAATCAGCGCTGCAGAAACAATCCAACGAGTGGGAGCGGGCATGGGTGGAGCGGCGGGGGACACAGCGATAGCATCAGCATCAGCTTCAGCATCATAATTTTCAATTTCTCAATGTCCCCATAGATAATGGTCGCAAACAGGAACCGATCAAACTGCAAATGACAAAAATAACAAAAGCTGCAAAACTGAAATTTAATTGAACTTCAACTTTTGTCGCTGTCAGGCGTGAGTCGCCGCCGGAGACAAGGCCAACCGCCAAGAGCCGAAAACATGTCCACGGACAGCCCAATCGACAATCTCAAGTTGTCTTCAAAATGAAATTGAGCGCACAGCACCACAACGTGAGCCACAAATGCCGCAGACCAGCAGCAGCAGCAGCAGCAGCAGCAGTAGCTGAAGCTGAAGCTGAAGCTGAAGCTGGAGCATCAACGTCTGCATCTCAACCAGGAGCTGACAATTCAAAGTAAGGCTGTCAAACCTGTCGCCAAGTGGCTTAATTATCCAATAGACGATAGACGGGACGTGACGTGGAGGGCTGAGTAAGAGAAAATGGAGGGGGGGGAGCCAGCAGACATAGAGTGAGCTGAGGTATTAAACTTGTCAGCGAACAGCGAATGTCAGTCATATTAAATTACGAATATACTAGGTGGGCGTGGCAAGCTGTGGCTGCTCGATTCTTTTCAGCCAGCTCAGCTTTTGGCCATAAATGTAACTCAATTAGAAATGGAGCAAGTTTTGTAAAGCTGTCAGCTCAGCCCTTACCCACAGCACCGCAAATATGCAATTAAAAGGTTTTTTTTTTATTTGCTTTCTGTGTGCTTGTTGTTTGCAACACAAGTTTTCGGGTTTAATGCAATTGTTGTTATTGCTGTTGTTGTTGTGGTTGTTGTTGTTGTTGCTTCTATCTAAAGAAATCAAAGTGCGTATGCAAAAGTTTGACAGCTCCAAAAGCTGCAATTATGCCTGCTACAAAAGGTACAAATGGAGAAGACTGGGCCAGCGCAGGCGGGACGGTGCTGGGGGCGTGGCAGCTGACAACATCGCATATGCTGCTCCAATAAAAAGTTGCTGTGACAAAAGAACCAAAAAAAATAAATAAAACAACAACATTAAAAAGAAAACAACAACGAGCAACGAGCTGAACAAAGAAATCAAAAACTTTTGTTTCTAAAACTCATGTTGAAATCCGCACACGTTTACACACACACACACACACACACACACATACGCACACGCACACACACTAGTAGCTTGTGGGTGAATTTTGGATTTTGGAAAAGTGTTGCCAGCCAACAACAAAGAGACACATGCTGCAGCTATAATAAGTATGCAGCAGCAGCGCAAGTTGTTGGTTTCTTGGTTGTTAGGTGTTAAAACAGGCGGAAGTTAGAGGCCAGGTACTCGAAGACGAGCACAGACAAAGACCACCCACACAGCTCTACATAGAAGAGGCACAGTTACAGTGGCAGTAACTGCAGCTGCTGCTGCTGCTGCTGCCAGGTGAGCATGGGTACGTTTTGTGCCCTGTGTTTAGGTGCACGTGTGCGCCAGACTCATGTACTCTGTACGTGTGCCAAACTGCTGGCAACAATGTGCCGCCAGCAGCTGCATGTCTGTGTGTGTGCGTGGGTGTGTGCGTGGGTGTAGTCACACATTTCAATTTGCATGTGTTAGCAACAAACTTTTGATAAGTGTTACTCGTATTACTCCTACATACACAGCCAGCAGACAGACACACACACACATGTAGAAATTTAAACTTATTGTCAAAAAGCTCACATAGGCACACACACACACACACACATATATATATATATATATATATATATATATATATTTATATATATATATATATCAATAACTGGCAGTACGTATTGCCACAATTACTTTCAGACTCTACGTGCCACAGACCAAAGCAAAACAAACAACAAAATTCCTGAAGAGAGGCTGAGCAGCTGTCATAGCGCTGACATAGATATAGACACTTTATCCAAATCCAAATCCAATTCCAAATCCAAATTTCATTGACTGAGCAAATCAAATATTAAAGCAAATTCAATTCGAACTTCTAATAAATGGCAGTAAATTGCGAAAGGTGGCTCAAATAATTCGGAAACGAGGTGTGCTCAAAAAGTAACGCATTTTAGTAATTTTTATTCGTGTTTTGTTGATGCTCACTTATGCCAATCAGTTGGTCTCTGCTGAATGTTCCGTTAGTCACTTGGATATGCTCTGCCTGCTCTTTGATATATTCTCTTTCGCTGCTCACACTTTCATATAATCTAATACATTCGATAACGAGAACGATAACTTTTTGCTAGAGCTCTAATTTTCATAAGTGAAAAAAAAAAGAAATTACATATTTGTTGACCATATTTGTCACTTCACAATGAAGTCGAAACATTACCTAATACTGCTTCAGAGTCTAAAATAGCTACATTTATATATGAATCCGATTATATGCTTAACAGATGAACCAGTAAACAAAATCTATAGTTATTAAGCTGCAATAGGCATAGCTTCTAGCTATAAATTTCTAACTGCCTCAATATATATATCTAATTTCAAGTCTCTAGTTTCAGCTGCAACATCATTTATTACTTTTCCATTAGGTACGCCCCCAATCGATGCTGTCAAAAAGTAAAAAGATAAAGGTATCAGAGATCAGTATCAGGCAGATGCCTAGACGCACAGACATGGAATGGACAGCAAACGGGAGGCGCTGAGCTCTGCTCTCAAATGAGCGAGTATAATTTAAAAAAAAAAATACTCTTACGCTGTAGTGACCATGACGGGATTCGAACCCGCAATCTCCGGATCCGAAGTCCGACGCCCTATCCATTAGGCTACATGGCCCACAAGGTCCCGACATCCAAACCTCAATGAAAAACAATACCAAATAAAATTGCAGTAATAAATAAATACCTGAGGCTCTATACAAAAAGATAAACAAATCAAAATCCAAATCAAATACTGAAGCTACACTTAAAAAAAAGGAAATACAATTTTCGTTTATTAGCGATAAAGAAACAAGTCCAACTCGTACTGCGTTTAGCATACAGTTGATCTAGATTGATGTAGAAGTCGATGTAGAGGTGATATAGAGTAGACGTTAATGTAGAAGTTGATATAAAAGTTGATGTAGAACTTGATGTAAAAACTAATGTTAAAGCTTGTGTAAAAGTAGATGTTGAAATTGAGTTTGTAAAGAAATTGATAAGGAAATATATGTATAAGTTGATGTAAAAGTTGATGTAAAAGTTGATGAAAAAGTTGATGTAAGTGTTGAAATTGTGCTAATATAGAAAGATGTTGAAGTTGATATAGAAGTTGCTCACCAACTTGATGTAGTAGTCAATGTAACACTTGATGTAAAAGTGAATGTTAAATTTGATATCAAAGATGATGTAAAAGTTGATACGGCAGTTGATAATACCTATGAAAAAAGTTTACTTCTAGCCTCAACCTCAGACTTCTGTTCAGTTGCAGGTTAAAGCTTTCTCATGAAAACTTTGACAAGGTGGCAAAGGCGCGTTCGGGGCGGCATTAAGTGAATGTGACAGGCGCATTGTCCGTTTGCAAAATTATGCACATATCCTGTAAATTTAAGAGTGCCATCAGCACGCACACTCTCATACACACACACACAGACAAGACGACACAAAAGGCAAAACAAATTGAGCGTTTGGCAGGCATATGCGCAACATATGCGAGTCGGCTGGTGGCAAAGACTCGTGGCACCAGCTGAGGCAGGCGGGGCATTGGGGCGTTGGGTCGTTGCCTGCGAGCGGTGGGCGGTGGGCGGTTGACTGTGGGTGTCTGGTGTCGACCACATTTACAGCTGCAACATAAAAATTGTTGCAGCTTTTGCCAGTGCGACGTGTTATCTCGGCTGTGCGTCATTTCACAGCGAAACGACATAGCGCGCAGCGTTGGCAGCGACGTCGACGGCGAAGGCAAAACACAAAGCAAAATCTGACAATAAGTGTGAAAATGGTTGCGGCGCAGTCGGCGTCGCAGCCGTTTCATGCAAAACTAAAAGAAAAATGTTTAAATATTTCCTGCTTTTTATTGTGGTTACTGTTATGCTCCACAGTTGCCCAACGAGGCGGGGCCGGTGGCGGTGCCGGTGCCGTGGCGGGGGCGACTGAACCTTGCAAAATCAAATGTTGAAAAGAAACAAAAAAAAAAAAGAACAAGAAGAAAAATGTAAAAATGTGGCAACACTTTCCGTGTGTTGCTTTCGCCCTCAGCGCGCTGTTTGCTTTTGCCATTGTTGTTGCTGGTGATGCTGCCTCCGTCGCTGCTGCAGCCACGCGCAAAAATATGAAAACTTTCGACAGGAAACAGGAACTGATAAGGCTATTTTTGCCAGGCAGCCGCCTGTCGGCGCGCTGCCTCTGCCGCTCCCTGAGCTCGTGTCATTTGCGCCGCTCTTGTTCCACTTGCTATGCTGCTATGCTTCTGCTGCTGCTACCACTAGTTTTTCATCTGCTGGCCGTTGTTGTAGGTCGCTTTGAGCGTTTTGACGCCATCGCCAAAACTTATTGTGCAAGATTTATTTTAGCCACCTTCGGGCCACCCGCCGCCCGGCCAACAGTTCAACAGCTCTCGGCTATGCCAACCTGTTTCGCACTTGCACCTCTTCCAGTTGCGCATCGTTAAGTTATTGCCACGCCCAGCCATTCACTGGCTGCCCATTGTCAGGCGAGCGAAACCAAAACCCGGCGCTGTGTTCGAGATGGCAGCGTGTTCGAAGCGTATTTTTGTGGCAGGGCGCACACATATATATGTGTACATGTATATAGTATGTGTGTATCGACTGCTTTATATATTTATATAACATCTTAATGTATAATACATAATATATTTGTATATTCGTATGTTGTTGGTTTTGAACGTGCTTTTATTTACTTTTTTACTATTTTTGAAAAGCAAGTTTATAGTTTTTTTAACCTATATATATTTAATATCACAAATCAGCTTATTTTGAAACTTAAGCCACCTCTGACAGCCTAGGCCAGCGAGCTTAAAAAAAAATACAAAAAATGTTGCCTACTTTCAGGGGCAAATCAAATTGAAGGCATACTTTGACAATTTGTTTACGAGCAGAGCTGAAAAACATTAAATAAAATTTGTGCAGCAAAAATATGTAAATTTTTACATAAATATATGTAAATATATATGCATACAAGTTATGCAGTTATGCACAAAGTATTAAAAGTATTTTTAATAATTATTTAAATATATATATATAATGTTTTCTGATTAACTTATAAATTTTTATATTTTTCTAATTATTTAATATTTTTATTTTTTTAAATCTAATATATTTAAAAATTTTTTAATATAGTTAAAAATAATTTTTTCACAAATAAAATTTAAAAACAAACTTAAAATTTGTAAGCAACTGTTGCTTACCTATAATATATATTTAAATGCTATATATAAATATTTTGTATTATCAATGTCGTGTCACGCGCCCATTCAGTTGGCTGGGACAATGTTTTTGTTGCAATTTCTGTTGCCGCTTTGTATCTTTTGGTTAAAGTTTTTCATGTCACTTGTTCGCTGTTGTCGCTCATTCGCATTTGGATGGCAGCAACTGTTGCAAGTTGCACATTTTTATGAGCGCTGCGATACGCGAAACATGTGTCCGCAACTGTGTCCCATTTGCAGCTCGAGTTGCCAGTTTCCCAGTTTTCCACTTTTTCTTTTTCTGTTTTTCTTTTTTTTTGGGTTTTTACATTTCATCAATGTGCGGCCGCAATTTGCAAGTTTTATGAGCAGTCTTTGGCCTTATTTCTGTCACTGTTCACCTTGGCTTTGCGGCTGTCGTTAGACTAACAACAATGAAGGCCAGGCCCTCATGATGCCAATGTCGTTTTGCCTACTTAGCCTTAGCTTAGGGCCTTAGAGGGCGCTTTAAAGCCGGCCGCAGCGTTGATTTAATTAAATAAGTCACCCGGCCGATGGGGCTGACAGGTAAGCCATGCGAAAGCCATTCCATTAGCGCGACCTGCGATCCGCGACATGCCACATGCCGCATGCCACATGCCACACGCCGCCTGCCACAAGCCCGACGCCACACGCCACACGCCGCACGCCGCACGAGCCGCGAGCCACGACCTGCTGTAGAGACAAAAGAAATCTGCTTATTTAGTAAACACTTTAGCACTGCCGTTGGGCCAATAAAGGCGACGTGGCATCGCCCGGCGACGCGCAACGAGTGCAACATAAAAATACGACCATGAATTAACGTTAAAACATTGCCAAAAAGGCAGCCGGCCCGGCGGACGGCCGAACAGACAGCTTCATCCACTGCTGCCAAGCTCCCGTTGCCGCAAACAAACACATAAAAATGTTGTGGACGCACCGCATGGCGTGGTCTCGCCTGCTCTGCTCGGCTCTGGCCTGGCCCTGGCTGGCGTGAAAAATCATTTAATTTACTACAAACACAAAGAACTGCTCTCGCTGCACAGTGGCTCCTGTGCGCAGGACATGCAGGACACGCGGCAGCGGGCCTAACAATATGAACTAAGTTTCATTTAATGGACTGCACGGAGGCACGGAGGCTCAGCGCAAAGATGCTGCCAATTCGAAAGCTAAGCCCAGTTTTGCGGTTGGCTAACACACAAACACACACACACAAATATATAGAGAGTTATATGTATTTATAAACACACACAACACGATTTGTGCGCGGCTGAAAGCGAAAGTGTTGCACTGGTTGCATATGCAGCTGAACCTGCAACAAGCTGGCAATTTACAAAACCCACACAGATGCACTGCAGAAAACAATTGAGTGCAAATATCTATTTAAAATAGACTTAATAAAATATAAATAAAAAATATTATATTATATTATTTTTTAAATATATAAAAATAATTGTGAATTAATTATATTAAATTTAAAATATATTTATATTCTAAGCCCATTGAAAATGATGATCAGCATGATCAGTAACTGTTTATATAGTTGCATATATTTGTCTGTCTTTTAGCAGTATAAAGAAAAAACACATTTGATGCTCATAAATATGAAGTATACATTTATATAATATTTATTCCCGATCAGCGTGTATATAGCTAGCTCCGTCTGTTCGCCTTTCCTTTTCTTTCTATTCAAAATCAAAATGAGTGTTAATTCTCACTCAAAAAGTGCTCAGGTGCTCTGCTGGAGAGTTGCTTTTTGAGTGACTTTTGGGTATAAAAGGGCGAGCAGCGGCTGTGCACGATCAGTCAAGTTTATGACCTGGACTAGGTCAGTGCAGTGCAGTTCAGTGTAAATGGTGAATATATTTAAGTTTCTTTTGTTAAATTGTTTAAGCTTATATAATATTTTAGTTTAATATATATTTAAGTTTTTTTTTGTTTTTAAACATTGTATATTTATTTAATAAATATTAAATATTATTAATAGTTAAATATAAGTAAAAATTGTACTATTTTAATTACTCTTAATAATTATTAATAAACACCAATTGTTATTATAATTATGAAGTTCGTTGATCATTAATCATTTATGTTCATGATTATTACTGGTATTTACTATTAACGAAAATGATCATTAGCAATATGGTTTTTTTATGATCATTTTCGTAATGCTAAATAAGTTACAATTCAAATACCCATGATTCGTTGTTCTCTTTAAAATTGTTATTTAGTAAACTTACTCTTATTACATATTTAATAAAAAATAGTCTTAAAGAGCATTTTATTTTTATGATATAGTTAAATTATTTACAAAGTGTGCTTAGTGTTTGTCATAGACAAGAAATCTTATTTCATAATTTTCATTTTTATAACATTATATTTTTGCATATATAATTAAAAAAGCACAGACATGTACATATATATATTTATGTTAAAAATATTCAAGAACAAGATTATACAAATGTATTATAAATATATATATATAATATATATATATCTATTTATGTATTAGAATATGAATATCTAGGACAATTTTATATTTTTAAAACTTGATAAATGTCTAAAATAAATTTTAAAAAATAGTAAAAGAGAAAAATAAAAAATGTATAACAGTTAAGATATTAATATTTATACCTTTATTTATTATATAACTAAATATATAAGTAAATATATGTAATATTTTTTATGCCTATCATCTTACTATTACAATATTCAGTAGAACTTGCGATTTGTTAAGAAATATTAAATGAAAAATTAAAGAAAATTTCGACTCAGTAAATATCATACAAATACAAATGAAAGTTTTCATAGTATATAACATAAATATATATAAGTTCTCTTCTTCTTTAACATGCAATTGTAATACAAAAATATATATATTTTAATTATAATTTTTTACATTTTAAATACGTTTTCAGTATTTCAGGAAAACATTTAAGAGGACTTACTTCATATACAAATAGAGCACTCGACTAATCCATTTGTTAACTGTGGCTGCTGCGAAAATAAGAGGGAGAGAGACAGAGAGAACGAGAGGAAAAATAGAGAGAGACAGACAGAGGCAGTGGTAGACGAGTATAAAACAGCAATCACTTGCCTGGACAAACAATAACAGTGACACTTAAGCAGCTGAATGTCTGTCTGTTTATGTGTCTGTCAGGCAGTCTGTCTGGCCGACTGTCCTATATGTTATAGCTGTATGAAGTACTTATATCAATATTTGTGCAAGACATATCACAGTAGTTGAGAATGCGCTACGTTTGGGCCGCCACGCACGCACGCCCCAATACCAAACAAATCCTCGTCTCGTCGCTGGATTGCATGCGTGTGTGTGTGTGGGTGGCAGGTGGCAAGTGGCAAGTGGCAAGCGGCTTCCGTTTGGTTGTTGGGCAATGGCAATGGCAGTGGCCATAACCGTTCGCCGGCAGGCTGTGCAAATATTTTAACATTTCCGACATTTCGACGACACGTTGAAAGGATTTACAAAAAATAACACGAGGCGGCAAGACATTTATGTCAGCCAGTGGCTAACAGGCCTATAAAAAGCAAACAACAGCACAGAGGGACACAGAGAGGGAGAGGGACAGGGAGTGGCAAGAGTCCGGTCCAATCCATCTGGACAACAACAACAAACGTTGGCCAAATATTTGCACAAATGACAAAATGACTGTTGGATGGCCGAAAGGACGCGCAGGAACGTGCAGGCGGCAGTGCGTCGAATATCATGGATTCAATAAACACTTCAAACATAAACTTGACGATTTATTGCGACTCGATATGTATGTGTTGTGTGTGTGTCTGTGTGCGCTTGTGTCATATTCGTATGACAGTTTGCTGTGTCTAGTGGGCAACGCGTCGTATACGCAATGAATTATTAATTCGTCGCTCGGGTCCGTATGCTCTGCTCTGCACGTTACGCCAAAGCATTTAACTGCTGACAAATGATAAATTTATTATTTACCAGCAGCACACATAGAAAAATTGAGTGTGTGTGCGTGTGTGCGTGAGCGAGTCAGATGCCATTGCATTTGCTAGATTAAAATATGTTTTAATATTTGCTTTCTTTACACTTGAGCATCACAACGCACGCAGAGTCACACAAATACAAATATACACACACACACAGGCACGCACACACATACGTGTGGCACACGTAGCTATAACCATATTGGTGTTATCCTTGTCGGCCAGCGTGCGATAATCACGCACCTTTTGATTAATTGCCAACAACGTCGTAGCAGTTGACTTTAAGTGACGCGCCGCGACGTCCAAGTCGCCCGAGCCACAATACATACACACACATATATATATATATATAGATACGCTATATTTGGCGAAGGTGAACGCAAACGTGACGTCTAAGTGCAAGTTCAACAACGCGTTGCAAGTTTTCTTATCGCAAAGCGAAAGTAGCAAAAGTTGGAAGTTTTCTTTCGCACCTTTGTGCGTCACACACACACAACCAGGTCGACTGCGCCGGGCGATACTCACACAGACGTGTCCGAAACGCTGTTTGAGCGCTTATCACGCCAAAAGTATTCAAGAATCCTTAATTACGCGCGCTGCTCCACTACTTGGTTGAGCCGGGGCAAGCAAAAGGATGTTAGCGGAGCATTATTCAGTTGTGGGTTAGCCACAACAGCTTTGCATAGTTTTCAGCTTGACATCTGTGCTATGTCAGCGCCATTTGCAAAAAAATCAAAAATAACTACAAAACTGTGTGTGAGAAAATGCAGCTTGAATAAGCGACGAATTTCAGTCCTTAAGTTAAATATACTTAGAAAACATTTGAATTTATTAATTAAATAAATTTCCCTAACCAAGTGCAAGCAGAAAAGTCCTTTGACTGCAGTGCAAGTAGGGAATTTTTTGGGAATTTTCTTGCCCCTGAAAGTATGCAACAAAATTTGCAGAGCAATTTAGGAAATTTATTTATTATTAAAAATTACATAAAATAATGTAATATATGATGATTATTGTAGTATTAAATTAATATTTTAGAATTCCTTAAGTTTTTTACTTGATATCAATAACTTTTCTCCTGGATTTCACATTTGTTCTTTAACTCTTCAACTTATTGGGATATTGAAACAACTTAATTCATAATTTCGAAGCCAATCATCTGAATATGAATTTAAAATACTTAGCTAAGTAATACATGTGCTTTAATATTGAAAATAGAAGAGAAATATGTGGAAGCCAGATGCCCCGTGGGCCATCATGCCTCGTGCCTTGTGCCTCGTTTGGCTCGTGTTGTAGCCGTTATCATAAAACGATTTTCTCATTTATAAGTAAGTAGAAACAAAGCGTCGCCATAGCCTTGGCATCGGCTCACCAGAACGTGCGGCATTTGGGCAACGAAAAAAAAAAAGAGAAAACGAGAAACTTAAATTATGGCAAATCAATTGCCAGGGAGCCCAGTTCTTTGGAGCAAGTGGTAAGGAAAACATAACCAGACCCGGTACCAAAGCTAGGCGAGGCCGGGACGTAGCTGGGGTGGAGACCGTGGAACCAGCTGCTGTGCGCAGGAAGCCAGCGAAAGGACCTTTCAGAGTATCAACAAACATTTACTTTTAGTCTCGGAATGGGTTGTGCCCCGTGTCTGCCTTTTGCTTTTCTCCTGTTTTTGTTTTCATTTTTTTCGCTCGCCTCTTCTTTTTTTTTGTTGCCATAAAGCACATTTTATTGAGTTGTCGAACTTAAGCACCAAACAGCCAAAAAAAAAAAAAAAAAAAAAAACAAAAAGAGAGAGAGAAAATGGCAAGCTGGAGCCACGGGCTGCCCAAAGTGTGGGGCAATGTGTTGCATAGACGGCTCAATAATGTGGCAGGCAGGGCGCAGACTTTAGACATGTGCAACACAAACGGGGTCCAGGCAATTGGCAACATTTTGGCAACAACCCGCCCGCACACACACACACACACACACACGCACATAAGGACTGATAAGTATTTGTATCGTCCCGAATCGCGAAGGCTCCTCCACTCTATGCGTGTGTGTGTGTGCGTGGGTGTGCGGGTGTGCGGGTGTGCGTGTGTACGTAATCGTTTACAGCTGCTCGAATGCGCAAATAATTTGAAACGAATGTGCTCGAATGTTCATACGCAAAAGCTACCATTTACCCATGCAACGCCATAAAGTAAGCGACCCAACTACCATGGGCCAAATAGCTAAAACAGTTCAAAAAAAAAGATATATATATACATACACTATATACAAGTATATGACTATATATTCTTATAACTTCTAAAAGTTAGACTTAATAATTCGATTCTAGTAAGGCTAACGGCATTTCTATATGAATCTGAAAGCACATTTAGCACAAGCTTGTTAAGTTGGCTGCGCTGGCCGCTAAGCTATGCATGAATCTATCAATTATTTATAATTTATAGTGTATATAATAATTTAAAGTATATATAATTTATAGTACATATAATTTGTTCAGCTACATTTCTGCTACTTGCAACAAAAATACCCGATTTTATACATTTAACAACGAGTTCGTGCCACTGTGCACAAAGTATGGCCTTGTGGGTGAAGTCTGTGCTTGTGCTCTACTTTTTGTACTCCTTGACTGCGCGTCTGTCTCGGTGTGTGTGTGCGTGTGGGTGTGTAGCTCATTAGTACGAGTACTATTACAAGCACATTGCTTCGTCATAAATGACTGACGCCAACCCAGAGCCCAGAGCCCCGAGCCCAAACGACAGCTTGTCCTTTTGCCCGTCTAACATTACCGAGGGGCCAACCACCTCATCCCCCTCTGCTGCCACGCCTCATTGCTACTTTGTTTTGTCATATTTAAAAATGAATTTACGTTTTTCTTGCCAGCAGCCTCAAGTCTCCCTCTCTTCCTGCTCGCTATAAGCTATCAATAATTTACTTTTCTCTAATGCTCAGCAGCCAATTATTGGCCAAAGAAGCAAGGCGAAGGGAAGGGCAGCGCAACCTGGAACACTTGCGACGCAGTCACATGTGAGACGCCTTAAGCTGGGCTGCCTCATAAATATGACACTCTATTAATTACGGTAAAAATAACTTTACATAAACTGTGATGCAATTAAAATTGTGGCCAACAACTTTTACTTTGCAGTCTCTTAACGGGACGCCTTTGGCGCAGCGGGTCGCCCGAATGCGATACGCTTGTCGGCCACCGCGTTGGGCGCCCGCGTGGCCATTATTTTAATTGTGCCATCGCTGAGCTCTGGCGGCGGTCAAACTTAAGGATAAAGACTTAACCAAGTCGTAAAAGATAAACAAGTGCGACTCAAGACCAGTCGGCAGTTGCTTAAGGTGTGCGTGTGTGGGGGTGGGGGTGTGTGCCAGAGGTATTATGTAACTGACTTCAGCATGCAGACTAACTCGAAAAATGTAGTCGCTGTTATCCTTGAGTCATATCCATGAATTTATTTTGTCTAAAATTGTTGTAGAACCAATCGCATTATGCTTTCTTCTTTAGCATATAATGAGAGTCAGAGAAGTTAAGAATAAGACATAAAGATAGAATGAAAGTTTTAACCTAAAAGATATTTTAGGCATGATATATTCATATATATTAAGTATATATATCATATATACAGACTTATAATTAGGGCTGTACTTAAGCTCTTGAGAATCGCATAGTAAAGCGATACATGAGCCAAGCCTACAAAAAACATAAGCCTGAAGCTCTCTGAGGCTTACCTAGACTCATGAGAATTACATAGTAAGGCGATAGCAACCAACGAACCTATAAGTCGTTGATGCTTACCTAAATTCTTGAGCATCGAATAGAGAGGCGTTAGATAAACAAGCCATCAAAATATGAACTCAGCTTTAATGACATGGATTATGAATAAAGTAAGACACAATTTTCCAGTGTTTGGTATTAGAAAACGCGCCTCGATATATATAAATATATAAATATATAAATATATATATATATATATATATATATATATATAATGCCATAGATTCTATCACTAATCATATACAAGAAATAGTATTAAACGAATCATTTAGTTAGAGTATTTAAGCAGCAACAGCTTCGTCAGTGAAATATTTCATCTTCTTATATTTTTGTTTTATTACGGATTATCAGACTTACAAGTTAACAAGTCCATTTTGTCGGGCAGTGGAGCAACGGGCACGGGAGGGGGCCTAGAGGGAGAGGGAGGCCATTGCGTGTAATGAGCTGCGAAACGCATTGAAAACGCAAACACTGGACGATGGGCTCCAAATCAATTGCAACTGATTTTAGTATGCATCAAACGTTTTACAACTATTTTTCTTAACGCATTTTATTAGCGCTAAGGGAAACGGCGACCGGATCGGCAGCTGCCATGCCTGGGGGATGACCACGAATGGGCTGCGCAAGGACCAGGCTAAGAGAAGAGTGGCAATTGAGGGGCAGTTGGCAGTTGGCAGTTGTCGGGATGGGGGATGGGGGATGGGGGGATGGGCCTCGGCACGTACTCATTTAAACCGACGCGCCTGACGAGCTAATGGTGTCCGTTTGTCGGTTTGTTGTTGTTGGTTGTTTCTGTTGTTGCTGTTATTGTTGTTGTTGTATATCTTCATAGCGACCATTGTCATATTAAAACCGCAGTGACGAAAGCAAAAGAGGAATGGGCGCCAGAGCAAGGCAGCGGCAGTGGCAGTGGCAGGGAGTCAAAGCCGTGCATAGCATTTTCTATTAACAGCAATAAAATGTGAGCCGAAGCAAAGTGGAGCACGACCAGGGGGCAAGGGTCCTAGCACTGGGACAAACAGAGGCGCGCTATGATGACGACGACGCCGACGACGAGGCGAGTTTATATTTTCCCTTTTTATTGTTATTGGGCAGCCAATTTGACAGGACGACAGTCCCGACGTTCCCGTTTGAGTAAATGAAGCCAGGACAGACATCGAATAAACGCACACGCTCGTAGAATGCTCAATATACATATATATATACTTAGGCCAGAATATATATATTATTGTTGAATTTACACTCGCAGCAAAACAAAGAGTTTTAGCATAAGCTTCAGTTCCCAAAAACTTTTTCTTGCCGGTCGCAGTCGAGGCTGAAATAAAACAAAAATATTTGCTTTTGCCTTTCTCTTAAGCTTAAAAGTATCTAAATATTTTTGATTATTTTAGAATTGAGAAAACCAAAATCTTAATTCCTTATATTTAATATTTATTTATTATATATACTTAATATTTTAAAACAATTCTAAGAAAACAAATCATCAGATAAAAGTTTCCTTATAATAATTTTTAAATTGTTAGAAATATATAAAATAGTAAATAAAACTATATTTTTATTTATTTTAAATATATAATTTTTTTTTTTTAATTGATGAAATCGTGAAATCGTGAAGTATTGCAAAATAAGCATATAATAAAAAATTAAATATATTGAACATATTGATTGTAAATATAACATATACAATTATTTTAATGCTATACATTTTTTATGACTTTAATTAGCGAACTTCAAATAAATTTTTATTTTATAAGTAATTTATTTTAATTTTTGCAATTTTTGATTACATTAAAAAATAAATATATATGAAATAAATTTAGTAATAAAATATATAAAATATTGAAATGTTAAAATATTTTTGAGTTTCAGTAACTCAGAAGGACTATGAATTTGGGTAGAAATATATTGAAAAATCTTCTATGTGAATATGCAAAAATAAAAGAAGAAAAAATTTAGGCAATTTAGTCATAACTCAAAAAGATGGACATAGAAATGTAGAGTACCATATATATATATATGTATTGCAAGTCTAAACGAGCTAGTCCTTGCTTTGCCACCCTCTTCCTTTTTTTTTTTTTGGACTTGCAAACATTATAAATAATACTTAAGTGTATGCATCGAATATATTTATGTATGCGAACGTGTTTGCAATGCACAAAAACTGTTGCTTTTTAACAAATTAGGTTAAATGCAAACAAAGCCAAAGCTGACAATTTGCCCGTTTGGCTGCCCGCCTTTGACGCCCCAGCCATTCGGCCACTTCTGCGGAGTGTGGGGCTAGAACAATGCTGCAATTAAATAAATGTTTTTGGCCGGCTGTCGCAAAAATGCCAAAGAACTTGAAATGGTTTTATGACGCGCGCATTACAATCTAACAGACTAAAGGACACAACAGGACGAAACAGAGCAAATCGAGGCAACAGGCGGCCGGAGCTGTGAGCCCCGACAGATGCAGTTGGTGCCAGGCAGTCCGCCAAATAGCGCAGCACAAAAACAGGCAAAAAAAAGGGAGAAATAATTTAGCTTAATTCAATGCGATAGTAAAAGGAAGGGGCGTGGCAGGCGTGGAGAGAAATGGAAGTGAAAGGAGTTGCGCCGAGTGGCGACGCATAGTCGCATCCTCTGGCGCAATTAGTGCAACATTGTTAAACATTTCCCACTTTGCTCTCCCTCCCTCTGCTCTGCCTCTTTTTCGCTCTCTCTTTGAGCGCGCGTTGCTTATGCAACGGCGCCAAAGCGCCTTTAAGCATGCTTTATGGCCAAGAAACAAAGCAAAGGGCAAGTTTAAGCGCAAAGTCAAAGTGGATTTTGGCCGCAGCCACACACAGCACTTTTATATACAACTCCCCTTTTTCTTCTTCTACTGCTTCACTCTTTTTTTGTACTGCGTGCATCAAGTGGCAGCCGCAACACCAAAAAAAGAGCCAGCGAAAAAAAATCGCTTTCAAGTGAAGTGCGGCGACGACTGCGAATGCGAATGTGGATGACGTTGTAAATGCCGGAGTTAAGTGTTGACTCGGCCGTGCTTCACTTTTAATTTCTATGCGAGATGCCGCCACATTTGTTGCCGCTGTGTTAGCTGATGAGGCCATTGTGAGCAGTGCAGCCAGCGCAACCAGCAACAGCCAAATATATATATAAAATATATATATAAAATTTTAAAGCCTTCAGCTATGGGACTTTACGGAAAACCTATAATTTGTGCTAGCCTTCATTTTTATAAATACTTTTTGCTAGATTCGAGATTTAGTCATGAACTAAATCAAGCCTAAGTAACTCATAGATTTCATACCAAAAGTGTGTTTTGGGTAAATTTGTATTTATTAGAGAATTATATTTGTTAAGATATTGCGATTAATCAATTCCCTTTTATCTCTATACCTCAGCTGGTTCTTTTGCTCTCCTCTCTTAAATTTCTTTCTTCATGCTTGTTTGTTATTTACAGATTAATGTCCTTTATGGCCTTTTGACAAGTTTATATAAACAGCAAATTAGAGCTATGGACGGTCTTAGGGCTCTGAATGGTAGCTAAAAGGGAGCAAGGATATATAGGATATATATAAAATATATGTTCTCATACAAGCACATAGGCAGCAGACAGCAATATACTCGTTTCCCCTAGAATTGAACGAGTGTACAAAAGACGAATGAATATCTAGTCATTGACACATTGAAATATATGTTAAACTCCCTTAAAGCTAGCAATGGGAAAACAGAAATCGTTGCATTCTTTTAGGCTGCAGGCCTAAAAACCAATCAGCCACAACAAAAGATGTCGAACCGAAAAAGGGTCAAAAATAAAGTTGGTACAAATTGCAAAAATCCAACTTTGACAACAATAAACAAGAAAAAACAAAAACAAAGTAAAGGAAAACAAATTTATGCTCGCATTTACGGATTGTTTTTGGCAACTCGACGAGCAGCTGCCAGGCACAGCCAAGGCAGACCAATAAAAATTAATTGAAATTCAGCCTAAAAGCAGTCAAATGATAAAGATTACGGACCTGGCTTAGCAGCTAACTCAACAGATTTTAGTGCCCATAAAGCTGGCTAGCATCCAGCTGTCAAAGTTTATGTTAAATTTAAACTAGGCCTTAGCAAATGCAGTATTTAGTAGAGCAAGCTATTGAAACAGGTTAATATACATATATTTATATATATATATATATATGTGCATATGTGTATACAACTTTGACACTTACATAGACTGGCTGTTAAATTTGACAAGAATATAGAGGTAGACAGACGAGCAGGCAGACGGATGGACGAACGGACAGCTGAGCAGAGATGAAGTAGACTCGACGCAACTCATCGATCTGATCAGGAGTATACATACTTGGCGTGGTCTGCCATGCTTACTTCTTGCTGTAACATACCTTTTCACAAAACTAATATACCCTGAATTGCCATTTTGAATTCGCTGAATCACTTAAATCAATTAAATGAAAGCCAAATAGCAAATCTATAGCCAAATGATAAATATAATAAGACCCAAATATATTCATAAAATTTGTTTCTCTCTCTCCCTCTCTCTCTAAACTGAGTACAGCTAAAGTTAGTGCAGCATCCTGCATCTCGTATTGCTTGCCAAGTGAAAGTAAACGCTCTTTCAGTCACTGCCTCTCTCCCGCTTGCTCTTCGGTTGTGGCTACCCATCTCATACTCTGTCCCTTCGGCCATTAAATATACAAAACCTCATAAAACAAAGTTGGCCAACAAGCATTTTTAATTGATTTCCACGCCAATGGCTGACACCACATCGGCCCCCACGCCATGGTGTAGCTGGCTATTGCCTCTGCCCCTGAACTTGTGCCTGTGTCCGCTGGCATGCCCCCTTCGGCTTGGCTCTCGGCTTTCGTACTCAACTGGGCCATTGATGTGTGATGTCTGTCTGAAAAGTTTACAATAATTTTTGCACATTCAATAGCCGCAACTAAACGCCAAATGCCAACGCCGTGCGGTCGCAAGCGGCGAGGGGGACGCAGCACGCAGAACACTGTTCGAATTGTGACCGACACAACTGTGACCGACAACCGGCAACCGGCAACCGGCAACCGAAAGCGATGACCAATGAGAACGATGAAGAAAAGTTTTGCCGCTCCCGCACACAGAATTTGTGTGTTGGCATATTTTTTGGCAAAAGCTGTTTTCCAAAAATACTCACACACACATGCACACACACATGCACACACACATGTGCACACATGCAAAAGTTCAGAGTTCAACGCATGATTGTGAAAATGGAATTGGCAAAGTTGCGGACGAGGGCGTCCAAAAGTTGCACAATTCATTTCTATTTTTTATTCCCTTTCATTCCTTTTGTTGTTGCTGTTGTTGTCTATTTTTTATAATTTTCTATTTCAAATTTCTTTTTTTTTTTTTTTCATTTGTCATTTGGCAAAATGCTCTTCAGTTGCCTCTTCTATTTTTTCTCTTTTTGCATAATTTCCTGTTGGCAACTTTTTTTTTAGTTCATTCAAAAAAGGGTTTCATCAATGAGGCAGGCTCTATGCGACGCTTTGCTGCAACCAAGTCAAGCGATTTCCACAGATAACGCAACGAGTCTCAGGTAGCAGAAACTTGTATATCCGGCTAAGCTGTAGCTCATTAGCTATGAATACAAATCGCCTGATATCTGAGTTCTAAACTCTTCACTTAACATTCTGTAAAGAGTGCGAGAGAGAGAGAGAGAGAGATAGCTATCTGAACTGAGTGCTTTCATATATAAACTAGAATATCTGCTAGTCAATCAGAAGTCAACTAGCTAACTCCTAGCTCCCAAGCGGTAAATATCTGCCAGCAATCACTGATCAAGAGCAAGCACTGGCTTGTCAATCTTCAGATAGTTCTTCAATCAAAATACTCAGAAATTTAATTCAAACAAATTTTAAGCAGTCCAGGGTATCTGTTAGTCCAGCAGTGCTCTACAACAGCCACCAACTTGGCTGCTATTTATCTCAATTTCTATTTGGCTTGTTGTCATTTTCAATGACAACGGCAAAGCTCGTCCCATGGACCCATTGTGTGGCCAGCATCGTCACTTTTAATATATATAATAAAAATATACATATATATATCTATCTATCTATCTATATATATATATATATGTATGTGCGTGTTGGTGCAGAGTTCTATAAAAATATGTGTGCGTTGAGGAGAGCACAGCTGTTTGCAAATAATTTTAATTTCATATCTCCAACTGTGAAAGTTCCTAATTGAAATTGCCTTGCCAGCTCCTGACTGCGGACTGTTAACTGGTAACTACTCAACTGGGCCAAGTATTTAATTTCAATTACAAAATGGCAATTTGGTAATTACTGAAACATAGCAAACTGAAAGCTGGACACAATGTGGCATTAGCCACTGGTCAGTGCGATCGACCAAAAACTTGAGCCAATCAGCAGAATCTGATTTCGATTGGCTTGAGTAGCATTCCACTTAGCTACACATTAGGGTGACTCAGTAGGTGCAAGTATAGATAAGCAGTAGATAAAATAAATATAGTATATAAATTTATATAAATTAAGAAAAGAATCTACAAGAAAACTCATGTGACTTTAAGACAAAGTTCCAACTGCAAACTTGTTGTTGAGCTACTTACATAAAGATAAAATAGAGTATGATATACGTCACTCAGTTGCCATGATTTAATAATGCTATATACAGACTTCTGTTATTCGCGAACTACACTCTTCATTTCATATATCATTCTCAGAGTATGAAGACAGTCGGCTTCAAAAACTCAATGCAGACAAATTTTAACAAAACTAAGAACTTTGTCCGGCCATGATTCAAATTTCTTAAAGCTAAATCTGCTCATGAGCCACCCTAATATACATATATGTACATCCAAGCATGTTAGATAGCACAAAGTGCTCGTTGCTCGATGCTAGCGCGAACATTTCGATGTCTATTCAGAGCATTACATCACATTGGATCAGAGCTCAGCGCAGCTCGTCTCAAAGGATGGTCAACCAATCAACATAAAACAAAAGCGTGAAACAGTGGGCGTGGCACATGAGCAGAAACAGAAGCAGCAGCAGCAGGAGCCGGAACACCAGGAGCAGGAGCAACTGTATAAAAATTAAGCTCAATTACCAGAAATTTACAACATCAATAAAATAAGTGAAGAGTGCTCAACAAAAATCACCACACACACACGCAGACACTCGATGTGTGTGTGTGTGTGTGTACGTGTGTGACTGGTGGTGGTGGCTGCCATTGCTGCTGCTGCCTAAATGGTGTCGCAGGGCGGGTCTGTGGAAGCTGACTCCATCGAGAGGGGCAGAGGCAAACCTAGTGTACGTACAAACTCATCACCGGATGCTGACATATTGAAACACGTACCGACAACATGCTACACCAAAATTATAGTCACTTCCTTGATTTTGATTTTGAGTACTGCCAAAGCGCCACGCTGATGGGCGTGTGGACGTGGAGCGCGTGGGCGGCGGGTGTCTGCCGGTCTCTGCGCCTGGCACATAAGCAGCCTGTAAGTGTTGCAAAATATGTTGACTCAACTCATAACACAAGAGCAAAAAGGGCGAGACGGCGACTCGGCGAGTCGACGAGTGTTGCGTGGGCGAAAAAAATACAACAACAACAACAAGAAGAAGCGAAGCAGAGCAAAGTGTAGCGCAGCAGCAGAGGATTTCCTAATGAGTGCTCCATGAATGAATTTCAGCCACAGAATACTAATTCGATGGAAAATTCATTTTTCCACACGATTGGCAATTAAAAGAGATTTTCTGCCACACACACACAGGCACATACACACAGCAGCACACCCACCCACACATGCATGTTAGCATGGAGGACGCGCATAGCTTTGTATAGTCATTGACTGAATTGACAGGCGAATGGACGAACAAGCCAAAGAGGAAAAGTGTGAGAGAGTGTGAGGAAGGGAGAAGTATGGGTAACCAAACGCTTGGACAGTTAGATGAGTTGAACAGAGCTCAGCGCGCACAGTGGTAAAAAAAGATGCTTAATTTATTATAAAAAAATTGCTTTTTGATATATGCATATGAATATGAACATATTATGAATATGAATATGAATATGAATATGAATATGAATATGAATATGAATATGAATATGAATATGAATATGAATATGAATATGAATATGAATATGATTATGAATATGAATATGAATATGAATATGAATATGAATATGAATATGAATATGAATATGAATATGAATATGAATATGAATATGAATATGAATATGAATATGAATATGAATATGAATATGAATATGAATATGAATATGAATATGAATATGAATATGAATATAAATATAAATATGAATATGAATATGAATATGAATATGAATACGAATATGAATATGAATATGAATATGAATATGAATATGAATATGAACATGCATATGAATATGAATATGAATATGAATATAAATATGAATATGAATATGAATATAAATGTAAAAATGAATATGATAACGAAATGACTATAAATACAACTTCAATTCACTTTGTTATGCCCCAAAAATGGTTGATTTAGCCCATTGTACTTAGGCGTTAGCTTGTTAGATAGTTGTCTACGGGGCACCTACTGGCAGGAAGTCGACAATCGACAGTCGTCAGTCGAACAGGGACTCTCTCCTTGCAATGTGTGTGAAATGGCCTGGCCAGGGGGTGCGGGGCTAGATAGTAGGCTCTGATTAAGGGGTATGTCGCTGCCTGCCCAGCTGCAGTGTTAAAGCCAACTTGTCAATGTGACGGCAGTGAAGCAGGCAACCGACAAGCGTTGATGTATTTGACAAACAGCACGTGGGCACAGACGGCAGACGAACTTGTCGCCTCGTTGCCCCAACTCTAATTGAATGACCCCCACCCAGCTTCGCCCCCGTTGAAAACGGGGCATTTGTGACGCATCGAAGGCTAATTTCTTTAATTGGTTGTCGCAACGAGGGCCGTTAAAGTGCCAGAAACGATTGGTTCGGTTTGAGGGTTGGGGCTGCCAGCACAGCTTCGGGTCTTTCATGTGCTTGTCCTTGTCCATGGCTGTGCCTGCGCCTGTGGCTCCTTGGTAAGAGGTTTAAAGAGGGGGCACGAGAGCTGCTAGCATGAGAAGCTTATGCCAATCAGCACGAGCAAAAACTTTGCAATCTAATAATGCCAATGCCAACTAAAAAGTGCACGACAAACGCATAAAAAACAATAAATTGCACAAACGCAGCGCTCGATAAGGGTAAGGACGAAGACGGCTCCAAGGATTGCATTGAACGCCAGCCACCAGCCGCTTCGCTTTCAATTTGAGTTAAGCGCCATGCTTGGTTACAGTCCGCTCCATAAAGCGGACAACAAACGACAGACGTGAACTGAATCGACACACACAGATACAGCGAGCCAGAAAGAGTGAGAGAGGCAGAGAGGTGGGGGCGGGCAGGCAAAAATAGACAGTAGTGTAATGAAGTTTTCTGTTGCCGCCTTTGTGGCCGCTTCCGCTTCCGTCACTGCCTTCCCGCTCTCTTTATTGTTGTCAGTGAAAGAAAGTACAATTTGGCAGCTGCAACCAAAAGCAACTTATGAGAAGTGGGCCAGGAAACGGGCCCAAACAATAGATTTTAATAAGTACGCCGTTTCCATTGTCTACGAGACACAAGTTTCGCAGACTTTAGCACTTGCTTCACTTTCCAAGCATGTGATCGATGCCTCATCTGTATAATAGAAGCTAAGCTTCTCATTCAATTATATGCAAATCATGTGAAGCTGAAGGAACTGCAGCGACCTCAGCTCGACTTAAGCTTTGCCCAAGCCAAATACGATTCGCCTAGCAACAGGAGAGCTGGATAATGATTTGGTTTAAATGCATGAAGCAGGCAGCGAAGGATTGATGAAGCCCATTAGGTATATATATTACTAACTGAGTCGGCAGAGTCTTATTCATCTGCTTGTCCGTCTCTTTCTAGGGACTTGAGAAGAGCAAGGAAACTTCTTAGGCAAAGATCAAACCTGCTTCAAATCATCTACATTTGCTATCCATTTCTTTAAATGAGGAAAAGCCTTATAGTTAAAGTATATCAGGCATGAGCTTGATTAAAAAGTAGAATAGTCAAACTTGGTATATAGATTATCGTGAGGTATAGTCAAATAAGAATCAAAAAATCAGTTGTTGCTAGTCGGATACTCCCTACTCCCTATCCGCCCTCTGAATAGTTTATTAGCTTCAGATCAGCTGCTTAGCTTGCACTGCAAAAATGCAAAGTTAAAGTTTAAGTTAAATTTAACATGCTGTCAAAATTCTGCTTACTCCCTTTAAACACTCTTTACATATATTTCAAGTTTGCTGCTTAGGCAATTAGCCAACACTGATTTAAGCATTTTAAACACTGATTAACACTTATTTGAAGTATTTGAACAACTTTTCATTGTCAACTTTGACCAGAGCTCTGTACAGCTTACAAAAAGCTGAGATTGAGTTAAGCTAAATGATGAAAAGCGAAAGAGCTGGAAACTCTATAATTTCTTTCAATTTACGGACGTTCTTTAAGCTAATCGGCCAGCTGGCTTCTGTGGAAAGTTTCGTGCTTTTGACACATAGATTTATGAACGTAGTTGTCATAATAGGAGTTCACTTAAGCAAATCGCTTAAAGCGAGCCGAGCCGGGTAGTCGACGAGTTGTTGTTGGCCGCGGTCTCAGCACACTTAAGAAACTGCAGCAGGAAATAACTTAACTCAATTACGCTTAATTATTTCCTAGTTGCTAAGGAATTTCGCTCGCTCACAGACAATAAAAGTTTCGTTTAGTTTTTGTGTTACATACTTTGAAAGCAGCCGGACTGCCGGCTACCCACACACACCCACACACACAGACACACACATGTGTGTGTGTGCCACATGTGTTAGAGGCTGGAAAAGAGCAGCGTGAAGTAGGTGGCGCAGACCCAATGCTGATTATTATTATTCACTTGGGCATTTTTACGAGCTGCTTTGGCCAAAAGTTCGCCTCGCTCTTTGTGCCAACTATTCAACTGTCTCACGAGACGACGACGACGACGACGTCGTCGACGACAACTGCCTTTCTCCTCCTTCATGCATGGCGCTCCTTTTCTTTCCTTCTTCTTCTTTTTATGCACAACTCTAAAAATTCAGCACGGCGTTGTGCTTTTTTATGAGGCCAGCTGCTTGGTTGGTCTACAGCATTCGGAACTCAACAACTTTAGAGCCTTGAGAATTACAAATCAGACTGCCTGTACCTATAAAAAGTACTAATAACTGTGTGTGTGTGTGAGTGTGTTTTATTGTAGTCAACTTTATGGGGCGCCTAACTTGAACCTGAATACATTCGCTGTCACCTACGCATTCCTCCCCCCACCAAGTCCATCTGCAGCGAATCCTGAAATCTGTGTTACTCAGACATTCTTATTTGCTTGTCGTACATTTGGTCCAACTGCGGGCTGAGTTGAAGGTGTTAGGCGCAATACGTTACGTGCTATATATTACCTTTATAGGTTAGCTGCAATTAGACAGCATTTTCAATTATTTTATGTACGCACGAATTGGGCAAGGCTGAGTCCTAAAATTTTTTTAAGATCGGGAATCTTAGCACTCAACTCACTTCGAGCTACGCTAAGTGATGTTTTTGGGTCTTTGATGGGCCAAATCTGATGCAAAATAGAAGATCGAAAAGTTTTTAAGAGAATTTCTTCCATTTTTTTTAAATAAGATTCCGGAATTGATAGATTTATAAGAAAAAATATCTTTCTCTTTTGGAAATATTATCTCTATTTTTTTTAATTTTATTTAAATTTATTTATTTGTTAAGCATTTGTTATTAATTAAAAATATATTATTTAGAACTTTTGCAATTAATTTTAAAAAATTATTTACAAATAAAAAGATATTTCAAAAAAATCTATATATTTCAAATTTTGCAATTATTAATAATATAGTATAAATATTAGAAAAATAATAAGAAATAATATTTAAAATGTTTAGCTTTAATATTTGTAGTTTTGCTTAATTAATTCATTTTTCTTTAAAATTATTTATTTAAGTATTTACAAAGTTTTTTCAATATGTTTATAACATTTTTTATTTAATTATTTACCAAATAAAAGAATTTTCAGTCTTTTCAATATATTTATAAAATTGTTTATTTGCATAAAGACAATTTTTTTGTCATTGAATATTTTTAAGTGGGGTAAGCCCCTCAATAAAAACAATGGAAAAATTTAAAAAAATCATTTTTTAAATATTATTTTAATACTTATAAAAATTCGTATATAAATGAGGATAATTTAATTTAATCATTTAATTAGTCTGATAGCTGTAACTCATAAAAAAAATAATTTTCTTCTCTCCAGTGTTTAATCTATGCATATTTTATATATTTTTTTAATGAATTTTATAAAAATATGTGAAAATATATTGAATAAGCTCAACTGCAAATAAATTCGTATAGGTTAATCTCTAGAAGCGACTTCAAGCGTTTAACTGTCCAAACTGTAAGTAGGCACGTACAAGAGAGCACCCACACACGCACATACACACCCACACACACACACCGTGCTAAGCATGCACTCAGTGATGATAATAATATTTATGAGCCTCCTCAAGGACACTTTCGAGGACCTCACTTATGTGCCTTGGACTTCGAAGAGAGGCAGGGGTTGCTGTGTGAGGCGAATTACCCTGGTGGCTACTTGCCTGGCCAAAAATTTTTCACAACTTGGCCACAATTTGCGCCTTAATTTGCCACAGCAGCAGCAGCAGCAGCAAAGGCAACAACAACAATCAGAAGTGAGGAAAAAGTAAAACTTTTTACAATAACAAAAAAAGCAGTCCAAGCAAAACAGCCTGACGATAGCCAACAACAACAACAGCAACAACACAACGGCGAAAATATGCCCCCAAGGACTGTTTGTGAGTTGTTGCCTTGGTTGTTGCTCTCGCTTAAAGCTGTTGTTGTTGTTATTGTTATTGTTGGCATCACAAATATTGACGCTCATCATTTTTATTTGTTTGCTTTCACTTGACTGCCAAAGGTGGCCTCCCGGGTGGCCCAGCCAGTGCCCTCCCTTTGCCCTCGCCACTGGCTCGCCGGCCCTTGGCCGCCGGCCCCATAACTTTGTTGATTTAACTCGCCCGCCCAGCCGGCATTGGCTTTGGCTTTGGCTCTGGCTCTGGCTCTGGCTTTGGCTTTGGTTTCGGCTTTGCTTTCTTTTTGCCCCACCAATTCGCCGTCTTCGAAACGAAAAAACCCCTCCGTTTCCGACAGCATTTTGCGACCGCATTGAAAAGTTTGTTTACCTACGAAATTGAAGTGTGAAATAAGCAAAGTTGAATTATTCCTGGCGGACATGATAAACTGCGGCCCAGCAGGCCGAGCACAGATACACATACATATATACATATATACAGTTACTTTCTTCATATCTTTATATACACGAATCTACACACAGTCCAGGCTCTATTTGGCTTTTTATGCTGCGGGCAAAAGCGCGTTAATGAAATTTGAAATTTTCCACAAAAGTGTTATTACTTGAATACTTTTCTGTAGAGCTCTTATAGATCAGCGATGCTAAGGGAGCCTTGCATGGCATTCAACATAAGAGCAAGCAGAGCAGCATGAGGAGAGGGGAAGACAAGCAGAGAGAAAAGAGAGGAAAGGAGAAAGAAAGGGATAGAGAGAGAGAGAGAAAGAGAGAGAGATTGAGATAGAGAGAGAAATTAAGCTAGAGAGGATGAGTGAGATTGAGAGAGAAGGCGAGAGAAAGAGGTAGAGAGAGCGAGAGATAGAGGCAGGAAGGTAGAGAGAGAAAGATATAGATAGAGAGAGAGAGACAACAATACAAATAAATATTATTGAAAAATAAATATATCGTTTAACGCCTCACTATGCGATTCTCAACAATTCAAGTAGGATAAGCGCCAAACTTGATAAAAGTTATATTTAACAATTATTTTAATCCTTGACGACTCACAGCAATACCCATAGGTGTATTGGTACAGGTAGATATATGTATATAATTAATGCATTGCTGAGTATCAACGGTTGCTTTGGCTTTATTTAGGATCTCTGCGTGGCTTTAATGTATAATATTTTGTCTTCAAACTTTTGGGTCTACAAATAAAAAAAAAAACGCTGCTGTGGCAACTGGTCGCATGCGCTGAAAACTTTTCCAGTAGCTGCTAATTTGATTTGGGTGCATTAATGGCAAAAAGTCGATTTTAATTAACTGAGATCGCCGCCTAATCGAAAGCACAGGCAGCTAATAAAATTAACAACAACAACATCTATATAGCCAGATATGCGTTGGTCAATCCATGTGTAAGTGTGTGCGTGTGTTGCCTTTAGGCCTGTCATCGGGCATAATTAATGGGAGCGACATGCTCTAAGTGGCAGTCACGATTTAGCTAATTCTTTTATCGATATATGTCGATGGGACGTGCGAACGGCCAGTGGACGCAATGTTAGCCAAAAAGCGTCAACAGCTGTGCGTTGCCAATGTGGCCATGGGCATGGGCAGGGGCGTGGGCGTGGCCGCTCTGCCTCAACAACAAATGCAATTACACACACAGCCACGGTTCAGGTTCATCCTCAATTTTGGGCTGTTCATTAGATGGACTTTCTTGTTGCTGTTGCTGTTGCTGTTGCTGTTGTCTTTCGAAGGCACAAAAGCCTGCTTTACAGAATATTGTGTTGATTTTTATGATTCTTTAGAGTTTGCTGTTGCTGCTCTTTGGAGCAGCAAAAATAATTATTGCTGCCTAATTTGCAGTTAAAACGAAATACTTTTGTAACATTTTTATTAGTTCTCTGCAAATCCAATTAGTCAGCATTAGCAGCAGCAGCAGCAGCAGCAACATCAAAGAGCGCCGCATGACTTGGAATTTCTTTTAAATTACTACAACAATTTTCTATAGCCTCGCCATGGAGTAGAAAAAACACTCATTGTCATATAGAAACTGAAGACATTTTGGGCCAAGCTGTAGACGGAGCTTGCAATTCGCTTGTCTTTAATCAATTTTAAAAATTATAAATTCATAATTGAAATAAATCACAAAAATATGTTAAATTAAACGATTTCGCTCAGATCACGTTAAAAATACTATCTGCCTAGGATATAATAAGTTCGACTAAATGTGCATAATAATTTGTGCTTGCTCCTGCTGCTTGCTTCTTTCGCTTGTGATTTAAAAGTGCAGCAAATGAAATCGTATTGTGGCTGCTGTGGCATGGTGTGGTGCTGTGGCAGTAGTGGCACATGCAGCTAATGGCAGCTACCACAGTTTTTGGCCGCGGCACAATATGCGGGCGTTGCTTTCTTATGACAAAAGTTTTGCCCAAAAAAGTATGCTATAAAAATTAATTAATGTAAAATGTGCAACTAATTAGCTAGACAGACAGCCGCTAGCGAAAAAAGCAGACAAAAACACAAGTGAAATATAAAAAATGAAGACATCAGCTTAAAGCCAAGCATCAGATCTCCAACCATTCTCGAATCCAGCCAATCCGGCACAGCAGCCGCTTGGCACTTAACCTCAAAAGTGCAGCGCAACATGACTAAGCCGGCGATTAAACAACAATTGGCTGACAGTTATTTACACAAGTAGCTGTTAGCTGGCTGACGCTCCATATTGATGCGAGTTGTTCAATGCGGTCGCTGCTGCAGCGACGCCAACTGCGGCAGCAACAGCGACAGCGACTGCGGCTTATTGCAGACAATTGCGAAACGCAGCGGCTTTGTGATTGGGATTGCCAACTATGGGCTATGGGCTATGGCTAAGGGTTGGGACTCGGCTCGGCTCGGCTGCTGGGTTTGTTTTTTGTTATTGTGTCTGACTGGCAGCCGCTGCTCGATTAAAACACAACAATTTGCTGATTTCTTATTCAGCAGCTCCGGCTTGGAAGCGTCGCCAGCGCCATCGCCATCGCCATCGCCATATTCTGGTTCATCCACAACGTAAACACAGACGAAAAACTGCTAAATCATTGCAATACAAAACCAACAAAAGCCACTGCGTACTCTTCAAAAACTCTCCGCACTCCGTTGCATGAAAGTCCTTGCGCCGCACCATGGCGGAGGCGCTGCCACGTTTCCATGATCTACGCTGCGCAAATATTGAAAATACAATCCGTCTATACGAAGTATTGATATGCCCTGTCTATATATATTCATCCATGCATACATACATCCGCACTTACACACTTACACACACACACACACACACACCACACTGATAGAGATGCTGGAGAGTGCTTTTAACAACGGGCTCCGTTGTCTGCTCAATGATTTATTGACGGGCTCGGGACAGAAACTTCAATGTACTCGTATTTTCACCGCATTTAGTTGCAATGCATCCACAGACAATTCTCTTTGTCTCCGAGCCACTCTCCGTCTGCCCTCATCGCAGCAGCCAGAAAAAACTTAACAAACCGTAAGCCTGCTCAAGCAAAAACTGCTAGACAACGACCTATCCTGTACATTGGTAGCTTTAACTCTCACACTCTCTGCCCTGGCTTCCCACTAATAATCTTTCATATCTTGTCCAAGTCAAAGACCCATTTACTCTCGATAATTAGAGGAGGAATTCCACATTCAAATATAGAAATGTGCCTGGAAGTACCCACTCACTCAACACACTCTAACTACGGCAGTACAAACTAACCAAATGTGTCCCCTAAATTCATAATCGTTTCAAGCAAACAGCCAACAAAATTAAGCAACGCAACAACAACAATAAAATTGCCAACTAAGCAGCTTGGCCACCTAACAGCCAACCGAAAAATAGAGTCAAAAAACTACAACTGCAATTGTCGCATATATATATATATCTCCAGAGAATACACTAAGAAAATAAGCCGATTCTATTAATACTAAGACTAATACTAATACTAATACTAACACTAATACTAATACTAATACCAATACTAATACTAATACTAACACTAATACTAATACTAATACTAACACTAATACTAATACTAATACTAATACTAATACTAATACTAATACTAATACTAATACTAATACTAATACTAATACTAATACTAATACTATACTAATACTAATACTAATACTAATACTAATACTAATACTAATACTAATACTAATACTAATACTAATACTAATACTAATACTAATACTAATACTAATACTAATACTAATACTAATACTAATACTAATACTAATACTAATACTAATACTAATACTAATACTAATACTAATACTAATACTAATACTAATACTAATACTAATACTAATACTAATACTAATACTAATACTAATACTAATACTAATACTAATACTAATACTAATACTAATACTAATACTAATACTAATACTAATACTAATACTAATACTAATACTAATACTAATACTAATACTAATACTAATACTAATACTAATACTAATACTAATACTAATACTAATACTAATACTAATACTAATACTAATACTAATACTAATACTAATACTAATACTAATACTAATAATACTAATACTAATACTAATACTAATACTAATACTAATACTAATACTAATACTAATACTAATACTAATACTAATACTAATACTAATACTAATACTAATACTAATACTAATACTAATACTAATACTAATACTAATACTAATACTAATACTAATACTAATACTAATACTAATACTAATACTAATACTAATACTAATACTAATACTAATACTAATACTAATACTAATACTAATACTATACTAATACTAATACTAATACTAATACTAATACTAATACTAATACTAATACTAATACTAATACTAATACTAATACTAATACTATACTAATACTAATACTAATACTAATACTAATACTAATACTAATACTAATACTAATACTAATACTAATACTAATACTAATACTAATACTAATACTAATACTAATACTAATACTAATACTAATACTAATACTAATACTAATACTAATACTAATACTAATACTAATACTAATACTAATACTAATACTAATACTAATACTAATACTAATACTAATACTAATACTAATACTAATACTAATACTAATACTAATACTAATACTAATACTAATACTAATACTAATACTAATACTAATACTAATACTAATACTAATACTAATACTATACTAATACTAATACTAATACTAATACTAATACTAATACTAATACTAATACTAATACTAATACTAATACTAATACTACATACTAATACTAGACTAATACTAATACTAATACTAATACTAATACTAATACTAATACTAATACTAATACTAATACTAATACTAATACTATACTAATACTAATACTAATACTAATACTAATACTAATACTAATACTAATACTAATACTAATACTAATACTAATACTAATACTAATACTAATACTAATACTAATACTAATGAACAAGAATCCAAACTACTTCGTTTTCTCCCAGTGTACGCAGTCTTGGCGCATTGAAAAGCCATTCAATTCATTAGCAAAGTGCATTTTCTTGTAGTAAATGAAGAATATTTCGGGGTGCAGTCATACCAGTACAGTGCGCGCCTGGTATATGAGCATGAGGTACACTTAGCGCAGCAAATAAATAAATTAGCGTCTAACACTTGCGGCAAATTGGAGTGATAAAACGATGTATTTGACGACAATATTTGAAAGCATATACATATATAGATAGGTATATATATATGTTTTTTTTTATTTTGTGCGATTTGTGGCAAAGGCCTGAAACTGAATGAACAAAGGGGCAAAAGTAATAAAGACGTGCTTAAAAATCATTCATTGAATTCGTGACAAAAATACTCTTTGCCCCATAGCATGCGGATAACGCAAACGGGTGCAGTAATCGAGAGGGCCTTCATGTTGCAGGTTTGGGTTGGACTTGAGCTTGTGATTGGGACTGGGCTTAGGGTTGGTCTTGGTGTTGCGAAGGGTGGGAGGGGAGCAGTTGGGTGCTGATGTCAGTTGAAAAATGCGACTGAGAAAAGACAATATTTGCTTGTCGGCAGCGCAGACACAGGCAGTGGCCCAAAATGAAAATGGCCAAGTGGCGCTGGCAAACGAAAAAGTGAAATAAAATGGCTAGAAGAAGATGATGAGGAAGAAGCAGCAGCGGCACTAGCAGGAAAACCAACTGCAGTCGCATTAAATGGCAAACGCGACAGAAATGCTGAAAGAAATGCAAAAACGCAAATGGGAACAGCGACAAGCAGCAGAGGAAGAAGAAGAACGACTTCTGCCGATTAGATTTGAGCTGATTTTTTTCCCTTTTTTTTGTTAGCTTTCTTTTGTCTTTTTTCTGTTTTTGGCTTTTATAGTCCTTGCCCATTGAAAATGTGTCAATGGGGTATATACTTGTCGTGGCTCTACGCTGATTTGCTAAGGGTATAACTTTGTTTTATTACTTTAAAAAAAGGCCTCTCTAGGCGATTTTCATGGATAGATAAAAAGATAGATAAAAGGACTTTGTGTGGATGAATGTAAATTATTAGATACTTATTTAATGAAAAACATTTCTTATTGCTTTTCGCTCTCACTTTCTAGTTTACACATATTTGACGGTTTCTTATCTTTTGCCTTCCTCGCTCACCCTCTTCATTTTCTCTCTCTTTCTATAGCTCTCTCCTTCTCACTGTCAATCATTATTTTTGATTTTTCTTAGGTTATATTTTCACCTTCTCTCTCTCTCTCTCTAAGTTTCTCTTTCTCTGAGTAATCTCAGCAACTTCTCTCTGTGCTTCTTTCCTCCCTCTCTTCTCCCTTCTCTTTCCTACTCTTTTCCCTTCTCTTCCTTTCTATCCCTCTCCCCACTCTCCCTCCCTCCCTCACTCTCCCTCCCTCTCCCCACTCTCCCTCCCTCCCTCTCCCTCCATCACTCTCCCTCCCTCTTTCCCTCTCTCTCCCTCTCTCCCCTCTCTCCTTAACTATAATTTGATGTCTATCTCTTTCTATCTTGCTCTCTTTCGCTGTCTCTCTGTCTATCCCTAAATCTATCATTATTTTAACTCCTTACCCAGCTTCTATCTCGCATTAGACAAGTTATCCACCCTTTACCACCTTATTAGCTGCTTACAGGGTATCTGGCCGTCTGCACCTTTTGGCTGTAACATTCATATATATCTATATATAAAAATTTGTGATGAATGAAATTATATGCAACATGCACTGACCGCAGCCAACTGCGCCTCCGTGCTCAGCTGGGGCCAAACAAAAGACGTGGCCGGGCAAAAGGCGGCCCAGGTGCTGCTGCATCAGGCGGCGGGCCGGACGACCGGACGGACAACCAGTTGGCCAGGCCAAGAGCCAAAATAACAGCGTCTGCCATTTTTGCAGGTCACTGCGCGCATACAAAAGACAAAAGCAAATGCCGACAGTTGGCATAAAACGCTGAATAGGCAGCCGCAAGGCAAGCGGCTCAGCTGGGCGTGGGTGGCGCAGGGGGTTAGATGGCATCGAATCTTTTGTTGAAATTCCGCTGCAAGTGACAAGCATTTTGCGTATGGCAAAGCGTGTAAATTGTTGTCGCTGTTTGCTGAAAACTCCAAGAAATCCACTTTTTTCTCTCTCTCTCTCTCTGTGTGTGTGTGTGTATGTGTGTGTAACGGTAATTTTGTAAGCACAGTCGGGGCAGCTGTCCTTTTTCGGAGAACTGCAGCTGACCTCAAATTAAGCGCTGACAATTGCAACTTGAAACTATTGCAGCTGCTTTGTGGCCTTTATTTTGCATGCACACACACACGCACGCACACACGCACGCACACACGCACGCACACACGCACACTCGCACACCCACACGCACACAGACATGTGGACATGCTGCACGTCCAGGCTGCAGGCTGTTCAAAAATGTGAATCCACAGTGAAAACATAATTATAAACACATGTTGCGTCCACACACACGCACATACACTTGCCTCTTTCATTGCACTTACACACACACACACACACGCTTGTGGACTTTTGAATTTAGCCATCGTGTATTTTGTTACATGATTCGAATTTCTGAAAAGTTTCTGCTCCGACCCAGACTTGACCGAACGTTTAGCTATCTGCTTTCAGCCTTTGGCCAGTGGATTGAATTCGAAACTTTATATAAGACAGCACACGCACACACCTACCCACCCACACACACACAGACACATGCATAGAGAGTCAATTACTGAGCTACATAGAAATAATAAGCACTAAGCTTACATTTCAAATTCATGTTTTGCTAACTTTAAATTGTAACTTTTGATATAATTGCAGCCTCTTTAATTGAACTTAATTGTTAATTAATTAACTGCCGCAAACACACCACACCCAATCCATTTCGTTGGGACATTGAATTTGTGCTAGCAGCAAATTTATTAAGGTATTTAGATAAGCTCAGAGCTATTTAGGCATCTTCAGACTTGTCTGTTAGCTCTAAGAATGTTGTTGTTACTTAATATAAATTTTATTTTATAAGAATTTCATGCATTTGTTATTTTAATCAAATTATTATTGAAGAGCTCAAAGCGTTCCGTCTGTCTGTTTGTCCGTCCGTCCTTCCTTCCTTATTTCCGTACACCCTTTCGAAGTCCTTCACTAACAGACGCAGATTTCCAAATCATTACAACTTTAGTCGCTTCCTTGAACTCAATAAAAATATGTATAAATATATATATTAATCAGCATAAAATGTAGAACTTCATATAGTACAGTTATCATATTAGAAAATTCAATCAAAATCCTTTAAATCGAAGTTATTGCGGCAAACGCAGCATGAAGATTCAAGTGAAGGCATGCAGGCCCTATGCATGTGCACGCATACACACACACACACACACACACACAATACAATGTGTGCAATGCCTTAAGCAGTTCTATTAATAGAATCACAATTGCAATTTCATTGTACGAGGGTCACGCCAATTAGCGTAGCGTGGTGCAGAATGTTGCGTAGACGCGGGTTCGAAGCTTGTGCGAGGAATGCAAAAAAAAAAACGTTTCTAATTTTTTTATTTCTTAGATTTTGCTTTTTAAACTGAGAACTATTAATCATACTTAAATACAAGTAAATGCGCTTTTTGTTTGAGTGCATCTAGTAAGTTAAGTGCATAGAGTAATTTCATTTCCACTATCTCCAACAAAAACAGTTTTATTTATTTATATTATATATAGCAAATAATTGAATTACACTCATTAATGTATATATGTTGCATATTATGGAGTCACCCATTAGGGAGAGAGGGTAATACGAATTATACAATAAACAGCTGCGTCCATTGATAGTTAACTTATTTTTGTTGCAAATCTCTTGTTATCCATATTTTATTTATTTTCTTCTCCTGTTATGAAAAACTAATTAATTTTAAATAATTTAAGCATGTTTTACCGTTGTGATTAATATGCGCAGTCAAGCGATGTTGGGCGTACAGTAAACACGACCTAAAAAGCTTTAGATATAGTGCATATAGTACATAATTAATGTATATCGAAAATTGTATATTACAAATGATTTAATTTGTTCAAGCTTATATTTGTAAAGTGTAAATTGAAGCAGGTATGCCTCAGCTGAGGCTTCACTGTACCGTCCAACTGGCCAAAAATGAAATGGAATTTATTAGCGCACTTGACAATTGCAACAAAACGCTGAGCGCACATTTTTCATATTTCAATTCAGACGATTTGTCGATTTTTTTTATTAGGATTCTTTTTCTTTTTTTTTTGCTGTCATTTTCTGGTCATACACTAACCAAGTGGGTTGCGTTGGAACTGTCATTTGCTTGGTAACATGCAGATCGAACTTAAGTTCGGAATATTTGAGAATCAATTCGAGCTTTGTTCGAACCACATAGAATTTAAGCTTCAAATGATTTTTATTATAGTAATATGAATTAATATAAGAATACATAAAGCTTCGATGTGCAAAGGTCTAAATACTGCACACACACTGAGAGAGCTTGCAATGAGCACCCTTTGGGGCTTAGCATTTGCAATGCAATTGCAACAAATGTGCAGCCGCTGCAGAGATACGAATTTGAAGTGGCCACGCCCCCGGCGCCACTGGCCCCACCTACGTGCGAGTGCAGCTACTGCAACCAGTGGCCCCATTGCCAGTCCCCCAATGAGCTATTTATCTGCACCGAGCGTTTGGCTTATTGCGCCGCATGCCGGACTTATAATCAGCCGCATGAAATATGACAAACAGAGCATCGCGCCAGTTATTACATCGAACGGGCTCAAAATTTTTCATTTATTGTCATGGCAACGCTTGGCGGGTATTACAAATGGGGCCGGGCGGTGTGAGGGCGCCATAATGGGTGTCAGAGGAAGAGGAAGGCGGTGAGGCTAAGGCGTAAAAACGACAGAGCATCGACGGCTCTGATATTGATGTCTAACAAAAAGCTTTTTTCCGTAGCGACTTTATTATATTTAAGCCTAGATAGAGACTTTTTAAATTAAGTTAGTATAAAATTCATGAAATATTCGATAATATGATTTTTGGCTTTTCTTTTCATAGTTTTAGAGTATATAAGAACAGAATATATTAATTACACTATGCGACAAATTTAACATTTTTACTGAAGTATTTATGAAAGTTGCTAAAATTCATTTTTTTTAGATTTTTTTAATATTTCTTAAATAATTTTTAATATTTTTAAAAAATGTTCTTTGTATTATAAACATATAGTCTATATCATGAGATATTATATTAAGTCATATTGGCAGAAGCACGAAGTGTCTAGGACCCAGGGAAGCCATGGAAGCCCTATGTGTGTGCACACATACACACATACAATACAATGCATGCATGACTTAAGTAGTTCTATAAATAGAATCGCAATCACTGTTACAGTGTGCTTTAGTTAGATCAGCGAGAGTGATGTTGCCTTGAATGTTCTGGAGTCGCGGGTTCTGAACTCGTACGAATAGAGAAAAGTATAAGCTTTTCTTTTTTGTAGTTTCGTTTAACAAATTTTAAGTCTTTAAAATACGACGATAAGCATGTTTAATTGTTGGTCATTTTAGGCCTATATTTATGTAAGCGTTGAATTTTTTTTCTTAAATAAGTTTTAATATTTGTATAATTTATATTTTTTTTTGACTCATTTATTGTGTCCACTTGAAATAGACACAAATAAAAGAAGAATATAAAGTGAGGACAAATTGTTGATGGATAGATGTATGTATGAACATATCAAGTGGGTATTGTATATGGGAGGCAGCTGACAAACGTGAAATGCTTTTGACATTTCAATTGACAGTGAGCTCGCATTGCCTGACTCGTTCACTCTCTCTCTCCCTCTCGCTGTGTAGTTTAAGTCATATGCTGCTCTTATGCTTCTTCGTTGCGGTCTGAATGCGAACTGTTAACTGAAATTGACGTTTGGCTTTAGATTATTGCGACCTATCGTTGACTCAAACTACGAATCAATCAAAGGCACAATACGTCTGTATTGAAAGAGTGAGAGAGCGAGAGAGAGAGAGAGAGAGAGAGAGGAACGGAGAAAGAAAATATAGCTAAATTTGTACAGCATTTGGCTATAAAAATGATTTAATTGGTTAGCACATTTTGGCTAGTGAAATTGTTCAGAATGGTCAATTGGTTGAATGACAACGTTGACTGATCCATTTGTACCTCGGTTGCCCGCAAATCAATAGAAAATTTATAAACAAGCTTCGGTATAGTCGTTGAAGTACCACAATCCCAACTACTACTTCACAATAACCAAACAAACAAGATACACATACAAACAGACAAACAAACACACACCCACAGACGCATAGAGCAGGGAGCTGGGAGATAGATCGACCCACCTGCCGTGTGCATTTGTTATTCATGAGCAGCTATCAACACCAAACAATGTTGGACCAAGCCTTTTGTGTTGATAACAACAACAACCACAACAACCACTACAACAATAACAATAACAACATATAACTTAGAAGGCACTCGTTGCTTGTCCACGTCGTAGCTTGATTGTCCAATGGGCTGCCTGACGGTTTCCGCTTGCCAAATGCAAACGGAAATGTCGCAAAAAAAATGAAAGAGAGAAAAAAGTGGGACTAGTTCATTGCCTGGACAAGGGGTTGGGGTACAGCAGGCAGTCGAGTCTGCTGCAACTGCCAACTGCTTTTGTTATGAATGATGATGGAAAATCTGGCAGCAGCATCTCTCAGCAACTGGGCCGCCAAATTTAAAACGAAAAGCCCACGAAATGTCGAAAAAAAGCCAAACGATAAAAAAAACAACAAGGAAGTGCGAGTATTTTGCAGTCGGGCATAGGCAGCTGCGCTGCACTCGCCTATGGCAAAAATTGAAATGAGAAAGCTCGATTCGGATTGCAATTTCTTTATCCATCATTGACTACAGACGATATTGACTTTTAGGCAAAGCGGATGTCCCTTTAGAGCTTCTGTATGAACGCATTGATCTTGGCAGCTTGTACAACACAGATCAAGTTGCTTAGAAAGACTTGGATTTTTTCATGAAGGCCACAAGAAATTTCAGTTTTTTTATAGCAAATTTTAAATACTAAAAACAAAATTTTAACTGAAAGAGCTTAGCAAAAGCCAATAGAGACTCGTTCGCTTTGTGAGCGGGCATAAAAATGCGGTTGCGGCGTGGGAAGCGGATGGGGAAGCGGTATAAGAAAAGGGTATCCAGCGTAGCGACGTAATGTGGTGATTCAATTCAGTTTGTGCAATGAGCAGCCGGCAAAACTTTGAAAAATGGTAAGAAAAATGTGGAACGAACAGAAACGGCGGACGTAGCAAGTGCCTGTGGCACACATACACACACAGAGAAAGAGAGTGAGAGAGAGAGGGGCAGCGCAAGAGGCAGTTCTTCTATTGGTATTGAAATGCAAATGGTCGTTGCCTGCCGAAATTAAATTATGTGGAAGTAATGATAACCCTTCTGCTAAGCGACCGATGCGGCCAACGGCGATTCAATTGCCAGCCACAAGGACAGCAGCGCCTTCCCCTACCAAGAGTCCTGGGCGACGCAACGCCCCTTTTGGCAGCTGTCTTCTGAAGACTGCACTCACGGATGCTAAATTAATTGGTAGGTGTGGCATCAGCAGCAGCAGCAGCAGTAGCCGTAGCAGCAGCCGTGCCGTAGCTCCTGCTAACTGTAATTAATTATCTACTCAAGTATTATAATGAGACAAAAAAATGATATAGCACAGTCCCAGTTCGGAAAGGTGCTCAGTATTATGGCAGACTTCACGCTCAATACAATTTATGGCAGGCCATAAATAATGCCATAAAAATCAGATATAGGTCAATTAGCTTAAAGACTGTTAGTATACCCTTGGGCAGCCTGAGAAGGTGCTAGTGCGAGTCTGCTATCTGGCGAGCGGCGAGCGGCGAGAGGCGAGCGGCGAGGGCGAGCGGCGAGCGGCGAGCGGCGAGCGGCGAGCGGCGAGATGCGAGCGGCGAGCGGCGAGCGGCGAGCGGCGAGCGGCGAGCGGCGAGCGGCGAGCGGCGAGCGGCGAGCGGCGAGCGGCGAGCGGCGAGCGGCGAGCGGGAGCGGCGAGCGGCGAGCGGCGAGCGGCGAGCGGCGAGCGGCGAGCGGCGAGCGGCGAGGCGAGGCGAGCGGCGAGGGCGAGCGGCGAGCGGCGAGCGGCGAGCGGCGAGCGGCGAGCGGCGAGCGGCGAGCGGCGAGGGCGAGCGGCGAGCGGCGAGCGGCGAGCGGAGGCGGCGAGCGGCGGCGAGCGGGGAGGGGGAGCGGGAGCGGGGAGGGGGAGCGGGAGCGGGGAGCGGGGAGCGGGGAGCGGGGAGCGGGGAGCGGGGAGCGGGGGCGGGGAGCGGGGAGCGGGGAGCGGGGAGGGGGAGCGGGGAGCGGGGAGCGGGAGCGGGGAGCGGGAGCGGGGAGCGGGGAGCGGGGACGGGGAGCGGGGAGCGGGGAGCGGGGAGCGGGGAGCGGGGAGCGGGGAGCGGGGAGCGGGAGCGGGGAGCGGGGAGCGGGGAGCGGGAGCGGGGAGCGGGGAGCGGGGAGCGGGAGCGGGGAGCGGGGAGCGGGAGCGGGGAGCGGGGAGCGGGGAGCGGGAGCGGGGATCGGGGAGCGGGGAGCGGGGAGCGGGGAGCGGGAGCGGGGAGGGGGAGCGGGAGTCTTTATCTTTTTATCTTGTATCTTCTATCTTTTATCTTTTATCTTAGCGTTATCTTTATTTATCTTTTAAATCTTTTATCTTTTAACTTTTAATCTTTATCTTTTATCTTTAGCGTATCTTTATTTAATCTTTTTATCTTTTATCTTATTTTATCGTTTATCTTTTTATCTTTATTCTTTTGATTTAATCTTTTATCGTTAATCTTTTATCTTTTACTTTTATCGTTATCCTTTGTATCTTTTTATCTTGTATCTTTAATCGTTTATCTTTTATCTTTTATCTTTATCTTTTTATCCTTTTAATCTTTTATCTTTTGAATCTTTATCTTATCTTGATCTTTTATCTTTTTAATCTTTACTCTTTTATCTTTATATCTTTTATCTTTTTAATCCTTTTATCGTGTTATCTTTAGCTTTTATCTTTATCTTTTATCTTTTATCTTTTATCTTTTATCTTTTATCTTTTATCTTTTATCTTTTATCTTTTATCTTTTATCTTTTATCTTTTATCTTTTATCTTTTGTCTTATATCTTATATCGCTTAACTGTAAACTTTCCACTAAAATGGACCTAGTTAAAGAGTGCAAATAGACGTGCTGCTCGCTAATGCAAATTTGAAGACGCGATTGTTTTTGAATTTGTCCAGAAAATAAATGAAGCTACGAATTTGGCATTATTTATTGAGGCGACGCGACAGATAACGAGGTGATTGAATAGAGCAGGAACGGGAGCAGAGGCTGGAACAGCAGCGACAGAAGAAACTGAAGCAATAAAGCGCTGTAATCCACTCAAGGCATTTCCGACTACCAAAAGGACAGATGCCCACACACAGAGAGAGAGAGAGAGAGAGAAGCAGTTTAGGCCGTGGATGGCGCAAGGAAACATTCGGAGTTGAGTTTTGGGATAGAATGAAGGAGTCAAAGCAATGAGGACTGGCCGCCAACAATTCACAAAATTGTTTTCGTGACTTAAATTTTTGCGTTGTGAAGGACGTGTTTGGAAAGCATATGATGTGATTTGCCATCAAATTGAGTTGTCCTCGTTGTGCTAGCTGCCTGCTACAGATTGGCCAAAAGATGGGGCAGGCTGAGTGGGAACAGCAACAGCAACAGCAACAGCAGCGGCAACGGCAGCGGCAACAGCAACCGAAGCTGAGCCCAGCCCACAGCTCAACCGACAGACTGTCACTCAGCTCAGCTAGCTGAAATGCAATTAAATTTAGAAAAATATCAACAGCAGGCAGCTAGTTGGCAGAATAATAGTTTATAGCCATAATAATAGCAAAGTAGCTGCAACGGTCCAACAAGGACATGGGCATGGGTCTAAGGATAACTGAGTTCTATGATAAGCAAGCAAAGTGCTTTGTGTTGCCCTTAACTAAATAGAAATGCGCCAGCTAGCACGTAAACTTCGCTCTCTGTGTGTGTGTGTGTGCGTGTGTGTGTACATATATACTATGCCCACTTTCGTATCCTTTATTATTGTTGTTGAATAGCTCGTAGCGCCCCATTTTCTAAGATTTACTTAGGCTTAGGCATGCCACCAACGAGGCCTTCAAACTGCAACTGAAACTGAAACTGAAACTGAAACTGGGAAGCTGTTAAAAGTCTTGAGTAAATTCCCTTTCTCTGTGTGTGAGTGCGTGTGTGTGCTCTGAGATACATTTTGTATAGCAACTAAATTACACTATGCAAATATTTGCATTACATACGTATTTATACAAATACACATGCATACATACATACATTTATATATCTGTATGTATATCACTCTGTATATACACATCTCTCTGTATGCATCTTCCATATAACTTATCTTATGGACGACAATTGAAAGCAACACAAAGCAAAAACTCGCAAAACAATTGCCAAAGCACTTTATGTCCTTTGCTTGTGGGCCAACAAATGCTCATGGCCCACAGCAGCAAGTATTTGCCTGTGCACATCTACATACAGCTGCATAAAGATATATATTTATATTTATATATATATATATATATATATATATATATATATATATATATATATATATACAAAACAATTCCATATCGAATAGCAAATGCCCTCGCATACATAGAACTTGAAGTTGAGTTTTAGCTAAAATCGCTTGCAGCTAAAATGTAGCTAGAAAAAGCTAGTATTATATCCGCTAAAAAAGGAAAAGAGTATATTATAATAAAGAGCTCCTCTGTAAAAAAAAGAAATAAGGAGTAAAAAAAGATTAAAGCAAGAATTGGGAAATCCCAGCACAATGCATGCTGCCAGCTAAGCGAAAGCAAGCTGAAATATAATATATAATAATATTGAGCTTTACTCTATGAACTACTCTCTGTTGACCTCTAAAGCATATGGTCGCCTCTAAATTGTGGATCGTGGCAAATCTAGGTTAAATTTTGCTCTTCTTACAACCTAAACTTATTGACTTGATTCATTAACAGGAGACTCTAGCTTATAGCATGACAAGCCTTTAGATATATATTATATACACAAAATACAGCTCGTACTCTACAGAGTAACTAAAGCGCAATGCGCCTCAGTAGAGCACACAAAACTTGTGCATCTATATACCTTTATAACTATGTGTGCACAAAGGTGTTAGAAAAACAGCAAAAGCAACTTGTGTGCAGTGCACTTTTTCCATTTAAAAGCTCTCAAAAATCTTGCCAACTAGTTGGAGTCTAATAAATCTTAAACATAACATGATCAACTACCTATAAGTATTAGAAAGCGATGAAAATTCAACTATATATATATATATATATTCTTTATATAATTACACATTTATAAATTGTTGTTCAGTCAACTCAATAAGCAGCAGCTGCACTTGATCGTATTCAATATATGTATGCATATCTATATATATATATATATATATATATGAGTTCCCAGAGAGCGAGCGTGTAGCTTGCGCTCTCTGGTCGCAGCGAGAAAACTGGTTCGGCTCTCTGGCTGCCTGGCCACATCTGACATTGACGTAATCGAGGCAAGCTCTGAGCAAGCACATTTGCCAAAGCACTTATAATTCCCAACTCATTATTCGGTGTGGTGTACGTTTATATAGTACTATTGTACCTACGCTGAACGGGCGGTCGAGTGCCTCACAGCTACAAGGGTTGATCACACGCCCCGACTAATTGTGTGAACTTTGCACTTACATGAGAGATGCCACGTGAAATGTGAAAAACAAATGGTAAATCAACCAAAAAATTCCCCAACAAACAATGAAAATTTGATGGAAAAATGTACGAAATTATATATATATGGATATATATACAAAAAACATACATATACATATATACATATACTACATTATAAGAGCAAAATGTGTTTACAAGTAAGTTGAAAGAAGAATTACCCCATAATATATATATATAATATATATAGAGAGGAGAATACACGTAGACTACACTTATCCAAGAACATGAAATTTAAGAATTATATATCTAGAAAACCAACTCAATGATGGAAAGTTTAAAGAGTACACTGAGGGCTATACCTGTATAAGAAATGCAACAAATACTTACACACCACACACGAGAATAAAACAAACACCCCCACTCACTTAACTACTTACTACATCTAATATATATGGAATATATAATACTTACGTAAGGAAAATCTACCATGTATGGAAAAAACTAAACCTAAACACAATTATCGATAACAAGAAGAAATCGAAAAAAACACTAGAATCGAGAAAACAATTCTAAAATGGAGTCGTCCCCCCTGGCAAGCGACGCAATTCCGGATAAACTAGAAAACAGCCAACAAAAACAAACAAAAAATATAAACAAATGAAAACTGCTGTGAGCCACGCCGATTGGAGGAAAGAGGGCATACTCCTCCAACTTCCAGTTCGGTAAGATCGCTTTTTTATTATTCCATTTTTATTTTCTGAAAACAAACAACCCTCGAAGCTCCTTAGTTTAAACTAATTGCTAAAACGATTAGCAGCGGCGCGTGTGACGATGACTACTTATAATCGTCAGCATCAGCTTGCTTAAGTAGCAAATGGCGCAGAGATACTTTTACTATATATTTTATATACATAGACATGTACATATATAAAGAAGAACCACAAAATTAGATATGTGTTAACAACTCCAACCCCAAACCTAACCCTGGATGACGGATTTCGCAGACCAAGAGTAGAGAATGCTTTAAAACAATTAATTATACATTTTTGGTGCCAAGCGAATGGCAGCAAAACGCAGACATTTAAATAACTCTGCAAATAGACGAACACACACACACACACACGCACACATTGCTCTGAAGAGCGAGCAAAAACAAACACTGAAAATGGATTTCCATTTAAGGCGGCATGTTGAGCACATTGTTTTTATTAAGTGTCGCATGATATACTTATGCTTGTATTTGTCTATGTGTGTGTGTGTGACACATAAACACTTCAAGTGGCAACATGGCGTGCAACTAATCCGCTGCCCAAAAAATATGTTACAAGTGGCCATAAGCAGCCAAAATTGAGCGAACGAGCGGGTGGGCGTATGGTCGAATGGTCGAGCGAAGCTGGTCCACGGGTCAAGCAGTCCCTCGAAAGCCAGCCGACCAGCTAGCTGCACAGTGGTCAGCAATCAATTATAGCTAAAGTGAAACGACAGACAGAGAGAAACACCACCAAGTGATGAGCCAGTCCAGATAAAGTTTCGTTGCTTTGAACAAGATTTCATTTATTTTATATAGTTGGTCGATCCCCCTTATTGATCGTCAATCATAATGACATTCTTAGAAATTAAGGAGTTTATTTTAGGAATCCGAAAATCAGTTCAGTTGCTCATTCCGAAATAAGCTTCATATATTCTATATAAATGATCAATACTCCCTATTGATCCTCAATCATTAAAACATTCTAGAAATGAAGGAGTCTATATTAGGAATCCGAAAATCCATTAAATTGCTCATTCCGAAATGAACTTCATATAATCTATATAGTTGGTCGATCCTCCTTATTGATCCTCAATCATTATAACATTCTAGAAATGAAGGAATGTATGTTAGGAGTCTGAATATATATTAGGAGTCTGAGTCCATTTGGCTTCAGTTGCTTATTCCGAAAAAAAGTTCATATAATTTCAATAGTTGATCCCTTATTGATCCTTAATCATTATGTCATTTTTTAAATGGAGAGACATACATCCGAAAGCAACATCACATCAGTTGCATCACATCAGAGCTGTTGCTCTGAGAACTTGAACTGATGCAATAGAGGCTTTATGTTTCGCATACTATAACTTTTAACCGTACTTAATGACTTCGGCATATGACCCAGGTTTACATCAAATAATCTAAAGTTAACTATGAAAAATAAAATATGAATAGATGTTTTTCGAAATTCAAGGGGTTCCACTGTGCCATGCCGCATTGGGGCAAACAAACATATCGTCAGCATGAAAGCAGACATCTTATGAATAGCATATGACGAAGGCAAACCTAAAACTACACTGCGCAAAAGAAAAATGCCGAACTAACTAACTAATTGTTAAGAGCAGCCAAGTTAATTGGGCAACTTTGGCTTAAGCCAAGCTGGGAAATATATATTAATTAAATATGTCTGCAATATATTTAAAGAGCCATTCAAAAGACTGCTCACGCATTTCTTTCAGTGCAGCCAAGGAGAGCTGTGAGAGCGGTTAGAGGAGGTCACATAATGCGCGCTAAATACATAGTTTGAAAATAGTTGTAAACCCTTTCATCAAGAGCAACTGCTGGCCCCTTTCCATGGCAGAGCCGCAGCAGTTGCTCTGCTGCCCAAATCCCTATTTCGTTTATCCGAGCTGACAAAAACCCATGGGAACTCGACTCGTCGTGGCTTTACAGCCAAAAGCAAGACGGAGACGGAGGGCACGGGGCACGAGGCACGAGGCAAGAGCGGCACGGTTAGCTGTCAGTTTTGCTTTTTATTTCATTTTTGATAGTCGTATGACCTTTTTTGGCATATTTTCAGTAACATTTTGTCAGTGGCGTAGCTGCCATTCCACCAGAGCCATTTCGTCAGCACAGCCACACACAGCTCGACAACGACTGTGCGAGGTGGCCTGGCCAGCTGCCCTCTCTGCGACTGCTCTGCTTCAGCGCTGATAAAAGACGACTTGAGCATGGACATAGACAGCCAGACATGGACTCTGCTGTGTGTGTGTGTGTGTGTGTGTGTGTGTGAATGGCTGTCGAAATGAATGTTGCAACTAACTAAATGAATAAATGAAAATTAGTAGAAAAAGGCTTTTGTTGTTCATCAAAAGCATATGCATACGTACGTATGTCTACATATATATGTGTATATATGAATATGTATGTATATATATAAAAAAAAATATATATATATACATTTGTACACATTCGTTTATGCAGGCTTCGATCTGTCTTCGCAACTCAGGCTATATTCACTTCGCACACGGCTCCGCAATGGCTTAGGCTTTTGACTAGCATAAAGAGAAAATCAGCTTTTGAAACAATTTTATCAATCTACCTTTGCGCTTAAAAAACATATATTTAAGCTCACTCAAAAAGTGAAACGAGTATATTGGCTTTTCGCCAGATTCGCTGTGAACTTTGTGAGCATTTACTGCGCTGATATGCTCGACTTATAGTGCTAAGATTGTTCCTATATCTATATAAATATTTAACACAGAAATGCTATTTGAAATTTGCTCTATAAACTCGAATAAACAATCCATAGATATTAGATAGATCTATAAAGAGACTCCCTCTTAAGATTTCCCAATAAATTATTAAGCTGCCTTTTTGATCGAGTACTAGTACGGGTATTATACAGTCGATGACGCCGGCTTACTTACTTATTTTGTTAACTAAGAATACAGCCATCTCTATATATTCACTTCTTGCACTTTTCTTATGATTATATTGTGGTATCGAGTTCATATATATATTTTTCATTTTTTTTTGTATGGCAAAATTCTAGAAAATTTACGCCGTTTTGCTGAAAATGTTGACTAGATTCTTAGACTTGAAACTTTCTTATTTTTATTTTCAAGATTTTTAGAAGAGCAATAGATTTGTAATACGATATACATCTCTATAGCCAAGATTATATATAATTAAGATCGATAAAAAACCTTAGAGCATTCTTATTAAATTTATTATTATTATTATTATTAATTGTTCTCCTTTATTTCTGCCTACCAAATCGTAAGTTAGGATTGGGACGTCTAACTCTAATTGACTACTACTAAATATCAACCTAGGCATATCCCTTAACATTAACTTTCACTTGAGCCGAAAACGTGACAATTTAACTACCAGTTAAATATTTGACAAGCAGATTAACGTATGATTTGCCAGTTCATTAGTGCTAGGAATACGAAGCAAGAATTCAATCGATAAATGAGTCACAAATCAGTTATATTATTTTTTTTTCATCAATTCAAAAATCGTTAAACAATTATTTAAAGCACTCGCTGCGTTTGGCTTATTTCAGCGTCGATCCATCCACAGGCAATGGGCCACACTCTCTGCTACCTACTATTTTTTGGGCCAAGCATACATAAATATTATCGTATAATTCGCTAGACAAGGAGGGGGTGGGTGGGCGGTGGGCGGTGGGCTGTGTGACGCATTGAAGCGAACGCATATCTATCATTAATATCGCTGCAGTCAGCTGCTGTTGTGCTACGAAAAAGGCTGCTGCAAAAAATATACACTTCACACACACACACACACTTGCACAGGAGTATGTATGCGCCATGAATGCCAATACACACACACACGCACGCTGGCATTGTGTGGCCTCCTCTCTAGCTCAGCGCTCGCTGAGGCTTACTGCTGCAGCAGCAGCAGCAGCAACGCCACTGACTGCTGAACTACTGCCAACTGCAATTAATCATTTTTCTATCATTTTCAGATTTTTTATACATACAAACAGCCGGTGCCACTGCAACTCTCTCTCCCCATGTATGTGTGTGTGTTGTGCATAAGTATGTGCAAATGCATGTGTGCATGTATTGCTATGTATGTGCATGTGACTGGTAAGTTATGATTTTTTCTCAATTGCCGTTTTTTCATTTTTATACCCTAAGCCTATGTGCCGAACGGGGCATATGCGACTATGAACACAACTATATGCGACTCAGCAATAACTGAAGATCAAGCCATAAGGCAATTTAGTTTTATATATATTCGAAGTCATCTTTAGACTTGCCAGCTTTGCCAGTCCAAACATTTCAGTTCTTTTTGTCATGAAATTGAATGGAATCTTGAGCAATTAGTAGATCAATAAATGAACTGCCTAAAACACAGGCATATTCACAAGTGAGCATGTATGTGTGTATGTATATATGTATGCATGCATGTATGAGGTGTGCTCCAAAGGTAAACCGAATTTGGAATTTCCGCAGTTTTTAGACTGTACTTAAATGTGAGCTTATTCAATAGGAATATTCTTCTATCATATAAATATGACTTTTCCTAAAAATATCTTTGCTCTGTTGCCAAGATCTCAGCGAACACAAAAGTTTTTCCTCTAGTCGATCGACCTATGCGCTCTTGTAGTTCACTTGAAGCTGGAGACGTCAACATTATAGAGTGGAGAGTTAAGAGAGCCGAATCAGATTGCCCTGAAAAGCACGTTCATGCTTTACTTATGGCTACAAGTTCTTAATTTTAGCTCGAGTACCTCTAATCACACATCGTTTTTTAACCAACAAGAAAAGACTAAAGCCTCAGTATAAACATTCACTTGTGACTTTTTCTTGCTTTCGAAACTAAAGAGAAAGAGATAAAGACGACATTGAACAAGATCAAAAAGGTGAATCTTTAAAGTGCTTCGAGGTTCTGATGGAGTTCGTGGACATTCATGATATTAATTGTGGGCTTTTCAAAGTGCGCGCTACTTTTTAAGCACACCTCGCACATGCATGCATGTGCACTTTAAATGACATCCAGGCAAAACGATTTCTAATGGCGTCTTCACTTAGATTAGGTCAATTGGTATATGCTGTGAGCACTCCACTCGATGCGACTTTGGCCTACCAAAAAAAAAAGCCAAACGAAAAAAATCATGCATTTTACATACGTACATGCACATATATGTATGTACAGATATCTGGTCGAAAAGCCAAAGACGACAACTTTTCGATGGCCATTGATGGTGATACGTCCGGCGCTGAGCTTTGTGGTGGCTGCAAAGGGAACTGAATGAATGCGCAAATTTCCAGGTGCGGTTGTGGGCAAAACGCCGGAGCAAAACCGCCCAAACCGCCCACTAACGGGGCTTCAGCCAAACTGCTAACAAGCTGGCGTCGAGCAACGTTGACAGCGCCATGGCTCGGTCCGGTTAGGTTTAAGTGTTTTATGAACTTGTTTCAATGAAGTCATACAAAGTGCGTGTGCCATAATATATATATATATATATATGTTATATATATATATATATATATATATATATATATATATATATATATATATATATATGTGTGTGTGTGTGTGTGTGTGTGTGTGCAGGTGACATGTGGCAACAGAAGCAATGTCTACGCTTCAGCTGTCCTGCTGTCGTGCTCTAACTCAACTCGTCGTCTGTGTCTGGGGCATTGAAGCTTTTAATTTGATTTTCGTTCAAGTGCGGTTTTCCAACCAATCCATACTCGGCTCTCTCGCTCACTGTACAGGTGTCCATATCTGTGTGCTTGTGTGTGTTAGCTCGAAACTCAATTCGGCTTTGTCGGTTGCATTGAACTTGAGCTGCTGCTGCTGCTGCTGCCTCTGACCAGCCGCATGTTGCGCTCTAATGAGCAACACACATCTTAATTACGGCCAGTGCAAAAGTTCGACAAGAAACACGTTTGATAGAGAGGCAACTGCATATGATCTTAAGCTAGGAGCTCGCTGAGCACTTGACAATCGCTTTGCGTCGCCTTTCTATGCGATTTTCATTGCTTAAAATACAAAAATCCCTATTCCCAGCAAAGCAAAAACCTTAGTTCAAATACTGTAAATAATCAATCTAATCAGATCCCTAGGCTGGAGAGTCGATATTTTAGTGATAAGAAAAGATTTTATAATAAATTTAGAAACGTTTGTGGAGCTTAAGCACGCGAAAAGGATATCATCATAATCACAAGTCATAATCGATACTTCTTTGATACTTCTTATATAATTTCAGCGCATTTCGTTGAACTGTATAATCAAGGAGCGCTCAGGACTTGAGTTCGTCTTTGCCCAATTTTCTTTTACTGCTTACTTCCTACTTAAGACGAGTGCCTCTCTATGCGATTTTCATTCAAGTGCTTTAGTAGTTGTATTTACTCATATTTTTATATATATAAGGAAATTATATAATGAATTATTTGCTGAACTTAAAATATGTGTCAAATCCTTGCGATTGCAATTTTCATTAATTGAATTGAATTATATAAAATTTGTTGTGCAATTTGGTTTTATCAACACGACAAATATGCAAATCAGCCAGGTGTGAAAGTGGATAAACATGGCCGGAAAAAACAGTGAAGTGTGTAACAGCGGAATTGCATGACTAGCAGATACCCCATAGCCAGCAGGTCAAACAAAAGCTCGTAGATATTAAGAAGACACATGACTAACAGATACCCTATAATCTATGCAGATTTATGTAAAGAAAATGCCATGAATTATTTCTGAATTAACATAATTAAATACCCTATAATAAGGAGAATCTTTCATCAAAAAAATGACAGTTTATTATTATTATTATTGATCTTAATTGATTTTTCGGATAAACAGAAAATGAATATTCTGCGAGTTTTCTGATCTTACGTGTATTCCGTGTCGATAGAATTCGATAATAAAAAATCTATAGAAATCGATCATAAATAATCGATAAAAATCGGTCGAAATCGATATACACTTCGTTTATTGAGCATATTCTAAGACTCCTCAAGCTCAAAATCTGTGATTTCTACAGACTTCAAGCCCAACTTGACCGTAGCCATGCAGACTGCTAGACAAAGCTTAATTATAATGAGATAACAAAAGCTTGCTACCAAATATAATACCCTATTCCAAGCAAAGTTCAATTGCTTTCAGGTAAAAATAAATATATAATACCATCAACTAGTAGAAGCCACAAGAGCCTCGCAGTTGTCGGTCGTTTGCAAAGGTGCTGAGCATGCGGCTGCTTCGCAAGGTGTTGGCCAACTGGACACGAAATGGACAGGTGCGGAGACGCACAAAAGGGCAGCCCGCATCGGTGGCTGGCTGGCGCAGCATACTGGCATTAAATACGGACGAATTTTGCCGCAACACGAGCATACACGGCCTCAAGTACATCAACAGTCGCAAGCTGCACACCGCGGACAGGTGAGGGCGTCAAAGCCGAACGAAGCAGAAGAAGACGAAGTAGGTAAGCAAAGAGATAGATAAAAGCAGATTTTTCTTTGGGTTCGCACTGCTGGCGGTGCTGGGCTGCGCTGGCTTTCTAATGCAAGACGCCTTTGTCAAGTGGAACACGACGCCCGTGATAGTGGGAATCAATCCGGAGCCGACATACATCACCAAGGAGCCCTTCCCAGCGCTCACCATATGCAATCTCAACCAGGCGCTGGCCGCCAAGGCCGCTCACCTGCTCAACGACTCCTCGCAGTTCGCCATGCTGCAAGTGCTGTGCCATCGCAAGCAGCGCACGCATCTAAGTCGCGGCCACAACAACTGGGAGCAGCTGATCAGCAATGTGTGTGCTGTTGCCTCTCACTTAGCCACTTTAGCCAATGCTTCTCGTTCACTCCAGATCTCACAGCAGTGCGGCGCCATGGTCATCGGCTGTCGCTTTGGTGCCGTCGACTACCATTGCGAACGCATGTTCCAGCCGATCATCACCGATGAGGGTCTCTGCTGTGTCTTCAACATGCTCCATCCACGCTTCATGTACAAGCACCAGTATGTTAAGTACTCAGACTTATGCACAAATCGATAGTTATCGAAACTGCTGTTCAGTTATCGGCTGACTTGAGCGACAGCAGCAAGAACTATATCAGCAGAAACTACCGAATCGAGCTACAGTAATACTTCCTACTGCTCCTACTTCTCTTACTCAATTCCAGCCCTTAGCTCAATATCACTTTCAATAAGTATCGATTTCCAGATAAGCTTTTTTCTAGCTAACGCAATAAGCTTGAGGAATATTTTGATCTACATTACATAGAAGCTAGAAACTTGCAATTTTAGTTACATTTTCATAAAATTTGCTGTAAAAACTTCTGCCAAAATCGATAATTATCGACAAAAGTGCAATAATATATAAGAGAAATCAATTTATATTTATTATATTATATAGAAACCCGATGCTGCTTGGCAAAGAAATAGTTGTTATCTATATACGAGAATATATATACAATTTTGTAGATCTAAGTGGATAAAAACTGATCAATTTGAGGTATAAAAAAAACCTTTAACTAGATTGAATATGAATGAGTAAAAAGTGTGTAAAATTTACTGTTAGATCAGAAGGTCTGGTATTATAATTCTCGAATAGGTTGAGGCCACTAAATATATGAAGGGTATAAAGGTATTTCAAATTGTATGTAGCAGGCAGAAGAAGGCGTGTCAGAGCCCATAAAGTATATATATTCTTGATCAGGACGACAATCTGTGTCGTTCTAGCCCTTTTCAACAGAGACACAGACAGAACTTAAGATAGCTCACTTATAGTAATCGATAGCTATAAGCGAGCTATCCACAATTTTCATCATCATTTTCATCATCCATAAATGTTCATAAATCACTTGAATTTTCTTGCAGTGTGCCGCTGACGCTGCGCAATGTGAGTGTATCGAAGGGCTACCGGGCAGTCAACTGGCATGCGGAGCTCGGTTACAGTCGCAGCTTGAAGAATGATTACTATCCACGCGCCTCGCTGGGCACTGGCGAATCGCTGGGCATGTCGCTGATGCTGAACGTTGAGGCTGATGCGTACTACTGTTCGTCCAGCAATAGCATTGGCTTCAAGATCGCCCTGCACAGTCCCAACGAGTCGCCGAATGTGCGCGAGACGGGCGTCTTGCTAGCACCGGGACTGGAGACGAAGCTGCGCATCGAGCCGGCGAAAATAATGACGGAACTGAGTCTGAGGCATGTGCATCGCAAGTACAGGCACTGCCTCTTCCAGAACGAGGGCAATCTCAGCTACTTTGCCCACTACACGCAGCGCAACTGCGAAATGGAGTGCATGTCGCGGCTGCTGTTGCAACGCTGCGGCTGCATTGCGTTCTATATGCCACGCATCAATGGCAACGACACCGTCTGCAGCATACGGGAGGCGCAGTGCGTGGAGAGCGTGCGGCTGCACACGATTGGCCTCGTGGTCGAGTCCTGCCTGGATAACTGTCTGCCCAGCTGCTTCGATCTCAACTACAATGCGATCACCTCTGCCACCAAAATCTCCTACAACGACTTTCGCATCGCCAACGCCCAGGTGCGCAACCTTAGCAAGGCCTACGTGGAGCGCAACATAGCCATCGTCAATTTGTACTACAAGGAGCACACGTTCCGTGCCAACAAACAGACCGAGTTCATCGGCATATCCGATTTTTTGTGTGCGTAAAGGCAGAGGCCCGAGGACAGTGCACGTTTCGGCTTGCCGCCTCTGAAATACCCTAGCAAATTGAGATTATTGATTATATATTATATATTATATATATATACATATATATATATATATATATATGTATATATACACGAAAGATATCCGCTCGTCATCCTTTCTATTCAAGCCCTAATTTCCCATCTTCTCATACAGACATTCCTGTTTCCTGACAAAATTCAAGGGGTATACAAAGGCGGAACAGCACAAATTCGAAAGGAGAAAAAAGTTTAAGCCACAATTGAAATTTGCACTGTTTCTTTTTTTCCTGCATTTACAGCCAACGTTGGCGGTTTAATGGGCCTGTTTCTGGGCTTCAGTTTTCTGTCGATAGCCGAATGCGTGTATTTTGCCCTCATTCGTCCGTGCCGCATTTGTGCACAGTTGCGCCGACAGCGCTCGGTATCGACCTTAGAGCTAGGCAGAGGCAGAGTGACACCGCCAGTTGTAGTTCCAATTAAAAGAACCAAAGCGCACGTAAGTGCGATGATGCCACAGCAGCAGTGGCAGCGACAGAGACAGCGGCAACAACGCATTTCACCAGCCAACTGGTTCAAAACGGAGCTTGGCCAGCAATACAGTTTGGCTTAAACGCACTTCAAATGTATGTAAGAAACTTCATATATTATAGATTTATATTTTACTTTATAATATATCCCAATATTTGGTAACTACATCAAATTGTGGTAGACCAAAATTTGTTGGCCTCTCGTGAGCCATCGTAAAATGTTTCGCTTCCTTCTTCACTTCATCGTCGAAAATCTAAAATGTCAAAGAGTTTAAAGTTAAACATATATACAAATACATATGTAAGTAAATTTGAATATTCAGGAACTGTACTAACATCGCATTCCTTCATTTCCAGCAACGACGATAGATCAAATTCAACTATGGGCAAACTCTTGGTGATAAATCTTGCTGCATTGGCTACATCGGGTACCGCGTGCTTCTGTAAGAGCAACAGCTCCCAGAGCGAGCTTTTCAGGGCGCCTGCTTTGACCGGATCCACTTCTGTTTCGTCATAAGGATCCGCAATCTCAATAGCTATAATTGCAATAAATTTATTTCAATTATAATCGAATTAACTTGTATTATATTTGGCATATGGCATACCGCTTGCCGCTCCCGTTGCACAAATGAGACGCTGCAAACCTGTGTGCCGCAGCAAGAGATTGCATATGAATCGTATCATTATAATGGCATCCTCCGTTGGACTCTTGAGGGCGAGTCTAGCCAAACGCTTAACGAACGCGGCCACCAGACTTTCCGGCAAATGCGTCGATGTCAGGAATATATCGGCCAAATAAAACAGGCGCGCTTTGTACTTATTGTAGAACATGCGTGGATAGAACATGTTATATAGCTTCTGATACACATCGGGATATGTTATATTTTGCTGTTGCATCAGTGTAAAGATGCCTTGCAATGCCAGCAGGGCAATGGGGCCATCTACAAAGATAGATTAACGAAATTGAATTATATGAAATTTTAACAGTCGCTCCTTAGCCTACCAAACTGATGCAGTGAATCCATAAGAAAGTCTGTTAGCAAAATGGGATTCTCCAAATGTGGAAGTATGCGTTCCAAGAGCACCACGAGAACCTGGCGATGCACCTTCTCGTCCAGCCCACTGCACGCTGCAATGATGCCATTCCAAGCAGTATTTAGAAGTTGTCGCGTTTGCTCGTAATCAAAGCTTGACTCGGGTCCAATATGATATTGTTTGGCGTTCAGCACAGTTTTCCCCAAGTCCAGCAAATTAATGATTGCCAAATAGTTAAACGCTATATTTGGCGTATCCACAAAACTATTTGGTGCCAACTCAGGCAATAGTTCATATGTCAACTGCAGCACGTCTAGGCAACAAGTATATTTCGCAAACTCCGCCAGAGCTGCGGTTGGCGTTGCCTCCGAGTTGATCAGCGCCTCAAGAATGCTGCGCAGCCGCTCAACAGGCCAGGCATTAGAGCTACTGTGCTTCGCTTCGGCTGCTATCAGCTGCATGCAAATCTTGATCGCAACGCCAGCTTCCTCCTTGGAGGTACTGCTCAAGTTAGTCAGCAATAAAGACCAAGCTTTGTTGTAGAGTATTTGACATTTTGCATTAGATTCCTTTGCCTGGGCCTTTGCTTTTGCCTTATTCTTTTTATTTTCGACAGCTAAAATGATTTTCCGCTTGAGCAGATTCCTGAAGATGACTTCAAGCACGTGCATAACGCCAACTGCATTGCTGTCAGGATTTTCCTGCAAAATTATCATATTACGCTTTTGTTTTTTACTTCTTTTCCATTTACTTACTAAGAGATAAACAATTTCCTTTAGATCTTTTGCGTTCACATTGCTGGAATTTAAGAAATCGTTGGCTTTTTGCTGTAGATCGGCTGGCACATTTGCACGTTTAACAGCCAGATCCGCAGTCTGTTTATTGACGGACTTCTTTGCCAAATTTGTTTGTTTCATGCTGCAGTATTTATCATTCGGTGTTATTTACAAAAAAATAATAATAATAATAATAAAACGTGCGCGCAGTTGAAATGCTGCCAACTTGTTAAACTACTTTATGAAAAGTTTGGCTATAATTAGTACATTTTTGGCGCTGCTTAGCACATGTGTGCGTATGTGTACATATGCTTAAACATACATGTTGAAAAGTTGTTTTGCCTATAATTGTGAATAATTAGCAATTAACCGACATGAATGTTAGTACAGACTTTAAACCTGTGCTGACCCGCGCCGCGCTTGCGTTGAAGAAAACGTCGGAGGACACTGGATTTAAGGCTCTGGTATTTCAAGAACCGCAAGCGACATTCACAACAAACAAACTAGAGAAACCAGCAACAGGCAATGGCAAAGGCAAAACAACAGACGGCGACAAGTCAAAAAAGGAGGATGACAATGAATTTGACATTAAAAAAGCACGACAGGAGGTGCTGAACTTTGCCATATCTAATCAACGAACGATCAAGAACAAACGAAAAATGGAAATATTTCAGCTGGTAAAACTTGGCGCCAAGCCGCCAAAAAAGGAATACAAAAACTACAAGGAACTCAAGGCGGAACGCAAACGCTTGCAAGATACTCGAGACGCGCGCAAAAAATTCCATCAATTGGGCAAAAATCAAACTGGCGCAGCGAGCGTGAAGTGCAACAAGAAAACGAAGGAAAAGCGGCGAGCGCCTGTTGCTAACATAGGCCAGCATTATGGCAAAGCGCAGCCTAAGTTAAAAAAACGAAATTAAAAAAAAAAACAAAGCTATATTAGTGTGTTTTCAATGATAGTGGGGAAATTCGGAATGTTGTAAACAAATAATCTGTATTAAATATATGTATGTGTGTTTACGTATGCATGTGTGCACCGTTAAGTGTTCGCTGATTATTGCAACTAAATGGCAACGCCACAAGCTTAGAGCTGCCAATCTTTTATAAATCATATGTTTTTGTTGTTTTTTTGGCACTTCATATTTGTCAGTTGTGCGATTACGTGAATTCTGTTGGAGGTATAACGTTTGTGTTTAGTTTGCCATCAAAATGAACGCAGCCCCACGCGCCGCCTTTAATCAACTACTACGCCGCGGCTACAGCCAAGCGACAAAGGGTACAGGTGCTTCAAAACCCACACCAAGCAGCGGCAGCAGAGTCGCCGCTACGCCTGGAGCAGCAGCTCCCGTTAAAAATGTAACAGGACTAAGTAGCGCCTGTGTAAAGCCAACATCGACACCAGTTGGCCCTGGAGCATCTGCAACTAGCGGCTACAAAGTTCCGGAATATTTCTGCTTCAATCGGTTCAGTTATGCTGAGGCTGAGGTCGAAATGGCTAAATACCGTTGCCCACAGCCATCAGCGTTGATTAAAAACTAAAATACTGTAATTATCGTGCAAACGCCATAAAAAATGTTATTAAATAAATACATATATAATAAATGATGATATGAAAATATACGCACAAGTTCAGAACAAAACAAGGCACATACCGACGTACATATATAAATGTATATACTTATATATACCTATTTATATATGTATATATAGAGAAATGCGTATGTATGCATAATAATATCAAAATGTATGGAAGTATGTATATATTGGGCATGTCCACCTGTTACACAAGGTTGGCAGCCCGACACATTTGAGCATCAGTTGGCAGTCCTGTTTTCTTCTTTTATTTTTGCACTCGCTCTCTCCTCTTTCACTTCTATTTCTCTTTATAATTTCATGGCGAGTGGCAGTGCTGTGGTGTTCTGGGTAATCGACATCGAAAATATTGAGCGCGGGAAGTGATATTATTACAGTTTTGCATCCAAATTGTCAAAGCAAAAAACAGAACCAAGTAAAATATATTTTTATTTAATTTGTGTTAAAAACTTTGTGCATCAAACCTCAACAAAAACGAATATAAAAACAAACTATAAGATTTGTTGCACGGCGCAAGCCACGGGGTAGCAGCTCTGTTTGTGCGTGTATGTGTGGTACAGTTGGGTAGAAAAACATTGCTGGCCTGGCAGCGCCGCACAAATTTATGAGCTCCAGAGCAAAAGCAAAGCAAACGAAAACGACCAAAAGATCTTTTCAAAACAAAACACAGTGGTATTATAAAATTTGGTGAATACTAATGCTTGCATAGACGTTACAAATATAGTAATTTTACTGCAAATAAATGCAAATAAAAATGTATGGCGTTGCCAATTTGCTGGTATTATTCACAAACAGGGACGTCTTGTCGAACGCAATCGAAAACGCAGTGCAGTGAAAGTGTGCGAAACAGAAATCACAGTCTCTTATGAAAAGAAAAACCGAAAAATGTAAAACCATTTAATGTAAGTGCGAGACGATTACAAATTGCAGCAACTTTAGATAAAATAATAATGTTTTATTTAAATGAAACAATATACATCTGTACACATATATGTGTGCATATATATCAATATATATTAATATTAGGTATATGTATGCGTATATACATACAACTGGCGCGCAAAAATCAACGTAGTTGCTAATAGAGCACCAAAAATGACAAAAAATGGGCGCCAGAGTTGTCGCACAATCAGAATAGTGAGGAGCACGTGATGTGCTATTTCAACACGAAATAAACACGAACTGATAAGCATATAATTTAATTAAACATGATTATTAGATTTAAATGTAATTTTAAAGGCATTCAAACGTACTTAGATTTATTTCGAATAAAAATTGTTTTTTTTTTTTTTATATTAATACAAAATATAATACATTATTAATATATTTGAATGCATTCACGAAGCGATGAGACGCTCATCTCTAATTAGGTCTGCCTGCCCGTGTTGCCACTATGTATTTCAAGTTTTGTTTTGTTTTTTTTTTTCTGGCATATTTGCGATTACAAATAGTTTACACGATTCTTAATCAATTGCAGTGACTTATGAAAAATGCGAGCTGGAAAAAAAACGGAAGCTGAGATAGGAAAGACTCGATCGTGCATAGTATACGTAAAAAATCTGAAGGAATCAGAAGCCACCGATAAAATCAACTCATCAACGACATCCGGTAAACAGACGAAAACAGTGCGCATCGCTGCTGCCGCCGCCGCCTCTAAAATACCAACAAGACGATCTATTAAGGAAAAAGAGCTGGAACAACTGGAACGAGAGACATCGCGAGCGACGCGCACCTCCAAACGAGCCACGACCATTACAAACATTGAGCTGCTTCCAATCAAGAACAAACCAATTGTGAGCACTCCGACTGCGGTAGCAACACGCACACGCAACAGCAAAGCCGACGAACCAACCACAGTGCCAAGGGCAGCAGCAAAGACGGCGAAACAACAGATCAAGGCAGTGGCAACACCATTGACCAAACGGCGCAACACAGCGCTAATATTACCCGTAGCTCGGCCGTGCACTCCGCTTAGCAAGCGGTGTGACACGATAGCGCAACAGCAGATCGTTAGCGAACCGAAAGCTAAAATGTACAAACAGTCAAAGATAGCCGCAACGGCAGTGGCAACGCCACCGCCAACGATTGCGGCGAGTCGTTCCCGTCGCTCCATCAAACCGAATCCAAAATACGCCAGTGACGATATGGTAACGCCAAAGTATGTGGCCGCACTCTCCAGCGATAATCCCAGCAAGCGATCGGTGAAGCATCTATTTGCCGATGACGATGACGACGAGGATGAGGATCTGCGCGATTTGATAGAGGAGGACAACGATGACGAGCTGACCGATGCGGCATTCAATCCGCAACTGCACAAATCCGATGATGATGATGACATAAGTGAGCGCGACTTCGAACAGCAGCTGCGGCGCGAAAAGGTGCCACCCAAACGTGGACGTGGACGTCCACCGAAATCCGCCAGTGCAGCGACAGCGTCAAGCAACAGTGCGTCCCAAGCCGGACGTGGCGGAGCCACGCACTTGCAGCAGCTGCGTCGCACAATGGCGCCAAATTTGGCGCGATCACATATTAAGGTAATGGCCTCTCCGGCGGTGGGCAACAAACGCAAGCTTGAGGACAGCAATGATACTCCAATAGCACGCAAGCGCATGACCACCGACTGGCCCGTCATTAATGGCAGCACATCGGTGGCCAAAACCTCTGCCATTACCCTGTCCACCAGTCAGGCCAAGCCAAAGGTCGTTGTGGGCAGCAGCAGCAATAGTGGCAACAGCAGCAGCGCCGGCGGCTTGCGCATGGTACAGTCAACAAGCGCCAAACCGCGGCCGGCGTCGACCTTCAAGATGGCAACGCCCACAGGAGGTGCGCGCAATGTTGGCACAGCTACAGTGGGTCGTACGGGCACAGTGGGCCGCCCGCCTGGATCGACCAATGCGCTCAAAGTGCAAAAGGCAGCAGCAGCAGCAGCGGCAGCTGCGAGTGCTGCGGCCACAGCTATGAAATCAGCAGAAACAGACGATGTGCCCACGTTCACAATCGTTAATATTGACGACATTATAAATCAGGATGATGTGCTCATTACACGCTCCTCTTCCAACAGCATCAGCAGCGGCGGCGGCAAGAAATTGTTGAGTGCCGCGAGGAACAACAATAATTCGCGCACAAATCAACCCACTTCCTCCCCCATAACACCGATCGGCAGCAGTAGGAATAGCGGCAGCACGCCAAGCGCTAATTCAACGGCAGTCTCAGCCAACAAAGGTCTCAAGACAACAACAGTGGGAGTGGGAATAAGAACAGGAGCGACTACAAAGCATCCATTGACGATTAATCATAATAAACAGACGTCGCTGGTCGTCTCTGTGGGTCAAACGAAGCCGCGACCGCGCATCCTAAATGCGGAAATGGGCAAGAAGACGCAGCCGATGATGAAGCCCCTGATGAGCATGGGCAAGGAGTTGTGTCCCATGACCGATGGCGATAACACCGAGGATGAGGATATATCCAATGATCTGGCAGACGATGACATCACCATATCCCCACCTGCAGCAGCAGCAGCAACAAATCAAACGCGCATAATGCGTCGTGTACAGACTACAAAATGGATGCCCAACCGACGACACGTCCTTTCGGCGACAGCGTCGACAAATGCCAGCAACAATCAAAGACATCATCAGCAACAGCAACAACAACAGCAGCAGCAGCAGCAACAACAACAACAGCAACAGCAACATCATCAGCAACTGGCCTCTGGTACAGATCGCAAGCTGACCAAGTTGCTGGGCGAAAACAGCGACGATGATGTATTTAAGAAGCCGGCCAGTCCATCGACATCAACGCCTTCGCAGCGTCGCTATAAGGAGAATACAGCGGATGAGGATGCAGCCATGACTGCAGCCGAACCAGAACCCGAGGCCAAACAGCCCAAATACTTTCCACCCGAGACAACCACATATTGTGAGGAAGACGGTAGAATCGTCAAGAAGATTACCTGCTATGAGACCTGGCATGTGATCAGCACGCCCAAAGAGCCATCGAGCAAGACACGCCAGCAACGCACCTGCCTCGAATTGCCGCTGGTAAAGCTGGCCAATGTGGCAGCACGCATCAAGTTCCCGTCCAGCAAATGGACGAGCAAGGTGACCCTCTACAAGCTGTCGCCATCGCTCATGCAGCGCCAGACGATGACCATATTTACCGGTGATCTAAAGAGCTACAATATACACGAAGAGGAACGCCACAAATATCAGCCATCGTGCGTGCTCTTCCGGCGCACCGTGCTCGATCGGAGCAAATGTCGAGTACCCTTCGATCGTGCCATCATCTTCAAGAACAAATGCTTCTATGCTAACATTGAGGGCAAGCATGTCAATCTGTTGGGTGCACCCGAGGTGGTTAACTCCGTCAAGGATGTAGAGATACTGATAGATATTGTAGACTCGCTGGCCCTATCCAGCGATCTCGTTGAAATGGTCACGTCCAAGTAGTAAGCAGCTTGGCTGGGTGGGTATGTAGGGATGTAATTGATGATGATTATAAGTACATACTCCAGTGTGTATGCAACAGCAAAGACATGCATACATACAGATACACACACATATATATACATATATATATACACAGATATATATATACATATATAAATATTCTATTTTTTTGGATTACCTATAATCTATTTTTTTTTATTCGATTTAAATTAGTTGTAATAGTTACTTTAGCGTAATAGTTACTTTAGCTGTTCGTTATATCTACATAAATGTAATAAAAAAAGAAAGAAAAAACTACAAAAAAATAAGGATTTCAAGGTAAACTTCACTAAGCCCAATTACGTGTCCAAAATCCCGTAAATCTATGTAGTAATATATATACATCTATATGTATATATATATATATATATATATATATATATATATATATATATATATATATATATATATATATAATATATACATATGGCTATTGCAAATCGTTTCAAAACTCTGGATGGGCATGCCGCTTGGACGAACGACTTTCAGTGTAAAATCTATAATTTTAACATAATTTTAAATAATAAAAAATATCTATATATATACATATATATAGGCGTAAAGATAAATTTGGAAAGAGAAACAATATCACTTTTTAATTTGCAAATAATAAAATTAAAGTTTAGTTGATTAATATTTTATGTAACAAAATAACCGTTTTACACCCAAATGGCCGGTGTAATAAATTAATAGTAATAATGATAATATAATATTAATTTTATTTCTATGTAAAGCGATGAGAATGTGTAATCAATAAAATATTTAATTTTTATTTCTATGTAAAGCGATGAAAGGTGTAATCAATAAAATGATTTAATTTTATTATGTTAAAAAAAATATTTGAATTATTTTCGTATAAATTAATTTCAATATATTTTTTTAAATGCTAAATTTGAAATTATATTTTTTGTGACAATTTTCTGATTAAACAAAATATTAAATATCCAAGAAAAGTGTTTTATTCTATTTCAATAAAATAAAATAAAATTCAAATTAATTTAATTTAGAACAATAAAAATCGAACAATTTAGGCCAGTGTGTACACACCTGTAATTTATTGAAAATTCATCGGATTCTCATTCGATCTTAATACAAAAGCATTACGCTAATAGGAATATAAATAGCTACTGCCACAGATAGATGCGGCTAAAAATATTTATGCAATCGAGCAATGGGCATACACTTGTTTTTACAATGTATGATTTAAAAAATCGATTAGCACTGGGATTTACAGAAGAGTTAGTAGGCAAGGGACTACTAAGAAAAAGAGAATATATTCAATTCTACAGAGCTAATGCTCTTATGATTGTAGCTTAAACAAAGCATTTTGTTATCATTATTTTGCTTTTTTCCTAACAATAATTTTCTAAAAAAAGGCTATCGATAGCTATCGCACAGTTGCGATATGTCTTTTGTGTTTGGGTAAGCGTGACAGCATCCCTGGTTCGATACGTGTATCGATATCAGTCTAGCGCTGTCAATTATTTACCTATATATATATATTTTGTCTCCCCAAATTTATAAATTTAAACGCCCAAAAACAATTGTACACAATATTGCAAAGTGTACGAACGAGAGAAAAAAACGCATACAAATGCTCGCCAAGCATTGATGAGCCGCAACGAACGCAGTGGAACGCCAAAAAAATACAAATGAAGGAGGCGGAGAGCTGCTGCGGCTCCATTGACAACCCAACCCAAAAAGCATAAGCGAGAGGAGTACATACATGTAAAAAGTAAAAAGTAGAAAGAAAGAAAAAAAAAGGGAAAAATACACGAAAATTTGAGAGAGTGTGTGCAGCGAAAAAGTGCAGACTATAAATATATAAATATAGCTGATAATCAATTTGGAAAAATTGGTAACAAATTGAAATTCAGCAACAATGGATACAGAGAGACCAAATAGCCAAGAGACAAAAGTCATTTATCATATTGACGATGAGAGCACACCGTATCTGGTTAAAATACTGATACCATCCGCTCAAGTCACGCTCAAAGACTTTAAAATGGTGCTCAACAAACAGAACAACAATTACAAATATTTCTTTAAGTCAATGGATGCCGATTTTGGTGTGGTCAAAGAGGAAATTGCGGACGATGCCACAATACTGCCTTGCTTCAATGGACGCGTCGTCTCTTGGCTGGTCTCGGCCGATGGCACCAATCAGTCTGACAATTGCTCTGAGCTGCCGCCCAGCGAATGTGAGATGCGTGTGCGTAGTCATTTGGCGCTGCAGCAGCAGCAGCAGCAACAACAGCAGCAACAGCAACACCAGCAGCAGCAGCAACACCAACAACAGCAACACCAACAGCAGCAACAGCTACAGCAGCAACAGCAACAACAGCAGCAACAACATAAGCTAGGACCACTGCAAATGCTGCAGCCGCCGCCACTCACATATCAATCGGCCTCGGTGCTGTCGAGCGATTTGGACTCGACAAGTCTGTTTGGCACCGAATCGGAGCTGACTTTGGATCGGGATATGACCGACTATAGCAGCGTTCAACGGTTGCAGGTGCGCAAGAAGCCGCAACGTCGCAAAAAGCGGGCGCCCAGCATGTCCCGCACTTCGTCGTACAGCTCCATTACGGACTCAACCATGTCGCTGAACATTATAACCGTCTCGATTAACATGGAGGCGGTCAACTTTCTGGGCATATCCATTGTTGGGCAATCAAATCGCGGCGGCGATGGCGGCATCTATGTGGGCAGCATCATGAAGGGCGGCGCTGTTGCTCTCGACGGCCGAATCGAGCCGGGCGACATGATCTTGCAGGTGAACGATGTTAACTTTGAGAATATGACCAATGATGAGGCGGTGCGTGTGCTGCGCGAGGTGGTGCAGAAGCCGGGGCCCATCAAATTGGTGGTGGCCAAATGCTGGGATCCAAATCCAAAGGGCTACTTTACCATACCACGGACGGAGCCGGTCCGGCCAATTGATCCTGGCGCTTGGGTGGCGCACACACAGGCGCTAACCTCGCATGACAGTATTATGGCTGATATACCGGAACCCATTAAGGAGCGGCTCGATCAGAACAATCTCGAGGAGATTGTGAAGGCCATGACAAAGCCGGATAGCGGCCTCGAGATACGCGATCGCATGTGGCTTAAGATCACCATACCAAATGCGTTCATTGGCGCCGATGCGGTCAATTGGGTGCTGGAGAACGTCGAGGATGTGCAGGATCGTCGGGAGGCGCGCCGCATTGTCTCCGCGATGCTGCGCAACAATTATATTAAGCACACGGTCAACAAGCTGACCTTCTCCGAGCAGTGCTACTATGTGGTCAACGAGGAGCGCAATCCAAATATGCGTGCCCAAATGCATCCGTTAGCGCATGCATTGAGCCATGCCGATACGGAGAGCATTACCAGCGATATTGGGCCGCTGCCAAATCCGCCGATCTATATGCCATACTCGGCCACGTACAATCCAAGTCACGGCTATCAGCCGATACAGTACGGTATCGCCGAGCGCCACATCTCGTCCGGTTCGAGCAGTTCCGATGTGCTTACCAGCAAGGATATATCCGCATCGCAAAGCGACATCACCTCTGTCATACATCAGACCAATCAACTGACCATCGCTGCCCATGGCTCCAACAAATCGTCGGGATCATCGAATCGCGGCGGCGGCGGCGGTGGCGGCGGCGGTGGCAATACCAACGATCAGGACGTATCCGTATTTAATTACGTATTGTAGAAATTTTTTGCAATGAAATTGTGTGTTTATTATTAATTAATTAATTAATATAATTATTCTTTTTATACATATACGAGTATACAACAAACAAACAATATAATATGTATATTTATAAGTCATGCTGATAATGATGATGGAAATGAAGATGGAGATGGAGATGGAGATGATGCAGATGGATGATACAATGGATACAGTGTCAACTAAAAATTAGTTCGAATTGCGTTTGTTGTGGCAGCTCACGCGGCCCGCAATCAAAATGAGAGAACATCGCATGTTGGATGAATGTAAGCCAGTTAAATGAGTATAAGAATGAGATGATAATTTTGAATAAAGTTCTAAGAATTTAGTAATCAAAAAACAAAAAAACAAAAAAAAAAAAATAAAAAATAAAAAATATAACAAATACTTTTGTGTCACTGTTTATATTTGCATGCCGTAAAGGAATTGCAAAGGAAGTTAATTAACTTATTTGTTTTATCTGATAAAAGTTTTAAGCAATTTAGCAAAGGTCTTTGACCTTTCAAAAGAATATATATAGTGTATGAATGCTATGGGATTTTTATTTCAAGTGTTGATTGGCTATCCTTTAAGACTACAAACATGATTGTTTTTCTCATATTTTCCATTATACTAATACAATGAAATTCTAGATTGCTTACAAATTTGTCTAACACAATAATAGTTATTGCAACTCAAATTGCGCGCCAAATTCGCCATCTTCCAACACTGTTCAGACACTGCAATCGATAAGCTATCAGTTATCGAAGTAATATAAATTAACACAAACAGAAATATGGCTGCAGAAGTGGAAACCTCTGCTGCGGTGGATAAAACATCGGCTAATGCTGAAGAACTAGAAAACTATTACTTAATGCTGGAATCGGGCAACATACCAGAACTACAATGGCAATTCCCTGGACGGCGCGCGCCATCGCCGGACGCTAATGCCGGTGGTAACCATAAAGAGGTGGAAGCAGCTGCTGAGACTGTGGAACAAGAGTAAGTCAATAGTGAGCATAAAAGAGTTTAAGTCGAACTATATATTTGATACCATTTGCAGGCCACAGAAGGCAAACGATTTTGATTTCAGCGACGATGTTGCACCCACTCAAATGCGTGTACGTAGCCAAACATCGACGCCAAAGTCGGCCAAGAAGAAGACGGCCAATTTTGCCGGCGTTATGGAGACGTTGAAGAAGAAGAAAACTGAAGGCTCCTAGCAGACAATAAATCTTCTAGCAAGACGCTAATGAAATATGTAAATATGTACATATAAACATGTATTTATATATACTGATAGAAAGAGCAGCCAAGCATATACTATATGTAATGAGAACTAATTGCTATATTATTTAATTTATGCATTAAGTACTGTAATAATTACAATTATCAAACAATATTTTGACATGGTAAACTGCTTAGAATATCGGAATTGTTATAAGGAGGAAAGCTTCCATATATGTATATATATACATTTGTATACATTTATGAGTTAATGGTTTATCAATTCAGAAAGTAATAATAATAAGTTTTTAAATTATTCTAAACTACAAAAAAAAAAATTGATTGAAAAACCTTAATTCATAAATTCATAAAACCTTCAGTCATAATGCAGTTTGAAAATATTCTATGTCTACCTCCTTCTCTTTCATTTGCATGTGAACAGGAGAATATATATAATTTTTATATAAGACTAGGTCTAAGCATCATATATGATAAATGAAAAATGTCTGCATATTTATAGATGTATACCTATACCATAATATATATATATATATATATCTTTATAAAGTTCAAACCTAACCAAACCAACTATTCCTTGAGCTAAGCTTCTATTGCTTACTATTTGTTGCCGTTCTTTATGATTTTCATAAATGAATGTAGGGCTTAAGATTTCTGTTATTTCAGGGTGATAATATCAAAGGTTTTTCAAAATAATCCTTGTCCTTTATTTTTGTGACTGACAAATATTTTATATATTTCTTTCTCTCTCTCTCTCTCTCCTTCTCTCTTCAGTTAGGTATCTCTTTCATTTCGCTGCAGTCACTCTATATAAGACCTCTCCCTCGTAAAAACTGAACAAGAGATTCGCTTTTATTTACTTGATCAATTCATTTTTATTGGTTTAAAATGGCATATATATATAGTATATATATATATATATATATATATATAGTTGAATTGACTCATGTCAATCATGATTGACTCATGTCATTTGTTTTTTGTGTTTATTTTATACATAATATACATAAACATATACATTAACTATATGTGCACAGATATTTGTTGAGTAAATTTTACATAAAATACGTTTTTATATATTTGCTTGATTAGATTGAAACATATATAAGTGGGCCCCACATACAGCGCATATTCCACTTTTGTACATTTTAATTATATATATATGTATATCAAGCTAAGCAAAATTTAACAATCTTGTCTAAATGTTTAACAAACTAAAATGAGAATCGTAGAATGATTGCTACTCAGAGAAATAGAAAGGAAATTGTAAGAAAAAGAAAAGACATCATTCGATGCGGGTGAATGGTGCTAAAATACAGAATATATATATAAATATCGTTATATATAAATATATATATATAATGATGATATATATTAATATAGCTTAAGTTCAAATGAAACTTTGTTGCTGTAAAGCACGTGCGTCCGACGTTTTAAAAACGCCTATGTGTGAGTGTATGTAGTAGGTGTATGTGTGTGTTAAAGTAGTTAAGATAAAAATAATAACAACTTATAATGATAAAAGAAAACATTAACAATGCAATTTCAATGCTGCTGTCATATAGAACACACCCTTTCCAATATCTTTTAATGATTTTTGGACCAGAATGGGGCACTTTCTTTATATAGATCATATGCCCGTTTATATTATCTGCTCGCCCGCTTCTGCTAATGATTCATGTCATTCGTTCTCTAACGTTATACTTCTGTTGAGTGATTGTTGCGGCTGCTGATGCTGTTGATGCTGCTGCTGTTGCTGTTGTTGCTGTTGCTGCTGTTGCTGCTGATTGCCTGTTGCAGAAGCAATATTGTCGCCAGTCTCACGTGTTATGATTTGTATAATTTGTTGAAATGACGGACGCGATTTGGGCGTCTCATGCCAACAAGGACGCATCAGCTCATTGTAAACGAAGTCCGAACATAGCTCCGGCTTAGGTAAACTGCAAAGAAAACACGCATTATTAGAGTTGAAATATTCGCGATTTGCCCATTGCTTTGCAATTCGCATACCGTTCTCCCTGTCGCAGACGATTTAGGAACTCTTCCTGTGTCAAATCATGTCCCGGTAACAGATTTGGTATTTCGCCACGTGAGAACATTTCGAAAAGCGTTACGCCGTAGCTCCAAACATCTGAATACGATGAGAATTTGCAGGTTTCAATAGCTTCCGGCGAGTACCTACAAGTGCAATGAACAGTAGAAATTGGTTATGTGCCAAATGGGGAGCCATAAATAATCTCTTATACAAACCATTTGATTGGTATATCCCGCTGGCTGATGCCGTAATAGTAGCCATCGGCATTGGCGAACTGCGCCAGGCCAAAATCTGAGATTTTTACACATGAACGATCGACTAGAATGTTGCGTGCTGCCAGGTCTCGATGTATTAGGCCCTTTCCAGATAAATAGTTCATGCCCTGCAAGTGGCCACAAATGTTATTAGATTGGATCATTGGATACAAAATGATGACATCTACTTACGTGGGCTATGTCCAGGGCAAAGGTTAGGAGGCGGGCATTGGTGAGACTGGGTTTTCGAGAACTCAAGTACACAATGAACGAGCCAAATTCGAAGTACTCCATTATGATGCTGAGCGACTTTTCGGCCCAATATTTGAACTTCACTACATTTGGATGGTCTAGCTTGCGCATGATGTCGATTTCGCGCAGAAAATCATTGGTGACCTGCACAGTTTTGAGCTTCTTGATGGCCACCTGCTCCTTGGGTCGATCCTTGTCATGATATTCGAGTTCGCCTCTGTAAACGGTGCCATAGTGTCCCTGGCCAATTTTGTGTTTCTCACAATAGATAACCTTGCAGTCGTACAACTGTATTACCAGCGGCAAATCATGCGAATTGGCAAAGAATTCACTGCTTAAGCCAACGGCTCCATTGCACAGCGTCAGGCTGTCCGTGTCGGGCGAATGGTGTCGGCCATTGGCCATGCCATAGCCATAGCCATCGGAGTAGTCGACTAAATGTTAAGAAAATTTGAGAATATATTAGCAAGAACAGACAAAGTTGCTTATACACATATATATAAATACAAAGCCATGCACTCTATGCCTGCCGGCTGTCGAGTGCAATGGACACTTAAGCCTTATCATGCGCATCTTATCATTTAGTAATCGGTCGGTGATTACACTTACACGACTCCATTTCAGTGTCAGGCACATCGTAGTTGCGTTGCAGGCGGTTTTTGACAGTATTCAGCCGAGTGAAAATATCGTGATGACTGAATCGCTTGTCCGGATCATCGCTCCAGCCATCCATAATGGTGTTGTACATTTCTGGCGGACACCGGCGCTGATCTAGTGGCGCCAGTATGCCACCATCAATGGATCGATGGCGTATGAGATCGCGCTGCTTCAGCTGATCCAGTGCCTGCTGGCCACGCGAGAATATTTCGTAGATGGTGGTCGCAAATGCCCACAGCTGAGTGCTAGAATCCTGCTTGGCACCCTCCAAGTTGTTGTAGTACTTGATCGGTATCCAAGGTGAGCTACAAAAACACGGCGTAATAATAAAAGAAACAAAAAAAAAACCGTAAGTTTATGCTGAGTATTGAAATCTAGAGACTGGTTGCTCACTCGGATTGCTTGTACGGCCGCGGATAGCCTGGATCGCTGATTTTGGCATCGAGTACATACTTCTCGGAGTTGTATTTGGTAACGTACAAATTGGCACAGCGTATATAGCTGTGTATAATCTTATTATCCTCCAGATAGTGCATGCCACGAACCAGGCCATGCATCACGTCCAGCAGGCAGTACATGCTAATGTTCGGATTCATTTGCAAAAACTTATTTAGTGGTCCGTATTTCGAGTACTCCATGACCATGGTATATGGCACAGACAGGGTTAGGCCATACAGTTTTATGAACTGAGGCGACTGTATCAAGCTCCAGGTTTGAGCCAGCTGCATGAACTCCTCAAAGTTCGCGTCGTACTTTAACATTTTCATTGTGACTGGCACATCCTTGAACGAGCCCTGCTGTATCCAGTCGCCGCGCATTGTGAACATCTTGTCATCATCGCTGTGATTAATCGAGTCTGTAAATGATAAGTACTTTAGTTTCTGTGTGCAAATGCAGAAGCGATTCCAATGGCTAGATTTGAAGCACTCGATCTTACCTCTGTACCATTGTAGGTCAGTTTTTGGATTGAATATCTGCGGATTACGACGCTGTAATTCCGCTTCACTCAATTCCGCTTCAGTCTTTTTGGTTTTCAAATTTTTTGGCAAACAGAGCAGCAGTAGCGGTGGCTTATCGTATTTCGAAGCCGGTATTCGTATACGATCGGGGCTATCGGTGTGTATAAATTGCGCCAGCTCTGATAGCTGATCGAAATAGTGCTCGTTGCTCTTGTATGCCAGCTTCCATTGTTTATCCTTGCGTATAATCTTAAACGTTTCCGTTTGGCAGCGTTCGTGATCGCTGTTTTTCGCCACGCTGCAAAGGTATATATATCATTTGTTTAGTCTAAAAATATCATTTGTATATACGTGTGTCCGTGTGTATGTGTACAGCTTACATTCTTGTATTGATATCAATATAATATGTGTTATACTCTCGATCGCACTGTCGTACTATATAACTGCCGCATTTGTCGCCATTATCGTGCAGTTTCATAAACGAGTATCCACCGCCGATGGGTCCATGGCAGTATAAACGATCCAATTCCTCTAGCGAGGGTGTCTTATAGGACGGACACAAGTCCTGCATCCATTTCACAGTTAATCTAGATATCCAAATAGTTTTAGTTATGGTCGTAATAATATAGTCTTATCTGGTTTCGTACCTAATGTAAATGCCCAAATATGATATGAAAGAGTTCATTTCATGCTCCGCCTCGAAACGCATGTGATAACCTTTGGGAAAGCCAACGATTTCCAAGCGCACAAGCTGTTCGCTTTCCTTGTACAGCGAGAAAATGTCCTCGACAACGGCCACCAGACTCCACTGCAACAACAAATCAGAGAGGGAGACATTTGAAGAGGGGGTCAAAATAATATGGGCAAAGGATGAACAAAACGAACGCTATAAACTAAATTTGTAAAGGATAATTTGGATAAAGAGATAGCTGAGCGATAAATATAATAATAATAATAATGTTTATAATATTGTTTTACAACATGAACATTTCCAGGGTCTCAATTGCAAATGGCTGAGCAGTCTATATAACACACAGATCTGGCTAAACATATGCACAACACACATATAGATGTATATATATTTAAATCAGGTAATTTGAAACATGAAAATGCCATCGCTAGACATGTAAACAGAGCCCTTTTCATGCTCTATTCTCTATATGAGCTTGGTCTTAGCTCGCCTTTTTTAAGGAGAGATTGGGATTTCGAGACGAGTCAAGTGTTGGACAGCTGTTGTTGCTCTAACAATCGGCAGCTTTTAGCCTCTGTTTAACTATAAAGAGAGAGTATTGTTTAGTTATATACAGCCGATGATTCTAGATTAAATCATTAAAATACGATTGCTTTGATTAAACAGAGAACAAACGCAGCCCATTTGCATGACTTTTAATGATAATGTCGTTTGTGTTTCCTTGGAAATGTCCAAATGTCCAACTGACAAATGTAACGGCGATTACCCACCTTCAGAGTGGCCTCGGATGTAACGCGCGCCACCTTCAAGCCCGGTTCGGGTGAGTCGTGGTGCCAGAGTCTCACATAGACGGGTATCGAGTTGGGCAGCTGCTGGTGTGATGATCTGTGTCGACTTGGCTGCAACGGATGCTGTCTGCCACGTAGAGTGTGTGTGTCGCTGCCGCTGTCGTTGCGCTGATTGCCCGGCCCAGTAATTGTGGTTGAGAGAGTCGTATTGGAGCCGGTGACTAGCGTTGCGGTTGACGTATGCGTTGAACTGCCGATGCTGCCGTTGCCATGCGTCGGCGGCTCCGTTGTCGATTCGTTGGGAAAATACTCGACCGTTGCCTTAAACTGTTCCGTCAGATAGGTGGGCGCCAGATGGCAAATTTGATGCACATAATGCCATTTGAGGCTATCAACATTCGGCGGATCGTTGCTCAGGCGGCGAAAGGTGCTGCGTATTTTGGAGCGCACAAAGATGCGATGCGCACGCCACAGACTGCGCGGCAAATAGCTTTTGTATGCCTTTTCGACATCCTGGGATCTGAGCTGCTGTTCCTCCTTATCGATTAGCATGTCCATAACGGCGAGGCCCATGACCTTGTCCTTGTGCTCCGGATAGCGTATCTCGGTGATCTCCTCATGCAGCATATCATAGCGCATCTGATGGTACAAATACTTATGGCAGTGCACATCGATTACCGTCAGTTGTCTGTCCAGTTCTGGGATACGGAAACGCATACGAAAACAGTAGCGGACATTGCAATTGAGCAGCTCGCCTGGCAGCTGCCATTTGTGCTTTACTTTATCTGCGGGTGTGTCGTTGTTGTTGCTATGCTCACGTATGCCGAACAGCAATACTGCCGTGGGCAATATGTCCATATGGCGGCACATTTTGGTGCATATCTCCTCGCAGTGGAGCGGTGGTGAGAACGTCTCGTAGTCGCCCTTGCGATAGTTGTAGACGTGGATAAGGCCATCGTTTTCAATATTTTGGCTTGAGCTGCCGTTCTGCAGTGATGCTGTTGCCAGACTGGCGCTATCTGCTAACGAGGTGCGTCCGCTGCTGCTGTCGTCCATTGTTGCCATTGCAATAAGCTGAACAGCAGTAGCAACAACAACAACAATAACAACAACGGAAAACTCTTCGACCACCTCCCACCCGCCGCCGCCGCCTGTAGCTCACAGACGCTAGCTACGATCGCAGTTTGGCTACGAATATAGTCGATTAAATTAGGGCTTTGTACAGGTGCAACAGCCACAGCACGAAAACAAAACAAATTCAATCAAATATTTTTCTTTTCTTTTTCCTTTTCTCTTTTTCGCCTATTTTTGGCTCAGCTGGTGTTTGCGTCGGTGCTTCATTAATGTGCCGTTTAATTGTTATAATTTCCACGCACTTGCACTCTTTTTTTTTCAAATTTTTAACTATCTACGTTGCGCAAAAAATGTAAATACAGCGGATGGAAAAAAAATAATATGCAGTATATGCATTGATTGTTTTTGTCTAGTTATTTCTTTAAAGCAAGTATCGATAACTTGTTGCAGGCTGAGTTGCCTGATTTTACAACACTCTCGGTATTTACTGTCAAAATTGTGGCAACACTGACACTGAATTGACAGGCCAATTCTTTATATAACCTCAAAACTAAAAATTTCAAGTATCGGGCGAGAAGAGAAATAGTTTATTTTTTTGTGTAAATATATTCACTGAAAACTTGACGAAAAGCTTTAACCATCTATACCAGCTATGTCCGACTTCGAGAATCTAACCGGCAATGATAAGGAGCTGCAGGAGTTCCTTATGATTGAAAAACAAAAGGCACAGGTTAATGCGCAGGTAAATGAAATGATTCCACAATATAACCCATACGTACATATTGGTACTTATATATAATAACGTTCCGAACACACACAGATACATGAATTCAATGAAATCTGCTGGGAGAAATGCATTGGTAAACCAAGTACCAAACTAGACCATGCCACAGAGACGTGTCTGAGCAATTGCGTTGACCGATTCATCGACACTTCTCTGTTGATAACACAGCGCTTTGCACAGATGCTGCAAAAGCAGAGCTCCGGCGGCATGTAGGCGGCTAATCAAAGACGCTGTAGAGTGCATTGGTGTTGCAGCAAGCAACAGCCCTTATCACAACAAATACTACTACAACAACCACCACAACATACGCATACTCTTGTGAGCCTAACCAGCTGGATTTGCAAACTTGTTTTTGTGCTTTACATACGTTTCCAAATAACTAATTTCTAAAATTACCTTGTAAGAAGTTTGATGTGCGTTTGGCGTTTAAGCCAAATTCTCTGGACAATGCGGTGCTAAATTTTTATTCTGTCGTTCACCGTGCGTATTGCTAGCGGCAAAACTTCAAAATTCTGAAAACCGAAAAACCTTAAAAGAAGCAAACTTGACAACACAAAAAGAAATAACTACATAAACCTTGTACAATTTTATTATTTTTTTTTTTTGTTGAAAAGTTTAATGTTAAAAAGTAAAAATAAACATTATAACAATGTTAGTTACTGGTAAAAACTAGTACTACTACGATTATTATCCTTGTTTCGCCACACTTTGCTCTTTTTTCAGCTGGCGATATAGATCAACCATTTTGTTGCGCTCTCCCTCGAGCATGTTACGTGTTGCAGCTGGCAGATCTTTACGTTTGCCTTTCATTTGCAATTTTGTGGGCGCACTTTGAGCTGCAGCTTTCTTTTTACTACTAGTTACAGGGGAATTCTGCGCGGTCAGCGTTGCTGGAGTCATTAGTGATTTGAGCAACAGGTTTGATTTACGTCCTGGTCTGGGCACAGTCTCATCTTTGTTTGCCTTACGCGGCAGCGTCTTTAGTGAAGGTGGTGCATGAACAATTTCACCAAATTTAAAAACATCTCGTTTATATTCCGAAAGAGGAGCAGCCTGTAAATAAAAGAAAGTTAGATAGAAAATTCTTATATATATACATATGTATGATTGAAACACACCTCTTGCTGCACCTCTTCATCGGCTTCCTTGAAGGCTCGCTTTATTAGCTCCTTACGCGTTTTTGCATCCATTCCATTCTTGACCACTGCATTGGGTTTTCTGCGTCCATTTTTGAGATTATGGCGTTCTTTCTGTTTCTGCTTGAGCAGCTCATCGATCTCGTTTTTCGGTCGCTTCTGTAGCGTTATTTCGCCCGTTGACGGATTGCGTATGACATTAACACCATATTTCGCCTCGTATTGTGCTTCTCTCACTGATGCACTGGTTATGCGATTGACTCGTCGCAGATATTCCGCATCTGTTTCATTGTCGAACTGTTTTATTTTGCCTGTTTTTTGGGTTCCCGTCGTATTTGTCGTTGACTTTTTTGTTTTTGTATCCTTGGGTTTGTCTTCTCTGCCAATATTACCGACCTTCAGCTTTTTACCCGCTTTCGCGGCCTCAACAATTCGTTTGAATTGCTTAAAATTGTGTGAAGCTCGCTGCTCGTCGTTTTGCGTTGGAGGATTGTTTGTCACGTTGGCCAGCCTTAAAAATATGTGGGATAAGATATAAGCTGAATAAACAGTGCTAAAGTACATACTTTTTCTCCTTCTGCTCGATTTGCTTAAGCGGATCTCGTATTCCATGATGCTTGCGCACAGGTATTTTGCGTTTCTTCGCCATAACAACAAATGTGCCTGATAATCAAGTAATGTTACTCGTGGTCACGTTTATTCAAAATAGCAGCAACAGCTGATTTTGTGTGTAAGTATCGGCGATGTTTCTATAGTGGACAATCGCTGAAGCAACTTATTTAATCGCAGTATATTTATTGCATTTATTGTTTATTTGGGAAAATTAAGGATCCAATATCTTCCTTTTTGATATTCATAATGTAATTTTCAGAATCTGCTTAATAGTCGCAAAAATTATATTACTTAAAATATTTATCGGCTATCGTACAAATCATCGATATTGCATAATTGGTTACTGTCAAACTGGTACACCCGGCATGTTATCGAAGGGCTTATATCCAAGGACTGCATAATAATACATATTTACACACAATACATACACATGCGCTAATACGTATGTAAATGTATGCAATACATTTTTTTCTTTCAACTTATATCTTCACACTAATAGCCCAATGTACATATGTATGCGTGTTTATTGCAATTGCCGTGTTCTCTGTCTGCACTGCATATGTATAAAATGCGCATGCGCCGAATATGTGAGACGAGCAGAAAGACAGAGGCAGATAGGCAGAGGCAGGCAAACAAGCAGCCACAGCCAGAGCCAGCAGCCCAAGTAACTAGCGAGCTTATAAGAGAGCAGAAAATCGTAATATATTCAACGTGCTTCATGCTGAACGCAAACAGTAATTTATTTATATTTAACATACAATGCTCGAGGCCTGTGCCTAACAAATGTCCTTTTGATGTGTGAACGTGTATGTAATACAGATTGTGATTATTTATTTTTTTTTTTTACCTACTGATTGTGACAATATTATTTTGATAAAAATTCAAATGCAATTTACACTGACAACTGAATACGGAAAATAGTGTGTACAAATGTATGTATGCTCATACACATGTACATTTGTATATATGTACAATTGTACATTTGTTCAACGTGCGTGTTTTCTACTTTTTTTCATCTATTTTTTTATATGTATTTATGTATAAGGATATACAAATTGTACAAGGGATGTTGTTTAAAAATGAATAGTGATGAGTGCCCCAGCAGCAGCAGCAGCAAGCAAATAATCAAATACATAGTATGCAATACAGATAGATGTACATACAATTATACACACATCTACATACATACATATTTGCCCTCACATGTATGCTCATATGTATGTGTGAGTGTAGCGTGACAGCCGCAGCATCAGCTGCCAGAGCATCAGTGAGCTCATAACGGTGCGCGAAAACGTCGAAAACTTACTATGGTCCCAACATTTTGTTCGTGAGTGAAAAAAGGTTGTTAGATATGTGCATAAGCGAATATTGAGTGAAAAAAGTTGTTAGATATGTGCATAAGCGAACATTGATTACATATATGTATGTATACACACACACACACACGCACTCTCAAAGATAGTTATGTATATGTAACATCAAAGTATGCTATTAAAATTATCAAGCATAATATCTTACATCAACTATGTATGTTCTTACATACATATCATAATTAAATACATAACGAACGACAAAAAAACCATTTGAATTCTTCTTCCATAATGAAGAATAATTTTGTTGTTACAGGATAATTAAAAATATAAATCCCATAAGTGCATGCTCGCATAATATAAACATTAATGACACAAGCACATGTATTTAAGTATATATATATATGAATATATATGTACATATTTACATATGTGGTTGGCGGCAAATTCGGCAAAAATGTGGCTGGCACAAATTTGTTTAATAATAAAACTAAGACGAAAACATGTAAATATGTATGTTCGTCTGCTCAAATATTTTGTCGTAATGTTGCTTGAACTTAAATACATATGTACAGATGAACATATGTACATTCGTACACAACTATGTCTGTCTGCATGTATGTACGGCTTATCTAAAAATATCGTACATAAATTGAAATAAATAAATCTTGCTTTCAAGTATAATTGCAATTGGTTTTGTACGGTCGCTATGTGAATAAGAATTAAATGCCAGAGTTTTAGTTTTTTTCGTATACAAAAATGTATAAAATTACATAGTTCGTATTCATATAGAATGTGGCTGTCAGCTAACTGTAAATCAAAATTCAAACGAACGTGCGTCAAGGTCAACGCATAAATTTATCGGTGTCCGTACGCAGCTTTTAAATAATCGAAATGGAAATCGAATGTATACATACATACATACAGACGTACATACTATCATATAAATACTTACTGAGCTACTTTCTTATAGCATACTTTAATGAGCTCTCCTTGGCGAGCTACTGTGCAAGCGAGTGGGTGCGCGAGCGAGCGAGCTGGCGACCGCACGTGTGTAACCTACATACATGGGTGTATGTTTGCAGTGTATATGTGTGCTTGCGTATGTAAATTTGGTACGCACATCAGTTGCGATAATTACACTAGACTATATTTGAACCATGGCTGAATTACTTGAGTTGTGCAATTTGACTCAAGCACCTATAAATATGCTTATTAAAAGCATTCCATTGCCGTATATTAATCATACGCCACGTGTAATTAGAGTAATTGCTAAAATGAAAGAAAGGCAGGCAATAAATACACTGCATTACGCGCAACGAAATATAAATTATTAAAAGCACGTTGGCAATCAATCGTCATTTGAGCCAAACGACAGGATAAGACGACAGTAATCGGCATGTAATGCCATTCCAGCCAGCTAGAGGTGATTGAACTTGCCGGCGTTGCCACTTTAACCACACGCACACACACACATACACACACACACACACACACATATATATATATATATATATATATATATACATATATATATATGTATGTATATGTACATATGTATATATTTAAGCTCGCATTTGCGCTCTCTCGCTCATCAGTCTTTTGCCTTTACGCTTTGCTTTCGCCTTTTCTGCGCTTGCCTGCTTCTATTGTTGTAATATGCATATTACTTAAAACAAAAGAATGCGTTAATAAAGGTCATAATTTTCTTGCTTGTTGAGTAAATTAAGTCGATATTAAAATAAAGCTAATTGGCAAACGATATTATGTGTTAGCAATACTGGGAATATATGTAAATACATACATATATACGCACATATGTATGTAAATATGTCCACAATAAACATTGGGTTCATTTATCATAATTTTCCTATTAAAAGAAACTAAACAAATAATAAATACAATAATTATGTACGTCTCTGCTGGCAACAAATTAACAGTTTTACACGATCTAATGCACACATGCCAAAGCATAAGTTCGCCAAGGAAATTCACTCAGAAGAGCGCAGCGTAGGAGAGAGAGAGTGAGAGAGAGAGAACGAGTGAAACACGAGTGGCAACGCTCTTTTGAGCGCTTCCCGTGCGAACAGTGTTGTCAAAACGTTTTTTTATTCTCCATATTGCAGATGTGATCTGCGACAATTTGAAAATTATATATTACGACGCAAAAATAGACTAGAAACAGTACAATTGCCATCGTACTACATGGCTAACATTTCGTGTTCCTTTTTCGATTCTCAAGTGAGCGCTGGCAACACTACTTACAGACTCGCTCGCACGTTCGTTTAGCTGCTCACTCACTCAAGAGGCGGTTGCCATGTTGCGAGCGGGCGCGGGTGCGACGCCTAACGGTTTTCGAGCATGATTAGCGTAGTATTCCTGCGATGGTCAGGGACGGTACGCGTTGAGCCAATCAGTTATTGTTCGTTTCGCTAACAATTCAAAAATAGGAAATATTCTTTAATATCTGACTGATCCCCATGCATACATACATACATATATGTATTTGCGCACGACAAATCCCAAAACAAAAAGAGAATTTGCTGAAATAGCACAAAAAGAGGCGCACTCATATGAGTATGTACCTTGTGCCTCTGTGTGTGTGTGTGTGCATATAGCCATCAAAGCAGACGGTGAATACCAGGAATCAGACAATAACCGCAACGCTAGCGACAAAACATTTTGGGGTCGACAAAAATTTCAACATTCAAATTTCTTTCTCATTTATTTGATTTTGTTTTCGTTTCACAAACTTTCGGTACAAATGCGTGTGTATTTTTGCAACTAAATATATTTTCATTAAAATGTGAATATTTCAAATTGAAATGGAAATTGAAATTGAAATTTAATTGCAATAAATGTTTTTTTTGCTTGTTTTTTCAGTCTTGTCGCCGCTTGCCATTTGCATGAACGTTCGAATATGAATTAAAATCAACTTCATTTCCTATGTGCACATGCGTGCCCCAAAATAACACACATACACACGCACACACACGCGCAAATGAACATGCGTCAATCACAGTGAAATTAGTTCAAAGTTTTGTGACGTTAAAATCCGAAATCTGAAATTGAAATTATAAATGTAAATGCCAAAAGCCAGAAAAATGTTTAAAACAAAAAATACAAAAATAAATTGAGTGCACAGTTTATAACCGAACTAAACTAAAAACAACTATAACTGAACATGCAAATAATAAACAAAAACAAAAGCATATATATACATGTCTCTCAATATATATGTATCTATGTATCTAAATACATATGTATGTGAAAGCGACTGAGCCAAATATATATATACATACATACATACATATATATATATATATATATATATATATATATATATATATATATATATATATATATATATATATATATATATTTATATATATATATATATATATGATCTATTTACAACTCGCATAACAAATATTACAGCAAAGTCCATTAAAGTAAAGTGATATATATCTATTTCTATATATATGTATATATGTATCTGTCTCTATGTATATATGTATATATAGAGTTTAACGACTTTCGAATACACAAATCAAACTAAAGCAACAAAAAAATACTACAACAACAGCTACAAAATGCCAGTGAAAAAGCAAGGTAAGCAAGCCATTTCCCAAATTTATTTCAATATATTTTTATACGAATCTCAAATATTTATATACTTAGATACACTCCTTTAAGCAGTGCGAGAGGAGTATATTAGCTTTATGCACTGCTTAGGGATTTGAATATTTTCTAATTTTTGGAATTTCGTCTTCGGAAATGTTACCTAAGAAATCTTATCTGAGGCAAACCTAAATGTTATTCTAGTGACAGCAGCAGCAGCAAGTATATAATTAATATATAGTTTAACTAAATCCAGTTTGCCATTTGTTGAGCTCCTGTTGATCTAGCTTTAATAAAATATATCCATATTTAATCAATTTTAATAAATGCAGCTCGTTAGGCGAGTATTCAGCAGTCGGCTACGCTCAACTCTTGTCTTCCTTTGTTTATTTATGCAATCAAATTAAAAATTTATGGACTAAATTGCGCCAAATAATTACAAATAAACTTTCGAAGGCGTTGCTTTTTTTAATAAACAATTTGTATAATTAACAAATGAATAATGGAACATTTCGCCGAGCCTTCATCAACTTTCTATAGCCATCAAATAGATCAAAATTGTTCAATTTTTATCTGCTTAATGGAAAATACTTGAAATTACTTTAAATACTTGAAAATACTTTAAGTAATTATCAAGTGCTTATCACATTAATTTATTTATGTGTGCTTAAGAAATGTTCAAAATCTTTTGAATGAATATGAAAACAAAACATGATCTGAAATGATGCTGAAGCTGATCTTTGGGTCTTACCTAAACTTTTTTAATACTCAAAAACTTCTTCAATTATTTATTATTTAATTTCATACAATTCCTGTTCAGAATTTACATTATTATTAATTACTAACCAAGACCTAGACTTGGGCTCGATTATAAATAATTGAATATCTTAGAAGTGTCTATATATATTTCATTTTTAAGATATATGTCTGTCTGAACGGATCCACAATAAAACAGAAAAAAATAATAGGGTATTCTTGTGGGGTGTACACAACTAGGACATACCCTGCAGATATGCATATAAAACATGCGTAAAAGCAAAGCCTAGCAAGATTCTATATCTATCGATTGCTATCGATTTCATAGTTATCGATCAATTGACTGGCTAAATTCTATAATGTAACCTAAATATATATAAATATATCTGAATAGTCATACCCGCCTTACATAAAGTACAGGGTATGTAAGGAAAAATTAGATATTTATAACGACTTGCATAGCTTAAACTATTAGTATATATAGATGCATATATATGTGAACAAGCATAGTCTGTTACTAGTACACTAATTGACTAGTATGCCCACTTTCGCATAGACTACAGGGTATATGAGACAAATTAGAAACAAGCAAATGTTGCCAAACTTTTTGAAATGGGCAATAAACGAAGGTCAGCATAAGTATGTGACGTGCTTTGCCAAGACGCCAAAATAGTTACATATATAAGATATATATATAGAGATAGATAGATAGATAGATAGATAGATAAATACGGATAGGTGGGCTTGTTTGTGCATATCTGAACGACTTTATGGCAATGTCATCCATGTTTGCTGTGCGCTGACCCCAAAAGATTTGTAAATGCCTGGCGAGGCGCAAAGCCTGAGACTGTGACGAAAACTGATGCAGAATGACAGAGGTGGAAAGCATAAATAGTTGGCCTGAAATGGAGAGTAGCTGGCCGGTGTGGGCAGGTGTTGCCAGGTGAGCGGTTAACCAGGCGTTCGGCGGGTGGCAGCGTTAGACACTAATTTTGCTTTCTGTTATTTTTTTAAGTCAATCTTTATTGATTTATTGAGCTAGTGTCGCACTCACACAGAACTCGTGTAGATGGTAGATGGTTTTTTTGGATGGGTATTATAAAGCAGTACGACAACGTCTCCGCACAGAGCTAGTGCTGACGGAACACTTGACTTGACTGGGCTTGACTTGACTTGTGCTGTGTTGTGCTGTGAAAAATGGACTCGGACACGGATTCGGATAGGGAAAAGAGCAGCGATCCCAATGAGGAGCTGCTTAGCAGTGATGATAAAACGTTCCACGACGACGACGACGACGATGATGAAGATGAGGATTCATCAGATATGAACGATCCAATTAGGCGAATCGATGCGGAACAAGTGCAATCAACAGCAGAGCAACTGCTGGTGGTGCTCATGCAAGCGGAAGCCATAGAAATGCAGCAACAGCAACAGCAGCAGCAGCAGCAGCAGCAAATCGATGTCGCTGTCGCTGTGGTTGACATGTCAGTGGCAACAGCTTTGGTACAACAAACAGCCACGGCCGAGCCACCTGACCAGCGTGTGCCAACCGAGCCCCTGATTGCCAAGTATGGCGAGAGCGTGCGTGAATCTGTGGAATGTTTTTACTCGGCCCAGGATCTGCTGGAGTACGGTCACATGCTGTCCTCGACGGCGGAGCAGCGCACGCCGGATGTGGAGTCCGGCTACTTTGATAAGTCCGAGAGTGACGATGTCTCGCGCGAAGACTTTGAGGCGCAAAGCTGCAGCTTGCGTCGACCCAAAGGCGCCAGTGCGCTGCCAATCCTTCCCAGCCATGAATTGGCATCTACCACGAGCAGCTCGGAGAGTTTGCGCATTGAGCTGAATCGCTTTTGCAGCTCCATTGAAGCTTTCGAGCTGCAGCAACAACATCAGCAGCAGCAGGAGCAGCAGGAGCAGCAGCAGCAGCAGTTGCTCATGATTGGGCAGCCAAGCGAGGCGGCCGCGGCTGGCGAGGATTTGGCAACGGACGAACGTTTCCTAGACACACAAAGTGAGCCATATATTATGCAGGTGTTTAGCCTAGGTAAATTGAATGATTGGCCAAACAGCCATAGAAAGACAAAGCTCTAGAATCTAGTCTGTAGAGACAGCAGAAACATTTCACTTATTTTCCGCCAGAGTTTGTGAAATTGTCATAAAATGCAGTGGAAATGGGAAAAGCTTTTAGGAATGGGCCACTTTGGTTGAAGTTTTAGTTGAATTTCACGCATTTCAGTGGAATTGACATTACATTTATGTAGAGCCAAGACTTTCTTTATATATACATCATACATAGAGGAAATTGTAATACTCAACTGTCTTTCATTCTTTGCAGAAGCCCATCGAGCCCTTGAACTGCTCGAGGATTATCATGCACGTCTCTCGGAGCCACAGGATCGTGCGCTGCGTATAGCAATCGAACGTGTGATTCGCATCTTTAAGTCTCGCCTATTTCAAGCGCTACTAGGTGAGTACTATATCTGGCAGCTATATCTGGATATATCTAGATGTATTTATATATATATATATATATATATATATGAATTTATGAGCTATTAAATAAGTCTTCTGTGCCAGGTATTTAGCTATCAATAATTTTGTATCTGTAGCAATGTTTTCTCGTTGCACTATTTCCGTATGTACGAGGTGTGCTCAAAAAGTATCGCTAATTATGTGCTTTACTCAGGAGATTATATGTTCATGATGCCCATTCACAAGGCAATTGTAGATCGAGTATTGGAGACCTGCGGAAATCAAATCAAAATTAGCAATACTTCTTAAACACACCTCGTATATGGCTTATGCGCTGTAGAGTTCTACGAAATAAGTCTTATTTGAGTAAAGTGTACATATTAGAATTATGTTTTTATCTACCTAACTGCCATCAAGCATATATCTTTTCATGCGGTAAAGCTCACTCGAAACAAGCTTCGTCTGGCATGCGAGCTGCTTCTAGAATATCTTTAAATATTTGTTCAAGATATGCTTGAGCTGATAAGCGCGGAGCTGCTGGGATTGGGTTTCATCCAAAATTGCCAAATGCTGCGCACAGTTCTCGGATATTTCTTGGTTCGTTTCTTTAAGCTGAGTCAAGCAAAAAGCAGCGTCGCGACGCAGCTCGTTAAATCGGATCCATAACTTGATACACACTTGAGTCGAGCGTTGCATAAACAAACGACTCGTCGACAGCCAACTCTTTGCTGTCTACAAAACAATGTATCTTAACTGTCTGTCTGTCTGTGTGTGTGTGCATAGGGAGGGTGCCATAGCTATATGCATTCCGCTTCCTTCTGGCCACTCACATTGGCTTGTCCATGGACAGAGCTCTGGATATTGACGTGTGCAGGAAATTAAATGGACGCATCCACACTTTTACATTTAGGCCACTTGACTTTGGGCTTATTGATGAGCAGGGCGTGGCACCGCCCCCCACCCGACACACACAGAACGACGATGCCACCCACCCAACCACCCAACCACCAAGGCTTGACCTAAAAACTTTTTATATGCTCAGCAACTGACGATATTATTTCCCACTTCCACTAAGGCGATATACAAAACTCAAATTGAGCACAGGAAATGCTTTTCAGTATTCGTGCTGCAGATACCCTGTAAAATAGCTACATTTTCGCTATAGAATTTGTTTTCTTATAGACAATTTTAACTTGACCTAGAATCGTATAAGACAACCTATATAAGAGACCCGCTGAAGATAGCAAGATAGATAAATAGATACCTTCTAAAATAGATTCATCTCTAGAATCTTAAGGACTTATTTTTCTTGTAACCAATACGAATTTGAGCTAGATTTATAGATTGTATAGGACAACCTATATAAGATACCATCTGAAGATACCCTGTAAATTGGGCTAATAAAAAATAATACTATAGTTTGCTTTTTTAGAAAGAACTTAATTATTTATGTGGAATTATTTTATATAATATATATAATATAATACCAACTTAAATAAACTGTAGATACCCTGTAAATATTAATAAAATTTAGTTGTTCATAAAAATAGTAGTGGAAAAGAAAACTTTTCAAGATTACTCGAACCTCATATATTATGTTAAGCATATAATTTTTGGTATATAACACAATACTACTAATTGCTTACCTCTTACAGATATACAAGAATTCTATGAATTGACATTATTGGATGACTCAAAGAGCATACAACAAAAGACCGCCGAAACATTGCAAATTGCGACCAAATGGGAGAAAGATGGACAAGCGACAAAGATAGCCGATGTAAGTAGAGCTAGAGTTGAGCATATAGAATATTGTATAAATAGTTTATATATATATCTGTTCTGTCCTTAGATCAATAGACTAATTCTGTTACTAGACTCAGTGTCGTAGTTTATTTGAGCTGAAAATATTATTGTATTATAATTGATTATAATACTTGGATTTACCAGCTCATATTGAATATTAGATTTTAGATTTCTACATTCTTTATGTATCTGTACGTGTTGTCCAGTATTTAGTTATAGGTAACCCCCTAGAAGAGTGCGTGTCTTAGAGTTTGTGATAGCTTTTTAGGTATATTTTTGAGACATTTAATCGTTTAATCATTTTGTGATCTTTATAATTTAATTCCATTTATATAAAAATATAGAAACATACGATCCATAAATGTTTTCATGATTTCACGCTTCTTTTAGTCAGCTTTAACACCTCGAACTCTATTCTCATGCTGCTCTCTCTTTCTATAATCCCCGCTCTCTCTCTTTCTCTCTCTCTCTATCTCTCTCTCTTTTCTTCGCCTATCTTATATCTCTTTAATCTTCTATCTACTTAACCCACTATGCAGTTTATAAAAACTACCAATCTAAATCGCAATTGCGTCTATGAATTTAACAACGATGCCACAAATCCCAATCCAAGTTCAAATCTTAATCAAACGGTGAACGCGGCCGCGCATGCCGAGGCCTTGAGCAGAACATTTAAAAATGAATTGGAAGAGATTTTGGTAAGCGCATTAACTCATTATAACATTATCATAATAACATAATCCATACAACTACAGCTATTCATATATATATCCATCATATGATCTGCCTACTGATAACCAAGCAAAACAATTATCTATACATAATATATACATAAAGAGGCATATAGATAGTTCCACTAGTATTACCTATATGCCACATGTATATAGATTTACATTTATCTCTTAGCCCTAAGCCAAAGAGTGGGCAAGAAATTGTCATCCAGCTTGAGTATCAAGAAACAAATCAGACTACCCGACTAGCATATACCCTGAACTCTGCCCAGAATTGCAATCCAATCACATGCAATATATATAGCGAACAGATGCATGCAATGACAGCTATATGTGTGAGGGGGCAGCTATCCAAAATCAGTAATATAAATATATATAAATAAAATGATTGCTGCATTCAAGCGGATAGGTGGAGCGACGCCTTATGGGGTGCGCCACGCCTACTTCAGCCTGTTATAAGAAAATAGATTTGATTGATTAATTGATTGATTGATTGATTTCAATGAATATAGATATATATTATAAAAATATATATATATAAAATATGTATGATGAGATAACTATCAGAATAGTTCTATCTATATAAAACAATATATAATATATATTATGATGATGTTTTATATGATATGATACGCCTTAAGTTAGGTTTCCAATTGGGAATAGCTGCTACTAAAGAGTCATAATTTAACTGACTTTATGACATAATTATTTGAAATAAAGCAGCAGATTAACTTTTATCTTTACGCCCGCAGATAAACAAAACAAAATGTTTTTTTTTGTGTGTTTTTGATTAGTTTTTGTATGAATGATGACTTTACTTTAACTAGTTCCAAATTGATTGATTGATTGATTGCGAGGCGCGACATAAATATTAACAGACAAGCCGAATAAGCAGAAAATTGTACACATAATTATATAAATATTATATTATATATGCACAAATATATATATATATAAAAAAAACTGAAAGTTTTGCTTGCGTGCGTCAGGTTGAAATCGGTATGCTGTTAGCGTGCAAGGCTAAGGAAGCTAAGCAAAGTTTTTGCTCAGGAAGTGCCCAACTAGGCAAGTGTCAAAACATTTGAGGCGGGTCACTTTTACAGGTCTTTACTGTAATACAAGCCCTGATTGCTTTTATCGCCAACGCTCACTGTCACCCTTTACCCGCTACCTCTCTCACTCTCACTCTCTCCCTCTTCCTCTTGCTCTCTCTCTGTTGCACTGTTTGTGTGGGTCTGTGTGTAGCCAAGCAACGCATTGGGTACACAAGCACACCCACACACCCATACACCCACACACGTACACTCATACAAGCAGTTTTAAATTTGATAAGGACTTAACTGTTAGCGTCGTCTGTTTTGTATTTGCAACATGATTTGTGTTGACCCAGTCAGGGGCAGAATAACGGGAACATGTTGTACAAGTGGGTGGCAATCTTGGAGCGGAACGTCACGCTTTAGTTCGTGCACGTAGCCCGGTTTCGGGTTCGGGTTCGGGTTCGGGTTCGCAGTCGTTCGTCCTGCGCCGACGCGATGCTTTTGTTATTGTACAGGCGATATCCAGGCTAAGGTACGTATTGTGCTGTTGACATGCGTAGTACGTTAACGTAAAACGTAAAACGTAAAAGTCAACGTAAGTCAAACGTGTGTACATATGCTAAATGGTAAATTATGTCTATGCAAATGTAGCGACAGCTTTTGCTGATTTTCTTATGACCTGATTGCACGCCGATAACAGATATGGATGAGGGCTTATGGATGGCTGCATGTGTGTGTATGTGTGCATGTATGTTCTCAAGGATGTGCTCGTGCAACAAATGCAATATCATCAATTGTTCAACAGCCGTGCTTAACGTATTAACTAGCACAAGGCGGCACATTTCTCAAACGCCCAATAGAGACCTTTCTGCAAAACCCCTCCCTCTACCCCGCCCCTACACCTTCCCCCACTAACGACGTCTTTAGCTGTTGTTGTTATTGCTGCTGCTGCTGTTGCTGTTGCTGTTTCTGTTGCTGTTGGCGTTGGCGCTTCGTGCGTCGCGCGTGGCAGTAACAGCAGCGCTGTCGACGTGTCGAGTCGCACAACTTTCGCGTATCCGTCAACTGTCCCCGTCTCTGTTTTCTGTCTCCGCTTCCTGTGCCCGTCTCTGTTGTTTCGTCTTTGGCCACCGTCTTTCTGCGCCCATCGTGTGCAAATTGCCCGGCATTTCAAACTTCGTTAGATTAACCACCTTTTCGCGCGTGCCTCTACAAAGTGGTTGTGCGTGTGCAGACATTTCATAAATTTTACACTAACGAATTTAATACCAAACTGCAATTACAGTTCGATTTGTGGACATTTGCGTTTTGAAAAATGTCCTAAAAAATACCATGCCTAATACCGTGCATATGTAATTAAGACATTTTACATACATAATTGTTCAACACTACCAACAATTACAAATTTTGGCACATGTAAATTGCACTCTTTCCAGTGCTGCATACACACACAAACACGCACACACACAGGCATATGGCGAACAGCTGTTAAGCATCAATGTTTGACACATACACACGCACTCACACACACACACACATATATATATGTATATATATATATAAATATATATACAGTTCTTGCCAGCTCTGCTAATTACATGTTGCTATCCCGTTTTATCGCCTTTTCGCTGCCAAACTATGAAAAAAATCGAGCAAGTGTCATCCATCCACAATGTGGATGCTGCCAATGTTAAACGTTGCCATAGTTTACAAAAGGTTTAAATTGTGCGCTGATCTCAACGCTAAATGGTTTTACCTGTAAGCTATATATGTATGTATATGTATATGTATATATATGTATATGTATATATATGTATGTATATATATATATATATATATATATATATATATATATATATATATATATATATATATATATATATATATATATATATACACATACATACATATACATTTGTATATATATATGTATGTACATATTGTATTTACTGCATATTACGTATACGCCTTGGCAATGTTTTCACAAAATATTTTCGATGTCTCTCCACTTGCAGACAGACATCTATATCAGAGGTACATATGTATATGTTTATGTATATGTATATGTATTCATATGTACATTAATTCGCTCGCTTTGGGCTTTTCATTCAGCTTTTTTCCGCTGGCATTGGGAAACTTATTAAAACAACAACAAATTATATACATATATCTATATATATACATATATATATATATATATATATATATATATATATATATATATATATATATATATATACAGATCTATGTATATATCCGACTCTTCTGTTTTGTTTTGGCATCTTGCTTGACTGCCGCCCGTCGTCGCGTTCGTCTTTGTTGTCTTACGCCAGTTATTCGCGCACATTCGATAGAAGCGCTAAGAAACGCGGCTTTTTCTATTGTGATATCCGAATTATACTGGTTATATACATATATATATATATATATAGATATATTCCTGTCCGTTGTTGATTTATGGGCTCGTCTTTCGATCAGTCACGCAAGCTAAAGCTTAATCTTATCTATAGACATAGTCAGAGTATATTAGAATTGCAAAAAGTATTATAAGTTTTCGAATTCAATTTATAAGAATTTCCAAAATGCACTTTCCATATTTGTGAAAATTTCCAATTCGTGGAACACATATACAAACCGATTTCAACTACTCTACGTGTGTGAGCGCACATTTTGGTCCACCCCACATACACTCCGGCTCCTTTGTATACACACAGTGCAAAAGAACATTTATTGTATATGTTCAAAAATATTAATCTCAATTGCGTTCTCTGATTTTTTTACTATAATTATATATAAATTTCTATATGAAGTAATTCTTCAATTATTAAGTCTTAAAGTGTACCTAAAGGAATGATGTTGAGTGTAGCTACACACATACATACATACATACATATGCCTGCCTCAGTTGCCAGATTTTTATTTGATGTTTTCTCGGGCTGTTCGACATGTGAACTTTTAGTCTATTGCAAATACCATGCACACACGCACGCACACACATATACATATGTATATATATAGACATGCGTGTACTTGTGCACGCCTGTGTATCTAAATACATAGGTAGAAATATTCCCCGTACGTAACGTTAAAATCAAGTCAAGCAAAAAAAATCTATTGGAAATGTATACATATACAATTACTGTATATGCACACTTACATACATATTACATACATACATACGTTGTATGCGAGATTTACATATTTCTTCCAGTTTCTTTTATGCTTACACACACACACAGCAGCTTTAGGCTGAGGGTTGTCGAAAATGAAAGTTTAGCTTGAGGGTGGATGTTGAGATACGTAACACACACACACACATACCCACATACCCACATACACAACTTGTTGCTTGCTTTTGCTCTTGAGAGTTTTTATTCAATAACTGTCTATTACAATATGTACTTAGGCAAAGAATAACAAGCAATAAATTCAACACGCTCAAAACACATAAAAAGTAACTTTGTTCCAGTGCTTTTGTGCGCGTGTGTGCGTGTGCGTGTTTGCCTGTACTTATACGTTAGTAAAATTGTAAATGCAACGCTGTGGGAAATTCATAAAGTCCAAACAATTTAAACAAGTACTTTATACAACATGATCGATTGGGTATCGATAGTGCGGCATTCGCGACGACGTTTCTCCAACTATGTCGGCGCGCGGTCGCCGGTGCGAATGCGTCGACGTCGACGCCAGTTGACTGCACCGCCGCCACCGTCACAGCAGCAGCAGCAGCACCAACAACAACAACATCAACAACAGCAACAGCATAAATCTCGTGCACAGGATAAGAAAGCCAAAGAAAAGCAAGAACTTGATGGCGATGGCGACGGCGATGGGAGCAGCAGCATTGGCGGTCGTTACGTTTGCTGTTGTTCAAACGTAAGGCAGTCTTATACTTTTATATATCTTATATTTCACTTATAAGGCAAATATGTGAGTTGCCAAATCCTTCGAACAGTGTTGCCACAATTTAATATGAATTCAAATCACAGCTTTTTAAGTTATCGATAAGCTCTAACGTATTTTCAAATTAATTCGAGCTTAGTTTTGCTTAATTGTCTGATAAAAGGAAAATATGTATAAGATTAAAATCGTTTATGTCTCTCAATATTTTATCTATAATTATGAAGGCCGAAAGTAATCTTTTGAATGATCTTCCTGACCTATTATTGCCAGCAATTAATGCATTTGAAATAGATTTCATATTTCTTATGTGTACTTTGCGGCTCTTCAAGTGTCACTTGAGTATATTCTCGAAATGCCTGTCAAGTCTTAATGTCTTTCATTTATACAAATATTTATCTTTCGCAGAACCAACGCATGCGCATTGAGTCTGATTGCGAGAATGCCAAAGATGCAACCGCCGATGATGCTGCTATTCAACAAGTGCGCAACTCGCGCTCACCCCAGCAGCAACAGCAGCAGCAGCAGGTGGTACAACAGTTGCAGCAACATCAACAGCAACAGCAGCAGCACCTTAACCAATCACAGTCCACGACAGCAGCTAGAAGCGGGACTCAGATAGTAAGTGGCTGCAATTGAATGAATTATGTTTGCTCACTGCCATAGCTAAAGCTAAATCATGTCACATTAATGCTCGAAACGAGGATAATTATGAACAAAAACAGAACTAAAAACAAAAACAAAAACAAAGACGGCCATAAACAGCCAAAGGGCAGAGCCAATGACTCGATATACCAAAACATTCCAAAAAACAAGCCGAAATAAAATAAAAATAATAAAATTAAAGACCGGAAGGCCATAATCGCACCCAAATCGTTTGGCCATAGTTAAGTTCGCTTAATTTGACGCTTTATTTGAACTGAAATAAAATGGCCGCCAATGCCGCTTGTTTCCGTTTCCGCTCAAACTGTTGTTGTAACACAGCCTTCCAGAGTATTTTATTGATTGTAATTGAATCCTAACCAGTGTTTTTACTCTCTTCCTTACTATTATTATTATTGCCAGTTTTAATGTTCATCATAATTTTGTATTAATATATTTGCCCTCTTTTTCATATTCTCACATTTCTCATATTCCTTTTTCACGTACTTTTCATACAAAATTGAGATATATACAATAAAAATTCTTGATTTGTTCACACTTAATATTGATATCATCTATAATTTTGGGCATGTCAATGTTATTATATTGTATTATATTAAGATATGTACGTATGTATTTAATAAGACATTAAAAACGATAATTGATGCAATTTCTCTAATACAAAGTTTTTTTTCTGATTGTTATTATGGTTTGTATGATTATTTTCACTACTATATGTTTATATATTTTTTGTTCTTTTTTATATAATACTGGTGAAAAATGATTATATTTAGAGACCAAATTGTGTATATGATGTCGTTTTTGTCACTTACATATATTTAAAGCACTACAATTGTTATTTAGTTTAATTGTTTACCCATATTTGTAGTTTTTAATGGGTTTCACTTATCCACTAGTTGCTAATGCACAATCTTGGTTTAAATATTTAGTATTTCGCGCCGAGCTTACAATCAACTCTGATCTACGCTCGAACATTATTTGCCAGCACTGGTCACTACGATCGATGGTATCGATAGGTGGGCTTTAAGCTATCGATCTCTAGTCCCGTCTCTAGCGAACTAAGCGCAAGCGTCACTCCCTTGATAAAAATGTAAAAAGTAAACACGTCGCTGCTAACTAATTGTGCGTGTCAATGTGCAATCGTATGTAAACATAAATTTTAATTAGCGTGCATTATTAATCGACAACGCCAATAGTCTAGTGTCAAAAATTCAGGGCGCTGTAAGCTACGAACAATATAGTGTGGTGCTGCCAGCCAATACTGTTGATGTATCAGCGGTAATATAACCGGTTACGCATACCAAAACATCACGACGATAGTTTGTTAGCATGCTAGAGGTGGGCCGGTTTAGTGGGCTCGGCAACAATCGAACGGTCGCGCAGCTCTAGTCAGTCGCTGGCTCGCTAGAAAAATGCCAACAACACAACACGGGAAAAGAAGCAGGCATCGCATAATTGCGGCGTAAACGCATTAAGAAAATATATAAACGGTCTGTGAAAATCAGCGCCAGCAAGCCTATTTCCAAAATCACTGCGAAACGCGAGTAGAAATGTGCGCGTTTTATTTAGAAATATGCTTAAAAGTGACCTGAAAAAAATCAGAACAAAAGCAAAACTTTGTGCATAAAATATTAATGTTTATACATAGATACGTGCCACAAACCATAACAAAGTGTAATCAATGAAAAATTGGCTATTATAAAAGAAGCTAAAACAAGAATAATGTTTTAAAGTTGTGCCTTTAGCTTGCGCTACTTTTTTTACATTCGTCAGAACCGCGTACATATACGCTCACTCATACATGCATACGTACGTATACACGTATGTATGTAGGTTATACACATGCAAGGCATAGCGCAAAAAAATACCAAAATAGTCGGCGGTTGACACAGAGAGTGAGAGCGAGAGAGTAGCGGCTGTTGATTTTTTTTCTTTTTTTTTTTTTTTTGCTATTTGCTCTGGCAAACAATAAATAAATATATGTGTATGTATGTAATTTGGAAAGCATAACTTATACGTGAATGTATATTTGTGTGCGCGGTTAGAAGATTCTCTCACGCTCAGTAACAGAAACAGAACAAACGGTGCCCAGCAAGTTTTTAGCGATAGTTGTAGTTAGAACTCGCTCACGTTGGCAACGCGCCGCTGCTCTGTGTGGTTCTTACATATTTATTAGTTGTTATTATTTACTTATTTATTTATTTTTTTTTTTGCTTTTTTTAAAATTGTTTTTTTGCGTCTTGTGTGGATGACACTTGTTAGTGTCAGCGCTCGTTGTGAGTCACGCGGCGGCCAGAGTGCAAGTAACATACGCTTATGCGTGTATTTGTGGGCGTGTGTACGTGTGTATGCTTATACTTTATATTAAACGCAAAGCTAAAGGGAAATTTATAACATTTTGTTTGCTTAGCACGTAGTGAACGAACGAAACGTTGCAACGTAACAATAATTAACGTAAACGTTTACGCGACTGCGACGTCACTCAACCGGCATTTGTGATTGTGTTACGTTACGTGCAACGTTCATTGCCGTGAGAGAGAGAGTGAGTGAGAGAACGAACGCGTTGTGATAATAATATGACCACACGCAAAAAGAAGCGTCAAGATGGAAGCAGCAGCGGCGGCGGCGGTGGCTTCATTAAGAAAGTCTCATCACTATTCAATTTGGATTCGGTAATGAAAAAGTGCAAACCTCATAAATTAAAAAGAAACACTAAGTATTTGCATGCGATGTAACGAAATAGATCAGATGTTCGATTAATTGATGATCAAGCTTGATATCGATATTGCTAGAGAGTTGCCCTCCTCGGTCCCTGTTCCTCATCTATTTATTTATGCAATATTTTCATTTAACGTCAGCTAACAAAGATTTCGCCTCTTTTTTCTTGTTTTATGTATTCTCGACGATGATTCCATGGTTTATTTTTAAATTCCGCCAGATATTCAAACAGCATAAAAAGTATAGCAACAGCAACAAGAAAATTCTCTAACTGAGTGCGTCTTTGTCATCATTTGTATGTCAAATTTCAGTGAATAAACAAATTGTCTTTACGCATGCGCAACACAATTTCTCCCCGCCACATATATGTATATGTAATTATATATGTATGTGCATATAAGTAGGCAAAGTAGTAGTAAATGGGCGTACAATGTAGAATTTGCAAAAATGACAGCTGCATCTTTCTCTCGCTCTTTCTAACTTCCTCTCTTGCATGCCGCCACGCATAGTGTCACCTACTTAACTGTGCCTGTATGTATGTGTACGGATATATGCATCGGCATGTGCGTGTGCGTGTGTAAACACGACGTCCGTTTACTCATCTAGTCTCTTGCACTCGCACTAACACTCGCTCTCTCCCTCTTTCTCTTGCTAGATCGCACAATTTGCTCAAAATAGAACTCGCTCGTCTTTACATTTAGCGGCTGCCTTGAGCACCACCCAAAAGCAACAGCAAATGCTCAATGGGCTCTCTTAACGGTGTTTGCTTGAATACACATATGTATAAATATTTTTAACTACAGTGTGTGCTAGATATAAGAAACACATCTACTCTAATTTGAGCTTCATTGTCTAAATTTGATTGATAATAAGCGATAATCAGTTTTTTAATAAGTGCTAAATATATATTTAAGTTACTCATTCAAGTTACTCATTCTATGAATATACCAAATGAGCGTAAAATCATGAATCGAGGCACGTCTTCTAATTTGTATACAGTTTGGATATTTGCTGCCTTTTTCGACTGCCAGACAGAAGGACAACAATGTTGATATTGAACCACATTTGGGGGGCAGATTTGATTTGATTTGATTTTTTGCTTTGGTTGCAGGTGTCGATTTATTCAGATATATATATATATATATATATATATATATATATATATATATAGATATATATATATATATATATATATATATATATATATATATATATATATATATATATATATATATATATATATATATATATATATATATATATATATATATATATATATATATATATATATATATATATATATATATATATGGCATTGTTGTCATTATGTGCATGTAGACAAAGACGCACGTGTGTGTGTGTGCGCGCATGCAGTTGGCTCTGCGTCAAATCGTCACAGGTTTCCAATCAGACTAAAAGAGTGAGAGTGCGAGCGGGAGGCAAAAAGAGAGCATAGGACGTATAATCCACACCCAAACATTTCGTACTCATTCGCATTTGGTGGCAATTCATCGAGCCATATTTGGAGCCTATGTGTACATAAATGGATTTGTATGTGTATACTTAGATGTATGGGTATAAGTACACATATGATCAGATTAATAGAAGCAGTAAATGAGTATTATAATAAATAATGCATATTTAAAAAAAAATCATTTATCGAAAAAAAAAATAATAAATAAATAATTTTCATATGTGGAAAATATTTGTTCTATGATTCCCAACTATTTGAAGTCTTTGTCAGCGCAAATAAAAAGCAATGTAAGAAGGAAAAGAAGAAGAGGAGTCTATGAACAGCTTAATCAGTATATAGTATATAGGCAGGCTAGACTGTATGTAGTGTACAACATCTGAAAACTATACGAACTGCTAATTCGAGGTGTAACTTTTTTTTTATTTTTTCTTTGTTGTTTATAGAAGAATATTTACTCATGCTACTTTAGCAAGTGCTGCCTTGTATCTGCCGTTAAATAAATAAACGGTAATTGCCACATTCTGAAACTGGGACTCATACCTGTGAGTGTGTGTGTGAGTGTGGGTGAGGTAACCCAACCCCAACCCCAACCGCAACCCCAACTCGAAAAACAAACCCAAAGCCAAAACCAAAGCATATTTGAAAGCCATATGATTTTCACTGATAAGATAAGGTGCGCTTGGTAGCTGATATGAAGACTATGTTGCCGATGATATATAGTCCAGTTACTATATATAAATATATATACATATACGTATATAAACATAACCACAACAATTGGAAATACCTTTGTGGTTTTTTTTATACTGTTTGGTGAATGAGAAATGCCCGCCAAAGCAATAACCACTGAAACGACCTTCAGTGGAAAAGGCTTAATAAAGTTCCAATTGTTGAATTGTGATGTAATTGCTTACATAAGACACCCCCGCCTTTGCTCGCCTTTAAATTGTGAACTTAATTAAATTGAATTATAAAGCATAGACACACATGAATCTAATCAGTAGGAATTCGGTTAGTTATTGATTGAATTCGATTCAAATAGCAAAAGCAAAACAAAAAGCCAAAAAATCTACATGTCAAATATTTAACATAATGTTAAAGATACTGGCGTTGACAAGGAAAATTGTCTTTTGATGAATATAGCAAAAGTGCATGTTAAGTATTTAACATGAAGTTTACTTTGATGCATGACATACAGGTTACCATTGAGTAAATAGCTTGGCATTCAAGTCTATTAAGATTTTTGATTATAATTACTGAAATAACAAAGTCGAAAAGTAGCACAACTGCTTGTCAGATATTTGACAGGTGATTTAACTACCGTATAAATAGTATGTAAGCTCCCGCTTGGCTAGCTGAGCTGAGCTGAGCTTACTCAACAATTTGATCCAATTTGAAGTTGATCTGCGAATTAGTCACAGCACGTAGCAGGCAGACAGACAGACAGTTGACCTGTTGACCCGGCTTACGTCAAAGGTTAATAAGCAATTTGAATGTTGCGGCAAACGCACGTGAGCGCAGCCAGCTTTGCATTCGAGCTGCAATTACTTACAACTGTCTGCCTCTATCAGTCAGTCAGTCTGGCTCTCTGTCTGTGTGCCTTAATGAACTCATCTACACCCAGCTGCTAATCAATTGAACTCGTTTTTCACGCGTGTGCGTGTGTAGGTGTCTCTATGTGTGTGTGTGTGTGTGTGTGTGTGTGTGTGTGTGTGTGTGTGTGTGTGTGTGTGTGTGTGTGTGTATTGTCATGTTTGTCTCTAAATGTTGCAATTTTCACATGTTCAAAAAATTGTAATTCGTTTATGTAACTTGTAACTTGGCATTCCATTGATGTAGCTGTAAATGCGCATCTTGTGCTGTCGGCGTTCCATACAAAAACGTTGAAACGCACAAAAGTTTCTATAGATTGATTTTTGGGTGGGGCATTCGTTAGTTTACAGAGATACTTACCTGTCGAGTGGGATATTGGATGAGGTGTGTGTGGTGGATCGGATTCCGGTTCCGCTATGTGAATATTAAATTATATTTCAATGCTTCCAATATTGTCTTATATATACACACACATGTATATAAATATATATATATATATATATATATATATATATAATATATATTTATATTAATATTAATACAGTTAACGCTATAAAACTAATTGTACCTGCTATTAACGTGTAGCTCAAGTTCATGCTGCAATTAGTTTATCTATATATATATATATATATTTATACATATTAAAGACGTTACATTTCTGTTGCTCAAGTTTAGGTTGAGCCCATTGAAAATGGGAATTTTTTTATTGATGTGTTTGTGAAAATGTATGAAAGGAGCTGTGGCAGACCCCATAAACTATATTTATTTTCGATCAAGTCAATGAGCCATATCGATCAACTTAAAGTCTTGAAATATTAGATCTATAGGCCTCTATGCCATACACAGTTCGTGCAGCAGATTTTCAATTTACTGTTTAGGTTTCTGAAACTAATACGCACATTTAAAATATTTCCCCGCACTGCCCCTCAGAATCGAGCTGGAATTTTCACGCTCTAAAGCTGAGAATGATTGTAACAGCAGCTCTACGCAGAAGTTAGGGTATCTGCTAGTCGCGCATTCCCAACTAGAGCCGACTTGTTTATCAACTCTCTTATGAATCAGTTCAGCTTTTATCTGTAAGCAAAATGAGTCTCGGCTGGGTTTTCTTAAGAATTTAATGAAAACTAACAACATTTTATTGAACCTAGTCTTAGACCTTCTCAATTAGGAATATGACCTATTTGATAGATTAACTTTTGAAGTGTTTTAAGTTAATTAATGCAACTTACTTTTTAAGCTTAAAGCAAACAGTTCGATATGCAAATGATTTATCTCACAATTTTAAGTTTTTCTCTCGGTCCAATTTGATTTTCAGCTACACAAGGCATCCTCGACGAAGGTAAGCGGCGTTTCGAAATGCACCTTTTAGTGTTTGTCATTTAAAACAATAAAAACAATAATAAAAACGTATATTAAACAACTGGTTTTATCTGTAATTGTATACGTCCTGTGTTTTGTCCACATCCGGTGCGGAAATGCATATATATATAACATAATACCATATATACTACATACTATATATATGTGTATGAATCTGTCTTATCATTTCACTTATAAGTCGTAAATGTAATTTCAATAAATCATGCATGTCAACACACACACGCAAAGCTAAAGATAAATACTTATAACAAATTAATAATCTCTCATCATTGGCTCTCATGAGTGTGCGTCCTTGCAGCAGCAATTTGTATGGCATGAATCGAATATTGATGCGATTGCTAATGCCTTCACTGGTCTCATTTCTCTGCAGGTGAACGGCGATGATAGCTGGTACTATGAGGATATCCAGCTGGAGCGTGGAAACTCTGGCTTGGGCTTCTCGATTGCCGGCGGCACGGACAATCCGCATATTGGCACCGACACATCGATCTATATCACGAAGCTGATACCTGGCGGTGCAGCAGCCGCCGATGGACGCCTGAGCATCAATGACATCATTGTCTCGGTCAATGATGTATCCGTGGTGGATGTGCCGCATGCTTCCGCCGTGGATGCTCTGAAGAAGGCCGGCAATATTGTTAAGCTGCATGTGAAACGGAAACGTGCCACCAGTGCCACAGTACCCACAGCTGATGCACAAGACAGCGTTAGCGCCACGGCGGTGTCCGCATCGGCATCGGCATCGGCTTCGGCCACGGCCGGACCAAAGGTGATCGAAATTGATTTGGTCAAGGGCGGCAAAGGTCTGGGCTTCTCAATTGCCGGCGGCATTGGCAATCAGCATATACCGGGCGACAATGGCATCTATGTGACAAAGCTTATGGATGGCGGCGCCGCCCAAGTGGACGGGCGTCTCTCAATTGGCGACAAGCTGATAGCAGTTCGCACCAATGGCGTAAGCAGCATTAAGAACTAGTTCAATTTTCCATGTTCAATCTAAACTGAATCTCTCTAAATCTCTTCCAAAACAGAGTGAAAAGAATTTGGAGAATGTCACGCATGAACTGGCTGTGGGCACGCTCAAGTCAATCACCGATAAGGCGACACTGATTGTGGGCAAAACGCAGCATTTAACCAGCAGTGTCTCGCAGTCGGGCGGCAGCTTGGGCGGCCAGCTTGGCCAGCAGTCGCAGGCGCAGCATTCGCAATCGCAAACCCAATTGGCAGCCACACGTCAGCAGCAGCAGCAGCAGCAAGTGAACTCGGAATCTGCAGGTGCGCTTAACAATGTTGGGCAGTCAGTTGTTGATTCAGTCACAGATTCAGTCATCAACAACTCCACAATTACCACAACCACTTCCAATACCAACAACATCACCACCACCACCACCATCAACACCTCCACATCCACCACCACCAACAACACCAATTTAGGCTCAAGTAATAGCCATATAGTGCAACATAATATTGCCACAGTCAACAGCAGCAGCAGCAACAACAACAACAATAATAACAACAGCAGCAGCAGCAACAACAGCAGCAGCAGCAGCAGCAACAACAACGGCAACAGCAAAAGCAACAACTACAATAACAACAGCAACTTAGTAGCAGCTAATGCTACAGTTGCTGCAACCACACAACAACCACAAGCACCCGCCTCCGCCTCCGCCTCTGCCTCTGCCTCCGCCCCAGCTTTAGCTTTTAATGCTAAGCTTGCAATGCCAATGGCTGCTGCTGGTGGCACAGAACACAGCCGTTCCCAATCACCCTTGCCAAGGCGTAAGCGAATCATATTTGAACTTCAACTAATCACAACTCTCGATATATTAACAACTCTCTCTACATTTCTAAAAGAGCCGCTAAAAAGTCCTTCTCATCTACTAGCCTACAATATATATGAACACTAATACATTATCCATATCTAAACATATATCTGTAGGTACTATATGCATGTGCATATCTAATAGATACTCATTTAGGCTGGCTAAAACCTGTACAAAAGCGAAAAGCAAAGGCAATTCCTGAATGTAGACTGGGCTCTTTACTAACTGCTAATCTATTGTTGCTATCTCTTAAGCTCTCTGACTAACACTCCTGTATATATACATATATATATATACATAATATATATCTTCGTCTAACTTAGTTGTGATTCAGTTCGATTCTCGAAGCACTCTACGGAGTGCTTGCACGGCTTTTGCTTGCGTGCTTGCTAAGCTGCTCGCTCGTGTTTCAGTGTTGTTCGTTACACAGCAAACATTTTGCAACACTGGCCCAAAACAGTGCTGTACACTCAATCTCTACAAGTCGAAACATTTGACCAAATACTGCAAATGTTTACCCAATCTAACATGGCATTCCTCTTATTTGCATGCATCAATCTATATACTTTTATATATATATATATATAAATATATCTATATATTATGTTTGATCTTTGATCTCTGTCTGTCTTATGTGCTTAGTATAAGATCATCCTTATCAACTTATTACATACATCTAAATGTGTCCTAGGCGACAAAACAAACGAACACTCAACACGATTCTTATGGGTTTTATTTATTTCGTTCTTTCTTTTCTCTGCCTGATTGTTATATGTTTTGAATTTGAGATGAAAAGCATTTGATGTCTTTCCGGCTTTAACTTAACTATTTGTAATACGTTTTATACATAATATGTTAGATTCTTTCGTCGGGAAGTGGCTTATCGATAACATATGTGTTCACGAAATATCGATAAGTCAATCGATAGTAAATTAGATCGTATTGAAAAGTAAATGTCTTAGATTTATTTATGTTCAGGTATCTCGTACTATCAACGATTAATATTTGATTTCTCTTAGCTTTTTTCCCATCCTCTTTCGTTATTCTCTTTCTATGTCTCTCTGTTGTTTGGTTTCTGGTTTCTCAACTTCTTTCTTTTATCAGCTTTTTCTTTCTATTCACACTATGCCACTCGCGAGGGGATCGATCTGATTCCCTTGTCCTGTGGCTGCTATTACAAATCTTTTAAAATATATACGTGAACTCGCGACCTCCACTAATTACCCTTACCCCTCTCTATTTCATGTCTCTATAAATGCACGTGTGTGCATTACTTTGTGTGTATGTGTGTAAACCTTACCGTTACACGCGTTGTGCATTATTATTTTTGATTGAAAAAAAAAAAAAAAAACAAAAAAACAAAAACAATACATAAATTGGAAAACAATTATATGAATATAAATTTATGAAATAAAAATAAAATATAGAGCCTGGCTCAAGATACGCATCGACAAATGTCCTGGCGGCCGTGCCACCGGGCACACCACGCGCTGTCAGCACAGAGGATATAACCAGGTGAGTGGCGCCTCGGCGATAGTGAATTTATCGCATAGAGTCAACAATTCAAATTGCCAATATGTTAACTTGACGTTTGTTTCACTCCCAACAGGGAACCACGCACCATTACCATACAAAAGGGACCGCAAGGTCTGGGCTTCAATATAGTCGGCGGCGAGGATGGACAGGGTATTTATGTATCATTCATATTGGCCGGCGGTCCGGCAGATCTTGGCTCTGAGCTGAAGCGCGGCGATCAGCTGCTCAGTGTGAACAACGTGAATTTGACGCATGCCACACATGAGGAGGCGGCACAGGCACTAAAAGTGAGTTGCAGCTAACAACAATTAACTGCATTAAATATTTATGTACTTAACTCTTTTGCTTAACTGACAGACATCTGGCGGCGTTGTCACTCTGGTTGCACAATATCGTCCGGAGGACTACAATCGCTTTGAGGCACGCATTCAGGAGCTGAAACAACAGGCGGCGCTTAGCGCCGGCGGCTCCGGCACCCTGCTGCGCACCACACAGAAGCGTTCGCTATATGTGCGCGCCCTGTTCGACTATGATCCAAATCGCGATGATGGCCTGCCGTCACGCGGCCTGCCCTTCAAGCACGGCGACATCCTGCACGTGACCAACGCCTCCGACGACGAGTGGTGGCAGGCACGACGTGTGCTCGGCGACAATGAGGACGAACAAATTGGTATTGTGCCATCCAAGCGGCGCTGGGAGCGTAAAATGCGTGCACGTGATCGCAGCGTCAAGTTCCAAGGACATGCGGCAGCTAACAATAATCTAGATAAGGTATAAACAACGAGCGATGCACAACATTGTCCAATTGCAACGAAGTGAAGAGGAAATTTATATAGTAGCCAGTTCGATTTAGCCATGAAGTTAGCCATTTCTATTTAGGCTTTCACATTGCAAAAGTCAACAAATACTGCAGTTGGCTCTGTTAGTTTGTTTAAAAAAAAAAAAACTAGATTCTTAATGAGTTGAGCTGAGTATATATAATGTATTATATAGAGTAAATTCATTTGGAAGACTTATGTGCATAGGACTTAGAAGCGCAGCAAACACAACAGATCTATAAGCTAAAGTTAGAACACCAATTGTATAAAGAACTCTGTCGAGCTTTACTAGAGTTCAGCATACGCTTCGAGGCTTAATGACTTTTGTTGTTATTATTATTGTATTGTTAACTATAATGAATGTAACTACTCCACTGAGTGACATTCTCTCTCTGTCTGTTATTACAGCAATCAACTTTGGATCGCAAAAAGAAGAATTTTACGTTCTCACGCAAGTTCCCTTTCATGAAGAGTCGCGATGAGAAGAACGAAGATGGCAGCGATCAAGAGCGTAAGTAGCATAGCTCCAGGGCGTGGCATACAACCAAACAAAATATCTATCGCAAACGAGATTAACGCGTTAATCCAGCATTACTACAACAACTACTAACAACAACTACAATTACAACTACAACAACATCAACAACAACAATAACAACGACAGCTATAGCATCGACAACAAACTGTTTGAAAAAATCTTGAGCAACAGAGCAACAATTTATTTAGTTAATAATTTGTTAAATGCTCTCTCACTTCCGCTGCTTCGGCCTCGCTCTCGCTCTCTCTCTCTGTCTCTCTATCTATATATCGTTGTGTGCTTCTGTCTCTGTCACACTTTGTTAAGTGCTTTTCGTGCGGCATCTAAGTGTGTGTGTCTTCGGGTTGTCTAATTGTCTAATTACAATAAGTGTGTGTACATCTGTCTCTATCTCTCTCTCTCTCTCTCTCTATCTATCTCTCTCGCTCTCCGTCACTCTCTGTCTCTGTGGCCGTGTGTGCCACCTGCCATTGCTGCTGGAGCATTTTTAAGTTTATATGCTGTATTGTTATACAATTAAAGTTAATGTTTTTCTTTTCGAATATGTTAATTTAGTTTGTAAGCGGAAACGTTGTCTTTTTCTTTTGTCTATCTGTGTCTATTCACATAAGTGTATGTATGTTTCATACTTGTTGTTTTTTGCTTATGTTCAATAAACAATTTATGAATTATGAAATTTAACTGTACTACAAATTGCGTACACACTCACACACAGACACACGCACACACACAGTCCGCTTCAAGCAGCACTCGATCCATTTTTCATCTTTTTAATTTGATCATATTTTCATTCGGCCTGCAGACGAATATATATAATGTATCTATGTATGTTTTTAATATGTTTTTTATGCGTTCGTCTTGTTGAATTTGTGACAATTATTTCATGCATTTTACATTTTATTTTTGTTTATTTTCATATTTGATTGTGTTGTTCCATACACACATACACTTGCGATGGTTCCCTGCGATTCCTTCATTTACAACAACAACAACAACAACTACTACAACTACAACTACAACAACAATAAACACACACGCAACACACAAACATGATCACTGTGATCACATGGACATCTATAACCAATTGTTTCTTGTGTTTTCTCTGTGTGTGTGCGCGTGTGTGTGTGTGAACTATCTGAATATTTGACTCTATGTATACTATAGCGAACGGATTTGTAAACAGCAACAGTGAAATCGATGTTAACAATGTTAATAATAATCAAGCGAATGAGCCCCAGCGTAAGTCTCCCACCCCCGCCCCCCTCTTTCTCTCTCTCTCTCTTTCACCTTCTCTCGCCCGCTCTGTCTCTGTGTGTGTGTTACACACACAAATATATGTGTTTACTTGTTACTTGTTACATATATATCTACATTTTGTGGGTTATCCATCTCAGTTGTTATGTGTGTACATCAGCATATTTACATACATGCATACATATTTATAATATAAGTAATGTACAACCTTTGGCATATGTTTATGTATGTTAATCTTCTACTTCTTACATTGGTTATGATTAAGCATAAGTTTTGCACACGGTTTATGTTTTAGACGGGGTACTTATACCTGTGTCCCAGGAAGTGGGTCTCTCATACACACACACACATACATCCATACATCCATACACCTGTATACGAAAACAGCAAATGTAATTTGAGCTCTACTAACAAAACGCACATACCTTATAGACCTATCTACAATTATATTAAGAGCTAGTCTGAATGTAACCAAATATTTGATTATGTAATCCCAACGTGCTTCAGCGTTCGCCACAGCAACAGCAACAACAACAGCAATAATTCATATCTATGCTCATTACATTAATAAATCTTTATACATCAACGATTAGAACATGTGTATGTATGTGCTGCACTACATACATACGTACATACATCACTTGTACTGCGTGTTCTGGAATAGCTGTTTAACGCTTAACCTGTATTACCTATAGACGCAACAACTGCTGCTCCACAAGCAAAAAGAAACAGGAAATAATACTACATCATCATACTACATCATCATCATTATCAACATCAACTCAATTCGTGCTCTCTCTCTCTCTCTCTCTCTCTCTCGCTCTCTCTTTGTCTGTCTCTTTCTCTACCCTGCCTACATTTCCAAGACACGCAAACTTGTGTCGAAAAAGAATTGAAATCGAAACTATTTATACATCTTTCATTATTACATACATAAAACTATGAAACTATTTACTACTACTCTTACATAATTATCTATATTTTTACTGCTATTCTGTTTTAAACTGACCAAAACGTATATCTTTTTCGATTCTCTTTTGTTTTTCTCTTCATTTTCCAGCTTTTATGCTTTGCTACACACAAGACGATGCCAACGCTGAAGGAGGTATGTACTTGACTATAAACTTGATGCTTAACTAGAAGCAATTACATATAGACAAACACACACACATAAACACACACAACAATTAACACTCAGACACACACACATACTTATCTATATATATATATATTTATGTATATATATATACACTTACAAACTAATTTGATGTTTCATTCAAAGTCATACATCACAACAGTAAACACATATGCATAACTGTATTATTTGTGTATTTACATACATACATACATAAACGATTACATCAAATACACTAACCAACACGTAATGCATACGAAACTCACTCATTTAAAGCATTTGCCGCATCTTTAGCAACTAAATATATAACCATCACATACATACATATATAAATACATCAATACATACTTACATACATACATACACATATTATTTGATTAGATAAGAATAACCAAGTACATTAGTTAATAAATTTTAATTTTCTGTTTGTGTATTTTGATTTGATCATAATTTTATTTTCAATTTTTACAATAACTCTAAGTCCTCTCTTACATAGACCTATGTGCATACATACATCTGGTACATAAATACATTTATACATACATACATATATATAAATATTTCAATACAGATTGAAACACTTTAAAACTTACAGATTGTACAATAATTTACAAAGTTTTGTGCCATAAATATGAAAGAAACTCGATTTGAAATGGCTCAAAAGTCTATCAATTTATCTATCTATATATCTATATATATGTGTATATATATATAGATATATATAATTATCAAGAAAGAACAAGAAACGTTTCTCGAAAGCCAAGTCAGAAAAGGGCTTAAGCAATACTCTATCTCTCTCTCTCTCTCTCTCTTCCTCTGGCTCTGGCTCTGACTCTTTTTCAAATTTCTCTTTTCTCTCGAGATTCGTAAACGTTCGACATGCCTAAGTGCAATTTCTATAACCCATACGAGGTACAATACTATATCAAATACACGCACATACACATGCATCTCCGGCATATGTAAATAATTGATATTTAATTTTGTTTACTCTTCTTCTAACTGTGTACAATACGATGTACTTATATTGTGCATATATACATATATATATATATATGTATATATAACAACTATGCATATATTGTGTATCTATATTAAGCGAAGCGATTCGTATATAAGTTTCGAGACGAACCTACCAAATATCTTAACTAAAGTTAATCGAAATCGAATTCTCTTTTTTTATGTCTTGCATATTTCTATTATTTTGATATGATGTTTCACTTATTGAGGATCGTTGGCCGATGTTCTACGTGCTTACACACACATAAATATATAAATATATATACATATATTTATATGTATATATGTATATATGTGCATGTAGCATATCGGCTAAGCCATATAATATGTTTAATCCAACTAAAATGTTTCTTATGTCTTAATGTTTATTGTTTTTCTCCTATTTTCGAACTCCAATTGAATATGTTGTATACAATAACTGATAAACATTTACATTATATGCTATAAACTACTTGATTCGGGAGTGAATTCAGTTCGCTCCGGATCTATGTTATATATCTTTTAGATCATCATTTCAGATACATATTTCTCCTGGTCTATGAACCAATCAATTTCTGATTTCAGATTCGCAGTTTTTGGTTCTATCTAGAAACACACACACACTCACACACATACATACACATATACGTGTATATAAATATATATTTGTACATAGTTACATTACTGTGCGTGTGTGTGTGTGTGTATGTATTTGTCACTAGTCGTTGTGTCAATTTAAGTTAACTAATAAGTAAGCTTATACTTATTTGGTACTTATATTTACACCTATCTACACACACACACACACCCACACACACACGCACACACACTCTGCAGAACTCGTAATTCTTCATTTAGACATTCTTATTCCGTTTTCCCCTTTTTCTACGTCTTTTTAACTAATTTACATTTTATCCCAAAGAAGAAGAGAATAAATTGAACACGATATCAAATCGTACAATTAAATCAACCTGACTTGAGGTCTTTTTCGATCTTTTGATATATTTGAATCATATTCCCGAACACTCACATTCAGCATTTCCCTTTTTTGGTTTCCTGCAATTCGATTAGCTCAGTTTAGAAAATACATCAGCACGCATATATATATATATATAAATATATATATATATATATGTATATATATATATGTGTGTGTGTCTATTATGTCTGAAAGAAAAACATAACTAGATAGAACTCAATTGGCCTCGGTACTCCGAGAAATTTATACCTTTGTAGACATTAAGTGTACTCTTGCCATATGCAACTCATACAGAGTCTATCTACTACGATATATAACTATCTCCATATAACCCAAAGGGAAATAGCAAAAGTTTTACCAAAAGAATTTCATTCGAATTATGATGGGCATATAAACTAGGTGATATAGTGATCCCTTCAGTCCGATTTCGATATATATTCCAAACAGATAGACATATACTATACATATATATACATGTGCATCTATATATACATATATATTATGCAGATCTTCTATGTATGACAATGGTATAAAGAACGAAATGAAAAAAAAAACATTTACTGGTTGCTTTTTAGGTTTATAAATATTTTTGGTTTCTTCTCACCAAATTCTAGACATGCACACACGCACAACGAACACACACACACACAGAACACACACACACAACAGATTCTCTTAAAGACCGTTTAAATTTTTACAGGTTAATCAAAATATATACAAATGATTAATTTTGTTTATCTTTTTCTTCTTTTTTCTTTAATTAATGATTTCCCTTTGACTTAACCTTTGTGTGTGTGAACTATTTTGAATTTTACGTTCAACAATTACAAAAACAAAAACCGAATTCTGTTTACCAAATGCTCCATCTACTTTCTGCTGCCTACTGCTATTTACGACTCTACTACCTTCCGTCATAAATACTACTATTACTATTACTACTGCTACTGTTACTACTACTACTTCTACTACAATTCCTACTGTCGCTACTTCTACTACTATTACTACTTCTACTACTATTACTACTTCTACTACTATTACTACTTCTACTACTATTACTACTTCTACTACTATTACTACTTCTACTACTATTACTACTTCTACTACTACTACTACTTCTACTGCGACTTCTACTACTGCTGCTACCACTACTTCTACTACTACTACTTCTACTACTGCTACTACTACTACTATTTATGTTAAATTATTTACGATATTGCTTTAATTTCGTTTACGTTTGAAAATTCACATATATTTTATATGTATATCTACCTCAACTTCTATTGTATTGCCACCAAACAAACAAACAAACAAACAAATGCCACCAAACAACAACAACAACAAAAACAATCCAAAAATATTGTCAATACGTTATCCAATTTGTTGTGTTTCACATAACATGAAATATTTCTTTACCATTTTTATTATATATACGAAAATTTTCTTTTAATTGAATCAAACAAACTTTTCAACCGATTGAACCTATTATTACCTATTATGAATACATCAATATATATATATATATATATTTAAATATATATAATTAAAAAAAAAACAATACATATATATTTGCTCGTTCATGTACTGCGACTACAACAACAACTACTACTATACTACTAAATTAATCAACTACTTTTCCCGAACATCACAACCAACCAACCAACCAACCGACCAATCAATCAATCAATCAAACAATATATATATGAATCAATCGTATGCAAATGCGCGCAGGCGAGATTATCTACAGAGTGGAGTTACCCGATATGGAGCAGATAACATTAATCTACTTGGAGAATAATGATGCTGACTATCGTAAGTCGAGCAACTAAGCAACAATTTTTGTAAAAGAACCAAAAACAAACCATACAAATGCAACAACAGCTATAAAGGCCTTAAAATATTACAAGTTCAATTTCAATTCATTAAAGCTTACGTTCTTTATATAAATATATATGAAACAAAAAACAAAAATTAGGTTTAAATTCAGAACAATATCCAGAATATATATATATTTACTTTTGTTCTGTACTTTTTTTTTTTAAATATATATATATTTATTTTTTATTTTCAAACTTTAGTTATCAAAGAAAACGAAACTGCAAGCAAATTTCCTACTTAAATGCCGGTTACTTGGTTAGTTTCCTATCTCTCTCTCTCTCTCTCTCTCTCGCCCTATCTATCGCACACACACACTCTCTATCTCTCTCTGACTATTTTTTTTTCTAAATCCATCACTCATGCTATTCAGCTCAAATCTTTGCAATGGATAAGAATATTTTGTGAATCTTTCATAATACTCAACGAAGGTCTCATTATAGAGTTTTCCTATAGCTAGTATTATTAGCATTTTTCTTCTAAGAACTTCATTTTTGTAGAGGAATCGTTTATTTTAGTATATTACGAATATTCCAAATTTCCATTTCCATTTCAATTTTGTTTTCTCTTCTGTTTATAGTGCTAAGTTTCAAATGATCTAAACTCGAGATTTTCAACTTTTTTCAGTTAGGTTTGAGCAAGACTCAAATATAATTTATTATTTATTAACTTTTTGTCTTATTCAAATTTCATTTTTTCATTTAAAAAATTGAATTTGAGCCTATTTTAAGTTGAACCAAAGCGCTGAAACTGTACCACGTTCTATCGATAACTGCTATCGAGCGTTCGATTAATCAGTGTGTACCCAACAATTGAATTTTTATATACGCTTCAGCTTTGTTGGTCGCGAGTGTATTTGAAGTTTGTTAAACCCCTGCTATAGTTGTAGTTTTATTCCGTAGCTTAGACACGAGTCACGATATTTACGACTTACGATTTAAGATTTACGATCTTAGAGCTTAGTTTCTTAGTTGGGTGCATTAATGCCTGTTCTCTTTTTTATTTTATTTTATTTTTTTCTATATTATATCTCTCTCTTTTTCGCTCTCTCGCCTCCTTCTTTTGTATATTTTCCTATTTCGCTTATTTTCTCTTTATTACGTTCCATTCCGTTAAGTATATTGAGTCGTTTTCTTTCCTTTCTGTTTCTTTCTTTGTATTTGCTTAGTTTCATGCTGTGCTTTATTCATTTCACAAGTTCTGTAGCGATGCAATCGTAAAGCCGAAACTATCCAACACTGATAGATGTATTGTTATTGTCATTGTCATTTATCGTAATCGCTATCGTTATCGTTATCGATATCGTTCCATTGCACGCACATTTTCACAACTTTTGATTCATTTTTGTTGCCACACAACCGGAAGTGAACGAACACCTTTCCAAAACCCACGTTTGCCCCAAAAAGAAAGAAAACTAAATCCCCACGAGAAATCGATAAGTCGATCAATAAATTAATATTAAGATAAAGAGGAGGGATGCTAACGACGAGATACGCAATTAGTTCAATAGTATAATATAATGATGTATTGAAAAATGGATGAATATTGAAAGTTTCTGAAGATATTATAAATAAAAAAGTCTTGTTTGATTTAAGAAGTGTTCTTGATTTATCTACGATTGATTACTCCAGTCTGAAACTACTCATTTCCCCGGGTTACGAAATTTAACAATTCTTGTCACATATCTTTTCTTTTTTTCTCCCCCTTTTCTTTCTATTATTTCCAAATATCGATCAGCGATTTAATTCATCCAATTGGCTTTTGCGTACTTTGTTTACAACAATAATTGGCATAATTTCTTTTAATTTACTAATTAATAGTTATATCTTAACATGAATTGCAAATGAAAACCCATGACATGCTGTTACTGAGTGAGTAAACTACAATTTCCAAACTCCAAATGTGAAAACGAACGAACGAACGAACGAATGATCGATAAACCGATTAAATCAACAAACTAAATGTAAACATATATATACATATATATAATATACAATATATATAATATATATATATTTAAAGTTAGTCAACTACTGTTTCCCTAGGCTAATTATATATGCATATATGTATGTGTATATAGCATAGTTATAGCAACTAAGTTAAGTTATAAACGAATTGCTACTAATCTCTCATATAAATCGTCATTCGTAGTACATATCACATAGATCAATTGTTGTTTGTATTGCACTAACATCTTATTATGATTATTATGATTAAGTTTTAGTTATTATTTGTGTATGAGTATTATGTGTTATGTGTATGCATTAGTCTTGTGCACTTATACCACTAACTATATATATGATAATCTCTAGCTAAATCTGAGTACTGAATGCCTCAGATTTGGGGTAATTATGTTTAGTGTATTTGTTGCTAGTCTGGACAGCACTCTTCTAACTGTAACTTTGAATATAACACAACCAACATGTATATATATATATATATATGTGTGATATATATATCTATGATTTAGTTTAATTGAAAGAACATTTATTAAGTTTTTGCTTTTTTCTCCTCTTATTTTTTTATTACAATAATTTTGAAACATTTTTGCGCCCAATTTCCTCACTCTTTAGACCTATTGTCAAGCAAATAAATATTTGGTATTTTCGTAGAATGTTTTCATACTTTTATTTTTGATTTACATATAAATTGTATCTTTGTTCTGGTTCGGTATACTAAAATCTTTGGAGACCCTAAACCTAATTAGACAAAAAAATTTAATTTTACTAATTAAAATGCTTTACAACAATCTAATCAGGACAAAAAAAAAAGAAAACAAATGAAAAAGTTTAATAATATTATTAATATAAATTTGTAATTATTTCTGCGCTATATATCTCTCTTGATATCGTCTCCTTTTTGATTATTATTTAAATTTGTATGCCTATATTCTACGCTATTCCAAATTGAAAACCTTAACCGTAAACCCAATGCGATGATGTTTAATTTCTTCTGTAAAGAGAACCAAAACTCTACTGACCTCAAACTCTCCCAATTCTAATATCCCCCGCCCGAGGACCTCTATTCCATTCATTCTGTACATTTTGTTTTTGCACGCGCACAAAACCTAATACCAATGCCTACTATGCTTACAGCTTCCGAGGAGAACGTGCTGTCCTATGAGGCCGTGCAGCGTTTGTCCATTAGCTATACGCGACCCGTTATAATACTGGGACCGCTTAAGGATCGTATCAATGACGATTTGATATCTGAATACCCGGACAAGTTCGGCTCATGTGTGCCACGTGAGTGTCTAAGATTTGAATCTGAATTTTGACTTTTGTTGTTTATATAAACTCTTTCTACATCATCAGATACCACACGGCCGAAACGCGAATATGAGGTGGATGGACGGGACTATCATTTCGTCTCGTCACGCGAACAAATGGAGCGCGATATACAGAATCATCTGTTTATCGAGGCTGGCCAATACAATGACAATCTGTATGGCACTTCGGTGGCCAGCGTCCGCGAGGTGGCCGAGCGGGGCAAACATTGCATATTGGATGTATCGGGCAATGCAATCAAGCGCCTGCAAGTGGCGCAACTCTATCCGGTTGCCGTGTTCATAAAGCCCAAGTCTGTTGACTCGGTGATGTGAGTGTCTGCAACAGATCTCATCGCATTGTGTGCTTATATAATAGAAATATTTGTGGTTATTGCAGGGAAATGAATCGTCGCATGACCGAGGAGCAGGCAAAGAAAACATATGAGCGCGCCATTAAGATGGAGCAAGAATTCGGCGAATACTTTACGGGTGTGTAACTTGTAGACTTCAATTAAAATATCAATAGAACTATTTATATACTCATATATCCGATTGCAGGCGTTGTACAAGGCGATACGATCGAGGAAATATATAGCAAAGTGAAATCAATGATTTGGTCGCAATCGGGACCAACCATTTGGGTACCATCGAAGGAATCTCTATGACCAACAGCCACAACAACATGGACACTGCCGCCTCGAGTACGTTGTCGACCTGTCTCGAGAACAACAACAACAACAGCAACAACAACAACAACATCAGCAACAGCAGCAGCAACAAATCAGCCGCAACAAAAAACGTCACATTGATGCACCAACGCAACGACCACGATGACTAAGACGACGACGATGACAACACCAACAGCAACACCAACAACAGCAGCAACAACAACAACAAGACGCAGCAGTCAGCCCAATGTTGTTCATGTTTAGAATTGTTATTGTTTTTAGATAAACAAATAACAAGAAATAACATTTGCCGGCGCCAGTTAAATGAGGGCCAAAGCAAAACGATATCAGGCAAATAAGCATTGCTCTTAGCCATGTTTGTTTGTCGTTGATTCTTGGTTCTTAGCTCTGAAAACGAAAAAGAAGAAAAAAAAACAAAATGATGAAGCGGCAGCTGTTTAGTTTAAGTTAGAACAAAATTGATAAAAAGAAGAAGAAAAACACAAACCGAAGCATATTAATCATAGGATCTACATACTATGAAGCAGTTGTAGATGATGATGATAATGATGATGACGATGAAGATGATAAGGAGAAGGAGAGTACGTTCGTTAAGCGCTAGTGTTGTTTGTTTATGTTGATGTTTATACGAGAGTTATAGCGAGTTAGTTATATTGACGCTAATATAATATATGGTATATTATTATATACACTTGCATACGTTTGATATGCATATACATATGTGGCTATATGTATATACATATATGTATAATAGGTATATGAATCATTAAGTGCGACCAGCGTCAAACATACTACATACGTTGAATGATAGCAATTGAAGTGGAATCAGTTGGCGAATACGACTATATATATATATATAGGTATATATGGGTAATTAGACGTTGACGACGACGACGATAAGTTGGTGCATTTCTTGTTAGATGTATTGTATTTTTTCCCCCCACGCGCCTTTGCCTAATGCAACACAAATCACACGATACGTTGCATATATACAAAATAGTTTATGCACACACACACACACACATTTACACTTAAACATGTATGTACACAAATACCATGTAGCCTAACTAAAGAAAAGCGTCAGCAACGAGCTATATATATATATATATATATACATATAAAATATATATATATAAATGAATATATAGAGCGGGAGAGAGGGCAATATCACTTCTTTCAATGCAAAAAGTCATTTAACTATTTAACAAACACCATATGTTAGGCAGCATTATCAAATTGTGAAAGCGATCAATACAACATATACACCCATATATAATATATATATAAATATATATATATATAAATATATATATATAAATATATATATGTATATATATATATATATATATACCGATACGGTATAATTTTACAATTGAAGATGCAACAATACCTAAATACCTGGCTGGTCTTCAACAAATATATATATACATATATATATATATATATATATATAACTTTTTTTTTATTGACAGCAAATGATTAGCAAATGTTCAACAAAGAGAGATGCAAACAAACAAACAAATTTATAATTTATAGACAACGCACATAACTGCTAATTATCAATTATATATATATATATTTTTTTCTAATTTTCTATATTTTTTTTCTAAGAAATTTAGTAAAATTCAAGTTATTCAAGTTAAATATTATGGTTTTTTTTTATGTTTCAAGTGTGTGTCGCCAACTTTCCAGAATATTTAGAAATCAAGAGAAATGTATACGTTGTGCATTTATGTACATAGCTATATGTCTATATATATATATATATATATATGTATATATATATATATATATATATGCTTATATATATGTATGTATTTATATATATGGAAAGAGGGCAACTATTTGCATATTATTATTAATACTATTATTATTATTTTTTTTACTTTCGTCTCTGTCCCTTATTTTGTAATATCAATATTTTGTAAATTATGAACACTTCGAGCGCTGCTTTGTAAACATTGAACAGTATCTATGTACGTGCAGGCAATGCATATAAAATTCGATCTTTCGTTCTTTCACATTGTACGCAGAATGCATTGTTGTATTTAATAAACCAACCTAAGCGAATTATATTAATTTAAATCTAAAAGAAAAACAAACACAAAATACAAAAGCAGTAAATGTAATAAAAATAAACTACAAAAAAAAGAAGAAAACAATTTCAGCAAAAGCGTAAAAAGTTTTTAATACATTTTCCTCATTTCAAGTGAACTAAAACAAAATGAAAAACATGAGAAAAGCGGATGTGTGAAATAGTTTAATAATAATCAAATGATGATTTTGTAAAATTGTTGAAACACACAAACACCCACACACACAGATAAAGATAATTTTTTGTGAATATATATACATATATATATATATATATATATACCCGATCAAGCCACGACTGCGAAAATGTTAATGATGTGAGAGAATGAGAAATCGAGACAGAAACTCGATATATGGCACAGATATTGACGAATCTTATGGCGAACATGGGCTGCAATTAGTATATAAGATAGCCAAACAAAGAAACCAAAAAACCAAGAAATGTTATAAGCCTTAATCAAATTGGCACTCCCCCCTAACCGATGGGCACTAGGACTAGGACTCTGTGTGTCTCTGGGATAGCCGATTCGATTAAACTTAACCTATAGTATACCCAGATATGTCTATATACATGTGTGCATGGTATATATATGCATATAGATACACTTACTTTGATTACGATTAGTGCAAGGAAGACTCCACTCTCTTTAGTGTGTACATATTGTACGGCATTTTTGTCCTTCAATCGATGTAACGTATTTACATCACTTTATTCTGCCTATCGAACAGACACCCGCCTTGCAATCTCTTTAGTGAAGTATGTTACGTCGCGCCTGCGTAAGCTAAATTAAACGGAAAGCAATCTAAAGTACATGAAACCTGATCGAAGCGAATGTATGCAAATTACAGCAAAATTTTTTGCGAAAATAATTGGCAAATTTTATGCATGTTCAAAATAGTTGATAGTCGAAATAGCGGAGTATTTAGCCTATAAGTGTGCTATACAAAATGAAGTGAATAGATTTAAACACATACTGTATGTATGTTAAGGAAGAAGAAGACGACGGTGAAGAAGAAGAAGAAGAAGAAGATGAATACGATGTTCACATACTTATGGGGTTTTAAGCCCAACATTGCGGTAAGCGTTCTTTTCTATTAGAACATTTTTAGTGTATTTCAAAGTCAAGGTAACTGTTCCAAAGCCTTAAATGCAATTAATTAAAGCATTTACGAGTATATCCAAGTTACACACACACACACATACACACACACACAAATTCATTCAGCTATATATATATCTATGTGAAATGCCCCTTTTGAAAAACAAAAAAAATTCCAAATGACAATTTTTGATGTAGCCTTAGAAAGTATATGCAAGAATTTACATAAATGAAAAGAAAACGAAAAGAAAAGAAAACAGAAATTTATTAAATACAATTAATAATACCAAAAAAAAACACACACATTAAGTACATATACATATACATGTACATATTATATATATATGTATTAGTGCTAATACTGAAAGGCATTTAACGATCCATTGTTCAAAAAAAGAAAGAAAAGAAAAGATTTATCGTAAATTTTGTCAGCGTATACTTAATAATTATTGTGGAAGCATTTCATCAAAATGGTGCCTTTATCAGTTATTGTTGTCGGTATTAAACAAAAGAAAGTAAAACCCAAAAAGAAACAAAACAAAAAAATAACAGAAAATACAAAGCTAAAAGAATGAATTACATAAATTTATATAGTTAAGTATTATTATTAATCCATATTGCAGCACGAGCTATTTATAGTAAATGAAAATGAAATTCAAATGAAAATCTGCAGTTGCGGGCTGTGATTTCTGCTCGAACACACACGCACACACACACACACACAGACACACACGTATTTATAAATGCATACATAGATACTTATTAAATGTCAGCCTAAACAGTTCGGTTCAAATCTATTGCAAGTCGTGCGACTGCAGTTGAAGCCATGCCCCAATTCGTGTCCCCAAACTCACACTAACATAATTAGCAATTTATTTAAAGCTACTGACATATATACATACACATACACATATGTCAATATCAAGAATTTATAGCTATATTTATATATATATATAATTGCTATCATCAAGACATTTGTTGTTATTGTTACAGTTTTCACTTAAGACATAAAAAACAAGCAAACAAAATAGCATAAAGTGTATTCAAGTTCAACTTATTCGATTGCCTTTTCAATTTGAATTACATGTTCCCAGTTAGCGAATAAGTACACACGCACACACACACACACACATGTAAATTGCAATGCTGACACATTGTAACTGTAATGAATCGTTACACAAGCAGCTGAAAGCTGATCAAACCCAAATTCCAATTGACAATCCAATTGGAATCCAATCTGAGGGCGAAGACAACCGAGCTGTGCTAACTGTTATTATTATTGCTTTTCCTTAAAATTTTATTTAGATTTAGGTATGCGATAGCTATTTTACCAATTTATTAGAAAAGTCCTTCGAATTGGTTTCCTCAATGCTAACGTTCTTATAAGCCACAGCTTTGTTATATATAGTTAACTCCAATTCTTATACGATTTTCCTCTGCGGTTGCTGAAACAGTTGCAACAATGAATATATATATATATATATATATATAGTATGTGTACAGAGGCATTCAAGTGCTGTACGGATTAACGAATACAGTCTAACAATTCGCGGTCGTGGCACAAATACAAATGCACTTATGTACATGCCCATACACACACATACACACATAGACACACACACACACACATTTACACATTCACGTTTGTATTTATAAATATATACATAGATATTCATATACGTGTGTATGCATGTTACAGTTAATATTGAAGAAAAATCCACACCCACACCCACAGCCACACCCACTCACACCCACACACACACACACAAATTAGTTGTATAACAAATAATTCAATTTGTGAATTCTACATGATGTATTATTTAAAAGTTCATCAAAACGATGCAACATTCGTAATAAACAAGAAATTCAATACGTAAGCAATGTCTCTATCTAAACGGACTCCAATTGGATAATCCATTGAGCAACGTTTGGTTCCAATTGGAAAGTACCTTGCGCTGGGCAAATGTATTTTAATATAGATTTTAGCTAGGCCCAATCGAATATTGAAGTAGTGCGTGCATTGATATGATCTAATTAGTCTAATTGGAGTGTGGAGTCGGAGTGGGAGGGGGTGGCTGTGTCATTTGATATGCTGACAGCTAGCCTAGCTGGCCCTGCGCAGATAAATATCGAATTGGACGAGCGTAATGAAATAGGAGAAGGCTGTCACGGAAATTAGATAAATGAGGCGACGATCCAGATGCACCAGGCCGCAGAGCATCGGCTGTCGAGAGTGCATCAGCAGCAGCGAGAACTGTTCCAGCTGCAAGATAATTGACAATTTGTTAGCTAACTCACAGCCAATTGGATTCGGCTTAGTTTAGTTGGATCACCTCTTGGTTCAGGCTCGGCGGCTGCAGCGCCGGAGATTCGCTGAACTGGCGAATTGTGAGGGCCAGACGCGTCCGTTCCACTTTGATATACTCGCTAACCAGCGACACCAGATACGTGTCCAGATAGAAGCCCAGCGCATAGACGCCGCTCACCACGACCGGAAAGGAGGCGATGGCGCGCGAGCTCGTGGCCAACAGATTGAAGATGGTAAACAGGTTGGTCAGATTGTTGATCAGCGTGGTCAGCATCAGGCCCAGCAGCTGCAGCTGATGCATGCGAAAGCTGTCCACGTACAGAGCGTGTATGGCGGCGAAACGTTCGCGCAGCACGCCAATCCGGTCGCACAGCCGACTGCAACAGAGCATCAGCATGCCACGGCGCAGCGGATGAGGATGAGCATAGAGGTCCAATCGCCTCAATTGTCCCAGCTCGGCGCGCAGCTGAACGTGCAGCAGGCGAAAGTACATCAGGACACTGCTGTTCATATAGTAGAAGTAGTCAGCCATGTTCTCCGTATAGTTCCACAGGACGAACGAGTAGATGGCGAACTGTATGCGCAGCCGACTGCTGCCATTGGAATCTGTGTCGATGCCGGCAACTGCCAGTATGCCGCACACCTGGACAACCATCATGATGTTAATCAGCCCAAACTTGAGGTACATGAACAGCTCGAAGCTGCGCTTGGGCCGACTGGGGCCACGGCAGCTGGCGGCAAAGGCCGCCTGCAGGTGGGCGCGCTGCAACGAGCAGTGCTGATTGATGGCCTCGAAGTGGAACGTGTTCGCCATGTAGGTGACAATTACCGTGGCGTACTTGATGAGCGTGTTGGCAAAGCCCACGTACAGCACCAGCTGCATGCGGCGGTCATCTGTGGCCGTCAGTTCGCGGTAATTGTAGCCGAAGTAGCCGGGCAGGACGACAATCAGCAGGAGGCTAAGCACGTGGCTATAAGCGATGAGCAGCGACTTTAGCGGTGCCCGCATCGGTCGCTGCGGCACGTAGTCTATGATCACCTGTCCGTAGATGTTCGCATAGATGTGCCCATATCTGTAGAACTTCAACTCGTGCCGCTCCCAGAAACTTTGCGCCTCGCACATGCCGCACGCTCAGCCAGTCGCAGCCACACTGAACGCGAGGGCAACTCATTTGTGTCTGTGGCACAGCGTTGGGCGCGTGTGTGGCACATGTCGCCAATACAGTTAGCAGTTGAACCAACGACAGATGCTTATCTTAAATGTGAACACGGCCAATACTCGAACTTATCGATTTGATATCTCTTTTATTTTACGATATTCATCCAAGCGAACGAACTGTGCTCTGTGTCTAATAAGTGTCTAATTAATTCATAGTCATATCTCATATGAGTTTCAGTTGTTGTGCAAGTGCGTGCAAATAGCAGAAGCAGGCGTGCCAGAGGCCATGTTCTTGAACAGGATGACGAGCTGCGCTGAGCTAACCAGATCCATATGTCTGCTTGTCCGGACAGATGGACCGTCTATTTGTCTGTCCGTCTGTATGTCTCTTGCCTGTCTGACTGCCTAGCGTTCTGTCCATCTGTCTGTCCTTCTCCCTCTTTGTTCATATCTCCGTCTCTTTGTCTGTCCGACCGTCCCTCCGTCCTTCCTTCCTTTCGTCCGCTCGTCTGCCCGTCTGTCTATCATCTATCCGTCTGTCCTGTGCCCATATATCTGATCTTCTGTTTGTTTGTTTGTTTTTATATCTGTCTGTTCGCCCTTCAGCCCGTCCGTCCGTCTCTGCTTCAGTCCGTTCGTCCTCCCATCCGTCCGTTCGTCTGTCAGTCCGTCCGAACTTCCGGTTATCTGTGTGTCCGTTCGTCAGTCTGTTTAACCATTTATCTGTCCTTGTATCTGTTTGTTCTTATATCCGTCCGACTATCTGTCCACCCATCTTTCCATACGTCCTTTCGTCCGTCTTTCCGAACTTCCGGCCGTCAGTCCGTCTGTCCATCCGTCAGTCCTTCCGTCTTGCCTTCCTTTCGCCTGTTTCTTCCTTCTTTCCTTCTATCTGTAGCTATGCGTAGCTCACTCCATTTGCCCGTGTTCAATATTTGAAGTTGCTCAAAGCTAAGCTCTGATGAATATTTATTCTATAATAAAGGGGCCTAGGAGCCTGCCTAGGACTGAAAGGATTTGGCCAGCGCAATAATGGAACCAGATGTCTGCAGTATCTGAAAGCGTAAAGAATCATGATGACAGCTGCATCTAGAGCGGAAGGAGGTACGCACTGCGGTAAAGGTGACCAGGGAGGGCGAGAAGAACGGCACGTCCATTGTGAGAGCGCGCTGCGAGCGCATGATGAACAGATGTATGTAGAGGCGATGCTTGGGCGAGCACTGATACCAGGGACAGGTGCCCATGACGCTGGCCAGGTGAACGCTCTGCAAGTAGAAGAAGATACAAAATGACAAGCAAAGCCGCTAGGCCAATACCAATTGACTAAGCACTAACACTCTCGGTGACCAGAGTGCCGCCGTAGCAGTAGATGAGCAGCTGGCTGAGGGCGGCCACAGTGTAGCCCACGTAGAGCAAGATGGCCAGGCCGCCGTCGCCGACGGTCAGCAGATCGAAGATGCTGAAGCCGATCACCAAGCTGGCTGAGACGAAGTGGGCCAACGTGATGATCGCATAGCGTTGCCTGAAGAAGTGCGTCAGCTCGAAGATCTCATTCTGGCGCTTGATCAGCTTCACAAAACCCGACTCGAAGACTGCGCCACTGAAGCCGTTTATCTGCAACAGATCTAAAGGACGATGACTGAGAGCGCGCAAGGATGCTGCCTTCACTTACATCTGTAGGGTCGAAAGAGCGTGCGAATGTCCGACTGCAGGAAATTTAAGAGCGTGGCGATGTTCACGCAGAACTCAAAGTAGAAGGCGTCACAGCCCCCGAACATGAAGATGGTCACGTAACCCGTGTAGGCAATGAACACGTAGGTGAGCGGAAAGTACGGAGCATTGAAGAGCCAACTGGGCATGCTGCAAGATAGAGCTCAGGAGTGTCTCAGCTGATCTGTGACCGTGGCCAACTCACGTCATGTTGAAGGGCGTGCTCCAGATAATTTCATCGGCGCGTCCCTTCAGGTGGAGCAGCAGGACAATCAGCAGCGGCTTCAGATTGTACATGGTGCAGGTGAAGAAGCCAGCGGAGAGAGCCCAAAAGTTGAAGCGACATGTCATTAGGAAATGATGTTGCATCACCTGCTCCTTAGCCGGGCCCTGGCCGCCGACGGGGAACAGCATCGCGCGCTGCTTGTTCAGCACGTAGAGCAGGTCCTTACGATAGCGCAGCATGAAGAACATTTTCAGCAGGGTGACCGCCGAGGTGCCGGCCGGACAGAATGTCTCCAAGGCGAGTGTTATCTCGCCCAGGCGCGCAAACCGAAAGCCGGCATGCAGCTCGGTGGCCACGCCAATGGCCAGCACCACAAAGTTGACGAATGCCCGCCGATGCAGCTGCTCGGGCCAGTAGCCCATGATGTGCAAGCACAGGCGCGGCACGGCGTAGAAGTACACGGCCAGCGGCTGATTGCCGTTCAGGAATCGGAAGCGAAGACCAACAGCCATGTCTGCAGTGTGTCTGCTGTCTGGGCCAGGGCTTTGCCTTTTATAGACCCATTGGCCACTTGGCCAATTGCTAATTGGTCTGTTTTTCAAGCAATTAGATAACTTTGGCGCTCAACTTTCAACGTCCAACTTTTGGCACAGCGATAGATAATGTGTCCCAGCCGGCGCTGTCCAATCAGTCCAACTTAAATATTCCTCCATAACTCATCCATATATTTAGTCTATTCATAGAGCAATTGGTCTAAGCCAGGTGCCATTGACTGGGGCAAATTATATGGCTCCCCTTTTAGTACGCACTTCATTTCATGCTAATGTAAACTTGGCTTTTTTGGAATTAGAAGCCAAAGGCATTGCCATGCACTTACCTTAAACTTAACTGGGCAATTACGAGTTTTCCCTAACTATCTAAAATCTTGGTCTTACTCAAGAGTTTTACTTTGAGGACATTCATAAATAAATAAATATTTTTATAAGCAGAACTGCACGCTTTCCACTCATTTTCCACGCTCTTAGGTGAATTAATACTTTGCATTAAAATTACAAACAGGTGAAAATCTAATTCAATAGTTCTTAAGGCTTTATATTTGAGCAAACAAAATTTATGTGAGGCATACTTTAAGGCATTTCACACCAACAAAGTTAGTCATAGAAGAAAAACTTGGACTGTGTAACCTGTATATAAGAGTGAGAGAGAGAGAGTGAGAGGAAGACATTTAAGGCTACCTTCCAAAACAATTTTAATCTGAGTTTATTAGCAAATCACAGCTTACAACTTTTTTTTTGTTTTTTTTTTTTTAACTGACTTTTCTTGATTCTTTTATCCCGCTTTTAGGGTGCCCGAACGAGTCGGAGGTGCCAGATTCTCAGTGAGCCAATTGATGCGCTACCTGAACTCGACGTGCTTAATCCTATTGGCTGTTTCAAGCATTCAACGTTGTCCTCTCCGTCGCAGTCTTCGTCTTCAGATCGACTTTCTGAACATCGATGGGCATCGAATGTGACTCATCATCATATTCTTCCAGGTGTTATTCGAGCACGAAATGTGCGACAATCCAAATAGCAGCAACGCAGAGAAAAAGTTACGTAAACAATGAACTAGAAAATTGGCCAGCTACAGCTTTGATGGGCTCGACTTTTGCTTTCGCTGGATTGTTCAGAATTATTGCAGTATTTTTGCAAATTGAATCAACGCTAATTGGCTGCTCAGAAATTGTTCTATTTTGCAGTTATTACTAAATCGCAGCTAGCTGGGGAGCTGGCTTTGGCACTGGCACTGAAACTAGCACCTGACCGCAACGCTTGCAGCAGCAGCAGCAGCAGCAGCAACAACAACACTGTGAACACTCACACGCAATCCAATTAGAACAAATTGAGGCAAGCCGTGGAGTCAATTGAGTACGTCGCATGATGGTGACTGGCATTGTTTCAAGTGGAGGACTGTCAACTGATGCTGCTGCTGCTGCTGCTGCTGCAACACCAGCAGCACATCACGAGATCAAGCCTTCTTTTCTATGTTTTATATATCTATATAGACTATTTGCGCCCTTGACTGAGTCGTCATTATTATTATTATTGCTGATGGTTAAATTCTGGCTGCGGCATGGGTAATGCTTGTTGGGTGCTGTCGCCGCACTGCACATGACCATTAGATAAGTTTATTATAGAATAAATACGCGCTGTGCCCACTCATAAAGAAGTTAAGCAATTTCAGCTCTTTAAAGCGTAAATTGTTTAATAGAGTTTGACGCGACAATTGGCGGAGGGCTCATATAAAAGTGTCGCCTGTTATGCAAGAGGGGGGTGGGGGGAGGTGTTGAGGGAGACAGAGACAGAGATAGAGATAGAGATAGAGATAGAGATAGAGATAGAGATAGAGATAGAGATAGAGATAGAGATTAGAGATAGAGATAGGATAGAGATAGAGATAGAGATAGATGATAGAGATAGAGATAGAGATAGAGATAGAGATTAGAGAAGAGATAGAGATAGAGTAGAGATAGAGATAGAGATAGAGATAGAGATAGAGTAAGATAGAGATAGAGGATAGAGATAGAGATAGAGATAGAGGATAGAGATAGAGAGATAGAGATAGAGATAGAGATAGAGATAGAGGATAGAGATAGAGATAGAGATAGAGATAGGATAGAGATAGAGATAGAGATAGAGATAGAGATAGAGATAGAGTAGAGATAGGATGAGATAGAGATAGAGATAGAGATAGAGATAGATAGCGAAGAGATAGAGATAGAGATAGAGATAGAGATAGAGATAGAGATAGAGATAGAGATAGAGATAGAGATAGAGATAGAGATAGAGATAGAGATAGAGATAGAGATAGAGATAGAGATAGAGATAGAGATAGAGCTCGCGCTCGCGCTCGCGCCTCGCGCTCGCGCTCGCGCTCGCGCCTCGCTCTCGCGCTCGCGCTCGCAGCTCGCTCGCGCTCGCGCTCGCGCTCCGCTCGCGCTCCGCTCGCGCTCGCGCTCGCGCTCGCGCATCGCGCTCGCGCTCGCGCTCGCGCTCGCGCTCGCGCTCGCGCTCGCGCTCGCGCTCGCGCTCGCGCTCGCGCTCGCGCTCGCGCTCGCGCTCGCGCTCGCGCTCGCGCTCGCGCTCGCGCTCGCGCTCGCGCTCGCGCTCGCGCTCGCGCTCAGCGCTCGCGCTCGCGCTCGCAGCTCGCGCTCGCGCTCCTCGCGCTCGCGCTCGCGAGCTCGCGCTCGCGCTCGCGCTCGCGCTCGCGCTCGCGCTCGCGCTCGCGCTCGCGCTCGCGCTCGCGCTCGCGCTCGCGCTCGCGCTCGCGCTCGCGCTCGCGCTCGCGCTCGAGCTCGCGATAGAGATAGAGATAGAGATAGAGATAGAGATAGAGATAGAGATAGAGATAGAGATAGAGATAGAGATAGAGATAGAGATAGAGATAGAGATAGAGATAGAGATAGAGATAGAGATAGAGATAGAGATAGAGATAGAGATAGAGATAGAGATAGAGATAGAGATAGAGATAGAGATAGAGATAGAGATAGAGATAGAGATAGAGATAGAGATAGAGATAGAGATAGAGATAGAGATAGAGATAGAGATAGAGATAGAGATAGAGATAGAGATAGAGATAGAGATAGAGATAGAGATAGAGATAGAGATAGAGATAGAGATAGAGATAGAGATAGAGATAGAGATAGAGATAGAGATAGAGATAGAGATAGAGATAGAGATAGAGATAGATACAAAGAGAGCATGCATAGATGGTTCATAAGTTCATATATATATATATATATATATATATATATATAACTGTGATATTTGCATGTTATATAAACATTCTAAGCAATTCATAGGATCGTTCAAGTTTTTCCCACTTGAGGTCTGTTCTGTCAAGCATATCTTTCAGTCGAATCTTTGTAGTAACACAGCACCAACTATTTTTAACTCGCTTTAGTTCCAGACACTGCTTCGCTATTTAGTTATAGACGTAAGACTACGAGTGCCCAGATAAGCCCGTAACAAGTTCAAAGAGTCGTTTTTTATGTGCCTGATAGCAGAAGCAAAGTCAAAGTTTCTGCGTAAGTTCGTGTGCCAAAAGACATACATAAACATATATATATATTGGTCTAATTTCGGCAAATGTATATATATATACATATATCAATTGTGGTTGTTATATAATTAGCGGAAAATACGCATTCGCTGATCATTGTCGCGCGCATGCGACTGGCCCCAGCCGTAAATTGCCATTTGATGAATAACAATTAAGCAGGCATTAATAATTAGAACACTTTGTTTTTATTATTTGCGATCTTAATTGCTGTGCGTCGAAAAAGGCTGAATAAGAAGAAGAAACAAAAAGCGAGTGCCGTCGACATAATCGTAAATCATGTATTTGACACTCATAAAGGCCCACTGCGCCAGACCTCTTCAGATTGCCTCCCCCAATTACTCATACGCCGCGTGGGATCGCGTCTACCTCAGCCTCTGCCTTCACCTAAATAAGCCAAATGCTGGTGCGCGACCTTATCAGCCAGCCACCTTATCGAGTGGCCACCAGCACCGATCCACAAGGTGAGCTATCGGGAACACTTTGTGCAGAAGAATCGCCATTTGGTATGCAGCCAGTGCTAAACGCTATCGGCGATCAAAGTTTGCGGCCGTGTTTATGGCCCACGCCACAGACGAGCGTCAGCGGCTCACACGGCGCATTTGCGCTGAGGCCCAAAAGACTCGCCAAACACCTCGTAAAAATTGCGAGACAAAAATGCCGATGGACGCATGCGCGATTCACGTGAACCGTTCAACGATCAACTGTAACGTGAGACGTTGAGCGTGGAGCAAGGAACGAAAAGTGTGAAGCGGGTAGTGAGCGCCGGCCGACGGCCGACGGCCGACGGGTAACGGCCGATGGGTAACGGCCAACGGGTAACGGGGAACGGGGAACGAGGAACGGGGAACGAGGAACGAGGAACGGGAAACGAGCAACAACTGGCGGCGGCCGGCAATCGATCAATAGAAAAATAATTTACACTTGTTGTCTCTTTCTAACTGCACTGCGAGAAAAATGTGTTATAATTACCAAGCAATTGTTACATTATTTATATATATAATTATTTGAAATATTGCTTAACAAAGTTTTCACTTCTTTTCGATTTTTTTGCAATTTATTTTGTTAATTTTTCTTGTTAATCGATAACTTGATTAAAAACGGGTTTAGATCTAGTTTGAAGTAGGTTCGATTAATATTCTCGCAGTGTAATTGTTTGTATGTTAATTGTTCATTAAGAATTTAAATAAAATTAAGTATTTTTATATCGGACAATCGTCCAGTCGTCTGGCTGCCTTTATTTGCGTTTATTTTTAGATTGCCTGACAAACGCTGCTCTTACGGCCTGACTTCCAGATTAATTTGTATGGCAAGCAGCGCGTGTAAAAACTGACAAAAGTTTATGTTTTGACCTTAAAGTAATTGTTGAACTGCATGACGCTACGGACAGGCAGGCAGAGAGAGAGAGGGAGAGAGAGAGCGAGAGAAAAAGAGGAAGAATGGCGTAAGTCGTAAAGACAGAGCGAGGGGTATAGCTAGAGAAGAAATTGAAGATAAACAAAGAAAAAGAGCGACGCAAAGGAAGAGAAAAAAGCAGATCCAAAATTAGATAGGGGAGAAAGTAAAAGAGTGCGTCAGAGGTAGAGAAATACAGATAAAGAGGAGGAGAAAGAGAAAGAGCAAGCGAGCGATTTATAAAGATAGAGAGGAAGATGAGGCTGAGATTCGAATGAGAGAGAGAAAGAAACGGGCAGATAGAGAAAGAAGGAGAAGTGGAAGGAGTGAAATCAGAAGGAAGATAAACAAAGAGACAAAGAGATAGAGAGAGGGAGAAAGAGAGAGAGAAATAGAAAGAGCCAGAAGTAGATCCAAAGAGAAGGAGAAGAAAAAGGGATAGAGAAAGAAAGAGGCCCCTCGAGAGTATGAGAATAAGAGAGAGGAACTTATAGATAAAGAGAGAGGAATAAAAGAGATTTAGAATAAAAAGGTGTAGAGTTAAAGAAGTGGAAAGAAAGAAATCAAAAAGATCGAAAGAGAGAGAGAGAGAGAGAGAGAGAGAGCGAGAAACATATTCAAAAAGAGATAAAAAGAGAAAGTGAGATGAATAGAGAAAGAGAACAAGAGAGTGAGAGACAGACATATTCAAAAAGAGATAAAAAGAGAAAGTGAGATAAATAGCGAAAGAGAACGAGAGAGAGAGACGCAGAAACATATCTAAATAGAGAGAGAGAGGAACAGTGATAAATTCGAGTTACAAAACCAAAAAAAAAACGTTGTTTTTCTACCTCTCGCTCTCCCTCTCTCTCTCTCTAGACGGCGTAAGCGCAGTGACCTTTTGTTATCTTAACTCCCGAACTAATAGCTATTCAAATACGCTCGAGCCATACTCAATGCATTCATTGTAAAGCAGATATCTCATATCTCAGTCAATGCTAGTTTCAAATATGTTTCTGATAATTGGCCTTGGCAAACGATTGAATGTAGCCAAAAGTTCTTAAGATAAGACACAGATCGTATACTCTATATATTTATATATATACTTTATATATGTACATGTTTAATGTGCACAAATATAGATATGCATAAGGCAGACAATTAAGCAAACAGCGCCAAACTCAATGTGTGAGAATCTTGAATGGGTAATTAGCACATGGTAGGTCTATGTGTGCTTTTGTTAAGACGTCATAAATATAATCAAGAAAGAGCCGAACATCGCAGCTCCGCATCTGGGGCCATGTCCGCAGTCGAACAGCAAACTGGTATATAAGCTGATCAATCGCCGCTAGAAGTGCGCAGTTCGACAAGAACGTCTCTTAATCCTAAGCGGTTTCTATAGATAGGCCCAAGTACTCAACTCAACTCAACTCCCGTCACATACTACTGCTCGTCGATCCAGTTAAACACAGTTGGACACGGATTTGCGGCCAAAAGTCAAGATATCGTCAAGATCGCAATCGCTAACAGCTGAACTAAAGTGCGTGCAAAGAAAGAAAAAGAAAACAGTTAACAGCAATAAATCGAATTTTAACTACGTAATTTTAGTCCAATTATCAACGGCGTGAGATAAGGAAAAAACGTCGACGGATATCATAAAAGCTTATGCAATATGCATTCATCGTAAGTTGGAAAAACTTCTATAAATAGTAACATAACATCACACACATAACAGCACTTCCCGACATATATGTATATATATATATAAATATATATATATATATATATAGGCATTAATTATTTTATCGTTACGATAATTCAGATTCAATTCAGTTCTCAAATTGATAAGATTGAAAGATTAGATTAAAGTGAATTTAGAAAACGATCATTTATGATATATATATATATATATATATATGTATTTATATATATGCTTGATATTCGGAGTCTCACAACAGTCAAAAATTGAAATGAATTATGACCTGCTGTATAGTTACACAGATTAATCAGACTAATCAAGCCCGATGATAAACATACAGATTTAGATAATCAAAACTAAATGGAAGAGCACTCGTTGATTGTTTTATCTAGCCATGGGTGAGCCTCTCAGGCATACATACGCATATCGGCACGTAGGGGTTGTCATGAACAGATGCAAATACAAGCATAGTGTGTGTGTAAGTGTGTGTGTGTGTGTGTGTGTGTGCACATCCAACATCAGCCGATAGCAATGACGTTGCATATCGCAAAAAGCTGACGCTCTGCTGTTATCTATGCCAGCATCGGGTCTAGAGATGAGCGCGTGCCGTGACAACAGCTAATGCAAGTTGTTGTTTAGCAGAAGTTCATGTATAAATAATTAATTATTTTACGCCGAAGGCAGCCGCAAAACAAATGAATCTAGTATTAGAAAGCTATGCGTGTGAGTCATTGGGCATCTTGGCAGCGTCATGCCCAAATGTATGCTAAATTAATCAAGTTCTAGATTCAGCGTTAAATAATTCAAAATACACGCTTTGAGCGCGCTCTTATCAACAACAACAGCACAGTGTTTTGATCGTAAATCAAAATGCGTACAGAATATCGTAAATGCTAAATGATCGTATATCGTATCGTATATGTCACGTGCACACCTCTAGATGGCAGCGGGACTTTTGCCGTTGCTCGATCATGCAGCAGCTAAGTAAAAAAAGAAAAAAGAAGAACTAGCGAGCAGCGCCGCATGGCCGACAGCGTGTAGAAAGCAGCGCAGCAGCAGCGCCGGCGGCAGCGACATTGACGTTGGGTTGTGGGCGCACTGCGACCTCTGTCGACGCGTCGCTGCTGCCGCTGCTGCTGCGACGTTGACGAAATCTACAGCGCTTGCGCTTTGTTTTTGGAATTTGTTTTTTTTTTATTATTATTATTGAATGTTGTTGCTGCTGCTGCTGCTGCTACTGCCCGCTCAGCTTGTTGTAAGTAGTAGCAGTAACAACAATGTTGTGCGCGTTTGGATTTTAGTTTGTCGTTATAAATTGAGTTGGAATAACGCATTCCAGCTTAGTCGTGTTCCAGTAACGTTTACGCGCGCAGCAAATTTTCACTAGAGCAAAGCATTCCATACAACATCCTTGCACCGACAACTAAAGCACAAGCAAAAGACCAACAAACAGGTGCGCACATAATCCAGCGAGTGTCAGTTGAAAGATCGTGCAGCAAGGCTAATTTTTTTCCATAATTTCCATTTTCATTTTCACTTTCATTGAACACAAATCGAAATCCTGCACCCACATTAACACCCATAGTATGTCTGGTAGAATTCTGGAAGACTCGCCCAATGCGCGCATCAACAAGACCATCTTGGACCGCTATCTGGCCCTGCCGCTAGAGGATAACATTGTGCAGGCCACCTACGTGTGGATCGATGGCACCGGCGAGGATCTGCGCTGCAAGGATCGCACACTCGACTTCATACCGTCGAGCCCAAAGGGTAAGTGGACCCAGGCGCTGCTGGCTTGGCCCTGCTCCCAGCCCAATCTAATCAGCTGGCTAAGCATAGTTTCCCACAGCCACAAAGTGGCATCTTGAGTGGCCGTCAGCCAGACAGCTCGTTATATCAGTTGCACTGCTGCCCTTTAGGGAATGCCACGCCGAGATTAACTTGATTCCCAGTAGCAATCAAAGCAGTGCGAATCACATTCATAATTCAAGCTATATATATTTATATTTATATGTATACATATATATATATCGGTGCCGTTCCATGGAATCCGAGTTTATGTTCTTTGGCAACTTTTGCCTTGACATTGTCCAGACGACGTCAGACGTCAGACGTCGGACGTTAGACGTGCGCACGACGCGCTGCCAAATGTTTATAGACATTGAATTAAAAAATATATATAATTATTTTTTAGTACAGACATTTTGATAGTGCGATTCCGTTCATAAAGGCGTACAACTTAAAAGGGGTTTCACGCTGATAATTGATTACGTTTTAATGTGTTTGCCGAGCAGTCACTGCTTTATGGACATATAAACTAAATGTCGGCAATTAGACACGGCGCGTGTTCGGCCCAACATCGGTACGCGCTCAAGAGAAGAAGTCAAACCGATTCACTTTTCACATGCATATTCGCTGGCTAACGCGACGTATGCGTAATATTTCGCATTTAAGCAGTGAGAACAGTTTAGACAGTCGAACAAAGACACAAAAACAAGTGCAAATCATTTTAGCTCGGAAGTGAAGCGATCATGATGATGATGATGATGATGATGATGATGATGATGTTAATAACAAGCATCTGAGAGCAAATGCATTTATTTAGCTCTTTTTATGTTTTGTTTATTCAGTTTTTGTTCTGCTGCTGCTGCGTCTTCTTCTTCTTCTTCTTCTTCTTCTTCTTCTTCTTTCTCTGTGTGTTTTGCACTCGTCAGCAGCAGTGCACAATTACTAATTAGGAATCTCAGCTGATAACTGTGCATATGCAGTCCGCACACCAGCAAACAGATATATATATGTATATATAATTTCAAAATACAGCTAGATTTCAGATGCAGACAGATAGGTGTGAAGTATGCCAACACGTCTACACACAAAATTTGCACAGCAAAAACCCAGGCGACACCTGGCCGCTGGGGCGTATGCTTAATATTATTGCCACAACACACGCCGACGGCGCGTGCCCAAGTAGCTAGCAAAAGACCAGGCACACTTTCTCTCTCTCTCTCTCTCTCTCTCTCTCTCTCTCTGTGCGTGTGCTTAATATATATACTAAACTCTCTCTATCTCTCTCACTAAATATATATACTAAATTGATTTGGCTGGGGATTTACGAGCAACAAGCAATTACCATGTCAATTGAAATGCGCGAATTGATTATAGTTTAGCATTAGCTAAACAAGGGTCGCATTTTGCATGACCAATTTGTGGGCAGGCAAATTGGCCTAAAGTGCATGGCAAATAACGAGCCGCAATTTGGCTTATCCCTGGCTCCACTTCACATTCGCTGGGCCCAAGGCAATCAGCTGTTTATCTAGTCTATGGCGTCCATGTCACTAGCAATCGGATATCAGCGGGCTGGGTGGCCTGAGCCTGAGTGGGGTGCGTGGGTGGTCAACAACGAGCGTTAGGCACGAGATTGTAAATGAAAACGTCGGCCCAAGGTAACAGCTGACGCTCTACCCGCTGCTAGCACAGTAACTTCTAATTATAGAAATTTTCTATTGACAACTTGAATAACATTTTCCTACATATCTCCCCCGCACACAACCCCTCCCCTCCCTCTCTGGCTATGTATATATTTATTTCTTTTTGCATTTTTTTAAAATTAATTGTTGCTAAAGAAAGGAGAAAAACTTTTGACATTCAAATTATTTCAAGCAATTAAAAACATGAAGCTTGAAATGCTGCTAAAAGGCAGCTAGAGATGAGCGCGTGACACGTCAATGATAATATTGATTTAAATAAATTAATTAATAATTAAAAAATAAATATATATATATATATATATATATATATATATATATTTATTTTTTAATTATTAATTAATTTATATATGTATATATATATATATATATATATATATATATATATATATATAGATTGTTCAATTGCGCTACTAGCTACAGTTTAGGAGTCACAAAAACTGAAAAGTTTCGAAAGCTGCGCAGCTTTAGCTGTTGAACAGAATCATAGATATATATAGAGTGTGAACACCGTCATATATAGCCGACTTTTTAGGTGTCGTGTCACGCCGTGACACGCATCCAGCTCAAGTTACATTGCAAATGCAATGCAAGCTGTACAACCAGCACTCGTTTAACAGGTTCACAATAGACAGCGATGATGAACAGGGTTGGGTATGTCAGCTGCTGTTGTTGTTGTTGTTGTTGTTGTTGTTGGTTGGTTGGGCGAGTGGGAGTGGGAGTGGTAGGGTAGGGGAGGATTGAATGTACAAGTGCGCAATAGCTAATTTGTAATATTCACGCTTGGCTATTAAATATTCAACTGCATTCTATTATAGGATATACGATATATGCCAGTGCAATATTACATAGAATAATGCCTATGTATAGCAGTAGCTGACAGATGTGTGTGGCTTTGCGGTCTTGGCGAGACAGGAAATGCCACTGTTTCTCTTTTTTTTTTTTTATTATTTTGTTGCTTGTTGCTTTTGGCAAACGGAAGCCAATTAACGCTTAATTATGGGCATATCGCATTGCGTGCCCCAATGGAGGGGCGAGGCCGGTGGTTGAGCGCACAGTTGCTTCATCTCGACTCTCGACTTGCTACTTTCAGAGCTTCCCGTTTGGAACTACGATGGCAGCTCGTGCTATCAGGCGGAGGGCAGCAACTCGGACACCTATCTGTATCCGGTGGCCATCTACAAGGACCCGTTCAGACGCGGCAACAACATCCTGGTCATGTGTGACACCTACAAGTTCGACGGCACCCCGACTGCCACGAACAAACGCAAGTCCTGCCTCGAGATCGTTAACAAGTGCCTGGACGAGCAGCCCTGGTTTGGCATCGAGCAGGAGTACACGTTCCTCGACTTCGACGGCTATCCGCTCGGCTGGCCCAAGAACGGTTTCCCCGGACCTCAGGGTCCCTACTACTGCGGCGTGGGCGCCAACAAGGTGAGTACCGCCTCGCGCCCATAGCAGCCGAGTGGACCAAGCTAAGTTTCTACATTGGACAGGTCTATGCTCGCGACATTGTGGATGCCCATTATCGCGCCTGTCTGTATGCTGGCGTCAAGGTGTCCGGCACCAATGCGGAGGTGATGCCCGCCCAATGGGAGTTCCAGGTGGGCCCCTGCCTAGGCATTTCGATTGGTGACGATCTGTGGATGTCGCGTTTCCTCTTGCATCGCATCGCCGAGGAGTTTGGCGTGAGTTGCCCAACAAATTTGAGCTTGTTCAGTTCTGTAGCCACGGCTTGTTGCTTTAGATTGTCGCCACTCTGGATCCCAAGCCCATGCCGGGTGACTGGAATGGCGCCGGCGCACATACCAACGTGTCCACCAAGGCGATGCGCGAAGATGGTGGCATTCGGGAAATCGAGAAGGCCGTGGCCAAGCTATCCACGTGCCATGAGCGTCACATTCGCGCCTACGATCCCAAGCAGGGCCAGGACAACGCACGTCGCCTGACGGGCAAGCACGAGACGAGTTCGATCAACGATTTCAGTGCCGGCGTGGCCAATCGCGGCTGCAGCATACGCATTCCGCGCGGCGTCAACGATGACGGCAAGGGCTACTTCGAGGATCGTCGCCCCAGCTCCAACTGCGATCCCTACTCCGTCGTGGAGGCCATATTGCGCACCATCTGCCTAGACGAGTAGAGCACCTGCCGCACCCAAACACGCCCTGTCGACCTGGACCCGGACCCGCCCACAAGCCGCGGCGGAGTAACCATAGACGTAGCCATACACAATCAAAACTATATACTATATAATATGTATAACCAACGTAGAGCTTTTGCTTGCTTCCTTTTTTTTTGTCGACTTCTAAATGAACTACCCCCTAAGCAGCTGTTAAAGATAATTATTTTTTTTTTTTTGCTTTTTTTTGTAATTGTTGAGCTTTGTTGTTAGGTTATAGACATTAACGGAACACGTTGAAGAAGTAGGTTTAGAGCTGTGCGTCGATCGATCAACTGTTGCCTGTTCAAGGACCCGCAACACATTACCAACTATATCCAAAAAAATACACACCCACCAAGCCCCAGACCGGAGGACAACAACGTACCGTAGCAGAAGAAGAAGAAGAAGAAGATGAAGCAGAAGAAGAAGAAAAGAAGTCAACGGGCAAATAAACCTAACTATTAATGATATTATTTTAACATAAAGTACCAATGCATACATGCACACATACAAACACGCAATACATACACAAATACACAAATACACACATACACACATACTCACATACGCACATACATAACATACATACATATACTCCTTAGTTAAGTACAATGCACGAAAAAAATTTAAAAAATTTGCGTTTTTATTGAAGGCGTTTCGCGTGGCTGTTTTTGTTGCAGAAATATTGAAGGCATCGACAACAAAAGCTGGAAAATTGAAATGTGGAAAATCACTTAAGTCAGCTTCGACTGAGTTTTTCATAAGCAAAGCTAAGAACTAGTTAGATATACTACATACAGTAAACGACTCTTGGCTTTTGACTGCTCTACGGCAAGCAACATTTTGATCGGGAAAGCCCGACTAGACGATATATGTTATATAGATATACGTTTTTTGATATAAATCTGAGTATTCAAAGAAAACTCAGCAGTTTTTGTGGCATTAAAACAACGCTAAAAAGCAAAGTCAGCTAATCGATTTTTATCGATCATAGGACAATGTAATGTGTAGGCGATACGGATAGCTTAAACTCAAATGAACAGACAGACATGGCCCGCCTGATCAAGAATATATATGCTTTATGGGCTTTGTCAGGCCTCATTCATAATACTCCAAATGTCCACTTGTAAGACAGAATCTGCACTGGACTATAAGCTATGGGAATCCCTAGACCCAATAATAATAACAGCAGCCAGAGTTGAATTTGATTTCTCTACCATTTTATTTACTCGTATTTGTATATTCATGTGATTTATACTAAAATGTATACGAATCGTCTGTTCTTTGAGTTAATATATAAATACATATATATATATATATATATATATATATATATATATATATATATATATATATGTATATATATATATATATATATATATATGTATATATATGTAGTGTTATGTTTTGTAAATTGTGTATTACGAAGTGTTTGCATTTGTTGTTTTAACAACGGTCCACAATATGTTTGATTAGTTATATAGAATTTAGCATATAGTATATATATATATATATATATATATATATATATATATATATATATATATATATATACCACGGCATCTATGCGCTTAATATGTTTGTTTGTAGTTATGTATAAACGAGTACTAAATGTCTTCAACTTTATTCGGTATTTTGTATGTTTTTTTCTCTTTTGTTTTTTATATAAATTTTGGAACAATTACAACACAATATTTCAATAGTATTCAACTACAAATGTAATTATCATTTATGTTTACTTAAACGAACATTTTCAGTAATTCAAAATTTCACTTCTTAAACATAGCTATTTATTTTCCTCAGTGTATTGTGTCTGTGTGTGCTGCGAACATGTGTTTCAAGTAACAATAAACAAAACAAAAAATAAAATAGAATAAATTATCAAAATAAAATAAACAGGAAAACTGATGTCCATCTGAACACTGTCAATTGTATAAATGGAAGCTGATGTATTCATATAGTTAATATTGTTTTGTTTATTATTTATATATATATATATAAATTATATAAGCCATATGTACATATATATATATATAAATATTCACGATCACTGCGCCTGCAAATTCAGCAAAATGCAATTTGCTTTTGATTAGCTCATTTCAATGAAAATGCACTGATAAAAAAAACAAGTGAGAACTTCAGCCAAGAGTCCGCTGACTGTTGCTTGACTACAGGACTGTTAAATTTAACAGCAATTGCCACTGTTAAGTTCGATTTGAACATGTGCATGTTAAAGTTAACACTGACTGTTCTTACAACATGATCGTTCGATTGCGCCTGTCAAACATTTGACAGGCAGTTTTAACTATTAAACATAAGCAATTCAGTGCACAAAATATGAATTCATTAGAATTGGTCGCTTATGGCAGTTTATTCGATACATTTATATATATATATATATATATATATACATATGGTGTCTATATATGTTTTAGAGATATGTTTGTCCTTTATTTATGTACTTTATTTAATTTTATTTTGCGTTTCTATGTGAGCTTAGTTTGATGTTAAATTCTTTGTGTCAAATACAATTTGAGTTGAAGTAAAAGTAAAAGTAAAAGCAAAAGCCAAACTTAGTGATAAAAGATATATTACGTAAACTAGCAGATCATACACATATCAGTTGAATGTAGAATAGTAATTGTGCGCTATTTACTTTAAACACAATTAACTAATATGTTTTGTGTTTCCGTTTCTGTCGAGATTTAGTTAATTAACAAAACATTCACTAAAATGTTGTCCACCTCGGTTATAGAACTCAAATGATAGAGAGATAGTTATGAGAGAAAGAGAGCACTTCTTGAAACTTGAATTGAGAATATTTAATACTGAAAGAGGAACTTCATATGATCTATTGGAATCGAAGAACTTTAAGACTCTTCTGCTTGGATTTAGGAAATGTAATATTTTGGCACCTTCAATCGTAAACAAATCTTGTGACATTAACTAGTTGTAGTACCTATGGTTTGATTTGAAAGGATCTTGAGTTCAACCGAGAGTAAAATGCAGTTGGCACAACATCTTAATAAACGTATGCATATATCTTGATGTATGTATACTGATAGAATATTGTATATTGTGACACACAGTTTATCGTTAACTAGAACTACATAAGAAATTGTTTATTTATATGGTCTTGTCATGAAGTGCAATACGGAAGCGCGTCTGCTGCATAAGAATACCATTCGGTAAATTACATAAAATATATGACTTTAGTGTACAATGTTTAACAAAAATGAAAAAAAAAAAATACATATATATAAAACACACATATTAAAAAAAAATTATTAAAAAACAATGCTTAGAAATTAGCAAAAAATATATATGTATATATATATTCATTCATATATATATGTGTGTGTAAAATTGAATTAATTATTGCACTTGGAAAACAGCTCAAACTTAAATACACATATTCGTATAATAATCGTTTTTTTTTTGCATTTCTCTTATGGTTTTTTTCTTTTAGTTTAAGTTTTACATGCTGCTAAGAATCGCTGGATCGCAGATCCATTTTAGTTGCAGCTGTTCGTAAGTAATTGATGCGCTTTATACATATATCAATATCAATATATATTCTTTGCATAGAAATATCTATTATTTATGCGTGTGTGTGTGTGTGTGTGTGTGTGTGTGTGTATTTGTGTATTTATGCATTTGTTTGCATATCGACTACATCGTTAAATGGGATTAACCGAATATCGTATTTGGAATATCGTAAGTTATGGGAGGCCTGCAATTCATTGCATATCTCGAGGTTCTGGTTCGCACTATTTGAAATAGTTAAGGGTTTCTTGTTATTGTTGTTGTTGTTTGAAATAACATTTTGGCAACGCTTGTTACATGTTTGAACATTATTAAAAACTTTCTTGGGATGATTTTCGCACTTCGTTATCGTAAAAGTTGATCTATAAATTGTTTAGGTATGCTCGCTATATGATCTCAATAGAATACATTGGGTATTGCTATTGTTTTCTTTATGCTTGTTGTTTTTTTGTGTGCAAATATATGATAATATTATTATTAAAATAAGTGTTATGTCAAACTTAGTTGGCTACACGATGAGGAGTTACAAATTCGTTTTAGACATATGTGTGTGTGTCAGTGTGTGTGTGTGTTTACAAAATATCAGCAATATCCATTCTACACGTATATAGGTTTTAAGAGGTAAACAATATAAAATACAAATAAAAAACTATTTCGTTCTAAACTTGGTTAAAACTCACATAATTTTTTCCTTTTCTTTTTTTTTTTTTGATTTTTCTTTTCAGTTTTTTTCCTTCTCAATTTAAAACTTACATTAAAAGTGTTGGGTACATAAAATCCATCATTTGCTTTATAATAATATCTGCATATATATATTAATATGTATATATGTATATATATAGGAGTGACAAAAAAAAACTATACATATCAATAAATAAATATTTTTTCGTTTTTAACATAACAGCAAATTTCCTTATATAAATACATACAATAAAATTGGAAAAAATCATAAGTATAGTAATAATTGTTTAAAACATATTTTATAAATAGTAATCGTGTTTTTTTTTGTTTTCATTGAATTTCAACTAATTATATTTTATTGACCATCGACGGAGCACAGCCGACTTTGTGACAGAACATACATAGTTAGTTATGTATACCATATGCAGCTGGATGCACATAGCTCAGACATTAATATGTATATATATATGTATACATATATATATAGTGATTTATATAGTGATCATTCATATATGTATATATATGTGTATGTGTATGCATATATGTATATATCATTGTTAGCCGCACTGAGTGACGCCCGCGACTCTGTATATTATGTGGATAGCTCCGTGCTCCCGCGACGCACCATGTTGAGGTCACTGAAGTCGATCTCTGTCGATTCGATGGATTGTATGGAGGCGCTGCGTAGCTTGTTGGCTGGAAACTTGCCGCGACTTTTCAGTGCCGTCAACTGCAGCAGGAAATTATGTTGGCCAAGTTAGTTGGGGCATTTATGAATATTGTTCGTGTTGTGCGTGCATTACGTATACGTATTATAGTAGTAGTAGTTGTTGTACTGTGTGTGTGTGTGTGTGTATGCGTGTGCTTGTGCTTAAACATTAACTAAGCTCTACCAGATACCAACTACAGATATTTACACAAAAAAAACTATATACATTAGATGAAAGCAGACACAAATTCACAAACTGAATTTGAATGAAATTTAAAGTAAACCAAAAACACTGAAAATATATTTAAGAATCATTTAATTTTCATATATACAAATTTTAAATGATCTTTTGGTTTGAGTCTTGGCTAAGCATAGAGCTTTGCAGCTTTACGATATTGGCAAAAAAAATACCAAGCAGTACTATACGGTATATTTGAATTGATAGCAATGTGTTACAGTGAAACGTGGCTAAGATATCTACGGCACGCAGAGTAGGTTTATGTATGTTACAAATGATAATGGATATACATATATATTTACATATATTATAATGCAATATGAATACACTTATTAAGCAATCTGTAAATAAAATTATTTTAATTGATTTGATGCGAGCTCACAGATCATATTTCGTGCAGTAAAAACTAATTATAAATAATAATATATAAAATTTAAATATATATATAGCAAAAATTTATCTTTAAGTACCATGCAGTAATATCTATTACAACATTAAAAACACTATAAAATATGGAAACTATCAACAAGTCTTAGCAGAACTTTATCAAGATAAAACCAAAGAGCGCATGCTTTACTCAAAATGAAACAAGAAAAAACCGTATATAAATAAATAGATTGGGACAAGCAGGCTGAGGTAAGAGGTTTGAATATACTAAATACATGCTAAATTGGAACATGAATACGCTTTAAATACTAAATGTATTCAAAAACAATGGACAACGAAGTCTATGATCTGATTTACACTAGCAGGCTTAGATCGTAACTATACAGAAATGCTAATCTATCATTTGATCTTTTCGACTGAGTTATAGACACCTGATTCGCACAGTCGGTCGCTTGCTGTTAAGTGTTGAATTTGATTTGGGTTTTAACTGGAATGTGGGGTAGTTGCTTTTGGTATTTGACGATTATGATGTTGTTTTGCTGAGTGTTTGTCTTGGTTTTTAGCATTTTGTATTCGATTAGCTTAGCTTATCCATTTCCACGGTTCAGTGTCGGGGCTGGTTATTGGCGTTGGATACTATAGACGCAGCATTGCGTTTCATTCAATATTTTTTTTTTGTTTTGTTTTTTTTTTTTTGTGGTATGAGAAAGAGATTCAATGAGAAACATACGATATTATTATTTTCAGCAATTTCAAAGAACCAAAAACTAAAAAAATATCTTTGAAAATTATAAGAAACACGTATACAAAATATAAAAGCGTATGCCACACCAAAGCTTATGGGCTGATAAGCAATTAGCATGAGCTGAAACACAATTCTTAATGTGGTTTTTCTCTCTTTGTCTTTAGTGTTTAGCTGATGGCCAATAGCACCAATGGAATGGCCCTTTCATATGTGCCGTGTGTGTAAATATATGTGAGCATGGGTGTATAGTATGTACACAGTGAATATTAGTATGTGTGTGTGTGTGTGTGTGTGTGGCAGTGACTTTAGCTTGGCGCTTTGAATTGGCATTATGATTGAATGTTTGTTTTTGGGTTGGGGGTCTGGGTGCGCAGAATATTAAAGGCCCGAAACCGAAAATAAACAGCAAATGGTATCCAAGTAAATAGATTGGCTGGACGCATCAGCAATACACACCTCCGCCTTCATGTCAGCCAACCTGTCCTGCAGGTCGCGCACTTTATCCGAATCGTCGAGATTGGCGCGCAGTTCACCCTCGGCAAGCATTTCCGAATTCTGAATGGATTGAATGAGTTAATACCGCTGAAGAGCTGAACATACAAATTTGTAGACTTACGACTTACCTTTGTCTCCAATCGTGAAATCTCCTGCTTTAGCTCGGCAACCGTTTGGCTCTGTTCGGTAAACTTGATTTTGACATTCATGAGCTCATCCTTCATACGAGATTCCAGATCCGAGTATCTAAAGCAAACCAAGCCCAACTCATTAATAACTAAATAATAACTGATATGAATGTGGATGAACCTGTGTTGTTGCTCGCGCGCCTTATTGGCCAATTCCTTTTCGCGTGTGACAGCCAGCTCGAGCTCTTCCTTGAGCTTCTTCTGCTCCTCGTCCTGCCGGCGCAGCTGATTTGTGGAGACCTGCACCTGGGTCTCCAGCTCCATGACCTTGAGCCGCAGCTCCTTCAGCTCGGTTAGCGTTTCCATTTCACGTATACGCGTCGTCATTAGCTCCTCTTCGAGCTTCTGTGTGTGCTCCGTCGATTTGGAGTTGTCGAAAAAGTTGGTCAGCAGCTTTTTGGGCGTGGAATCAACGGAGGCGGCGCTATGCTCGTTGCGCTGATTCTCGGCCAATTGGCGCTGCCATTGGCTGCTCAGCTCCTGCACCCGCTGCTTGAGATCCTTGAGGGATAGCGAGGCCTCCGCCTCGCGCAACTTGCTGGCAATCAGCTCGTCCTGCAAATGGGCCACCGAATTGTCCGGCGTTGTTTCGCGCAGTGTCTTTTTATCCTCTTCGAGCTCCTCGATTTTCGACTTCAGAGTTCGTATCTGATCTTCACTTTCGGCCGAGCCCTGTCGCACCTTGACCAGCTCCTCCAGCAAACAGGAGACCATCTCGTCGCGCTGCTTCAATGCCTCCTCCTTCATGCACAGCTCGTCGATAGACGATTGCCGCGAATTATTCTAAATGGAGAAAACTCAGGCTGTAGCAAAACTCCCGCAAAAGGCGCGATTCAATATTTTCATGCATATGTACAAAGCTATCGATAAATCGATCAATGATATATCATAATTGTAATTGGCGTTAATTAATCGATAGCTTTTCAGCTCTAGCTATAAATGATTGAGCTTAGCACTCAATAGAAACAAGTAATACATGAACAAATGATGTTAATTGTGTTATATTTGTATAATGTACGCACGTGAATGGATGAATTATTGGTCAACATCTAATTACTTATCAAAAAAATAAACGATAACAAACATGCAAGGTAACGCTACGTAATGCCAATATTGGCATGCACCTGCTAGAGCTGAAGAAATAACTTTGGAGGCCCAAGCACTACATATGTATATACGTATATAAATCTATATATATATCTACATATGTTTGTATATATACACTGTGACTTTTTGGCAAGCTGAGATACTTACGCTATCGATCGAAACGTTCTGCTTGGCGTTGAGCAATTTTCATTGTATTTTTTTTTTTTTTTTTTTTGAAGCAAACGTTTTCGGATTGGATTACCATTTGATTATTGTATTGTTTTGAGATATTGACATATTTGTTTGATATATTTTTAAGCACCACAACCATAAGAAATAAACAGAATGGAAAAAGAAAGACAGAAATGATTAACAAACGTATATCTATCGATTTAGCACGATTTTAAGATTTTTTTTTTTAATTTTAGCACTATTTTCTCTTCATTTTTCAGTTCTTCAGTTTTTCAGTTTTTCAATTTTTAGTTACAAAACAACCGAGAATAGTGTTAAATTTGTTCTGGTATTATACAACACTTACATTCTCCTGTAGTCGCAGACTGAGACCGCGCACCTCTTCGTTGGCATTCTCCAGTTGATGCGATACCTCCAGATAGGAGCGACGCAGCTGCATCAACTCCGTTTGAATGGCATAGCTAAGCAATAGATAACCAAATTTGATTACATAACATTAATATAATTGATATAAATATTTGTATATATATATATATAGAAAGGTGAGGTTAAGCACCTGGTCTCCTCCTCTTCGGCACGTGAGACTTGGCCGCGCACCAGACGATCGGCCAACTCGGCACTCTCGGCCTCGAGCAGCTCGTTGCGCTGCTTGAGAAGACAATTCTCGCGGCGCAGCCGTCGCAGCTCGACCATCTCCTCCTGTTCCTTTTTCTTCAAGTCTTGATACTCTTTCTCCATTTTCTTCATGCGCTTCGTATTGAGTTTCTGCGCATAGGCCAAGTTGAAGAAGCCCTCCGGATCGGCCTCTACGCGACCGGGCAGCTCCTTTTGAAAGAACTTAAGCATGGCCTCCATGTCGAGGGACAGCAGCGACTCCTTGCCCGTCAAGAGCAGAGCCAGCGCCACCTTAAAAATGAACTCCATGCCCTCGCTCAGGAAGACATCCATAATGCGGCAGCTGAGGTTCACGTTCAGCGTGGTCGTATAGAGCGTTAGGAACCAGCTGGACGCATACATGGTCGTCTGGAAGCCTTGCTGTTGGAAATGTAAGTGCATATCGGGTATCTGCTCCTGCACCAGATTCTCCAGCTGGTACATGCACAGGCCCAGCTCCGACATCGATGGCTTGAACATGTGCCGCATGCGATGCTGTTGCATGATCTGTACGAGTACAGCGAACGCCTCCTCCTCGGGCATCTGCATCAGCAAGAGGCCAACAATGAAGCCCGAGCCCTGGCAATAGCCAACCTCGCGATCGTGCAGCGAATACGCTTTGATCACATTGAACAGCGCCTCCTGGCCGGGGCCGTCCTTCTCCTTGAAGAAGTCCACCTCCGGATAGGTGCGCGCTATATCACGACGAATCACTTTCTCGCAAGCCGATGTTGCCTTAATATATTCCGCATACTGTTTCTTATCAGCATCGGCGGCACCGCTCAGCTGCTGCCACACGATGGCACGAAAATGATGCGGTATGCCCCTTCGCACCAGCTCGCGTACACAAGGATTTTTGCGCTTCAGCGCGCCGTCCCAATCGTTCAATATGGACGCCCATGTCGTCCAGATGTCCTCCTCGGCAACCGAATTGCCACCTGCAAACACGATTGAAATCCACATTGAATATCATATATATATAGAGACAAGTGACATATATATGAAATATATAGGGATCAGAAGCTTACTTGATGTCAGGCTAATTTGACTCGTGTCCGAGTTTTTGCGACTGTGCGTTGAGTGCAGCGAGTTGAGACTTTTGGCATCGCTTTCGATTAGCTTGTTGGCAGCCTCCAGCTTGGCTAGCAGATCCATTTCAGATGTGGGCAGATTCTCTTCCGCTACTGCATTCACTTCCATTTTCTTGTTGCTCTCCGGTGGCGTCGCCGTTGTGGTCAGTGTCATTTCTATATGACGATGCTGACACAACAATCTCTACCGAACTGCGAGCGCTCTCTTCTCTCCCACTCTCTAGCGTTGACTTGTTGCTTTAGTTGAAAGTTTTTCTCTTTCTCTTGTTGGTGGACACCAAGGAGTTGTTGTTGTTGCTGTTGCTTTTGCCAGTGGTCCTTAAGCAGTTATCCCTGTGGGCTGATCTCAACGATAGCTTGCTGAATGCATAGCTAAGCTCGGCTCAGCTCATCGTCGCAGCTCGTTTCGCACTGTAATCAATGTGTAAATTGTTAATTAACAAATAATCGTAATTGTGGCGTTATCTTTCGGTCTTGTTTCGGGTCTTATAGGTGTTCACATTGAGGTGAATGAAACTGACAACTTAAGCGCACACTTATCGACACACCAGACTGACAGACGTCAACCACAACTGACTCGAAATAGTGAACACAATATGTGAGCCACATTCACGTTCACGTTCACATTTCGCTTAATGCAAACAAGTGCTGCCAGCTCTGCGACTGGCGACTTAGTTCAAGTTTGTATTGTATTGTATTGTTCATAAGTCGTGCGGCCCCAAAAAAGAAATGGATCAAAACAAAACAGAAAAACCAGTCTGGGCCCCCACCCCACTATCAACAACTGTACATACATATATATATATATATTTGCTTATATATGATTATCTAAATATTTCAGTTTAACGACTCTGTCTCTCTGTATCCAAACGGATACGCATGGCTCGCATGGCTAGTGGGCGTTCGGATTGCGCACAGCTCTCGTCCCTGACCGAATTGTCACTGTTAATGGCCAGATAAGCGCGAATCAATTGACATAATATTTATACAGATAACATACATTATATTAGCCTGCTTAGCGCAAGTCTAAGAGCCGAATTAAGCTTTGCTCAAATTAGATTTTAGTTCATTTTTATACTCCGTCAAGCACTGAAAGCAGCATATAAAGTTTAACTTAGCCAATCTTGAGGTCTTTTTGTTATGTTGTTATATATACTTGAAACTTGCATCAAACCTAGATCAAATATATATAATATATGCACATATATCAATGCCCATTGGATCCGCTGTAAATTGGAAAAATCCATTTTTGCTGCCTGCGCATTTTGCGGTCAGATTTGAGCAATTGTTATTCAGGCTTTGGTGCGTAAGAATAATTAATGCAAAGTTTCCATTTGAAATTGTTTTAGCTTAATATTATGTCAAATATCTTAATTGAAATAAATTAATTTGTATTTTATCTAAGTTTTCATATGCCGTTTAGTTTGAGCTTTTCAAACTACCCTCTTTGGCGCTGTTATCAGCGTGGCATTTCGCTTATCATTTAACTAGGGGGAACCCAGGGTATGGAGAGAGCGTCACTTCAAGCAAACATACGCCCGATAAGCTATTTGGAACACCTGCTCCATAACCTTTATCACATGGCGTTCGTCAAAGCCCCACCTAAGCCCGTTCAACTCACTCGAGGCGAGGGCCGTAACTAGGGTACGCAGCTAGACTTGAATCATCAGACATGGCATTTCTGATTCACCAGAGAACCCTCTGCTGCAAGTCTCCTCAGTCCGATTCATAAAAAAAGTTATTTATCTAGCGACAAATAATACAACAAAGCCTACAACAAGCGGGCGTCTTATCAACTTTCAATGCACAAAGAAGGAACAAAAAATAAATAAAAGGAATTTTTTAAGTTTATAGATATCGATTTACAAATACGAAACTTAACTTATCTCACGATACATAAAAATTTATTTGAAAAAAAAAAAAAAAAAAAAAAACAGTTATAGAGCGAGAGAGATAGAGATGTGTACAAACAAGCATTACGTCAGTACATGTACCTGGCGATATACCATATGATCAAGCTTGTCGGGAGACAACATCTCGTATACGCAACGTTGTGCGCTTACAACAATTGCGAGCTTCTGCGCTTCCCACACGAATCGAGTTTGTATTATCAGCCGGTGTGGGGGCGTGAGCCTATATAGTTGCTTTGGGATCAGCCAATTGCTATACCCTGTAGTTAACACGAAGCGCTGGGGTATAAGAGCCAATGCAGTCGCTTCACATTTTTTCTAGCTCTGATGAGCACAGATAATAATATATATACATATCTTTATATGTCTGCATAAATGTCTACCAAAGGCCAACTCAAGTTTACTTTACATTTTCTGCTCTAGTCGAACAACGCCCTGCTCTGCGATTCTCAGGCTTTTCAGTAAGTTTAGTTTTCGGCTAGTTCTAGGCTTGCTTACAGGGTAGCTGCCCGGTAAGCCTTAACCCCCTTTTTGCTACCTCTTTTATTTAATTTAAAGCGACTCGCAACTTGTCATGTTTAGATTAATCAAAAATTTAAACATTTCCGCAAGTGCAGCCAAGTGGAAATAGCTCACGCCCATTTGAAAGAGACTCAAACAATAAATGCAACACGATGATAATGTTAAAGAAGACTGTGTCGGCAAACATGGTTATAAATTGTTCTCTCTCTCTGTGTGTGTGGGTGTGTGTGTGTGTAGTTCAAGTGGCGGGGGTTACGAGCGGGATAGCCTCTGCTCTAAATTGCACTTGCAAAAAAAAAATTCAAAGTCGAAGTCAGTTAGCAAATGCGGTTCAATGCCATCAAGCTTAGAGCGCGTTTATAGAGAGACAGAGAGAAAGAGAGAGAGAGAAGAGTAATATGCATAGCATGTATATATAACTGGCATTACAAGTGTGTCCGACAATACAGTTATGAAGCAGACATAGTACACATCGATACTACATATATGATTCGACACGATACGACGATACGTGTTGATTAGATTTCGAAACACCAAACGCACACACAGACAGAGACACACACAGACACGCACAGGTATGCGAGTGTGTCCGAGACCAGTGAAATCAAATCGCACAGCGCCAATCTCCCCAGCTCATTCGTTCCATACGAAAAATGAGGTTAGTTCGCTCAGTACGCGAAGATACGTGGAGTCGAGCGCACAGGAGCGAACGGCAACTAACAAAAATTGAATAAAAACAAATAAAGAAAAAATATACAAAAATAATAAACAACAACAACAGCAGCAGCAGCAGCAGCAGCAGCGACAGCTAAAAGTGGTAATAATTAAGTGAAGGCAAAACAAAGCAGGGCCAAAAGCCTTGCAGCTTGTAATACCCTACAGCTGCAGCAACAGGGCATAACGGCAACAGGCAGGCAGACAGTCATATATACACCTGTTTAACATCAATTAGAAGTGCATTAATAGCAGCAACTGTAGCTAAAGCGTAAACATATTGTTTTTCTTCTTCTTTCATTTTATGGCCGCTCAATTCGTTTCCACGAAATTGATAATACCCGAAATAGATTAGGTTTTTATCAAAAAATTGAGCTGATTTAAACGTAAATTAGCTGCAAACATATGCACATATATATATCTCAGATATAAACAATAACCGAGAGTCTTCAATTGCTATTATAAAGTTCGATATCCTAAAGTTCCCAATCTGAACTATTTCAAGATCTGAGACCTTTGCACAGATCATTTCATGTTCATATATTTTAGATGTATGAATCATAGTTGAAACATCATCTCAAATTAGCCAAGTTTTTCAAGGTTGTTCACTGCAGTGCACTTTACTTCCCACTTTCAATCTTTCTTTGTAGTTGTCGTTGCATGTGTCATTCAGCAGGCAGAAGCAAAAGCTAACCGAAACTTGGAGGCGTGGCGGCCATGACAGCCAACCTAAAACAGCGAGCCGAGCGACAAGAGTCGGAGGTGGACTCGCCGCTGAAGCCGATGCTGCATACGGAAGCCGACGCAGCTGCGGAGGAGTTGAATGGGGCAGCTGGTGCGGCTGAGGAGTCGGAGGAGCTAATTGGTATTTTCTATGTGGAGAATCGACGACGCAAACAAAACATCAAAATTGTGGTCAAACTCTGCCCGGACGGCGTCTATTTGCGTCGCGAGACGACCCAGAATGATCACATCAATGAGCAGCTGATACGCATCGATGACATCATCGGCTCCAGCTGTGGCCAGCGTCTCAAGAAGCGTACAAGAGGTGGCCTCAACTCTTGCAAGAGTACCAAAAATCAGGAGCAGCAGCAGCAGCAGGAGCAACACCAGCACCCTGATGAAGACGATTACGGGGAGGAGGACCAGCAGCGTAAGGCGGCCGATACTAGCGCCTACCTCTACATCTATGCGTATCTGAAGAAGGAGAAGCCGCTGCGACGGGTGCAAACGTTGCGCATTCTACGTTTTCGCACCAGCGATGACTATGCCGAGAATCTGGCCACGGCTCGGCTCTGGCATCGCACCATACGGAAGCACAAGCGGCGCTCAGGTGCAGCGGGCGAAACGGCTCGGGCAGCGGGCAAGAAGCTGCTCATATTGCTGAATCCCAAGTCGGGATCGGGCAAGGGACGCGAACTGTTTCAAAAGCAGGTGGCACCACTGCTGCGCGAAGCGGAGACCCAATACGATCTGCAGATCACAACGCATCCCAATTATGCACAGGAGTTTGTGCGCTCGCGCAAGGACCTGATGGAACGGTATTCGGGCATTGTTGTCGCCTCGGGCGATGGCCTCTTCTATGAGGTGCTCAACGGTCTGATGGGGCGCATGGATTGGCGTCGCGCCTGCCGTGAACTGCCAATGGGCATCATACCCTGCGGCTCCGGCAACGGACTGGCCAAAAGCATCGCCCATCACTGCAACGAACCATACGAACCGAAGCCCCTGCTGCATGCCACCTTGATCTGTGTGGCCGGCCGAGCTACGCCGATGGATGTGGTGCGCGTCGAGCTGAATCATCGGGATAAGCACTATGTGATGTATTCGTTCCTCTCCATTGGCTGGGGCCTCATTGCCGACATCGATATTGAGAGCGAAAAATTGCGCTCGATTGGCTCTCAGCGCTTTTTCCTCTGGGCCATTCGGCGGCTCATCACGTTGCGCTGTTATCGGGGCAAGATCTACTACCTGCCGGCAAAGAGCTCCACAGGGCAACCAGCAGGAGCAGCCGCAGCAGCTGCAAAAGCAGCTGAATCCGGGCCAGAAACACCTGCGGGGCAGGCCAATAACCAGTCCGAGCCTCAGTCCCCAGAGTTCAGCGAATTCAGAGACTTGCCCGACGACGAGGATGTCGAGTTGCGCGACAGTCAATCCGATCCGGATCAATTTGCCGATGCCCTGTCCTTGGATCGTTCCATCTATCGCCAGAATGCGGACAGCTGGCATTCGGCTGTGTCAAGGCGCACGGCCTACTATTCAATTGGTGGCCATAGCTCGCGCTCCAATCGTAGCCGACTAAACGTGACCCAGCGGATCGAGGCAGCCAATGCCGAGTTCAATCAGCTGATGCCGAAGGGCACAATACCGGGACTGCAGCTGCCGCTGCCCGCTGCCGACGGCTGGCTGCACGAGGAGGGCGAATTTGTGATGGTGCATGCCGCATATACGACACACCTGGCCTCCGATTGCTTCTTTGCGCCAGAGTCCCGGCTCAACGATGGCCTCATCTACCTGGTGATTATACGAGCTGGCGTCGGACGTTCTCAATTGCTCAACTTTCTGCTCGGCCTGCACAGCGGCACGCATCTGCCCTTGGAGGAGGATCCACACATACAGGTTGTGCCGGTGCGAGCGTTTCGCATTGAGCCATCCGGCTCTCACGGCATAATAACCATTGATGGGGAGCGTGTGGACTATGGCCCCATCCAAGCCGAGGTATTCCCAGGCCTGATTAATGTGATGACCACAACAGGGCAATGAGCAGGTTTTCAATGTTCCGTTTTTCTTTAATTTTACCTATATACATATATCGCCTAAGACTGTTTTTTTTTTTTTTTAATATATATAAATGTTTTTTTTACTACTGTTAAATATTATTAGAGAGAGAACGCAAATACGACACAAATAAAAGAGCAACCAAAACAACAATATTTTTGAATATATTATATATATATATATCCATAAATGTCGTACATCTATTGGTATACACTTATATAATATATAATTTTCCACAGCTATTCAAATCAATTAACACAATTAACATATTCAGGTGTTTGTGTTGCCAAACAATTATAACAGAGTGTAAACTGTGCGACAACATCTGCAAGATAATGTTAATAACAGAACACAAACTAGTTCAATTTAGATAACTGTCAATAGTTACTTGTTTTGATTTTTTTTCGACAAATATCTGATAAATATGAGCTCAAACCATACATCAATCGAAATGTTTATAGAAATTATTTAGTGTTAAGTTTCGTTCTGAAGCAATAGCCAATAAAAAAATTTCGTTAGCTGCAATTTTGATAAGATTGACTCTTATATGGCCCAGATTGGAAATAAAAAATAAAAAACACTGGGATTTGCTGGCAATCTATTGGACCTGACTGCATGGCTATCTTTATAATCATTACATAAATATATATATACATAAATATATATACATATGTGAACAATACATACACATGTTGTTAAGCCGATATGAATGAGCTAGGGCAATGGTCGAGTGCTGCTGTTTATAATGGACTCTATTTACCTAGCAACTATTTTAATTCAATAATTATTGTGCTTTAATGCGAGAATAACACTATTCGATTATTCGTTATTAGGTATTGTATTATTATATTTCATAAATACAATATTATTATATTTCATAAAATACAATCACATTTATTTATACGTCACTTAATATTTAATCAAAATATTATAGATAAGACCTAGCTATTTACAACTCTAATTTGTTACCCAGCCCATTATTTCGGACGCCACTGTAACAAGCAACAAAGTGTGCTGCATACGTTTAGGCTAAGTGCTGTTAATTCGAAAGAAAAAACAAAGCTGTTGTGGAGACAACGTGCATGTGTATGTATGTATGTGTGAATGCTATGAATAGTTGCTAATTAATGGCACCATCAAATTGTAGACAATAATTTACTGCCGGCATACGTTACTGTAGTTTGTTAGCAAGTGTATGCATATGTATGTATGTATTTAATTGTCGTAATGCATAAACTGAAAAAGTGCGCTGCTATGTAGGTGCTTTTATATATAGATATATGTGTGTATTTTTTTTTTTGTAAAACTTTTCAACCAAGTGGCAACATTTTCTGCTCTCACAAACATAGGTTAATGTATATATATATATATATATATATATATATATATATAAATGTGTGTGTGTCAGTGTGCGCGCGTATAGTGCATGCACTTGCCTACTTATTTCCACTCTGATTCATTCATAAAATACATATGCATGTGTGTGAGTGTGAGTGTATGTATGCGTGTGCAGTGGCTAAGAAGTAAACCAACCAAAAATAAAAAATTAAGTGAAAAAACGCCGTCTTAAATTCATTTCGGATGCGTTTTCAAGTGGCCACTCGAGCCAGTCCAGTAATGCATGCATACATAAAAGCATTCGTTAACCGTTAGACAGAATACGACACAGGCATAGACAGACACACGAACACACACAGATCGAGACTCACATTTAAAGATGGAAATAGATTTTGTCACTGAATTGGCCAGCATTATTGGTTTTTTTCTGTTTATACAAATTGCATTTTATTACTTTGCTGACTGTCTAAATATGTCTCCACTATCTTCTCTCCACGCCCCGCATTCTCCACATTTCCATTCTTTCGCCATCGTCACCCAGTCGAGTAGGTAGACGATAGGCGAACGGGTAACGGGCAACGGGTAACGGGCCATGCGGATTGTGTGGGAATTAGTCAGAAACCTGATGGCCGCAGCAGCAGCACCCGCAGCGACGGCGGCGGCTGGCTAAAGCTTCAAATTATTTTATTGTGTGCTCGAACCGTATAGGCTATATGAGTTGCGACCGGAAATATATTACATTTTGGTATGTTTTCATTTTTGACATTCTCTTTTAATGATGAGAAAAGATTCAGGACTGCATATGTAAAGTTTATTAATTTTAACATTTGCACAGGGTATCTCATAGTGTCATACAGTTGAGTATACTTTGATTTAATTTTTAAAAACCAAAATTTTAGATTAATACTGCATTTTTGTGGAGTTGACATTTTTCATATCAGGTTCTTCAATTTGCAATTTTGCATTTTTAATGAAATTAATTTGACAATATAACTGGAAGATCAACTGTTTACAGCGAGATGTGTATATATATATAAAATTATATTCCTGTCAAGGAGCGTCTCACTTACATTTTAAGTATTTTAACCTAATTAAAAACAAACTAAGAGATGCAGGAGGTTGGGTCTTTGGGTGGTCGTTTGGTTTGCGACGGCGACGTCAGCTTAGGTCTCGTTTCCAGAGGCCACGCCCCACCTGACCTGATGGTTCGAGCAGACACACATTAGCATAATTTCATTTTGCCGCACCTGACCCCCCTCCCCATCTTTTTTAAATAAACCACAGCCAAGCCCCAAAAATCGTTTGTGCTTTGTAACTGCATCTGTTATTTGAGATTTCCAGTTCTTTTCATACAAAGTGGCAACGCCAGGATATTTATGTAAATGCTAATTACGTTTATGTTTGGGCAAACGTAATCCACAAAAACACTTGAAAGAACAACAAAAAGAAATCGTTCCAAATTGTTTTCTGCTAATGAGTCGCGTATCGGCTGTATAGAATTGGTAGAAGAGTGAAAGGGTAAGAGTCATTATAGAGCACACACACATACAGAGGCACATACATCGATTTCCTCAAGCAGGCATATGTGAGAGTGTGTGTAAAAGCTCGGCACAAGTGGAAGTTGATAGCGTATAGAATGAAGGCAGATGCAGAGACAAGCGACAGACACGATTGCAGCGATCGCTTAATCATCTAGCAGTAGAGCAGAAGCACGCGCTGCTTCAATTCTATTTGTATACAATTATATTTTATCGCTTCCAGTGAGAAGAGACTGTGAGAAAGAAAGAGAGAGAGAGAGAGAGAGACAGAGAGCGAGCGAGCGAGCGAGCGCAAATGTGCGTATATACATATGTAAGTATTAATCATTTCAATGGGGGCGGCACTGCTCTCCATGGACAACGCATAAACATGGCTTAGACTAACTTTGTATTTAGTGTAAAAAAAAATAGCAAACTATCGTAAATTTGCAAACTTGTAAACACATACATACGTGCAAAAACAAGCTGAAACAACTGCAAAAACAATTAGGAAATGAGCCCCGCAGGTCCCACACTCAATCTCGCTGTCTCTTTCCCCCCTTTTGACACATACATGTCTTAACAACAGCGTTGACTGAGACGAAAAAGCTTTCGCCATAAAATGCACAAAAATAACAACAAAAATTGATCATCGAAATGAGGCCAAAAAAAAATTGTAGCGGTGTTACAGCAACGACAACAACATAGCGAAGATAGAAACGACGAAAACGCACAAAAAACTGGAAGTTGCTTGAGAAGTGTAATTCATCAAAAGCCAACTCCTAAATGCCGGCACGTATCGAAATTTGTATGACACACACACACATTCATACATACACTTATGCTTGCATGCACTTATGCTTATTCATCTGTATGTTTCAATTGCCCAAATACACATAGCATACATACATACATATGAATGTGCTGAATTGCAAGTCTTGTCAGAAGTCGAAACTGTAAACAACATTTTGAAAGTGATTGAAAACAAGCGTCAACAGGGAGCTGAGGGTAGGTGTTGCCGCTATTGTTGTGCTTTTTTCTGCTCTTTTTTTGTATTGTTGCTTACTTTACATAACGGTTTTTGCAACGGACATTGGGACGAAAGAGTGAAGGCAATTATGAGCATACATACATATGTATGCATGTCTTTATGTCTATTTGTGTTCATGAAGCCGTTTGTTACTTTTCAGCTAAGCATTAACAAATGGCAGTTTAAATACATATTCACATAAATAAATGGACGTGGCTCAGTTTTCAAGAGTAAATCATTTTTAACATATTTTCGCGGCATTTGGAGAAGGTCAAAATGCTTCAAAAGCAGCTTCAACAATAAAAAAATTAATAAAAATTAAAACAATACACCCACACACACATTAACAAAAATCAACTAAATATTATATACATATGAACATATATAGACGGCACACTCAAAAGGCTGAACAACTTCTAAACAAATTATGCACAGACATACATATACAGTTGTGCATATATTTGTTGGTCGTGCTGTATGTGAAGCATGAACATAAATAAATAAACAGAATTATAGCAAAACGCACGCGAGGCGTATAAATGTGGGCATGGGTGTACGGTAAATACATATGTATGTACGTAAGTATGTATGCATGTACAGACACCCGTGCAAGGTGGTAACGCTGCGCACAGAGAAAGATAGAGCGAGAGAGCAAGAGAGCAGACGTTGTGAAGTTTGAATTGGAAGATACAAGGTTACAACAACAAGACAACAAAGCAGCTGATGTGGTAGGAAATGGGCATATGAAAGTGTAAACGAAACGCAGAGAATTTTCTCCAATTGGAATAGTTGTAGGCTGCTGGCACTTGTTGTTGTTGTTGCTGTTGACATTTAACGATATGGGGCTATAATAAAAAAACAACCAAGTAATGTTAAAGGGGCGAGGAAAATAATATATATATATAAAGGACAGCAAATTCGAAGTATAACTAGAAAGTTTTTATTTGTTGCTATTTGATGACGTTTTCTACATATAAATGTTTTATTTATCTGTGAGTGTGTATGAGTACGTATACACACTATGCTTGTTAGTGTAAATAGTAAACACACCTGCTTCAGCACTCACCGTTATTGCTTCTTATTGGTATTCTAAGCGAAGATGGCGAATTTTTCAGCGAAGACGACGAACGAAGCGACGTCGTCGTTTCAATCAGACGTGTATCAAACTGCCATGAAAGAGTTGTAATTAACTGGACGACGACGACGACGAGTTTTTATTTAATTTCACTTCAAATTTTGACGAGACCGACTTTTTTGCTGTAAACGTCACTTCTTCGGTTTGTCCGCAGACACAAGCACACACATACATACATACATACACAGAATTCGTTTTCTGGTTGGAGTAAGTTTTCAATTGCTAAGCGGCAATGAGTTCTTTTTAAGTGCACTATCGCGAGTAGCGTTAGTTTTGTGGCTACGGTGAAAAAAATACAAAACAAAAAACAATATCATTCACAATCTTTAAATTTCTTTGGCGTTCGAGTTTTTAATGTTTGCTGAATTTATAAACTGAGCTTCCAGTGTGACTGCACTCTGCAGACAGTGTGACCACGATCAGCGCATAAAAAAACCCTAAATGCAGTAAAAGAGCGAATGCTGTTAACAGCACTGTAATCCATTTAACATTTAAACATATTCCAATAACAGAGTCTCTGTCTTTTACAATCGATAAGTAAAATAATTTTTGTTTTTTAATCTGATGGGAAAATGTTAATGGATACCTTTTGTGAAATTATATTGAGATCTCTGGATTGCTGGGCATCTAATGACCTCATTTGAAATACATCCATCTCTGATACATAAATATCGGCACAAAGTATTGAAGGTTGTTATCGGACACGATAGGTTATCGCATTTGCTGTTTATCCATCGATGCATTTTAATTTGTCGTAAGCTGGAAGATATTTAGTTATTCAGAAGTTTATAGCATATATAATAAGAACAGGATGCCAGAAACTGAACACTTACCAGAGGGCTGGGAAAAGCGCACCAGCCGTTCAACCGGTAAGTAAATACTATAGATATCTCAACATATCTTCAAAACCGGTAAATATTTTATTGATGCGCACATCTATACGCGCCCAGGCATGAGCTATTATCTCAACGTGCACACAAAGGAGTCCCAGTGGGATCAGCCAACCGAGCCGGCCAAAAAGTCCGGCGGCAATGGCTCCTCGTCCGATTCACCCAGCGAGGTGCAATGCCTCCATTTGCTGGTCAAACACAAGGGTAGCCGCCGGCCCAGTTCCTGGCGCGAAGAGAACATTACACGCACCAAAGAAGAGGCCCAAATGCTGCTCGAGATCTATCGCAACAAAATTGTTAACAGCGAGGCGACATTCGAGGAACTAGCACGTTCCTATTCCGACTGCAGCTCGGCTAAGCGAGGCGGCGACTTGGGCAAATTTGGAAGAGGTAAATCTCGAATGAGATCCCATTAAAACAACAAAAACTTAATAATCCTATTTGAATCCTTAATCAGGTCAAATGCAAGCGCCCTTTGAGAAGGCAGCCTTCGCTTTGAAGGTGGGACAACTATCGGACATTGTGGACACAGACTCCGGCCTGCACATCATTATACGCAAATCATAGACCGAATCAGCTGATGATATATAGAGAAAACTGCATTAACTCATTAGAAATAAAACGAAATTAAAGCGCTTCAATGAAAATACCTTTCAACATTATTTGTCTTCGCACTGCCTGAGAATCTCTTAGGATCCCATTCAAATCGTTAGTTCTTGCTCTGCTAATAACTGTTCTGCCTGTTCGTAAATACAAAACTATATAAATATAACTACATAAAATCGTCGAGATTTTTGTACTTCCAAGCAATAAGTTTTATTAACAGGATTTAAAGATTATGTTTGCAAACTTAAAGGGCTAACAAACAAATGTTCAGTATAAAAACAAAATTCCATTTCTATGCGATTTAAGTTAAAACTTGAAATGACAGCGACGATAGCCTTCTTTCATATATAAATCGCGCCTTTCTATGCGATTTTTATTATACGAAATGCGTCTCATGCATGAATCTACCTAGATAACATGTAGATAATATATATAACAATTAATTAATATTGAATTATTTAAACATTCAAATGTATACATATATATATTACATATATTTGAATATTTATATTTATATATTTATTTATATATACTATATCTAATTATCGTATAAAGTTAGTTGCAAACGCATTCACTAAAACTAATCAATATACTAGAAGATATTAGCATATATCTATTCCTTCAATTTGTTGGCCAACATCTTGACGCCAGCCGACTGTTGACTGTCGAGCAATTGACGGAGTACATTCTCCTTGATGAGAGAGCGGCAGCAGCTGAGCAAGGCCGGCGAATCCTCCACAAGCTTAACGAGCACAAAGCATGCGCGATTAATGACCAGCCAGGATTTGAGCTAAGGTAGCGAGAGCAAAGAGTTAGCAATTGTATAAACATTCTAAATAATATCGAATTACCACATCACAGTTTAGATGATTCAACAACTGTACGGCGAATGGTGTTGACTCGTGCTTTTGATCGTGCTTGATGATCTTCTTGAGCACATGATGCATGCCGGCATCCTCAATGCCAGATACCATTGGCAACTCCTCCTCGGTCGGCTTGACCTCTGACTCTTTCGGCTTTTTTGCAGGCGTGCCCTCCTCCTCAGCATCGTCTTCGTCATCGGAGCTGGCCGGAGGCGGGGCTCCCGAATTGAGTTTATTCTTACTTTTACGCTCTTTGATAGCGTCGGCTATGTAGGCTTCTACATCATGCGGCTTCTTCTTATTCTGTGCAGCGCCTTCACCGGGCACCGCGGAAATACGCCAATTAGCATCAGCTACCACCGGAGCCAAAGCTGTGACTGCTTTTACATAATTCTCTCCAGTAACTGATAAGAGACAAATATTGTTGAATCAGTTTAAAGGGTGATTGCTTAGCTTACTGTGCTTGAGTATATCGGCTGTGACGAGTCCAATGTGGCTGTTGGACAGCCAAAAGGCAGCATCCTCTTCAATAGCGAGAGCAATAGGTGCTTCAATCTGCTCCAGAATCTCTTGGCGACGTACCAATTTTTCCTTCTTGCCGTAAGCCAACCCCAATTCAATGGTCTTAATGAATCCGGGATGGAAACAGGTCGTATCGCCAGGTGCCACCAGCCACTGAACAACACGACGTCCATATTGATTGGCGACTAAAGTCTTAAGATCAGCATGCAAAGGATCAAAAATTGACTTTTTGATAGCTTTTGTATCGTCGAGGGCGTTCAGCAAGGCTATAAGAAAGACATGGCCTTGCTCATGCAGGGCGATTTTCAATAAATGCTCCTTGATATTCTTGATGATGGCCTAAGTTTGGACGAGATGATATTATGAATTATTCTATTTAATGATTCATTGCGAAATTCTCGACTTACTCGACGATTTTTCGGCGTAGATTTGTAGAAGCATATTATGGCAGCATCGGTGCCATCCTTGGTGGTCAGCATGTGAGGTATCAATGCAGCTAGACTGGTGACCGTTTCCTCCAATTTCTCCTCGTCGGTGGCCTGCATGAATTCGAGTATGACAGCATGCACCAAAGAGTTATCAACCAGCTGTTTATTGGCAATATGATCTATATTAGCTTTTACAGCACCCATTATAGAGGCTTTCATATTAGCAGCGTTCTTGTATGTGTCTTTTAGGCAATGTACAGCGTCGTCTTTAGCTTTCTTGTAGAGATCGCTATAAAACTCCTGGCGCAAATAACGACGCTGCTTCTCATTCCCATTCAAATAGATGTGATCCAATATTTTGCTGGCTATATTATGACCCGATAAACGCACCACATTGCCCAACAGAGCATCCACTAGCTTATTTTTAGTCTCCGGCGAGCCGTACTTAAGCATACGCTCGATGCAGAAATGAGCGTACTTCGACTGGCACATCTCCACGGCATGTGACATCAGTTTGTCAGAGATTTCGGCACGTAGTGTCGGTGTAGCATGCTTTAGCATGCACTGAAGCACGCGAGCGGTATCATGGGCCTTGGATACCTTGGATATAGTATCGCCGACATTTAGAATTTTATACATTTGTGCCACCAGTTGATCCTTGTTTTCGGTACGACGACTGCAATGACATAAATGATTGTCTAATGTTAAGAACCTTTTTAAGTCATAAGCTGCATGCTTACCATTTCACCTGTTCGTAGATTTTCTTAACCTCCTGTGTGACTTCGTAGGTGTCACGGTTACTTTTACGTTTCAGCTTGAGCTGCTTTTTTTCTTGCTTGAATTTATTCCAGTCTTGTTTTTCGCCACTATTTTCAGCCAACTGTGGCTTGGCACCGCCAGGTTTACCTGTTTTTTTGGCATCAAATTTGCGTTTCGGAGCATTTTTGAATTTATTCACACGTTTTGCCTTAGTTTTGTCTTCAGCTTTGTTTTTAGCTGGGGTTTTTTTCTTTGATTGCATTTTTTTGCCATTTGCTATAGCAATTGGCGCGACACTATCTATGTCAATCATGGTTATAAATTCTGAGACAAAACAAGAAATGCGAAATGTTTTGTTTTTTGTGTCCAACGGCAACACGTGCCAAGAGAATTGATAAATCGATTAATATTGTTATCGATAAAAAGAAAAAGTACGGTACAGAAATCTGTAAAATTACCTAACATTGATATAGATAGCCGTTTCTAACTATCGATAACAGCATTAAAAATTTAACTATTATAATAATTTTATTTTATTAATTACGCTACGAACGTATTGCCTAAAAATTTGAATAAAATTGGCTTATAATTGTCTAAGATTGTTAGTTGAGTATACATATATATACAGCTAAATATATCGCAACGCATGCCATCAATAGCATTTTGCTGGTTATCTCACCCCTAGTGTACAGTCGCCTCAGTCGCGACGGTGGATATATAAATAATTGTTGTCTCTTTTTTCGCGGCAAAAAGTGCAAACATTTTTTTTTTAAACCAATATAAATTGAAAAAAAACAACTCAAGCAATGGTTAAGTTGGGCAAAAAGAAATTGGCCGAACTCTCCGAAATAAGCAAAAGGAAATCAGCCGCTTGTTCCGACAGCGATGAAAACCCGAAAAATGGAGCCACCATTTCGAGCGACGATGAGTCTGAAAGTGTTAGTAAGGAACACAGCGATAAAGTGGAAATGAGTTCTAAGAGACAGCGGGCGTCCACGGCATCAACAAAAATAATCGTTGACGACAGCGATACAGATGAAAGCGATGATCTGCCATTGAATGGTAGTAAGGCCACCAGTTCGAGTGCGCCGCCACGGAAGAAGCAAAAGAAGACGCCCAAATCCAAGGGCAAAGCAACGGCTGCTGAGAAAAATCAAAACAAAAAAACGCCAACTAAAGCCGCTAACTCAGAATCGGATAACAATGATAACGACGACGACCGGGACGATGCTGATGAAAATGTTACCACGGAGTTCGAGGCATGTAAACGCTCAACATTTTTGTTGTGCAAAATTATAATCTTCATTTGAATTGCAGGTGGAGGCGATTGTCGGTCATAAATCGAAACGCGGTGAGTCGTTTTTCCTTGTACGTTGGAAGGGTTACGGCAAGGATGATGACAGTTGGGAGCCGGAAGCCGAGTTGAATTGTGACGATTTAATTGAGGAATATCGCAAAAAGGTAAAGCTACGCTTGGGTATTCCATATGCATGGTATTAGCTTTGTGATTTCATTTATAGAATAGCAGCAAGAAGAGCGCTGGAGCTGGTAAGAAATCTCCGGCTGCTGCCAAAGGAGTACGCGGGCGGAAGTCAGGCAAGAGTGTGTCAAGCGATCCTGATAAGGAATGGGCAGTTGAACGTATATTGGACTCGGCCAATGATGATGAGCATGGCGTTTTATACCGCATACGCTGGAAGGGCTTTGGTGCCAAAGAGGATACCTGGGAGCCGGAGTCCAATCTATCCTGTGAGGGCCTGATCGAGAAGTTCAAAAAGAACCTAGCTGAGCAGCGCAACGTGGATGCAAAACAATTGCGGGAATCGCCGAAGAAAACAAAGCGCTTAGTCAACGAGACTATTCCACGCTCTAATTTACACAATCGCATAGAGCGCTCCTCCAAGCGAGCTGCAGCCAAGAATCGGTAAGCCAAGCGCTCTTGCTCTCCCTCTCTCTCTCTCTCTCTCTCGCTCTCCCTCCCATGTTTATATACACACTGATTCTCTATTGAATTTGTTTCATGTAATATTTGCCATCCCTTTTGCACCCACAGGGTTTTTTATGGCGAGGAATAGGAGAATGGGAATTTCAATAAGAAATACACGACGACAAATAACAACAAAAACAGAATGCAGTATCGAATCTGGATTAGTAATTGAAATTGAATAAAATTTTAAGACGATTAGCTTAAGTTGATGATACGTGAATGTTGATCTAAGGCGTGGCACGTTCCTAGTTCTTAAGCAAATTGTCTAGGTGTATGAAAACCAATGCGACACAACACATACACATGTATACACCACTGACACACACACACATATACATACACACACATATATACACACATACATACATACCTACACAAGTAGATGTTTAAGATATACAGTTATAAAAGAATGTTTCAGAATCTAAACATTGAAGTTAATTTGTATCTGCATAACCCTTTTAATTAGATTTAAAAATTTACAGTTTAAAAAAGAAAAAAAATACACCATTTCTTCTAACTTAGATTTTAGGTTAAAAAAACCAATTCCCGTCTTTATACATTTCTGTTTTGTTAGAAACTAAATTATAGTACACTCCTTTGAGTTTCCAATTAACAAATAAATAAGAATATAAAACTATACCTAAATCAATCTGCTACGAATAAGAGAATTACTTACGTTGCGGTTTCTTTGACTTTCTTGCATATTTCACAGAACTTGGGTAGAGGATAATTCTTAGATTAAGAAACAATATTAATGCAATAAATAAATATATTTACGTACACAGCTAGTTCCAATTTCAGATTTGTTAGGTATGCCATAGCTCTCTCAAAAATTAAAAATTGAAAATTGGAAAAATTTTTTTGTTATTTTACTCTGTCGAAATCTTCACAAATGACTCGTTGTCGAACAAAAACCTATCGATGTAGATGTAGAGAACATGGCTACTTTGACGTATCCTGATTTCGATAGAAAGTTTAAAGTACACAAGTGGCATAGTGTTATCTATAATACTTATATAGATGCACGATATTTTCATATATGAATAAACCTTCACTAATTGCCAATTAAGTCGAATTCACAAAATATTTTAATATCTAGAATTGTTGGTCTATAGCTTTGCCTTACGCATAATAAAAATGTCTGAGGAAGACTTAGCAACCCAGAGCTATGGAAGAGAATCCAGCCGACTCTCTTCATACTCCATATACTTGGGTCTATTCGGCGCAGTCAACAATGATACATCTAGACTATAGTTTTTGTGAATTTATACTTTTTTAACCATCTTTAGCCATGGATCAACAGTAGCAGAGTTAGATTCTAGCTCTCACACAGAAGTCAATATAGCCTTTGCCAATTTACCACGCCATTAGGCGCGTATATATACAATAAGTATCTCTAATCTGGGCTTATCAATACATATATGAATTCCAAAACTCCAAGACTCTAGACTGCTTCAAATTTCGTTTGCTGATATATATACATGATTTAACTTCCCTTCAAAGTCTGATCTGAAATAGTACATATTTACTTTTTCTATACATAGTGAATGAATTATAATTAGTAAAATCCATTTGCTTTGGGTTTATTGCATTTAACTGCCATTTGACAATCTGTAATTGTATTTATATTTTCTGTTTTTTTTTTTTGTTTGGATGTTGCTGTGTCGCACAAAAAAAGAGTTAAATTGTATGTTAAACAGTTGAAGTTAAGCTAGATAGGTATCGATGGGGCTTAGAGGCCCGCCTGTATACCAAAGCCTGGGCCCTTTGGCTCCTCGCTTAGCGAAGTCGGAGCGCCTTTAGGTTCGCTTGCGAAACGTCCGTTGCGTGGTCCTGGCGGCGAGATCTTATCATTTTTAAGATCGTTCAAAATGGCCTGCATATCCTGGCCAGTCAGATCCTCCTGCAGCATAGAATGCGACACATTAGCAGCTATAAGCCAAATATCTTCATTTTCCACTCACATAGTAATCATCGTTGATGGACACCATTGGCGCATTGACACAGGCGCCCAAGCACTCAACCTCAGAGATGGTGAACTTGTTGTCCTTTGTGGTATCGCCGACGCCGATGCCCAACTGCTTCTTGCACGTCTCCAGAATTTCGTCGGAGCCGCGCAGCCAGCAGGGTGTGGTTGTGCACACCTGAATATGATATTTGCCTGTTGGCTTGCGCATGAACATTGTGTAGAATGTGGCCACCTCGTAGACGCGCATATTGGGAAGCGACAGTATTTCGGCCACCTTGTGCATAGCTGAAATGGGCAGCCAGCCATATTGACGCTGTGCCAGATCGAGCAGCGGTATCATAGCTCCACGTTTGTGACCCTCTGGATAGATGCTTAGTATGGCTTCTACACGTTTCTTGTTCTCTGCGCTGAACTCGAAGGGTATGTTGGGATTATCCTCGGGTGTGTCGCGATGCACGAACAGATTGTCGCTGCGCTGTGCACTGCTAGTGGCAATGGTGCGCAGGCTACCGCGCTGTAAATGCATGATGTATTTTTGTCAATGTTATTGTTTGTTGTGCAAAAAATTACATAACTTGTTACTGGTAATTCGCACTTGCATGTCAGCGCTTCCAGTATGTTGGGCAGTGAGTTACTTACGACAGCGGCCAGCGTCTTTGCGGCACAATTCGAGAGCATTTTATGCGCTTTCTATCCAAATAACAAAGTTAAAATTCTAATTAAATTGGAAGTGTCGGTGCCACAGCCAGTGTCACAAACGATTTCGATTGCTTCGATTACAGATCAGCTGGAATTGTCAGGGTTGATTTTAGCCAGATTTATCGATAGGACATCGTGACGTTACGAAACCACTGAAACTCAAGAAAACTATTGGAGGAATGCGAGTTATATTGGCGGATTGGTTGAACAACTCTAAGTCTGTGTTGTAAAATATTAATAATTACACAAATTGTGTAATTACTTATTTACAATATATTAAAAAATAATTATAAATATAAGAGCAATATCATATCTGCTAAATATTTTCGTGGGCTTTTAATATTCAAATACGCAATTTTTACCCGATTGTTAACTATTGTACATGTTACAATTCAATTTTTCAATTGTTAAATGCATGTTTTTAATAGGTATATACAGAAAGACTATATTATCACGCGTTCTGCTCATAGTTTTCAGTTTTCATATCATTCAGGCCAAGCTCCTCGTTGTCCTCGTAACTGCGCTCATATCTTTCCACCGTAAGCTTATCATCTGGCTCATCATCGTCCGTGAGGGATTGGACATAGGTATTACCTGCCGGATCTTCCAGCACAAGTGTGATTACATGCTCCAATTTGATGACTTTGTCGAAGGTGCTAAGGAAGCGGTCCAGTTGATTCTTGGATGGCTCATCGGCAGAGTCGTGGAACAAGGTGCCATCCAGTTGCTCACGCATGGCCACCAGCAGGCCCTCGACGGTGGTAAAGCGGCCGCAGAGGGCATTGGGACCCACATCCAAATCCAGTTCTGGTATCGACAGACTGCACGTTTCCGATTTAAGGACATCGCGCGTCAAATCCTCTTTGGTGGCAATGCGCACCTTGAATCGCACGCCCTCTGGCTCAATGCCGCCGCCAGACTTCACCTCGTTCGTCTTGTGGCCGCATTTCGAGCAGACGGTGGCCATGATGACCACCTCCTTGAAGTGCGGTATGTTAGTCAGCTTCATGTTTGTCTCGCATTGCGCTTGACAGCTGGGACAGTTCGTGGCGAACTGCAGCACTTCGCCGTGCAGGTTCTCAATGGGCCACTCATCCTCGGCAATGGGTTTTAATAGATTCTGGTCTTCGTGGTTTTGCTCATAGAGACCTGCATTGCAAATAATTGTATTTTGCTAGACATGGAGCGCCTGCACCAACTACTCAATAAGGATGTTCGACTTACCAAGTTGTTCGTTTTGCGCTGTTGTCCTTGTAAAGTGACTCGTTTTTAACTGTGGATCGCTGGCGGGCGCCAGTGGATTCTCAATGAAACTGTTGCCAGAGATATCCTCAAGCAGCACAGTGAAAGGTGTTTTTACCAGCTTGAGATGTCGCAAACGATCAATGTAGGCATCAATGGACTCCGCCTCCGCGGGGTGGTCAATTCGTCGTTTCTCCTGATCCTGCGACAAACCCGATATGGTGCGCTCAATGATACCTTCAATGGTGGTCACCTCGCCCTTTTGCGACTGCACGGGTATCTCCAGCTCTACTTCTGGTATGCTGATACTGGAGTTGTCGGACCGCACAACACGACGATTTAGATCCGATTCCTTCTGAACTTTAAGTTCGATGCGTACTCCATTCTTTTGTATTTCCGACGCCGATTGCATTTCGTTGTTCGTATGGCCGCAGTGATCACACTTGAAGGACATAAGCACCACCTCCCGAAAGAAGGGTATCTTCGTTGGCAGCAACCGGGTGACACCAGTTTTAAAGCAGTTCATGCATGCCGACTCGATCTCCACCAATTCGACTGTTTGCTCGGCGTTGATGTCTTTGAAGATGGGTTCCTGCTGTGCTGTTGCCGACGCAGGATCAATCTTGTCAGCGCTCTCGGGCGCAATAGTTGTGCTTGCCCCAGTGGACATGTTTAAGCTTAAAATTCTTGTAAAAAGGTAAATAAATAGAGTTTGCCGCTCTAACAACGTGTAGCCAGTGCACTAGATTGTTCTGAAGACTTCTTTCAGTGTTGGGAAATGTCGGTTAATTATGATAAGATACTTCACGTACTCGTTACTTATACCGGCTTTTATACAGTTACAAAATATATTTTGTAACAAATGTCAATAGTAATTGGTTCAAATTTGCTGTTATTTTTCTTATCGAACTATGATTATGTGTTGCAAAATAGTTTATTTTTGTGTATTTTAGCTTGTACGAATTCTTAGAAATTTCATTTTAGCAAGCTGACAAGAAGATTATAAATTCTATTGGGCAATTGCTTTGCCCTTTACGTTTTTAAAAAATATGGAGGATTACAGTTAATGTATACAATCAATTAAGTCCATTACGTCTTCCCCGTTATCGTATTCCTAATAATCTACCATATTTAGATGAAAATTAATATATTTTAAGTTGTCTAGTTTGAATCTAATTTGTCGGGTATCCGCTGAATTCAAATTGCAAGTTGATAAAGATGGTATAACTATCGTTCAATCTATCGTTCAACCATTTTCATCGATGCGATATGATATATTTCATCACTAACCGCGAGAATCAGCAGCAGCGGCGGCCAGCAGTGCTGTGTGTGTGTGTGCGTGTGTGCGCGACGAAAAAGTATAAATCGTAACGAGCAGAAGAAAAAAACGTGTGAAAATTTAAAGAAAGGTATCGCAATAAAATAATTAATTGTCAATCATACTGCTATATTGCATACGACGCGAATACCTTTGAAGGACTTTTTATGCATGCGTGTGTGCTGTGTATGTGTATGTGTATTTTGTGCGACCAGCAGCACCTGGGCGGTGGAGTGAAAATTTTGCGTTCAAGGACAACAGAACGACAGTGCTCACAGCTGCAAGTGTGTACTGTGTGGATGTCCCCTCCCTACCCCATTTTGTCCGTCCACTATTAGATCTCTCGATATGTTCCTCCTCGGCACGCCAAGACACTCGCTCAATTGCCCAGGCTCACGAAAAGCATACAAACACACACATACGTATATATGTATGTCCAAAAGTACCGACTTTTAAAAGAGCGGGCGCGTTTTTTTCCATTCAGTTTTTGTATCGCACAACTTAGTGTATAGTTACAATTCAACGATAGACAGCTAAGGTGTCCAGACTGCATTTGCAGATCTGGTGTACAAGAGCCAATTTTAAAATAGAAATTTTCACATATTTTGAAAGAAATTCAATTTTCAAAGAAATCTAAATGTGTTTGTGTGTGTGTGTTTGGGGTTGCCAATGTTTTTTTTCGCCCTAAACGAGCATGCGCATACCGACACATGTGCTCTCTTGCTCTCATACCAGCAAAACACATGGGTCGTGCTGCACTGAAAATAACTGTCGCAATTGAGAGAGAGAGACAATGGTACAGTGAGAACAAACGTTTGAAAAAAGTACGTAAAAAGTACGAAAAATGCCAGAATATGCGAAAAAGAAGAAGAAAAAAACAACAGCTGCGCAGATTCGACAAAGTCGTTAGGATAATGTGGGCCGGGGGAGTGCATATCTGGCTGATGCCCATTTCCAATTGCACGGGGCGCATAGACGCGTAGTCGACAGTCGTGCACAGATTCTCGTAAACAAAACGCTCGAAATTTGCGTACCACGTGTGTAGTCTGAGTGCGTGTATAAATACATGCATATGCATATATATATTTATACATATATGTGTGTGTGCCGCAGTCTATAAGTGTATGTATAAATGTACATTGTTGCAATTGTTTCGTGCAGCTGATTTGTTGTTGTGGTTGGTTTATTACCATTTCGCTGTTATTTTTTCCTCCTGTATTTCGAGGGCTACTAATCAACATTTAAATTTGCGACACATCCGCTGCGGTTATTACTAAAAAATATATAAATCGTTAGAGCCCGCGTGTGCTCATATGTACAAATATATGTGCATATAAATAAATATGTATATATAGAATATTTGTATATAGCTATACTTTATATTTTAAAAGACAGATCTTTTGGTATTTATGTGTATGTGTCGTATTTCTTGTCCAAGGACCTTTGTCATAGCGTCCTTGCGTCAAGCAATATACAAGAGGTGCATAAAGGGCGAAAATCAAAGTTGAATTTATTGCAAACGGCATTGACTTCACTTCTACATATGTACATGTGTATGTATGTAAACGCACACACACAAAGATATTGTGCTGCAGCAACGTTAACGCAGGCGCCTGCGCCGATTGGGCGACTCGCAATTTCTACGAGTACATGCGAAAAATATACACACAATTATACATATGTATATCAATGGGCACGTGCGTAAAGAATCGATTCGCTTCTTCGTTTAGACTTGTACTTAGCTGCGATAATTACTATCGCGATCGAATGACATCGCTAACAAATTGAAGATCGGCTCGTGCGGTCTGTTGCTACCGGCAGATAGAAGCTATACATACAAGGATATAACGATGATTTTTATCGACTCATTATTGATAACACATGTTATTTGCATTACTCTATATACATAAATGTTGTGTTATAAAAATAATAAAAGATCTGGCAACCACACGAGGATAAATTCTGACAGTGCTGTAAACCTTCAGTTAAATATATTTGCACTTTATTTTTAAATGAAAACTAAATAGAGCTATATATTCTAAATCTGCTTGAATATAAATAGACAACAACAAATATATTCTTATCTTATTGTGTTAATTTAGACATTCATTTTGATGCACAAATCTAATTCAACTAATTTAAAAGACAGAGGGAGAGTGACAGAGATAGAAGGATAGTAGTGTGCTGCCAAATGCCTAACCATTTACTGTTAGCTGTTCCCTAAAGTATGCATCATTATGTGCTATTAGGTATAATATATTGTGCCGTTGTGTTGCATAAGCGACAGGAGTATTAGCATTTAGCTGCCGCTGCTGCTGCTCCTTGACGCGTACCACCCAGACGCAGTACCACACGCATAACCCTCCACCCTTTTTTTTACTGACTGACTGACTGTGAGACAAACATTTCATCATTTACTTTAGTGCCAACACTTGGGTATGTTTCTCGTTAATTTTTATTCTCTCGTTCGAAACTTAGGCGTGTCATCGTTTGTTTGTTTGTTTTTATTTTTTGTTATTTTTTTTATGTCTTTTCTAAGTTAGTTCGCGTTTCGGTTAGTTAGTACTTGGCGGTCGCAGGTTCGCAGATATCTATAGCTTATTAATAATTGACTAAGTCCTAGGTTATTTTATTAACCATTAATTTAACAGCTAAGTGTTATTGCATAATTTTATACATCTGATTAGTTTTCTAAAATTTGATTAATTCACGCTACGTTTTTTATTGCGGTATATTTATTCTGTAGAACGACGCTGTTATCCTTCGTCTATCTGTCGTCGTCGTCTTCGTCGTCGTCGTCATTTTCGTCATCGTTCTCGTCGTGGTTAGCGCAACACAGCAACAAATTGAAACAATAGCAACACGCAGTTCCATTGCTTTAACGGTACCTATAACGGATCAACAGCAGAAACGAGAACCAACAAGAAGAGAGGAGCAGAACAGAAATCAAGAGGCTTACAAAATGCAGACGCATAAAAAGTAAAAGGAGCAGCAAAACAAGCAAAACAGAACGAATTCTGCTTGTGTGTGTGCGAGCGCGAGTGCCTGTGTGCCTGTGTTTGTTAGTAAAGCAGCAAGCAAACACAGACTCACACTTATTCTCCCATTTTTTCGCTGACGCCTACCTGCCAGTCTGTTTGCGTATATACGACTGCTTCCTCCTCCTGACTTACGCGTGTGTGTGTGTTAGTGCAGTAGTAGAGATTCAAATATCGACTCTCACACTTACACTCATTTGTGTGCAATTGGCATGGCTGCAAGGAGTAAGAGCGAACATCAATAGCAAACACAATTAGGATATGCAGCTATAAGAGAAGATTGATAGTTAAGTAAGCTTAAAGGACTTGAAACCAAAAATACCAACAACAGCAACAAACAACTTAAGCAACAAATTCACAAATACGTTGAACAAATTCCAAGCTAAAAGAAACAGACAGAGACGGAGAGAGAGCGAAAGAGCGACACAAACTCTGCCCACCCACTCAAAATTCACCAAGGAAAGGGATAATACTTAAACGAACGGTAAATTAACAAGTTGCTGGCAACATGAGCACTCTGCTGGAGGAGATTGGCCAATCCCTGGCCCCGGCGTCAATTGAGGAGCAGCAGCAGCAACAGCAGCGGGCTGCGATGAGTACGACACTTTGTGAGGATTCGAATTCATCATCGGTGCTGGAAGACATTGATGTGAGTAATACGAGCAGCAGCAGCAGCACCACCAGCAGCAGCAGCAGTAGCAGTGCCAGCAGCAACAGCAGTAGTTGCAGCAACGGCACTGGCACCGACACGGACACCGGCAAGGGCAGCAGCACAGTAGGCAGCATTGATACGACACGCGTTAGCTCGTCTAGCATTGGATCGGCTGCATCGATTACATCATCGGTATCAACGACCGCACCATCAACGAGCAATTCTTCGGGACTCGGTTTGGTGGTCGATGTGGATAGCAATATTGGCAGCAGCCAGGAGCTGAACCATGGCTATGACTCCAAGAGCGTCACGGAGACCGATTCCCTGGAGGGTACGTGCAATTCCATTCTCAAAGATGCTAAGAACTGCATGCTTTGCAGGTAAGTTTCTAGCTATCAAGTTTTATCTTTGGCCATCAGCTAATATCGATAAATGGACTTACAGAAAAGCGCCTATGCGCGTCTTCATTAAGCAATCGATAACAAAAGCAAAATATGTTCATAAAATCTTTAAATAGCAGCCAGGGATTAGTTTTTAATTTATATCTAATAATAGCAAAGAACTTAATTTATCGATATTATCGATGTCACCAATTGAATCGATATAAAATGTTGTTGAAATTATATTTTACCGTTTGTAGCTCGCGTTTGGTTATGCCGCGCATTTTATCCTGTCTACACGTATTTTGCGAGGATTGTTTGTTGAATTTGCTACGCAGCAAGGAGGCAGCATCGGCCAGCTCACCGGCCACATCACTATCGTCGGCAGCCAGCTGCTCGTCGGCATCGTTTGATGGCAGTGAGAACCAGCAGCGATTGCACACGGTGCTCGAGTGCCCTGATTGCAAGCAGCTGACACGGCTGGGTAATAAGGGCGTCAAGGGTCTGACCGTGGATTATATTGTGACAAATATATTGGATCTGTTTAATATGGAAACGGAGCATATACCATGCACGTCTTGCAAGAGCAAAGAGGAGGCCATATCCCGTTGCAATGATTGCGCCAACTTCTTGTGCAACGGCTGCGACAATGCACACAAGTATATGCGCTGCTTCGAGAACCATCAGGTGGTGCGCATCGAGGATCTGCAAAAGAATGTGCAGAACGACAAGCTTATCATACACAAGCCCATCTGCTGTCGCCAGCACGTAAACGAGAATCTCAAGTACTATTGCTTTACATGCCAGGTGCCCACCTGCAATGATTGCCTGCTGGGCGACCACAAGGGCAACGATCATCACTACGAGACTGCTTTGGTTGCCGAGCAAACGGTTCGTGCTGATCTCGAGCAAACTATTGCGGAGACTCTGAAGAAAGCACAATATTGCAACGATGCTGGCGGCAATCTGAGCAGCGCTTTAACCGAACTCCAATCGCAGCACGACAATGTGCGACAGCAGATCGAGGATGCATACAAAAGCTATAAGCGCATTCTCGAGGTAATTCGCGATCAATTGCTTACCGAATTGGGCCGTCTCCACTCGGAACGTGAACTCAAGATTATGGATCTTATGCAGAGTCTAGAGAATAACATGGGCCGATTGCAGCAGGCCTCACAATTCGGTCAACGTGCCATCGAGAAGGCAAATGCCATAGAGTTTCTATTGCTTAAGCCAGTCATTAGCGCCCAGTGCGCTAATCTCATTGATCAGACGCCCCAGAGCGATGTCAACTATCAGCTACAGTTCGAGTGCATGCCTGAGAAGTTCGAGCGTTTTGCGCGCGAAATGTTTGGTAAATTTCGCACCGAATCAACGAAAGGTATGAACGTAGCTGGAGCTGGAATGTCCGAAGCAACGGGTTCTCCGATGACCACGCCTAAGCAGCATTCGCCGCCGCCAGCAAACTTGGCGCCTGGTTGCCATGGTGTTGGCTTGCTGCCCGCTGGTGTGCGCAGCTTGACTGGTGTTGGCAGCAGCTCCGTCAACAACAGCTCGGTGCAAGGACGCTTGAGTTCGGCGGCTGTATTTAGTCCCATATCGTTGCCATCATCGCTGCAAAGCTCGTTCGATGGCGACACCTCAGTTATGACAAACTTTTCCATGATGAGCACGCTGCCACCAGATTCGCCGCCACAGCTGCAGCCGCAATTGCAGCAACAGCAGCAGCAGCAGGCGTTGCAACAGGTGCAACAGCAAAAGCAACAGCAACAGCAGCAACAAGCATTGCATCAGCAGCCTCAAGCGCTGCCCGTCAATCAACAAATATCACAGATGGTAACGACTCAGGGCATTGTCCAAGTGCAGCAATCTACTGGGCATGTTAATATCAATGCTGGAGCAAATAACAGCGCTGTTGGCATGGGTCTGGGCGCCCTTAATGGTCTTGGAATGAATGCTGGCGGACCGACACCTCCGTTCAGCATGCTCGAATACAATCTGTCACGTTTGGCCAGTCTTACCGAGAATATTCCGGATGCCATGAACGATACTTTGGGCGTTGGCAGTTCTAATGCTGTGGCTGTTTCCGCTACCTCCGGCGCTGCTGGCGGCACTGCATCCCATCATCAGCAGGCAGTCATACCCGCCTCAGGCGTGACACCCACTCAGCCCATAACACTGGCCGACATTCTGTCCGGCGATCAGCGAGCCCTCAACAATCTGCAAGCTCTGGCTAAGCTGGGACTCAACAACAATGGTGAGTGACGTGATCTGCGAAACTGTTAGCTCTGTTCGATTGCCTGCTTCCTACTGCACACATTTTACACACCTTGCAGACAGACAAACAAAAAGAAACTTTATATTTATTTAACTTATTTCTGCTAACTGGGATCTTTCCTATATGAATGTTCAGGCTTGTCCAGTATTTATTACTAAGGCTCTCACTCTCTCTTTCTGTTATTCCAAGTTATATATTAGACCATGGGAGAGTATGTACTATATATACCTTTCCCTATATTTATAGATTTATCTGCCTCTTTTTGTTTATCTCAATCGAATTTCTGTGTAAGTGTTATGATTCCACGTCTTTTCATCGATGATGTCTGCAGTGGTAAACGGGTTTCGGCAGGCCGAAAGAATTCCTAATTTCCTTTTATTTTTGTTATTTTTGTTTTGGCAACTTTTAAGTTTTTTTCTTTTTACAACAACCAACACCACATACTACCAACAATACCACCACCACCAACAACAACAACAACTCCAACACTCCCAAACACCACCCAACACACAGATGAGCAACACGATTTGTTGTCGTCGAACGGAAGCTCAACGTGCCTTGATTATATTTTAACAGATTTCTGCATGCCAGCAGCCACATCACCCAATCTTCAAACTTTGAATCCAATTGTTGGCGGTGTCGAAGAGATGAGCCTCAACAATTTCCATGCCGTTGCCCAGCCCGGCACCACCAGCGTTGTAACCGGCCGCAACAAGGCCACGCCCATGCAGATACGCTGCAAATTTGGATCGCTGGGCACGGCCAAGGGACAGTTCAATTCGCCGCACGGCTTTTGTCTGGGCGTCGATGAAGAGATCATAGTCGCCGATACCAACAATCATCGTATCGAGGTCTTTGACAAAATGGGCGCACTCAAATTTCAATTTGGCGTCGCCGGCAAAGAGGAAGGCCAACTCTGGTATCCACGCAAAGTGGCCGTCATGCACAACAATGGCAAATTCGTGGTCTGCGATCGCGGCAACGAACGCTCCCGCATGCAGATCTTCTCGAAATGCGGACATTTTATGCGCAAAATTGCAATCAGGTGCGTGATGAACACGCTGCCCACAACTATATCCGTTCTATTATGCTAACCGTGTGATCTTTGCAGATATATTGATATTGTTGCGGGTCTGGCTGTAACCGCCAAGGGTCACATTGTGGCCGTTGACAGCGTCTCGCCCACCGTTTTCGTAATCTCCGAGGAGGGCGAATTGGTGCGTTGGTTCGATTGCAGTGACTATATGCGGGAACCCTCCGATATTGCCATACGTGGTGAGTACTCTCTCTATGGCAGTTGCGATTATAAATATGTATTCATTTATATATATATTCTCAATTTCAGACAATGATTTTTATGTGTGCGATTTTAAAGGTCATTGCGTGGCCGTTTTTCAAGAGGACGGCACTTTCCTTTATCGCATTGGCAATGAAAAGGTCACCTGCTTTCCCAATGGTATTGACATATCGAACGCCGGCGATGTACTCATCGGTGATTCACACGGAAACCGCTTCCATGTGGCCTGCTACTCACGGGAAGGCGCCCTACAATCCGAATTCGAGTGCCCACATGTCAAGGTTTGCATATGAAATACGATTACGATTTCAGCTTGTTGAATATGAAATATTATGCGACTATCGGAGACTAACAAATATTCTACTAGTTCATATATACATATATATATATTTGTATATAGCTGTTGCTTGCCAACATATATATATGTATCAATTTTGTATATATTTTATATCGATTTATAATAACTTGCCGTTAATTCTTATTAATTTGATCGCATTCGACTATTGTAACTATTTATATATATATTTACGTATAGGGGCAATTGCGTTAGCTGCGGCTGTTAACTGAAAGGCAGTTTGTATACTATATTCACAGAGTTCTGCGAAAATTGTGTTGTTTGTTTTCTGAGCTCTTCCGCAAAAACGGTTGTCAAGCTCAGTTGCTTGGGGTTTTAATGTATTGTGATCATAATATTTATTAAATTGTTTTCCATTGCGCAGGTTTCACGTTGTTGCGGCCTGAAAATCACCTCCGAGGGCTATGTCGTAACATTGGCTAAGAACAATCATCATGTTCTCGTCTTGAATACCCTCTATGTTCACTGATTGCAAATCAAAGCGCGCAACAATCGTCCAGCTGTCGATATGAACAAATACAACTATAAATACTCGTCGGGCAAAATTTACGGATGTCGTAGGCAGCAACATCACTATCAACATGAACAGAAAAAACAACAAAAGCAGCAGCACCAATCAACAAGCAACAACAATAACACATTCAGCAGTACCAGCAAAAACCACCACAACAACAGCAACAACATCAAGAACAATTATAACAAAAACGACATGGAGCAGCATAGCAACAACTCGATTCGAGCTAAGCCGCCGCCTTCCATATAAATAAGCTTGAAATAAGGGCCAAACCCAGTACCGTTAAGTAAACAACCATGCAACACAATATGAGGGCAAAACGGGCGAAACTCTCGAATCTCGAAAACACGTTTTAAGCGAAAGTGTTGTCAACGTACAACAGCAACAAGCAACAACAAAATGCAACAATACTATTTTTGATCTCTAATTTAATAGCAACAACAAAAAAAAAACAAAACAAAACCTAAAACGATTAGCGCTACTAACAAACAAATAATTAACAAACATCTATATAAATCTATAACAAGAAACAAACAACTTTACTTAGAGTGTAACAAAAAAAAAAAAAACAAACAAAATGAAAAAATAAGGAGAAAAACTTACATATTTTTCAACACGTTTAAGAAATGCTCTTATTTAATTTTTTGTTTCTTTTTTAAATATGTTCTTGTTACAATTTTCATACGACACAAAATGACACACACTCACACTCACAATTAGTTATGCTTACACACACACGGTAGCACACACAACACAATACACACACACACACACACACTTCATGTTACTTATTATCTATGTATAAGCATACATATATATTGTTATATCGACGAATTAGCTTTTTTGTGCAAACCCCCTTCCAGAATCTTTTTCGACAAAAAAAAAACAAACGAAAAAACAAATACCAAAACAAACACGCATATATTTTACATACAATATATATACACACAACTCATATATATATGTATATATATAAATATATATATGTATATACATATGTGTATATATTCATATACATATTTGCGAAACGTGCGCTTTTTGTGCACATTTCCAAAGTGGACAGGAAAAACCAGGCAATAATTAACAACAACAACAACAACAAAAACATCTAAAATTATGTACAACTAACGTATATTTTCAATTTTAACAACTACAAAAACAAAAAAACAAAACAAAAATATGGAAGAGACACGTGTTTAGGTTTTTCCTTACTGCTGCTTATATAAGGTGATATTTATTTATATATATACATATGTGTATGAATATATAACTATATATATATATGTATGTATTTAACAAAGCAAAAATATCTTACAACTGACATAGATATATGTGAAATCCTACGATTATATGACTTTGCCATATATACAGAAAAAATAACACATATATATGCTGATTTTTGTCACTGTGTATATACATCTCTATGAATTATATGCAGATCTAATGAAAACACAAACATTAGAATACATTCTGCGTGTGTGTGTGTATGTGTGTATGTCGCGTTTGTGAGTGCGTTAGTAATAGGAACAAATAACAAGAAACAAAAACATACAAACTAAATGTAAGCTAACAAACCAAAATGCAAACAACAAGAACACAATAACAAACAACAAAGGCAACAAATTTGCAATGCATTAGGCCAACCAACTAAGTAAACAAAATCACACTAATACGACGAAAGTAAGAGACAAACAACAACAACAAATGAGAAAAAACCAAAAGATTACAAAACTATTGTTAAGTTCTATATATATTTACAATGTTAAAATGATATTCCTCTTGCTTATATACATACAAAACAAAACGAAACAAACATATACATATACGTGTGTATATGCCCACGTACGTATATATATATATATATATATATATATATATATATATATATATATGATATATAATATGTATATGGTATTTATGTATAGTAAGGACTCTTCTAGTAGCACATATTGGGGCATGTGCCATTTCTTTCCCGTTGTAATACAATATATAAGGCTGGTTTACTCCCAAGACATTATTATTTTTTAAACAAAAGAATAACATACTATTATTATTATTATTATTATAATTATAATTATTATATTATGATTAATTATGTGAATATTATGACTTTGTTGTTCTTTATTCTTTACGATGACAAAATAATTTTTGTGAATTTTATTATTATTATTATTATTATGTAAATTGCAATTTATTTTTGACTATGTTCTAAGTGAGAAAGAAGCAAAGATCATAAAATATCATAACGGTTATGATAAATTATGTAAGAGCGAAGCAACTTATTTTTTGTATAGGCTGTAACAAACATACACACACACACATTTTATTATATACAACACACACACACATATACATATATATATATATATATATATATATATAGAAAACGTATCGAAAGTGAATTTTTTGCATATTGTTTTTGTGTATGTTAACCAGTTAATGGACTTAACTTTATTTTTATTATATTTTATAAAACAAAACAAAACAAAACAACAAAAAAAAAACACCTATTTAGTGATTCGTTTAACGCTGTTAAATTTGAATGTGTTTCATATGAATATAACTTCTAATCTTGTCATTTATTTAATACTAGTTAAACATGTACGTTATATGGAATATATATGTATCTGCTTATTGATTAATTTCCTTAAAAAAACTAATTGTCTAAAAAGCAGAAGTTCTAAACAATTTAAGCACCGAATATGTTTTTATTATGTACTTTTTTGTTCGTAGTAATCTAAAGAGAACACACAAATTGTCGAAAGAGTTTACGCCTATTTGATATCTGCTTAATTCTGTATAATTGTTTATCTTTTTATATATGTGTATATATTTGTATATACATATATACATTGTCCTGATTTTTAATTTTTTTCGTTCGTTGAAACTATGTGTGAGGCTACACCAATTTATGGAAAAACAAAGAACTATCTAGCTCTAGCTAAACAAAAAAAAACTAAACTAAACTAAACTAATTGCATAAGTTTGTGAAACGCTTTTAATTGTCTTATGATTAATTTTATTTTGTATCCTTTTGTTGTTGTACAACTTAAATATTGAAATCTTCAAAGCAACAAACACACACACAACACATACACAACACAAACATCATATTATGAATTTCGATTTACCTTTGTTTAGTAAGTTAAGCTATAAAAGAAGTGAAAATGAAATGAGAAAAGGTAGACCTCCTCCCAAAGTTGTTGTCGAAGAAAATATATGAAGATGAAGACGAAGACGAAGAGTTGAAGAAAAATGCAATTTTGTGAACAATTTGGCTGTTGAAATATAATTTTAATTTTATATTCGTAAATACGTTATGATGATTTTAGTTTACACTATTTAATTAAGATTACATCATGTTATATTGTGTACAATAATTATTTTTTGTAATGTTTAGATCTAGACCACTAATCCCAAGACCCCCCACCTTCCTACCCACTCCCTGCCTACCCTTGATACAAACAATAATTCAAATGTGCTTAGTGAATTTACGTAGATTTCTTATGCAACAAAACTAAATGAATAAACAAGTATTAAGTGAACACTACAATTATAACAACAACATAAACAACAACACAAATGTGAAATATGCCAAATTTTGTTAACTTTCTTTTCTCATTTGCGCCTTAAATAGTCAAACGAAAATTCTGTGAGCAAACAAAAACAAAAAAAAACAAAACTCTTAAAGTTGTTATATATACATATATATATATGTATATATATGCGTTTTTGAAACAACAAAATACCTATTTCAAAAACTTTTTACACGAAAAAGCCTTCAAAAAGAAGAAAAAAAAATGAAATTGTAATTCCACACGCTTTTATTTATAACATTTACAAATTTTTTTTTTATTTTTAGTTCGATGAGAAAGCGAAATAGCAAAAAGAAAAAATACTTTTGTTTCAAACAAAAATAAAACTTTGTTTAGGTTTAATTCAGATAAAAGAAAAAAATTAAAAAAAAAAAACAACTTAATGAAAAATCCAAAACAAATGATATTAAGTTAACGAAAACATGATTTTTATGCAAAGCTCTTAAACAAAAACAAAAACTATAGAAAATTGAAAAAAAAAACCACACACATATACACACACTCACTCACACACACACACAAAGAAACGTTAACTAATTGATTTCCTATATTGCATACAAATTTATGAAAAAATGTGCTTAAGTTTAAATCAAATTTACAATTTAGTTGAGATTATGAACTAAAAAACTTTTTACATAACAACTATATACACACACATATGCATATATATATGTATGTTTATGTATAACGTTTAGCGAAAATATATATATGTACATATGTAAGTTTAGCCAATGGCAAAGGCGGCTGAGTTGGTTGGCAATTGGGCGTGGCACTAGAATGGAACACGTAATACACGAAACAACATACAGACACAACCACACACGAAGGATACTTAGGCCAGAGCAACTAGTCACGTTTAGACACAGCTTAACGTATAACGTAAGAGTGCAGCAAACATCACGTAACAGACAGACAACAGATGTGACGTAAGAGTACAGCAAACATCACGCTACATACATGAGCTGGTGTGACTTAACGAATGTAAAAGGACGTAACAGCACTAGCACTGACGTTACGTAACGCACAGGCGACACCAACTTTTTTTTTATGGAACCAACTTCGCCAGCTTCGGTGCCAACAACAATTTTTGAGGCCGTTCTTTTGTGGCTAAGCTACGAAATAAAAATAAAATAAAGTAATTAAAAATAATAAAAATACAAAAAAAAGAAAATACAAAAAACAAAAAGCAATTCAAAAGAAACGAAAAAGTGAACTAAGAAAAGGCATATTTTATTATATTATTATTTAATAATGACACAAGAAAACACAACAACAACAACAAAAAACATTTGTACAATGTGAGCAGAGAGAACGCTTTCCACCTATTTTGGTTTATTATTCATGTACTTTATTGTGTTATATACTTTATAAATTTTGTGTTAATCAACTACTCAAGTAAACAAATATAATCTAACTATACACATTTATATATATACGTATGTATGTACACGCATATGTATGTTTATATACATTCGTTGTGAAACACTCAAGTCCTCAGTCACGTTTATTTTGTAATTATGTAATTTGTTTTTAAACATTTTCAATTGGCATACACAAGACACCAAAAAAAAAAAAAAATAAAATTAATCAACAAAAACAAAATGTATAAAAAAAATACAAATAAAAAATATATGAAGAAGATGAACAAGAAAAAGAACATTGTAATTCATATTTGATGAAGAAATTTTGAAGATGCTGCCAAAGATTAATATTTGTTTCTGTTTTTTTTTCCTTAAATTTAAATATACACTGAAAAAAAGAAGTTAAATGAAAGCAACAAAAATTATTATATGTATATATATTTATATATATATATATATATATATATGATATATATGATATATTAACTAAATCTATTATGTACGATGATAATGAAGCGTATTAACTTTTTGTTTATATATATATATTATAATCCTATTGATGATGATAAATACAACTATCTAATAATAATAAAATGAGAATGAAAATGAAAATGAAAATGAAAATGAAAATGAATTGTGAGAAAAACGTAACGAAATATTTTCGGAAAACTTGCTCAGTTGGCAAATCAACTAAACACATACACATACATCAAACTAATCATCTACTAACGATAACAAATGTGAACGATTAACGATAACAGCAAATCGAATGACGGCACCGTTTAACATTTTCCAAATCAAATTTAAATCCATAAAATTCATTTGTTCCTCAATGCGCGACGTCAAAAACATAAAAACAAAATATTTGCAATTGAATGTTAGTTTCAATGAGAATTATAAACGAATGAAACGTTGAATTAGATTATTAAAAAAAGAGCATATAAACCCACTATACATATACGATATACATATGGAATCAGGAGTAAAGCGAGATATACACACACACACACATACTCTATATATGTGTGCATACATATAGCAATTAGATTGCATCGATGCCCAGTGGATCGATGATATATGATCGAGTCAGGTTCGACTGCGCCACAGAGCGTGGTTTTAGCTTAGTTTCTACTAATACACACACACACACACACACCATCAAATGCCTGTGTACACTCGGATAAACATTTTAAATATTCTCTCCATTTACAACACTCAAAAAAGAAAAAATTTAAGAAAAAGTTAAGAAAAAACACCCACCCTAGCTCCCAAATTTTTGCCTAGTTGCGTGTCTCATTCTTGTAGATTCATGTCTTATATTGTGCATTTAGTTAAATTTATTTATCAAACTACAACAACAAATGATGTAAAACAAAATCCAAACGCTTTATACATCAAATTATTTTAATATATATACATATATATATATATGAAATATATTGATAAATGAAAAAAAAAAAAACAAAAACCAAAACATATATCTATATATACATATACAACATATACAAAATATTATGTATTTTATTTGAAATTTTTAAATGTATTAGCAAGAAAAAAAAACGAAAGTTGAAATTCTACTACTAAAAAAAAAATACAAAAAAATTAATTTAAGTATAAAAAAAAAATATAAATATGAAAACAGAAAACCACACAAATTGAAGCAAGTGCGTCGTCCCTTTGCTGAATTGAAGGCGTGGCACGAAGCAAGAGGATTGCTAACAAAAACGATATACATATATACACATATAATCTATATACATACATACATACATACATCAATATATGTATATATATATATACATGTACTACAATAATGAGCAAAGGAAAAACAATCTAGTGTACGTCAATTTTTTGATGATATTTTTCGCCTTATTATAGACAAAAAAAGAAAGGAAACCAAATTAAAAATTAAAAAAAAAATACAAAATACATATGAATAATAATAACATTCATATAGTTATAAAAAAAAACTAAACTAAAAAATTAAAATTAAAAAAAAAAATATTGAGAAATCGAATCAAATCGAAAAACCAGTCAAACAGAAGTCAACCTTAAGGCCCCAATGGGAAGTTTGATTTTGGCTATAAACATACACACTCACCCACACAAACACACACACACACACACACATATATATATATATATATACATATATATATATATATATATAGTTTTTTAGTTGTTAAATGGAACTTGACGAGAAGCAATCAATCGCAACAAAACAAATTATTTAATCAAAAGGAATCGTTACAAAAACCAGAGCATGACAAATTATATATATATATATATATATATATATATATATATACATATAAATACAAAATTTTAAGCAATAGCGCCGAAAAAACCAAACAAAAAATAATAACAAAAATTTAACTAAACGTGATTAAGCTAAAAATAGCAAAAAAGAATAAAACAAATTGTTTACTCCACGCGACCCGCCCACGCTCTCTTAACTATGTATGGGCATTACACCCAAAACGAAATATATATACATACTTATATACTCTCTCACACACACAAAATAGCATCCAAGACACAAATTGCTTTGCTGTAAAAGTTCCTCAATAACAATATAAATGATTTATATATATATATATATATATATATATATATATATATATATATATATATATATATATATATATATATATATATATATATATATATATGCATATATATGTGTATATTTAAATTTTAAAATATTTTACAACTTATTTTTGTTTTTTTTTGTCTTGTTTAAAAAATATAGAAAAAGAAAAACTTAAGTTGTGTTCAGCTTGCAGAAAAATATAATAAAAATATGTATAAAACAAGAATTATTATTTAAGTTATTTATTTTATTATTTTCATATATATATATATATATATATGTATATATATATATATATATTCCTTTTCAGTTATTCGAGTTGCACCTGATAATCTTATGTAAAGTGAAAGGCAAATAAATGCCTTTGTCGAACTGTGCCAATTGTTGTACTACGTCCTGCGCTGAAGTGCTATAGCTCATATATATATATTACAGAAGTTACCAAAAGCAAAACAGATATCAGCATGATATATATATATATATACATAATACACTTAATTAGCGTTTAGAACCGCTTGGGAATTATATAGAATTTGATATTTTGAAATCTTTGTCTTTTTGATATATCAAGCGAAACTGTCTAAAAATATACATGGTTTAGCTGCTTTTTACTCTTAGCATAGAAAACATGTATCTATATATCTATATATATATATATATATTATATTTTTTAGTTGCATTTTACTAAATTTCATATCTCTCTCTCTCTCTCTCTCACGCTCACTATATATGTCTCTTGCACAACAAACAATTTCGTTTGGCAGCTTTTGAAATTCTTATTTTTTCTGTGAGTAAAAAATATATTTAAAACCAAAAATAATCTAAATGAGAACAAGAAAACTCTTAGCGAGTTGTTGTGTTAAATTTGCGTACATATCAGTGAGAATTTTTATATAGAAGACCTAATGAAAACGATTGCCATTTCGATGAATAGCCATCGATTTATCGAACTGCTCAAATCTGATTTTTTAAATTTTTTTATCTTTAGTTTTCAACAAAATTTGTATATATATAAATATATGTGTGTGTGTGTAATCATTTACATATTAAAACTTAGTGCCATGATCTTTGCAAGGAACAAAAATCGATATATGTCGATTTATATATATATATATATGTTTATTAATGTGCTGTATTAATAATAGAAACTTAATCGAGTCTTTCACTCACACTGTTTGACACCAAAACAAAACAAGACAGCAAGTTACATACGTACTTATATATACACACATGTATGCACATGTATGTGTCACACATATTTACTAATATATATATATATACGTATATATATATATATATATATATATAAAAATATATATATATAGATATCTAAAGTGCATAAGTAGACGAGTCGATGGAGAAGATGTTTGAAGAAAGCCAACTAAAGTTGGCAACACAATTACAATTATACAATGAATAAACTGTTATTCGAATTATAGATTAGAGAGTTACCCTACACACACTCACACACACATACGAAAAACGAAGCAATTAGAAAGCTTTTATTTTTCTAGAATTTTAAATGAAAACAGAATTAACAGCAACAATAACAAATGAAGAAACAAAATCAACGTAGTTAATTATTCGCGAACAGCAAACAAAATAACTAAGCAACTAAAAACTTCCTAATTTCTCTCAGTGTAATGACACAACAAAATCTACAATGCCTATATATATATATATATATATATATATATATATATATATATATAGATATATATATGTAGATATCAACATTTGTATGAACATAACTTTCAATTTACATATATATATATACATTAAATATCTCTGGGTTGTTCGAAAAAAAAAAACAAAAGAAAACAAAAAAGTTTTTACGTGTATGAAAAAGCAAAAGACGTATTCTAGAGCATATTATATAAAGCAAATCTACATTACTAAAACTATCTATATACACATATATACATCATATACATATACATATATACATATACATATATATATGTGTGTGTACGAACCTACACTTAAAAAATTGCGTATACAAAAGCGTAAGAAGCAGAAGCTAACAGAAAACAAATTGATAATAATTAAACAAAACAAAAATAAAAACAATTAATATTTAAGATTTGACCAACCAAAACAGAAAAACAACAACAACAACAACAACTAAATGCGCCTTGTAAAGCGAATTCTTAAAGCAAAAAACAAAACAAATAAATATAAAATGATAATATTGGTGGGGGGCTTAGTTTAGCAAATATATGTATATATATATATATATATATATATATATATATATGTATAAATTTTGCACTTCCAAAAGAAATCATCACAATTTTGTATGAAATAAGTATAATATCAAGGGTATATACATATGTATATGTTATATATATATACATATATAAAAAACAGTCAGACAACGATGATAAATGAATGTACAATGGGATGGAGCGGATCATATATATATATATATATACATATATACATATATATATATATATATATACCTAACATGTACTAGCTATGTAGCCTGGTATTCGTAAAGCTAGTCAAATAAACAACAGCAACAAGAGAAAATACATTTTTAAAGCAAGTCAAAATCAAAAAAAAAAAAAAAACAAAAAGAAAAACGAAAAACAAAATAACTTAAATTAGTTTTTGGAAAAACAATTTGAATATCATATATATATATATATATATATATATATATATATATATATATATATAAAATAACAATTAAAAATTTCCTGTGTTGTCAAAAGGCTTTAAGAACAATTTGTAAATTAGCGTAAATTTTTTTTGTTTTTCTTTTTGTGGCTTAATGAAAATTTATATAGATTTCTAAGCGTGCCTCACATTTTAGACACTCTTTTTAGAGCAAGTAACACACAGCCAGAAGAAGAAGACGAGGAGGAGAAGGAGCCGGAAAAAGTCAGACAGACAGCAACAATATTTTTGGGCACCAAATATATATATATATAATATAATAAAAACATAAAACAAAATCAAGAACAATTTTTGTGTGTGCTTACAAAACAGAAGAACAAATGTAAGCTAAAGAAAACAAAGAAGCATTGAAAATACACTTAAAGAAATAAATACAGCATATTTTCAAGGGCGCAACGGTTTTTCAGCTAGACAAACAACAAAAATACAAATAATTAGAATGTTTTATGAATTATATACAAACTATATATATATATATATATATATATATATATATATATATATATATATATATATATATATATATATATATATATATATATATATATATATATATATATATATATATATATATATATATATATATACATATAGATGTACTTAGTAAACTACTTAACTAAACATAAGATGTTGAAAAATTTTATGTGAGTTGTTTATGATGTTGTAAAGTTAAAGCAAAACAGAAAAAAACTCAAAGCAAATGCATCAAATAATATGATAAATGAAAATATGAATTAAAATGAAATGAAAATAGAAATTGTTGTTATGAAGAAGAGGAAAAAAACGTAAACGAATTGTTAGGCATTTGAATTATTAACTAAAAAGTGTGCATAACAATAAAAACAAAAACAAAAAAATGGCACAAACTAAAAAAAAAAACAAATATGTATATATACATATATATATATCACATGTATGACTAGATCTGGTTTACTTTATTTATTTTTATTCTTTTATACATATATATGTATATTATATTATATATTGATTGTGCATTGTTTTCACTAACAACAACAACAAAAAAACATTTAGAACTCAAAAAGCTGCCTCAAAAAAAAAAAAAAAACAAAAAAAAAAACATAATATGAATTAATAATTTAAAATATATATATATGTCTTATACAAAATTATACGTATATATAAACTATATATGAATATATGCAAGGGCATTCCAACTAGGTACTTGGCAACTAACGAAAAACAACAACAAACAACAAAAACAAATGAATATACATTATACAAAACAACAAAAACTAAAGTGAACTTAAAAAAACTAAAATTAATATTAGAAAAAAAAAACAACTAAAATTTCTGAAATTGTAATCGATGTTTGGGCAGCATTTAATTTGAAAGCACAAGGGTTAACATTTCGTGTTCCTCAATCTAACGGCGCTCGCGCGCTGTCTCGCTCTCTCATCCACTCTCGCAGCTCCTTTGGTAGCGTAACCCTTGTGCGCATGCAGTGCCATTTAATAGCCGTGAAGCGCGCTTAACAAACTTTATTTGGATCGTTTTCATTTTGTTTTTATTATATACGAGAGTATTACGAGTATGAATCATATATATATATGCATACAACTATTTACAAGCTACGTACATATACAACAAATTATATATACATATATATAGAAGAACTACTTAAAGACAAAAAACGAAATCAAGAAAGAACAACCAACTTATACCATTTTTGCTGACTGTACTCCTTAGGCTTTTTACACCTTTTACCATTTTATTCGCAATGGCAGACTATTTCCGAACTTTGCATGCGACTTAACTCTTTAATCAATCTACATAATATACATGATGTACATACCAATTAAGTAAGCTCTACATTATATACATGCATACATACATATATATATATATATATCTGTATATATATATATATAATTTACAATTCTGGCCACAGATAATCCTCAACGATCCCTTGCACTTTCTTTCTCTCATATGATATTATATGATATGATTATTTGTATGATCCTCTCCTGCAACACTCCCCAACACAAACAATTCCTACGCCCCGCCCCGCCCCGCCTGTGATAGTGTTAACGTAATATTGTATAACGGTCAAGTGCCGGCGCCATTTTTTTGCCAGTTTATGGCACACATTACCCGGCATTACCCGGCACACTTATGAATATTTTTCAAAGCGTTTTTAGATTCAATACTTTTTTTTTGGAACCATTATTTAGGTAATTAATTTTTATAGAAACAAAAAACTAGAGAAACAAAAAACCAAAAAAAAAAAACAACAAAATAAATCAAATATTGAGCACATATATATACACATATATATTTGAACAACTTGAAGAAGAAAAAATGATGTAAAAATATGAACAAAGCTTAGCACATCCGATCCGATATGATCTTTGCATGTTTTTTTTGTACGTTTATTGTATGTTTCTTGCATTGTCAGACACAATATAGGATCACGAACGTCTAACATGAAATTATACATTAAGAGAAATCTTTGTGAGGTTCGGTTCGGTTCGACCACATGATTTATGTTATTTTTAAACACATTTTAAGTTTTGTTTAGGGTTCGACTCGGATTCGTGTTGAAGCCAGTTCCTTAAAGAATTTACAATTGATTCGTTTTTCTTTTTAAAAGCTAATCCCAATATCAGTCTAACTTGCATGATATGCCAGATCGCACACACAGACACACCCACACACACACACACACACACCGCATATACCATAAAACTTTGAACCAATTAAGTATACAATAAAGCACAACAAAGCATTCTAAATGGTAAAAGTACCTTAAATAAAATAATAAAATAAAAAACCATATTACATAGAGAGAACAACATTTTTCGATCAATAATTTATTGCTGTAAAGAAAGATAAAAAATTTCCAAATTTTCAAATTTCATTTACATTTTCCCAGCTATAATTCAATTATGATTTTCTACTTGTACCCGTCAGAGGACAATATTTTATTGAATATTGTAAAGGTATATATATATAAATATATATCTACCTAACTACCTATTGAGCATTATGATTATCGAACTATTCCAAAATTCGGTTTGTATTTTTGCTAATGAGAGCATTTTATTCTAAAATGGTTTCTATATGTGTCTATACCATTTACAGCAACAGCAACATCTCTATACATATTTTTGTACATCAGTCGAAGCGTGTAAAATTGTTAATTAAAGAAGAAGCAGAGGCGGCAAAACTTTGACAAAGAAATTTGTAGAAAACTCAAATATTTAATAATTGATATACCTTATATACATGCATATATATGTACATATATATATTTATATGTATGTAATAACTAGAATCACATAATTCCATCCACTTTTGATATTTTAAATGATAAAATATTATATTAAAGAAAACAAAAACAATATATAGAAATTATATTATAGTATTTATTAAATTCAAATATTAATTGGGAAAACTTAGCGCAAATGCAGAAAACAGAAAACTAAAGTGTTTGAATGTTGTCTTAAAAGAACAAACTAAAGTGTCATTCCTACAACAAACAACAAACAACAATAAAACATATAAACAAACAATAAAAAGCAACATTTAACTTTCTTGTGCTTTTGCACTCGAGTGCGTCCTAAGACACTTTTGGCCCAGTTCTCAAAGAGTTTACTTAGGAAACAGACACACATACACAACCATACACACACACGCACACACACACACATACACATCACACATATGTGAACAAATATTTATATATACGTATATATAGTGGCACCAAAAATCCAACTATATTGTCTTATTGTAGTAGTTGAAAAAAGGGTTAAAACAAAACAAAAATATATATATACATAAAGGTATATATATATATATATATAATGATATTTACACATCATGAATAGTTATATTACTATATAAAAATAATAATAACAAACATTGCTTTAATTATATATTCAGAAAAATATATATACCTAATTATACCAATAACAAATATACAAAAAAAAAAATATATATATATATATATATATATATATATATATATATATATATATATATATGAATAAGAGAAATCCAGAAAATGAAACCAAATTATGTAATACAAATCATTAAGAACCTTTTCTAGAATGTTATGTCTTCCCTTTGAATCAATTAAGCTTATATGTAACTATATGTATGTGTATATATATACATATATATAGATATATATACATGAAAAAGAAACCAAACAGCAATAAAAATCAAGCACATTTGAACAAAAGTCGATTTATCAGAATCAGAATCAGAAGATTTAATGCAAACTGACCAAGCAGAAGCCCAGCAACAGCAGCTGCATAAAACAGTGTTGGAAAACTCCCTTAGTTTTCGTTTTTGATAAGTGGGAGGCACGCAACGAAGTTAATATTAATACTAAGCGACAACTAACTGTTCTCTATACATACGAAAGCCTCAAAAGCAAATTTCCTAATTCAAATCCTGTTTCACAACGCAATAAAGAAGAAAAATAGGAAAAAAAAGTAAAGCCACAAATTTACCTAAGTACTGTTTATGCTATAGTTTCGCAGGTACTCAACTCATTAACTAATAAAAAAAAAACAGATATATATATAAATATATATATATATATATATATATATATTAACATGTAGTTAGCCTTGTTCCAGCATCTGTTACAGTTAACAATTCGTTTGACCAAAATATGGAGAGAAAACATCTTGAACGAGGGGAAAACTATCTGAAAATTGTACTTTATATATGAAAGAGTTATATAAGTATGCAAACTAAGATGGCTAAACCAAATTGAAAATTAAGTATATATATATATATATATATATATATATATATATATATATATATATATATATGTATATATATATATATATATATATATATGTATATATATATATATGCATATATATCTTTAAAAGCAGACTATTCAGTGCAACAGATAAGACTAGAAATTGATTACCTGAACCTTGAGAACAAAGCTTGAGTTTTTTTTTACTTTACAACAAACAAACAAACAAACAACATGCATGCACGATAACACGTCAATCGTTTATCGTTTATCGATAAGTAATAGTTCAGCAGCAGCAGCAGTAGCTCATAGTTATACAAATCTAGTACCATATGTAGTTTGCTTTACTCATATGACATCCAACAACCAAAATATACTCATTCAATCAGCATAGTTAACACATGATTATTCCTAACTAACGATAGCCGCATCGTTCGATCCACGCTTCTTATAGAGCCCACTTCTTTGAAAAGGTTGTGAACTTCGTAAGCGAACGAATTCGCCTACGTTTTAGCTAACCAACATAGCAGACCAACAATTGACTCTACACACACACCCACACACACACAGACTACTTCCTAACTCTTCCATATGTCATTTGCAATTAAATACTAAACAATTAAATACTTAACAATTAAATACTCTTGCAACGTTTTCAAGCAATTTCGCAAATTCTAAAGTATCAAGAAAAAAAATATAAAAAAATGTTCTTTTTTTTTGCAAGAGTATAAACTAAGAAAGAAAACGTGCACGGGCCAGCAAAATTTGTTGAATTTACTAAACAAGAAGAAGACTATATTGTTCAGCAGAGCTTTGATTGGCTGAGAGCTTAACCGAAACCAGAAACATTTCAATAGGTCCAGGGCTTTGGTATATTTGGAAAGAATAGCAGTTCCGTCTTGTCAAGATCAAATATTTTTCAAAAATACCATTTTTTGGTATTTCAAAGTACTACTAATTGCCTTCAAATTGCTTTTTAAGGATTCGAAAAATCTCGGTTTATCAGCGAGATATCGCCTATTGAATATAGGGAACAGAAGTGCACATCCCAGAAAGGAAATCCTATTGTTGGTTGCACATTGAGGTACAGCAACAGCAAATGAAAAATTTCTTAAAAATACCGCTTTTTGGTATATAAAAGTACTAGTATTTGTGTTCAAAACACCATTCAAATTTTTTAAAATTCTTGGCCTTTTTGCGAGATATGATCTATTTACTGTTTGACTGTGCCGCTCGCACGTCTCCTCTGGCAAGCCTGTCTCAACAGACGAAATGTAGTAGAGAAGTAATACATTCAGATCTTATAAGTTTTTTTTTTAATAAAAATGTTCTTCATAATCTAACAGATTATCGAAATATTAAAGAAAACATTTTTAGCCTCCATAGGAACTTTCTGGTTTTAGATAAGCTTTTAGCACATCAGAAACCTGCATACAGAATTGGTCTGATTATTCCAAGTTGGTCTGTATTATAAGCAGCAATATGATAAAATAAATATATATATATATATATATATATATATATATATATACTTATATCTATATATTCAGCCGTGTGCCCTCCTTCAATATATTTGAGATATTGACATGTTCCATAAATACAGTAGAAATTAGTTAAGTGACTTAACATTTAGATGCGCTACGGCTATTAATAATTATTAATAATATCCTACAGAATATATATATATATATATATACATATATATATATATATACATAACATTTGTACATATGCATTGGGGAAACCAGCTCGATGCGTATTGTAAGTTTAGCATAGGAAATATTTCAAACTCGAACATGTCCTAGATTATTTGCTCATTGTGTTTTTTTAAGTGTAGCAATTGTGTGTATTTACATATTACAGTTTACAACAACAGTAACAACAACAATGTGAGTTTGTCCGTAGCATTTTTAAAGTGTTTTCATATTATATAAACTGACCCAAAGTATATATATATATATCTATATATACAACTGAAGGCAGCAACAATTACAGTGAAAAATGTGTGTTTCTAGAACAAAATATATAATCATTGCAATCAGGTACTGAAATCAAAATTTTAATTATACGATTAACATATATATATATATATATATATATATATATATATATATATATAAGAATATATATATATGTATATTCTTATATATATATATATATATATATATATATATATAAAAATAATACCATAATATATACTAAATAATTGTATTATTTTTGTTAAGATAAAAACCCAAATGAAATGACGAAATATAAAAAATAAAACAAGTTAACCAAAAAAATTAGGATCGTTATATGGATTGCTCTCTGCGATTTCTTCACTATTCAAAAAAAATCTAAACAATTCTTAACTTAAAAACAAACATGAAATACGTGAGCATGTCGAGTATATATATATATATACATATATATATATCGGCTACATGGCGCAGAAGACACTTTAAGGAGCTCAAATCCCAAATCACATTCAATTAAACGATATTTTGTTAATTTGATTTTTAGACTTTATGGTGATACGACATGCTTACAACTACATATATATACATACATATAAAACACTATATACCAGATATATATATATATATAAATATTTTACACTGTACACAAACATAAACGTTTATAATATATACGTACCACATATATAAATATATATATATATATATATATATATATATATATATATATATATATATATGTATATATATATATATATATATATATATATATGTATATATATATATATATATATATATACATATACCAAATATTTAAAACAATTAAGCTAGGTAGCTGCAAAATAAAAATGAAAATAAAAAAACAAAAAACCAAAAATTTATATAAAAAACAAATACAATGTCCAGACGTTCAACGAAACCAAATGCAATATTTAATTATACAACTACATATATATATTTTACAATTTATTTATATACATATGTATACATCATAGGTTATATGACATATGCTACATCATTTTTTGCATAAGCCAACAAAATTGTTTGTTACATTTTTTGAACATTTTTTCCCTTTCCAAGAAGCTCACACAAACAACAAACAAGCAAAATTTTTAACAAATATATATATATATATATATATATAAACAAATATATATGTATAAATGAAATACAAACCAAGTTGCGCCAAAAACAAAAAACATTTATATACATTTATCAAGGGTCAAAAAAAAATTGATGAAAAAAAAGACGTAAAAAAATTCTAGTGAATAAAATTGTAAGCAAAGACCAAGCAAAGAAACACAAAATGTATAAGAAAAGTTCTGAAAACAAATACTGAAATTAATTTTTGAACAGTTACCAAATCGATATATATATATATATGTGTATAAGTTAACACATAACATTTAATATAGGGTATTTCATAAGTTTATAATCAACCCTCGCTATCGCGTGTTTCGTAAGTTAAGAAACAGCCCTCGCAATTGCGACACTGCATACTTTGTATCAGCGCGCTATAACTGCAATGGTCAGCGGCGGTAACCAGATACTTTTGTTTACTGCAAGAGTTTCCGTTATTGCCTAAGATTGCTGAGTCGGCTTGCCGACCATGACATTGTGGTGTGATGCGAGTTTTGGCTTAGCTTAAGTGAAATATTCTATGTAGCTAAAAATCAGTTTTGCATTGAAGTTTGAAGAATAAACCCGCACTACTCCGGCACACCGCCGTAATCAAATTGTTATATTTCTGATCATTGCTGAGCCACAAGGCCAGTTAATAGAAAAGGGGGTGAAGTCAAACCCTCCAACATAATCATCATAAGAAGATTATAATTACCCGATCAACGCTGGACCTGCCACCGACGCCTAGCTCATAGCTGGACCAGCAACTTATTGATTAAGACTATAAATACCCGATCAACGCTGGACCTGCCACCGACGCCTAGTTCATCGCTGGACCAGCAACATATTAATTGGCGCCCAACGTAAAAAAAAAAAAAAAAAAAAAAAAAAAAAAAAATTTTTTTTTTTTTTTTGGAATTTAAATCATGTAAGTGGATACTCCAGCCAACATTTTTTTTTCAAACACAAAATTTCTTAAATTTACTTTATAAAAAATTTGTTAGTACTAGTGAGTATTTCGTATTGCAACAGATTAGATTATAATAATCAGAACCAAGTTTCTGAAATACGTGAGAGTGGCTGCTCTGAGAATTTAGGCTGATAAAAATACTTAGTGTTACTTTCTATGTGTCTAATTCGACCCATCTTTTGACGGCCCGTTTAATTTTTCGCGGCCACTGGCCTGCGCATGCCACGGTTCAGCCAATATAGAAGCCCTCGCGAGCAATCTAGCGACTCAGATTCCGACTGTGACACTCGTATCAGAGTTCCGTCTACAAGACTTATACCGGCAGTTCCTCCACCATCAGATAGAATGGATCCAGATCAGCTTAGGGAAGTAGTAAGAACGGCCATCAGCAATGCCTTAGCCGAACAGGCCGCTGCAAACCAGCAGAGGGAGCAAGCATTGACTCAAAGAATTAATGAGTTAGCTAAACAAATAGCAGCAACAAGCTTTGCCACCCCACAAGTAGTAGCATATTCTGCTATAGAAATTAGAAACGATATTCACTGTGACGAGCCGCTAGATGCCGTCAAGTGCTTACCTGAGTTCGCAGGAGCACAGGAATCTTATGTATCTTGGAGGCAGGCAGCATTAGCCGCTTACGAGATCTTCAGACCACATAATGGCAGTTCTCGTCATTATCAGGCTGTCATCATTATAAGAAGCAAGATTAGGGGCCCCGCAGACGCGGTGCTGGCCTCATTTGGTACTGTACTGAATTTTGATGCGATAATAAATCGCCTAGATTTCACATACAGTGACAAGAGACCAATTCATGTCATTGAACAGGAATTAGGTACCTTGAGGCAAGGTGGCCTGTCCCTGCTTCAATATTACGATGAGGTGGAGAAGAAACTCGCTCTTCTCACTAACAAAGTTAACATGTCATATGAGCCGGCTTTAGCAAAGGGCCTATGTGAAAAATTCCGCGACGATGCGTTGCGTGTGTTCATATCGGGTCTCAAGCGCAGTCTTACAGACGTGCTCTTTGCAGCAAAGCCCAGAGATTTGCCTTCAGCACTAGCTCTCGCACAAGAAGTCGAGTCAAACCATGAAAGGTACGCATTCGCGGCTAACTTCGCAAAAAGTCTAGAAGACAAAGAGCGCAAGCCGCATGCAAAAGCACAGGGTCACCAACAGGAGAGGCATTCGCAACAAGCCGAAACACAAGCTAGCGGTACAAAGAATCCGCACTTTAGCAAGCAAAGCAGGGCCCCAGTGCAGTCTGACCAACGAAGCAGCAGGCAGCACAATAATAATGGCGCACCGGTGCCCATGGAGGTCGATCCTTCCTTCTCAAGGGTCTTGCAGCCCACTCAGGCCCCTGCTTACGCGAATAGGAAGCACCCCGCATCTGACCGCACAAGCGGTCAGAGGAATCAGCAGAGGCTGAATCACGTCACACAAGACGTGGGACAGGGGGCAGAGGCGTATGCTGATGCCGCCTCTAGCGCAGCGGCACAAATCAATGACGATAGTTATGACTCTGAAGCCCTCAATTTTTTAGGAGCAAATCCCTGCTACCCGTCATCAGACGAAGAGTAGCAGGGACTGACATGCGATTCCTCATAGACACGGGCGCGGCCAAGAATTTCATTCGGCCACACGAGGGGTTGAAAGGCGTCCGCTCGGTAGAGTCCCCCTTTAAAATTCATTCCATTCACGGCGAGACACAAATCACACACAAATGCTTTGTTTCAATGTTTGGGTTAAAGGCAACCTTTTTTATTCTGCCGGACTTATCAACTTTTGATGGGATTGTAGGCCTTGACCTGCTAAAGCAGGCAGCTGCTTCGCTTTGTCTAGCTTCAGGACAACTTAAGTGGGGTACGGAGGTCGAACAAATCACCTTCCACACGTGCAAAAATGTAAATTTCACGAATGTAGACTGTGCAGAGGCATCCCCTTTAGCTAGAAGTTCTTTTTTGAAAATGCTAAAAGCTAGACAAAAGGCCTTTGCGGACCCAGACGAGGCGTTGCCGTATAACACATCAGTCGTGGCTACCATTAGGACCACAGATGAGCAACCGATCTATGCCAAGCTTTACCCATATCCAATGGGAGCAGCTGATTTCGTTAACAAAGAAATCAAAGATCTGCTAAAAAATGATATAATTCAAAAGTCCGTCTCTCCCTACAATAACCCAATATGGGTAGTAGACAAGAAGGGTACTGATGAAGCAGGCAATAGGAAAATGAGGTTGGTAATGGACTTTCGTAAACTTAACGAAAGAACCGTGCCTGACAAATACCCTATACCAAATATATCAATGATATTGGGGAATTTGGGAAGAGCCAAATTCTTTTCAACATTAGACCTCAAGTCTGGATATCACCAGATCATACTCGCTGAACGCGACCGTGAAAAAACCGCTTTCTCTGTGAACGGGGGGAAATACGAGTTCAAAAGACTCCCCTTTGGATTAAAGAATGCAGCAAGCATCTTCCAAAGAACCATCGACGACATACTGCGAGAGCAGATTGGCAAATTCTGCTATGTTTATGTCGATGACGTAATCATCTTTTCAGAAGATGAGGAATCCCACATTAAACACGTGGATTGGGTCCTAAAAAGCTTATTTGAAGCAAACATGAGGGTCTCCGTCGAAAAATCACGTTTTTTTAAGAAAAGCGTGAACTTTCTTGGTTTCATAGTCACCAGCACTGGCGCCACGACGGATCCCGAAAAGGTTAGGGCAATACAAGAGTATCCAGAACCTAAAACACTGTTCGAGGTCAGATCATTTCTAGGCCTCGCAAGTTATTACAGATGTTTCATTAGGGACTTCGCCGCTATAGCAAGACCCATCTCGAATATCTTGAAGGGTGAAAATGGAACAGTCAGTAAACATAGGTCCAGAAATATAAAAGTTCAATTCTCTGAAGTGCAGCAAAGGGCGTTTCAGAAATTGCGCGATATTTTGTCATCCGAGAATGTAATGCTTAGGTACCCCGATTTTAAGAAGCCATTCGATCTAACGACCGATGCTTCGGCTCACGGCATAGGTGCAGTTTTGTCACAAGAGGGTCGTCCTATAACAATGATTTCAAGAACATTGAAGGACAGCGAGGTTAACTATGCAACAAATGAGAGAGAGTTATTGGCCATCGTATGGTCACTTGCCAAGTTAAGGCACTATTTGTATGGGGTGAAAGACATTAATGTCTTCACTGACCATCAACCCTTGACCTTCGCAGTTTCGGAATCCAATCCAAATGCGAAGATCAAAAGGTGGAAAGCGCGCATTGACGAGTCTAATGCACGTATCTTCTATAAACCTGGCAAGGACAATCTGGTTGCGGATGCCTTGTCAAGACAACAGCTCAACGCTGTAAATGAACAAGAGATTGAGTCCTGCGCAGCAACGATCCACAGTGAGGTATCACTTACCAACACCATCGAGACAACAGATAAGCCCTTGAACTGTTTTCAAAACCAAATAGTTATAGAAGAGGCGCGTTTCCCCTTAAAACGAAGTTTTATTCTTTTTGGAAATAAGAAACGCCACTTGGTCAACTATACTTGCGTCGAATCGCTGCTAGACGAGCTCGAAGATGTAGTTTCACCCAAATGCGTGAATGCTCTCCACTGTAATTTACACACGCTTGCAATGATACAAGATACATTGGTTCGAAGATACCCGGCCACAAAGTTCTGGCACTGCAAAAATCGCGTAGTGGACGTATTGGCAGTTGGAGAAAGAAGGGAAATTCTCACGGCCGAACATAATAGGGCCCATAGGGCTGCACAAGAGAATATTAAGCAGGTACTCTCGGAGTACTACTTTCCAAAGATGGCAAAAATAGCCAATGAGATAGTACTAAATTGCAAAACATGTGCTAGGGCTAAATACGATAGACACCCCAAAAAACAAGAGATTGGGGAAACTCCGATACCCTCACATGTAGGAGAGATGTTACACATAGACATTTTCTCCACTGACAGGAAATACTTTCTCACTTGCATCGACAAGTTCTCTAAGTTTGCTATTGTCCAACCGGTCCCTTCAAGAACCATCGTGGATCTGAAGCCAGCGTTAATGCAGCTGATGAATTTTTATCCAAAAGCCAGATCCATCTACTGTGACAATGAACCGTCATTGAACTCAGAGACCATCGTGACTATGCTCGCAAACAACTATGGGGTCAGCATTTCAAATGCACCACCATTGCATAGCATCTCGAATGGACAGGTTGAGCGCTTTCACAGCACTCTCTTGGAGCTAGCCAGATGCCTAAAGATCGATAAGGGCATAAGTGACACGGTAGAAGTCATTTTACTGGCTACAACTGAGTACAATAAGTCGATCCATTCGGTCATCGACCAGAGACCAGTTGATGTGGTTCAGGCTCAACCAGATGAGCCACAAGAGAAAATACAAGAAAAGATCAGAAACGCTCAGATGACGCTTAGAGCTAGGGAGAACGCAAATCGGCAGAATAGGGTCTTTGACGTTGGTGACAAAGTTTTGGTCAAGTCCAACCGACGACTCGGAAACAAACTCACACCTTTATGTGATGAGAAGGCCGTGGATGCAGACCTGGGGACCGAGGTCCTCATTAGAGGGAGGGTGGTCCACAAGGACAACCTAAGATGACTCTTGTTTTTTTTTATTTTTAAGCCACTAGGCAAACTTGTATAAGTTAGATATAGTTTTTCAATTTACTGTTAGCCACTTGGCATAGTTTTTATTAAACATTTTTGGTGGTGGGCAAACCTTTTAAAAAAAAAAAGGTTGCTAAAAAGAAAGGAAACAACCTTATTTCACAGGTTGGGATCCATAGTACTCCTTTTCTTATCAGTGGCTTCGGCACATGTCACCGACTACTCGCGTGCCAAGTACATTCCCATCATCGACGGCGAAATCTTGATATGGGAAGAATACGCCTACGTTAGGCACTCGGCAAACCTCTCAGAATACGTGCGAATTGTGGAAGAAACGGTCAAATTAATTGACATGTTCCCGCTATCCCACATGAAAAAACTTCTGAGTGTGGACACGGTACATCTACAAGACCTATTGGAGGCGTTAGGCACGCATCATAGAGTCGCCAGAAGTTTAGATTTCCTAGGGTCCATACTGAAGGTTGTGGCGGGTACACCTGATGCCAGGGATTTAGAGCAGACTAGATTTACTGAAAGGCAGCTAGTAAATGCCAACAATAGACAGATAGAAATAAACACTAGAGTTCAAGACCAGCTTAACCAGTTGACATTCACTGTCAATAAGATTCTCAAGATAGCCAAAAACTCACAAGTTGACACTAGCCATTTATTCGAGACACTATTGTCTAGAAATAGAATGCTGGTAATGGAGTTGCAAAATTTAATGCTTGCTATTACTCTTGCAAAGGCTAACATTGTTAGCCCAAACATTTTGGACCACTCAGATTTGAAATCAATTTGGCTAGAGGAACCCACCAACACTCCCATAGGAGATCTTATGTCCGTTGCGTCCGTAAAAGTCCTTCAATCCATTAACACTATACATTTTATAATTAAATTCCCAAAGATTAAACAAGCTTGCAGAAAAATTACGATTTATCCTGTCATTCACAAGAATTTCATATTGCGATTGCCTGACAACGTCATAGCCGAATGCGATGGAAAAACCCACACACTGCAGAGTTGCACCGCTTCACCTGGAGCCACCTTTTGTCGTCTGGCATTAGAGAGTTCATGTGCCAAAGAGCTCCATGCAGGTGGCACGGCACACTGTGAAATCCAGCCGAGCAACCTGGAAATAATCACCCACGTAGATGATGGAATCATCATTCTTAACGACGGGTCCGCAAGGATCCAGGTGGATAACGGCACTGAAATCCAAGTACACGGCACGCATCTCATTACGTTCGGGGACCGAGTCGCGATCAACGGGACTCTGTTTTACAACCACAACAACGTACGCAATAGAGTCCCGGGCATTGCCAACTCTCCCTTGCTGAACATCACTGCCAGCCAAGATGTCCTCAGCCTCCCTTATCTTCATCGTTTAAATGAACGTAATTTGGAGGAGATACAGCAATTCAAGAAAGACGCCGGAACTGATCAAGCTTATCGTGTGGCATTCATCATTGGAGGTATATGCTGTGCTTTAATCTGCATTGGCCTCACCCTTTGGCGGTTCATCGACGCAAGGAAGTCTGCGAAGCAATTACGAGAAGTCGTCGCCGGAATTGGGTCGGCCGAGGGCGGCCTTACACTTGAAGGGGGAGTAGTTAACACATAACATTTAATATAGGGTATTTCATAAGTTTATAATCAACCCTCGCTATCGCGTGTTTCGTAAGTTAAGAAACAGCCCTCGCAATTGCGACACTGCATACTTTGTATCAGCGCGCTATAACTGCAATGGTCAGCGGCGGTAACCAGATACTTTTGTTTACTGCAAGAGTTTCCGTTATTGCCTAAGATTGCTGAGTCGGCTTGCCGACCATGACATTGTGGTGTGATGCGAGTTTTGGCTTAGCTTAAGTGAAATATTCTATGTAGCTAAAAATCAGTTTTGCATTGAAGTTTGAAGAATAAACCCGCACTACTCCGGCACACCGCCGTAATCAAATTGTTATATTTCTGATCATTGCTGAGCCACAAGGCCAGTTAATAGAAAAGGGGGTGAAGTCAAACCCTCCAACATAATCATCATAAGAAGATTATAATTACCCGATCAACGCTGGACCTGCCACCGACGCCTAGCTCATAGCTGGACCAGCAACTTATTGATTAAGACTATAAATACCCGATCAACGCTGGACCTGCCACCGACGCCTAGTTCATCGCTGGACCAGCAACATATTAATTTATATATATATTGAAACACGAGTTTATATAGACACACTTTAAGGACACCAAATCATTTAAAAAATACAGCAAAATGCATCAATATATATCTATATATATACATATATAAAATAATATTATGTGTTTTTCCTAATATTATAAAAGTATTTTTTTTTAATATTAACAAAGTGTTGAGTACATTAGAAGCGTGCGAATAATATTTTTACAACAATTTGAGGCAGTTTAAAAAAATGGGAATTTTTGAATGAAACGAAAAGTTGAACAATTTATTAAAATAAAATTAAATAAAAAGTAAATTATGGAAATGAAAATGAAATGCATAACGCTTCCGACAATAAGCTTTGGCCACACTAATGTTTAATAACAAAAACAAAAAAAACGAGAACAAAAAGAAATGTAAAAAATTAAGAACAAATTTATTTACGTTTTACAAGCAATTTTTTTGCGTTAACAAAGAAGAGGAAGAAGTTGCAGAATGTACGATTGCCCGATTCAATACATATACATATGCATGCATGCATACATATATATATATATATATATATATATATATATATATATATATATATATATATATATAAATATATATATATATATTTATATATATGTGTGTCTGTAGGCGTGTGTGTATGTGTACATATGTAGCTACCATACATGTGCTATTTACTATACTCATATTTATGGAGAGTTGTTTTAACAAAAAATAAGAGAACATAAAACAATTGATAATGATAACGAAATCAATACGAAAGCAAATGTATTTTCATGACACGCATTTGAAGCGAACATATCAAAACAAAATTATAGCATAAAAACTAAAAGGAAAAATTATAACAACCTATTTCAAGCGCTGCATCAGAGCCAACTGATTACAATTGACAGTTGATTGTTTAGCTCTGGCAAGAGCTTAAAAGTAAACAAACGAAAAACAAAAACAATTTCAAGTTCAACAAACAGTAGCGAGCTATAGCAATGTGTGTGTATTGAAAAACAGCAAAGACAAACTCCCTTATGTATACAACAGATATATATATACTATATACTATATACATATTGCTACAAAAAGTTCGAAAGTTCTTTAGCTGTTTCATCATTTAATATTTAGCAAACAAATATTTACAATGGCAAATCATAATGTGAGGAAAACCATGCAATTAAAACTTAAAAAAAAAAACAAAAAAAATAAATAAATACAAAAATGATAAAAAAAATTAAAAAAAAACCAAACGAAACGAAAAACTGAAACCTAAAAATTAAGCATAAATATTTTTTGCTGTGTCTTAGTCCATGTGTCGTAACGAATTTATTGAACTTAATATACATAAAAAACCAAAAACTAAAAAAAAAACAATTAAAAAATGCATTCAAAGATTTTACAGTTTTTGTTGTTTTTTTTAATATAAGCAAAAAAAAATTTCTACAAAATTAAGCACAAATTTTTTCAACTACGAAATTGCCTTTTACTTGTATTTTATTTTTTACTACTTACCAAACAAAAAAAAAAAGATAAAATAATATTTAATGGAAAAAACTACGCTGAATTCATTTGAATCTTTTGCAAACATAAAAAATAAATAATATAAAAAAACTGTGACTAATATAAACTATAAAAGCAAAAAGCCCCAAAAAGAGAAAAACTCCAATAAAAATTACAATGCAAAGAAAAACAAAAAACTTTACAAAAAAAAAAAAAAAAGAAAATTAATTGAAAATTTTGCAACCAAAAAACTTTGCGTCAGTTGCAAGTTTTAACTTAGGCCAAATCAAAAAGTGGCTAGAAACTATCTATACAAAGATGTATACAAAGACACACAAGCACACACACATACACAGACAGACAACAGAAGTTGAACTAGTTAAATAACGGTACATACATTCTACATATGTACACTGAGCTAAACCAGGGCACATAGCCAGCGGACACACACACACACAGACACACACATATGCATATAACAAATTTTGTGTACATATACAAATACACACATATTGAGGCTATATAGAGGCTATATATATACATCTATATATATGTATATATATATATATACATGTGTATCCTTGTAGGAACAGTTTATATACATTAGCATTATGCAGCAAGAACAACTTTTATTAATACATACATATATATACATAAATATATATATATACTTGAATATTTGATGAAAGAAAAAAAAAACATAAAAAAAAACTAAAAAAAAGAAAAAAAAGCCCCCACAAAAAAAAAAAAAAAAAAAAAAAAAAACAAACAGCAATTTACTTATATGAAAATGTTTCTTTCAAATAATTCGCAATTGCAAAAACAAAAACAAAACAAAAAACAAGAAACGAGCAAGAAAACAAGGAAAATTACAAAAAAAAAAACAAACAATATATATACACTTATTTAAATATTTAATATAAAATATAAAAAAAAAACAAAAGGATTTATATGTACATATATATATATATATATAAATCTATATATGTATACATATATTTATATAAAATACTTATATATATATATATATATATATATATATATATATATATATATATATAAATATATATATATACATACCACTACATAGTTTAAATGTTTATTTATTGTATTTGAACAAAATGAAATAATTCAATAAAAATAATAATAAAAAAAACCAAAAAAAAAAAAAAAAACAAAAACAACTATACTTGCGTTTCGCTTTAAGTATTGGCTCTCTATGTATAGTACTCCGTATATTTAGAGCTCCTTTCTCATTCCTTAGCTCTCGAAACAATCTAATCGCATTTTATAGTAATCCGTCAAATTCTTGCAGACACTTTTTATGCGCATCGATTAAAAGTCAAAGCTGAAATCAGCAATAAAACCGAATCTAATTCCAGCAGCAATTACGGATCATAAAGCTCTCGAGGGCTTTGATAACGGCAAATACTAACGTTCGATCAAATTAGTAAATAATTATTTAAAGCTATCAATTGTTGAACCTTATACATGTGGACATACATATCGATTAATATAACATCATGATCTAGCGATGTTGCTTTAGATATCGATCCGATATGATCGATAAATATTTATAGATATCGATATGCATAATTTTATATGCGTAAATGTTTATATATCTATATTTATTGATCTTTGTCTATCGATAATGTTATCGTTTCAACTTGAACACTTAATTTCGATTACATGGCAATCAGAAATGATTTGTATATTGCCTTAGACTATTATTTTTTATTGTTTCCAAATATATAATATATATATAATTATTATGCTCAATCAGTTTCGGGAACAAGCAAGCATATGATTGAAACAATATTTTTTGCTACTTTTCCTTGTGGATCGAGCTATATGTTATGGTAGCAGGATGTTCTTAAGACGTTAATTATATCTTAAGCAAATAGTATTTCAAACTAGATTTTTAAAACTGATCTGGAAATTGAAATCCACTGAAATTTGGCATTTTCTGACAGTCATTGATTGATTGATTGATTGATTGATCGATTCGAATATTTTTATAATCTAGCAAATGCTTTAATTTGTATATTTGAAATAGCTTACAATCATGCTGATCAATGAACTAGTTAGCTATATGATGTAGCTCGTAAAAGATTTTGATTTATGATCAATTATTATCGATTTGCAATCAAACGGTATCAGGCGTAGCGTCGCGTCTCGATAAGGATTTGGTATAAATAGCAAGGCAGAGCTGGGCAGTGGCCAAGTTGAAGTGAAAAATCAAAATGAAGTACATCATTGTGTGTCTCTGCCTGTGCCTGGCCAGCGTTGGCCACGCCCAGCCCGTGTCGGTGCCAGCGCCACTGGACGCCCAGCTGCTCACCATCGTGGACGAGATGACGCAGATTGGCGAGAATGCGGCCAAGGCGTTGGCGCATCAGTACGAGGAGATTGTCGTCGAGCCGCACGAGCAGCTGGATCAGGCTGTCGAGGAGCTGGAGGCGCGCCGTCCCGAGAGTCCCGAGTGTGTGGCCGAACAGGACGAACAGATTGGCAGCGTGCTGGATGCTGCGCATCAGGAGTTGCACGAATGCGGCGTGAGCGCTGCTCACGATTCCGCTGAGATTGTCAGCGATGTGAACGAGGCCACGCAACAGCTGGTCTATGGCAGCTACGCCCTGGGTCGCACCTACAACAAGTGCCAGAGCTACAAGAACGTGGTGCTGCGTCAATCCTGCATGGCCAAGTTCTATGTGCAGGGCACCGTCTTTCTGGTCAACGCACGCTCCTCGATCAAGACCATCCAGCAGAGCACCAACGAACGCATTCCGGCCGTCTTCAGCGAGAGCAACTCCTGCACTCATGTTGCCTCCGACAAAGCTGTCGCGGCTCTGGACGTGGTCGGTGCTGATATCGATGCCTGCATTGCCAAGGCTCGTCGTTAAAGGTTCATTCGCTTGGATCATTTATTCAATAAAAACTGGTTTATCTTGAATGTGATTGGAGTTTTGATCGATAAATATCGATTTTCTATTTAATTTTGCTTGCTTGAGTTGTGTTAATGCTGATCGTGTTCAGATGTGCGTCATCAGCTTAAAGGAGTTGGCAGAATTCTGGAACTATAGAGCATTACCAATTGTCACTGGTTCAGTTTTCGGTTCAAGTTCAAGGATATTTATGTACGGGGAATACATAGGGTTTTCTAATCTGCAACGCCTCTAAGACGTTGGCTATTTTTTAGTGCTCAAGTTTCAGTCATTTAAGGCCCAAATGAGCTGATGAACTGAACTTATATACTCTTCACAGTTTGTGAGCGAGTATATGAGTATACCAAAGCCGACCGATTAGCCCTTATTCGATATATTCTCCATGCTAAAGCAGCTGTCTTTAGCTTAAAATATGTCTGCGTTTTTCTTTGCTTATCTTGTCAAGTTTCAGAGTCGTAATCCTCGGCAGTTGCCCGGCCCCAGAACTAAGTCCCTGAGCCATCAAATTGATGTCAGATGCGTGGATGCGTGTAATCATAATGCACGCGAGCTGAGCGGGTGACGGGGGCCATCAGAAGTATTTGGGGCATTTGTTGGGGGGCTTGTCGCGCTCTCAGATTTATTATTTATAATCTAATATAAGCGCATTGAGAGACTGCTAAAGTTTTCAATCAAAATCCAAATACATAATTAATTTGACGAGCGGGCGGCTTTTGACTTTCTGTTTTTGACTCTCGCCTCGCGTCCCGCGCGTCTCAGCTTTTGGCTCTCAGCTTACAGCCTTGGCATGCCACGCTTTTAATTACGCACAACTAACTTAATTTTGTTAATTATTGGACTATGAATGGCAGTGGGTATCTAAAAGTCTCGTTTTTCTAAAGTTTCTGTTTTGGCCTGGGTCTTTAGCCGATTTTCATGTTTGCATTGAACTTAAAATGCAACTGAAACTCCATATTAAATCCAGCTAAAAGCCGAGCTCGAACTAGAAAACCGAACAGTTGGCAGTGGCCTGAGGTCTGCAGTATTTAAGCGGAGAGATACCCTGTATTCGCATAATTCGTTAAAAACTTTGAAAAATGCTGTTTTGCTGCTAAATCGATAAATTTCGATTATACAAATGCATAATTTATCGATATAAAAGATCTACTCCAATATTATTTGAAGATACTCTGTAATCAGAGTCGCCTAGAGTTAAAATATTTGAATAAATGTTTTTGTATGGTCTCCTGCCTCTGAATCGATGTTTATCGATTATGTAGATGCATAAGCTATTGCTATTTGGATATATTTTGTATTCTATTTATCACTGAATATATGTCCGCTTGTCTCTAAATCGATATTTATCGATTATAGAAATGCATAAGCAATAATATTATTTGAAGATATCGAATATACCCATTGAGGTTTTGACTAGGCTTTACATAAGCGGAACTAAACAATCGATCAGGTGACTTCTAAGCAATCGATTCGCTGTTTTAGTTTCTCCAAGTACAGGGTATGCAGATAGTTTGTGCCTGTTGCTAGAAACGCCTCCAATTTGCTATGGCTTCAAATCAGAATCAAAATCAAAATCGAAATTAAAATCAAAAATCCGGTGGCCATCAGGCAGCGTGTCACCGCGCTGCACATTCAATCATAAAACTATAATTATAGCAGCAGCAAATCAATTGCAACGAACTGCAAATGCACTAAGATTGATATTGAAGTATGTGTATAACAAGTTATATGATATAATTGAACTAATTATGGGAAACTGCTATGATCTTAAGCTATACAGAACTAAGCTCAATTCTAGGCGAATTATTATAGCATTAACTGGGGATATGGTTTCAGAACGAACTTACGTATATTTGCCATAGCTAATAACGAAGCGAACTCGCTCGGATTTGCAGCAGAGCATTTTAGCAATTGCTTGAATTGGGCTTGACAGACTAGCAGATGCTCTGTATTAAGAGTAAAAATGTATAAAAATGTAAATAGATGTATAGATGTATATATATATAGATAATTGCTGTAAGTTTATAAATTTTCAATCTATATATATTATATAAATATTAGAGTTAAAATATGCAAATTTTTTGTCTACTGTAACCGTAAGTTAACAGGGTCGTCTTACAGGGTATAGTGCAGAACAGTAACAAACAAGTGTGAGAAAAGCGCTAGCGCGAGCCAGCTGCTTTGATCGGCTGTGTGCAACGCAGCGTTGCAAGTTTCAAGGGCAGCTGGGAAACGTTGCAAAAGTGCAGCGGGCGTAGGCAAGAGAGAGAGAGAGAGAGAGAGAGAGACAGAGACAGAGACAGAGAGAGAGACGAACACTGTCATGCAGGCCAAGTGTTGTACGGCTCGCGTTTTAGCCACTTGTGGTCAATGTCAATCCGTTTGCTGCTGCAGTTGTGCCGGCATTGTCATTTGCCATTCAAATGCTCTCTCAACTGTGGCTGGGGGCGTGCAAAGTTCAAGCAACAAGTTCAATTGATGTCGTAAGCCAGGCAACGACAACAACATCAATAGACATAAGCATAACGATAACATTAACATTAACTGGAATCAGTCGTTCAAACTAGGAGTCAAACAAAAATCCAAAATTTAAACAGAACTAGAACCAGTTTCACCTAAGCCATGGCAACAGAACACATGAGTCAAGCCATAGTTACGATGAGCGCGACCCGAGCAATGCCGAAGCCAGCGCGGCGAACTTGACGAAGAGAGCGACGGCTAAGTGGACAAGAGGGCAACTACAATGATGACGACGACGACAACGACGGCGACGACAGCGGCAGCGGCAGCAGCATAGGCGAACGCATTGAACTTGTTAGCGATCGGCTTTGTTGTCAGTTATAAACTAAACGCAAGACGAAACGGTTCGTCAATTGAGCTGTCGCTAAGCAAGTGCAAGAGCTTATTGTCTGTAAACAACAGTTGTTGCTTTTTTTTTCCTTTTCGTTTCCTGTGCGTTTGTGTTGTTTGTTCCTAGCCAAAAGCATGACAATTTATGGCCTGTTGGTGCAAATCATAATCATCTGCAATTAGAATACTCAAGCTGAAACTGAAACTAAAGCAACGTAACGTAACGAAACGCAACGCAACTTAACGCAACTGCTTCAGAATGGCGCCGCCCGCTGAGCAACCGGAGGATGATTTTGTTACCAAGGTGAGAGTGCAAAGGATTTTCATTATCGAATTCCGTTTCAGGTGCAAACTGCGCAGCCCTCGCAGCAATTAACGCGCGACTGTTAACCACAAATTTGTGGATCGTGGCCAATTAGCAGCCTTGTCCGTGGCACACGGTCAAGGTGGCTAAAAAAAAATAAATACAAAAATATTAAAATTGAATTTGTATTTTGTTTTCTATCAAAGCTTAATTAACATAATATGATCAATGGGCTTGACTTGAAATAGAAAAAAAAATTGAACCGGAAATATTTTACGCATTGTTTTACACTTTTAAGTCTTTTGCTGCCTCTTCTTCTTTTGTTTCCCTTCTGACAGAGTTGTATTAGTTATTGTTTATTATAGATATATATATAGATATATATTTAAACCCGTTTTGCTGCTGCGCTTTTAATTGTTTTTCTATTTGAACTCAGCTATGCAGCTGCATCGCTTTTTATCAGACCTACGTTAATTGATCCGTACTTTCCCAGATATAGATACACATATATATAAATATATATCTTCACATATATATTGTTATAAATTCACATGATCTTGATCATGACCATGATCAATAAATACTTAAGTAGCTTTGTTCTTCTTTGTTAGCCAATTGAGATGAGATTTCTGCCTATACTTCCGGCATTTAGACTATATACTTTGTATACTATACGAGCACGCAAATTCGTTGACTAATTATGCTTTTTTTGATGGCTTGAAAAACAGATCAGCATCTATTTTTGTTTGAGAATTTAAGCTTTCGGTGAAAAAGAAATACATAAGATTGATGTATGCATGATAGACGTTTATATATAATATATAAATATATATATTTGTATATGTATATATATATTTATATATAAATAATACGTTATATGTTTTTAAATTAATAATGAAAAAACTTCCCCCAGTCTTATCGTTTAGGTCTTGTTCATCTTGTTCTTTGTGAATACTTGGAGGGGACTTTTTTTGTACAGAATAAATTTGATGTTTATTGTAAAGACTGATGAAACAGTTTTAGTTGAATGCATAGTAGTCAAAAGAATTCCTGAATAAGAAATATAATGCTCATTTCGAGTCTAAAAAAACAGCCAATCTTATGCGATCGATATTTTACGTTTCGCAGGCTAAACAATCATTTAAAGGACTAACTTGAGGATCTTAGCTAGAACGCTACAGCAACCAATACACCCATTTTCACTCTTACTATGCCAGTATGAGAGTTATTGACATATTCCAGAGATTTATAACTGCTATTTTATCTACTTCTACATTCAATTAAATTACCTTCATGTGATAAACTTTATATAAATTATAAGCTCGAACGAATTACTTTTAACATGAACTTTAATAGCTGCCTGACAGAAATAAACCACTGAAAAACGAACAATTTGAGTTGAAAACGTAATACAAATGGCAAAACATAAATTTGAATTTTTAATTTTTAATTTTGAAATTTGAAATTTGGCTTCGTTGTTTGGCCAAAAGTCTGTGCGCTCCAATGGGCGTTACTAATTAAATATCTATAATTGCTACGTTCGCTGGCTCACATGAGATTAAAGCAAAGTTGCAATAATTGCAATTGCTTTATATATATATATAGATTAGAAAGGTTTAGAAGGATTAGGAGAATTATAAACCTTCATAGTCCCGCAACTCTGCTGATCTCTTTCAATTTTCTTGAGTATGGACCGTAGTCGGAAGCTAGATAGAAAAGATGCTGAGAAAGCTATGTTCCTCTCCATCATTTTCTATCTGCCTTGCTTTTTGTCTCTCTTGAACTCCCTGTTGCTCTGCAAACCTTATCTTAAGTATCTTACAAATGGAGCTGAGTCATATTTTTTAAGTTTTTGTTGGAAATCAGCTTGATCTATTATTAGTTTTGTTCTTCTCTCTCTAGCTCTGCCCATATCTCTCTCTCTCTTTCTATCTCTCTCATTCTCTCTGCTAAGCTTAAACAGTCTCAAGTCTCTCGCGACATATACAACAAGTCCCAAGCTATGCATCTCTATCTCTAATTAGTTCTGTTCACATCTTTCTTATTACCCCCACCCCCCCTCTCTCTCCCCTCAACTCAGCCTGTCTAAGCTATCTCGTTTACAGATCATAGTCCTATTTTTGAGCTGCTTTTTGCCAGACCTAAGCCATGTATCTGCATCTCCAATTAGCTCTGCTCATGTCTCGCTCTCCTTCTCTGCTCCCCTTTGTCTCTCTCCCGCTCTATCTAGGCTCAGCTAGTCTGAAATATGTGTAGAATATATTAGAGCTCAGTGTTTTTCTTGGCTTTGGTGTATCCGTATCTCTGACTGTACGCTCTAGTATCTAAATTATAATTGAGCTGAGCTCAGCGTTGCGGAACACGACTCGTGGGTCGTTTGAAATCGCAAGTCACAATTACTTTACAAACGACAGCTCCAAGGAAAACAACGAAAGATATAAATTGGAGTTTCTTTCTTTTAATTTGTTGTTTTTTGTTGTTCTGCCCATGTTCTGCGTTCTTAAGCCGTGTGCGTGGCAGCTCTTATTCTTCTTAGATTTATTTTCGTTTCGTCGCTTCCGCGTTTGCGTTGATGAAGCGCCCGAAGCCCAATATAACCAGAAATGCTGCCAAAGCCGTCGATCAATGGCCCCAAAAAGCCAAAAAGCCAAAATAAAAAAACAATATGAATAATTGAATTGAAGTTAAAAAAAAAAAACGAGAATGAGCGGAATGATCAAGCTGAAAATACCCATTGAATGACTGGGTTTTTATATACATGTTGCATATGTTGTATACCTGTTGCTTATGTTATGTATGTAGCATGTGTTATGTATGTTGTATATGTGTATATTACATGTGTTATATATGTTATATATGCTATACATGTTATATATGTTATATATGTTGCATATATTGCATATGTTACATATGTTATATGTGTTGCATATGTTATACATGTTGTATATGTTATATGTGCTGCATATATTCCATATGTTATATATGTTATATATGTTGTATATGTTGCATATATTCTATATGTTACATATGTTATATGTGTTATTTATGTTGCACATGTTATATATATAGTATAGGTTATATATGTTGCTTATATTCCATATGTTATATGTGTTATATATGTAATACATGTTATATTTGTTATATATGTTGCATATATTCCATATGTCACATATGTTATATATGTTGCATATGTTATACATGTTGTATATGTTATATGTGCTGCATATATTCCATATGTTATATATGTTATACATGTTATATATGTTGTATATGTTGCATATGTTGCATATATTGTATATGTTACATATGTTATATGTGTTATTTATGTTGCACATGTTATATATATATAGTAGAGGTTATATATGTTGCATATATTCCATATGTCACATATGTTATATATGTTGCATATGTTATACATGTTGTATATGTTATATGTGCTGCATATATCCCATATGTTATATATGTTATATATGTTGTATATGTTGTATATGTTGCATATATTCTATATGTTACATATGTTATATGTGTTATTTATGTTGCACATGTTATATATATAGTATAGGTTATATATGTTGCTTATATTCCATATGTTATATGTGTTATATATGTAATACATGTTATATATGTTATATATATAGTATAGGTTATATATGTTGCTTATGTTATATGTGTTATATATGTTATACAAGTTATATATGTTATATATGTTGCATATATATTATATATATATATATATATGGCTTTGTTAGACTCAAGTTAGCTTGAGGAACTAAAACGCATTTTACGTGAATTCTTGATATCCGATCCATCTGATATAATAATTCGGTAATGATCAGATTTCGTTTAAGGAACGTAATAAGGTTTCATAAGGTTTCTCGCACGTATTTATATATAAAGTAACATATCTGATGCGTTATTCAAAACTGTATTTATATGGTTTACAGTTAAAAGGAACTTCTGCTCAGAGACTTGTCAGCTCGCTTTACTCTACGATCAGCGTGCAGAGCTTAAAAGCTCATTAAAAGCAACGCCATTAAAGCTTTAATAATTGAACAATTTGGACTGAATCTGATTTCCTTTAGATTGAAATTTAGCTAAGAGATACTTGTCCATGTGCCCAAGCAAAATTTTGAAGTCTTTAAAGCAAGCAGTTATCCAAAAAGTCTCTATATTAGTGATGTGAGATGACAAATTTTGCTGATTTGAGCTCTTAAAATAAATGAAATATGGCAAAATAGGAGAAGATTGTTATCGGCTTATCGATATCGATCAGTATCAATTCCTTGCAGTAAACTAGATATGCGCGTGGTATTGCTTAATGTTTAAGGATGTAAACGGACGGACGGGCAGACGTACGGACAGGCAAACAGGCGGATAGACAACTGGACAGCAGACAGTCAGACAGCCAGCTGGACAGACAGGCAGAGGTAAAGACACACATTCAGACGGAGCGCGGAAGGCACAAACGCCCGGGAATATACATATATTTATTCTGGCACAGTCTAAGTCTAACTTTAAGGTAATGAGACTCTTATGTAAAAAACGAATCTGAATTTGTCTTCGGCGTAGCTCACTTCGAGCTCTGCGCTGCCCTCAGCTTCGGCAGCATCGCATGCGAGCGCAGAGCTGCGATTCGAGACGTGTTTAAACAACATTTAATGGTTGTTGCCGTTGTTGTTGTTGTTGCTGTCGATGTTGTTGTTGTTGTTGTTGTTGTTTGTATGATTGAGTGTCATTGGAGGTCAAGTTCAGGGAATACCGCATTGCTTAGCGCGTACTTTATGTATAATAAGCGATTTATTTATTTTTTTAATGACTTCAAAGTCTTCATTTAGTATGTGAAATATTTCACAAAGTTGAGATTTAATTAAGTTAATAATTACAATTACGAGCGATAACTCAGTCAAAAATTAGTTTTTTCACTTATTTTAAAGTAATTTACATTTAAGACTGTGTCTGATCTTAAGCTATCTCATGAATGTAATAAATTTTCCGACTAACAGTGAATAAAATATAAGATCTTAGACTATAATTATATATATAGAATAGATGAATTAGCAAAGTCAGCTTGAAGCAATTAATAAGATCTCCCGCCATCTTCTATCCTCTATCCTCTATCCTCTATCCTCTATCCTCTATCCTCTATCCTCTATCCTCTATCCTCTATCCTCTATCCTCTATCCTCTATCCTCTATCCTCTATCCTCTATCCTCTATCCTCTATCCTCTATCCTCTATCCTCTATCCTCTATCCTCTATCCTCTATCCTCTATCCTCTATCCTCTATCCTCTATCCTCTATCCTCTATCCTCTATCCTCTATCCTCTACTCTATCCTCTATCCTCTATCCTCTATCCTCTATCCTCTATCCTCTATCCTCTATCCTCTATCCTCTATCCTCTATCCTCTATCCTCTATCCTCTATCCTCTATCCTCTATCCTCTATCCTCTATCCTCTATCCTCTATCCTCTATCCTCTATCCTCTATATCCTCTATCCTCTATCCTCCTATCCTCTATCCCCTCTATCCTCTATCCTCTAGTCCTCTATCCTTCTATCCTCTATCCTCTAATCCTCTATCCTCTATCCTCTATCCTATATCCTCTATCCTCTATCCTCTATCCTCTATCCTCTATCCTCTTTCCTCTATCTAAGCAGTTGTGCAGGGTATCTGCTAGCCGAACACATCCAACTAGACGCACTCTAAATACAACTGTTTAGCATCATTTTCATATACTTACCATAATCTATTGAAATAAATAAACAGATATTTCAATTTTGAGGCAAAAAAGCTTTTAAGCCCAGACAAAAAGTGAGCTCTCCATTTGTTTATAGCAGGTCCATAACAACATATTTTAACCTTATTTTCTATTATTATTTATTTGTGTTTTATTGGCTGTGAGCTTTGCCAGGTGTCGCTTGCTGGCCAGGGCCGCACGGGCAAATAAATTAATTTGATTTATGCTAATTAGTTTGCGTGTGCGTGTGCTTTGTTAATATGTTTTAATATATTTTTGTTTTTGTTTTCATGGCGTTGCTGCTGGTGGCAGATACCTTCAATAATTGGATTCTTGAACTTGGACTAATTGGCAATTGAAGTTTTTTGGGCCCTGAGGACGTGCCGAACCCGCAATGAATCAATTAATTAAGGCTGAATCTGGGCGCAAGACACACACACACACACATACATGTATTTTTTTTTGTAGAATAAATGTAATAAATTAATTAACAAGTGTTTGCAATTATTCATGATCAAAAAATCAAAAGAAGCTTGTAGCGCAGTGGCTGTCAAACTGTTTGGCTGCGTGAATTTTAAGTTCGCGCCTGAAAGTATGCAATTGGTATTTGTTGCTTGGCCCAAGGCGCTGACTGCCAACGGGAAATGCACGGATGAACGATGCTCGGTGTTGGCTTTAGCTGGAGCTTGTTATCGATACGAGTTGGCGCTGATTATCGAAGCTTCGACAACAACAAAATGACATACAGATATTATATATGGGTGTTGTTTTGGAAATTGAAATATAAATGTAAATGTATATTTTAAGTAATATGTAATGATGAGGGGCAGCACAAACAAATATGTAAAGCCGAGCGACAATCTACATTTTGTTTGTGTCGCTACCCGTAGGCCGGCTAGTGCGAGTGCGGATGTCAATCAGCTGGAGAAACCCTAAACAACAACAACAGATTCAACAAAACTGCAAGAAAGACAAAAAAACCAAAAAAAAAAAACAAAAACAAAAACAAACTGTTAAAATAAAGCGTTCAAACTAGAAGCGAAGAAGAAGAAAAAGGAACAGCAGCCGAAACATAAGTTGAAGCCACTACAACAACGTGAACAGTTAGCAGAATAAGAAGAAGCAGCAGCAGAAGAAGAAGAAGCCAAATTCAAAGGCAAAGCCAACAAGTGCAAGTGAAAAGGCGCCACCACGCATTACGTAACAGTATTTTGTCGCCGGCCATAGCGCACGCCATTGGTGGAAGAGAGAGCCAGATAGCAGCTGCACAGCCATCAGGACTGAGGTTAAGAATTGGACACAGTCGTTGAGGAACTCTTTCCTGAGGCGGAGGAAATGTATTCGGCTGTGAAGCCACTGTCCAAGTATTTACAATTTAAATCGATTCGCATCTACGATGCCGTCTTCACAATACACTCCAAATGCACAGTGGTCATATTGCTGACTTGCTCCCTGCTGCTGTCGGCGCGACAGTACTTCGGTGATCCCATTCAGTGCATTAGTGAAGAGAAGAACATTAACTATGTGCAATCGTATTGCTGGACCATGGGAACCTACATCATCAAATTGGACAATTTCAGTGATCGCCAGCTCCTGCCCACGCCTCCACCGTTCCGAGCCGGGCGCAATCGCGTCAGCTTGCGTCGCCTGGCCGATTACAATGAGGAGTATGCTCGGGCGATATCGATTGCGGAGGGCGTCGGTCCCGAGGTGAGGGGCCAGACGCAGCGCGTCTACTTGCGCTACTATCAGTGGGTCATCATCCTGCTGCTGTTCGAATCGTTCATCTTCTACTTTCCGTCGTGCCTGTGGAAGGTGTGGGAGGGCCAGCGCTTGAAGCAACTCTGCTCGGAGGTGGGCGAGGCACTGCTCTCGGAGCAGACCTACAACACACGGCTGCGATTGTTGGTGAAGTATTTTACCACCGACTACGAGGACATGCACTACTGCTACATGGCCAAGTATGTCTTCTGCGAGCTTCTCAACTTTGTGATCAGCGTGAGTAGCGGGGGGATTGCCATTGCTGTCGCCTATCAACTAGCCACCCTCCCTTTCCATTCGCACACCTTCCACTTTCCACCCCATTCCAGATACTCAACATTTTGGCTCTAGAGGTGTTTCTCAACGGTTTCTGGACCAAATACCTGCATGCGTTGGCAACGATACCACTCTACGATTGGGATCGCTGGAATCACATCTCGTCGCGGGTCTTTCCGAAGATCGCCAAGTGCGAGGTGCTCAAGTATGGGGCCAGCGGCACGGCCAGCATTATGGACAATCTCTGCATACTTCCGCTGAACATACTGAACGAAAAGATCTTCGTATGCCTCTGGTGCTGGTTCCTGCTGATGGCCTTCATGTCCGGATTGAATCTGATCTGTCGCCTGGCCATGATGCTGAGTCGAACACTACGCGAGCTACTGATACGCAGCCAGCTGCGCTTCATGACCAAACAGCATGTCCAGCACGTCTTCAGGGATCTGACCATCGGCGATTGGTTCCTGCTGATGAAGGTTAGCGTCAACGTCAATCCAATGCTCTTCCGTGATCTAATGGACGAACTATGCGAGCTGCGCAGCATCCACAGCTCCACTTCCTCCCTCACTCTGCTCGAAAGCCCCGCCTAGTCTGTCGCATAGTTAACTATATTAAATTTCTTATTCCAACAATCGTCAATTGTTAACCGCCAAACCCGCTGTGCTTAGTTTTTGTGTGTAAATCATATATATATATATATATATGTATATGTGTATATATATATATATATATCTATGTATATGTCTATATAGCTTTTACAGTATAGTCAGATCAAATGAGTGGTATGCGCAAATATATATATATTTCATATTCTATTAAAATGCATCTCGATTCATTTTCAATTCGTAAATCGATACTTATCGACATTGGCTAGGCATGCTTTCACACTCATGTAAAGTGACAACACGTTTTTCGATTGAGCTGCTGAGGAGTCAGCGCATTATAATCGATAAATTATCGAAACGAGATAGAAAACCATGATAATATATACATATATAATATCTTATGTAAGTCTTCTACTTTTTACATTTCAATCTAAATTTTATTCTAATATAAGTTTTTTTAATATTACAAATGCAATTAGCGAGTTATCACTGTAGTTGCAACTCTCAGCACGAATGCTAAGCAAGCTGACAACTGCAATATGAGTGCAATTCACTTTCTCACTTCAAGCGCTCATTCTTTCTTCCTCTCCCTCTCTCTCTCTCTCGTTCATTTTTGGCACTGAAACGCACTCCTGTGCACAAACACAAACATACTCGCTCTGTCACTTACGCACACACAGACGCGCTTGCGCATAGCACGTGCATAAGTCGCGTGCGTTTTGCTAGCGTTTGTCGTAGCTTCTGCTGTTTATATTTGTTGTTGCTTTTTTTTGCTTTCTGCTTTTTGCTTGTCGTTTTGGCTTTGCGCTTCTGCCGCACACATTTTAATGTGCATTGTTTATACACTAAGTAGTTGTTGCTGCTGCTATAATTTCGTCATTTATATTTTGTGTCTGTGCCTCGTTTCGTTCGCTCTTTTCCCTTCACCCCTTGCCTATCAAAGACGCTGCAGCTGTAGCTTTTGTTTCGCGCACGTTAACAGCGCGGCTCGCTGCCTGCGTTAAGCACACACACATATAAACAGAAAGACCAGCACACACACACTCACACTAAATGTAAATATTATTCAAAAGTCATCGTGTGGTCGTCGTCGCCTGTTTTTGCGGGGGCTCCGCTTGATGAGGGGTGCGACCGTTCTGCCGCTGTCGCTGCCGGCGTTTTTCAGCTTTGTCAGTTTGTCAGTTTCTTTAGCTTTGGTTACATCTATTTTGTGCTCATTGTTTGTGTTTTGGTTTTCATTTTGATTTTGGATTTTGGAATTCGTGCGACTGCCATTTGGGTTAGCTTTAGTTGGTTAGTCGTGTGTCAACCGGGAAGCCGCCAAGTGCCCCATCGTCACCGTCGCCGTCGCCGTCGCTGTTAACTGTTAACGTCGCTGCTTTGATTTCGTTTTCAGATTCAGAGCGCACGGTTTAAGCATTTCCAGCAGAGCAAACTTCAGAGGCATTTAATTAAAACGCGTACGTGACGCGCGCGACAATTGCGAACTGTGAACTGCAATTGGAAATTGCAATTGGCACAACGGTTATGCCGTTAGTATCTTGAGCGCCAGCTAGCGGCCAAATGAGTAAGCGTTGCAAGCCAATGCGGTTTGGTAACAAAAACAAATCAAGTACCCAACATCAATTTAAATTCAACAAAACACAAGCAGATGAAATGCTCACCCACACACACACACAGTGAGACACACATGACGTAAGGGTACACTACGATAGACGGCAATAACCATAGGCATTGATAAACAGCAGCAAAGTGTAAAAAAAAACATTAACAGTGGCACAGTGGTCGACATGCCATTTGTTATACAAGAATTTTGCGGTGAAAGCTTAAGCATAGCATTCAATCTAACTGATTTAAGCTTTAAGCTATCGCAGCTGTCACACATCGCGGCGAAAGCGTTTTCATCTCTTTCCCTTTATTCATTAAACGTTTTTTCTTAAGACCATTGGTAAACGAGTTTATTGTGTTGGAGCAGAATTTAGCATAACGAACAATACGAGGCCCGATCAAAGCCAAATTGAAAACTGGTATTTGTTAGCTATACTAAATAAATATATGAATAACTCAACCACTCGACAATATTTGCTAATTTCTATAAATAATGATAGGTTCTTTAAATTTTTTTTAAATATGTAATATTCAGTTATATTGTTGTCTTGAATAATTTATATATGATTAAAATTCTTAAGAATATGTTGTATGGAATCTGATTGATAAACTCATATGATATATAGTAAAAAAAAAAATATAATTATATATCTATATACATCATTATGAACTAAAAAAAAAATACATGAAATATATATTAAACAGACATATACGTCCTTGAGCGATTTGCAATATCTTATCAAACAAATCAAGTAAATCACAATTGCAGTTTAAAGTCCGCTGCTCGATCTAATCTAATGAGAATCTAATAAGAGATAACCAACTTACACTGATCCACATAGTCTGCGTCATGGCGAACAAATTTATATCGCACCACTGTTTCACCTAGAAGTACCCTCCACAACATGCACAATAACAACAAAAATAATGGTATAAAGCACACACTAAACAAAACAAAAAGTAAAAATAAATTCAACACAAAAAGAATACAAAAATAAAAAAAATAAAATAAATAAAAAGCAAAACAAAAAATAACAACAACAACAACGGTGACGTGTCGCAGTCGCTGCCAGCGTCGACTGCGGCTGGCGCCCATGCGGTCGCTAACTCTGTGCTCTTTAGTTGGTCGTCTGGAACAAGTCCGAGCAGTCCGAATCAGATTCCGTCCACCTTTGGGCCTACTGCGGCGTGCACTTGTGTTCTGCTTCTACTTTTTTTCTTATTTTTTTTATTGATTTTGTCCGTAAGTGCCGAAGAAACTACCGTTAAAGCTGCGTACAGCTTATCAGCCGTTTGCCGATAAGAATTGTGAGCTATATTCGCCGTCGCCGTCGCCGTCGCCGTCGCTGCAGTCGCCGTAGTCACATTTGTTGTCGCCGCAGTCGCAGTCGCAGTCTTGAAGGTGTCGCTCGCGTTTTCTGATTGTTGTTGTTGTTTTTGTGCTAGGCGCTGGTGTTGGGCAACTTGACAGCCAAAAACAAAGGCCAAGAGATTCAGTTGGCAGCTGCTGCTCACGGGCAAAAGAGAATCTCACGCGTGATTGTGTGGCGTGTGCTTGTGCGCGCGTACATGTGTGTGTGTGTGTCAGCTACACGTAATAACAACCATAACAACAGTTACAGCAGCAGCAACAGCAACAGCAACAGCAACAGCAACAAAACAATAAAGTGTTAAAAGATCTGCTATGAGTGCAGGATCAAAGACTCTGGGACTAGTCATGGCTGGTGATATAGAGCACAGGAGGGACTATCGCGCCTTTCTGCGCAGCATTTCGCAGGTGTTCACCATGAACGGCAGGAGCAGCAATCAGCAACAACAACACAGCGGCGACAAACACAAGAGTCACAGCACATTAGCAGCAGTACTCCAAGCAGCAACAACAACACAATTCCATCCTGCCATTGTTCGCATTGTTACAACTCCCGATATCTTCAGCGAGTGCCAGAATATCAATAATATAAATTTCTTATTCCAAACCATCGTCAATTGTTAACCGCCAAACCCGCTGTGCTTAGTTTTTGTGTGTAAATCATATATATATATATTATATATGTATATGTGTATATATATATATATATATCTATGTATATGTCTATATAGCTTTTACAGTATAGTCAGATCAAATGAGTGGTATGCGCAAATATATATATATTTTCATATTCTATTAAAATGGCATCTCGATTCATTTTCAATTCGTAAATCGATACTTATCGACATTGGCTAGGCATGCTTTCACCACTCATGTAAAGTGACAACACGTTTTTTCGATTGAGCTGCTGAGGAGGTCAGCGCATTTATAATCGATAAATTATCGAAACGAGATAGAAAACCATGATAATTATATTTACATATATAATATCTTATGTAAGTCTTCTACTTTTTACATTTCAATCTAAATTTATTCTAATATAAGTTTTTTTTAATATTACAAATGCAATTAGCGAGTTATCACTGTAGTTGCAACTCTCAGCACGAATGCTAAGCAAGCTGACAACTGCAATATGAGTGCAATTCACTTTCTCACTTCAAGCGCTCATTCTTTCTTCCTCTCCCTCTCTCTCTCTCTCGTTCATTTTGGCACTGAAACGCACTCCTGTGCACAAACAACAAACATACTCGCTCTGTCACTTACGCACACACAGACGCGCTTGCGCATAGCACGTGCATAAGTCGCGTGCGTTTTGCTAGCGTTTGTCGTAGCTTCTGCTGTTTATATTTGTTGTTGCTTTTTTTTTGCTTTCTGCTTTTTGCTTGTCGTTTTGGCTTTGCGCTTCTGCCGCACACATTTTAATGTGCATTGTTTATACACTAAGTAGTTGTTGCTGCTGCTATAATTTCGTCATTTATATTTTGTGTCTGTGCCTCGTTTCGTTCGCTCTTTTCCCTTCACCCCTTGCCTATCAAAGACGCTGCAGCTGTAGCTTTTGTTTCGCGCACGTTAACAGCGCGGCTCGCTGCCTGCGTTAAGCACACAACATATAAACAGAAAGACCAGCACACAACACACTCACACTAAATGTAAATATTATTCAAAAGTATCGTGTGGTCGTCGTCGCCTGGTTTTTGCGGGGGCTCCGCTTGATGAGGGGTGCGACCGTTCTGCCGCTGTCGCTGCCGGCGTTTTTCAGCTTTGTCAGTTTGTCAGTTTCTTTAGCTTTGGTTACATCTATTTTGTGCTCATTGTTTGTGTTTTGGTTTTCATTTTGATTTTGGATTTTGGAATTCGTGCGACTGCCATTTGGGTTAGCTTTAGTTGGTTAGTCGTGTGTCAACCGGGAAGCCGCCAAGTGCCCCATCGTCACCGTCGCCGTCGCCGTCGCTGTTAACTGTTAACGTCGCTGCTTTGATTTCGTTTTCAGATTCAGAGCGCACGGTTTAAGCATTTCCAGCAGAGCAAACTTCAGAGGCATTTAATTAAAACGCGTACGTGACGCGCGCGACAATTGCGAACTGTGAACTGCAATTGGAAATTGCAATTGGCACAAACGGTTATGCCGTTAGTATCTTGAGCGCCAGCTAGCGGCCAAATGAGTAAGCGTTGCAAGCCAATGCGGTTTGGTAACAAAAACAAATCAAGTACCCAACATCAATTTAAATTCAACAAAACACAAGCAGATGAAATGCTCACCCACACACACACACAGTGAGACACACATGACGTAAGGGTACACTACGATAGACGGCAATAACCATAGGCATTGATAAACAGCAGCAAAGTGTAAAAAAAAACATTAACAGTGGCACAGTGGTCGACATGCCATTTGTTATACAAGAATTTTGCGGTGAAAGCTTAAGCATAGCATTCAATCTAACTGATTTAAGCTTTAAGCTATCGCAGCTGTCACACATCGCGGCGAAAGCGTTTTCATCTCTTTCCCTTTATTCATTAAACGTTTTTTCTTAAGACCATTGGTAAACGAGTTTATTGTGTTGGAGCAGAATTTAGCATAACGAACAATACGAGGCCCGATCAAAGCCAAATTGAAAACTGGTATTTGTTAGCTATACTAAATAAATATATGAATAACTCAACCACTCGACAATATTTGCTAATTTCTATAAATAATGATAGGTTCTTTAAATTTTTTTTAAATATGTAATATTCAGTTATATTGTTGTCTTGAATAATTTATATATGATTAAAATTCTTAAGAATATGTTGTATGGAATCTGATTGATAAACTCATATGATATATAGTAAAAAAAAAAATATAATTATATATCTATATACATCATTATGAACTAAAAAAAAAATACATGAAATATATATTAAACAGACATATACGTCCTTGAGCGATTTGCAATATCTTATCAAACAAATCAAGTAAATCACAATTGCAGTTTAAAGTCCGCTGCTCGATCTAATCTAATGAGAATCTAATAAGAGATAACCAACTTACACTGATCCACATAGTCTGCGTCATGGCGAACAAATTTATATCGCACCACTGTTTCACCTAGAAGTACCTCCACAACATGCACAATAACAACAAAAATAATGGTATAAAGCACACACTAAACAAAACAAAAAGTAAAAATAAAATTCAACACAAAAAGAATACAAAAATAAAAAAAAATAAAATAAATAAAAAGCAAAACAAAAAATAACAACAACAACAACGGTGACGTGTCGCAGTCGCTGCCAGCGTCGACTGCGGCTGGCGCCCATGCGGTCGCTAACTCTGTGCTCTTTAGTTGGTCGTCTGGAACAAGTCCGAGCAGTCCGAATCAGATTCCGTCCACCTTTGGGCCTACTGCGGCGTGCACTTGTGTTCTGCTTCTACTTTTTTTCTTATTTTTTTTATTGATTTTGTCGTAAGTGCCGAAGAAACTACCGTTAAAGCTGCGTACAGCTTATCAGCCGTTTGCCGATAAGAATTGTGAGCTATATTCGCCGTCGCCGTCGCCGTCGCCGTCGCTGCAGTCGCCGTAGTCACATTTGTTGTCGCCGCAGTCGCAGTCGCAGTCTTGAAGGTGTCGCTCGCGTTTTCTGATTGTTGTTGTTGTTTTTGTGCTAGGCGCTGGTGTTGGCAACTTGACAGCCAAAAACAAAGGCCAAGAGATTCAGTTGGCAGCTGCTGCTCACGGGCAAAAGAGAATCTCACGCGTGATTGTGTGCGTGTGCTTGTGCGCGCGTACATGTGTGTGTGTGTGTCAGCTACACGTAATAACAACCATAACAACAGTTACAGCAGCAGCAACAGCAACAGCAACAGCAACAGCAACAAAACAATAAAGTGTTAAAAGATCTGCTATGAGTGCAGGATCAAAGACTCTGGGACTAGTCATGGCTGGTGATATAGAGCACAGGAGGGACTATCGCGCCTTTCTGCGCAGCATTTCGCAGGTGTTCACCATGAACGGCAGGAGCAGCAATCAGCAACAACAACACAGCGGCGACAAACACAAGAGCAACAGCAACATTAGCAGCAGTAGCCCAAGCAGCAACAACAACAACAATTCCATCCTGCCCATTGTTCGCATTGTTACAACTCCCGATATCTTCAGCGAGTGCCAGAATATCAATAAACCTTTGGACTACAAAGTGAGAGTCAGTTCGATGTACGACTTCAGTCGGGACGATGATATATTCAGACGCAATTCGGTAAGTGATATTTCTATATCTTTTTATAGCCATATGGATTTTGCATTACTTATAGATAGTCCCACTCAACTAGTCTAGTTTATAGAAAATTCTACTTGCAAGGCTTAGAAAATAATATCGTATACCTAGAAACACATTATTAAATTATACAAATTTTATAATTAATTTACACATTTTAACGATCTAAGCTTTATAATTTTTATTATTAGATCTTATTTTGCTGTGCTATCTTCTGCCAGTTTTGGCTTTCACTGCGGTTCTAGACGTATATATAATACCTATTTGTAATGATATATTAAAGTAATTAGCTAAATATATCACTCATATGCCTAGAAACCTCTCGTCAGTATCTGAAACTTCTCGCTATATGTTGATTATGGAATCTTAAAAATAAATTTACTGACGTAAATTGTGGTAAGCCTATAAGAAAAAGAGGTCAATTTCTTCACTATATTGCGGTTAGTCGACACGAATTCGAAATAAATCGTATATAAATAAGAATATTGTAATATCTTATGATATAATGAATATAGTCAAGCCGTCAGATTATTTTCTTTAAATCGAGCTTGCTTAGCTCTTTGTTATCTTCTTTAGTTAGTTATACCTATGACTAGAGTTCACTTTAATTGGAGTTCCTTGGTTCCTAAGCTTAAGTAACTTTTGTGTTGCGTTCCCTTCTTTAGTTTCCCCATAGAGTTGTCTTCGTTACAAAATCATGTTTCTCACGTAATTACTTCGCCCGATTCAAGCACAAAGAAGAGGTTTTTAGCCTGCGAATTCTTGAACTTGGACTTGTTGATGACGATGATCATCATCATTAGCACGATGATAATGATATAGTTGAGCATAAGCGTGGGCCATTCAAAATTTCTCTGCATGCCTTTTCCGAGTCGTTCATATTGTGTCTTTATAAGTCGTGCTATCGTGTTATTGGGCTCGACAAATTTGCATAGTCGTTGAGAGAAAGTGAAACCGAAACACGTTTCCGAGTTAATGCGACCTATTGTTCCCAAAAATGAAGTGTTTTCCAAACGATCTCAATGGATTTGTCACAGGTTAATGAAATTCATGAAAAAACCAAATCCAAAATGTTGCTTCTTTCGTCCTCTGTGGGAATCAGCTCGGGACTTACACATTCTTAATTAGCTATATAAATAGGTTAAGTAAATGAAGTCGGCCTTGCTGTGCCTAAGATTTTTGATATTATCATTATTATTATATTATTAGTCATTATCATTATCATCATCATTATCATTATCATTATCATTATCATTATCATTATCATTATCATTGTCATTGTCATTATCATTGTCATTGTCATTGTCATTGTCATTGTCATTGTCATTGTCATTGTCATTGTCATTGTCATTGTCATTGTCATTGTCATTGTCATTGTCATTGTCATTGTCATTGTCATTGTCATTGTCATTGTCATTGTCATTGTCATTGTCATTGTCATTGTCATTGTCATTGTCATTGTCATTGTCATTGTCATTGTCATTGTCATTGTCATTGTCATTGTCATTGTCATTGTCATTGTCATTGTCATTGTCATTGTCATTGTCATTGTCATTGTCATTGTCATTGTCATTGTCATTGTCATTGTCATTGTCATTGTCATTGTCATTGTCATTGTCATTGTCATTGTCATTGTCATTGTCATTGTCATTATCATTTTCATTGTCATTTTCATTTTCATTATCATTGTCATTTTCATTGTCATTGTCATTGTCATTCATTGTCATTGTCATTGTCATTGTCATTGTCATTGTCATTGTCATTGTCATTGTCATTGTCATTGTCATTGTCATTATCATTATCATTATCATTATCATTGTCATTATCATTATCATTATCATTATCATTATAATTATCATTATCATTGTCATTATCATTATCATTATCATTGTCATCAGTATACCCAATATCCTTATTGCACTCCATTTCGAGCTAAAATTTATTGTCATTCATAGTCGGAAAAGTGCATTTCACTTGCTGCCATATGTTGGCCTGGTGATTGTTATGTAAAAGCTGTTGTCAACACTGCAAATGAGTGTTGTAATATGATAAATGTCGTTCGCGTGCAATTATATCAAATAAATTAACAGAATTTCGGAAATGTGTAATAGCAGCAAAAGCAAAAGGAAAAAACTAAATTAAAATCAAATTGATTGCAAAGAAGCGCCCAACCGCACACACAGTGGCTTGCATTGTGTGTGCCACACGCTCGCCATGCCGCCCCCGCCGACCCACATTGCGGCTGTGCACTGATGCAACATGAAGAAAATGCATTGCGCATGTTGTGCATTGCGTGTTTTGCTTTGTTGCTTGTTGCAGCAAGTGTTGGTGCTTGCTGTGTCTGTGTGTGTGTGTGTTGGTGTTGGTGTTGCTCTTTGGTTTGCTGACTTTGGGGCAGCTGTGTGACTAATCGCGTTTGGCTGTCGACGTGCTGCGCACGCGTTTTGCGCGCGTTTTTTGTCGCCCACAAAGAAGACTATCGCAGTGGCAAGTCAAGAGGCAACTACCAACTACCAACTACCAACTGGCAACTGGCTGACACACGCTATAAGCCAGAGTGGGGCAATTGCATATAAAGTACACACAGATGCACTGCACGGCAAATCTGAACAGCACGCAGCAGTAGCTTTATCGGCTGCAGTCGCAGTTACTGCCGCCGTCGCCGTCGCCGTCGCCGTCGCCGTCGCCGTCGCAGTCGCAGTCGACGTTAATGCAATTTGAAGAGTCGCGCGCGTAAAACAATTTTGTCATCAGTTTGCATAGTTTGCTGCAAGCGAACACTGACACACTTACACACAGACATATTTGTATATATGTATATGTGCTCGTACATACATACATACATACATACATACACATACAGAGAGCCATGTGCATTAGGCATTACTTCCATTTGCAATTGGCTTTATTTATGCCGCTCATTTTCTCGCTCTGATTTGCTTGACACTTTTTGCTGCAATGGAAATTTCTCTGCTGCCTTTGTTGTTCTTTTTGTATATCTATTTTCTTTGTTAATGCAACACAAGTAGCCGCTTGATTGACACTTGAGCTGTCATTACACATGCAGAACTATTAGTGTGTGTGTGTGAGTGTGTGTGTGTGCCTTAAGGCCTTTTGTGATATGTGGAAAGAGCGCTGCATGGGCACTGCGCACATTGATCTTAAGGCATTATAATTTTAATATATATATAAAATTACATACATAAAGCTTTTACCGCAGCAGCATTAGTGCAAGAAATGGCGTCAGAATTATTAATAAAATATGATATAATCTTATATAATAATTAACTTCAATTTAATCATCATTATATATATGATAATCCATGACTATGTGATTTCCTGTGGCTAATAATACACATAAATTTGAATATAATAATTCAATTATATATATAATTATGTGAGACTATATAGCCATGGGATTTTTGTCAATTGCCAACTTCGATAGAGATGAATTAGACATTATCAAGTCTGAAGAGAGAGAGCTATCTATATTTATCGCAGTTTCTTATCAGACTTTTGTTAGCTTCGCATCTCGTAATGAGTCATCGGACAATAAAGTATGAATACTCTTTGGCTGAGCTGCGCTCGCTTCATGACTGTGCAGCTATCTCGCTTGCACGCATACAGTTAGCAAATCCAATCAGACATATTTTCAGCTGTGGATCTCTTTAGGCGGCTGTTGGCTGATGGTGGCTGCTGCAGCGCCTAATAAACTTCATTAAAAGCAAAAGAAAAAGAGACATAAACAAGAAGCGAGACAAAATACAGCAACCATAATCATCATATGCCAAGCGACATTCTTATTGGACTCTGGCAGCGACAGCGACGTCGCGTCGCAGCCAACTTATTACACAGAAATTAACTGGGCCCCCGAGACACCCCTTTCGACCCGCACGAAAAGCGGAAATTGAAAGCGAAAAAAATTATATTTCTTTGGATTTGGTAGTTTTGCTATATCGAATGTGGAATACTCTTTGCGTGCTGTTATACTGTTATCGATTTGACGACAGATAGGACTATCGACAAAGTAGTGCCTATTGATCTTAATTGCAATTCGATCGAGTTTTATTTCTATTCAAATAACAAAAATTGATCAGTTATCGATATTATCTCTATTAAGTTGATAATGCTATCGATTCATCGACAATGTTATCGATTTCAGTTTGAACTCACAAGGCTATTTACGATTTAATGGTTATCGATATTGTTATCGATTTATGATGAGTTCTTATGACGTTTTATGAGCTATCGATTTTAGTATATCGTGAGACTGTTTAAGAATGATCGATAATGTTATCGATTTCAAGCTGAATCCATACGACAAATGTTTAAGAATGATCGATATTGTTATCGATTTATATATATGTGAAGAAAGTTGAGCAGTTACCGATTGTTCGATTTCGATTTGCATTCATTAATAATTATCGATAATTATCGGGGGAATGTCTTCAAACGGCCGAAAGAGTCATAGAAAAATGTTATTGATGATATCGTTATCGATGTATACACCGATTTTCAATTCACATAACTATACTTGATCATACTATAACTGTACTTCATCAAAATATGATATTTTCTATGAATAAAGTTAATCGACTTCGTTTCTATTCCCTCAATCATCAAGTAATCTTGGCTATGTTTCGAATTTTTAGTAAAGAGCAAAGCCAGAAACAAAGTATCTCAAAATTCTTAAATCATAAACGTCAAACGTGTATGTTTATGTATGTATATTTATATATATATACATATATATATATATGTATATCATTATCGCATTTCCTTTAAGGTCAGGTGTTAAGAATTCATTTCAAATTTGTATTTTATCAAATGAGGTATTTTGGAAATTCTCAATTTTTGAAATTCTCGATTTTTTGAAACTCGTTTGAATAATAGTTACCTAAGCTATACGTTGTTATTAGTAGAAGAAGGTTAAAGGCCCCAATACGAAGTTATCGAGAGCAGTACGAAGTGAGGAGTTGGAATCAGACGCAACGGCTACCCATAGACGTCTTCCGCCCATACCAAACTCATTCATCTACCCCGTCCCCGCTTGCCATCCTCCCTGATATCCTTGATCAGCAGGACTACGAATCTACCGGTGTATACAAAAATATATATCCGGGGATCTTGTTGAATACAAGCGGTAAGGACAAAAGCTGATCGACAACAAGACTTCTCCCGTAATACCTCCCCCACCATATATATATGTATATATATATATATATATATGCATGTAGCCTCAAGAATCAGCCTTTCGGAATAAGTTATCAGCGAAAAATGGCATCCACACAATTGCAACAGGCACCACCAGCTGGACCCAAACTAGCAATGGCCCCGACACCCGGCTCAACTACACCAACAGTCGCCATGCCAACTGTCGCTGTGGAGGCGCCACCGGCGGAGCCGATCTATGGGACAGTAATACCGAATCGTGTATTCGTTGGTGGCATCAGTCGCGATACAACCGAATCGGATCTGATGATCGCGTTCAGTGCCTACGGCACGGTGCGCAGCACCAAGATCATCGTCGATCAGGATGGCTTCAACAAGGGCTATGGCTTCGTCACATTCGAAACTGAGGAGGAGGCCCAGCGCCTGCAGTCCGTGGGCAAGTGTGTCATATTGCGCAATCGCCGTTTGAATATTGCGCCAGCATTCAAAAAGCAACAGATCCGTCCCAAGCTGCAGCCGATCATTGAGACGAACGGCACAGTTTACTTCACCACTCAGCCGCCGCCGCCGCCGCCCACGGTCAACACAATTCCCCTCGAGCAGTATGCAACGGCCACCTATGGCCCGGCTGGGTCCGTTACCGAATATACGGCCGCCACAGTGCCAGCCATCTATCAGCAGGCACCGGCCGGCGTTCAATATCAGCCGGTCTATCAATACTATAGTGTGCCGGTCAATATGCCAGCCGTTTGGCCCCAGAACTACTACCAGGACCCGCAGACATCCAACTCACAGACATCGATACCACAGCAGACTTCCTGGGAGTTCGATGGGGCCAACAACAGCAGCTGGCGCTCATCCTAATCAAATGGAGCGCACATATTCAATCTGTAACTATATATCCATATACATATAGTATCTGACTAGACTCATTAGACTAACAGTTGCTTCAGTAATCCAGCCATATCTATATATATCTACGTTTCATACTGCCAAACGTCCCTCTATAAGCACTGTGCTCTCAATATGAATGTAGATATTCCCAGTACTGTTTCTAGATCAGCATATATTTTAGATGTAGACTTGCCGTGAAAGCATTTCCTTTACTTTCGACTTCTCCTTATAAGAACTTGATCTTAAAAGATTACTCTTACCCGGTCTTAAGCTGTCGCTCACCTTTCTCTCTGTCTCTGTGTTTCTCTTTTGTTTACTCTCTCTATTTATCTTTCAATTTCTTTCCTTCTATTACTCTCTTTATCTCCTTCTTTTACTTTCCATATTTTACCATTTTTCTCATTCTCTATTTCTCTCTCTCCCCTGTATTTCTCTCTCTATATATCTCTCTTTATATATATCTCTCTATATATCTATCTCTCTCTTTCTCTATATATCTCTCTCTCTATAGATCTTTTCTCTCTCTCTTTCTTCTCTCTCATTTCTCTCTCTTCTCTCTCTTTTCTCCCTTCTCTCTCCCATTTCCCTCTCTCTTCCATTTATATCTCTCCCCCATCTCTCTCTTACTTCTCTCTCTCTTTTTGCTTTCTCGTTTCTCTCTGTTATCTCTTTATCTCTTACTTCTCTCTCTTCTCTCTTCTCTCCTCTCTCCTCTTTCGCCTCTCCTCTCTTTTCTCTATTTCACTCTCCCCGCTCTCTCTCCCTCACCACTCTCTCTCTTTCATTCTCTATTAAAGAGCTCAACAGTGATTACTGAAGCAACTGTAAGTCGTAATAAAGCTTACATAGCATAAGAACTAGCAACTGATATACCCCATAGCAATTTAACGAAAGCAAACAACAGAACCACGAAACGGAATATACGAATGTAAGTAGATGAAAGACAAGCAACAGATGAATAATTCACACACAGGCAACGAAGGACAATGAGATGAAGATGCAAGAGCAAAAATAAAAGAAAGTGAAGACAAAGTTGAAAGTTGAAGACAAAGATGATGATGATGCAGACGACACAATACAAATGTAGATCAACGCAAATCAACACACCGAACAGATTGAACAGAACTGAGCGAATTACAACGAAGAAAACATACACTACACTACCAAAAAAAAACTACAGCAGCTGCGCAACTGTGTGTCGTTAGATATATACATGTGTGTGTATATATATGCATCTATATGTATGTATATATATATGTGTGTGTGTATATATATAGGTTCATACTCTCTGTATATATGTATGTATACATATATATTAATATATTTAGGAATATTTTGGCGCAATTGGAGGGCAAATGCAAATCTATTAGAAACTATAAATAGAAGAGATCGCAATACACGCAATACGCACACACACGCACCCAAACACACCCACGCACACACATGCACACGCACACACATATACTCTTTAAAGTTTAGCTTGGATATGTTTGAAGGTCTTCGGTTATTGCTTAGATTGAACACACTCAAACCGCACCAAACACGAACAGCAACTAACCTAACCCCATCTTCGACATATCCAAAATGCAGCATTTAGCATATAGCATATAGCATATAGCATATAGCACACAGAATACCTATAGACATTTCCAATTTGCCTCAATTGTAGCCCAAATATTCCCCTAAGCCACACTCACCCAACTCGAACTCGAACTCGAACTCGAACTCAGTGTTTTCAATAGAATTTACTCTCAAGGTTTTCTGGATAAACTCAAGGGTAATCCCAAGAGGGAATTCTGTTTTAAATTGAAACGATATACAACGATATATTATAAGAAATCGTATATACGAAAATATTGATGCTTCTATATGGTAGATATATAAGAAGTAGAAGAAGTAGTTCGAATTCGATATAAGATTTTGTTTACAGCTGTCACGTTTCCAAAAGATATTCGAAGATAACAGAACTTTTGCTGATCGAGAACAAATAAATATAAGAAAAATATGAAAAAATATATATTTATTCGTTTCTTCTGCCTCAGTAAACTTCAAACTACCCTCTTGCATGGGCCATGCCTCTATAAGGTAGCTGATAAGAGCCGTCAAAGGACGTCCGTCATATGACATTGTGTAACACTGATTTTCAGTGTGCAGCAGTTGTTGAGTTGGCGTCGACTGATCAAACGTTTTATAACAGGTAGTCGACATTCCGAAGGCCAAGAACAGCGGCACCTGCGAGAGAATCCAGCAACTACTTACGCAACAGCAGCAGCAGCAGCAGCAGCAGCAGCAGTTAACCAGTTTCTCAGTTTCTCAGTTGCTCAGTTTCTCAGTTGCTCAGTTTGTGAGCCTCGCCTGTTTATGTAAAAGGGTCGCTGCGCTGTTGCGCACTGTCGGGGCATTTAATTTGAGTGACGCCTCGAAAGGCCCCTGACCGAGGGACCCGTTGGCCAAGCCATTGGGGGCGACATCTCGACATGCTTTGCTGCCGCCGCTCTGACTCATCGCGCTGCCTTCGCAACCAACTTAAGCAGTCTCGAGAAGCAGTTGCTCATACTTAATCTCTTAACACTTATGTGGGCAATTCGACTCGCATTAGAATTTGCCGTTGTGACCTCATGACAAACTTAGCCTTTTAACTTGTAGTTAAAGCAGCTGTAAATTAATTAACAAGAACGCCACAGTTCTTATTGATTCTCTTGATAGCCCAGGGATTTTTTTATATTTCTATTCTGCTTTCTTTTGTTATATTTTGTTTTGTTAGTTTCGTTATTATGTACCTTAGCTTATGACAGATATATTATGAGCAATTGACATTATCTTTATAATACATTTTGTTTAAACAATTGAATGATAACACACAATGTGTGTGCTTCGGGATCGCTTGAACTCTCTGTGACGGCTTAAGGGTTAAATGTTGAGAGCCAAAGTCAGAAATGTAAAGCAGCGGCAGCGAGAATAACAGCTACACATGTACATATACGTATGCGTATTCATGCATGTATATGTGTGTCTGCCTGCATGTAAGTGCTGAGTGCAGCGTCACTATAACATGATCGCTGTCTCTGTCTGCGTGTGAGTGCGAGTGTGCGGGAGGAAGGGGTTGCACAGATAATAGCGCGTGCGCGCATGTGTGTGTCTGTATAGAAGCGAGAGCAATTGAGAGAGCGAGCGACTATTTGACAGTTTGACTCGCATCAATTAAAAGCGCATAACAGATAAAATGAAATGAAATGAAAACCGTTTTTTTTATTCTTGTTTTCTGTATTTTTCGTGCCTTTGATTCTGTCGACGCTGTTTAAAACATAAAAAAGAACGTTATAATAAATGATGATGCAGCAATATAATGATAATAATAACAAACATTGCGATAAACGCGCGTGATAGTGAATGAGAACAAAATAAAACGATAGAGAGTGGAACAGAGAGTGAGAGAGAGAGAGAGAGAGAGAGTGTGTGTGGTAACGAATTAAAAAAGCAAAAGAAATGCCGCAACAAGTGGAAATGAAAAGCAGCAAGCGAAACAGCAGCGAAATCAGCGACAACAATAATAAACAGCACATTTCCAATCAGAACGAGGCGACACAGTCGCAGCTGCGCAGCAAGCGCAGTCGCCAGCTGCAGCCACAGCAGCATATCTATGAGAATCTGCCAGCGTCTGCGACGTCGCAGCAGCTGCGCAAATACTTTCGCCGCGAGGTGATCTACGAAAATCTGTGCCACGGCTGCGGCTATGGCGTCTTTGCAGCTCAAGGTCACTATTGTCACTTCTGCCAGTGCATTGTTAGCGGCAGCGTCGTCGCTGCGCTGCAGCACCAGCAGCAACAACCGCAGCCGGCGTCTGAGTCGAGCAGCAACGAATGCAATATTTATGAGAACATTTGCGAGCTCTGCCGAGGTATCTACAGCGACAGCGAGCAATGCGAGTGTGCAAGGAGTGCCACGCCCACAGCCGCAGCTATAGCTGAAAATGTGGCGCTGTTGCCGCCGCAGCCACCGCCAGCAGCGTCAACTGCCGCCAAGTCTGGCAAATCACGCACTCTGCTGGGCTACTCCAAGTCCAGCGCAGCGACGTTGACGCGTCTCTTCGGCTCGCTGAAGCAGCTGAATCGCTCCGGCTCGCTGCAGCGACGCCTTTTTCAGAGGGAGGTGGGCACCGGAAAGGCCGGCGGCGGCTCGTTGGAAATCATTCACAATGTGGACGAAGTGTTTCGCACGCAGGAGACGTTCGATATGCAGCGCATCTGCGAGCTGAAGCGTCAGCTGCAGTGCAGTCGCAGCGATCAGCACATCTATGGCAGACTGCGCGGCGAGCGCGAGCCTGAAACGGAGCCGAAGCAGGAGCCGCAGCCGAAGCCGGAGCCGGAGCCGGAACCGGAGCGAGCGATACAGCCAGAGGCCGAGAGCGCAGCAGAGTTGACGCGCAAAAAACCGCGCATATCGCGCATGCGGCTGCTACGCCAAGATGAACAGCAGCCAAACTGCCAGGCAGCAGCGTCGACGTCAGCAACAGCAACGTCACCTCTATTTTTGAATGAAAGCATTTGCCAGTGGATGCACGCGCTGCGACGCGAGCTGCACAGCTACGAGGATGCAAACGGCGGCGTTGGCTGCCAGCAGCCCAAAAGCGTGCCGCCGGCGTATGAGAGGGAGCGAGAGCGGGAACGTGAGCGAGAACAAGTGGCTGAAGCTGTAACGCTGCGCCGCATCGAAGCAGCGGCAGCAGCAGAGGCAGAGCCTGCTGCGCAGCAGCGTTTGGTGAACGACTTTAAGCGCAAGCTGCTGGCCAAACCGTATTTCCAATTAGATGCTCAATTGGAAACCCAATTAGCGCAACGTGTTGAGCCGCATGACGATGCGCAGCTAGACGATCGACGTCGACGTCGCTGCGGCATCAATGAACGGCACGATGCGGCCTTTGTTAGTGAATTTCTCAGCGGCTTGGCGGTCAGTGAGAGCGAAAAGCCAGCGACAGAGCTCGAATTAACTGTTAACACACAGCCAGCATGCGCAGCAACAGCAGCGGCTGCGGCAGCGCTGCTTGCTGGACGTGTGTCGCTGCCTCAGCTGTGGCAGACAACTGCGCTTGCGGCCAGCTTGCATCGGAGCGTCATTTGCTACTTCGGCTATGACAAATTGCTGAGCGCCTTTTTGCAGCGTCGACAGCGACTGCGCAGCGACAGCATTGAGCGCTGGCTGCGTCGATATCGGGGCTACTGTGAGAGCGACAACAACAATAAAGCTGAGCGTGAGTCAGCGACGCGGCACCAGCAGCAGCAAAAGCAACGGCGTCGGCAGCGGCGACGCCTATTGGGGCCGCCGACATTGGAGCTGCCAGTTGTGTTAGCGACGCCACCGAGTGACGACGTTGCTGCGGTCACATGGCATGTCGGCAGCATTAGCAATACTATAGAACAGAACGGGCGAGAGAGCGTCAGCGCGATCGTGAGCGTAAACGTGTGTAAGAGCGAGCAACAGACGCGATCGGTGTGCGCCAACGACGACGACGGCGTCGTTGTCGGCAGCGTTAGTAGCAGCGTGCTGATGGCGGCACCCAAGCAGAGCGCCGTAACAGAGCGCTCCAGCAGCGACGACAGTGAAAACAATAGCAGTAATAATAGCAACAACAACAGCAGCAATAGCGACAATAATAATAAGGAGCGTGACAATGTTAACCAGCAGCAACAACAGCAACAAAAACAACAACAACAACAACAACAAACAATAACACAGGTCAATAGCCATTCCAAGCAAACAGATTTACAACAAATTACAAATTATAAAAATAAATTAAAATAACGAACAACAACAATTTGGGCTCACTGCCAGCTGCAATTGAGGCGTAAATTAATAAAGAAATACAACGGTAGTTGCGCTAAGTGAGCGAGACAGAGACAGCTAGATAGCTAGAGGGCACAGAGCACAGAGAGTGAGCAGAGTGAACAATGTGAGAGCGCAAAGTGAGCGAGTAGCGGCAGCGGAGCTGCAAAATGTGTAGCAAAAAGGAACAACAAAAGAGAAAAACAGAAAAAAACAACAAAAATTTTATTTTTTTTTTTTTTTTTATTTTAGCATTTCAAAGGGTATTTATAATTGTTCTGAAATAAGCTGCAATTTGAATTGGAAGGTTAATAATAAATAGGGCAATATATTATATATATATATATATTTATGTAATATGTATTAATCAGATTAAGCAAAACTCAAAGCTCGCTAATTATAGAAAATACTTATATACCATATATAAATGAAGTATGGAAATATGTATAACATATGTAGGTAGTGATCGAGCTTAATAATACTCTTAAAGATTTTTTTTTTTTTTTTTTTTTTTTTTTTTTTTTTTTTTTTTTTCTTTATTTTGTTGCAGCTTATTGTCTTAGACTCTATAGCGCATTTAGCTCTAAACCTTAACTAATGGGAGGGCAGATATGCCAATTATTCTGCACTTGTAGCTACTATCTTAATTAGTTCTTATATTGTCTAGAGGATGCAATCTCTTCAGTCTTCGCCTATTGTTGTTTATAGCCAGGTTGCTTGCGAGATGGTTAGGATGCGCTGCAAGTCTGTCCGCGTATCTTGAACTGTGTCGCCCAATGAGTTCAGCAACTGTGGGAATTGCTAAATCCCTATGTAAGACTGAGTTTCTTACAAACCAGCTGGCTCCAGTCCATCTGCGTAGTGCTTTATTCTGCAGGGTCTGAATTTTGTTCCTTGTAGTCTTCGCCGAGGAGCCCCATAGAGAGATACCATATACGAAGGTTGGGACAACTATTGCCTTGTAGATGGCGGCCTTGCTGCTGTAAGACAACTTGCTTGAAGCTCTCAGCATCCAGTCGAGGGTTTTTAGCTTGCTTTTGCATTTTGAGGTTACTTGACTTATGTGCGCTTTAAAAGTCAGCCTTCTGTCAAGAGTGATACCAAGGTACTTTACTTTTGAGGCTTTGGGAATAGTGGGCCCCAATGCAACGCTTGGGCAATCTCCTCTTCTAGTGGCGAAGGTAGTATGTACAGACTTTTGTGCATTAATGGTGATACACCACCGTTTTGCCCAGCGTCCGAAAGAGTCCAGATATTTTTGTAGTGAGTCTGAAGCTTCTTGCGCAGATACGTGACGTGATAAGATGGCGGTGTCATCTGCATAGGTCGCTATGAGTACTGCATCTGTACTTCCTATATTTGGCTCGGGAGTTGGCATATCTCCTGTGAATAAAGTATAAAGTGTTGGGCCTAGAACACTACCCTGTGGTACTCCAGCCATAATTGGTCTAGTCAAGGATACTGCTTGCCCCCTTGACACTTGGAAGGTTCTTCCAATAAGGTATGAGGATAGCAACGCGAAAAATGGGGCTGGAAGGGTGGTCCTCACTTTCTGCAGCAGTCCCAGGTGCCAAACTCGATCAAACGCCTGTTTGATGTCTAAAAAGACGGCAGAGCAGTACATCTTTTCTTCAAAGGCTCCAAGGATATGGTGCACAACTCTGTGAACCTGTTCCGGTGTTCCATGCTGTCTCCTGAAGCCAAACTGATGGTTTGGAATGGCCTCCTGGCGTCCCAGATGTGTCAGTACTCGTTCCAGAAATATTCTTTCGAATATTTTGGAGAGTACTGGCAACAGGCTAATTGGTCTGTACGACTCAATTTCTCCCACGGGTTTGCCAGGCTTAGGAATCATCACAATCACGGCGCGCTTCCAGCAGGCTGGAAAGTGCCGGATGCGGAGCATGGCGTTGTACACCATAGTTATGTAGTCTATGGTGGAGTCAGGCAGTGCTCTAAGGACTCTGCCGTTTATTAGATCATATCCAGGGGATTTTTTTGCCTTCACTCTTCTGATGTGTTCAAGAACCTCTTCTTTTGTACATCCAGTTATCTGGTCTTCAGCTGGGAGGGGCGAGAGAACGATGTCTTCTGTTGCTTCGATTTCTGAGGCCTCTGCGGTAATCACCGGCGTGAATTGGTCTTGAAGGTGGTTTGCAAAAGCCTCAGCTTGAGCTTCGTCACCAATGTGCCAGGAACCAGAAATGCTCCGAATGGGATGTCGACGTATTGGCTGCCGTTTGAGCTTTCTTGTAAATTTCCATAATTGAAACTCTGCGTCAGTGGGCGATTCAGCTCGTACCAGCGCATCGCTGATACACCTCTTTTGAAGCAGGGCGAGAGCAGCTTTAAGATGCCTCGTGGCTTCGTTGTACGTGGATTTGGCATCAGGCGTGCGTAATCTTAACCAGCGTCTCCTGGCCCATCTTTTGTGTATTAGTAGGTGTTGGGCCTCCAAGGTGAGGGGGATGTTGTACGGAGACTGTTGTCTTGTTTGGCAAGATGGTGGGGCGGCTTGGTGCGCAGCTTTGACTATTTCTTCCTGCAGTTTGTTTGCTGCGTAGTCCACGTCTTCAGGAGTGTTAAGTTCCATTTCTATGTGCAAAGAGTAATGGAGCTCGCGCCTAAAGACTCCTAAATCTGATCCTGCTGGCAGTAGTTGTTTCCTAATGGGCAAGGGCTGTGGCTGCGCGTGGATTGTGACTATTAGTGGCAGGTGGTCAGAGGATAGGTCCAAGGATTCTTCAATGGTCAATTGCCGGTCACAGATGCCTTTGTAGACAGCGAAGTCGATTGCCGAGGGCCTGTGTCCATTAATTGGGTAACGGGTGGGGGCTCCAGTCGCCAATATGCTGAATTGTAAGTTTTGAATCGCCTCAAATATGACTTCTCCGCGACGATTCGCACTATTGCTTCCCCAAAATGGGTGCCATCCATTCCAGTCGCCGCCGATGAGGGTCTTATTCAACCTTTGGCCTAGAACCTGTTCCATGTGATGATCACACAGACCAGTGTTTGGCGGAAGATAAATTGACGCAACTTCGATCGCTCCAATAGACGTAGGCAGGGTGATGGCTGAGACCTGCATTGTTGCGTTGCAAATTGACAGTAAAGGTGTATGCGGTATTGTTGCTCGTATGAGGATTGAGGATCCACCAAAGCAGTTTGCTCCTTCACCATGAGCCTGATAGTGTTCGTATCCGAAAATTTGTGTAGTGGGGCACTCATGAGTTTCTGTTATTAACATTATATCTATGTTTTCTTGTGAGAGAAACGCAGCCAGTTCCTGAGTCTTGTTTCTCAGGCCATTGGCGTTCCAGATACCCACACGTAAAGCCATTATTTGTAGGCAAGCTTGGTTATGATGGCCATTAAACTGTTTAGCATGGTTGCTTGTTGGGATTGTACTTCTCGCATCGCTTTGAGCTCGGCATTAATTGCGTCAAACTGACGTTGTTGTTGCTGAAGCATTTCAGTGAACAAAGTGTCACTTGTGGTATTCTTATTTGACGGTCCACCTCTAGCGGCCTGTGCGTAAGAAACACCACTAATAGGCGTTGCAAAGCTCGTGGCTTGGGTAATGCTCCGGGGCCTTGTAATTTCGGAAGCAGTACTCGGACCCGTAGACGGTGTTTGTGTGGGACTCCTTTTTTGTGCTGGGGATTGCAATTTGCGCAACCGCTTGTATACTTGGCAGCCCTTATAGTTGGCTGGGTGCTGTAACTCACAGTGCACACAAGTTGGTGCCTGGTCCTTTTCGCGGGTGCAGTCTTTGGATGCGTGTTTCCCGGCGCAACGCACACACCTGGGAGCTTTGTGGCAGTAGCGTTGTGTGTGTCCAAATTCTTGACAGCGATGGCATTGTGTCAGGTCGTTGTATCTTCTTGGCAGTTCCACTGTGCAGCGTTGCCTGCAGACAACTCGAATGTCCAAAATTTCTTTGTTGTTGGGGGCCTGAGCCACGTCAACAAAAAATATATTTAGCGGTGTTTTGTCCATACGGCTCAGTGGGTTGTGCACATTTGTAATTGTGTGGCCTTTGGTTTCCAATTCCTTTTTAATTAGTGTTGTATCAGTGCTGGAGTGAAGCCCTTTGAACACGACTCTATATGGTTTGTCCTCCTTAAGCTGGTAGCAGTGGAACTCCAATTCCAGCTTAGTAAAGTGGTCTATAACTCTGCGATAGTCCTCACTGCATTGGGTTAATACACCTATGTTATTCTTCTTTGGCTTAATTACGTATGATTTAGCATCAATTACTTTATCTATTATCTGTTGAAGTAGGGCCACAGACTTGATGTTTGGACACCATATGGGGGGCGGACGAGGTTTCGGTGTAGTTTGCTGGTCGGTCAATACTGGGGCTTCTGGAGCTACAGGTGATTCGCTGTAGTCTTCATCTTCTTCTACGAGCAGTGAAAATCGATTTTCTGATATTAATGCTGCATTGCTGGTGCTTGGTTCGTCGAAGATGAGCCTTTTCTTGATGGTTTTTGGTGAATTTGGCTGTTTACGTTTCGTGTTTTTGTTGTTAGTGATGCCTTGCACGGAGGCGATATCTATTTTTGAGTTTATTGGCATGATGGAGGCTTGCCTATTTGCCATCACAACGTTAAGCTGGGCTTGCATTTCTGCATTTACCTTTACAGCTGTAGCGCGGTCATTGACATTAGATGTCATCGCGGATTGTGCTTTTGAGTGCAGGCGCACTCGCGCCAAGCGACGAAATTTCGTAAATTACAATTAAAGCAATTGAGTTACGCGGAAGCAAGCGATAAGAAAACGCTGCGTGTGCGGTTTTTGTTGCTGTTGCGTTGAAGAATGCACCGCAAAGTTCTATTTTTAGAACTCTGCAGCAGTAGAGCTTAAGCGAAGGCTGTTCGAATTCACGTCTTTACAGGTCGAACGACTGATCGCGATTCACTCTTAAAGATTACGAGTCAATTAGCGATAACCAATTCGTTTTCCATATGCAAAATATGCAAATTACTTTTTACGATCGTCTTTTGTATGAATATAGAAAGAAAGAGGGAGGAGAGATAGAAAGAGAGAGAGAGAGCTTACGTGTGACAAATTGCAGTTAACGAGTAACGAGTGGAAGTAACGAATTTAATACAAAATAATTTATGATTGCATTTGAATTAATTTTAAAATATATACAAAAAGGGTTTAATGTAATAATTATTAGAGGCGAAGTTACCTGCAGACCTGAAATTCAATTAATATGTCTATTTATGAATATATTCTCCTTGGAGTTGGAGTGGGAAGTTAGTGGGAAATTCGACAGGAATTGAAATTGTAGAACTGCATAAGATCTAATTGGAGTGCAAAGTTTGAACTTAAACCGAATTGGAATAGTCGAATATTTATTTATATTTTGCTATTGAAGGAGCTCTTATTAGAATTCCAATTGGATGCTAAGCAAAAGCCAATTTGAAACAGTTGCACGCGTGAGTTCGAGTTGTTGCTGTTCCATAAATCGTTGTCTTTGGAATGCGATTGTGACAACAAAATGTGTGTTTTTTTGTTTTTTTTTTCTTACTAATTGTAGAATTGTGTGATAAAAGTGCGTCGACCGGCGCCTCAGGTGCCTGTGCGTAATCCCACGACGGCGCTTACTAAGACCCAAAATGAGAAAAGCAATAACAACAACAACAATAACAACAACAACAGCAGCAGCAGTAGCAGCGAAGCAGACACTGCGATTGATCAAGTGAAAAAGGAAGGAGCAGAGGCACAGGCAAAGGTAGAGTCAAAAGCAGAGGCAACAGCGGAGGCAGAGGTGGAGGTGAAGGTGGTGGCATCTGTAGAGCAGGAGGAGCTGGAAGAGGAGGAGGAATCCATTTATCAGACCATATGGCAGTTTAAAACCTTGGAGCCAGTGCCAGACGACAATGAAGAAGACTTTGAGATCATCGCAGCGAGCGATGCGACGGCCAGCGATGACGATGCAGACGCTGACTTTTACGCTGATGCCGAAACCGATGCTGACGTCTACGTCGACGCCGACGATGTTCAGGCTGAGGAATTGGCGCTGCAAGCAGCGGCAGCTTTTGCCGCCGGCGCACGTCACAGGCTGACTAAGCAAACGACGCCGGCGCCGCTGTCGCCGCTGCCATCGCCAACGGCGTCTATGGATCAAGGCGCCTGGGAGACGGATGACGAGTTTATGTTCGCCAAGGCGGATCAACAGCAGCACCAGCAGCAGCAGCAGCAAAGCGCTGAGACGCTTAGCGTGGGCAGCACGGTGACCAACAGCACAGCGACGCTCGGCTCTATCAGCAGCGCGGGCAGCAGCAGCGTTGACAGCGCTGCGACTGCGCCGCAGACACTGACGCATCCGCTGCTACGCAACATATGTATTTGCTACAGCCTCAAGGAGCCGCAGAAATATAGCGTTATCTTCTACGACTACGAACGGGCTCAAATCCATCGGCGATTCATGACACGCCAGCGATGCCCGCCGCCGCCGCCTGCGCCAGCGCCAGCGCCAGCGCCGCAGTTGACAGCGACGACGTCGCAGTCAATTGCGAATTTAACCAGCAACGATGACAGCGGCTGCAGCTGCGAAGCGGACACGGACGAACTGCAAGAACATATACCGCATCCACTGAAAGAGGATTGGGCTCTGGCCGTGCTCGCGGCGGCAGCGAGCAGCAAGCGCGGCGTCGCTGCTCGCGCCGGCCGCAAACTGCGCGTACGTTCCAGCGGTCGTCTGCTCATACCCACCTCAGTGCTGGCATGGCGCGAGCAGCTACAAGATGTCAACTACTGTGAGGATGAGGAGGATATGGTAAGTGTAAAGAGACAGCTGCCCCGCCCCTTCCCGTAGCCGCCCATTCCAGTGGCCGCTTTTCAATGGGAACTGCAATTGCATTGTTTTTCGCTGTGGCCTCATCAATTAAGCCCTGCAAATTGCCAGCGTTGTTCATGTGAGAGAATGACACAACTAGCGGGACAGAGACAACGAGAGAGCGGGAGAGAGAGATAGCGTGCGTGCGTATATGTGTGTGTATATGTAACGGTTGTTTCGATTGTTTGTTTGCTTTGAGTTTGCGCCGTTTGCTATGGCACGTCTCTGCCGCAGGCCTCGGGTACTTTACAGTTTTGGCGTTTGCATAAAACTTTGCAAACAGCGGCGAATGCCAAAAGGGGTGCAAATGCATTTCAAATACTCTCCATGTTTTTTTATGTACTTTTTTTTGCATCTATAATCGACTATTAGATTAACTACTTAAATGATTAAATTGTCTGGTGCGCACAATAAAATATCAATTTTTGTATTATCTATATCTGCATCTATGCATTATACCATATATAAATATAATATAGCCGAGCGTATATATATATATATATATATATGAGCACGCTCGAGCAGAGAAAACTTGATAATTATTCTAATTACTCTAATTTATTTGACATTCAGTGAAATGTTTCAGACCAGTTTGTTTTTCATATAAAAAATACTCAAGCTTAATTAAATCCTATTAGAACTCTAATTGGAATTTGAGCAAAAGTTGCACTTGAAACAATTAGAAATGGATGGAAATCTCTTCTAATATAAGTGTTTCATAAATTTAGCTGAATATATATTAGTAAAATATTTATTAATTAAAATATAAATAAAACAATATTTTATTAGTTAATATATAAATAAAATATTATTGGTAAGAATTAAGTTTCGATATTTCTCTAGTTAGTGTATTCTGTGCGTCGACTTCAAATGTTCTGGACGTGCTTCGTATAGTCGTAATTTTTATTGCGCTTTGTTTATAACACATGTTGTTGTTGTTGCTGTTGCTGCTGTTGTTTTTCATTTTATTCTCTTTTGCATAATGTATTTTTATTATTTATTTGCCTCTCACGTTTTGATGTTGTTTTTGTTGTAAATACTTGTTGTTGTTGTTGTTGCTTTGATTATTTCCCTTTTTGCATTTGTTGCATTTGCCGCTGCATGAGAAATTCTATGGAATTTGCTTTTTGGGCAGCTTGCCTCGGTAGGGAACCCCCTCCCAAAAAGTTGATTCACTTATTGTTACGGCCCCGCAGTTCGCCCAAAAACCCCATGCTCCTCACCGCCCCGCCCCATTCTGTATGCCCACAGAGAGACAATTATTTTTGCATGCAAACAAGTCGGCAAAGTCAGATTTTTTTTCTGTTTGCCATCAGCTTTTTGGGGAACCGGTTTCTGATTTTAATGCTGTCGTTAATTTCCTGAGCCCCCGCTCTGCCCCTCCTCTGGCACCCTACCGCCCCTTGCTGGCAGGGGGCCTCGTCATCATCGTCGCGCAGCATTTATCAGCATTTAATTGGTTAATCATTAGTCAAATATTTTTGTAAGCTCGCCCGGGTTCGCGTTTCGAGTTCGAGCTCGAGTGGAGCTATCTGAGTTCTGCTCACCTTTTTACATAATTATAGGTGGGCCAAGTCAACGGCTGAGCGCCTTCTTTTTCCCTCATTTTCTAAATTTGTTTTTATCGCGCAGTTGTGTAAAAAAAAAAAATAAACGGGGCTTGGGCTTCATACACAAATAAAGGGCCGGATATTACGAGCAGCATTTGGAGAATTGTTACGAAAAAAAAATAAAAAAAAAATTTAAAAATTACTTATCGCATATTGTTGCATGAAAGTTCGCCTTTTTTTATGGCAAAGCAAATGTCACGTAGCCAAACTTGGGACAGCTCTTTATGGCAAATGATTTCTGCTCATGTCTCAAATGTAGCTAAAAATATCTTTCTGAATTATATATATATATATATATATATAGATTAGGAGAGTTATCTAGAATTTGGTCACGCTACAGGAAGATATATATATATAAATATATAATTTGCTTTTGCTATGTATATAACATATATTATACAAATTATAATGCCTATGCAAATTGCTAATGATTTAATTTAAAGCAAAGAAAAAATCTCTAAAGCTGCCAGGAAATGCTTTGGCAATGTGATGATCGAAACTAGGTTGACAAGGGAACTGGAGTCTATTGTCGCGAGCATGCGATGTATTACAAATGTATTTATAGCATTTCAAGTCCATAAGCCCAATTTATAGACTAAGTCACAGGCAGTGCTGCTGCTGCTGCTGCTGCTGCTGATAGTGTTGACCATGACAACGTTAGCTGCGAATGCTCGCTTTGAATGTTGGAATGTGTTTTGAGGGCATCTTGTTGTATGCAAACATTCATATGGGATATAGCTGAGGTTAGTGCAGAATATCATTGAGCCGAACGGATGTTTGGCTATTGTAGCATTGACTTTGCCTACGCAATGTTAAGTCAACAGCGTGCTCGACACTTGGCAACACAAGTGTGAATTTGTGTCTTATAGACAGTCTCTGGGCTTGTTTCGAATTGACTGCTGGCGCGCTCCATGGACAGAGCGTCCGTGAGACAGCGCATAGGGGTCCGGCGGGGCACCACCAGCATTACCTGTGTAGCCATCGACATAGTGCAAACAACTCTTCAACAATCTGTGAGCAGTCAAAACACAATTCGAATGGGTCAAATACGCCGCCTTTGTTTGGTTTATTTCGGTTTTGTTTTTGCTTGTGAAGCATTGAAAGAGAGATATCTGAATGCGGTAACATTGGCAGATACAGATACGAAAAAGATACATAGATACATAGATACATAGATACATAGATACATAGATACATAGATACATAGATACATAGATACATAGATACATAGATACATAGATACATAGATACATAGATACATAGATACATAGATACATAGATACATAGATACATAGATACATAGATACATAGATACATAGATACTAGATACATAGATACATAGATACATAGATAATACATAGATACATAGATACATAGATACATAGATACATAGATACATAGATACATAGATACATAGATACATAGATACATAGATACATAGATACATAGATACATAGATACATAGATACATAGATACATAGATACATAGATACATAGATACATAGATACATAGATACATAGATACATAGATACATAGATACATAGATACATAGATACATAGATACATAGATACATAGATACATAGATACATAGATACATAGATACATAGATACATAGATACATAGATACATAGATACATAGATACATAGATACATAGATACATAGATACATAGATACATAGATACATAGATACATAGATACATAGATACATAGATACATAGATACATAGATACATAGATACATAGATACATAGATACATAGATTCATAGATACATAGATACATAGATACATTTATAGGGATACAGATACAGATACAGATACAGATACAGATACAGATATAGATATAGATACAGATACAGATACAGATACAGATACAGATACAGATACAGATACATTTACAGATACAAATACAGATTCATGCTGTGCTACTTAGAGATACAGGTAAACAAGTGCTGCCGCATGTCGAGGTAGTATCAATTAAAATTTTAAAAAATTATATGAACAAATAAAAGTGGAATGAATAAAATCAACAAAGGAAAAGCAAAATAAATAAATAAAATAAAAACATATTAAACAACAAAGGCAGACGGAGGCTCGGTGCAAAGTCGCTCGTGTAGCGCATATAAAAAATCTATTTTAGTTTCGGCACAGCAACAGTAACAGCAACAGCTACAGATACAGATACGAATTCAGATACAGATACAGATACAGATACAAGTGCAGCTACATACACATTTGTGAGAGTATGCAAATTGGCCAACTGATGGCCAGCAATGGCAACAACTAATGCGACGCATATTCTAAACATGCCCAAAACCGTGCTCAGCGACTGCTGCCACGCTAATTGCAACAACAACGCCAACAGCAGCAACAACAAAATGTCTAACAACAAATTAAATAACAACAACAGCAGCAGCAGCAGCAACAACTACGCAATATTTGCCTTTTTGTTTATGCCCAAACAAACAAAAGCAACAATAACAAATTAAGCTAAATAAAATTAGAGTTTAATCTAGCGCTCTTTATACCCTGTACGCTGGAAATATGTGAGTTGGGGTATCTCCATATATCATATATCGTTATATAGCGAATACATGAGACTTTATCGGCGCTCTGAATTTAGCAGCTGGCCTAAATGAAGACTAGGCCAAGAGACCTTTTAATTTTGGGTTGGGCTTGTAGCGCTTCTGCATTGATTTTAAGATTTGGGAACTCGCAATGTTTTCTATATGCTCATATTGTGTTTGGCTGCTGGGTAACTCTGAGTTGATCATGCCCGACTCGTGCTCTTTTCTCTGTTGTCTTCGAATTTGCAAAGGTAAATAGCAAAGCTTGTATGAGATATCCTTAACTCAAACATTATATTTGGCTTATGATATGGAACTCAGATTTGTGATATTCATATTAAAATTTGGATTATATTTATAATGATAACGGTTTATATATATAACTCTATACCTGAAGTATAGTTGAAGCTGTTCTTGTATGTGAATTATGGTTAAGGAAGGGCTTTGAATATTGAGCTTTATAGAACTGTAAACGCCTCTATAAGCATATACTTGGAGTCTTCTCTCAGTGAATCATTCTGGAAGCTGTTTCAATTAGATTCAGCTACTCGCAAGTCATATTATCAGGTAGATTGTATAATGATATAAGTAGATATTTCTATATATTTAGCTATACTCTTTATACTTGAAGTTCTGGTATCTGCAGTATGGTATATCGAATGCTCTACTTTAAACATAAACCCTTCTATATATAAATATATATATATTCCTTAACATTAAGTGGCGTCGTCTCTCAGTTACTCAATCTTGCAGCTTTTCCAATTGGACTCAGCGACCCACAACAGCTGTGGAAATCATAAAAGTTGGGTTATATTTATAATGATAAAAGTCCATATCTAGCTGTATGCTTTTTACACTTGGAGCTCTAGTATCTGAAGTATGGTATATCGAATGCTCTACTTTAAACACATCCACAATTTTGATACTTCACAGAGCTGAGTCACACGCACAGAGATAATAAAATGTCTTAATGGGTATTTAAACTGTGACACGCCCTCCGTCATGTTTATTGTTATTGATATCTGGTTTGGGAGTTGGTGTGCTGCTTGCCTTTAGGCTCTTATCAGGCGCTGTAGTTTTGGTACTGCTTCAGGTGCAGGCAGCAAGCGCACTTTCCAGGGTATTGCTCGGTATTTTTTGTTTCTTTTATGTTTTCGACTGATTCGTGACAGTTGCGGCATGAAAATTATTTACATTTGCTTGCGGAACAGCAGCTGTTTGGCCGAGTTCCTGGAATGCGAAATTTATGGCTCGCCTAGCTAGACCAGGCTGTATATATGCCACACACACACACACACATAGAGATCTATATATGTTGCATGGCTGGCACAGACGCCATAGCGCCTGGGACGTGTAACTTAAGCTGGCAGCGCGTGTTTACAGCTGCTATCCTATAGGTTGAGTTTCTAGACAACTGGCCCGGACTGTGTTGGCTGCTCGCTCGCTTTTCTGTTTATGTGTGGCCGAGCTGAAAGAAAATATCTGAATTGTGGCACACGCACATAGGTGTGTGTGTGTGGCAGGAAAGCGCACATAATACTCTAGGCCAGGCACAGCCGATAGTACGTCAGATGGACGGCGATGGAACGACAGTAACGGAACAGCGCGGCGATAGATACGATACGACGATAAATACAAACAAGAATCGAGCAATACTTCTTTCCACTTGAACATTTCGTTATCTTGGGGCGCATTAACCGTTCGCATTTGGCATTGCACGCGTCGCTGTGCTTTGCTTTGCTTGCTTTTCCAGCAAATCGAATTCAATTTCTTATCAATTTTGTGTTTCACTTTGTTGTTGTTTGTATATTTTTTTTTGTTCATTTTTAACTCATTTCTTGTTCTGGTTGCTCTTTGTTTTTTCGTTTTTCGTTTTTCGTTTTCGTGCTCCGGGGCGGGTGAGTGCAGCAGCAGCAGCAGCAGATAACAGATGTCGGGGAAGGGCAAAGCCAAACGTAGACTTACAACGGTGAGGCGAAGCCAAGTGCGAAAGACAAAAGTGCGAAAACAGTAAAACTAGAAAAACAAAATCAGGGAAATCGCCGCATCGACATCAGCACGAAAAGCTGCAATTAATTTGCAGCCGTTGCTTCAAAATTGTATCTCAATCTGAATCTGATTCTGAATCTGAATCTGACCCCTGCATGCAGCCCGCTTACCCCATAGCCGTAATCTCAGAGTTATTGCAGCTCTTGCGTTCGCTCATCAGCTCGATATTTATGCGCGTGCTGCGTGTCTTGTCTGCTTGCTCCACAGATTGTGCCAGTGAGTGATATTCTGCGCGCCCAGCAAATCCAAGAGGATAACGAGGTGCAGCAGACGCAGCAGTCGACCATCTTGCAGCGCTTCAAGAGCGCCTCCATTGCCAACCTCGATGACCTGCCCGGCGAGGAAGACAAGAAGTCGATTCGGAATCGCATGCGTATGAAATGTAAGTGTTCAAATTCGAATTCGATTAAGTATACGCCCTGGTGAGTCCCCGGGGGGACTACTCACAAATCTATGTTGCCTAGTTATGAGGTAAGGGAAGAAGGATAGGGACAGGTGGGAGAGAGAGAGTGCGACTCAGGGGTATTGATTGAGAATTTGAAATGATTAGAGACAGTGTGAAAGCGAGAAAGAGGGAGGGAGAATGTGGGATAGTGAGAGATAGATAAAGAGAGATGGAGATGGAGATAATATGAGAGAGCGAGTTATTGAAGAGAGAGAGGAAGTGCGCGAATAGGAGAAGGGGAAAGAGATGAAGAGAGAATACTTTAGAGACGGGATGAGAGAGACTGAGCGAGTGTAATAGGGAGAATGAGAGAGAATAAGCAATAAAAATAGAGAATGAAAGAGAATTAAATAAAGAGTGATGTAATGAGAGATGGTGGGAGAGATCTAGTAAAATGATGAATGACACAAATAGATAGAATAAAAAGTAAAGAAAAATATAGAGAAAAGGAAAAAGAGAGCGAGAGGAACAGAGAGATAGAGAGTCAAAGATTAATATCTCTTCTTTACCCTTATATAAAGATAAAGAAAGCGAGGAAAGATCATAGGGTGAGTTAGAGAGAGTGAGAGAGAGAGAGCTAGAGAGAGCTAGAAAGAGAGGGAGAGAGCTAGAGAGAGACAGAGAGAGAGAGAGAACTGGAGAGAGAGAGAGAGAGAGAGAGAGAGAGAGAGAGAGTTGGAGAGAGTTGGGGAGAGTTGGAGAGAGTTGGGGAGTGTTGGAGAGAGGTCTGGAGAGAGAGCTGGAGAGAGATCTGGAGAGAGAGCCGGAGAGAGAGCTGAAGAGAGTAGCTAGAGAGAGAGCTGAAGAGAGTAGCTAGAGACAGTTGGATGGCGCAACAGAATTCATGATGCGATTTTCTGAATACGCATCGACTCAACTGGAATTCCTGCTCTAAGATCCGGTTTGATAAGATATCAGTGCATGGGCTGGGAATCGCTTGAGGCAGGGAATGGCAACTGCGTGCCTCGCGCAAGTCCGATCCAAGAATGAGTGCAACTGAGCTGTTTACTAAAGTGGGCCAAGCTTGTGATAAATTTGAAAACCGAGTGAGAAATTCGTTTCTAATTAAATTAGTCTCAGCCTAAGCTCTGCCCCAGTGGCCTGTGGTACGCTATGTGGCTGGGCGCCCCGATGTCTACACAGAGTCGAGCTTGTGTGTCTTGACCAAACTGGTGGAGACCAGCCTCGCAGCTTGGCCTTAAAAGGTGGCACACGCGCCCACACAGAGACGCACAGACACACGCCCACATGCACAGATATATGATAGAGGCAGAGAGCTATGAATGGATTTGGAATTTGGAAATGCGAATTCGAATCGTGGAATGCGGTTTCAATTGTAAAGAGAGTGGACAGGTTTCTCTCGCTCTCAATTGCTCTCTTGCCAGCGCGCGCTCTCTCTCTCTCTCTCTCTCTCTTTCATTTTTAGTTAATAAAAGTCTCGGGGATTTCACTTTTTGTCTGACTGCGCGCGAGCGTCACAAATGATTCACTGCGGGGAATCTTGGAAGGTGGGCATTGATTTAGCATACGTTAGTGTCGCCGTTGTTGCTGCTGTTGCTGTTGTTGTTGTTGTTGTTTTATTGTTATTGCATGGCGTAAGCTTTGCTATTCCAGTCAGCGGCTTTGCGCTGAGATTCCGCATGCAAAACGCCCGCATGCCCAAACAAAGCACATCGAATGCAAGCGCTAAATAATATGAGACTTCAAACGCAGTCGCATCGCAGGCCAGTTGAGGTTCAGGTAGCTAGCTGAGTTGTTGTTATAATAAGCGCTGTGGGTGGCCAGCCAGATGATTGATTGGGTGTGGGATAGCAAATCTAAATGCCGAGCCAATTCCATGGACAGACTCTTAGCGGAAAGTAGGCCAATCGTAAACGAGTTCCTTATGAGTTTAGCACTAATTCAAATGACATTCTTTGCCTTGCTTTCATGTATCGCTGATGTCTCGCGCCGCATTGCACGACAGTTCACATGTAAGTATCAGATATGCGTAGCTATTTATCCAGTTGACTGACTGAGCTCTTGGTAATTGCAGCAATCGATCGCCGAAGAGTGAAAAGAAATCGCGCTCGCGTCGCAGCCAGGTGAACAGCCTCTGTCTAGATGAGCAGTCCAAGTATCCGCTGTTCGCGGCACGGCTGAATGTGCTGGAGCTGAACATGTCGGATCATCCGTATGTGCCGCGCTTTGTCGTCGACGTTTGCGCTCACATCGAGCAGGACGACTGCATCAAACAGGACGGCCTGTATCGGGCCAGCGGCAACAAGCTGCTCGTCGACGAGCTGAAACGCAAGCTGACCCACTTGTACGATCCCCGCCTGCTGCAGACGGACGACATACACACGCTAACCAGCCTCCATAAGCAATTCTTTCGCGAGCTGCCAGCTCCGTTGATCACCCAAGAGGCGTACGATCGTCTGGGACGCTGCCTCACCGACGATGCGGCGATCGAGCTAATGCATTTGGCGTTCGATGAGATGCCCGAACCGAATCGCTCCACGCTGCGTTTTCTAATCAAACATTTGACCAAGTGAGTGACGCTAAATGTTGTTCAAAGCCCAGATATTATAGGCAGAAATGTTAGTTATACGAATCTATAATGGTAACATCATAACCTTAGTTGCTTGACCATTTGAAATAGTTTAGTTATTTGTTAGTTGCCAGAGCATGTCAGATGTAGCCGATAAGCATAAGTCTTATAAATATTATTATATAATTAATGGGTCTATCTGTAGAGCTGTGTCAACTTTAAGTTTAAGCTGGCATTGAAGCTGTCAAAGTGTTTAATAGACACTTAATAACATAAGACAAGTTTCTATGCTGTGAAGACAAGCAAAAGTCGGTGCTAGCCTTGCGCTTAAAGTCATAAAGTCTATAGTTAAAGCTAAGATTAAAGCTTATGTTAAGTAGAAATTCGAGCATTGGAAATCATTTTGTCATGACTCGTAGTTTTGCAATAAATATATTTATTTTTGGCTTGAGGTGCATGAACTTGTCGAACATTTTGCCATACAAACTGTGTTAAGCTAACAAGTGCCAAAGGCAGCTATTTTGTTTGTTGGGCTGTTGAACAAACTCTTGAATTAATTTTGGAAATTATTAACTTATGTTGTACAAATCTTTGCTTTCCATTGCAGCGTTGCGGCATTTAGCAGCGAGAACCGCATGCCTGCCTCCAATCTGGCCATTGTCTGGGGCCCCTGCTTGCTGGCTGCCAACAATATCAATTTCAACATAGGCCGCATGAATATGTTGGCCAAGGTGCTGATCGAGAACTACGAGCGCATTTTTCGTCCTGCGAACGAGCGACTTGTCTGCTAATTCTGCACATAAGTATTCGTTCACACACACATACACACAGACACCCACACATAAAGGAGCTGCAGAGAACAACGAGGGAAAACATCACAGTAGCTGTGCGCGCCTTTAATTAATACTAGAGGAACAACAATTGATCACAATTTTCCATCATTTATTGTAATAATTATTAATAATATTATTATTTTTACTTTTGTCTGGTTTTCCATGTTTGCTTGCAAGTGTCGGATTGAGTCGAATCCCATTTTGTGCTTATTTTTTTTTTAATGTTTATTTATTGTTAAACAAAGTGTTTGAGTGCAAACATTTCATGTAGTCGAATTGAGCAAACACACGCAAAATACTTACCAAAAAGACAGTAGACTAAGCTAAACTAGTAGTACAGTGAACGCTAACTATGGCTAATTATATAACAAGAACTCACACACACACACATATAGATATATATATGTATATGTGTTAAAGCTTCTATATATTTTTTTTTTATAAAATATGATTAATAAATTTGGTTTTGTGAATGTGACCAAATCGTAAGCAGCATACTCTAGGCATTATCTATGCATAATGTTCATTAGCGATATATCCAAATCTGTATCATAAATGTCGTGTTTTTTTTTTTTTTTTTTTGAGCCTGCGAATGAGTTAGATTTGTCTCTGATATATGATATAAGATTGAGATATATCTATATATACTTATACTTCAAATAACAGTAAGCATTGTGAATGGTCAGAATGTTTCATTTGTTTGATATCTTAATAAATCTGAAAAGTATTTCAAAAATAAACAAAATGAAGAGGGAGGGGTGCAGTAGTGTCATTTCTTCATTGTCATTTCAACACGATAAAACAATAAACAGCGGCAGGTGCATTCACTCTACCATCTGTTAGTAGTGTTGGAAACTGCAGCGATCAAACAGCTGTTCACCATACTCTGGTGAGTTGGGGGAATTTAGCAAAGACAACCACCTCATGTGTGGACCGAAGCTGCAGACAGTAGGGCAACCGTTGTTGCACACTACAGGCTCCACGCCTTGGTAAGAATGGAAGCCAGCATGTAGGGATGGATGCAGGCTGCTATGCGTTGCTCTCTGATCACTGACACAACAACAGATGGCGCTGCAGCGGCAGGCGCAGCAGAACAGCAAAACACTTCCCCACAGCTGAGAGTGAACCGCCAACGACGATGATGCTGTATGCTGTATGCTGTATGCTGTATGCTGTATGCTGTATGCTGTATGCTGTATGCTGTATGCTGTATGCTGTATGCTGTATGCTGTATGCTGTATGCTGTATGCTGTATGCTGTATGCTGTATGCTGTATGCTGTATGCTGTATGCTGTATGCTGTATGCTGTATGCTGTATGCTGTATGCTGTATGCTGTATGCTGTATGCTGTATGCTGTATGCTGTATGCTGTATGCTGTATGCTGTATGCTGTATGCTGTATGCTGTATGCTGTATGCTGTATGCTGTATGCTGTATGCTGTATGCTGTATGCTGTATGCTGTATGCTGTATGCTGTATGCTGTATGCTGTATGCTGTATGCTGTATGCTGTATGCTGTATGCTGTATGCTGTATGCTGTATGCTGTATGCTGTATGCTGTATGCTGTATGCTGTATGCTGTATGCTGTATGCTGTATGCTGTATGCTGTATGCTGTATGCTGTATGCTGTATGCTGTATGCTGTATGCTGTATGCTGTATGCTGTATGCTGTATGCTGTATGCTGTATGCTGTATGCTGTATGCTGTATGCTGTATGCTGTATTGCTGTATGCTGTATGCTGTATGCTGTATGCTGTATGCTGTATGCTGTATGCTGTATGCTGTATGCTGTATGCTGTATGCTGTATGCTGTATGCTGTATGCTGTATGCTGTATGCTGTATGCTGTATGCTGTATGCTGTATGCTGTATGCTGTATGCTGTATGCTGTATGCTGTATGGTATGCTGTATGCTGTATGCTGTATGCTGTATGCTGTATGCTGTATGCTGTATGCTGTATGCTGTATGCTGTATGCTGTATGCTGTATGCTGTATGCTGTATGCTGTATGCTGTATGCTGTATGCTGTATGCTGTATGCTGTATGCTGTATGCTGTATGCTGTATGCTGTATGCTGTATGCTGTATGCTGTAGCTGTATGCTGTATGCTGTATGCTGTATGCTGTATGCTGTATGCTGTATGCTGTATGCTGTATGCTGTATGCTGTATGCTGTATGCTGTATGCTGTATGCTGTATGCTGTATGCTGTATGCTGTATGCTGTATGCTGTATGCTGTATGCTGTATGCTGTATGCTGTATGCTGTATGCTGTATGCTGTATGCTGTATGCTGTATGCTGTATGCTGTATGCTGTATGCTGTATGCTGTATGCTGTATGCTGTATGCTGTATGCTATGCTGTATGCTGTATGCTGTATGCTGTATGCTGTATGCTGTATGCTGTATGCTGTATGCTGTATGCTGTATGCTGTATGCTGTATGCTGTATGCTGTATGCTGTATGCTGTATGCTGTATGCTGTATGCTGTATGTATTTCTCAATTAAATTATGAAATGATTGACAATTTCACTCAATTTTTGGACACTTTTTGTTTTGAATGCTATTTGTGGTCCATTTAATTGATATTGTAATGCAAATGGAAATGGAATATTGTTAGAGCAATGCCAGCAGAGCTTGAATTGAAGCGGATGTTGATTTTGGTACTAATAGTGCTCAGCTGTGAACGGCTTGGAGCTGAGCACTTGCCCTGCACTTGTGGGCGGTTGGGCGTTTCCGTCTGCGATATGTGCTTGGGTTCAATTTAATTTTTGGCTCTGTTTCTTTTTGCTTTGGCTTAGGAGTTGAGGCTGGGTAACCGCAAAATGCAATTTTGCCAAGCAAATCATACGTAAAGTTCTGTGAGCGACTCCAGGAGCGGCGGGCAGTGGTTAGCCAATGTAATCAGCCAAGCATGTGACGTGTTCTTTCAGCGAGGACCACACACACAGTTATATATATATATATATATATATATATATATATATATATATATATATATATATATATATATATATATATATATATATATATATATACGTATGATGGCGTCTCCTTGGCGCCGAAAACTTTTGCCGGCCAATCAGCTCAAGCCATGGCCAAAAGCCACAAAAACCAAAGACAGTTCCAATTCGCATTTGCGGGCATTTGGGCCAAAATCTCAAACAAAATTACAAATTATGCCGAGTCGAGAAAGTGGGCGTTGCGGCAAGTGTTGGGCAAATGAAAGGATCTCACACACACATGCAAACAGTTGTGGAAGTGGCACACACGCACGAGCGTGAGGCAAATGCAATTATGAGTCGCAAAATGACAGCAAAAACAGAGTTCGCATTTAATTGAGAATGGAAATTGAATAAACATTGGCAACTTGTAATCAAGTTAGTTGACGAAAAGCGGTTTAGTTGGGGCCCAGTTGGGGGCTAGTTGGCAGCTCCAGTGGGAGCCAGAGCCAAAGTCGATGCCACTCGGCTTATAATTAAATTGTTGCCAGCCACAAAGGCTTCTTAGCGTCTGTGCAACGGCCAAGGATTCTGTCTTCATTTTGCAACTGGCTTGCGGATTGGGCTTGGCAGCTTTTGGCTTTTGAATTTGACTTTGGGCTTACGTTCGAAGCTGCCAATTTGCCAGCCGCTTCATTTGCTGGCCATGTTCTCCATCTGTAGGCTGTGTGGCTGTGTGGCTGTGCGGCTGTGCTAGGCTGCCAATCAAATTGGCAAATATTGAACACTTTTGAAGTTGCAACTTGAGAGTTCTCCCTGCTAACATCAGATTTATAGCAGCTAAAGTCATTTATCTAGCACACAAACTGCTTACAGGGTATTGGCTAGTCGGTCACTTACTTCTCGCTGCTAATACCTATGCTTTTTCTGTGTTATTTTGTTCCGTTTTTGTTTTTCCTTCTTCTTTTTTGGCAACACTCAGCAAATAAATTTTGCGATTTCATTGCGGCCGAGCAGTTGACTGCAGAACAGAATAACTGAAGACCAGTCATTGGATGAGTGGAGCAGGATTACCACTTGCCCGACGAGCGGCCTGACCACTGAAACGTGCCTTAACTTATAAAATATGGCAAGTGCCAGCTGCCAATTGCAGTGGACCGCAATAGTAACAATTTGACTCTAGGCTGAAGCCAAAATACTCTACCTCTTACAGCTTTTCAGTCGTGTGCCTACAATTGTTATAAACAAATGAGAAATATATATTAAAAAAATGTGGAGAATACATATAAATTCTTATCGAATTGCATTATTCATAGGGAAACTATAGGTAATGATAATTGATCAGTGATCAGTGATCAGTGATCAGTGATAAAGCTAATGAAAATGCCAATGCTAAGCCTGATACTAATGCTAATAAAATGGATCAATGAGTAATGATTATGATAATGAGAATGCTTATGCTAATGCTAATACTAATGCTTATGCTAATGCTTATGAAATTGATTAGTGATCAGTGATCAGTGATCACGATTATGAGAATGCTTATGCTAATGCTAATGAAAGTGATTAGTGATAATGAGAATGCTTATGCTTATGCTAATGAAATTGATCAGTGATCAGTGAGCAATGATCATGATAATGAGAATGCCATTGCCTATGCTAAAGCTAATAACAATGCTAATGAAATTGATTAGTGATAAATGAAAATTATAAATAAAATGCCAATGCTAATGCTTATACCAATATTAAAATAAATTCTAAAACTAATGGTAATGTAACTTGGCCCTGTCTTCCGTGTTATAGCGTCTAGTTCCCACGCCGTCACAGACTCTTTTCAAGCATTTTTATCTCTCGCATTTGCTTCAGTATCTGAATTATATCAATAGAACTAAAAGAAAAGGAATACTTGAAATATTTAATAGAGTTTTTTATTTAGTCCAATATTTCATAAATATATAAAAATTCATATATATTTTATGCCTAGATAAATAAATATTTATATATAACTTAATTGCTGCCAATGCCTTGTCAGGACTGCTTTAGCCATTTTCAAGTCTCAGTTGCTGCGTTACAATTCATATGACATAGTAATGAGAACTTGAGCTTAAGAAACAAGAGAAGAACAGCGGCAGCAGCAGCAGCAGCAGCAGCAGCAGGCAGTGGCACTTGTTGTTGGCCAAGTGGTTGCCGTTTGGGTCTTGGAATTTGCCGGGGCTCAGCTGTCGGAGGGGGTTCAAGAGGCGCCACCTGTTGGCGAGAGTTGGGTTAGGCAGCAATGGCCGCAGCCAGCGCATCTTCTTCAAGCGTTCGCTTGCCACAGCCGCAGCAGCAGCAGCATGGCAAAAGCACTCGACATTAAGAAGCCGGCAATGCGTAATAACTGGGCGGTGCTAAAGCCGTAGTTGAGCCTGAGAGTTGGTTGACAGGACGCTGAGCTGGCAGCAGTCAAGGATGTGACAGCGCTGAGCCCATTTGACACAAGCATAATATAATAAAAACCGCAAACAAGTGATGTCTACCCGCCCAGAGCGCCCATTCAAGTGAATCAGGCTGAGGTAGCCCCCACATGGACTTCATGGCTGAGGTCCAAACGGACTTTGAAGTGATGTCGCCTGTCTGTCTCGCTGCGCCTAGGCCATGAGCTGGCCTGCGCTGGGGCTTGGGCGTTATCCTTTAGGCGTGATTAAGCCACAAGTGCGTGACATTTTAATGCGACATTTATGCCCAAGACAAGAGATTATTATTGAAAACGCGCCACTGCAGTCGCGTGAAACAGCAACAGCAACAGCAACAACGACTAAGAAAATAATAATAACAATGATAATAACATCAGCAAGGATAACAACGGCAGCCGAGCAGGCAGCATCGTCAGTTGCTTAACACCACAGCCTCTTGCAGCTTATTTATTTATTTTCTCATTTGACACCTAAGTGACACATTTTGTTCGACGCCCCCACCGGAGGCGTGGCCTGGCCAACAACAACCGAAAGCCGGCCCAAGCATGAACAGAAACGGCAGAGCGAAGGGGCCAAGGGAAAGAGCAACGGCAATGAAAACAGGCACAAAGCACAGCCAATTCCTGTATTCTTAGCAATCTCTATTGTCCTCATATTACTTCAACAGTTACGTGTCCAATTGCCAATGAATGACTAGGAAAACAGGTGTAATGAAAGCTTAGCTTAGTCTGAGTATTTATAGTATATCAAAATATCAATCAAACTTTCCTCTTAGCCAACTAAATTCAAAGTAAATTTGAGTTTAAGTCTGATTAAAAGCTGAAGCTGAAGCTGAAGATGAAGATGAAGATGAAGATGAAGATGAAGATGAAGATGAAGATGAAGATGAAGATGAAGATGAAGATGAAGATGAAGATGAAGATGAAGATGAAGATGAAGATGAAGATGAAGATGAAGATGAAGATGAAGATGAAGATGAAGATGAAGATGAAGATGAAGATGAAGATGAAGATGAAGATGAAGATGAAGATGAAGATGAAGATGAAGATGAAGATGAAGATGAAGATGAAGATGAAGATGAAGATGAAGATGAAGATGAAGATGAAGATGAAGATGAAGATGAAGATGAAGATGAAGATGAAGATGAAGATGAAGATGAAGATGAAGATGAAGATGAAGATGAAGATGAAGATGAAGATGAAGATGAAGATGAAGATGAAGATGAAGATGAAGTTCTTTGAATTTGTGGTCAGCTGACAGCGGATTCCATTTTGTTTACTTAGAAGGCTCAGAGGGTCGAGCGAGAAGCAGACTGATGGAAGAAAACTTGAATGTCTCAGCTGGCTGTCAGCGTCTCGGCTATTCGTGAGCTACATCACTTACTTCTTTGTGTTAAGGTTTATCCAAAAATGACAATTTAATTAAATTCTTTGGAAAATGCTTTCGCTTTTGTTCTGCTTGCATGAACTGCGCTCTTTTGTCTTATTATCCAATTCAATTTCCTGCCAAAGTCCCACATCGTAGCAGCTCCCCCCTACAGCGTGGCACTCACACAGCCATACATATACATATATATATATACATATATATGAACACCTTGGAATTCGGCCAACTTGCATGGAGGCTGATCTGCCAGAGTGTGGGCCGGTCTGCAACTGCCCCGACTGCTGAGAGCAGTGAACAGGTGTGTCGTTATGTAAAATCTATGCAAAGAAATGCTGTGTGTGTGTGTGTGTGTGTGTTGGCGTAATAAAAACGTAATAATAAAGTTGGCGCTTTGCTTTTATTGTCATTTGGCTGCGTTTGGGCTTGTGGCTGTGCCGACAGTAAAAACTATCTACACACACACACACACCCACAGCAGCTGGTGTAGAATGTTTACAAACAAAATGCCAATGGACACAGATGCCATGGAGTGTTGTCATATCAGTGCTAAATTTCCCGTAAGGCGCTGCAAAGTATGCAACACCGCAGCGCAGTAACTGAAGTTTGGACACACTGGCAGCTGGCCATAGCTGTGTGGCTGAGTGTCTGTCTGTCTCTGTCTGTAACTCTGCCTCTGTCTGCGATGTCTGTTGTCTGTTGTCTGTTGTCGGACCCCTTGCAAGCTGCAACGTAGCCCTTAGCTGGTTTTCATTTCAAATTCAAATGCTGTTTGCATCAAAGACGTCACGTGACGCGATGGCGCCCCACCTTAACGCAATTGCCGTTGTTATTATGACTGACTGTGGCCACCGTCATGTTGCTGGCCAAGTGACAAGAAAAAAGGTAAAAAAGAAATATAAAAATGAAATCGACGTGTGTCCTGGCCAAGTTGTTGGCCGCCAGAGGGCGCTTCATGGTCGCGGGCCAAATCGAAAATGAAGTCAAATTGCCAAAGATGCCACGTATGGACAGCAACAGCTGCCAGTCGCTGTGCTGTGCTGTGTGTGTGTGTGTGTAGGTGTGGGTGTGTGTATGTCGCTCTACCTCTCTCATCACTCTGCCCTCTCTTTGTTTGTGTGTGTGTGTGCTCTGTTTGGTTAAATGGATTGTTTACTTTGATTACAAAAATATGGCAAATGTTTGCACGTTTGATGTCTCACTGAATGTGTGTGTGTGTGTGTGTGTGTGTGTGTGTGTAAGTGTGGGTATGCGTCTGCTAGAGATGTGTAAACATCGTGACTTAATTGACGCCAAATAAAGATTGGAAATACCTCAAGCAACCCCTTAAGCAAATTAAGTTTAACTATATAAAAGCTTTGGTAATTCTATATAATTCTCAACCAGTTAAAGCGCTAGTTGAACTAAAATGTTCCTAGAGCTCTTTAATTTATTTAGCAAAATTCTTGTTTGAACAAATTTGCCATAAATTGGAATCTTTTCATGTTTATCGATTTTATTACAATAATTTTTGAATGTTCGAATACAAAATGAATACTTCACAAAGCGGGTTCATATATTTCCTTTCAGCTTTCATTTTTGGCCTGTGGCACAGAATAAATAAACTAAATAAATTAAATCAACTTTAACTTCTTTGATAAATTGGTTTAAATTCTTAAACACTTAAGACTTCTAGATAGTTTATCTACAGTTTGCTTTTTAATATATTTATTTCTGATTAATTTTTATATAATTGTTATTTTATTGAAAACAAAAACCAAATCAAATATATTTCGAATACTAACAAAATTAATAATTTAAACAATAAATTGTTACAGTTATGGAATATAACAAAAATTGTTTTCTGAAAATATTGAGATTTTTATAGTTAATTATTAAAGTATTTACTATATAGTTCCTACACATTTTATTACTAATTTGCATTTAATTTTGGTTAAATTAATTTAGTTAATAATTTATTAAAATTTATTTGTAGATATCCAGATATTCATTCGTCTCGGCTCATCTCATCACTAATGGCAGTTATTGCATTCGTAGTGCCAGAACAATAGCTGAGTGGAGGTTGAAAGAGAGAGCGAAAGGGAGGGGAGGGGGGGTCAGTGGCAGGGAGAAAAGCAAATGCCGCTTGTAAAATCCAAAAGCTAACATTATTGCAAAAAATCTGCTCGTATACATTTGACTCTGGTTTATTTTTATGAATTTCCAATGCAGTTGTCCAGTTGGGGTCTCCGCTGCAGTTGGGAGAGCTGGGAGCAGCAGGCAAGCAGGTGGCACAAAAGGCACCTAAACAATGCCGCCGAACTAAGGCCAGTTATTAAAAGTTGTTTGATGGTGTTTTAGAATACATGGAATGCAGACGATATTGAAGAAGCAGAGCTTACTATGGCAACTGAGACAAAGAGAAAAGCAGCAAGTGATCAGGGTATTCAGACAGAAGAAGAAGAAGCAGAAGAAGAGGGAGAAGAGGAATAATATTTAATTAAAATGAAAAAAGCTGATGCAACTAGTAAAGATACACTGTAAACAGAAGCCAGCAGCTGAGTCTGGCTTTCTGGCTGAGATCGATGAGCTGGAAGTGAATTGAAATGTCTCAATATTTATATATAAAAGAGGGAATTCGTAGTTGGATGTGGCAATGGAACTGGAAAGTGCTTTAGATTCTACATTTGATGCGGCCCAAATATATCTCACGATATTCTCTATCGGGCAACTTTGCTATCAGCCCTCTGCCGTGACCCCGTTTGTTTGCATTCGTTTAGTTTGTGCGCTGGCCAAATTTATTTTCAACTAAAACAAATGAAAATGTGGCGAGTGTCTGACATGCAGATACCCTGTAAAGCAGCAATGATATCTAATAGAGAAGTTGATAGAAGACTCCAATTGAAATTGATTTCTGAATGCCCTTGCGAGTCCTCAATATATATATATATATATAGTTACGGCAGACTGCACTAGACTTACGCTGTGTGCTGTTCCGCCTTATTCATGTCACGGCTACAGGGTATGTGGGAGAAGCTAAAACGAAAGAATAAACGAGTAAAATAACATTTTTATTAGCTTCTCTTTGTACAGCAGACGACCAACTGCTACAATCACTGCGTGCCGGAAGACAGCCCAGCTGCCACGCCCACAATGCCAAATAGTTTTACACCCTATGTGTGTGCCAGGGTGTGTGTGTGTGTGTGGCTATATTTATTTTTAGTGAATTTTATTTTATTAATGCGAATTTGTTTGGCCAACGCTGGAGCCGGCGGCAGGGCCACTGGCAGGATATGTGTTTGTGCGCCCTGGACGCCGCCTGCTAGCTATTATGGCAGCTATTTGTTTGCCAACCAGAGCGGCCATCGACCATCGGGCATCGAGCAGTGCCGAAAACGGGAGCTAGCTAGCCAGCTAGCCAGCTAGCCAGCTCAGCTAACTTGGTGCCCCTGAGAGGGTTGGCCTATGGGGCGTATGCGCTATGCACGCTCGTATAATTATTCTCGCGCTCGGCGGTCTGACCAGCTGGGAACAGAGAGTGAGGCGGGGGGAGAGCAAGAAAGAGCGGACCACATGTCGCTCATGATTAATTGAAAGATTCTCTCAACTGTTTCGGTATGTTTGTCCTTTGTTTTTGGGCGCTGCCATGGCCATATAGCCATGGCTATAGTTAGTGCCATCGCAGTGGCCCTTGGCGTTTTGATAAATTGTCGCAGCCTTTAAACTTAAACAAATTTCTACGATTGTCGAGTGGTTTGCATGGCAAATGTCAACAGGAGTCCCAGCGCCAGCTGCCGGACAGGATTAGCATATGCTGCTTGCCAGGGCAATAACCTGTCTCTGCTCTACTCCAGCTCTGTTTTTCCTATTAAATAAATATTTGCTGTGAAAACTTTGTACGAATTATTATATGGCTAAAATGATTGAGAAATTTTGCTTAAATTTGTGGCTCGCTTTTAGTTCTGCCTTTCTGCATTTCAAGCAAGAATCTTTACGTATCTGCTGGTGTATTCTTAATATCAGAACTAATTGATTAAAAGTCAAATATTTATTGTGCTTCTGTGCATCATTTGTTGCCAAGTATGTTAGCCTTTTGATTGAGCTCAATTTTCGAGTTAACATTGAGTGAACTAAAAAATAAATTTTATATCAATAATTTTCTAATTTAATTTTATGAAAGCTTATTCGAGCAGAATTTGAATTTCATGCGGAAATTTTTGCTCATGCCGTGGCGTATTCTTATAAATCATCATGTGAAATGTCACTTAGAAAGGTTTTCTTCTTCGAATTCTTAATATCTGAACTAATTGATTAAAAGTCAAATATTTATTGTGCTTCTGTGCTTCATTTGTTGCCAAGTATGTTAGCCTTTTGATTGAGCTCAATTTTCGAGTTAACATTGAGTGAACTAAAAAATAAATTTTATATCATAAATTTTCTAATTTAATTTTATGAAAGCTTATTCGAGCATAATTTGAATTTCATGCGGAAATTTTTGCTCATGCCGTGGCGTATTCTTATAAATCATCATGTGAAATGTCACTTAGAAAGATTTTCTTGGAATTCTTGGAATTCCATAAATAGACCTAGGTTAACGTTCACTATCTTTTGCTAAGTTCATATCTTTCACAGTTTGATAGGCGTTTGCTCCATTCACAAGGCCAAATAGTCTATAGTTATAGCCAAGGCAGTTTGAATGGCACTTTATAGTAAAGGTCTTGGAGTAACCTATTGTTTATCTTATTTCTTGGGTTGAATGTGACACGTTGAGCAGCCCTGGTCCAATATCCATTAGCCAAGTGTCGAGCACGGCACAGTTGTTGCGAGATAAGATGCCACTTCAGGGGGCAGCGCGCTATCTCTATCAACGGCAACGGGGCCACAGCCAGTGCCAACATGTCTGAGCACAAGATCACACTGGAGCAGCTGCAGCACGAGCAGCTGGTGCAAGTAGTTGGCTCCACGCCCAAGAAACGCGATGAGTTGCATGTGTTTCTCATGGGCAATCAGCCCACACTCTATCGGCTGTCTCGACGTCATCTGCTGGCCTTTGGACTGATCTGCAGCGTGGCATTGATCACGCTTTACGCCTACTGGGACGTCATGATGCTGACGACGCTGAGTGCTAGGCGTGATCTGGACACTTCGAACTCGCGACAGCCGCTGGCCACGAGGCTGGAGCGAGAGGTGCGCGTGCTCTGCTGGGTGATGACCACACCCAAGTACCACAAGACGCGAGCGGTGCACATACTGCGTACGTGGGGCAAGCGTTGCAACAAGATCTATTTCATAACCTCGGAATCAGACGATGAGCTCGACACCATCGTGCTGACCAAGCCGGACTCATACGACGTGCTGTGGGGCAAGACAAAGGAGGCCTTCACCTACCTCTACGAGAACAAGCGGCACGAGGCGGATTGGTTTATGAAGGCCGACGATGATACGTACGTGAGCTAGTCTGAATCCAGTGAACTAGTTCTGGAGATGAACAAAAATTTAATAAGCTGACGACTGATTCGAAATAAGCATTTCTAAAGTGAATCTAGCTATATCATTTAGTGAACCGGTGCAACTATAGAACCAGTTCAACTAGTGAATCCGTTCAGTTAGGTAGTCAGCTCAACTTGTGAACTAGCTTGACAAGTGAACTAGCTTAGCAACGATTTAACTAGTGAATCAGAAAATTAACTAGTTCAGCTAGTGAATTAGTTCAGTGAGTGAGTCAGCTCACCTAGTGAACCAGTTCAAGAAATGTACCAGTTCAAAATAATTTATCTTATGAGTCAGTTCAACGAGTGAACCAGTTAAGCATTTACACGAGCTTAACTTGTGAATCAGTTCAACTAGTGAACCAGCACAACTAGTGATCTAGTACAGCAGGTGAACCAGTTCAGCTAGTGAATCAGTTTAGCTAGTAAGCCAGTAACTAGTCAGCCATTGCAACAAGTGAACCAGTGCATCAAGTGAACCAGTTCAATACCTGAATTAGTTCAGTGAGCGAGTCAGCTCAACTAGTGAATCAGTTCAACGAGTGAACCTGTTCAGCAATTGCATCAGCTTAACTTGTGAATCAGTTCAACTAGTGAGCCAGTTCAACTAGTAAGTCAGTTCAGTAAGTGAACCAGTTCAACTAGGAAACAGGAAACTTGATAAGGCTGACATAAATATTCGCATATTGCCGTAGCTCTTACAATGATCAGAACTTCAATTTCAGTGCCTCGTCTCAGACTCAATCTCTTCTCTATTCTTCAGTTTTCTCTCTCATTCTTAACTGTGAATCTCTGTGTTTTTTTTCATTGCCTATCGCTGTTTCCCCATGTCTCTCTTTCTCAGTTTCACTAACTTTTCTTGCCTCCTTTCACGTTACTTTCCTGTCTTATATATGGCCTTTCTTCTCGATTCTCATTCTGCTTCAGTTATGTATTTGTGGAAAATCTACGCCACATGCTATACCCTTACTCTCCAGATATGCCTCTACACTTCGGATACAACTACAAGCTGTTCCACAATCCATTTGGAAATGCAGTAAGTGCTTCAAAGATGTATTTCATTCTATAGTTTTCATATTAATATTGACTTCGTCTGCTGTTGGCTTGGTCAGTCGTACATGTCTGGAGGCAGCGGCTATGTGCTAAGTCGGGAGGCGCTGCGTTTGTTTGTGCACGGCATGAATGATAGCAGCAAGTGCCGGCAGGAGGACGATCATGCGGAGGACGTGGAGATGGGTTTATGTCTTTATAATCTGGGCGTACGCGCCGGCGATTCGCGCGACTTAATGCTGCGTAATCGCTTTTTTCCCATGGCGCCATATTCCTTACTTATGTCTAAGTATAACGGCTTGGACTTTTGGCTCTTCAAGTACGCCTACTACAATCCCCGGGCCGTAAGTCCACTCACAGATATTACTCGAGTTCTTTTACGATTTTGATATCTACAGTGCATGAACTGCCTCTCGGACTATCCGGTCGCCTTTCACTATGTCGCGCCCGAGGAGCTCTATGTGTACGACTTCTTCTGCTATCAACTAGAAATGTACGGACGCACTCCGGTGCAGGAGCAGCTGCCGGAAAAGATTTTGCCGGGGCAGCTCTATATACCTCCATCTGACAACAGGTACTATCAAACATAAATGTAAAGGGAATCTCAGCTTGTCGTTTATTAAATGAAGTTAGAAAAATAAATTAATTTACTTTCGAATTCCAATAAAACTATGAGTAGAGTTGACTTCATGAGTTATCGATAATAAGAGAAATGTGTATATGAGTTATGATAGTGCCTTAGAAACCCTCAGAAAGTAGAGTGTAAAGATGTGTTTATATTAATCAATGATCTAAGCATGGAATGATTACATCATACCGTCGACAATGTTATCGGTAATCTTTCATGATATCGATAATTAAGAAGGCTTTGAAACCTGCCCCCGAATCAGACGCTTATAAGCCATTCAATTCGGGCTTACGTTTCTATTGAAACTCAATTTAGATAAACATTTTCGCAACAAATTGCAAATGGCCTGAGACCCAAAAAGGAGAGAAATCTATTCGAGCACTTGAAAGGCGAAGCACTGCACAACAATGTGCAACTTTGTATGGCTGGTTAAGTAAGTACATACATGCAGGCGATGGAGTCCATTAGGTCGTAGGCCAGGACAATGGTCATTAGTTCTGGACGTTCTTATTAAGCTGTGGCTGCAGCTGCAACCAAACGCTCCATTGTCCCGGCAACAGGAGGTAGAACAACAAATACAATACTAGTCACAGCAATGGGAACAACAGAAACAGGAGGGACAACAGTAACAAGAGGAACAGCAGGAACAATTGTAATCAAATGAAGTTGAGCAAGACGATGATGGAGTTGACTTGATGCCCATGCTGTTGCCCAAAGCACAAAGCCAAAACTCAAAGCATACTGATAGCTGGCGACGTAGCGAAACAAAAAGAGACAGAGAGAGAGGGAGTGAGAGTGAGAGTGAGAGTGCGAGTAAGAGTGAGAGAGGGAGTGTGATAGAGTGTGTTAGAGTGAGAGGCGCACTTGAAATTGTAAATTATGTTTTTTGGCCATGGAGTGACGACAGTGAACAGTCAACGCTGCTTCCATTGGCCAGTTGATGGAAATGTTGCTGCTGCTGCTGCTGCTGGACGATGAGCGATGAACAATGAACGATGAACATTGCCACAGGGCTGAGCATCGAGAGCTATCTGGTCTGGCAACCGAGCTCTAATTATGCAAACTACCTGCTGTTACTCAATTAATCTTGATTACGCTTGTGTTATCCAAATATAATTATGTTGGTATTAATTACAGTGACCAAAAGCGTCGGCCGCCATGGACTACGGCCTATGCAGCTGCTGTCTGCCAACATGAACAATTTGTGCCGCTGTTGCGAGCTGCGAGTTGCGAGTCTTTAAGCACACTGCAGACTGGCTCACAACATGCTCGATGGAGCCTACGAATCTGGACAGTCCTCTATGCATTAGGCCAAAGTGCTTGGCATTAGAGCAGCAACAGTGTGACCTCATCATAATCGATGGCAACATTTCACGTGACTTTGACTTGCTCCTAATTAGGCGGCCAGCCAAGTCAGGCGAGGCCACGCGAATGCCCCTTCATATGGGGCCGAGAATAGCGTCAACAAACTGCCGGGCTGGGGGCCTGTTTCCAAAACTCCTCAAACAATTTGGCCAAGTTGTGCTGCCCCATTAACCTTAATGCAGCGCATGTTGAAGTTTATTGGCCTTGAAAGCAGAAGTTTGATTCGATTCAGCTAATCTATATAAATTAGTATTAGTATTAATATTAGTATAAGTATAATTATTAGTATAAGTATTAGTATAAGTATTAGTATAAGTATTAGTATAAGTATTGGTATTAGTATTAGTATTAGTATTAGTATTAGTATTAGTATTAGTATTAGTATTAGTATTAGTATTAGTATTAGTATTAGTATTAGTATTAGTATTAGTATTAGTATTAGTATTAGTATTAGTATTAGTATTAGTATTAGTATTAGTATTAGTATTAGTATTAGTATTAGTATTAGTATTAGTAGTATTAGTATTAGTATTAGTATTAGTATTAGTATTATTAGTATTAGTATTAGTATTAGTATTAGTATTAGTATTAGTATTAGTATTAGTCTAGTATTAGTATTTAGTATTAGTATTAGTATTTAGTTATTAGTATGTATTAGTATTAGTATTAGTATTAAGTATTAGTATTAGTATTAGTATTAGTTATATTAGTATATTATTAGTATAGTATTCGTATTAGTATTAGTTATTATATTAGTATTGTATTAGTATTAGTATAGTATTAGTTATTAGTATTAGTATTAGTATTAGTATTAGTATTAGTATTAGTATTAGTATTAGTATTAGTATTCGTATTAGATTAGTATTAGTATTAGTATTAGTATAGTATTAGTATGTATTAGATTAGTATTAGTTTATTAGTATTTGTATTAGTATTTGTATTAGTATTAGTATTATTATTAGTATTAGTATTAGTATTAGTATTAGTTTTAGTTTTAGTATTAGTATTAGTATTAGTATTAGTATTAGTATTAGTATTAGTATTAGTATTAGTATTAGTATTAGTTTTAGTATTAGTATTAGTATTAGTATTAGTATTAGTATTAGTATTAGTATTAGTATTAGTATTAGTATTAGTATTAGTATTAGTATTAGTATTAGTATTAGTATTAGTATTAGTATTAGTATTAGTATTAGTATTAGTATTAGTATTAGTATTATTATTAGTATTAGTATTAGTATTAGTATTAGTATTAGTATTAGTATTATTATTAGTATTAGTATTAGTATTAGTATTAGTATTAGTATTAGTATTAGTATTAGTATTAGTATTAGTATTAGTATTAGTATTAGTTTTAGTATTAGTATTAGTATTAGTATTAGTATTAGTATTAGTATTAGTATTAGTATTAGTATTAGTATTAGTATTAGTATTAGTATTAGTATTAGTATTAGTATTAGTATTAGTATTAGTATTAGTATTAGTATTAGATTAGTATTAGTATTAGTATTAGTATTAGTATTAGTATTAGTATTAGTATTAGTATTAGTATTATTATTAGTATTAGTATTAGTATTAGTATTAGTATTAGTATTAGTATTAGTATTAGTATTAGTATTAGTATTAGTATTAGTATTAGTTTTAGTATTAGTATTAGTATTAGTATTAGTATTAGTATTAGTATTAGTATTAGTATTAGTATTAGTATTAGTATTAGTATTAGTATTAGTATTAGTATTAGTATTAGTATTAGTATTAGTATTAGTATTAGTATTTGTATTAGTATTAGTATTATTATTAGTATTAGTATTAGTATTAGTATTAGTATTAGTATTAGTATTAGTATTAGTATTAGTATTAGTATTAGTATTAGTATTAGTATTAGTATAGTATTAGTATTAGTATTAGTATTAGTATTAGTATTAGTATTAGTATTAGTATTAGTATTAGTATTAGTATTAGTATTAGTATTAGTATTAGTATTAGTATTAGTATTAGTATTAGTATTAGTATTAGTATTAGTATTAGTATTAGTATTAGTATTAGTATTAGTATTAGTATTAGTATTAGTATTAGTATTAGTATTAGTATTAGTATTAGTATTAGTATTAGTATTAGTATTAGTATTAGTATTAGTATTAGTATTAGTATTAGTATTAGTATTAGTATTAGTATTAGTATTAGTATTAGTATTAGTATTAGTATTAGTATTAGTATTAGTATTAGTATTAGTATTAGTATTAGTATTAGTATTAGTATTACTTTAAACATACTGGAGGCTTCATATGACATGGAGAGTTAGGCTTATTCATTTTTCCAAGCTTTCAGGAACTCATTTGACCCACATTTGGAGAATTTCAACCGAATTGAAATTTGTTTTGCGTGCCAGCAAATTGACCTTAGTTTTAATTTGCGTAAATTGATTTCAAAGATAAAGCAATTGCCATTGATGGGAAATGCATTTTCATATTAAATTGATTTTTTGGCAGGTTTTTGCATTGCTTTCAATTAGCTGGATGTTTTTTCTAGGCGCTGCAGAAAAACACAGAATCATTTCAATAAAATTGCATCAGTTGCAGCTGCCGCGAGAGGTCACTGAACCGAAAACTATGTCACACAACGAGCAGAAACGATTGAGCGATTGAGGCACAGGGAGATGCAACAAAAATGAGAATTGCTGTCCCATGTGTCATTTCGTCTCCTAATCGTTCAAGCGTCAATGCAGGCGATTTATTTGATTTGCTATGAGCGATAGCGTGTGTATGTGTGTGCCTGTGTGTGTTTCTAAAAAAAAGTCTTGCCTGGTTGTAGGTGACTCTGGACCCCACAAATCATTTTCAGTTTGTACAATTTTTATGTCAACTTGTGTTTTTTTTGCCAGAGCTCGTTGCTTGCTGTGTTTTTTGTTTAGCCGATTCACAAACACACACACACACACACACACATATACACATATACACACCACACACCACACACACACACCCAATCACACACGGCACGCTTGCATTGCTGTTGCTCGGCTGCACTTCCGGCCTTTCGGCTGCACCGCCATTGACTGTTCAACCATGCCGTTGCACACACACAGACATTCACTCACACTCAGACACACACATACACCTATTCACACTCACTAGCCACATATTCACACACACGAACAGTATCGGGTACGCCGGCATATCCGGGCTATGTGCCAGGCATTGGACATTGCCGTTACCGGCTGCAGCCAACATCGCACAGTGCCTAAAGGTCTCTTAGCCTAAAGTTCAAATTAGAAGACTTTAAGATGGCCATAATATTAAAGAAGTAATTGATATAGGCATTCATTCGACCAGCTTTCAAAATACAAATAAATTTCATTCAGAGATTAGATATATTTTAAAACATTAAAAACATATTGGACAAAATGCAAACAGTTTTAGTCCACTGTGCGGCATTATTTGTGCCCTCTCTGGGTTGTCAGCTTTTTCAGCTTCAAGCCATTGAAAAGTTCTCAGTTGCAACTGCAAATTATGTTGCCTGGTGTGCTGATTGTTGTCGTTGTTGTTGTTGTCGTTGTTGCTGGTGTTGGTGTTGCTGTTGCTGTTGCTGTTGTGATTGTTGTTGCTGGCTGTGCCTGATAATGGCACACAATGTTTATTTACTTGCTTTAACATTTTTGCTGCCGCTGCTGCTGCTGCTGCTGTTCATTTTACTTTATTTTGCCAGTGCCCCGATGGTGCAGTCGACGGCGTGTTGCATGCAACATGCTGACAATGAGACACTTGAGCATTTGGCGCCTGATTGCATGCTACACTTTTACTGCACTGCACTGCACACACTGCACTGCACTGGCCACTGCCCGCGTGCGACAGAGATGTCATGACATTATGTTTGCCTCCCCCATCTCGTTCGCACGCAATGTTTGTCTGCCTTTCTGACTTTGACTTAACTTATTTGTTGTCTCTGTGACTCCCACTGTACGAGTGTGTGTTTAAGCTCTCACGCACACACACACACACACACACTCACACATGCGCTTGAGGTGTCCGGCAGGATTGTCGCGACGTCCTGTCGCTGCTTCTGTCTCTGCTTCTGGCTCTGCCTCTGCCTCAGCCTCAGCCCCAGTTGCTGCTGCTGCAGCTGGCGTCGCAGTCAACGCTGTAAAGTGTCGTGTTGGATTTGCGTAATTTATGCTCTATTTGCTTTTCGGCTTCATTTCACTTTTTGCTACTGCTACTTTTTGCAAAGTATTTCGAGTCTTACAACTCCCCTAGCTATCCGTGTGTGCGTGTGTGGGTGTGCCTTTTGCAGTAGTTTGTGCTGATAGCGCATCCAGTAGCCCACAACGACCTTCATATCACCTAGAATATTTTGATTGGAGATTTTTGTGGTTACTTCGGGAACGAACTAGTTCCGAAAACTAGTTCTTGTAGGTATTTTACATAAATTTGAATGAACAACAAATAACTTTACTTTTAAATTGGTGTAATTATTGTTCATGTGAACTAACTCAACTAGTTTGCAAAGCTGGTTCATATGAACTCAGCTACTTTGCGAAGCTGGTTCATATGAACTAACTCAGCTAGTTTGCGAAGCTGGTTCATATGAACTAACTCAATTAGTTTAATAGGCTTGTTCATCTCGCTTAAATGAACTGTTTTTGCAACTAGTTCATATGAGCTGCTAAAGAGGTTCATGAAACTTGTTCATATGAACTGTTGAGCTGATTTGTGTGCCTGGCTTACAGACGCTGTTCAGCTGACTTTTGAGTCTTGGCATTTAAGAGCTGGTTTACTGACTAATCAAACTGGTTCATATGAGCTGTTTAAGTGAGTTGCGTTTCGGATTCATAATGCTCGCCAACTTACTTGTAGAGTGGTTTCATATGAACTAGTAAGCTGGCTCATGGTTTAAGCTTATTTACGTAACTGCTTCCAATGATCTATTAAACTGGTTCATATGAACTATTTGACTTAACTGTTAAATTGGCACAGAATAACTTTATGGCTAACTCGTAAAACGATTTCTTATGAAAAGCTTAGTTGACTCATGTATCTGGTTCATATGAACAGTTCAAGTTCAATCGTTTATTTGCTTGACTTATGCAACACAGCCCATCAAGGCAAGTGTAGCGCACTAAAGCTTCAACACCCAGCTCCAACCCCAGCTCCAGCTGCCATTACTTAGCTCAGTTTTATTTGGTTGCTGTTGTCGTGGGTGGTCGGCTTTGTTTGCTGCATTATTCTTATAACGTTGCTCAATATGAGAACTCAATAAATTTGCCTTACTTTGGCGGCTGTGTGAGCCATTTCAACAGGCGATTAGTTGCCAGGTGCCTGGAGCTACGGCTATTGCCTGGTCGAGCGCCAGGCTGTGCCTTCGACTCTAGCCTCGCTCCGTCCGTCTGACCGCGCCTGCGGCAGCTCTTGTGCAACAGTTGAGCGCCCCGGGCGAAATTGAATGGCCGGCAGTAGCACACGTGAGTTGAGCTGAGCTGAGCCTGTTGCCTGGACCTGGAGCTGAAACTGGGGCAGAGGCAGAGGCAGAGGCAGGGACGGGTACGGGGACGGGGCCGGAGCTGGGCCTTGAGCCTGTGCCTGGAGCTGTGCTTGGGCAACTGCCTGGACTTGGGTGGCGCTCTAATAGGTTTTACATAACACACACGTCGCAAATAAATCTAAATGCAACACCAGCAGCAGCAGCAGCAGCAGCGGCGGCGGCAGGAAACTTCATGAAAAATCCTTTAGCAAATAAAATTTACATAGACCGCACACCAATACACACACACACACACACTCACACACACACACATGGAGGTTTTCCTGTGAATTTATTTGAAAATTTATTGAGTTTTCGTGTTAACCATGCATAATTAAGTTTTGCCAGCCGGCGACTGATGTTGGCACGGAACACCCGGTGGCTGGGCTGGGCATGCAACATGAACTGGAATCTATTGGCCTGCGGCATAAGCCAACAAGTTTTTGCGATTCAATACCCTATGCCCACAGGGCAGCTATACGTTTTAACTTATTGTAAATAAAGGATTACCAAATGTGAGCTATCATTTAATTTATTCATCATTGAGAGTGACAGCAGTCACAGTTCAAGTTCAGCATTCGGCTTAAATTTGTGAAACTGATCCCATTGAACTTTCACTAAATGTTAATAAAGCTTGGAGTGGAACTTCTTGCATAGACTAACTGAAGTCCAATTCATACAAATTTATGAGATTTCATTGTCGGCAGAGCTTTAAAGCACATTAAAGCTCTCAGTGCGACTTAGGGAATTGAGTCAATTTATAAATTAAAGCACATTAAAGGGAATTAAGTCAGCGAAGTACATTTTATAGTAATTTATAGTTTGGTGGCTTACTTATCAAAGCTTTCTAAGCACATTAAAGCTTTCAGATCGATTTATTGTATTGATCCAGTTTATTTAACATAAATTGAAAGTATATCCCATAGCTTCTCGAACTCTTGAATAGAACAAGTTAAGTTTCTTCAAAGCTCATTAAAGCTTTCAGCAACTTTGAGTTGCGTATTGAAGCTAAGCATGCTGAAAGCTTTTCGCTCGTATAATTTTTTATAATACAATTTAAGATCTGAAAGAATATACATCAACAGCTTTTTATTTAGGCAACTGAAAACTTTAAATTATTTCTTATATTTTTTTTCAATTTAATTCAGTTCCAGCTCGGTTCACACATTTTAGTTCACTCAAGCTACAGTTACTATTTACAGGGTATGTTTAGTGTGGAGCATTTCATGTTGATTCCATATTTAGCCAGTGTTGTGCAATTTTCGGGGCGTTCAAGATAGGCTTTGGCTTTATTTACGACAGCAGCGCGCTTGAGCTCTTGACAAGGCATTCGTGGACTTCTTACGCTTTCGCCTGCTATTTTAACGGGGCTTACGGCCTGACAGTGTTGGGACTTAACGCTGTAAATGTTATTAATGCGTCGCAGGCGCTGGGAAATCAAGTTATTTGACTGCTGCTCGAATTATTATTCCTGATTGCATTTATTTGCTTTATTTCTCGCACGGAACTTCATCTATAATGCAAGCAAGTTGCCAGACAGCACGGCGCCCTGTCTCCAACTTCGATCCCGATTCCGATTTCAAATCCAGTTGCGACTCCAGCTCAGCTTCTACTCATCCATGCTGTCGTCCCAGCACCAAGCGTCCCACCGCCCTTGGCCCGACTGCCCTTTTTTGCTGTTTAAGTGAAATGCATAAAAATCAAATAATTTTCCTGTTTTTCATTTGCTTCACTTTGCTCCGTTTACCGCCCCGCCCCGTCCTGCCCCGCTCCGCTCTAGACTGCTCTCTTTTCTTCTTCGTCCTCTACTTTTTTAAGCATATATACATAAATATATATACTTTGAAGTCGGCTGCCGGCTGGCGTCTCCGGCCTGCTCTCTGCACCAACTGGCAGCCAGCATTCGAAATGTTAAAAGTAATTTCCTCGACTATAGTTGATAGCTACTGTGCCGGCAGCTGTTTGCAGCCGGCTCTCCGATGCCCGATCCCGCCCAGAGCACTGCCCCAAGTAAGCCACTACGAGCTTGTCCCTGTCGAGGTAATGGAATGTCATCCAGCTCGTAGCTACCCCGCCTCGCCCACCCTTTAATACCTATTACATGCTACCCCAACCCTTGCCCATGCCCATGCCCATGCCCATGCCCCTACCGCTGGCAGTGACTTTAGCATGCAGTTAGTACAGCACTGCACTTCGTGGCATTATTCTTTTGGAAAGTGCTCATCAAGGTTCATTTAACATTGTTTCAGCATCATAATCATAGTTTTGAGTACCAACTACTGCTCAATACCCTGTAAGTGAAGCTTGTGCGTCTGCGGATTAAGCTCTTGATTGATAGAGGCTCCACACAGTATGCTGTACAAAATTATAAATACGAGATGAAAACTGCTTTTGTATTAGACTCTCGGAGTCCATTACGAATCCGACTAGACAGTCACAGTCACAGCCATATTGTATTGAATATCTTCGATAACAATGCAAACTGAAATCATTTCAATGGGACAATAAAACATTATCTTGCGATTGACATTTCCATTAAGGCGCATTGGCTTATTTAGTGACAGTTATTTTAGTTTTTCCGTTTTCGTTTCTTTCCGTTCCGTTCCGCTAGCTTCTTCCTCTGCCCCTCCTACCTAATGTTCTGAAGTCCGCAGCCGAGTATAGCCAATAGACGACTCATTGTTCATTTCCCTGTGTAATGCGACAGTAATGAAGGTCAGGCCAAGTTGTTGACATCCAATAGGAATTTGCCTTTCGCTTTCGTGCCTTCCCAGAGTGTTGTGCATGCAAGCAACATCTAATTAGTCTCAATCCAATAAAGCACAAAACAAGTTTCAATAGCCAGCAATAGTGTATTGAAGAAACGACTAAAGTGTGGAGCAGCATCTTGGAATTGAAGTATATAAAATGTCTAAAATATATTTTATATATTATATATATATATATATATATATGAGCATATACACGTTCACATATATATATATATTATATATATTTATATATATTAACTAGATCGCATCCTGCCATCAGAGCAGTCGACGAAGTGTTCTCTGTTTGTAGAACTATTTGATCTGTATGAAATTTGTATTCCATGTACGCCTTATATGCCTAGTCCGATCTGCAAGGGTATACGGGTATTATATGGAGGTCTCTAGACTTTATAAGCGACGTCCACTTACCGGTCACCATCTGAGCTCATCGGCCCTAAGTATGTATAAAAAGAAAAGTAATATAATATACTCATATGAATTCCATCCTAGCATAAAAATGGAATTATATGGCATATATATAACTATGTATATCATTATAAAATATGTATAAAATATTTTGCATGTGATCTAAAACGTAGTCTTCAGTGAGCTGTTCGATCGTTACTTATAAAATATATATGTCTTTAACCAGCTAGGATCGGTTGTCGTCCTTAATGCTGGAGCATTCTGTGAATAGAGAGTCAGCATAGTTTGTGACATCTACGAGGTATCTCGACTCACCTGCAATAGGTTACTAATTGTGTTCGTGTTCTTTTGTTATTAGATTATCAGCATCCGCATGACAAGCTTGGATCAGAGTTTCAAGATCGGGTGTTCTCAGAGCATTCTAAAAAGAGAAGTTCTACAAGATTTCTAAAGCCTACACTCGACTTACCTAGAAACAAAACTAGGTGTGTATGACCATATTTGTGTATGTGTGTGTGTGTATATATATATTTTTGTGTATGCGTTACTATTTGTACACCAGAAAAGCATAGCAACTACTTAGGATCGGAGTTTCGACGATAAATCGTGGTACGTTCTCTAGGGTTTTTCTGGAGCATTCTAGGGGGAAGAGTTAGTCTATAATGTCGAGTTGGCCAGGGCAACTTCCGCTTACCAGCAAAGGTATTGCTCTATAATATTATCTGCGTGCAAACAAATTTTGACTTTTTCCACTGAACTTTTAAAAGCTACACTCTTATTGGGAATCTGACTAGGAATTTTGGATAATCGAATATTATTTTTTATAATTTTTTAAGCTTTATTTGTTGTTTTGAGTACTGCGACTCGAGTTGAACTGTTCTAAGGGAAATCAAGTCGTCAGCATAAGGCAAACAAAATATGAAGACCTACTTGGATGCGAAAGAATTGAATCTAAATTGAAATTGGAATGTCAAATACATACGGATGGGACGTTATAATACTGTTGCATAATAGCGCCGCTCTTATAATGCCAGGTACATATATATGCTTATGTACACATATATATTTATATAGATATTGCCTAGCTTCTGCTGTTCGTGCAGTAGCAACAATTTGCTTCGTTAAGGGCTTTTGTCAGCATTGAGGCTTCGAAAGAGCTCAGCTTGTTTCTGAAGAGTTCATGAGAAGCCATTTTTGGAATGGCAGCTATGGAGAGGCGAAGTGGCTGCTGCTTACGGTAACTGTTAATAGTCCTTGGCTGAGCTGTGGCCACTAATGGTGTACTTCAATTGGAATTCATAAAGGCTCAACCAGTCGCTTTCTAGTTTCTTTCCCATTCAAGTCAATGTCGAATGCTAGACGGCATTTAAAACTATGCAAAGGCTTTTGGGGCTTTTGGAGCGTGAGGCGTGGCGTGCACGCGTCGTATGCGCAATGTCGAGTTCCTCGATTTACATTCCTTTTATGTTTGCCTTTTTCTTTGTGGCCAGATAAAGGGGAATCTTGGCACTGGGGGCGAACATTGAGGGTGTTAGCTGGCTGCATAATTTGTGGCATTTGGCTCGGTTTGTCATACGCCAAATCGAAATGTTATTTATATGCCGTACGTGTGCGCCCGCCAAGCAGAAGCTGATGACGACAAATGCGACAATGTCGCAGACGTGCACGGCTTATCGCTGGCTGTGGCAGCACCGCCCACTCTACGCATTTGTGATAAGGTTTTTACGTGTCCACAACACAGAACATTGCTAGCTGCCAGCCAGCCAGCCAGCCAGCCAGCCAGCCAGCCAGCCACACAGCTCCTTCACCAAGGTGACCAACTGCCACCTTCAGAGGCCAATTTGTAAAAGCCATAAGCTGCGAGCATTCATGAATATAATCACAATTTAATTAAACACATCCATCCAATGGCTGGGCCAAGAATCTGTTAGGCTGACAGTCGACTGACAAACATAGCTGCATATAAGTCCATGATAACATTTTAAGCACTACAATTAAGTGTTGGAAAAGACGTCACAGTGTGCGTGCACTAAATCGCAGATAAATATCTGTCGTGAGTTATGACATTATAATAAGAATATGAAAATGCAGATGAGAAATAATATGAAAATGCAAATGTATACGAAGATGAACATGAATTCGAGTATGAGTTTGAGTGGGAGTATGAAAATGAATATGTATTCGAATATGAATATGAATATAAATATGAATTAGAATGTTATTATGAGTATCGGTATAAGTATATGTATATGAAAATGAGTATGAATATTTATGTGAATATGAATATGAATATGAATATGAATATGAATACGAATATGAATATGAATATGAATATGAATATGAATATGAATATGATTATGAATATGAATATGAATATGAATATGAATATGAATATGAATATGAATATGAATATGAACATGAATATGAATATGAATATGAATATGAATATGAATATGAATATGAATATGAATATGAATATGAATATGAATATGAATATGAATATGAATATGAATATGTGTATGAATATGAATATGAATATGTGTATGAATATGAATGTGAATATGAATATGAATATGAATATGAATATGAATATGAATATGAATATGAATATGAATATGAATATGAATATGAATATGAATATGAATATGAATATGAATATGAATATGAATATGAATATGAATATGAATATGAATATGAATATGAATATGAATATGAATATGAATATGAATATGAATATGAATATGAATATGAATATGAATATGAATATGAATATGAATATGAATATGAATATGAATATGAATATGAATATGAATATGAATATGAATGTGAATATGAATATGAATATGAATATGAATATGAATATGAATATGAATATGAATATGAATATGAATATGAATATGAATATGAATATGAATATGAATATGAATATGAATATGAATATGAATATGAATATGAATATGAATATGAATATGAATATGAATATGAATATGTGTATGAATATGAATGTGAATATGAATATGAATATGAATATGAATATGAATATGAATATGAATATGAATATGAATATGAATATGAATATGAATATGAATATGTGTATGAATATGAATATGACATATTGGTAAATTGGTAAATTTGTAAATAAACTAACATATTTAACTGCAGCTCCTTCTCGAGAGTGAATGAATCAAGAAATTGAACTTGCATTTGCTGGGCTAATATTCATATTTGCTATATAATTACATATAATAGAATGCATTTTGAAATGGGAATTGAAGCATAAATATCTAATGCACATTAGCATATTAATTACGAATGTCCTCCATAATGATTCGATGAGGTAAGTAATTACACACCCGGCTGATTCTAAGCTGAAACCGTCTGTTGGGCTGGCAGTAAGCAGATAAGCAGAGCTGACTGCAGCACTGGAACAAGGTGTTGCCGACAAGTTCATTCACTAATGCTGCAAAGTTATGGACATATGAATATCAGAAGCGTATGCCGGATCATATATTATTTTGTAATGGCATCGCCAAGTTGGGCTAGTGTCTTGGCAAAGCTCATCAAATAGCTAACGAACTTAGCACTTGCCTTCAACTAAGCTCAGAACTATGCAAGTTTTCGTTTACGCATCTGTGAACGTCGGCCCAATCTTTGTGGGGCTGCGCTTAGCCCGGTTACCTGTCTGCCTGCAAGCCTGTTGATTAGAGCATCCACTTGACTGTGGCAGGCACCGCTGTGCCTCGCTGCATTGTTCTGCATACTCCTTTTTCTGCCCTTCCATCGACTGCAATAAAAATGTGTGTTTATTGATGCAAAACTTGGTTACTGCAGCAGCAGCATCAGCAGCAGCAGCAACTGCCAACGACAAAGCAGCAGCCGAAAATGGGTTTTGTTCCTGACATCAACAGCAGCAGCAGCAGCAGCAGCAGCCACAGCCGCATTCACAATCGACAGCAGCAACAATAGGTAGCTACAGTGACATCGACACCTGGCACTAGCGTTGGTTTGGTTCATTTTTCAGCTGGTTTTTGCTCTTAGCCAAGTTTTTAGTTGGTAATGATGATGTTTGAGCAACGAGTGCATAATAAATATGCAAACTTTGTGGCAAGTGGCAGCTGACGGCGCTAATCAATGCGCAAAATCAAAAGTAAACAAATGTTTGCGAACCGCACCAACAGCCATCTGTGTGGGCCAAGTGGGGCTGGCTGGATGGGGTGCGACTGGTGGGGCAGGCCGACAGCCAATGTCGAAAGTGGCGCCCGCAGCAGCCATCACGTGGCTGCCACTTGACTTTAGCGTCCTTGTCACAATGGCAACACACACATACAGTCCCACAGACATGAGCGTACGGACTCGTTTTCATTTCTATTTCTATTTCCAACTTCCACTTCATCGTCAACGGGCCATCAATGGCAACGTGTCGCATTACTCAACATGGCTACGTGACTTAAATGCCATGGCTGCCTGGGCCAGTTGTGCGCCGGTTGTCATTCTGCGGTCTCCGCCCTACTCTCTGGCTGTGTCCCGTTTCTGGCCAAGACATAAAACCCGCGCCACATTACGTAATGAATGGAAGCGTCCAACACTTCGACGCTCAAGCAGCTCAACTTGGTTATGCAAACAGCAAAAAAATAAAGAAAGCAAAATATATAAATAGAAATAAAAAAGAAACACAAATATTTGTGTAAGCGAACAGAAGGAAGCGCTTCGAGATGGCCACGTGACAATCAAATTGCAAAAAAAGAAGATGCCGAAGATGAAATATCTTTAAATAAGAAAGAAACTAATTAGTTTTCCCATTGATAAATGTTTATTTAAGTATTTTATACACATTTTATTGACTAACTTCGCTTTAAGAGTTTCGTTTAAATTTCTGTCTAAATGGGCCTAGGGGCGGGTATACCGAGAACAATCTAATTAGAAGCGTCCTTTTAGAAACGTGTTTTCAGCCCTAGCGCTGAGCTCGTGAGCAAATCTGTAGATCGGGCCGTGCGGGCTATAAAGAAGTTTTGCTTTTATACTTGTCATTGTCATTGTCATTGTCATTGTCATTGTCATTGTCATTGTCATTGTCATTGTCATTGTCATTGTCATTGTCATTGTCATTGTCATTGTCATTGTCATTGTCATTGTCATTGTCATTGTCATTGTCATTGTCATTGTCATTGTCATTGTCATTGTCATTGTCATTGTCATTGTCATTGTCATTGTCATTGTCATTGTCATTGTCATTGTCATTGTCATTGTCATTGTCATTGTCATTGTCATTGTCATTGTCATTGTCATTGTCATTGTCATTGTCATTGTCATTGTCATTGTCATTGTCATTGTCATTGTCATTGTCATTGTCATTGTCATTGTCATTGTCATTGTCATTGTCATTGTCATTGTCATTGTCATTGTCATTGTCATTGTCATTGTCATTGTCATTGTCATTGTCATTGTCATTGTCATTGTCATTGTCATTGTCATTGTCATTGTCATTGTCATTGTCATTGTCATTGTCATTGTCATTGTCATTGTCATTGTCATTGTCATTGTCATTGTCATTGTCATTGTCATGTCATTGTCATTGTCATTGTCATTGTCATTGTCATTGTCATTGTCATTGTCATTGTCATTGTCATTGTCATTGTCATTGTCATTGTCATTGTCATTGTCATTGTCATTGTCATTGTCATTGTCATTGTCATTGTCATTGTCATTGTCATTGTCATTGTCATTGTCATTGTCATTGTCATTGTCATTGTCATTGTCATTGTCATTGTCATTGTCATTGTCATGTCATTGTCATTGTCATTGTCATTGTCATTGTCATTGTCATTGTCATTGTCATTGTCATTGTCATTGTCATTGTCATTGTCATTGTCATTGTCATTGTCATTGTCATTGTCATTGTCATTGTCATTGTCATTGTCATTGTCATTGTCATTGTCATTGTCATTGTCATTGTCATTGTCATTGTCATTGTCAGTGTCATTGTCATTGTCATTGTCATTGTCATTGTCATTGTCATTGTCATTGTCATTGTCATTGTCATTGTCATTGTCATTGTCATTGTCATTGTCATTGTCATTGTCATTGTCATTGTCATTGTCATTGCCATTGTCATTGTCATTGCGCTTCACGCTGCCACTCACGATACACTCACGCTGTCGTCTCTAGCTAGCACTTTATGCCGCAGAACTTTTCCACTTTTCATTGCATACTTTTCAGCTTGGCGCACGCAGCTGTTGCTCGCAAAGTTGTTCGAGCGTCCGGCAATGTGCACTATAACTAATCCTATTTACCGGATGTTGTCATATCACGCGCGCGTCATTTGACCCACACACGCTCCACACACATACATAAATAAAAATATATATATTTATATATATATATAGATTGGGTGGATATCTCACGTCTCTGTCTCAATAGCATTTGCTTGGCTTGACCATGTGTGTCCTGGTTGGGATCAGAGCATCGGTGTCGACATCGTGCCACGTTCATTGCCATTGTCAACATCTTGCGGCCAACAGGGACACGTAGCGACACGAACTGTGGCAGGAGTGGCAAGCGGCAAGTAGAAAGTGGAAAGTGGCAAGTGGCAAGTGGCAAGTGGCCAGTGGCACGACCCGCCCCATCCCAATCCCATGACCACAATTTGCATTGGCTGCTGTCAAACGCAGCGAGGCGTCTGCCAATTTATGAAAGCGACCCTTGAACCGCCAGCGCCGTTTGTTATGCAATAATTTATAAATTTTTTAAGCACAATAAAAATTGAATTAAATATAAATCAAAGCGCGCGCACAAACAATGACAGCCAAAAGGAGTAAAAATATAAATAAAATGAAAATCAAGCAAAAAGGCGACACAAACTAAATACTTTTCGTGGCCAGGGGCGGCCCATTAACAGGGGACAGATCGGTGAGCGGGTGTGTGTGTGTGTGTGTGTGTTGGTGTGCGGGCTGAAAGTTTTTAACTCTTGCAACCGCAGACAATTGCCACATGTTTGTACGGCGCCTGTGGCAGACCCTTGACCACGCCTCCAGCCGCACGCTGCTCAAAATTGGCCACAGACCAAAAGTGCCAAAAACGTTTGCAGCAAATAACAGCAACAGCAACAATAATAGCAACAATAGCAATTGTTTTTTTTTTCTTTTTAAATTGTTGCCACTCGTTGAACAAGCCGCCCACAGTGCGAGCCACTCGACACCATGCGAACGCCACCACCGCCGCCACTCGCTAGTGTTTGGTCTTTTTATTGAACTCGCAGACGGTTGACAAAAAACGGCGCACATTTCCCCTTTTTATTTTCATTCACAATTGTTTTTTAAACAACTTTATGGGCATGTTCTGAGAATTGCATTCGCCAGAATTATTTATATCATTTAAGCGCTTCGAGTTGCTTGCGAATTGTCAATAAATTGTGGCGTACTTAAAAGGATAAACTATCTATGTAAAATTAAAAATTAATAATGAAAACAAATGAAAAAATTATTTACCATAAAAAAAAAAAATAAAAAAGTGCTATAAATACTAATGTTAAAAAAATGATTATAATAGAAATTCCAGCATAAATCTGTTTTTAAAAATTCCAATTGGTATTGAAACAAAAGAAAAAATACATTAATGTTCATAGAATTTAAATTAATACATTATTTAGTGATATCTCTTATATATATATATTTATCAGATATTTAAATATTTTTTTCATTAATATTAATTATGTACCTATATTTTTGTAAGCGATGTTTCAGTTTGTGGAATGCGATCGCTATGCAGTCTGCTTGAAGTGCAAATGCGTTTCAATGAGCAGCAGCAGCAACAGCAACAGTAGCAACAGTAGCAGCAGCAGCCGTCGCGTATGTCCTGGTGTGGTCGTGAATCCTGTGCACTGCGTCCTCTGTCCTTTTGTCCTCGTGTCCTCTTGTCCCTTGTCCCGTGTCCTGTGTCCCGTGTCCTCGGCCTGGTCTTTGTATAAAAGTCATATCCATTGCGTGTTGTTGTCGCGTTTTTTCAAGCGTGCTGTAATTTTGTTATGCGCTGATTCTTGCCCAGTCCGCCCCCGCACTCGACAGCCGTCCGCTCCCCTACAATCCCCTCGACCCCTCCCGCCGGCCACTGTGTGTGTCTACGACTGTGCGGCTAGACGCATAAATATTCTGATTTGGCAAAAATTATATGCCCGTACGTGCTGCAGCCCTGGCAGCTGCCCCTTGCTCTGCACTGGCCGAACCTTTGTCTCGATCTCTGTGCTTCCCTCCCAGCCAGACAGGCTGGCGAGCAGGCCACTCCCACTCCACCCATCCTCCGTCCAGCTCGATAATTTTTCGTCGCCAAGCGTCGCTATCGAACCCGGTTGGACATTGTGCCTGTCCCACTGCCTTCGCCTCTGTTCCTCTCTCTCTCTCTCCAGTGTTCCAGTGAGCTGGCCAACTGGTGGCCGTCGCCCGTTGCGCTGCTTTATGACAGCGCATAATTTACAAATGGGCCAAAAGCCTGTTGCATAAATTTAAAACTCGCGCACGACCCCTTGCCAAGGCGCAACGCGGTGTTTGCCACGTCAAGCGGCGCTTGGCTCGAGCCGCTTAAAGCCGCAATTCGCGTTCGCGTTCGCGTAGCGATTCATTTGCATGTTGCGCGCGGCTTGTGCTGTGTCCTGCCGCTGGTCCTGGTCGATGTCCTCGGCGTAGGCGTCGCCCTCCAGCCTGTCCGCCTTATCGCTGCCCTCATTGCTTCAGTCGGCTTGTCGCCCTCTGCTTTCTCTTCTCCTCCTCCTCCTCCTCCGCCTTCTTCTTCTTCTTCTTTTTTTGGCCTGGAGACGCTTTTATCTTGTGAATGGCCCAAACTACTTTTAAGTTGTTGTGTCCGCTCCACAGTGGACGTTAACTGGATTTATAGCGATTAAAAATCGGCTTTCATGCAAATGCCTCAAGCGCTGCTGCTCATGCAGCGCATTTCACTCAAGTGCTAAGTGTCCCAATTGCTTTGCTTTATTTTATATATTTATTCAAGTAGTTTAAGCATTCATTAAGTAATCGAATTGAAAGTAATACAAAATTGCTGAAATTAGCATATTCATTTAAATATTAATCACAAAATATAACAAATATTTTGCGTTCAAAATAAAAAGTGATTTATATTATTGCAAGGCAATGAATTATAATTAAATGCCAAATAATTTATTCAGTTAATTAGCAAAGCATAAAATACTTGTCACATAAAACATATTTCGATTTTTTGTTCAAGACATTTTTGTCTATTTTTTTAATAATTATTAAAAGGATTTAAATTAAAAATTATTAAAAAAAAACTATTAAAAAAAATTAATTTAAAAATGATTAAATAAATAAACAATTAAAAATAATTAAATTAAGAAACTAAAAAAATAATTTAAAATTAAATAAAATAAAAAGTATATTTTTTACTTATTATTATTATTATTAATTAGAATTTAAAAAAAAAATAAATAAATTTAAGTAAAAATAAATTAAGTTTAAAATAAGTTTAGTGGAAAAAAATAATGGAATTTAATAAAAATTAATTAAGCAAAATAAAATTAAGGAAATAAAATGAAAAAATTTGAAGTATAATAAAATAACTTAAGATGTTTCTTTCTGACCTTAAGCAAAAGCAAAGTTTTCCAAATATTAAACTTAATTTTGATCTGAAAATCTTAAGTTGCCACACTCAAAGATAACATCAACTGGTTTTTAATCCAATTAAAAGCCAGGAATGAAATCAGTTTCAAGTTTCTAATTCATCCCATGGTTGTGACCTGCTCCACACCCCTCTTCACGCCCTTCGCGCCCTTTGTCGCTGCGACTGCTGCTGCTGCTACTGCTGCTGCTTCTGCATTATTAATAATTTTTTAGAGTTGAAAAGTTTGGCTAAAGATTTTCTATTTCGTTTGGCGTTTAGCAAGCGACCCAAACTTTGCGCAGCGCGTCCTCTCCTAGTGATTTATTTTTCTCGATGATTTATGTATAAGTCTATGTGGCGCAGGCTGTTCGCTCGCCTCTGGTTTGCCCAAGATGCTCCACTTGATAGGCAACGCCTTTCATTCGTTTGCCTCATTTGTTGCCTCGAGATTTTCAGCTGGATATGGCGACGTCTTGCCATGTGGAGTCAGTCGCATGTATCTGGCGGAGCTTGTGGCATGTTTTACTAATAACTTTTACGGGACATTCGCAAATTTTGCAATACAATCGACAAAATGTTTACTCTTATCCTTGTCATCTTAATCCTTGTGAGCAATTTGCTGGGCTTGCCTTTTGTCTGCCTGCCTGGAAGTCACTCATTCAGTATCCTCCCCCCCCGCCCCTTTCCTTGTCTTCTTTTTTTTAAATGGGTTAAATAACCTTTTACAAGTAATCTCAATGCAATGCCGGGTTCGTTGGCTCTCCACAAAGAAGTCAGCCACACACACACACACATAGATAGAGTTGCGCGCGTGTCAGCATCAGTTACAAAGCCCCAACCCCTCGCAGGCCCCTCTACGAGCTACCCCCAATCGCTGTCAGTGTTGGGTTGCTTCCGCCATTGTCGCTCTTATCAACAGCATAATTTGTCTTGGCGTGTGGTATAGCTCGACCTACCCCTTCTGCCCCTCCTCCCCCCTGCGCTCTCAATCTTTTGTATGCGGCGCATCCCTTGGGCAAATAGTTGTTGTTATTGTTTTTCTCACGCTTTTGCTGTGGCAAACATCGTTTTGTGGCGCTCAATAGACGCTGCTTGCTGTCTTTGGCATTGGCCCTCAAGTGTTCGCACTCCCTGCCCCCTCTGCGGCCTCACATACGCAAATTGGCGACATACTGCAAGTGTACGGGTGTGTGTGTGTGGCAGCTGCAGCTGCAACAGCTTTGACCGCCTTTTCCTATATTTGTTCAATTTGATGGCAGCCACAGCTGCAACTGCAGCCCTGTTAAACAACAAATTGATCCACTTGTCGCAGACAAAAGCCAATTGCGGTCCGCAGGATAAGACAATAAAATGCAACTGAGTAGGCAAATCTTATTTGTTCTAATGCTACAATTCCAATTGGAATTTGTTGATTCAATTTCAGCGCAGAGTCCCAACTGTGCCGCATCTCAGCTATGACACGAATACCATTGAAGTCATGTATGTCATAAGCATAGCTGCAGCTATTAAAATTTAAGAATCTCACACTAAAAAGCTGAACTCATTGCGCACGTTTGATAATTATTGTGTCATTATCATCAATGCCTTTATCATGGTTGCTATCAAAATCATTCTCCATCTCTATATTATTCTCCATATCAATCTTAATCTCATTCTCATTCTAATTCTCATTCTCATTCTCGTTCTCTATTTCATTCCCATTCCCATTCTCATTCCCATTCTCATTCTCATTCTCAATCCCATTCTCATTATTATAATCATCATCATTAGATTTGTTATTATTATTATCCCCACCTTTAGTGGGAGCAATCAAGTTTATTTCTATCGCTGATTGACCTCTTGTGACCCTCGACCTTCAATAGTTTTATTTCCACGCACCTTGCTTGGGTGCTTTAGCGAGATGAGCTACGGCTAGAGTACATACTTTCTTATTTGTGCCCTCTCAAGCTGCCAAGTTGTGCATTAAGATAATTGCCATTGTTATGGATATTGATTCAAGTCTGGGGATGACTTATCCTTGAACCTACTGCCAGCTTGAGCTATTTTGTGCTTTGTCATTGCGCTTGACACTGCATTTGTTGTCAATGCATCGGCTGCTGCACCGCCCCTCGTCTCTCTCTCTCTCTCTCGCATCTATTCTCTAAGCTGCTTATAACTTTATAATGTAAGTTGACTTTGTGTGTTTGTTTGCCGCGTGACGTCACAGGGCGAGCAGCTAAAGCAGCGATATCTATCTACACGTAGCTAATGCCCTCTCGCCCGCACACACACCCACACACACACACACACACACACACACACATTTACAAATAGCCATCCGCCCACTCGTCCCACACCTTGTAATTTCCTTTCAAGTTGGCGTTGCTGCCAATTTGGCTGATTGCTTAATCGCATCACGACGCTGCGTTGACGTCGACGGCGACGTCGGCGTCGCTGCCGGCGCTGTTGTATGCGAGACGCGTTGCGAAATCAGCTCACTTCCATATTAAAACAACGACAACAACAGCATTAGCTACAACAATAGCAATCTGTCTAAGACCGCCCAACACTTTCGCCTGCCACGCCCACCATTCCTATCCAGGCTATCGCCGCCAACGGCTCTTGCCGTCTCTCCCCCTCTCTGTTGCTCTCTGGTCGCCCGCCCGCGCTCGCACAAAAGATGTCGCGTATAATTTAATGACTTTGTATGCCTTGAATTTTAATGACAACAACAACACAACACAGTAGCAACAGCAGCAGCAGCAGCAGCAGCAACAGCAGCAGACGCAGCAGAAGCAGCAGCAGCTTCTATTCTGCTGCTACCCCTGCTGCTGGCTCATGCTATCCGCGCATTGCTGTTGTTAAGGATAATGGATCAAGTGGAGGCGGCGGCAGCAAACAAGCGACACCACAAATTGCAGCAGCACGCAAAGCCGCAACAGCAGCAACAACAGCAACTAGAAGAAGACATTGGCATGCATGACAGTCGCCTATGTAGACAACGGGATTTGTTTGTTTGCAGCAACGATCAAGTCCTTCCAGCAGACACCCGAATCCAATCCGCCAGCCACGCCCACTGCCAACCGCCCACCGCCCACCGCCCACTGGCATTTACTTGGAAACGGCCAATGGCCAATGGCCGGCGCAAGCAGCGCGCATTACTTTAGTGGCAAAGATTTATGGCTTTATTTGTTTATTGTGCTGCCGAAGCTGGCGTCGCTAGGCGAGGCGAGCCGCACTCTCTAGCTGTTGCTAGGGTTATTTTTTATGCCTCGAGAGCAGCACAGCAGCGGATACTGCAGGACAGGCTCGAGCTGCAACTGCAACGAGCTGCGACTACAACGGGCAGGCGCAGTCACGACTAGGCAAATGCCCTGCTGGCAGCTCCAAAGTAACTTTTTCTGTGATGGACTTCCCAGTGAATATGGATATGGATGATTACACAGTTCCCCCGATCTGAGAATAAAGATGTGTCACAAACTATATCAAGTTATTTGTGCTCTATTATTATTGTACAATGTATGCAAAATTCCATTGCCTACTTATTGGGGCAGCTTAAGCAGCGCAGAAATATTTGTTACTCTAGGCAGTTAAGCTATTAGTGATAACAAGATATGATATTTATTTATAATGATTGCTGTCTTCATTATTTACATGATATTTTTAACTGGAATGAATCTATAGAGGACACTGCTAACTTGACTAGAAAATAGAAGCTGAAAAGTGAATGAAATCAAAATTCTATTGCCTACTTATTAGGGCAACTTGAGTAATAAAAAGTATCTGCACAATTCTCGATATTCAAGGCAGTTAAAATAGAGGTAAGCTATTTCAGGAAAGGAAATATGATTTGTAATATCTATGTAGCATCACTAACTAGAATGAGTCTACAGAAGACACAACTGATTTGAGAATCTGGCAGTAATTGCTCAAGTTAAGCGAAAACCGAACTCAAAAGATTGGAGCTTAGCTAGTTAAAAGCAAAGAGTCATTCAAGAGTCGCAAGCGATTTCTTATGGCAAAAGCTAAATAGTATCACCGAGAGTTGAAGTTATAATGGAAGTCCATAAAGTCCATAATATACTCAGCTAGCAGTTAAAGTGAGCCACAGAAATTGTCTGGCAAAAAAGTAGTTTGTAGTTTTTCATACAGCACTAATTCCACTTTGTGTAGGGCATTCGATAAGTGACCTGGCCTGCAGTTCTCCGTCTCTCTCGCTCTGTCTCATATGTGTTTGTTTTTAATTTCTCTCTCTCCCGCTTACGCTCATGTTTTTGTTTTTGTTTTTGTTTTCTGTTCGCCTAACTTGTGATGTATTTTGCTTTTGCTCGCTTTGACTTTTAGCTGGGCGCTCGCTTCCTGTTTATTGACTTGTCTCTCAATTAAGTTGGAAGCTCAAAGTCCGCACTAGCATAACCATGCCGGCCGTTGCCCTGCACCCGGCGCTAGCTGGCCACAGCCATAGCCGCAGCCACCGCCGCAGCCTCAGCATCCTTCACGCAGACAGCGGGCACTAACAAGCGGACGCAGGACTGTCGCCTGGCATTGCGTGTCCGTGTCCCGTGTCCTTTGTCCCGTGTGCCTAGTGGCCTTTGTTGTTGCTGTTGTTGTTCGTGTCCCTTTTCTGTTTCTTACATACTTATTTTACTTTATTTTTTTGTGCTTGCTGTTGTTGTTGCTTCTTAGCTTGCTTTCTGCGTTTCCAATCTCAATTAATTTGCTCATAAATTTGTTGCCAACTTCCACTTCTGCCACGGCCAAGCACTTGGGCCACCGCCACCGCCACCGCCCCCGCCTTGGACTGCCTGCCGAGTTGTCGTTGTCGTTGTCGTTGTCGTTGTCTTTGGTCCTTGTTGGTTTTGCTTTATGCCCGAACAACTTATTTTTTATTGTAATGCCATCTTATCGCCCGCCCAGCTTCCAACAACTGCGTGATGTATGTGCCTCAGCCTGACTATCTCGCTTGCTCACTCGCTCTCTCGCTCTCTCTTTTCGTGCCGTCTGAAGCGCTGCGCCTTGGCCTTGTTTTTTAGCCGTTCGCATGGTTTATGTATTTTAATTTATGCTCCCCATTTTTGCGCGTGGTTTTTTATGCCTTTCTTAGCGTTTCTGACGTTGATTTCTATCTATTGAGATTGAGCCAGCGACATTCTGTTTAAGCAGCAACAGCAACAACAGCAACAACAACATTCGAGCAAAATGTCGTTTTTATGGCGCTTAATTAACTTGGCCGCCATTTTCTAATTGCTTTTGCTGTTTGTCCAGCGTCCTTTTGTCAACTTGATTGTGTTTTGTTTATTTCTGCGACCCAAAAAAAAAGAACTAATATATATATATATATCTATAGCGCGAAAGAGAGAGTTTATATATAGAAATTGTTGGGCTTTGAATTTTGTTTGGCATTTTTTTTCACAGAAATTTGATTGGAATTTGGGGTATGAAATTTTTGGGAAATGTCTTGGATTATTAGTTAATTAAAGTGCTTAGCGAAACGCTAATGATCGTACCCGAAACGTTAACCAGAAAAGCGGGCCAAGTGCTTCTCTCATTTCTCGTCTTTTTTTGTTTTTTTTTTTTTTTGTCTCCGGTTTGCCGCCTTTGGCTGCCTTTTCACTTTTCACTGACTTTGAAATGCGCAGATTTATTGCGACAATTTGTTTAATGACAGGCATTTATTTTGATGGCCCCCCAGAGGGCGGCAGTGGGTGGCCACACACACATACATATGCATGTGTGTGTGTGTATGTGTGTGTGGCAAAGGGTTTTCTTCTCAGCTCTCTAATGGCTTGGGTGTAGTTGAAGGTCTCGCACAGCCACTGCCTCAGCGCCACCAACGGCCGTCCGCCCGCCTCGGTTGCCACTGACAATTTAATTATTTTACGCTTACATCTTTCTTATGAGCCTGCCACGTGTGTGCGTGTGTGTGTGTGTGTGTGTGGCAAACGAGGGGCGCTAAATAAGCTAAATGACTGCGTCTCAGGCTTCGTCCTCTCGCACACTCTCACTTCACGCTCTTAATGGCGCCCAATTTAAGCAGATCAATTTAAATTTTGCGTACTTTTTAAATTGCCAAAGTTGGCCCAAATACTCGCTCACAAGGCGAGAAGAGCATATTGGTTTTCTGAAGTATTCATGTGTACAGAGAGACAGAGATTGAGATAGAGATAGATGCACTCGACTGCATCGCTCTTGCCTCGCTTTATTTGATTTCTTTAGATTAAACTCTGCTCAAAAATATAATTGGATTTTTTTAATATTTCTTTTGGCAGTTTTTGTTGCTAGTTGCGTTAATTTTGGCAATTTCGCAACGTTTTTTGCGCGTTGTTGGGCGCCCGACGTGGGGCATCGCTTATTTGTAAACGATCAATCATGCAGCGCAAATGTGGTGGCGCAGCGGCTAAGAGGCGTCCCGCTGCTGCCGCTGCCACTGCCACTGCCACTGCCACTGCCACTGCCACTGCCACGCCCATCGCATGTGTGTGCGACAATTTATGCAGTGTTAGGGCAACGACTGAGGATGGCTTGCCATTGGGTGTGCTGCGGCAGAGCCCAGCGCGACGTATATGGCGCATATAATGATATTTTTTACAACGCCAACTGAATATAATAACGAGCAGCAGGACAACGGCAACGTCAGCGACGGACATGGGTAGGGGATGGGGTTGGGGATGAGCACGTGGCTGTTGCTGTTGCTGTTGCTGTGGCTGTGGCTGTGGTTCGAAGACAAGGATATTGCAGACGACAACAGCGACGCAGATAGTTGTGGCACATATGAAGACAAGGGTCTGTCAAATACAAGTTTCTGGCGGGGCTACACCCCCGCACCCCAACGCAGTCGCCATCAAAACTCCAAGGGGCAAGACCAAAAAAAAAGAAGAAAAAATATATAGAAACCCAACGTGCAGGCAAGAAAAATTGAAGATGTTTTTAAAGGCAACACACACACGCACACACACACACACAAAGCAAATACGATGACTGCCCTCTCTCTCTCCATCTCTCTCTCTCCCTCTCTCTCTGTACAATATAAGCAGCAGCGTTACACACTTTGCTCAAATTGACAGTACACAAAACTGTCAAAAGCAGCTCCAACAACAACAACAACAACAACAACAACAGCAACAGCAACAAAGTCTGTGAAATATATACGAGTGTTTTGTGGGTGGGCTGCAGTTATTTTAAGATACCCTGTAAACACAATACAATACGAGGTAGATGCGAATTTCGCCTTTGTTGCTTCAAGGAATTTCTCCAATTAGAGCTGTGCATACCCGTCTACATTAGTTTACAGGGTATCTGCTAGTACGCATTGGCTTTATTCCTTCATATGTCATGGATGCCATCTAGACATATTATTTATAACAGGCATGCTCGTCAGTAATTAATTACAGGGTATCGCTGCTCAACAATTACAGGGTATCTTGCAGTGCAGCTAGATATAAGTATTGCAGCAACTTCTAGTTAAGCTGGCTTTGAGTCAACCAAATGCAGGGTAGCTTGCAGTCGAGCATTTCGTCAGCCTGTGCATATTTTTGAGCTTCTCTCTCGCCTGCGTCTCACTGGTGCTTGCCGGAAAACTTTGCCAGCGCTTGAAAATATGCCAAAGATCAAGGATCAAGATTGTATAAAAGCAGCTACCGGGCAGCTCTCGAGTGGACACTCTTCGTTTTTTGTCTCGCTCTGCCCGCTGTTATCTCTCTCTCCCTCTCTCTGCCTCTCTCACGCAGTGTCTCCATGCTGCAGTCGAGGCAATTGGCAAACATTTACATTAGCACTTGTTGGAGCTGCAAAAAAATGAATTTGCAAACACGCAGCTCTAGTAGGAGAGAGGGAGAGAGACATAGACAGAGAGAAAGAGAGAGACTGTGCATAAGAGGGTAAGACTCTTCTACTAAGAGTCGCCTCTGCTTTTGTTGTTGGTTTGCAAATGCGAAAACAAACGAGAAACTACGCAAAAAGGTATGCTACACAAATAAGCGCTGTGTAGTCAAGTGTGTGTGTGTGTGTGTTGGTGTGTGTGTGTGTGTGTGTGCAGTTGAGTGTTTACATATATTATAACGTTAGCTGGCTGCTACTGCGTTTTAGAACGCCACATTAACTACACAACATTGCACAGCGAGGGCGACACTGAAATAAAGCAAGCTCCAAGTCTCGAGACTCGAGCCTCGAGTCTTGTGTTTGGAGTCCTCAGTCCTCGGTGCTCAGTGCTCAGTGCTCAGTCCTCAACTACGCTAACATAAGCTATATAGCGAAAAGAGTGGGGAGCATGGCAAAAAAGGCAAGCTGAAGTAAACGTGGCTAACAAGAAACTCTCTGGAAAAATTGTCGTCATCGTCAACAACGGGCGACGTCTCTTGTCGCAGTCAAAACAGGCGGCGGATAGATACTAAAAACAAAGCAATACGACTAAGCAAATACTCTATTGAATCAATGAGAGCTGTGAGAGTAATAGAATTGATATAGAATAGAGAAGGACTGAGAGAGAGAAACTTATGAATACCCAAACCATGCCCAGAGAAGTTGAGATTAATGAGATGAGATAATGAGATTAAGTGAGCAGGTGATAGGGCAGGTGAGCTGCAACTGCATCACTGACATTAAGACTTGAGTCACAAACAAGTGGATGTAGCATCGTCTGACAAGTATCTGCTCTGTATACTTTATGAAATTTTGAATCTTTGGCAAGTTTTAAGCTCCAGAAACTGAGAGGGCATTGAGGAGGATATAGTCTGAATCTTGGCTATCAAATATGTTGGGATCTCTTTATGAAATATATATATATATATAAGATATATATCTATAGCAGACTATACACATTTATATATGCAATTCTTATAGCACTCGATCTCACATGAGTATGTCTGGCTCTCAGATATTCGACTTGCATTCACTTCAGATTTGAGAGTCTCTTGTGGCAGTGCCAGCTGCTGCTCTACTCTCCTAGTCTCTTAATCTATAGATACCACATTTCAGATGATATACAGTCTCCGCAAGCTGTATCCGTTAGCTGATGGGCTTGTCCAATAGATCATTCTAACGCTCGAGGTCCGTCCAAATTGTTGTTTGTGTAATATCCGCTGCTATCTCTGTCTAGCACTCACGCTACCTATCTCACTCTCTGCAGCTCTGCCTCACCCTCTCTCTCTGCCTCTTCCTCTCTGTTTGTTTGCCAGGATGTGGCGCATTTTTATGCCAGCATTTAGCAATTTTCACTGTTTTGCTTGGGCTGCTTGATGCTGGCATCTGGTCTCTGGTCTCTGGTCTCTGGACTCTAACTCTCTGGTCGCTGGCATTGTCCTTTCGCTTTTCTTTGGCTCGCTGCTGCTGCTGCTGCTGTTGGAAAATTCAAATTCTCATGTGCTCATATATTTTTCAGCTCGCCATTTGTCCACTCGCCTGCCTCGCCCCTCGCAACTTCACAACTTTTCGTTGGCGTAATGATGCGTTATGCATAGAGAGCTTAGACTGCTGCTGTGGCTGCATGGCATTGGGGATGAGCGGTTGCTGTGTGGAGTGGAGCTAGCTTTGCCTTTTAATTTCCGTTTGATTTCTGCCAAGCGCCAGCTGGGGGTAGGCGAGGGGAATGCGTTAATGAGAGCGACTTTTTGCCAAATTTAAAAGCAATTTCATTTGCCTTTCGAGTAAGTCAGAGTGTGTGTGTGTAGTGTGTGTGGTGTGTGTGGTGTGTGTTGCTTGCACAACAACGAAAAGTGCCAAAAATAAAGTTATTTCATAATTTCTATTATATAAAAGTTCAACTTTGCCCAGCAACAGCAGCATCAGCATCAGCATCAGCATCAGCAGCAGCAGCAGCTCAAAAATGTAAAACAAAATCAACGCTAGGCAAATATTTTTGTTGGCCTAGCAGACACACTGTCACACACACTCACACACACACACACACATACACACACATACACTCACTGCAGTTGCAGTTGCTGTTTTGATTTATTAATTACATTTTATTATGCCGGATGCTCTGCCAGAGCGAGAGGGAGTGAGCTTGTGTGTGAGTGGGACAGAGCGAGAGCAGTCTGCGAATGACACTCTACAAGTCAAGTTTTTGATAGTTCGACCGCAGAACAACAAACGATTAGAAGATGAGCTTAAACTCATGAACAGCTTCTTTGACAGACAGCAACAAGGGGCAGAGCGAGACAGCAAGAGAGACAGATAGATAGAGAGAGAGAGAGAGAGAGAGAGAGAGAGAGAGCGTGTGCCTGTGGCAGGTGGCAAGCATTGTTGCTTTGCTATGTGGGCTTAGCCACAGTTGTTAGCCATGCTTACACATGTCCTCGGTCCTCGGTCCTTGGTCCCTGGTCCTCGGTCCTGGGTCCTCTGTCCCTTGTCCTTTTGCTGCTTTGCGCTTTGTCCTTTGCTCCTGCAGCCGTCGCCCAAAAATATCTGTTGGCTCATTGTTCATGGCCTTCCATCATTTTGCAATAATTTCGGCTTCTGCGATTGCGTTCGCATGCAAAGACATCCGCAGTTGCTACGCTCCTGCCAAAGCTATACAAGTTTTTGCCAGCCTCAGAATTTTCGAGTGGAATTTAATCAAAAAATACCACTTGACTTCATTTTGCATTGAGTTTACATTTGGCAACAGTAAGAATCGAGCATGCCCCGATGTTTAGCTGTTCTCATATTATGACACTATTTTAGGCAGCAGACGGACGGACGCAGGGACGGCCAGCAAGGCAGAACCTTCTACATGTTCGTGCTGTCTCCCACTGTGGCCAGCTGAGCATATTCAGCTTATATAGATGTGCTTCTGGGAAGCGCAGTTAATCGAAATGCAACTCTATCTGAAGATCAGTGAGTCACTGTGAAGCTGATCAAAGATTCACTGAATGGCCAAGGGGAAAAGATCGAAGTTTGAATGCATTTGCCGAGTATTATGCAGTCGTTTATGCTCGACTGCAACGTTTTCACTTCGCACCTGGTCAAAGGTGTAGGTTTCCAGTGTCTATAATTAGCAGTAACAGGAATATTTACATTCAGAGTCGTAATGCATTCGGCAACTTGAGCTCAAATGTGAAGCGTTTCACACTCAAACACGTTCGTGCTGGTTGCGATCTGCAACATGTTCGAGTTGGCACAGGTTGCAGTTCGATGTGCTGCCCACAAAAGTATGCTACACTCGGCACAAAGTCAACTGCTAGGCTGACCGTCCGCTCCCCCAAAGGTCCAAGCTAAGAAATTGACGGCTGACTGTGGCGTATTTCATGTTGCCTTAAGCCCAATGCCATCTCAATGGAATTTGATTTGTTTGCCACGGCTGCAGCAGCAGCACAATGCAAAGAAGCGCGAATTTTTAATCTTATCAAAGCCTGAGCCAGGGCCACAGCCAGAGCCATAGCCAGCAGCTGCTGCTGTAAAGATTGAGGACGCGTCGCATGGGAGGCTGGCTCCATTTTCACTTTCTGACAGCCTTTGGCCAGCGTCGACGCTTAAGTAAAACGTATGAACTCATTTCGGTGCTGCTTGGGCTTTTAATATACTCAAGGATTTATGGGCAGAAGGCCTCGCGCACACACACACACACACAGCGCCAGTTGGCATGGCGTCGAGTTTATTTAAAAATGTCGGACTGCGGCTTTTGGTCAAAAAGTTTGCCGTCCGCGTTCGCGGCACAATGGCCGCATTGCTCATCTTGTCGTTCGCTAGATAAATGGCCCGGGGGACAATTTTAATTTACTGGCAAGCCAAACGATAACATGGCCAGAACGTGCCGTGTCTGGGCAAGTGGCCGCTCGCCTAGCTTCTAATTATTAATCAGATTTATCTGGGGAATGAGTGTATCTCTCTCTCTCTCTCTCTTACACTCTCTGTTTGCGTAGGCGCGCCAAGTCCTGCAGCAGCATCAACTAGCTGTAATGAGCGCACATTGAGCCCATTCGGCTTGGAGCAATCAGTGTCGTGTTTTCTTTGCTCTATTTTTATTTTCAACATTTACTCATCACAGTCCACAGCTAGTTGTGGTCTCTCGCTCTGACTCTCGCTCCGTCTCTGTCTGTGTGTTTAGCTAGCTGCACTCGTCCAATTGAGTGCGCAACGGTCCTGTCAATTTACAGCGCGTTTGCATTTGAATCCCATTTCAAAGGACTAGACTTAATTACAAACCCATCCACCTGTCGCAGCGGCCCCGCTGCCAGCGCTTCTAAGCGTTTTCAATCCCGATTATAGTTAAATATTATGGTACGTATGTTGGCCCACCTCTCGACCGCCTCTGTCAACTCGTTTCTGATTCAACTCGTTCACGAGGCTGCCTAAGCCTCATTCTAATCGCTCTTAAGTTCAATTGTTCAACGTGGCCCAACTCCGAATCGCAATTCCCATTCAGCTGCATTACCGAGTCAAGAGTATTAATGCGCTTATTTAGTCTGCCAGCACTTGAATATTAATTTAACGCGCCAAGCGTTCGCTATTTTACTCAAATTCACGCACTATTTGGATGTGAGACTGCTGTCGGGCTTACAGCAAATCTGTGCACTGAATATATAAGAAGAAGCTAACTGATATAAGTCTTCTATTAGTTGCATTTTAGACAGACTGAGCAGGAGATAGTGGCAGAGATGAGGCGTCATATGCGAGAATTCAGAGTTGAGTTGATGCAGAGGCATTACGTAGTCCAAAAGATATATACTCCGCTCTTCCGATCTATTTAATTTTCTCGTTTATTGATTTAAGTCTCTCGCTCTTCTCTGTCGATATATCTCCTTCTCTTTTCGACACAGAACACAGGGCACACATTGATCTATGGCATTTGTGCTATGTTTTCCTCTTGTCTTTCTTCTACTTTTCTCTCTTCCTTCTCTTCTCTTTATACTTCTCTCTCTCTTCGCGGGGGGCCCAGACACGGCCCTCCTCGCCGGCGCCGGCTCGGTGCGGCGGCGGCGCGCCTCGGCTTCTAGCGCTTCTTTCTCGGCTGCTGTCTTCGTCTTTTCCTCTGCGCGGGCGCCTGCTATCTTGTCTTCGGCTCGCGCACCTCGCGTCGATCGGGGTGCTATCTCTATCTTCTATCTTCTATCTTCTCTCTTCTTCTTCTTTCTTCTTTCTTCTTTCTTCTTTCTTCTTTCTTCTTTTTCTCTCTTCTCTCTTCTCTTTCTCTCTCACTCTCATTTTTTCACTCTCACTCTATCCCTCTCTCTCTCTCTCTCTCTTACTTGCTTTTCATAACTTCCTCTCATATTTTAGTTTTATAAATATTTTGAACACATTCAAAACTTTTCAATCAATTTGCCCGCAACGACCTCGACTCGACTCAGCTCAGCTCAGCTTGGCTCGGCTCGCGTGCCTGCCGCACCTCCAGCGCCCACCTCGAATATGGCTCTTAAATATGTAATTAAGTATATTGGACTTGAATCTTTGGCTAATGCTCGGGTGGCTCGTGCAGCTGCTTTAGTTAAGGAGGCTGTTAATAAATATTAAATACATTTTGGGCCACGTCAAAAGGCAACATCAAAGTGCGCACGTAAAACGTTTACGTTCTTTGAAGGCATCGTCCTTTAGGATCCTCATCATCATCATCGTCAGTGCTGTCAACATAATCATCATCGTCGTCATCGGCTTTTGGCTTTAGCCGCGGGCGCGACTGCTCAATTAACGAAATGACGAAAGACACAAGGGAAAAAACCGAGAAAGAGAGAGAGAGAGAGGGAGATGGAGAGAGAGAGAGCAGTTTGACGGCAGCAAAGCAAATGTCAAAAGTGTTTTCTAATTTGCGCCACACTCGGCATGGCTGATGAACAATGAGAGCAACAACAAATGAAGCCAGCAGATACGGATACAAGCATGCATATATAATGGATATATATATATATATATCTACTGGTACTTAACAAAGTGCCAAAAAATGCGGCGAGTCCCTAGGAAAGTTGCAGCCGAGGGCGACTGCTCGCGGGCTCTACAAAAATGTTTAATTTATCAAATGTCAACGCCTAAAAGACGGCAACATTTGTCGTCGTCAATGACAATGTTGATGACTGGAGCGACGCGGACTGCCGACTGCCGACTGCCGACTGCGGACTGCGGCGCCAGCAGCAAAGTCCAAAGCCAACGTCTGTCTTGGCATTGTTAATACATCGCCTACATGGCCATAGCCATGTCCCCCGTCCACGCTGCCTAGAACATTTTGTCCGGCATTCGCCCGCGGCAATGTTTTGAAAAATGAACGTAGATTTCCCCATACGGTATTATTTATTGTCGCCATCTTCAGCCACAGCCACCCACCACCCGCCACCCACCAGCGCCACACGCCCTGCTCAACAGTTGACTGCGAGTCGTGCATTTGTTTAATGAATTTGACAAGTGAATTGTATCAGCAGCTGTTTTCTATAATTGACGATGACTAAGAGACAGCAATAAAGCAGCAGCAGCAGCAGCTCAGTCCTCGCCCCAGCCCAATACAATTCAGATCAATATTATCGACGACGCTTCATAATACCTCACTTATCATTCAGTCAGGCATTAAGCAGCCATCAAGCATTGCTTAAGCTTAACTCATGAATGGCTCAAGCATGCGTGCAATTTGCATAGAATTCTCAACTAGTTAAAGCCTGAAATTAGGCTTAAGATTGGGGCTAAAAGTGATTTTATTATTGCCACGATTAGACATCTTAGCCTAAGCCTATAAGTGAGCCTATATAACTTAAATCTAGCTTATGTATTCCCCATACACTTATATTCTATATTCGCTGCGTCTCTCTGAGCTGCTCACAGAGCTGTCAGCTTCAGGCCATCTGCTTGTTGGGCAGAGCTGCAGGCGTTTCATATAGCAAAGAGTTTTGCCTTGTAAATTGTGGCTTTGTTCTCTTGAGATAGTTTGCAGATAAAGATAAAATATATATATATTTATTTTTTATCTTTATTTTGATTCAGAATATTTGTAAGAACTATATATTTAATTATCAATTCAAGTTTTTGTATTTTTTAATCAATTTTAAACCGAACTCTGAAGCCAAATCGATGCAACTGGCCATTGCGTATGTATATGGGAGCCCAGCTGTCGAGATATATAATATATATAACACAATGCTGCACTACACTGAAAAGGCCATAAGCTGGGCACAAGTTTAGACTGAATTCGATTTGCATTGACTGTGGCTTTGAGATGGAAAAAAAGGTGACTGAAGCTTAAATGCATCTTGGCCTGCGCCTTGCGCTTCACAATGCCCCAGAGTGAATATTAAATTATATACTAATTAAATTAGATATTATTCTTAGCTGTTATAGCTGCCTTCGATCTACAGCATTTGCTTGCAGCTTAGCCTAGTTCTATGTGTTCTTTCCCATGTTCGATCTGCGGCTTCTTGACGATTATCGCAGCTAGCATTGCTCGAGGCGTTGCCTCAGCTTCTGTTGGTGCCCCAGCAGCTGTGTCTGCATCTGCTACGCTTGTCTTGCTTCAGCGCTTGCCCACCCCCACCCCATCTCCACCCTCTGCCCCTGCTCTGTGCAGGCAGTAAAAAATATGGCAGAAAATTGTGTATAGCGCGTAGCATAAAATAAAATGTATCTGCAAATATCTTTGGCCCATCTTAATATTTATTTGTGCTCGCATTTATATTGCGTCTATTTGCTTGAGCTCGTCCTGGCTGGGGCGCCAGCGAGTGCTCGGCTCTCCTGCTGCTGTCCCTTTTGGTTCGCTTGTTTTGTTTTTACAGCGCACGTAAAATTGACCACAAATGGTAAGCACATTCCATCGGCTGCCCTGGCCACGCCCCCACAGCCGTTGCCCCTTTTCGGCTGACTACTCTGTGTCTGTGAGGCGTCGCGGCGCGTCGCGTTGCGTCGCAGCCTTCGCAAGTTTCATTCAATGTCCGTTCAATTACACGCACGATTTCCGCTTCCTGCGGCGGCGGCGACACAAGAAATAATAAAAAGCGGTAAAAAAGCAAGCAAAAAAATAGAAGAAAGTATATAGATATATCTATGTGTGCGTGTGTGTGTGTGTGTCGATACTTTCGTGTGCGTTTATTTGACAAATATAAAACACATTTTCACCCTGGCAGCGCAGATGCCGCCAAACGCCGGACTTCAGATCTAGATCCAGGTTCCGATCCAGACGACCGAGCATTAATAAAAATAATATTTTTGCTTGCCCTTAAAGTGTTGTGCGTGTGTGTGTGCGCGCTGTAAAGTGGCAAGAACTCAGCGGGCGTCGCTACGAAAAATTGTCGAGCTCAGCAGGAAACGTTCGCGTCCTGCGCTGTCCTTGCTTGCAGTTGCCTGCCGCCACGTCAAGTTTGGGCCAAGTTTTGTTGCCACTTTGCAAATATTTGCTTGTCGTTTCGGCTGCGCGCAAAACACTTTTGCAACAAGGGCCCGGCCACGCCCCGCCCCCCTGCTGCTGACCCATCTTCAGCTTCGCCCTTTTTTTTATATTTCATTTCCTTTTTTTTCCTGCTTCGACATCTTTTTCGCATGTGTCAAAAACTTTGCAAACTTCATTACGGTTATTTGGTAAGCGCCGCAGACGGACACATGCCCCATGCCACGCCCACACACACGCACCCACACATGCAAATGCAGCGCAAATTAGCAAACTGCTTACCAAGTCCAAGTTATTACCGTTAATTTTGTTTGCGTCGAAGTTTTGCTTTGCCTTTGATACCCTAAGCAGCTGAGGCCAGAGGCTATAAGCGGCGCAAACCATGGCAAATTGCATAGGCACAGCTCTTCTTCCTCTTCTTGGCTTGATTAAGCTGCTCGCCTCTCACAAAAGTCGCCCCTTTGCTTTCCAGGGTAACTTGTCGTCCATCAGCTCGCCATGGGTCATTTCATTTGAGTGACTGTTCGATAGTTGGCCAAAGCGCTGGCAAGTCATGCTTCAGCTTTTTGTAGCACATGCGGCTGGGGGCGTGGCCAATCGTTTGCCCATCTTCGGAATTACTTTTAGCCAGTTCTGATTCTGTCTGCATTTTGCTGCTATTTCGCCGCGTTCCGCCCAGCAAAATGATAAATTATTTTGTTTACTTGGCGTGCGGCAACTATTTTCGTTCCTACAGCCACATTGATGAGCAGACCCTGGCTCTGGCTGGCCGAGAGGCGCCCACGGGCTAGGGGCGAAGTTTTAAACAGTTTCAAGGCAAACATCCTTTAAAGCCACTTTGGCTTCTAGATGCTCCCCAAGGTAAAGCTATTGGCGACGTCTTCCATTGCCTTTCATATTCGTCGCAAACTGCACTCCTAAGGCACAAGGTGCGGGTATCTTCTAGTCGAACGCTAACAAAAATGCAAGAAGGACATTTACTTAACCAACTTAAGCTGAACAGAAATCGATTAACAATCCAAGATTTAAATACCATAGGAAACCAGGAATATATAGGCTCTAGCTAGAGGGAAATCTTAAGGAGATATTTCATTTATTTGAGATCAGACGCCGTTTAGGCAGATCTTGAGGCTGAAGTCGTCTGAGTGTTCTCCTAGACGTCTAGATAGGCAGTTTCGAAACAGATATTCCTGGCTCAGAACTCTTGCCTATAGGAGCTGGGATGCTTTTGCATATTCAGTTCTGGTCTTCTTGTATAGAGATGTGTCTATTAAAGCTGAGGCTTTTGCCAAGCATAACTCCAGGGTATGTGCATGCTGACTACACTCTTCTATTACAGCTGATCCCAGGGCAGTTGCTCACAGAGTTTACATTCACAATTCATCAGCATGGACGTTCCACTTCTTAGCACATGTCAGGAATGCTTTTCCGCTAAAATATATCCTGAGCTTCGTCATGTCGTTTGTTTGAATATTAAAGAGTTAACCAAGTACTTAAGATCTGTGCTTAACATTCTATTCAGTATCGATCTTTGCTGGTGATAAAAAATAATATAATCTATAAAGCTCATTAGAAGAAAGCAAAGAGCTGGACTTCTCTGCTTTCTAATAAGCTTCGCTTCCAATGAATTTCCCATGATATTTTTCCCTTCTTAGACACTCTGATCTTTGGTTAATCTAATCTCAATCAATCAGCGCATTTCTCGCCTTCATTATTTGAATATTATGTCTTAGGAAAGTTTCGCTCAAGTTGGTAACTCTTTGGCTTTAAGTTCATGTTCCGAGTTTCGGGCGGCAACGCGTTAACTGAATTACACAGTTTGTGGCTGTTGCCAATACTTTGTTTGTTGTCTTTAGTTGATTTTTCGTTTGTTTCTTTCTTGTGTTGCTCTCCCAACACCTCGAGCTCGAGCGCAAATCCTTTCACACAGCCAGCTGATTTTTCAACTTTTAATGATGCGCTCTTACCAAAAAGTAATAGCTGGAACGAATGCTCTGCGGTTCCTCTGCTCTGCCCTGCTCTGCTGTCGTGATGAAAGCCTGACACCCAAGCACCCACAACAAAGCAGCTAAGCGGACGCTGCGGCAGTGGCAGTAGCGGCGAATAGTTTTTATGCGTTTTTCAAGAAGCTTTTAACGTTTTAATGGACACTCGCTGAAGGCATTGGATTGTGTGAGAGACTCTGCAATGGAATTGGAATTGGAACTGGAGCTGGAGCAGGAGCTTGGCAATGGCTCTAGGCTCCGGCGCTGGCTCTAGCTATGGCTATGGCTATGGCTATGGCTATGGCTAGGGCTCTGGCTTTGGCTACTGATAAGTCTCTCCCTCACACACAGAGTCTGCCCAGTTTTACGAGCGAAAAGTGCTGACTGTTGTCCATTTAGTTGCTCCAAAAATTGTTGACATGAAACTGTCGCCATTGTCCTCCCTTCAGCTACGCCACTACTCGAGGCTTACACTGGCCGTATGTTTGTGGTAAATGCTAACAGTTTTTGTATAATTGTCAACAAGCAGCAGCCGCAGCAGCAGCCGCAGCAGCAGCAGCTCTAGCAACAGCAACAATGAGATATAACGTAAACAAGCAAATGCGCATGAGAAAATTTTCGCAAATGTCAGCACAATTCCTAAGCACCAGACCGAACCACCCGGACCCGGACCCGGACCCACCCAGACTCAACAACCGACCACAGAAACGCAAACGAGCTGGTAACAAACCAAGTGCCCACAGAAAAGATTATATTATGTACCCCGCACACACACACTCTCTATATATAAGTGTGTGTGTGTTTCCATTTATTGAGTTAACTAAACAGCAACAAGCAGCCGCAGCAGCAGCAGCAGCAGCAGCAGCAGCAGCCGCAGCTAACATAGGACTCAAAACTCGAACTGGACTTTGCTGCGTAACGTTATTTCCGCACAAGGATTAAGCACTTGGCCAGCTCCAAGCATCAGCATCAGCTCCTGGTTGCCACTTGGATTATCATTTTGCTGAAATGGCAAAGCCATTGGCAACGGCAACGGCAACGACGACCACAATAAAAATGCAAAAGGTGCGACGACTCATCAAAAGCTGATGTTGTCTCCTGTGCACCTCGCTGCCTGCCTCGCCTGCCCCGCAGATTTTTCATCTTAAATAAAAAGTGTAACTTAAAGCCCAGCAGCAAACGCTGAATGCACAGCTTAACGATCTACATATATTTTTTCTTCTTCTTCTTGTTTCGTTGCGAAGTCAATTTTTTCTTTTATCTATAAATTTTAATGCAGCTGTTGTTGCTCTTGTTGTTGTAGCTGCATAAAAGCTGCTTACAGTTTGACAAGCGCTGCCTGCTGCACCACAGCCCAAATGATTGTCAAGACAACGTGCGCACACACACATACGCAAAGAGAGAGAGAGAGAGTGAGAGAGAGACACACACACACACACACACGCACTGCTGGATACATTGTCTACTTAGTTAAGTTGTTATTTTTATTACGTTCCGCCTTTGGCAAGGCGCTGTGGAGCGGTAGGTGGCTGCCTGAGATGCTTGTGCTATTATGACAACATAAGTTTAGAGATAGATGGAGGAAAAAAACAGAAGACCCAGCTTCCTTCTGCACACACAGGTGGAAAGTGGCTGAGGCGAGGCTGCGGCCCGGTTGATAGTGGAAATTTCCAGCGTTTTAAGCGCTTTGCAATAACAACAGCGAGCTGCTGGGCAGCAGAGCCGATGCAGATGCAGGGGAGACAGAAAGAGAGACAGAGAGAGAGAGAGAGAGAGACAGAGAGAGAGACAGAGAGAGAGAGAGAGAGAAGGAGCTAGAGAGAGGGAGAGGTGACATGCTTGAAACTACCCTGTGCATGTGGTAAAATTTTAGAAGTGATTGATTTACTGATTGACTAAGCGATTTATCGACTGACTGACTGTTTGACTGACTGACTGACTGTTTGACTGACTGATTGAACAATGCATAACAGCCAGAATAATTTACTGATTGACTGCTCAGCTAACTGACTGCCTGACTGATTGAACAACTTGTCTGAGTAGTGACAGAGCAGCAAGCTGAGTGTCTGATTGTCTGATTGATTGCTTAGCTTGCTAACTGATTGAATGACTCATTGCACAACCCGTCTGCATAACTGACAGATAAACAAGCTGTTTGCTTCATCAACTCAACTGCCTGCATGATTGCTTGATTGATGGATGCGCTTCAGCTTGATAAAAGCCAAACTAAATGATTGACAAACTGAGAGCTGATTGAGGCAAACTAAAATATTGTCCAAGCTGCTGATTGATAGATGTAATAGCTCACAAATTGATTGATAAATGTGAATTCACAAAGAGAAAATACTCACTAAAAAGATATGTTCAAATATGATTAAATATGCTTCGGTTCACTTGGAAGCCAAGATAAATTCCTAGAACAAATCTCCTTAATATTATAGGTTATTACAAAACAGGTTAACGGATTTTCTGAGAGGGTATATAAATGTTATCCGATAGTAGATAGAAATGCTTGTGTTGCTGCAGGGCAACAATGGCAGCAGCAGCAGCAGCAGCAAAATACAAGATTGCCGACAACAAGGACAAAGAGCGTGGGCCACGATGAGGACATGCCAAGCAGGACAAAGCATTTGCAGTTCTCTGCTTGATTTCATTGAAATTGCTTGCCAGAGCACTAGATGCCAGATAAGGCGTGGGTATGAGTGGGGCAGCAGCCGATAGGGATGAGTTTGGGTCACAAAAAATAACAAAAAACAAAAAAAAAGCCAGTCATGGTAAGTAGCCATAACAGTTAGCCAGAGCTAAAAGAAAGTAGATCAGAGACTTGACGATAACTTAATAGCCAAAATAAAGTAGAACAGGAGGGCAACATCCAAGCAGCACTCATGAATGCACTCATTGAATGAGTTTACAGTTGAAAGTTCTTGATCTTTTGTCTCCACTGAAGAGTTAACCAAGCAGTTGAGTCAAATGAACAACTGACTAAAAGGTCTAAGCGTAGCAAGTCGCCATGATTTGTCATTGTCATTGTCATTGTCATTGTCATTGTCATTGTCATTGTCATTGTCATTGTCATTGTCATTGTCATTGTCATTGTCATTGTCATTGTCATTGTCATTGTCATTGTCATTGTCATTGTCATTGTCATTGTCATTGTCATTGTCATTGTCATTGTCTTGTCATTGTCATTGTCATTGTCATTGTCATTGTCATTGTCATTGTCATTGTCATTGTCATTGTCATTGTCATTGTCATTGTCATTGTCATTGTCATTGTCATTGTCATTGTCATTGTCATTGTCATTGTCATTGTCATTGTCATTGTCATTGTCATTGTCATTGTCATTGTCATTGTCATTGTCATTGTCATTGTCATTGTCATTGTCATTGTCATTGTCATTGTCATTGTCATTGTCATTGTCATTGTCATTGTCATTGTCATTGTCATTGTCATTGTCATTGTCATTGTCATTGTCATTGTCATTGTCATTGTCATTGTCATTGTCATTGTCATTGTCATTGTCATTGTCATTGTCATTGTCATTGTCATTGTCATTGTCATTGTCATTGTCATTGTCATTGTCATTGTCATTGTCATTGTCATTGTCATTGTCATTGTCATTGTCATTGTCATTGTCATTGTCATTGTCATTGTCATGTCATTGTCATTGTCATTGTCATTGTCATTGTCATTGTCATTGTCATTGTCATTGTCATTGTCATTGCATTGTCATTGTCATTGTCATTGTCATTGTCATTGTCATTGTCATTGTCATTGTCATTGTCATTGTCATTGTCATTGTCATTGTCATTGTCATTGTCATTGTCATTGTCATTGTCATTGTCATTGTCATTGTCATTGTCATTGTCATTGTCATTGTCATTGTCATTGTCATTGTCATTGTCATTGTCATTGTCATTGTCATTGTCATTGTCATTGTCATTGTCATTGTCATTGTCATTGTCATTGTCATTGTCATTGTCATTGTCATTGTCATTATCATTATCATTATCATTGTCATTGTCATTGTCATTGTCATTGTCATTGTCATTGTCATTGTCATTGTCATTAATCTACTTTAAGCATTTAATATCATGATTAATCTAATATGAAAAGATACTAATGCTCTATTGTTTTGTTCTACTTAAAGTATGTTACAAAGAGGTTACATATTGTGTCATTTATATATTGTTTGGTAGGTAACAGACATGTTGGTATCATTTGATATTATCTATTTAGCTAGAATGCCATTTAGGCTGCTCTTCGCATTGTTTTGCGACGTCTTTCCGTCGGTCTCAAGCGTCGTCCGCTTTGCCTTTTAGCCCATTGTTTTCGTCACTTACAGTTACAGTTACAGCTAGCTGCCGCTCACATGCCTAGTGGATGGGGCCGAAATTGAGTGCGCGGATGTGAAGGACCTGCACAGGCACAAGGACAGCCACAGGCTGGTGAAGGGGCAGGTAGCGGGAGGGGCAGCTGGGCCGGCGCCTCGATGAGAGCTATGAAAATACCTGCAAGGAAATTATACGAAAACTGAACAAGCCAAAAACAACTCGGGTTGTTATTTTAGAGTTCAAGTTAAAGTTAAGCAGCGCTGGAGGGCAGACAGTCGAACGGACGGAGGGGCAGACAGGTGGCAGCTCGTCCTGCCAGCCAAGGACCAAGCCGCCTAAACGGGCAGACGACAAGCGGCAATGAAGTGCACTTCAATGTGAATGTGAATGTGAATGGAAAATGGGTGTGGGCATTTGGCGTTGGGTGCATTAAGAGTGTGTGTGTGTGTGTGTGTGTGTATGTGTGGTGTGTGTAGAAGTTGTCATTGTCTGCGCTCGTATCTTTGTAGAACAATTTTGCCTGAATGCAAGCGGCAAAATGCTTCAATGAATGAGTCAGTCAGTCAGAGAAAGAGATAGAGACAAAGAGGAAAACAGAGAGAGAGAGAGAAAGAGATAGAGTGAATGGGCATTGCTTTCTGCCCGTTTCTATTCCAATTGCAATCTCAACAGCAGCGACGCCCAACCCGCCCGTTTCAGCAGCCTTTCTCGAATGACGCGAATGGCGCAAAAGTTTTTGCAGTTGACTTAAGTGATGCCAAGTGCAAGTGAACAATTGTTGTTGCTGTTGTTGTTGCTGCTGCTGCAATTAGTGCAGAACGCACTATTATTATCATTATGAATTTTAAGCAATCAGCAGCAGTAGCAACAACAACAACAACAATTGAAACTTTAACTTCATCGGGTAACAATTCGACTTAAAGTTGGCTGCGTAGCAAAGTCCTTAAGAGAACAACTAGTGGGCGGCGGCTGTGGGTGGTTGGTTGGCTCGGCTTGGTGGCTCTTCAGTTTGTCAGTGGCAGTATTGTCTGTCGAGTGGGCTGTCTAAAGTAAACACAAGAAACAAAAGCGCCACAAAAAGCGCCGCAATTGACTTTTGTTTTTATTAGCGCTGCTATTCTTCTATTTATTTGTTGTTTACCTATGATAATTGTGCTATTTATTTATGGCGGAAGCAGCACACTGCACGTCGATGCTGGAAAACGGTGGAAACTGGCGGAAAATACACGAAAATATTTACCTTTGCCATTTCGATTACGGGGAAGTGGCTTGAAAAGCGAATGATTCAAGTGACTGACTGATTGATGGACAAGGTATCTCGTTCGATGATTGAGTGACTGACAAACTGATTGCTTGACACAGACTGACTTGTTAGCTTACAGGCAGATCGACTGATTGACTGATTGAGTGATTGAATGGCTAACTGATTGACAGACAACGACTAACTAACCAATGGACTGATTGACTGACTGACAAATCAGCTGACTCGCTCCTTAACTGATTGACAGATACTAACCACCTGACCATTTGACTGACAGCAGATTGCTTATTAACTAACTGAGTAACTCTATTATTAACTGTGCTGCAAATAGTATCTTCTAGTCGTTCATGCTCCTCTCAGGCACTATTGCTGGCTAGGGTGATATAATGATATGTGTGCAGATAAACATGGGAGTAAATTCTTTTATGATTGCGGATCAAATCGTATTTGGATGCTAGCCCTGTTCTGATTATTGATAGAAGCCCACATAATTGACAGCTGCCAGATGATGTTGTCGTTGTGGTTGTTGTTGTTGGTGAAGTTGCTGCTGTAGTTGCTGTTAACCTTCACCCTTTGGTCGAGAGGCAACTGGTCGAGTGAATTGAGCCCGAATGGGAATTCGGGACAATATCTCCCTGGTTACTGTACAACAGTTGTATCTACAGCGCCAGACGCAATTTGTATGCAAATTTCATGAGAATCTCAACACATGCAAAAACAACACACACGCACACACGAAAACCCAAAAAATAACACATACGCACACATACAATAAAAGCGAACGCATAAAAAAGACACGAAAAAACATTGCTAGAGCGCGAGGAGTTTCAGTTGTAGTTAATAGGGTGGGGTGGGTTGAGCAGACGGGCCTTAACCAATGATCGAAATAAAAGGCGAACATGCAACTTAATAAGAAATGGCAAAACAATTGAAAACTTTTTTGGCGCCGCTCGCAAAAGAAAGAAAGAACTAAAAAGTCAGACCTAACGGTGAACGTCTTGAAATGCAGCGCCTTAATGAGAAGCAGCCAAGTGGTGTGTGTGTGTGCTATTAGCAGAAATAAGAGCCAGATTAGCCGCAAGGGAGTGAGGCAACCACACATATAAAGCAAATAACAATAATAGTAAAAGAAAAAGTGAAATTAAAATTAAATCTACGCTGAGACATCCCCACTAAGTATACTATGTATAATCATTGTCTTGAGCAGCGCAGCCCAACTCTTGCGCTCCCGCTCACACTCAATGCCATGCGGTCTGCCAACCGGTTACCGAGCAACTACATTGCTCGCTCGCTCACGCTTTGTCTATGCTGCTGCGGGATTTAAGTGTGACTGTGACTGTGGCGGCAGAAAAATACCAAACATACCAAAGCCACTTTCTATGCAAATTTTTATGTGTTAAATGCATTTTGTTGGATTTAACATTCTCGCTGATTTTTTGGTTTACATTTTTGCATACAAATGAAGCCTGTGCTGCCATCAACGAGGGCTGCGAGGTGTGTTGTCTATGTGGGTGTGTGTATTATTTGATGGTGGGGACAACAGCAGCACACACAAATTAGAGGATTAAGTAGCTTGGCTGCTGCTGCTTCCATTTGTGCTACGGCTTGTGCCTTCAACATTTTTCCAACTGCTGCCGCTGCTGCTGTTGACGCCGGCATTGACGCTGCAGTCGCCATTTGCCATTCGCTATTCGCCGTCATGTTCATTGTCTTGACGGCGAAGAAGCAGAAGCAGCAACGGTGGCGGCGGTGGCAGCGGCGGCGAGACAATTACGCTAATTCGCCTGAAATTGTTTTGCATTTTCCCAACTCTGTCTGCTGCAGCCCGCATACGTAAGTATGTGCGCGCTTGTCTATGTGTGTGTGCCTGCGTGTGTGTGTGTGTATGTGTGAGTTGGATCGAAATCTTTTCAACGCTTGTTTAAACAGTTAAATTTGATTGCGTTGTAAATAAGAGACAAACAGAAAAGTGAACACGGCAAAGTCAACGCACGGAATGGTGTGAAGCAATCTATGAATACATTTATCTATGCTAAAATAACCGTAAGATCAAACGACCCCAGCAAAGTTCGAGATAACGCTAATACAAGATGATTGCATTATCTAGCCCAAACAACTGGCTAAAGATAATGTAATTTAACATGCATGTTTAACTCGATTATATTCACAGTTAATTTCTACAAAGGGTTGGCATACCGGAAGCAGCCATAACGGGTTTCGGTTGACGTATGTTCTATACACTACTGTACTTTCAGCAGAATATCTAATTCACAGTTACACAACACCAGTTTCATGTTAGTAGTAAGCCAGCACTATACTCTGAGTATAGGGTAGTCGGCAGTCGTTGCCCTCCGGTCTAGCTGGTAATTCATTAAAAATAATGAGAATTGAATACAATTATAATATTGGCTGCTGTCATGATGTCATCCCTAATTGTAATTATCATAATGGCACATGTTTTATGCAATTAAACATTGATTTCAGTTCGTTAGATATTATTGAATAGCAAATATTACGTTCGATTCACTCGATTCATTCGCAACATCATCAAACAAACAGGAAAAAAAAAACAAAAAAAAAAAAAAAATAGTGAAAATAAATAAAGAGCAGCAGCAAATGGGTTGCAAATGCTGTTGTGTTGCCTTTGCCGCATGTATTTATGTAAATATTTCAATAGTCGGATGTTCGACACATGTATTACCTTAAGCCACCCACCACCCACCACCCAGCGCTCTCCCCTCCCCTTAAGTTACATCCATTATAATTAATTGATGATGTTCTTAATGACCCATGTAGCTGTATTTGCAAAAACATATTTTAACAATTAAACTGGCTGATGAAAAAGAGGTAAAGAGTGAGGTTTGGGAGGCAGATGGAGCTTTTGGATTTATGTTGGTCAGTTAAAAATTTTAATAAAAAAAAAATAATGTTCTCCTCCTCTGAAGATTCACTTTGTAAACTATTCAAAAACATTTAACTAAATTTTTGAAATTCACAATTTCGTACCCCCATCAACTTGGCAACTTCAAATCTTAAGTTATCTTTGTCTGATTTTTCAAGATTCATTTATTTTATTCTAATTTTTAGCATGAATAAAAAAAAATAATTTAATATTTTAAAAAATTAGATAAGATTTCTAATTGAAAGTAAATATATCTCGAATACTGTTCGCTTAACAACTGAATGATATATATATATTCACTCATTTTGAGTAGTTCAATTTTATTTCGAATTTTCATTACATTATGATAACTGCATTTTGAGTTTCTCGCAAAATAGAATAGAATTTGGTAATCTATTTTTTTTTACATTTATACAATTATAAAAAAAAATATATATATGTATATATATTGATATATTTATATAAATTAATTTTATGCCAAGTCTGCTCCAGAATTAGTTCTGGTTTGGATTCATCTGGGAATATCATCCCATCGCATCAGGTTTTCAGCATTTTGATAACCTTTGGCCCCGCTATCTGATTGAGCTCATTATCTAATCCCGTTTTGGCTTCCAATCCGATTCAACGATATGGAAACAATTTCTGAGGCTTTAATAGGCGCAGCCCGACTGGCAAATGTTCTCATTGGGAATATGCTTGCGCGGGTTGGGGGTGGGCCAGTGGGGTTGGTGCGATTGGTAAATGGCGGCAAGTGACGTGGCTGGGCGGAGGCATTTGGTTTTTGGCAGTTGGTTACAGCGATTGAATTTAATTAGCTTATCATGAAAGCGTATTTCACATAAATTTATCAAAATTGCTTTACACAACAGCAGCAGCAGCAGAGGGAGGGGGGGGGGGGGTGGGTGGTAGGGATAGGGGGTGAGCTCATATCTCTCTCTAAGCGGCTCATGAACTTAAACGGGGTTGGATGCTGCTGCGGCTGCTGCTGCTGGGGTGTCGCCCAAATTGCATTACGGCCCGCCCATTAAACTGATAAAAACGAGCATCGAGTTGAGTTGTGTTGACTCCGGCGACACTTTAAACTCAATGGCAGAGATGGCAGAGAGGGCGACAGGGAGAGCAGTGGCGGAGGCGTCGAGGAACACCGAGAGAAAGAGGCTAAAATTAAATTTATTAACGCACATTACAACGCATACACTTCACAGCACTCAAAGGCGACAAACGGGGGAGAGCGTGAGAGAGAGAGAGAGAGGGACAGTGAGAGTGTGCGTGAGTGAGAGGGAAAGCAATGCTGGCTGGTCTGTGGGTAAGAGCTAGCTGCTTGGTGGTTACTTGAAGGTCGAAGAGTAGCAGCAACAGCGCCTTGGCTAATAAACATTTCTGAAACAGTGTTGCAAAGTGCCAAGCCACATTTCTAGTGTTTGACAACTGCATGAGAAGCTGAGCCAACAAAAGCTGTGTTTAGATTAAAGCGAAGAGTACCAAAGAGATCAAAGCAAAGAGATTCACGCTGGAGTCAACGTCAAGGTGCAGCTGGCTGAGGCTCGCAGGTTGAGTCTTAGCCTTGCTATATAAGGTGACCATATAACTTATGCATTTAGCATGCTAGCATATATACGTTTAGTTTACTGCTTAAGCCTAAGCCCAAAGATCTAAGCCAGCTCTACGTTGACGTTGATTCTGTCGAAGACAAGCTGCTTAAAAATCGATTTTTATCGATTAAATATAGAACTTAAGCAATGATGAGCGGGCTTAGCATATGATTCAAGACTGAAGTCTTTTGTTGCTGTGGCATTTGCAAACAGACAGAAAGACAAACAGACAGCCATATGACTGAACAGACTGAAAATCCAAGGCAGAGATGGACTGCCGTAGAGTTGGGTATATCAGTTCCCTTGTTATTAGTCCACCAATAATGGGCATTAGAGAGTTGTCAGAATACATACACATATGTATGTATGTGTGTATGTGTATGCATATGAAGACGGGGCAGAAGTTTGCCAAAATTCAAGGCAACTCGTGTTATCTAAACTCCTCGATTCATTCAGTATTTGAAGCAATAAACCTGAATTCCAATTGACGCTTTATCTTTTTGTGAACTACACGGAATAATAGTAAAACATGTGTTCAATTGATTTATTGATTAACGGCTTTGAGTGTTCATTTTTATAATTAATCAAGCAGCGAAGGCAGCTTAAAGCACAAAGAGCTGCATACAAATTGTGCACACACACACACACTCGCACATACACACGCACGTCAGATAAGATGGGGTTGGGCTGTTCTATTTACGCCTTATCGTTGGGGCAGTGCCGTCGGCTCTTTGATAGCTGGCGAACTGTGCTAATTGATAAGCGACGTTAATCGGGCGTTTGCCAAAACAAAACAACGGCCATAAAAATGCTGATGCCACTCAAGCGCGTGAGTGTTGTTCGATAAGTGCAGCCTGCCCGTTGCGCCGACCAACACCCCTCAACTACCCCACCCCCACACACACACACACACCTGTGCTGCTTGCGCCCAACTCTTTAGCACGTCGTCCGTCGTCCGTCGTCCGTCGCTCGACGTCTCCGTGCGTCCCTTCGCCTGGCGCGCGTTCATTTGTAGTGTCAATGCGATTATTATGATTATGTCGCTTCACCTGATGCACACGACGCTAATCGCTAGCTTGCGCCTATGAGCGCCAACCCCGACCCACCGCCCACCACCCGCCACCCACCACGCGTGCAATTGAAGGCATTTGTGCGTGAAATTACATTGAAAATTTAATTGTGCACACAAAGTGCAGGACGCTGTGCATTAGATACGCAAAATTTGCTCATAAATTAAAATGCACACCATGGATCAGGACAAAAGGCATGCCACACCCCTCCCCCTCCCCCGCCCACTCCGCCCCTGCCTCGCTAGCCAGCAGAGTGCATACAAATGTAGTTAACATCCAACTGACATGTGCGGTTCGAGTACAACGAGAAGTGTAATTATCATTTAAATGAGTGTTTTATCAGTGAGCAGACGCCAATACCCTGTGCACACAGTGAGCGGAAAAGGGTCTATTGATTCTTCGTTGTTCAATTCGAATTTCATCTAGAGCTCGCTATGCTCGTGTCATAGCTCTATAGTAGCAGGGTATCTTAGAGTAATGGCCTTACCCCTAGGTGAGATCCATTCTATCTGATTAAAGTATATCATTCTCACATCTGAGTTATAGATACAGATAGTTGAGGATATCTTATGCAACAATATAGCAAAATATTATAGCTTATCCTTAAGTTAAGTATAGAGCACAGGCTATCTTATGGGTTAGTAATAGTAATGGCATTGCGTTTAGGTGAGAGTCATTCTATACGTTAAAGAGAGAGCACAGGATATCTTATGGGATAGCCTAGGGCAGATGGCGTCTATTTCTTCTAGTATATCTACATATAAATAGTTGAGGATGTCTGGAGCAGTGTTATGGACATTATCTGTAGCAAAGAGTCCATCTATAATATTATAGCTTAGTTATTCGAGAGATAAGGTATCTTATGGGAAAATAAATATATTTTTCTTAAATATTTTATTATGCTTAAAATATTTATAGATTAGTGTCGTGCTAGCTTCAAAGCGGAAATTGTTTAATATACTTTGCAGATAACGAAACAAGATTACATAGCTTGGGGAAGCAGCAGTTATAGAGTGAAACTATCACAGGTAAGTTTCAGGAACATTCACATTGGGCTGCAGACTGTTTGGCCCAGAATCGTTATTTTGTGGCCACCTTTTGGCTTCTGCCTCCAATGCTTGGCAGCTTGAGGCCTCGCTCGCCTCGCTCAGCGCTTTCTTGGCTGCAGTGTCATATACCTTGATATGCATATAGTAGAGATTGCTTCCATAGGTTCACTGCAGCTTCATCAGATGCTTTCTTCAGCTCAAGTTCTATCTGTCAAGAGAAAAGCCTAGTGAGCAGTGCTTCAGGCATAATACTTGGTCTCTTTGTATTAGACATAGATATAGACAGATATATATTTGTTTAGATATCTGTAAATATATAAAGAAATCTTTTCACAGATTTATCTGTTTCTATATATCTGAACTTGCTTTCGGCGTGTCCCTGTCAATCGGTTGCAGCATATCCTTGACAGTTTAGCTCACCTCAGCACACCTGGCCAGGCCAATAACTAACGGTATATGCTTCATACACTGTGCTAAATTTTTAGCCAATTAGAGCAATTATCTCAGCTCAGGGCTAGCACGCGATCCATCGATCTCTGTGGCTTGACATGACATTTGAAAGGCGATGCGATGCGGCCGCCGCATGGTATACTTAATGGCAGCGCCTGTGCCTGGCCCTGTCCTGGCTGTCACGGCGTGAACTTTGGGCTGTGCGCTAGGCATTGTATGCGCGTGCCGCGGCACTTCGAGAAAGTTAGATATTTGCCGTGTTTGGCTGTTGTGTTACGACCGCACAAAAAGTCGTAAAACCAGTTGATGCAATTTTCCAGTGCGAAAATTAACAAATACACACACACACACACATGCACGCACACTCACACTCACACACGCACATGCAGTTTGCGCTCGAGAATTCAATTTGTGCAGAGAAAACGGAATCCCAGTGGGCGGCAGCGAGGGGGCCTGGGCTGGTTCGACTGCATCGTCTGTTTACTTGAGGTTTTTTAACGTTGAGGCCCAGCCGGAAGGAAGTGCAAGCGAATAAACTGAGCACAGCACAAATACGTCCCGCAGGTGGGCGCGCTGGCAGCTGGGGGCTGCGAGCGGCGAGCTGCGAGCTGCGAGCTGGATTTGGCTAGCGCGGTCACAAGAAAGTGGCTCTCAGGTGGTGCAGCAGTTTTTACCTATTTTTTCTCTATTTTTTTCTTGCATTGGCGAAATTGGCACAAGCGGAAGAGACCGACGTTTGCCCCACAACATGTACTGGTCGTCCCCCGCCGCCGTTTGCCCCTGCCCCGATGCGCTGCAAGCAGTTTATTTATTAGGAAATTTAATTTCACATGGAAAAACGTCGAGAGGCGGCTGCACTTGGAAAAATCGCTCACGAGTTGCAACTAATATGCTAAAAACTGAGCAGCAGCTGGCATGAAGGATGCCGCCAAAAGTGGCACTTGCAACCCTTCCGCCAGCCACTCCACAGACGCCAGCCCAGAGATATAGCCGCAGATACAGATACAGATACAGCACTGCTATAGTGCTGCCATCCACATGGTCGCAGACCATAAGCAAACACAAATGATGGCAATCTGTTAGTATACTTAGCCCACACCCCCTCCCCCTCCGCTCCAACCACTCACAGCCACCCCCTTCTGCTCCCACTCCAGGGAACAGTCAGCGTCTCTGCACAATGCTGGCCAAATTTATATTATTAATGCCTGTTTATCTACATGCGACGATGTCGCCACCATAGATACGCTGCTAACAACCCACCTCCACCCACCTCGAACCACCCACCACCACTCACCGAGCCCGTAACCTTGCTCTATCCCTTAACACCAGCAGCATTGTCTGTTGTCTTTGTTTTCGCTGCTTTATGAGCTTCGATTAATATCCGCGTAAACAACGCGAGGTCACAAGCACACACAGCAACACACACACGCACACACACACACACATACATATATACATATACATATATGCATATTTGCATATAGTAAAGGTTGCGAAACTTAACAACCACTAGTTAAACTAACAACTGCTGTCAGACTCGACGTTAACCTGGCCCCTCCCTTATATCTTATATCTTATATCTTATATCTTATATCTTATATCTTATATCTTATATCTTATATTTTATATCTTATATCTTATATTTTATATCTTATATCTTATATCTTATATCTTATATCTTATATCTTATATCTTATATCTTATATCTTATATCTTATATCTTATATCTTATATCTTATATCTTATATCTTATATCTTATATCTTATATCTTATATCTTATATCTTATATCTTATATCTTATATCTTATATCTTATATCTTATATCTTATATCTTATATCTTATATATATCTTATATCTTATATCTTATATCTTATATCTTATATCTTATATCTTATATCTTATATCTTATATCTTATATCTTATATCTTATATCTTATATCTTATATCTTATATCTTATATCTTATATCTTTTATCTTATATCTTATATCTTATATCTTATATCTTATATCTTATATCTTATATCTTATATCTTATATCTTATATCTTATATCTTATATCTTATATCTTATATCTTATATCTTATATCTTATATCTTATATCTATTCTTATATCTTATATCTTATATCTTATATCTTATATCTTATATCTTATATCTTATATCTTATATCTTATATCTTATATCTTATATCTTATATCTTATATCTTATATCTTATATCTTATATCTTATATCTTATATCTTATATCTTATATCTTATATCTTATATCTTATATCTTATATCTTATATCTTATATCTTATATCTTATATCTTATATCTTATATCTTATATCTTATATCTGATATCTTATATCTTATATCTTATATCTTATCTTAGATCTTATATCTTATATCTTATTATCTTATATCTTATATCTTATATCTATATCTTATATCTTATATCTTATATCTTATATCTTATATCTTATATCGTATATCTTATATCTTATATCTTATATCTTATATCTTATATCTTATATCTTATATCTTATATCTTATATCTTATATCTTATATCTTATATCTTATATCTTATATCTTATATCTTATATCTTATATCTTATATCTTATATCTTATATCTTATATCTTATATCTTATATCTTATATCTTATATCTTATATCTTATATCTTATATCTTATATCTTATATCTTATATCTATATCTTATATCTTATATCTTATATCTTATATCTTATATCTTATATCTTATATCTTATATCTTATATCTTATATCTTATATATTATATCTTATATCTTATATCTTATATCTTATATCTTATATCTTATATCTTATATCTTATATCTTATATCTTATATCTTATATCTTATATCTTATATCTTATATCTTATATCTTATATCTTATATCTTATATCTTATATCTTATATCTTATATCTTATATCTTATATCTTATATCTTATATCTTATATCTTATATCTTATATCTTATATCTTATATCTTATATCTTATATCTTATATCTTATATCTTATATCTTATATCTTATATCTTATATCTTATATCTTATATCTTATATCTTATATCTTATATCTTATATCTTATATCTTATATCTTGTATCTTTTATCTTGTATCTTGTATCTTGTATCTCGTATCCTTTCTGTATAGCATTTGCATTCATCCTCATTAATTATTTTGTGCTTTAATTCGAAGACAAGTTTGAGGTATTCGATTTAATTGTCGACATTTGATAATAAGTCCATTGTTCCGTTGGGATTTGGAATATTTGAAAGGCTTTCCTATTTGCTCGACTCCTTTGTCTGCGAACGTATTTAGTTACTGGCTAAATTAAGCATAATTATTCGCATAATAGCCAGCATAAGCCAAATGCAGTCGGGCAGCTCATTGAGTTCGCCTGCATCTCTGATGCGATTGCTCCATATATATGCACCATATATGTATATATTTACATATACATTTATAAATACATATAGAGGCTTATGTACATTCATGTTCAGCATGCGATTACAGTCATTAGCCGAACGCTGTCATCACATGATTACATACAGCTGAGGCTGGGCTGAGTCGGCGCATTATTCACTCTATTGAAATTTAGTAAACAACTGTTTTTACTACTTGTGGTTTATAAGTTAGCTACACGTTGAGTCATAAACTCTGAGCTCTGAGCTGTGAGCTCTGAGCTGTTGGCTTTTGCAGCCATGCACATTCCCATTCGCATTTGCACCTCAGCAATTAGTGAGCTTTTTTTGTAGATAAAGTCGTTAGTCAAGCCTCGATAAGACATTGTCACTAATGGGGCTTTCCACTGCAGTGCCAAACCCACAACAAATGCTGTGCGCATAGATACCCTGTACTAAAAGTTCAACAGAAAATAGTTTTTAGCATGCGAGTGACTAAATTATTTGGCAGATCTTAGCTATTGGCGTAGGTCGGACACACATATATATATATATATATATATGTATAGCTGGTATATATATATATATAGTTATATTTAGAGTCACACTGAGCTGTCGCATACTTTTGCTTTTTCAGCGCAACACAACCTTGAAAATAAATAAAAAGTTGCTAAAAAATAAAACACGATCCACGCCGAACTGGAAAATGCTCTCAGAAAACGTATGCTAGCTATGAAAATTCAACTAAATGATTTTATATCTAAAGAAACGAAACTATAAAAATGAAATAAAATTTAATTATCTTTGGCAATCTGAATCTAAATATATATTATTTGTGTTTATGCATATATACTTCGTATGATCAATATCTTATGTATAGCTCAAGTTCTGCGCTCTCTAGAATATATTCTATATAGAATATTACCAAAATTGGCAAATGCCGCTCGGCTGCCAAAGGGAGCTATAAACCTATATTTAGCGCCGCGTAAGTAAATAAGTGAAAACATGTTTATTCTATTATGATAGCTTGTCTAAATATGTGAGCTCATAGTCAAACACGGCCACGGCCAGATTAAGAGATCTTGATAAACAAAACTGAGCCAATAAACAAACACAAATATTGCAAAAAAAAAAAGCAATAACAACAACAAAAAACATACATAATAACCACATTAGTAGGCAGATATAGCCGAGCAGGGAAAAGCTCGCGGAATGTTCTTATCGACTGATCGATAATGAGTGGGCGGTCGGCGGTGAAGGAAGTGCATTATGTATGTGGCTAGACTGTGGCGAGAGCTTTTCTGGCGCGAGGGGTCGGCCGACGTGACCAGCCGCACATAGTGCGCGAAAGCTCAACGACATTGGCGACGTCATTGCCGTGCGGCACAAGGCCTGGAATGGTTCCCGCTGGGCTCGGGCCGGCGCTATATAAAGCGTCATGCCGGGCGAGCGTCCCGCGCATATTGCAAATACGTATCTCCAGCAGTCGCACGGCTCGAATTGTCGCTAACACTCACACTAAGTCAACAGTCTCAGCATGTGGTCCAAGATTGCCATTGCCGGCGCCCTGACCGTGATGGGCGGCGCTCTCTACGTGAGCGTTGTGGATAACTTTGCGTATGTGGATCGCTCCCTGGAGGTGGCCATGCCCAAGGCGAAGCGTCATGCGGAGCGGGAATAGGAATAGCAATAGGAATAGCAGTAGCAGCAGAAGGATGAGCAGGAAGTGAAGTGAAGTGAAGTGGAGTGAAGTGGAGTGAAGTCAAGTGCTTGGCCAGTGGATTCGCTTGCAACTAGTTCACTCTGTGCCGTTGAACTAGTTCGTTAAGTCATCCAACAGCAAATGCTGCCAGCGCCTGGCTTGTGTTCGTACAGTTCACAAGCGTGAACCAGCAGCAAATGAACCAGTTCTTCGCAGTGCCAGGACGAACAATAAATAGTCACAAACCAGAAGCAGTTGGAGCTTTAAATTATATAAATATAAATAAATATATGTTTTTTTTTTGTTTAGTGCTTAACTATGGCTAAGTTCCTACAGTTTAATCTAATATGCATGTATATGTTGTAAATAGTTAATAAAAAAACAACTACACAAAGACTTGTTCTAGAAACATTAGAGGAATATCTGGTGCCAGTGCTGAATACTTACGCTAAGGCTCATGGGAGCTGAGTTGACTCAATGCTCGCTCCAAGTAGAAACTGTTTGCTCATGTGACTCGTGGAAGAGTGCGTAAAGATCTTGGTTTTAAAAGTGTTCAGGCTACCTCTGAAGCAGCCTCTATGCTGCAAGCCGCCCTCGGCTGTGGGCAGTCCAGTTGAAGCTTGTCGAGGCTGTGTGAGTGGAGAACGCATCAATGTAGCTAACAGACTAAGAAGTCGCAGAGCTGAGCGCTTAGGTCTAGAGTTATAGCTTTACAGTTAAAGCAATAGTTATAACTGACAGATACTCAGATGAAGACACTCGAAGCTCATAAACTACATTTGCCTTCTCAGACAGAAGTATGGAAAATGCTAACAGCTGCGATTGATACTCTTTGTTATGTACTGGCATAAGATTTAAATGTAGCACTTAAATGTGAGAATATAAAATATATATTTACATATATAAACACAGAAAGATATATCGAATAGCAAATAAATTTCTTATAGTTAAAGCTCAAGTTCAGCCGAGTTGAGCCAGTTTAAACTCGCTTGATACGTACGCCACACAATGCTTGTGCTTGACACATATTGCATAAGTCACTAACCACATACACACACACACACACACACATATATATCTATCTATCTATATATATCCCTATTGGATAAGGCATTAGGAAACGAGCAGCTGATTCGAAGCGAACATGACGTAAGCTCGTCAGTGTGGAAAAAAGAGAAAGAAGAAGCAGCGCATTATTGTTATCGTGAAACATATGTTTATATAGTATTTGCGAGCTAAGTTGAAGTACTTTTAGATTAACTTTTTGGGGAAATATGTGACCGTAAAATGCCATTAAATCAGAAGCTGCTCCCATCAACAATCATATTTACTTTCGTTGCTCAAAACTCATTTGGGGCTGGCCAGCAGCCGGACTGGAGTGAAGCGAAGCGAAATAAATGGAGCAGGGGTTAAGGTGTGGGAGAGGGGGCTGGCTGGGCGTGGCTGGCAACTCCCCTTTTTTTTGGGGGAGCTTAGGGCTGCCGGGCTGCCAAAATCTGTGGGCGCACTAAAAATGACTGGCAAGCCGCAAATACTTTGTCAGGATCAAGTTGACACTCGTTTGCCCATAGGATCCCAGCCCCAGTGCTGTCTGCTGGCTTGTGTGCTGCAGGTCTCTGTGCATGGCTGTGGCGTTCGCATTTGACACTCTTTTTTTTTTGTAGCCAAACACACAGAGAGGGAGAGAGACCTACTGCCACTACTCATCGTACCCTTAGGCCAGCTTTGCTTCCAACATGCGTCGCGTGTGGAGGCATTTTGGCAGAACAGATTGTTGAAGATTTGATTTTGGGCAGCTACCCAGCGGCCGGCACAATCGTTAATCTAATGAAAGATGACGTACACAGAGCGACAAATTTGGACCCACTCTCCCAGTCTCCCTTCCACGCCCCTCGTTCTGTCTGTTGAGTTGCTGTTACTTCATCCGACTTGCTCTGTTTGCTAATCATTCATCATGGCTCGCCGGAGTCGAGTGAGCGAGTAAAACAATCCAAACAGAGGAGCAGTGGCCGTTGGTTGAGGCCCTATCTGTATGCTGGTCAGTATTGATAGTTGGCCTAGGCAGGTGCTTGGGCAAAGTTCAATCGCTTGTCTCGTGTCGGCTTACCGTAGTCGCTGCTCACAAATTCTCACTAAAATTTGCAACTTAACGAGTTGTGGCGAGTTGTGGGCACGCCCACAGCCCACGGCCACTTGTCGCGAGTGGGCCAATAAAATTTGATTAGCCCCGGGGCCGCAGCGGCAAAATCCTGTAGGTCTCAAGATTGCAGCTGGCCAAAAAGGGCCAAAAGGGCCGAAAGGCCGCAGCAATATGAGAATTTATGTATGGCTGCCTCACTGTTTCGGCATTTGCTTACCACCTCCCACACACACACACACGGAGAGACACACACCAACACAGAAAGGCAGACAGACAGTGTGGGAGAGAGACGGCGCTAACTATTGTATATTCATGGGGCCAGTTGGCAACTTGGCCAGGATGGCAGGACACCGAAACGTGGCCCGAGGCCGAGCTGGCCAACTTGGGTTAATTTACATTATAAACTTTGAATATTTTATTGTTTGTCTAGGAAAGGACACAGCTGCCGGCAAAGCAGATCGTGAGTGCTGCTGCCTGCCTGGCTCTGTGTGTGTGGGTGTTCATGACCAGGCTGCGGCTACAACTGCCAGTTAAGACCACATTTATTGACACTTGGCAATACACAGAGCAGCAGCAGCAGCAGGAGAGTAGAGAGTTAAAGAGAGAGGGGCTGCGGTCAGCCTCCTGCTGAACAGGTCGAGCTCAACATGCGGTGCTGCGGTCAGGACGAGGCAACAGAGTCTCCTTGCTTCGATTTAATGACGGCATAAACATTTTTGTTCAAATTATGAGACAGGTATCCCTTTCCAACTGGTAGCTGCCAGTTGCCTGCTGCCAACTCCACCTGTGCTGCTGTCATCATTAGCATTATCACAAGCATCGACATCGACATCGACATCGACGTCGACATTGTTATTGGCGCTGCTTGTTAAGCTTTTAAGCATCGGGTTACTAAATAATTAAACTATTTCCAGCTGCCAGCTCGTAAACCAAATCAACCGCAGTTTCTGTCGCTAAGCTGCCAAGCTGAGGGCAAGGCTTATCAAGGAAATTGAAAATTGATATGAAAATTGAAGAGCTAACAATAAGCAGAAAATCTCTTGAGTGTGGATTGGGGATAAGGAGAATAATGTCGAAATCTGAAAGGCTGAAGGACTCCCTAGACTAATTTGTTGAAGAAAAGCCTAATAATGATGACTTAATATGAATCTCCATAATATCAGGTTGATTGTACATATATATTTAGCAAATGAAAGGAGTTCTCTATGTGCTGATTGCATAGATATACACACATATATATATATATATATATATATATATATATATATATATATATATATATATATATATATATATATATATCAATATGTATATATATTTATATATATATATTTGTATATGTAATTGGCCTTCTAATCTTATTCATAATGTCTTAACACGAATTCCCGCTTTGCTGCCTCTGACCATGTGCTTTGTCAGAATTTGGAGTAGCCGTTGCTTCGACCATTGGCAATTGTAGCGATACTGTGCATAGCGTTCTCTTGCTCCCACTCTGCAACTTCAGACACCAAGTGCAGAAACAGCTATTTTTGTCTCTTTCTCGCTTTCTTAAGCTGAGTGGCGTGCAAGTAAAACGCACGCTCACTCGGATAATAGCTTAACAGCAGCACAATACTAGCTTCCAGCCTTGCACTAATACTAGTGCAATAGCAGTAGCCAATCACGACAAAATTGCACATAATTAGTTAGCAGTAAACAGCCATGACAGAGAAGGACATATATATTTAGCTATATTAGAATACCTTCCTGCTCAGTCTTATACAAATACACAAGGGAATTATAATATCTGATTTATGCCTGACTCGTATACAATTCTGTATTGAATGAAGGAATTATAAAATGAGCTTATTACAGCTCTTAGAAAAATTAATTTCTAGTTTAGAGTTATGTGGTATTCCAATTATTGTGGCTTAGCCTCAACTTTCTTAGCTTGGCAGCGGCTTTTGTCTCCAATCTCTTAGCTCGGTGCAAATTCTATTTTATGCGTTTGCTACGTTTCTCGTCGCGTGGCATTCAAATGGAACACCCTTTCGCTTATGAGTGCGGCAACTTTCACTAAATCGAAAGCCTGAGTAATAAAAATACGAGACAATTTAAGCTGCCATTTTGCTCTTGCTACACTCCTTTCCTACTCTCTCTCTCTCTCTCTGTCTCCTTCCTGATGCACTTTGTCTTGTGCTTTAATACCAGCCACACGCGACGCACGTGACCCCGAGCAGTAGAAAAGGGAAACATCTCACCTGCCTTGGCATACCTACGCAACTGACCAAATAAATAATTTATAAATGTTTCTTATGCAAAGATTAGCAAAGTATTTCGACGCCTCCACTTGCAACACTCTTTGCAGCATTTAAGAAACTTCCCCTTCCTCACTATCTTTCTCACTTTTCCTCTCTTTTTCATTTGCTGCCATCTGACAGAGAAAACTCATTTAGGGAAATTCTTTTTTTATCACCAGCGTCGCATCGAAATTAGCCATGGGAATGGAATGGTCGGATGCATAGAATTCTCGCATAATAAATTATAATGCAAATCCGCGCTTAAGATCACAACAAACAGCGCTGGAAAAACAAGGCACTTAATGTGAGCCTCTCCCTCCCACTCACTTGGCTGGGCTGGGCCGCAGGTTTCCATCTCATTTTTTTGTTGCGCTGCGGCCGCCATTTAAAATGATAAAAATCGCAAACAATTTTTGCCCGGACCGCAGTCGACAATGACAAAATGCCAGCACACACACACAGACACACTAGTGTGTGTGTGTGTGTGTGTGAGGAGGAGAACAGAATTTTTTGTGGCCATCGAAATAGTTAAGCAGGCAATTTGTAACGCTTTGCTCGCACCAATCAATCAATCGGCAGATAAACACAGATACTTCAGATGCAAGCGGCAGATAAGTCCGCAGCATCATAATTTATTTCGCCTGCCACATCTCAAAGTATTATTCAAAGCGCACAATGAAATCCCCGCCATAACAAATGTCCGCAGATTCAGCGAAAATTTGTTATTTCCGCGTGGCAAATTATGAACTATTTGCTCAACTCCCAGTGGCGAGCTGCTTGGCAGTGGCTAGAGGCAGAGAGCATTGCCGAAAGTCTAGGATCTAACACAGATTTTATAGCACAAGTTATTCCTCATGTCTTAACAAGATGAAATCGCGCGAGGCAAACCCAAATCTGAGGCTTTTGCTCTGAGCTTTATGAACAAAACAAAGCAAAGACTGCGCTCACAACATCGAAAACTAATGGAAATCATTAAATGAAAATATCCTCATGGATCTATTGATCGATTGAGTTGAGCCAACAACTGAGATACCCCTCTATATAAAGGACTTCAAATTTCATACTGAGATTCGCCTTGTAATCAGAGCCCATCGAAGATGGGCCTCAAGCAGGCAGAAGAAGACTTGAGGAACGCCATGAAGCTCAAGCATTAACTTTGAGCTTACGTCCACCAGAGCAGCACTTGCTCCAAGTATACGCTCTGTGAGACCATGACAGCAGAAACTTAGACAAAGAAATGTTTGCCTGCGAGAGAAATGATTCCCATTCGATAGGAATTTGATCAGCACAGATCCCCATGACTCTTAGCGCATAGCCAAAGGTGCATGCAGCTGAGTCTCTTCGTCGATCTGGCAGTGTTTCAGCCTAAGCATTTTCGCTTTAGCAAGAAACAGTTCAAGTTCTTTGCGCGTCATCGATAAATCGATATACAAAACGCAGTTGGGCAAGCTCAAAGGCAGTGTTTTCCTTAGAGTTGCACAAGTTTGCAGCATGATTAAAAATATAGGTTTATGTTTAGTATTAATGACATGGACTTTATCAAGCAGCCAGTTGTATGACATTAATGTCTAAACAAAGTCTAAGCCGTTGGACTGCCACAATCGTAATCATCGCAGTTACCATAATTAAGTTTGATAAATCGAATCATTATTTTGTTACAAGATTTCAACAATTTGCAGGCGTTGCTCCATAGTCCATAGTGGAATGTCCAGGCTATCAGCAGCTCGACTGGCATCTCTGACTGGGCACTGGGTTGGTTCACAGAGAGGATCAATTGCAAAACTGGAAGAGCTATGGGAGCGAGAGAAGCAGAGGGAGAGGGAGAGAGACAGATAGACCATTGCAAATCTGATTTATTTCCTTTGCAGAGGTCTTTAAGCCCGTGATCCTCGGCCAGGCTTATTCGCACTTTCATCCACATATGCATAACATATAAAACACAGTAGGAAGAGGGGGAGGTGGGGAGGCTATGCGATGAATTTATTTAAAGGTTAACAATATGTAAATTCGCATTTAAAACTTCGCCCGAAGGCTATTACGCACCAGCTCCTGGTGCTATCGGAAAACTTGTTAATGGCGAGGAGCAGTTGGAAAAGGAGAGGAGAAAAATGCATTTCTAACTTTCGCCATATGCTAAACAAAAGAGCGTCAACTGGGCGGGAGGAGCGACAAAAGTTATGCAGGATACTTAAGCATCTGGTGGGGAGGCGGAGGGGCGGAGGGGCGGGCAGCAGTCCTTGTCCTTGTCCTGGTCTTGCTGGGGCTCGGGCAATAATAATGGTAAATAATAAAACGCAGCGAGAGCAGAAAAAGAAGAATAAGCAGAAGAAGTGGAAGAAGAAATGATAATAATGCAGCAGCAGAAATTGGTCAAAACAATATAAATGCAAATGCAGCGGCATCAAGCGTCGCCGTCGCCGTCGCCGTCGACTGCGCTGCTGGCGTCGCATCCCTGAAAGGCATTTTAATCAGTTGGTAGGGACTGCTTGCCCCCCTCCCCCGCCCATCGAACTGAGTGTGGGTCTGCAGTGGCAGTGGCCCGCGCTGTCAGCCAAGGCACAAGCGCCACAAGTTGCAACGCCTTGCTGCAGTTGCAACCTCCGGCTGCAGCTGTAGCCGTAGCCAATTTGAGCGCCTTAGCTGTTTACCTGTTGACCCGCCCGCCTACATAAATCATTGACAAATTGCCCCAGCGACTCCCATAACGAGCAGCCGCTGCACCGAGTGGGCGTGGCAGCCGCCCCACTGAGCCGAGCTGAGCTGCCTATGTAAACAGTGAATAAACACGCTGTCCGCAGTGGATTAAGACCCAAATGACTCTCAAGTTGCATGGCCTATGCGAGTGCAACTTGTGAGCATCAGACATGACTGTGACTGACTATGAGATACCCTCTAATTTGCATCATTTAACTAGACAAATTCTGAGTTGAAAGTGGATTAAAACTTGAAGAACTCTCAAGCGTTAAGGCTTTTCATGAGCATTAGACTTGACTATGACTGACTATGAGATACCCTCTAATTTGCATCATTCAACTAGACAAATTCTGAGTTGAAAGTGGATTAAGACTTGAAGAACTCTCAAGCGTTAAGGCTTTTCATGAGCATTTTACTGGACTATGACTGACTATGAGATACCCTCTAATTTGCATCATTTAACTAGACAAATTCTGAGTTGAAAGTGGATTAAGACTTGAAGAACTCTCACGTCTTAAGGCTCTTTATCAGTATTTGACTGGACTATGACTGACTATGAGATACCCTCTAATTTAAATCATTCAACTAGAGAAAGTCTGAGTGGAAAATGGATTAAGACTCGAACAACTCTTAAGTCTTAAGTCCCTCATGAGCATGAGCCTTGACTCTGGCTGACTATGAGATACCCTCTAATTTGCATCATTCAACTAGACAAAGCCTGGGTGGAAAATGGATTAAGTCTCGAATAACTCTCATGTCACATGTCTTCTTCAGAGTATTACGCTTGACTATGATTGACTATGAAATACCCTATAATTTATATATTTTCACTTAACAAGAGATGAGCTAAAAATGGATTACGACCTTAAAGCTTATCAACTCTCAATGCCTATCTTGAGTATTACAAGTGACAATGGTTGACTATGAGATACCCTTTGATTTGCATACATTAACTAGACGAAACGCAGCTCTTGACTATGAAATACCCTGCATAGAGTTGCATATTTCAACTTGAAATGATGTGAGCTAAGCTCTTTCAGAATCCCTGGCTCTCCAAAAAGGCCAAAGCTAAAAGCTAACCGGCGTTGTTCGGCTGCATCGCCAGAGACAGCAAAATTGAAACATTTAGAAAAAGAATTTTCCATTTCTTTTATTTTATTTTCCATGCACATATCTATCTATCTGTCTTTGTACCTTATCTACTCTACAGATACACACATATATATATATATATATATATATATATATATATATATATTCTTGTGAGCGAGTAAATTATTCGATTAGCATTCAAAATGGTTTATTTAGGCGCATTTAGCTGCTTCAATTGCAATTTGTCACGCCCCCAACCCGCTCGCCTTGCCGCCCCTTCGCACTGCTTACTCTTACTTGCCTCGCCTTTATTAACTAATTAGGAACAACTGCAGCAGCTGCCTCTAGCTCCATCTCTGTCTCTGTCTTTCTCTCACTCTCTCTCTCTGTTTCTCTTTGTCTTTCTGTCCTTGTGTTGGCTTTGTATTTGTGGCATGAGAGAGCGAGAAAGAGCGAGAAAGAGCGAGACAGAGAGAGAGAGAGAGAGAGGGGGGATAGCTTAGTAAATTTGCATTTTCATTTTGGGCCGGCGTCAGTGGCAGCCGATGCAAAATGTTAATGAATTGCCGAAATCGCAATGCAAACGAAAATTCAATTTGCAAAAATAGCAACACAACAGCAGCAGCAGCAGCAGCAACAACAACAACAACAACAACAATAAGTGCAACAGCTGCAAGAAATGCAATAAATTCATAGCACATCTGCCGACGCCTTGGCAACTTTGGCTGCAAATTGCCGTTGATTGGTTCTGCTGCATGTTGCATGTGGTAAGAGCAAGTGCGTGCCACACACAAAACACTTTTGCGCTTGCATGCTTCATTATGTTGTTGGCTTAATTAAAGGATAATAGATTTATATGCCTTGCCTTGCCTTGGCTTGGCTTGGCTTGGCTAAGCCCGAGAGTAACAAACTCCAGTGCGAGTGCGTGTGTGTGCGTGTGTGCGTGTGTGTGAGTGTGTATTTGACGATAAGTATGTTGTGCTCAAGCTGCGCATTGCCTTTGCTGCGGAATTTCTGAACTTATTAGCACAGCTCCAGAGTCCAGAGCAGCAACAGGCAACAGGCCATAGACAACAGGCAACACGCAGCATGCAACAACAACACGCAACAGCAACAAGGGCCAGCCAATAATAACAATAATAATATGCAAGGGCCAATAATAAAGTTATTTCAGCTTAAGCCAGCGAATCCATCTATTGCTGCCTCTGCCTCTGCCTCTGCCGCTCCGCCCCCTCGCGCTGCCGTCCAGCGGCAGCCGAAGAATTTTAAGCGAAAAATGCTTGAAATATAAAAAAATGCACTTTGATTTCGAGCATCGAGGCCAACAGCCAACAGGCAACAGCCAACAGCCAACGGGCAACGGGCAACGGGCAACAGCAAGTGGCAAGGCTACGCAGCGCTCGAAAGTATGCTACGAAAATGTTGCGTTGCCTTTGGCATAATTGAATTTATTGCCTTGCCCTAAGCGTATAATCGAAATAAGTGAGACAGTGAAGCCAGGCTAAGGACAACCCCAAATGCCAGCTTCGCTCACATCTATGCAACCAGTTGCAGCAGAACTGAAAGCGAGTTGCATCTATGATCAGAATTATTATTACTGATCAGCCTCTACTGATCAGGCAGACACAGGCAGAGTCTTGGGGGCAAATAGAGATCTAGTCAAGAGTGGGTCAGGTGAGTCTTGAGCCTGATGTCCTCTGAGTCCGCTGCTAGTAAAACGTTTACGAAGTAGCTAGAAGAAGAAGCAGCCTAGGCCACAGAGCGGGCTCACGAACTGGGCTCAAGGCGGACTTCTCAGCCAGTGAAACCTTTGCGAATGTGCGCCTTAAAAAGGAATAGAAAAACAATCACTTGCAGCGCAGCTGAGACGCTGAGAAATGGCTTCATTATCGGCTCATAAGAAGTAGCAGAAAACTTGGTTAATTGGCGCAGCAAAGATAAGAAAAAAATAGAAAAAAATAGGAAATGCCTTAAGTTTCTGTTTACGCACGCAATTAGCCAAACGCTGGACCTGGGGCAAGTTTGCAGCCACAGCCAGAGCCCAGCCAGAGCTTATTAAAAGCTCCACTCGACTCGCCACATTCAGCGCGGACAGAAGGCTTAATTATGTTTGCTTCTTCGCGGCGCTGGCAGCGCTGAGAGCTACAGTCTTCACTGTCACACACAGTCGCAGCAACATCAAATGGAAACAAATGTGGAATCCCTAAGCGTTCGCTGCTTAAGTAATTGCCAGCCAGCTGCCTGGCCGGCGTGGCAAGGCGTGGCAAGGCGTGGGCGGGTTTCTCATTAGCCAAAAGGCCAACAGCGACGGGCAGTGTAAATGAAATGAGCTGCTTTAAAGTTAACTCGGACGGGTCGCTGCTGAGGTCGGGGTCGGGGTCGGGGTCGGGATCTGGACTCAACTCGACTCGACTCCACTCAGCGTTCAGCGGCGAAGTTTTATTGCATAAATTAACTTGGCCAAACACAATTTCGCAATTATTTTGCAATTAATAATTTATATGCCCAGACGAGTGCGCCCGCTTGGCTAGGGGCGTGGCAGGGGTCGGCTGTCTTCGCGGAGCGGCCCAAGCAGCTGCCGCTTTAATGTGATTTTAAATGGCAACCGCAGCAGCAGCACCGCACCACCGCACCACCGCACCACTATGCCCAGCATTTATTTTGATTTTGACATTCGAGTGTGGCTTTTGGCCTTGTTTAAGTTTTGCGGTTCAGTTGTCGCGTTGTCGCGCTGTCGTGTTGCTGTTGTAGCTGTCACTTCATTACTGTCGCATGATAACTGGCCTGGTTGGGCTCCTTAAGTGGCTTTCACCTTGGCGCCACACAGCCAAGTGTAGACATGTGTGTGTGTGTAGCAGCCGAGCCAGGCGACATCAAGTTGGCCACAAGGGAACTCATTATACAAAGTCCGGCTAACAGCATCTGCTTCCTGCCTGCTCTCTCTCGCTCTCCCGCCCTCAGCTGTATCTGTGCACGTTTTATGACACACACACACACTCCCACACACCCACACACACACACACACACACACTCGTCTATCCGCATAAGAAGAGCAAGAAAAAAACGCACACATTTTATACATTATTGGAAATCGTGCGCTTCGTTAGCGACAAATCTGTTGCAAAGTAGCCAGCGCCTATTCTGGACACACGTCTGCCCCTGCCACTGCCACTGCCACTCCCACTCTACACACATGCCCAGCCCCCACAGACTGATTTCATTTCATTTCGCTTTGTGTGCGACAGTTTCTGGGCCGCCTGCGCCGCTTTGCCTTTGGCATTGTTGCCGAGGCTTATCATTTATTGCTGCTGATTGGTTTGGCAGTCCGTGCCACACACACGCTCGCTGGCATCTGGCTTCAATTTTGCATAAGCACTGCATGAGCGAGGCCTACAGATACCCTGTAAAGCGCGATGCCCACATACCCGCAGTGGCTCGTGCCTCAGCCTTATCCTGAGCTCTGTAGTCTATACGCTCGCATTGCATCGATTGAAAAGCGCCAATAAAAGAAATTTAATTTAATTTTCCACATTGAGGCAGGGCCCCGCCCCCTCGCGAAACACATTTGTCAGCATTTTGCATTTAAACTTTGGGCTTTAAGTTTAATTTGAAACATTTGCCGCCATTTGCGGCACATCAAACGAAAAAGCCGCCGCCACTTGTCAGCCAAGATGCTGGGTGGCGCTGCGGTGCGTCTAACTGGGTGGTGCCAACTGGCAAAATGTGTTTAAAACTTTAGCCCAAAGCTGGCTACAGCCAAATGGATTGGTCAACTTCAAAAGACAACTTGCTCCGCCTCCGACTTGGCCTCTTTTAATTTGAGCAAAAGCATTTGCTCCAATACTCCACAGCCATGGAGTCCATGGAGCTTGTTGTGAATCATTTTCTGATTTTCATAACTCGCAATTTTTATTGCAGCTTTTCGCGTGCATCGATTTGAGACACGGAGAACTTCGAATTGCCTTCAGATATGTGGATAGCCAAGGTGCTGGGCTGGTGGGCGGGGCTCTGCTTAATCGTCTTTTGCCGGCACCACGCCTCCTGCGCAATCTAATCAGCGGCGCCCGCATTTGAATGGCGCCCAGCGAAGCCGCAAGGGCGAAGGCGACTTGGACGCTGACTGATTAGAAAAATTCTGTAAGACACAACAAGCAAGCGGGCCACAGCTACAACAACAACAACAACAACACAAATAGCAGCAGCTACAGTAAAAAAAAAAAGGAAAAGTTTTAGGGGCGGTGTACGACAGAGGCCAAAATGAATAAAAAAGAAATTCATCAAATTTTGGCAGCGTAGCAAAAAGCAATGCGCTGCCCTTTGTTGTGCTTAATGTTCAGGATACGGGCAGGAGTGGAAGAAGAAGAAGAAGCACAAGCAGCAGCAGAAGAAGAAAAAGTGCCGGCGGAGCAGCAGCTGAAGCTGCCTTGCGAGCAGGAGCCGGCGACAGGAAGCGGCTTGTCAGCACACAGCAGAAAAAAAAACACGGCATGAAGAAGAGGAAGCACACAATGAGAAATAAAAAATGTGAAGAAGAAAAAAATAAATATTGTTGAAAACAGTTAGCGAAACAATTTAATGATGAATGATGGTCAATAGCGAATTTCTGGCCAAGCAGCGAGCGAAGCTGCAGGTCCACTGAGGCATATGCACATGCCTCAGCTCAGCCGGCTCAGTCAGCTAAGCAGAGCGAGGACAGAGACTGGGCGGAGACTGGGCAGAGACTTGGTAAGGCCAAGGCAGAGCCTGGGCGTAGCCAAGGCAGAGACTGAGCAGAGCCTGAGCAACGCTTGAGTAAAACTAAGGCAGAGCCTGAGCGGAGACTGGGTTGAGCCAAGGCAGAGACTGAGCAGAGCCTGAGTAAAGCTTGAGCAGAGCTTGAGCAGAGCATGAGCAGCGCCTGAGTTGAGCCTAGGCAGAGCCTGGGCAGAGCCAAGGCAGCGACTGAGCAGAGCCTGAGCAACGCCTGAGTAAAACTAAGGCAGAGCCAAGGCAGAGATAGAGCAGAGCCTGAGTAAGGCTTGAGCAGAGCTTGAGCAGAGCATAAGCAGCGCCTGAGCAGAGCCTGAGCAGAGCCAATGCAGAAACTGGCCAGACTTACAGAAAAGGCAAGGCAAGGCAGAGCCCGAGCAGAGCTTGAGCAGAGCCAGAGCAGCGCCTGAGCAGAGCTTGGGCAGAGCCTGGTCACAATTTCAATTGAAAACCAATTTATAACAAAGTAACGAGCGTTCAGTAAGGCTTGAAAGTAGTCGCACACACAGATACCCTTTCTATGCTAAGAGATATGCTAGATTAAACAGAATATATAATCTATATGCGACTTATATAGTCACATTTATAGCTATGAACATCAGGACAAATTCAAGTCACTGAGAAGGAGCTCAACTGGCACAAGCTATGGCTTGATAATTGATATAAAATACATGGACACACACATATATATTCATATACACACATATATCTGTATATAAGCTTAGCCTAGATCACATTGAGCTATAGAAAAGTAGAGGAACGATTTTGGCTTCAGGCAACTGAGCGGAAGAAAGCAAGGGAAAGTGCTATAAGCCACATGGCAAGCTGTGGCAGGTGTGGCACGTGTGGCAGAAGACGCAGTCAGCCAGCAAACTCTAACTGGGCACGCAACTGTAGCGGGAGCTGGTGCTGGAGCTGCTGAGCCTTGAGCAGGAGCTGATGCTGAAGCTGTCAGCGCGCGGCGCAGCAATTATCGGTCGGCAGCGTTTGATGGGCGGGCGACTTAAATTGGCATTTATCACATTGACAATGCTGCGCGGCATTTGTGTTCATTCCGAGCGTCATTCATTAATTCACGCCGTCAGTCAGTCAGGCTGGCTGTCACTCAAGGCGCGCAGCAACTGCAGCAGCTGTCGGCGGGGGCGGCGTTTGTCAAGCGGCTGGCGGTACAGTTGACACAAAAGCAGCCAGCTCGTTGCCCAGCCTCGTGCCACGCCCACGAGCTCTCTCTCTTGCTTTGCCAGCTGCTGGCTGAAATGATTTTGCCTTTTTTGGCATTTCATTTGAATGTGGCGCCAGGGCATTAACTGCTGGTCATGCCCAGATAAAGCCCGCTGATGCCTGATGCCTGATGCCTGATGCCTGATGCCTGATGCCCAATGCCAATTGCTAATGCATTACATGGCCCAAATTAATGCGCATTCCATGACGAGCCGAAACGCTTCAGGGTCATGATTAACAGATTTCCAGCTGCCGTTCAGGTGCGGGAGGCGGCAGGGTCCCCCCCCACCCTGGGGCTGTCTTAGAGGTAAGCTGGCCATCAACTGGTCGGCCAATTAAGTGGCCGCAGGCGAGGCAATCAGCAATTGCAGCCGGCATTCCGGGCGCCAGCTTCCAGGCGTATAATTTTATTGTGATGAACTGATAATGTGACATTATTGTTGCTCATTTGTCAACAAATTACATCCGCAGAGGCCGCCCAAGAAAGGTGGCCAATGGGCGCTGGGCGACGGGCGTGGAGCGTGGGGCGTTGGGCGTTGGGCGGTGGGCGTTGAGCGATGCGATGCGATACGTTGTCCTGGCCATGTATCAATCAGTGTGTACATAACGGCAACAAATTTGGCAAGGCTGTGACTGGGGCACGGACTGGGGGCAGCTCCTGGCGCACATAATAAATGAATCGAGCATGCATTGAAAAAGATCAAAAGTGTCAATAAAACAAAGCAGACAAACAAACTGCCGAGCGATACAAATAAATGCGATGGACCCCAAGACACACGCACACACGCACACACGCACACACACGCACACACGGGCAGCTAAGGTTTCTTAAGTGTGTGTTAAAAAAGATGAGGAAGTGGAAGAAGAAACTCACAGCAAGCGAAATGACAAAAGTGGCAAACGTGGCATAAATTACAGCAGCAGCAGACAGACACAACACACACACACACACACACACACACACATGCGTGCTGGCTGCTTAAGGACCTTTTGCTCCTTGACCAGTTTAGTTTTTGGTTTCTCGCTGTGCCCGAAACGCAGCTAACAAGCATTTGGCTTAAGCTTAGCAGAGTCGGAAGCTGATGCCTAAGGGTAGATAGATCCCTCTCACTCTCTCTCTCTCTGTCTCTCTCACTCACTCGCTCTCAGCATCTTGGGCAGCTTCTGCATTGACAAAGTAAATCAAGGAAAATTAAATGAATTATTGCTGCAATAAATGTGGACTGGGAGAGCAATATAAATTGTGCATGACTGTCGCATGGCTGCCCCAACACAGAGTGCCCCACTTCAAACAAGCAGAGACAATGCCACACACACACACACACACACACACATGGAAAGGCAACTGGACAGCGAGTCAACTTGACACTGCGCGGCTGGGGCAGTGGGCGGGATGCGTTTTGAGGGCGCAGCTTAATCGAATCGTTAAGCTGGCAGCGAGGCAGTGCCAGTGCAAGCCGTTCTATGCGATTCTCAGCGCAGAAAATTAAACTTTTGATATAACTCGAGTTGATATGGTAGCATCTATGATATATATTATAATATACTATGAAACGAGACAAAAGGCGTGATATCTCCGCTGAGCGAGGCAGTGCCAGTGCGAGCCGTTCTATGCGATTCTCAGCGAACAAACAAACCTGTCTGACTAGATTTGATATCATCTCTTTGTTTAGACATGTTATGAGCTGATATATTATATGATATAGAACGAAATAAGAAGAGAGAGATCTCAGCTTAGTCAAGCTGAGTCGTTCTATGCGATTCTCAGCGAGCAAAATCAAGCGATCTGATGTATATACACACAAGCTAAGTTGTGATAAGATATGATATAAATTATATTATGATATAAGATGGAATACCTCACAGCACCATCTCAGAGCTGCCCTTAAGACTCCAGCAAGGACAGAGTATTTTGGCGTCGGCTCTTGCAGGAGTTTCGCTCTAGTTTTCATACTTTGGCTTGGTGCTTGCTCTTGCGTTATGCTTGTTGTTGGCCGGCGACGTTTTTACTATTTTGGACTTTGATTTATTTCAATTGCTTATAATTTCGAGCACGAGTTGGCCCCGACGTTGCGGGGCCGGGGGCTGGGGTGAGGCGAGGCGAACGCATAAGTAGAAATAAATAAAAATAGATTAATAGCCGACACGAGCATCCGCACCATAAATTCAGCGACGCGCCCACAAATGATATAATGGCTCAGCCCCGAAAGGATAATTTCGCAGCTAAGCCGATCGATACGGATACGGATATGGATGAGCTATAGACATATATGTGCGTGGGTGGATGGACTATTCGGACTTTCCACAGCTCATCGCACGAGCGATATCTTAACTTAAATTTTCAGCCAAAAGTCGTCCTGCGTTGACAACAACAACAATTGGAGCAGCAACAACAAAAGCTTTTAGGGCCGCATACATTTTTAATGAAACGAAATGCGACCATTAAACATTCCAGAGTCTGAGCTCGACTCACTCTCTCGCTCGCTCGCTTGCTCCACCTTGCTATTGGAGTCCGTGTCATGGACAGGGCCAGCCAGTTGACTTCCTGTCTGTTGTGCCCATGGCCAATGTCGAGCAGCGCGCGTCTCGCTTGCTGCCTCTGTCCGCTCCGCCCCGCCTCGTCCCCTTTGCTGCAGTTGCTGCTGCCTTTAGCAGCAATTTAAAGTTTTATTAATTTTACCGCTCCACTCCCCGACGCACACACACGCGCACAGCTCACACCCCTAGGCTGTGCCCGGAGCTGCAAGCATTTCCCATTATTGTTGCGAGTTATTAAAAAACAAGCAGCATGAAAAATCTTTTCTTAATTTAATATTTCTTTGTATTAACGAACGAAACAAAAAACAACAACAAGACACACATCAAGCAAGGCGCACAAAAGGTAAACCAAAACAAAATGAAGAAAAACACAAAGCCAAAAGGAAGCGCGCCGTTGACTTCCTGTTGCCTTTAGCCCGCCTTACACACACCTAAGCGCCCACACGCACACACACACGACGTCTGACAGGCCAACTTTGATATGATTTTTCATTTATTTCCGCTGCTCGCTTTTGCATTTAGTCGAAAATGTGCGCTTTAGCTTAATTATTTGCTATAAAAAATTACTTAACTCAACTGGGTCAGTTGTGGCGCCATCTCGCGGCAGCAGGCATCATAATTTAATTACCCAGACTCCTAGCTCCGCCCAGTGCTACAGCTGTAGCTGAAGTGCCGCTTAGCGAAGACTGCGTGAACGTCACTTGCAAAATGGAGTCGCTTGCAATTTGCAATCCATTTGCATGGAGCAAGCGAGATAAAGATATGCATAATTACTTTAAGCTGACGGCTCAATTAGTTATCATATAAGAGAGTCGAGCAGTTCATATGCTTTGCATGCTACATATACTAATTACCATTTGTTGAATGCGCTTATACTCATCGAAGTGTATAAGAGAAAAAGCCACGCACTACTTGCATCCCCTTCACTCCAGCTTACGATCAAGGCTGGCTCTGCGTTCACTTAAGTGTGAGCGAGACAAACGGTATGTAAAGTGAAGCAGAAATAGGCGAAGCAAAATGGCTTTGACTCAGCTTACGAATGTCTGTATGTATAGGCATTCGCCTTTCAACATATAAACTATTTATACTGATGGCGCGAGACGTATTACTATTATTCCAAGTCATGTGTCATTTGATAATATTGATTAGCACAGGGTAGTGAGTGCGAGTAGCGTGTAAGTGTAAAGTCCAGTTATTGTAAGAAAAAAAAGCAAATGTAAGAGAGAAAGAGATAATTGATATATAATAAGTGAATGCAAGTGGTGCATTCGTTTTAATAAGAGAACCAGAGAGAGAGAGAGACAAGAGTGCAGCTGTTCAGCAAGTGTATGCGAAATACGGCTTTATGCATCTTGCTTCTGTTTTATTGGCTGGCAGACGAGAGCCGTTGTCCAAGCTCCGACAAAGCGCACCATTTGTTAAACGTGTAATTTGCATGGCGCACCCAAATGGCGCCCAGAGGCGTCGGCGACCGGGTCGACAGTTTGACACATAGCCCGGCCAGGTGTTGGAGACTGCTCGCCTGGTCGGATGGCTGCCTGGCCGGCTGGACTGTCGCTTGCCTCATTTTTGCCAGTTTGTTTTCCGCTTCTTGCTCTTTGCTTTCACTTCTTTTGTTTACTTTTTGGTTGTTTTTGCTTTTTTTAATTGATTTCACTTAAAGTCTCATAATCGTGACACTTTGGCGCCTTTTAATTTGATTTTATTGGCCCTCAACATGCCAGAGGCCAAGGGGCTCAGGGCTGCCCAGAGTTGAGGGGTTGGAGCCGTGGGACTCAAGGGTTGAACGAGTTGAGCCGCCTCATTGGCGCGTTTTACGACGGCAACCTCAACGAACTTTATTATATCATTAAAACAAAAAAATATTAAAAAGCTTTAGTCGGGTTGCCCGACTAGAGACACACTTTTTCCTTACATTTTACTATTTTTTTCTAAATTTATTTTAGACATTTTTCTATATTTAAAAAGAGAAAATTGTCATACATAAATAAATTATTTCGCAAACATTTGTCAATGTTATTGGTACTTAATATATTAATTATATTTATGTATATAATACATAAATAAATTCGTGTTTTTAATATTTTTTAAACTTAAACATTTTAACAAAAAAAATTGAATTTATTCACTGAACTGCACAGCGACGGACCTAGTTCAGGTGAACTTGAACATGAACTTGACTGATCGCCTACAGCCGGACAGACGGACAGAGCTAAATCGACTCGACATGTCGTCCTGATCATGCATATATCTACTGTAAGCGGTCTGCCACGCCTCCTTGTGCCTGTTACATACATTTTAACAAAACCAATATACCCAGATTACCCATCAATGGGTTGAGGGTATAAAGACGAAAAGAATACAACAAATTCAAGCCGAACAATGAAGTCGCATTGTTCGCATTGCTTTCTATCTTCCCCTCCTTCCCTTTTTTAGACTTTTTATGCCGTTTGCCTTTCGTTTGTTTGTTTGTTTGTTTGCCTAACGCGGCTGCCTTATTTTCGTTTTAATTTGCGTAATTGAGTAGCTCAGCTTAATTTCGCCGGCGCCGGTTCCCTTTGTTTCCGCGACGCCTTTGCGGGCGCCTCTCATAAATGTGTCGGCGCATGCGGCCTGCGCCCTGCCAAGTGTCATTTCAGCTGGTCAATTGACCAACTGGCTAACAGACCGAATAACCGACGAGCTGCCAAAATGGCTTTTAATTTCAGCTTCAGTTTCAGTTTCAGTTTCAGTTTCAGCTCTCAGTTTTCAGCTCTCAGTTTTCGGTTTTCTGTTTTCGGTTTTCGGTTTCGGTTTCAGTTTCAGTTTGAGTTTCAGAGTCGAGGTTCCGCTTGGGTTTCCGTTTTTGTCACTCACTTCAAAGGCGAGCCCGGCGCATCCTTGGCCGGGGACTCATTTGACAAATGCGTGGCTGTCGTTGCCCGCAAATACTTAGTCAACGACAAATTACATTTAATTTAATTTTGTGTATCGTCGAGTGTCTCTTAGGCAACTGGCAACTGGCAACTGGCTACTGGCCACTTGACTACTTGACGCCCATTCAGAGTCGGGCAACTCCGTGTCGGCCTGTCAGGCCTGTCCATTTGGCGCATTGAAGCATTCACCCATCCATCAGGCGATCCAGGCCCCAGCACACGGGCCACACATAACTGATGATAAAGTTGAGCAGTCAAGCGCGGGCTTGGCCCTCCCCCGCCTATTGTCAAATACCTTATCCAGGATACTCCATCCTATCTGTCTAGCTAGCCCTTTGGCCCCGACTCCCCCGCTTTGCCCCAATCGGCGGGCGGCCCATTGATGCCATTCATTTATATACACGGCTAACGCCGGCAGGACATTTAATTTATTAAAGAATTTGTAAAGCAATAAGTTTGTAGCCCATTGGCCACGCCCGGCGGCCCACTCCCCGGCTCAATTTCCATTTGGCAACCGACTCATCCTAGTCGATAATCGTTTTCATTAAGCCAAGCGACCGAGGGGGGCCAACGCGGCGGCTTAATTGCTACGTCTCCAGCTTGCGCTTCCCTCTCGCTCTCTCTTGCTCTCTCTCTCTCTCCGTCTCTCTTTTAGTACAGCTTTGTGTCTCTCCATTTGGTACGACCCATCAGTCAAATGGACGTTCACACCAAGCGACACTTTTTAATTAAAACGTAAAAAGAAATTGCACGCAAATCTTGAACGGACTTTGACTTCCACATCGACCGGGGCCACGGCATGGATTCTCCGGCGTCAGCAGCAGACCACAAAAATTCAATCAAATCACGGCGCATAGCTGACAAGAACATTATCCTTGTCCCCGCCCCCGCCCCCGACCCCGCCCCACCATCGCATCCTGTACTCAATTTCTGGGCAGCCAGACATCATTAGGCAGCGCTGGAAATGTCTTGGCGTTGGCTGACGGGAAGGGTTTGCCATTGTCTGCTGCGCAGCAAGGGGTTGTTCACGTAAGGGGTTGTTGGGCATGCTTGCCCAGACACTTTACGTAACGCAAAATACATATACGTCACAATAAGAGTGCTTGCGAAATCAAATAACTTTGTACTGGGGAAAGGTACTCACGAGTTTCGATTGCGTTTGCTTGCGTAACGTAAGGCGAATACGTCAGACTTGGGTATTAGTAATTATATATTATTTTGAAAGATGGCAAACTAATTGAAAGCATATCGAGACAGAATACACATGAATAAGAATATTGTTACGTAGTCCGTTACGTAGGACCATAGCAAGTGTTGCCATAGCGTTTCACTATATTACAATTATACAACAGTCAAATGTCGTTGGCCCTGACGTAACGGGAGCTTATGTTAGATAAAGACTCGTAGAACTTTTGCTTACGTAACGTAAGACTAATACGTAAGGCTTGTATATATATTTATATATATTATTTATAAAATGGGAAAGCTATTCTTAAATTGAGCAATAGCTAACATAATGCAATTAGCGCTTACGTAACATAGTCAGTTACGTCACGCAAGGCTAAGTCGTAAGACTTACTGCTATTTTGCTATGCGAATCGTGCAACTTAAGCAACACTGAAAGGAGACCAGAGTTGGGTTGCACTTGCCCATTACGTAACGTGTTACGTTACGTAAATCTTAAAGTACCTTTGACTTGCAATCACTTGAATCAAAAGCCAAATGTCATCGCATTGCACTGCACTACACTTACACAGAAGCCAAATGTCGTAAGCCGTTACGTAACAGGAGTAGCCGCTCCACAGGCCCACAGTCGAGAGGTCTCAGGTATGCCCTAGCACGTCCGCAAAGTATTGAATGCGACCCGTCCGACAGTTGCCAACGACAGTTGTAATTGCTGCAGTCATTCGTCGATCAATTCACACTCGCATTGCCATCCAGAGAAACACTCTTTCGCCCATTCACGAGCTGCCGGACCGCAGGAATCCAATCAAATCGCAACACATTCAACTGGGCTGGCCCGTGGCTAGGGGTGTGCGGGGAGGGGTAGGTGGAAGGTGGCAGGTGGCAGGTGGAAGGTGGCAGGTGGAAGGGAAGCTGCTATTCCGCTTTTGCTTTCAATTTGACTTCTGGGCTAGGGATCATTAGGCGGCAGCCTTTTGGCCCAGGCAAGGGTTCGTTGTCGTCTCGAGTCTCGAGTCTCGAGTCTCGTGCCTTGCCTCCTGCCTCCTGCGTTGCCTGCTCATTTGCGTAATGCGCAAATTTAATTTACCAAAACGCAGCAAGACGCTCCGACGCTCGGCATCAGCAGGAGTCGCTTACCCGCAACGCATTTGGTGTGGTCCGCAACTTATGTAAGAGTGCGGCAAGTGCGGCAAGTGTGGCAAGCTCGGGCGGGCTCTCAATTTCAGGCAAAGAGCCAACGTTAATTGTGTGTATCCTCCAGCTGCGTGCTGCCAAACCTCACCCAGCCCTGGCTCATTTTAATCAATTTTTAATTTAAATTTAATAGAGTAATACGCTAGCCGAAGACGCCCCAGCACCAGCAGCAGCAGCAGCAGCAGCAGCCGGGCGACCTAACTGGCAAATTGACTAGCGCGCAGCCATCGCTGCGAGTGGGTCTCGCTGTGCCGTTGGCCAGGTCGTTGACGTCGTCTTCGCGTTGGTGTCATTTTACACGCATTCCTAGGTAAATAATCTGCGGAGCGTCACTAATGTGCGACGACGAGGAGGAGTAGGAGGACGAGCTGGACACCAGGTCGCTCCCGATGACTTGGACCAAAGGCAGCTGCCGGCTGCGTATGCCAACGCCGCAGTTAATGTAAATTCGCGCGTCATTTAATGCGGAAATGTTGGCTTTGGTTTCTTTCATTTCGGCTGGAGGCTCGAATGTGGGTTAAGGTGTCACGGCGGCGGCGACGGCGACGATAGTCAAAGGATTAAGTGATTTTGCCAAAATTAACACAAGCCCCCAGATGGGGGCCAGCAGCTGACAGCGGCACTGGGGCAGTGGCATGCCGGCTCCATGAATGGATTAAGTCAAGGGTCTGCGCGCACTTTCATCGATTTGGCCTTGGCAGTGGCTGGGGGTGCGTGGGCGTGGGCGTGGGTGTGGGCGTGGGCGTTGGTCGTTAGGCGTGGCTGGCGTTGTCGTTGTCGTTGTCGTCGGCATTCGCGAGTTGCCGCAAATTGCGTGTTATTTTGACCATTATGCGAGGCTTAACATAATTCAATTTATGGGCGCGACGCTGTCGCTGCAATGCAAAGCAGCAGCAGAGCGCGGGAGAGAAAGAGAGAGCGAGTGGCAGAGAGAGAGAGGGAGACAGCGCCTGGCCCACTGTCAATTGGTTATTTATGCGCGCTTTTTAGATTTTAGCGGTTAATTAAAACACATTATTCCTTAATTGCTAGATTAAAATGGACTTGCAGCAGAGTGCGAGGGTCGACAGCAAAGGCCAAGCTGTGCCAAAGGAGCAAGGGAGAGAGAGAGCGCGAGAGAGGGGCATTTTAATGACTTGCAATTAGTTGCAAATTAGATGGAGCTTATCTAAAGCATGTGCGGGGCCAGCAGCCAGGCTGAGGGAGGCGCTCGAGGGGTTCGCTTAGCAGGCTGCTTACTTATTATTAGATAATTTTTGGTCAGAGCTCCCTAGGCTAAAATTAAAGCTCACTCTAAATAACTACGCGCGTGTGTGTGTGTGTGTGTGTGTTTGTGTGTGTGTGGTGTGTGGTGTGTGTGTGGCATTTGTGTGCGTGTCACGCTCGCTCTCAACATCAATGTAGCTGTCAGCAGCAAAGCGTCTCGAGTGTATTCGAGCAGCAGCTCGAGGCAAAAACTGCACGCAGCAGTCAGTAGCGAACAGGTGGGGCGGATACCTGTCGCCGAGTCTCTCTGTCTGTCATTTGTCAGTGGGGCCAAAGCTGGCTGCCAACGTTCGTAGGCAACTGGCGACGCTGCAATTTCCCTTTTCGGCTGTGGCTCCAACTGCATTTGTCCACCTTGATTGTCATAATTGGATTTCTTTGTGTGCGTGCGAGTCGCAACGTGTCGACAGGTGGCAGGTGGCAGGTGGCAGGTGGCAGGCAGCCCACAGGAGCGCACACAATGTGCCCGCCAGTTGCAATATAATGATATTAGGCTAGGATAATGTATGCAAGCTCCCCAATAAGCGCACTGCACATCATTAGTTATTAATTAGTCAGTCAGCCAGGTGGTTACCTGCCAGCCAGTCAGCCAGTCAGCCAGTCGGCCAGGTAAAAGTGTGTGCTGCAGCCATTGTTGAACGCATTGAGCTACACAAATGGCCGCCGGCAACAAGTGCAGCGCAACATTGTGAATTATTAGCGACGGAACTAATTGAAAAACTCTGTTAGTTAAAAGCCACAACGTTACGTAATTACGTCATTATTAGCCGAGTCTGTCCTAGTTGGCGTCTGATTTCATATTGTTCCATGCGTCACATCTTCCCTTTCATATAATATTTCCGCCTGGATCAGATCACGCAGTGTCTGAATAAGTAATGTATCTGCCAGATGCACCAAGCAGCTGCCATCGCATGTATCTGATGGATACAAAAGTATCTTCCGCACATAAAAGTATCCTCTTACACATGAAAGATTGAAGAGCCAACAATAGCAAATGTATCTGTGAGATACTTAAAGTATCTGCAGATCAAATATGTATCTGTAAATGTGAATGTATCTATAAGATTGAACACTAGCTGCAAGTATCTATGGCACCTAACTAGATACTTCAAGTGTCATTGACTATTGGCCCACCTTTTGGCATAGCCCAAACATAGATATTGGAGCACTGTTCAACACTGGAAGTGGCAATTGTGCAACACTAATGACGACTTTCGAAGGGGGTCGAGTGCTGCTGCTTACGAGTGACATAATGGCGCCACGTTACGTAAGTGGCAGCGTTAATTGCCCTTACGTCCGCATAGCTGCGGCTTATGGCGTTCGACTTTGACCGCTGCCACAGCAGCTGGGCAACCACCCAGCCAACCCCACCTCGGCTGAAGTGCAGTTGGCTTTATGGGGGAGCATTTTAGCTTTTTATATGTCAAGTCAAGTTATAATGACCTTTTGTCCCTTGCATAACAACAACAACAACAACAACAACAACTGCTGGGCGACAGGAGTAGCAGCTGCTGCTGCTGCTGCTGCTGCAGCCGCTGCTGCAGCTTAGCACATTATTTTCTATGAGTGAACGAATCCAAATCCACAAGCGGTCCCCAGACGAGCCATGCCCATTGCCAGAGTCCGAGTGCCACCTTTGGCGACGACTGCTGCCTCAGCTTTAACTTGTTCCTGGACCACTTCCATGGTGCAACTGTCGCATATTGAAACGTTAATCGCATTCGCATTCCCATTCCCATTCCCATTCGCAGTCGCAATCGCAGTCGCAGTCGCATTCGCATTTGCTTTGGCTTTTAGTTTTGCTTTGCAGCTGGACAACGGCAGCTGGAGGCCAAAGGCCGTCATAGTTTCGCCTCACAGTTGGACGCCAGCCTCAGCCTCCGCCTCCACCTCCACCTCCGCCTCAGCTGGCCCCGGCCAACCCCCGCTGGCAGCCTGCAACGCCATCCACCCAAACAAGTTCACCGACAACGTTTGCGATGATTACTTTTGGTGGTTGTTGACTGCGGCTGCCCGTTCGCCCCGCTCGCCCAGTCCACTCGGCAGACGCCTCTTAACCGCCAGACCGTTTTGGCCCACTGCAACGCCCCTTTGTTGTACGTGTGGCAGCGGTGTGTGGTCAATGACATTTGCTCGAAGGCAGCATCCAAAAATAAAAAAAAGAAAATCAATGCAGCGACAAGTTTCCTCTTTAGTTCCAGATCCAAATGGCAGGATGGAATGAAACTGATACTGAAATGGGAAATGCAACTGGGAACTGGGAACTGGAAACTAGAAGCTTAATTGGAAGCAAACTGCAGCTGAAAATGGGAAACGTAAGGGCAGCTGGAAGAGCAATTGCCAGATCAGCTGTAGGAGGAAGTGTTGCGAGAGCTGGAAGTGGAAGGGGAAAGGAAACTGGAATAAAACCTTGAGTAGAAACTGGAAGGAAAAATGCAACTTGGAAAGGGAACTGAAGGGAAAAGAGAAGGAAAAGAGATTTCCTCAAGTAACTAAAAGAGACAACAGAAAGGAAGGGCAGCTGCAAGAGGAATTGGAAGGCGAACTGGAAGAGGAACTGAACTGGAGACAGAGAAGAGATGGACAAATGGAAGAGGAATTGGTAGAGCTGCTATAAGAGGCAAAGAACTGGAATTGGAAGGCAAACTGAAAGCTGAAACGGCATAAGACTGGAATATAAAACTCAAGGAAAATTGGAACAAGAAGAAATAAAAGAGGAAAGGCCACTAGCTGAACTGAAAAGGGAAACAGAAGAGAAGCTGGAAGCATAACATGAAAAGGAATTGGAAAACGAACTGGGAAAGGAAATGGAAAAGGAACTGGAAAAGGAATTGGAAAAGGAACTGGAAAAGGAACTGGAAAAGGAACTGGAAAAGGAACTGGAAAAGGAACTGGAAAAGGAACTGGAAAAGGAACTGGAAAAGGAACTGGAAAAGGAACTGGAATCAAAGGAGAAGTGTTCTGGAAAGAGGGCAACAGAAGCGCAGCTGGAAAGGGAATTCGTAGATCGACTATAAGAGGCAGAGAGCTGGAACTGGAAAGCAAACTAGAACGAAATAGGGAACGGATGGTAGGGGAACTGGGAGATCTTCTGTAAGAGTAAACATGTCAAGGGAAAACACACTTCGTATTGGAACTGGAATAGAAACTGGAACAAGATGCAATTGGAACGAGCGCTGAAACGAAAAGGCGACCAGCCTGAGCTGCAGAGAGAAAAGACTGAAGCTGATAGAGTAACTGACGGCAGAGCTGGAAGGGGAAGGGGAAGGGGAAGAAGCAACAGAATGTGGAGCAGCCTTGTTGTTCACCTTATGGGCAAATGCAGCTGTAACTGGAGCTGGCTGTTGAAGCAGGCCTGAATTTGGGTTTCCGATTGCAGGCCTGTTGGCCAGGCTTTGTTGCCATCGCTGTCCGTCTTCGATGCGAGGACTCATTGTCTGGGAAGCTCGATGAATGCGTCGCATGCGTTTCGTGAGACGTGCTAATTGCGCTCCCTAATTGGCACTGGCATAGGCATGAGAATGGGCTTGGGTCTAGGAATTGGGCTCGAAGCCAGTCAGCGGAAGTCGTGTCCAGCCGAAGGCAACGTTGCACTAGCAGTTGCAGCTCGGTCAAAGCCAATGCCAGCCAAGATGAAAGCCACAAACGATGTTGCTGCAGCAAATTAGGCGTGCAATTACCTGTCAGCTCCGCCGGCTGGCAGGTGCGCGGGTGGCCAGCAGCGGGAGCAGGAGCTGATGTGTTGGCATTCGCTCATTAATTCCATGTAGATTTACTTTTGCTCTGCGCTAATGAGGCGACATGTTTCCAACCAACTTCATTTAGCCCGGGCCACCACACGACGACGGCCTCGCCCAGCCAACGAGCATGCTCGGATTGGCTAGGCGCTATGTAACAGCTGTGGAGCCTCAACGATATCTGACATGAGCAACAGTTGCTATTGCAAAGTCTCCACTGATCATTCGCAGAGAAAGTTTGAAGTTAGATGCTAATTGGACAGGGTCCAATTAGACCTGTTATGTGAGCCAATTAGGGTATAGACTCTTCTCAAAGCGAATGTAAGTTTATGTGTTTTCTATTTTTTTGCTCAAGCCGAATGCCTAAGCTGGAGCTGCCGTGCCGTGCCGTGCCGTGCTCCAGGGCCCTGCTTGCTGCCCGCCTTGCGGTTAAAAGCAATTAATTTTGCAGGTTTATTATTGCCATGGCACATCTTTTTGCCTGTTTGTCATTTAAAACGATATTTATCATTGCTGCCCGCTCGAGCTCATTTGCATACTCCGAAAGTGGGTCTCACTCTGAAGTGGAACTGAAATGCGCATGGGAATGGGAATGGGAATGGGAATGGGAATGGAATGGAAACTGAAACTGAAACCGAAACACAAACTGAAACTGGGAGTGTCATTTGCCCGATAACTTTTACTACGTATTTTTAGTATTTCATTTCATTTCATTTCATTTCTTTTTTACTTTTATTTTTATTTTTTTTTTGTTTCCCTTTTTTTGCTTTTGTTTGTCTGGTGCGGATGGCTGGCAGCTTTTTCACTTCATCAATTAGGCAAAGGCAACAGAAATGTGTTTTGTCTCTCTAATTAGCATGCACATAAACAGAGTGAATCCTATTAGGGATCCCCCGCCCGCCCGACCGTCCGCCCACGGCCCCTGCAGCGCACGGGCCATCAGAGTTGTAAAAAGCTGAGCGATAAATACTTGGCAAGTGGGCGTCGCTCGTCAGCTCCGGTGCTCCTATTAATCACGAGCTCCCTCATTACCAGCTCAAAACATGCGGCGCTTAACTCTAAAGAAAACATGTAGAGGCCAAGTGGCTAAGGGGCCTTAAGCCACGCTGTTAGCTGTTGGCCGTTGGCTATTCGAAGTGATACAAATTTTGATTGCTGCCCCAGCTCTCTTGCTCTCTCTCTCTCTCTTTGCATGAATCCATCAAATGGAGCACTTAAGACGCAAAGTACTTAGTAGCCTTGATGTGCATTCAATCCTCTTCTACTTGAGTCACTTTGAGTGGGAAAAACTGTTCGTTTCACGCATATCGATCTAGTCATCGTATGCTTATCGATTTCTTCGTTAATCAAGATAATCAGACTAACTAATGAACTAATTAACTTAACTATTAATTGAATTAATTATGTAGGCTATCTTCTAGCCGGACACTCCTCATGCTCTAGGCACGCTTCTATGATCAGGCTTCATTAAAGAAGCTTTAGATCTTTGGTTGATTCGTTGTCTCCTTCACTCTCCCTCACTCCGTCTTCCTTTCTCTATCTCACTCTCATCTCTTTCCCTCTGTGAGACTCTCTCCTTTTCTATCTCTGTAGCTCTTTCTCTCCCCTTTTACCCCTCGATATCTTCCTCTCTCTTACTTTCTCTCTCTCCTCTCTCTAACTATTTCTCAGTCCCTCTCGCCCTCTCTCTTTGCATCTTCTCTATCCAGGCGAAGCCTCTATTTGAAAGGGTGCAAGAATGATCAGCGCTGCCCCATCCTCTCCTCATACTCGTAGCAAACAGTTGGCAATTGAGTCGGCTGAAGGGTTCATTAGGTCAGCAACAGCTGTGTAGCAGCTGTATATGCTTTGGTCTCCCCACCACAATGGGGCGCCTGTGTGTAAATGCTCTTTGTGCAACTCTTTCCAGTGCTCCCTCTCTCTCCCCATTTCATTCTCCCGCTCTCTCGCTCTCAGTGGGCGATTACCCTTTTCGCATTGTTCACGGCTTCAGGTTGTTCTTTGAAATTGTGGATGGGGCCAGGTGGATGCGTATCTAAATGACAAGCGTATGCTCGAGATACGAATATGGCATAGCCAATTACCTGACTCGCCCGCCTCATGTGCGCCCGGCCCCACGTTTGGCCCGCGGCTGCTTGGGGAAATGCAAAAACTGGCGGCCGCCGTCTCCGTGGGCCATGCGACAAATTTGACTTTTATGCTTTTGAGAATTGCCTGTGACACAGATGCAGCAACAGAGACAGGACACAGATACAGACAGAGGTTGGAGGTGGAGGCGCTGCCACAACCATAGCCACATATTCAGATACAGTTGGCGCTCGACAGCTCTGCAATTACAACAGGTATGAATAGCCCCAGCGAGCCACTTGACTCCGGCCATGTCTATGACGAGGGCTCCAGTTCAGGTTCAGTTTCAGATCTGGCCACAAACGCATACGAGTTCGCAACGGCCAACGATTTGCCGAAAACTGTTTTTCGCTGGCAAATGTAAATGGCAAATGCGAGAACTTTGTGATGAACAACATGTTTGGCCAATTGCCCAAGTGGGGCTAGCTGGATTGGTCGGTTCAGTTTCTGGTAAAGGTGTCATTGCTGACGGCAATCGCTGCGTAATGTAACTCCCTCTCTCTCTGTGTAGGTGGATGCGTGTGTGTGTGTGTGTGTGTGTGTGTGTGTGTGTGTTTGCTGGTCAGCAGCAGAGAATTAAAATTCAAATTCCAATTCATCAAGATAATCGCATTTCAGAACTTTTATTTGCCAAAGCGCACAGAGAAGTCACATGTGTGCTATGTGTGTATCAGTGTGTGTGTGCATGTGTATGTGTGAGTGTGTGTGTGTGCTTGTTTGTATAGCCCGGGCAGCGGATGTTGTAAATATTTGCAAATAGCCGTCGCTGCGCCAACTTCCCTCACAGCCCAAACGTCCCTTAACGGACTGCTGCTTGTTTGTTGTAGCTGATGTAGTTGTTGTTAAGCACACACACACACACATTTGACAGAGAGTGAAAAAGGGGTTTTTAGGGCCAATTATTATTAATTGCTTTACAGATAGAAACAACGAGCCCGCAGCGCATCCAACACCCAAATAACAACCCACACACACACTCTCACACACACGCACACGCTCAAAGCATAAAAAGTCAAAAGAGCTTTAAAGTCCATTGCAATGGCAAAAATGAATTTCATATTTTTATGGCTGCAGCATTGAAGCCAAAGCTGATTATCACTCGAGCTGAAACTGAATATATACTATACATATATATATATATATATATATATATATATAAGCTATATATACCTTATATATATAGATATGAAGTGTCGAAATTTTAGGAAGACCAGCGCATTGCAAATCGCATCATAACAATGAGCAGTTGAAGTTTTTATTGCATAGATAAAACGTAGCTATTCCTGAGTTGCGTCAAGCGGATTTTCCAGCCAGTTGCTTCGGCTGCCGGGCAGCTGTTGAGCCATTCAAGCGATAAATTGAGACGATTTGGCCCGAAACAATTTAATTGCAAAACTAACAAATACAAAGCCAGCTTAGGCAGGCGGCCACAGGCCGTGCAGCACTTCAAATTTCATTTGTATTCTGATTTTGATTTTGATGTTGATTCTGATTTTGATTACTATGCTCCCGCCTGCAAGTATGCTGCACCTTAAAGCAGTCGCTATTTCGAACGCCGCTTGAAAGTATGCTGCAATTTTTCTTATTGAAGCAGCCACCTGTAAAACGTCGTGCAGCTGAATGGTATGCAACACAACATGTTGGCGTGCCAACATGTTGCGTTCCACCTGGCGCTGGGCTGTGGAACGTGTTTGACAGCAGCGCGCTGTTAACGCGCCCTAACAGCAACGCCAACAACACCAGCAACAGATCCTGCGACTTCTGTTAAATTTACCACTTTTTATGTCCTGATCAGATTGAAAATAGGAAAGATTGAGCCCCATCCGTCTTCCCGTGTTTGTGAACGCGTCGATCTCAGCATCTATAAGAGTAGATAGTACTTGAATTAGGGTATCTCCCAGTCCAACTTGAGCTTTTGTACTTGTTGTTTTTTGTTATTTAAATGTATTTTTATTTGTGTCTCATAAATAATGAATATAACGTTACTTACAGTTCGCTTAAATTATACAATAATAATCATAATTTAATGACAATAAAGTGCAAAACTTTTTTCTTTCTTAAATAATGCCAGTTTCTTGTCAAGTGTGTGTGTGTCTGTGTGTGTGAGTGTGTATAGCTGTGTATGTGTGTGTGTTTAGACGGTTTCTCTTTTGCTTACGCTCAGCTTTTTACTCTGCGCTCTCTTGTGGTTTATAGTTTTATAAAATATCACATTTTAAGCTTTTTTTTTCAAGAAAAAAAAAAACAAAATATCTATATATATTTATATTTATATTGATATATATAAATAAAAGTAGCGTGAAAACTAAAGTTAAGAGAACTATTAATTACAACTATTATTTTTATAGCATTTAGCAATAAACGAGCTCAAAAAAACAATACTTTTGCTTAAATCATTTAAATTTTAGTTTCTTCTTCTTCATGTTTTTCAATGTTTGTTTTGTGCTAATTTTTGTTTTTGTTTGTTAAAAGTTTCTGGTATTTGATAGTTACGCTGTAATTCTTGTATTTTTTTTTTGGTTTTTTTTTGTTATTTATTTTAGATCCAATATATTTTATGCAATTCTTTATTTTGGTTTTTTTTTATATTTTTGTTGTTTTTTTTTTTATTTTTGTTAATTTTCTTTTTACGTTTATTTTAGACATTTAAAATTCTGCAAAGTGCAGTTGAGAGTTTAAAATTTGATATATTCGCGTGTGTCTGTGGGTGTGGGTGTGTGTTTGTTGGAGTGGGTGCCAAAAAGTATGCAATGCCCCACTCTACGGTAGTCCTTGTTATGGTCAAGTAGCTCTGCGCTCTCATTGCCTGCTCTTAGCTTTCTCTTTCTATAAAAGTTTCTTAGTTTTTGTTTTGCCTGATCTCTCTCTCTCTCTCTCTTTGCCTAACTTTTTCCTTTCACAATTGCCCATTTTATTCGTTATCTATTTTGTTTTTATTTTTATGCTTCTCACTTGACATTGGATTTTTTTAGTTCAAGTTCGAATTCGCGTTCGTGTTTAGGGAATGCTGCTTAGAATTACAATTATGACAGCTTTGCAGCGTGTTCTCTATGTATGTCTTGAATACGTATACTAACCATCGATAATACACATATACACATTTACACACACATATACACATATATATATCTGTGAGTCTATAGACACATATGTAGGTGTGTATGTATGTGCAAGCATTTCTTTTGTTTTTAAGACACATTTTTATGTAATTTTTCTTTAATAAGTAAGTGAACGACTCGCCAGCCCTGTCTAAGTGTGTGTGTGTGCGAAAATTGTGTTTTTAACTTTTTTTTTTTTATAGGTTTTTTATGAGTCGTCTCCTGTTGGCTGTGCGTCAATTTAATTTAATTTATTTACATTAGTTTAACACTCATAGCTTAGGTCTTCTATGCATACAATAATATTTAAAAAAAATCATTTTTTATATATATTTTATTTTATTATTAAAATGTTGCCATCAAATATCTGTTTAACTCTATTTACAAGCATTGCAATATTATAAATTAAGAAAAAAAAAATATTGTTAGTTATTTAATTTTATTTATATATATATATATATATATATATATATATATAGTATATATATATATATATATATTGAAGTTTACAAATTTATGCATATATGTGTTATATATATATATATATATATATATATGTATATATATATATATATTTATATTTATTTATTTTCGTTTTATTTTTCAAATAAATGCGCTTAGTTAAGACGATTTCTGGGCCAGGCCAGGCCAGATCCTAGATCTAGTCTAATATACCAAAAAAAATGCATATAAATACACACATATATGTGTATGTAATGTATATGTATATGTTTATGTATATATATATATATATATATATATATATATCGAACAACAACAATTCTCAATGCTAACTCTAGACGGAATTTCCAAAAAAAAAAAAAAAAACTTTTTATGCCTTTCACATAGTTCGTTTAGTTTAGTTTAGTTTATATATATATATAGATATATATATGTATTTTTTAATATGGATATCGATTTATTATATGTACACGAATAAATAGTATGTAAGTTTTATATGTAGATATAGACACATATATGTATATATATAGGTATATATGCCTAACATTTATAGCGCGTGCCATTTATAGCCAGATATCAATAGGTAATACATATATTTGAAATATACATATTTTCATTTTAACATATGCTCTGTGTGCTCTCGAAAGGGTATATATCAATATTTGTTATGTGAAACACATATGCATGGATATAATATATATATATATATTTATATATTTTAACACTCAAATCGTTTATCGTTTATCGTTAATCGCTAATCGTTTCTTTTTCTTGTCTTTAGATAAACACACTCAATATCTATAAAAAAATTCACTACATCTTTATTATTTCTGTGTGCGTGTGTATGTGTATGTATGTGTGTGTGTGTGTGTGTGTGTGTGTGTTTGTTTGTGTGTGTGTGTATGCAATCATGCCTAAATGAAGAAACTACCTAAGTAACCAGCTAACATTCATATGCAACATCTTCAGCTCTTCAATCTGTATCCGCATCCGTCTCCTGCTCCGTCTCCTGCTCCGTTTCCTGCTCCGTCTCCTGCTCTGTCTCCTCCTTCTCCTCTTCCTTCTTTTGCTCCTCCTCCTCCTCTTGCTCCTGCTCCTCTATATAGTATAACACTTTGTAGTTAGTCTGTTGTAGGTACCTTGAGTGTCGCCCTGTTGCCCACTTCTTGATGCCCACTCACAACATGTCCGCAAAGGAGCCATATTGCTCGTGGAAGATCGGACGGCAACACTCCTCGACGGCATCGTATTTGTAGTTGTAGCGACTGCGGCCAGTGTGACCGTATCTGTGTTTCTGTTTCTGCTGCTGTTCTTGTTGTTGTTTGTGGCTCGAGATGTTGTTGCTGCTGCCGCTGCTGCTGCTGCAGCAATTGCTGCAATTGTTGTTGCTGTGCTTTGACGACTGAGAATAACGCTGATGCGAATGCAGATGCGAATGCGGCTGGTAATAGTGGATGGCGTGGCATGAGGCAGTCTTTGTATTGTATTCCTATAGAGAGCGAGAGGGAGAGAAATTGATTTATTAATTCGAAAAGTGAAATCAAATTATGCAAATTTAATTGCAATTTAATTACGCAGTGCATTTATTATTTAAATTATTACAAAATAAACTTCATTATACAAATCGTTTTTAGGACAACACGATTTTATCTAAAAGTACATATATATATATAAATATATATGATATATATAAAATTAGATTAATGTAAAGTTTTTTTTTTTTTATTAAGTGTACAATTAGATTTAGTACCTTAACAACACATGTATATATATGGCATTAGAGTCAAACCACAGTCACATTATGAGGAATTAAAAGACGATAGTTGTTTCTTTTGTCTTTTGGTTGTCACTACTATTTTTATGAACAATCAAATTTTGTTAGTTTTCCTTTCTTAAGGCCTGAAATGCACATGTTTCTCAGTTTGTTTCCCAAAATATTATCTAAAATAATATAAAATATATTCATCTTAATATTCGTTTCAAATTGCTGTGAAAATCTTGTCTTTGTCAATCATTTCGATTTTCCTCAGTTGCACTACAATTTATATTTATAAAATAAGATTTCTTCTATTTTCTCTGCTGTCGCTTACTCTTACTCTCTCTCACTCTCACTCACTCACTCTCTCTCTCTCTCTCTCTCACTCTCTCTCTTTCTTTCTATCACTTTCTTGCTTATCAGTTGCCGTAAATTTGACTCTGTCTGGCTGCTGTCTCTCTTCTCTCGCTGGCCAGCAAAATATTGCCAAAAATTTGTCGCAACAAATTGCCAAAAGGTTTTCTCTTCCTTTTATTGTTGTCGCTGGCTCCCTGCCCGCTGTCTGTGTGTGTGAATAACATTACAACTGCTTTAAGGTCGCTGCTGTTGCTCTGGCCCTGAAGCCGCATATATATTATCAATAAATTGCATCTGACTGCCAACGCAGTTGCTTCGGCTGCCACGCCCTCGCAGCGCCCTTTTAGCTATGCTTCAGTTTATTATTAAAAGGCAAAATAAAATGTTGTTCCCCTCTCTCCATCTCTCTTTCTCTCTTTCTCTCTTTCTCTCTTTCTCTCTCTCTCTCTCTCTCTCTCTCTGTCTCTCTCTTACACACTCTTGTGGCACTTTCATGCAGCTGCCGCTTGTAGCACCTTGTTCTAATTTATTTATTGCTGCATGCATGTACAATATAATTTTATTGGGTGTCTGGCCAGCCGAAGCTAAGGCCACCAGCGGGCCAGCGGGTAGCTACCCGTTAACTCCACCCTGCCCCATCTCTCCTCACTTATCTATGGTTGCCTTTTCCAGCGTGTCTTGGCATTCGCACACACACTCGTACACACACACTCACACACAGTCACTTGACCGCATTGCGAGCTTTAACAATTACGTTGGAAAATTTGTGAAAAGTCAACTGGATAACGGGCTGCCAATTTGATACACTTGCCATACACACTCACACACATACACACACACACAGATGCACCCTTGTTATTGTTATTGTTGCTGTTAAAGGGGCAACGCTTGACATTTGGCGCCAAAGTTATTAAGCGGATAGACGAGCTGCGTACTACGAAAAGCGGCTTAAACAACACGCAAATGTTTTACAAAAGCAACACACATACACACACATGCACGCAGCAGCAGACATGTGTGTGTGTGACGCAAAAGGTGACCTGCCTCAGCCTTCATTGCGCCTGCCTCCCGCCTCTTGCCTCGAACGCTTTTTGTTTTAAGTTTATTGATGTCGACGTGCGTTTTTCATGCCTCAGCAAACAGTTGCACGAAAGTGGACAAAGAGACAGAGAGAGAGAGAGAGAGAGAGAGAGAGAGAGAGAGAGAGATGATGGCAGACGCGTCTGCGACGTGACAAAACCCATTATAGATGCCACCGCAAAGATAACACTTCGACAGAGGACCCAGCAGCCACAGGTCGACGGCAGAGGCAGAGGCAGCGGCAGAGACGTGGGCACAGGCCAAGTTTTTGGGGTCTGAGAGCTCGCATGAAGCGCCAGCTGCAGCTGATGGATGTGCGAATGTGTGTGTGTGTGTGTGTGAGCGTATGAATGGCAATGAAACCGGCATCCCAAATATAAAGGCATAAGACTCATAAGATACCCTGCAAGGGTCGGCAAACAAGCATGCCAGACCGCAGCGCTCAATAACAAAAAGAGATAAGCTGAGACATTAGAGAAGAGAAAAAAGCAAGAAAGTTTTCGATACACTGAGAGAAATCGAGCTCAGCAAATGTGCTGAGGGATGCCAAATATCTCAAAGAAAAAATAAGTCAAAGGCAAATGCAAGCATTTGTAGGGCATCTGCTAGTCGAGCAACAGTTTTGGGATATGGAGTGTAGCAGTAGGGTAGGGTTGGGCGAGGGTGCTTCATAAATTTCATTTTGTAACCATCAAAAAGTTAAGTCAACGATAAATTGAATGGCCGCATGATTGACTGATTGACTGATTGACTGTTTGACTGTTTGACTAACTGGCAGAATGAATGAGACGTTGCCATGACCCCGTGTCCTTTCACTAAGCCCACGCACCCCTCTTCCTTAAACCCTCTCGCTTGGACACAGTTGTCAGCTGGTTGACCCGAACCTCCCCGCCTCCCACCAAAAGAATTAAGTCAGGCTCCTGACGCTGCTGTTCGTCGGAAATTATGCGGCTCGTCGGCTCGCCAGACAACGCAGACAGTTGTGCACACATGCACGCAGACACCTGTACCGCAGCTACACCAAAACGCTTTACCCTATCTTTATATATTCACAAAAAAAAGAAAAAAATGAAACAAGTGACAACAACAACATGCCAAAAGTCAAAAGCCGTCAAAAAGCGTCATTGAACTTTTAACCAACTTATCAGCGCATGTAGAAGGCGGAGGGGCGTGTCACGCATATGTTACATGGTCATTTAATGAAAGGACGCACGCAGCGTCAGGGCAGCAAGAGCAGAGAGAGAGAGAGAGAGAGAGAAACATGGGGAGAGAAAAGCGCCAGCAACTGCAAGCTCAGCGTGTCCAAGACTCAATACATTGGAATGCTATAGAATCATAAATGATATATATACATATATGCATAAATCGGGACTTTATATATATATACCAAAAATAAGAAGATATAAAACAGGCTGACAGAGGAGGAGAGAAGACCACATGACATTGTGAATAAAGAAAATTTTAAAGCCTTCTTAAGGATTTTTGTATAAATTATGATTATAATGTAAGGAATACTTAAAGATAAAATTATTTAGCTTATTTATTGTTGATATATCTATATTATATCATATATTATTCCATTTATCAATAGCATCTTCATCTTTGGCAAAGTAACAAAAACTGTTGCCTACTTTTTGGGGCACAAAAGTTTTCATATAAATTCCAGGCGCCGAACACTGAAGGCCTGTTCGCTTCGCACTTGAAATAGCTTTTGATTATTTCATGCATATCGATATCTCTCGTATATGCTAAGTATATCAATAATATCTTTATCTTTTGTTGAATTAGACAGTTTACAGAAAGTGTTGCCTACTTATTTGGGATCGCCAAAGTTTTGACACAATTGAGCTGAGCAAGGGTTTTTTTTGTGGCCTAGCACTTTAAGTGTGTGTGCATGGGTGTGTGTGTGTTTAAGGCGCTGGCGATTTTCGACCAGTGGAAAATTCTGACAGGTCATAAATTGGCGCCACGAGTGGGCCAACAGGCCGAACAGACCCACACTTCAAAGGCCCATCCACAACCGGGGAGCAGCTATGGGCTACTGGATACTGGCTACTGGCGGTGCCACTGATGTGGGGCCTTGGTTGTCGGGCTACGGTTGTTGTCTGCAAACACCAACAGCAACAGCAACAACAACACACAGATGAATGTTGCTGTTGGTTGTTTGCCTGCTGCCTGCGTCATGGCCGTTGTTTATATTCCGCACCGAAACGAAAGCACAACGAAAGGCAGCCCAAACAAAAGCCGTTGCACAAACATAGGTGTGAAGCGGACAACAAGAACAACAGCAACAACAACAGCAACAACAACAGCCACAACACGAACAACAAAAAAGCAATAAGCAAAACAACATCAAACTAAGTGCCATTGCCGTATACGCCCAGTTGGCCAAGTGGAGTATATGCGGCCCAAATGGAACAAAGAAAGCTTTATTAAATATGAAATGAATAGAAAACAATAAAAACAAAGGTTTAATTGGCTTGAAAAGTAATTAAAAATAATTTGCATAAAGTGAAGAAATTAAATTGCATTGTGTATGTATTTGTGCGGAGTATCTGTGAGTCAAGCACATTGAATATTGTCAGAAAAATTAATTAAATAATTTCTAAGATATTATTAAATACGAGTAGAATGAAGGAAACTTGTTTAGTTACTTTCGACTATTTTATAGGGTATAAGCTAGTCATTCATGCTAAAATAAATAAATATAATAAGTATAAAATAAAAATAAAATATTTTTAAAAGCAGCGAGCCACTAACTTGTGTTCTAGTATTTTATAGGGTATCCACTAGTCATTCATATGGAAAAATATTAAATAACCAAAGCTTTAATAGCTTTAGCCAAATGGCTTAGTTACTTTTATTAATTTATAGGGTATCTATTAGTGATTCACATTGAATATTTCACCGATCAATGAAGTCAACTAAAACCACAAGCATAAATGGTTCTTCTAGTTTACAGGGTATCTGCTAGTCAGCTATTTGCATACACATGCTCATGTTTGCTTGGAGCGCTGCATTGTTGCTGCGGCTGCTTTACTTGTACAGTTAATGAAGCAAGCGCCGCATCGCGTTACGTTGCCAAACTAAAAGTTCGACTTCGTCTCTCGTTTGCTCTTTGGCTGGCAGAAAAACAGAGAAGAGAGAAGCAAAAAGAAAATGGCAAAATAGAAAAAGGCGAAACAAATAATTGTCGCCCGCCGTTTTATTAGCCAGAGCGCAACAAAATGGCGGCTAGCGGAAACGGAAACTGATTGTGCGGCTGTGCGGCATCATCTGGCCCCCCTGCAGTCGGCTGTGCCACAACGTTTGTCTATGTTGCAAATTGATCTCATTAAAAGCGCGCGCGATTTGTGCGCGTTTCGCGCGCGTCTTTCCAATCAGCCGACCATTTGACATTTTGTGCATCAACCGTTGATTAAGCGAAGGGCGACGCGGCGTGCGGGACGCGGGTTACTGTGTGCCACTGGCTGCGGCATGGACACACACGCTTGTGGCTCTGCCTCGATATCTCGTCAATCGCTCTGTTTGTTTGCCAAAAAAATTGACTTTGAGATGTGCTTTGCGCAGCCTGATTGATGGGCGGCCAGATAGCAAAAGGGCGTCGCGGCGAGGCACCAGCGGCACCAGCGCCACTGCGCAGGCTGCCTAAGTGGGCCGGGTCGGGTCGGGCTGGGGTTGCTCTGTCGCTTTTGTTTTTAACTCTAGCGCGTTTCTCCTGTCATTTGCATTCAATGTCTTCTTTTTGTTTTTGTTTTTTTCTATTTTTTGTTGTTGCTATTGCCTTGGCTCAGAGCAATAAACGGGAATCGACAAACGACAAACGACAGTCGAAACACACGACGACATTTGATTGCAGCTGCGCCGAAAAATTTGTGAACTTGCGCCTCTGGGCCAGGCCAACGTAGCGTAATTAATGTGTCTGCATCGCTGCTTGCTTCGATTTAGTTTCGTTGCCATTTCCATAGCCAAAAATCTGCCCCGGATTCTGGCAAACGTAACAAATATTTCACTTAAAGTTCAGACTCAACTTGAGCTGCACAAAATACCACAAACTGCGCGTTATTCAGGCCGGACGCCAAGGTGCCCCAAATTGCAGGCAGCCACCAAGAGCTGGCCCCAGAAATACCTCGAGAGACTGTGGATTCTCACCCAAACAGCCGGGCTAGACGTCTGGCTGCGGCAGCCCACAGACCTGCCAGCCTTTCGCACTAGAGCTCGCAGCAGACTCCGACTGTGCGAGTGGCTTGAAATCTATCTGTGATAGTCCTAAGATAGTTTAGATTAAGTTGTTTTGGCTAAGATTCTGACATTGCTTTCGCAGCTCTTCACATCCTCAAGCTCCTCCTAAGCTCACCTAAATCTCAGTAAAAGTGGCAAATTTTGCATGTGCCTACTGCAGCGAGTCGCTGCTCTTATCTCGCCTATCTCTTAACTGCTTATCTACTTTATCTTTTGGCCATTTAATTTATGAGTTTCTTAACTGATTTTCATATGCGATTTACTTGTGAACGTCGCGCCGCAGCTTAGACATAATTACATTGCACTATCAAAATACGCTGCCAGTCGAACAGGCACCCACACACACACACACACACACGCACACAGACACATATACACATTCCAGATACTCCCCTAGTGACATCCTCTCAAGTCGACTTTGCTGCCGATAATTTAATGGTCTGCCATTTAATCTGCATTGAATTTATTATCTTGGAAAAAATTAATCTTGATATGTGGCCCGCTTATGGCGACGCTCGTTCGTTCGCTCAACAGAAATAGCTAAAAAGCAGCGCCAAGCACGCGTCGCAGCCAGCAGCCAGCATTCAGCAGGCAGCAGGCAGCGCCCGCTCCTCCAGTTGCCCACTCCGCCCGTTCCGTTCGCTTCGGTGTATATCTCATAAAAATTTGCAATTGCTGGCAACGCATCTGTTCGCCAAGTGTCTCTAAATCTTTAAAGAATTATTTACTACAGTTTTTCTTGCGCCCGCAGACGACGCAGTTTCAAAAAAACCACAACAACAACAACAGCAAGCGGAATGGGCGCAAATGGTGGGTGATTTGCAGACAACCCCCAGGAACAGTCGCAGTTTCAGTCCAAGGCTGACAATGTCACGCCAACAACAGCAGCAGCAGCAACGACGGTGGCGTCGACAGCGGCAGCAACCACCAAACTGAGCTGAGCCACCGTTGAGCCACCCTCGCGTTATTGCTCTATGCCTGCCATTGTCCGCCTTGGCCCCTGCCTGCGCGTCCTTGGTGAGGCGAGCTACCATTCCGTCTCGGCTGTTGGCGCCCTGCCAGCGCACACTGCTGCCAAAGCGGCCAAAAAAACTTGTTACAAACTCAAGCGAAATTTATGAGATCTTTAAAAAAATATTTACATAAATATTTAATTGAAACAATATTTATTTAAAAAATAAAATAAATGTAAATATATTTATATGAGTAAATAAATATATATATAAAGTAAATCTTGCATTATCTTTGCTTTACTTATAAATAATTTCTTTGCAATTTGAACAGTTTTTTAGTGGTGTTTGAACCACTGTAACGGGAGCGTAGCCGTGCCTTGTCTGCAAATTTATTATGTTATGTCTCCGGCTTCGTTTTGGGCGCCATCAGTGGGTTAAGGTTTCTTTTTTCTATGCTATTTTCCCTCTCTCTATCTATGTGTGCGTGTAATTGTTGAAGGCCATGACGGCCATTGCCCAAGCCAAAACTAAACCAAGACCAAGACCAAGACCAATACCAATACCAATACCAATCGCATGCCTGCTCTGGCCGCCCGCCCTTTGCTACAGTTTTTGTGGATCTGGATTTTTAGCTGGGCACATGGCAATTTCTATGTCACTCGCTGTCGCTGTCGCTGTCGCTGTCCCGGTCGCTGTCACTGTCCCTCGCCCTGTCTCTGTCCCTGTCCTTCTGCCATCATTCAATTTTAATCAGCATGGCTAAATCTCACCAGGCAGACAAGACTCTAGAGCCAACTGCTTATCGAAACTGGCAACTGTGCGTTGAGTTTGGCCAACAGCACAACAAAAGGCAAAAGCGGAGCTGAGAGCTCGTACAACACTCCTCTCCAACTTGATCGACTACTAAGATACCCTAACCGTAACTAGTCGTCATCTGATAGAGCTAACGTTGCCGAGCACAAAGCTCTCGCAGTAGCTAAAGCAGCTCAGTCTTAAGCTTAAGCTGAGTTCGGCTTTGGCCAGGGGCAAGGGTATTTGAGAGTTGCAAATAAAAGCATGTGGCAAGCAGCTAAAATGCGACAACAACAAATTGACAAATTTCAACAATTTCGCTGTTTGTTGCTCTACTTTTTCTACTTATTTTTCTTCTGCTTCTGCTTCGCATTGCAATTGAATTGGGTTTGTTGTTGCCGTTGCCGTTGCCGCTGCTGTTGTTGGCCGCTTTGCGTTTGCTCATTTCTTTTATTATGGCTAAGTGAATGTTTGCGTCCGATTTGCCTGCATATGTGGCCCTGCGCCCCTTCCTTCTTGGCCATCGCCGCTGACCGCCATTGTCCAGCCAGGACTGCATGAGGGACTGACTATGGCTCCAGCGGAGACCTGCTCGGAATCCATTTGAAATCCATTTTCATATTTGCGAACAGACGTTTGGCATTTGATGTGGCTCTGATTTTATTTGGGTTGCCCTTTTGGCTGCTCCTCCTGCCAGCGCTACTCGTCTGCTCGTCCTTCACTGCTGTTGGCTTGCTTTATTAGCCTGTTTTGTTGATGTTGCTGGTTACGAGCGATTTGGCAACATTTAAACGATTTTCAAGTGTGCCGCGCCGCTTGGCTTTTTTTTCTTTAGTCGCCAAGGGTTGCCAAGCACCGGAAAAGCTTAAAGCGAGACAGTTAGAGCGAGAGGCAGGGTGATGAAAACACACGATAACTGCTGTCAAATCGACTGTACACAAATCGTTTTCAGATCAAGTTTTTGGCTAGGCTGAAGTAAGTTTGCCAGCTCCTCGGGCAGCACTTGCACTTGAATATGAGAGATCATTGTGTGTGTGTGCGTGTGTGTGTGTGCACGGACTCAGATTGCAGCCAAATGCATAATGCATGACTGCAAGTGTGTGCGCTGGCTGCATTTCATATTGCATATTCAATTAGAAGCACACGAATGAGCTGAAGACTATTTGATGCACACTGAGCGAGTATCGATGAGTGAGCGCAATCCAAATGCAATTACAATTCCTCTTAGCCACACACAGCACTTGTGGCTGATGACTCGTTTAGTATTACGTGCTATGAACACACATGTGCTTGATGAAGTAATCTGATTCTGTTGATATAACCGAAGCACACACCTCAGCCACCATTGCATTGACGGCGTAATATAAATTGATTCACGCTCTGCAATATTTATGGAATCTGATGAGTCGACAACTATGTGAACTATTAGCAAATACAACTTAGTTCAGCCAAGGCACCCACTACTGCTCGCACGCTACTTAACACTCGAGGCAAATTAGTTGCGGCTCAGCACAATTGCGACCATAAATCAACTCACGCACGACAGCAACAGCCGCAGCAGCAGCAGCAGCAGCAACAGCAACACGCATCTTGCAACAGATTTTTTATGGTGCCCGAAAACGTGCGCCCTTGCGGATGTGAAATGCCGAAAAACATTTCTGCAGAGAGTGTCTCAGTGTCTCGCGTCGAATCGCATCGCATCGCATCGCTGGCTGATTCACCCCAAAACTATATATCGCGACCCCTGGCCCCGGCCCCGGCCCCGTTCCCTGCCTCGTCGAATGCACAAAGCGCACGCACAATTGTGCAAATTGACAGATTTATAACAAAATGCAATGAATAACAGCATCATTCACAATCGTTCACAGGGGTGAGCGAACGGATTTGGGCAGCGAGAAATCGATAGTTAAGCACATTGGCTGGAGACAGACGCTCAATGCGGATTGCATCTTAGGCTGTAAGACTTTTAATGCTGATATTGGGATTTCGATTTCAACAGGCGCCTTAATGGCCTCACACACACACACACACACACACAAACATGGCACTTATACATAATCCCTGTGGCAGACCTAGAAAATGGGGGCATATGTCTGTGTGTGTGTGTCTGGGTGCAAAGCAGTTCCCACATAGCCTGGGCGGATGATGCGAGTCCGAATCCGGCATTACCCCAGTTTCAGTTGCACAGATGAGTATAAAAAAAAGTGTAGAAGAAGACGAAGAAGTGGAGGGAATCAAATCTATGAAGTTCAATCAGTTTTAATTGATTCATTTCGTGGCCATTGAAAGGGGGCGAACAGGGCGAGGGCGAGGGCGCTGCCCGCTGCCCGCTGCTTGCTGCCCGCCACAGATAATGATGATGTTTTCTGTTGCTGCCTGTTAATAAATTTATTATCTTGGGAATATCCGAGTGCGACGTCGACGTCGACGGCGACTGCGACTGCAGCAGCAGCATCGGTAGCGGAAATGCCTCGTTGATTTGAAATGGAGCCCTGGGTCTGGGCCAAGCCGCAAATTTATTATGATTAAAGTTGAAAAGTTGAAATTGATGCTGCAACAGTTAGAGACAACAAGGCTGAGCTGAAGCGAGCACAAAAAATAAACACAATTGGGACACCAGTAGTTATAATAATAATAACGATAACGATAACGATAACCATGACGCTGATGCTGACGATGAGATTAACATTTAAGCAAAGTCACAAACGATGCTTTAAGCGAGATGTATGTGCATGCCACAGCTGGCACGTTTGGCAGGTGCCACAAGCGAAAAGGCTTGGACTGAAGATCTTGTAAACTTTAAAAGGTTTTCTTTTCTATTTATTTAAATAAGTGCCAATTAAACTCTTTACTACTAAAGAGTATAGACTTAATAAACTTTTGCTAATGAACTTTGATTACTTTTATGGCTGCTTCGAGTTATAAGAGTTAAGCTAACTTCCATGCCGAACTATTTTATGTGATTTATAGATCAACTATACGAAAATGCTTTAGAAAATATATAACAAAAGTCGGACTCTATAGCATCATTGAAGAGCTTCGATCTCATCTCGAAGTTTCAAGCTTCATCTGTTCTCAGTCCCATCAACTTGCTTATCGATATTACATATTACAATATATATATATAGATTATAAATAAATATATATATTCCTCAATTCATTTCAATATCTTTAACCAATTTATTTCCACTTAGAGTTGCAGCAGTCTCCAGTTCAATCTTATTTAAATCATTCTCTTTGACTTGTACTCACCATAACAATGCTCCATTTCTTGCATATGTGTCGCAGGGCCTTTTTGTAGCATCACGGTTTCATGGTCCAGAAGTTCTTTTTGGGTTTCGCGCCGGTGGCCACGGAGATGGCGGCGCCCGTTGCTGAGCCCGTGGCGGATGCAATCGAACGTCCCGATGCCCGCTGCTGATCTGCTGAGCAACGTCTTGGATAATTGAATGGCGACATCGAGCTGCCGCCTGCCGTTTCAGCCACGCCCATGCCCGCGCCCATGCCCATGCCCATGGGCATGCCCATGTTAGTATTCATGCCCATGCCCATGTTCATTGGCATGCCCATGCCCATGTTCATGCCCATGCCCATTGGCATGCCCATGCCGGCGATGCCCTGATCCTCGCCACAGCTGGCCATGCTGCTCTTCGATGTCGAGGTGCCCGACGCAGTCGAGGAGCGGCAGCTGCGCAAATTGTGCGGCAGTGTGCTGGTGTGCATGTGGTTGTTGCTGTTGCTGCTGCTGCTGCTGCTGATGTTGTTATTGTTGATGTTGTTGCTGTTGCTGTTGCTGCTGTGGTGCATCATATTGGGATTGTGGTTGGCATGCCCATGGCTGTGGCTGTGGCTATGACTGTGACTATGGCTATGGCTAGTGGGCGTGGCCGTCTTATAGTAGCGCAAACTTTCATTGTAGCTGGCGCCGCTGCTGCTGCCGCTGCCACTGAAGCCGCTATCGAGGTCGCCCTCATCGAACTCCGGATTGATGCAGCTGCTGTGTGCATGATCCTTCAGTTCCATGCTGTTCAACGTGCTCGACAAATTCTCGAGGCTGGCGTGCGAGGCCGAGCTTGAGTTGGACGCGGCGCTGGCAGCAGCACCACCGAGCAAGCCGCCCCGACGCGGTCGCTGGCCCGTGCTTAGCACATTCTTGCCTTGCACGGAGGAGGACGAGGAGGAGGAATTGCCAACGGCACCACTGGCACTGCCGCTGCCGCTGCCACTGCCACTGCTGCAACTGGTGCTGGTGGCTGGCGCCTCGTGCTGTGCATCATTGGAGCTGGCGCTGGCCGGGCCGCCATGGCTGGGACTGATGTCTGGTGGCGTGGGCGGCATAATGAGCGCCTCCAACGACAGATTGAGCTCGTCGAGCACACGGAAATGATTGTGCTGGACGCGACGCAGCTCCTCCTTGACATTGCCCGCACTGGACGTGGCAATGCGATTGTCGGAGAGCACCTTGCGTATCTTCTGATCGCTGACCTCCTCGTACAGATTCTCGGTGGTGCCGTAGCGTGTGGTGTACGTGTGCCTGTCCCGCTCCTCGGCGCTGGGCGACGACGATGTGGACTGGCCGCTGTGCGACGATGACTTCGAGCGGAAGCTCTTGGCCAGCAGAGCGCGTATCGAGTTGCGCGGCGGGCTCTTCGACTGTGCATGATGATGTCCATTGCCCTGACCCTGAGCGGGCACATTCGTATGGCACTTGGCTGCGCCGGGCTCGTAGTATGCATAGGAGTAGACGTGATTGAAGGGGGCAGCAGCTGCTGCTCCTGCCGAGCCGCTGGCGCCCATGGCGCCACCACTTGCGCCACCCACGCCGCCTGCACCAGCACCACCACCTCCCCCATTGTAGGCCACATGCAGCGAGGCAGTGGATGACATGCCAGCCGCTGAGCCAGCCCCATGCGAGGGCGTGGCACTGCTGCTGCTGGGCGTCATGACGCCAGCGGCAAAGCCATAGTCCAGCGACGAAGTAGACGACGACGACTGTGCGGTGGCGGTGGGCTCAAAGCGCTCCATTGTGGCAGCAATGTTCTTGCGTGACCACTTGACCTGTGAACAAGCAGAGCACCAGATTAAATATCGTTCAAGTTTCTTACGAAAGCTTCAACTCCAAACAACGTGTATTTAATGATGCGAATACACTTTTTTCGAGTTGTTTCAAAGTGCGTGGCATCTGTGATCTCTAATGGAACCACCTACCAAATGTGGTATCTGTAGCTCTGCTATTTAGTGAGCTATGTCTGAAAGTATTTGATTGCAAATCGACACATCAAGTTGTTTAAAGGAATATTATATATAATAATTAAAATAATATAAACAAATTTAAGAAAATATTAATAAATAAATAAAAAAAATAAATAACAAAAATATTTAATAATGAAAAAATATAATATAAATATAATATAAAAATTACGAAAACCCAAGAAATTGTATACTGCATATTTATTGGGTATTGTTTTATAATTAGTTATGATTTATCTCATCTTTTTATAATTTTTAATAATTTTTTAAATATTTTATTTATTTTTTATAATTTTGATATATTGATATACATATATATTTTAATTTTTTTTATATATTTTATAATTTTTGTATTTAATTCAAATGTTTTTTTTTTTTATATATTTCGATTACTTATTGTTTTTAATACTTTTTATAGTTAATAATATATTTTTTATATACTTTAAAATATTTGTTATTTTATTTATATATTTTATATTTTATTATGCGCATAAATATATTTTTTTTTAAATATTGTCTCAATCTTTTATTATTTATATATGTGTTATTAATAATATATACAATTTATATATTTTTGTACACTTATTAAATTCCAATCTAGATATAAATTTGCATTAACATATTAGAAAATGTTTCTTTTTTTAGTATTTGTCTCCTCTTAGTTAAGTAAATATCAATTATCTTTATATTTTATAGTTTTATATTTTTAAATTTAAGTCTAGTATATCTATCTCGCCGTCAAATCTATTTATTCTTCTTCTATTTATTTTTATCTCACTAACCTATACATAAATGAATTCTATCTATCCGTTTAGACTTGAATTAATCTATATTTATACGTGTCAGATAGAAGAAAGATATCTATAACTGCCACAGTTCTGTGATGGGCGCCTTATCTACTTTTCTTGACTAAGCTTTTGTTGTGTTAACTCACCTGCTGCTCGACATCCATTTTGTGGTTGCTGCGACGACTGTGTCCGCGCCGTCGTCGCTCCGTGAAGGGCTCGCCATGGCCGCCTTGGAGCAGCAGCAGCTCGCCGTTTTGCTGCGACGACGATGAGGAGGAAGAGGGCGGCGCTGGCATGCAGAACTCAATGCTGTCCATATCGTCCGGAAAGATTAGATCGCCGCGATGACCATGGTGATGGCCCAGCGTGGCGGCTCCATGTCCAATGCCACCCATGCCCATGCCCAGACCGTGGCCATGGCCGTGTCCATGTCCATGGCCGTGCGCCATGCCATGGCCATGGCCGTGGCCACTCATAGTTAGCTGATTGCGCTGAATGTGGCGCATGGAGCCATGTCCTGGTGCACTGTGCACAGCCACTGCAGTGGTCTGCGAATGCAATTGTTGCTGATGTGCCTGCTGCTGCTGCTGCTGCTGTTGCTGTTGCTGCTGCAGTGTGGGCGGCGGATATTCAGCCGGCGGCGGCGGTGCAAAGCTGGCGAATTGTGGCGAGGCGCATCGATTTTGAAATTTGGACGCTGCGGCGGCTGCGGCGGCGGTGCTGCTGGCGCTGCCTGGATACATGTTGCTGCTGTCGTTTTTTTTTCGCTGAACAACGACAATTATACGTTGACGTTCTCGGTTATCGTTATCGCTATCGTTATCGGCTGAAGAGCGAAAGAGTAGTCCACTCAAGCGCACATCGTCTAGAACAGAAGGGGGAGACAGAGAAAGAGAGAAAACAAAGCCATTAATCAGCGTTGGAATTGAAAGCGTTACGAATGCGCATGCGGGCGGGCGGATGAATGGATGGGGCATCATAGCCGGAGCCCAAAACACAGCCAGAACCAGAACAAGAACAAGAAACAGAAACAGAACGACACATGACTGACATGCCATGCCATGCCAAAATCCCACAAATAAAAGCTGGAATTATGAGCTTTGCTCCGGCACCGAAGCAGCAGGCACTGAGCCAGCGAAAACTCCAATCCCAATTTATTTATGCGACCGCCAAACAAAACATTGTTGCCGCCGCAACAACAACAACAACAACAACAATAGGAACAACAACACGCATGTAAAACATTTGGCGTTGGCATGCCATTTCCCAGTTCCCAGTTGCCAGTTAGCAGTTCCCATCGCCCATCTACCAGCTCCCAGTTCCACAGCCGTCCACTCGACGAATGCCATAAAACAGCATTAAAGCTATTAACAGGCGGCAAGCGCAGGCAGAGTTATTTCATACCCTTCCAACGGCAATTGCCATGGGGTATATACACTGGATAATCTAGAATACGTATTGAAATAGATTGCATATCGATAACAGTCTAGTGGTTATCGATTAACCGAAAGAGAATTTTGTATAGCTGTCGATAACATTATATTGACTTCTGCATATACCCTTTGATTGACTGATCGCTATAGAGATGCCTGCATAATACAAGGCAGAGAAGCTGCCTAAGCCTTTAACGTACCACAGAGCATCTGCGAGTCGTTTCATTTCATGAGTCAGCTTCCTCTTCTCTTCTTCCATAGCAAGCGTTCAACTTTCTGCAGGGCATCTGCTAGTCGCTATTGCCCTTGTCACGCTTTCGCCGCACCACAATTCATTTCATGCTTCTGCTTCTTCTTCTCGTGCGTGTGTGACTGATAGCAAAGCCGAAACTGAGATCCGCTCTATCTTCGTTTTTGGCCGCGCGCCCACCCGCTGTTAATCCTTCTGCCCGCTGGCCCACCCACTTTTACGAGCCAGTAGCCATAAATCAATCAAGAGAGCACTGAGCGCAGATCGCCTTTATGAGCCACTCGCAGCCGTCCAGTGCCCGGCTAATCCTTGAGGCAGCCGGCACAGTGCCTGCCTCAAGGCCAAGCTGCAAATGCCGTCGAGCCAATTGAAATGCGTTGCAATTCCGGCTGGCAACATACAAATCTTTTTTATGCAACTGAACGTTGCACGTTCGCCACAAATTTCTTGTTATTGTTTGAGCTGTTGTTGTTCTTATGCTGCCCTCACCTAGGTCATGATTACTCAGTTATGCAATTGAAGCTGACTTCGGTTGACAAACGAGTCAACAGGTCAGGCAGGTCTGGTCTCTGCCTGCTCAGATCTCTTCCTCTTGCCGATCATAGTCTTGCTAGTTGTTTAGCTATACGCAGACTATTTGCTATGACTGTAAGTTCTTCACTCCTTCTAGAGCATTTAGTATTCGTCGTGATAGATTTGTTGTTGTTCCCCCACCCCTTTTTTTTTTGAGGCATTTCGATTTCAGTGCACAGCAATAACGAACTACAAACAACAACAATCGGGAATTGAGGGTGAGGGCGGCATGTCTGTCGGACATCGGGCAACTGGCAATCATTTTTATCCCACGCTGATTGATATATCAAATTGATAGCCGTGTGCCATGGCCAAAAATGTTGTTTAGTTGCTTTTGTTATTGCTCTGCTATGTTGGCGATGACCACCTACACCTGCACCTACACCTACACCTACACCTATAGGCTGCTGCTGCTGCTGCTGCTCACTCTGCGCCTGACTGCTTCTGCGTCTGTTCCTGTTCCTGCCGGTCCCAGCTCCTGCCTCTGCCTCTGCAGCTGCACCTGAACCTGCACCTGCCCCTACTCCAGTGACCATTCCGTGCAACACTCTCAACGTATTGTGTGTCTGACTGCGTGTGCGCGCTTATTTGTTTCATCTACTCGCTTCGACTCGCTTCTTGTTGGCTTTATTTTGGCACTATTTTATAGCCTTTTTTTCTGTTTTGCCTTTTTCAGTTTTAGACGATTGCATTTCACATGCAAATTTTAACGAGTTGTTTGCGGTCGTCTATGGTCGCCTGCCACAACAACAACAAAAACAACGTCAACTATTGGCGTTTATTTGCAGGCAACATTTTGATTTGGCTGATTGAGTTTGGCCATGTCGAAGATTAATAATAAAAAGGAGGCCAAAACTAAAAACTAGCTAAATGCTATAACGCGCCAGAAATGGCCAACAACAAATGATAAAATGGAATTTTTTCCAATTTAAATAATAAAAAAACAATATATATATATATATATATACATGTAGAGAGAGCAGAAGAAGAGAAAATGCAGCTAGTATGGCCATGCAATTTCCAATCCATAATTGAGTTGCCTGCACAAAATTGATTTTTGCTAAGCGCCTCGCAAACACCAATTGCCAATTGACCAAACAGGCATACAGTTATATATATATATAATAATATATCTTTATATATATACATACATATTTATGTATATGTGCTTAGCCTAGGCTTTGGCATGGAAAGTGATTGTTGCTTGGTTTCAACTTTAAGTGTTTCAGATATGAATCGAGCTCAAGAACCAGCTCAGTTTGATAATGAGCTATAAAGCATGGACAATGCATGGCTTAAGCATAGCTGTGCTATTTATAGACTCGTCATGTAATTAAACTGGTTCCGTGGTTCAAGAAAATATTTGAAATATTTAACACTAAAGTCTAAATAACAGAAACCTTTTTAAATTATTTGTTTCTTTAAGTTCTATTTTATATAGATTTTATATTAATATTTATATATATATTAATTATATATATTATATTATATATATATATATATATATATTAGTTTTAATTTATATAATATAAATTATGTATTTTATATTTCCTATGCAACTTTTACTCGCACTCTCTTATTTATTTTATTTTTTATTTATTTCATTTTATTTTCATTATTTTTATTTAAGTTCATTTTTTTATCTAGCTTGTTTTTATAACATTTAGCATCGTTTTTCCTAGCCTAAATGATATTTACCTCGGCTAATTTTCCCTGACAATTTAGCAGTTATGTAAGTGCCTTTGCCTATGATGGTTTCTACAATTATTCTCAATTATATACTAAAAGTAGTTCAAGAAAGCTATAGAAGAAGCTCGAATATTGGCTAGAATATGAAATTGTTATTCAGAGAGCTTTCACACACACACATATATATATATATATATATATATATAGCAGCAAAGCCAAATTAGTTTTGCTCTTTTAGCTTTTTGCTGGAATTACGTAAATGGTATTTTCGATATATCAATTATCGATTTATTTGAATCGATTAGCTTCTTTTTTCTTTGCTATTTTTTTAGCCAAGACTCACCTCAGCTGGACTCATGCACAGGTAGTCATTTTTTATTCAGACTTGGCCTGATTGCCAAACACCGCCCGCCCCACCGACTGACTGGGCGTGACTCCCTCGCTCTGTGTGAATGTGTCTGTGTGAGTGTGTGGGGGCGTTTAGGCAAAGCAATTTAGCCAAGGCTATTTCTATGATTTGAAGTTGTTTTATTAAACTTTTTCATCCAGCAATAGCAGCAGCAGCTGCTGCTGAATCAGTAAAAGGCCACAGCTTATATATATAGCTATATATCCACCTAGCAGCTACGGGGTTCTTGTGGATACGTGCTGGCAGTTGGCCAATTCAATTATGGTCAGCTAGAACCAATTGAGATCTAAGCGAGAGGTAAACAAAGCTTTGAAGTGGAAGCAAGTGCAACAGGTTGGAGCTGAACGAGATAAGGTGACAAATCATTAGTTCCCCTTCTCTCCCTCTATCCCCTCCCTCCTCCCTCCTTCCACTCCTCTCCTTCTCCCTCAACTCTTGTCAACTCATTAGCACATTTTGTGCATGTTGCACATCATTAGATGACGACTACGTTCAAAAATCTAACTGCAAGGCATCATCGCCATTGTCGAGTGGCATGTGGCATGCGGCAAGCGGCATGTGGGCGATGCTTTGTTGCCGCACACGTGCCACACGCTGCATACGTTGAATACACCCTGAGCTCAGCTTGCCATAGTCAAAAATTCATTGATGTCAATGGCAAGCGTCGCTCATGGCTCCTCCACTCAGTCGACACACTCATTGGCATTCACTCATACAGTCGTGCACTCATTCACTCATTCATTCGACATTCGATGTTCGACATTCGACTGTTCGCTTTCGCCTTGAGCCCTAACGCATCATGCATATGAAAATTGGCCAATTTGGTGGGGCAATTGAAATGGCAGCCGAAATGCAGGCCAAAACAGGGATCGGGCCACGCTGCCAGACGCCCAATTCATTTGTGGCATGCCGCTTGCCGGTAGCGCCCCAGAGCACCAGGGCACCACAGCTGCCAGCTTCCGGCTTCCTGCGCCCTGCTCCCATTCAGGCATCCTTCAACGTAATGACTTTAATTAACATGCATTGGTTGTTGTTGCTGCTGCTGCACTTGTTGGTGTTGCACTCTAGCTGCAAGTGGCTCGCTCAAGTGGAAGTTTTGGCAAACGCGAAGCAGCTTGCGAGCAATTGCAACATGAAATGTAGGCCACAAATGGAGAGCAACAACAGCTGCAACAGCAACAGCAACAGCAACAGCAAAACAATTAATTAATAAAACCCAAATTTCTATATAACACGAACTGAATGAGTCAAGTGAATAGATCGATGAATGAATGCATTCATTTAATCAGTCGCCCCGCTCTAAGGGTGTTATCGTAATAGAAGCAATTGTTTTTCACAAATAAATTTACAATTATTATTTAACAAAAGTTGAAGTGAAATTCAATTTGAATTTTAATTGGAAATAAAATAATGTTGAGAATTCATTTAAGCAAGTTAAATATTTTATATAAATTTTGATAAAATATTACATTTTTCTTTGTTTAAATTAAATGTGAAATAAATTATGGAAATTGATATTCTCAATTTTTCGTGCATATTTATTTAACAATTACATTTTCGATCTGCTACCTGGCCTGTGTCGTCTCTCGGGGTATATAGGCTTTGTGAAATCTTATGTGACACCCAAAAGGAGGCGTGGCAGACGCCATAAAGTATATAAAGTATATATTCTTGATCAGAATAATGAGGTAGGCCGCAACGTGCAGAGATTTGATTTGTCCGGGTATTTCCTCGTCGGGCACTCCCCACTGGAGCACTCTCCCTTTTTTTCTTTCACTCCTGTCAATTTGGCAATATAATTTTTCCCAATTATACTTTCGCCCAATTATATTCATAAATATCAGAATTGAATATAAATAATTTGTTTTCACTGCATCTCTATGCTCGGCAGATTTCCTCAATTATCTCTTTATATTATCTTAATCTTAGATTCGATTCGTCTTATTTTTCTAATTTAAGCTCTCATCGTATTTTTCATTTACGCAGAGCTCAGCGAGCACATGATATCATTTTGCCACACTATGGCTTCTGCGTATAAAAATCTTCCAGTTTAGCTGCTAACAAATACACACACACACACACACATACACACCTACTCCTGTCACAGACTCTGGGACGACAGAAAAAATGTGAACAAGAAAAAGCGAGCAAAAAAAGGAAAAAAACCAAGGCAATGGCAAATCTAACCAAATGCCAACACAAATTTTGTTTGCACTTTGTATTAGGTTGACAAAAATCAACACCCAGACAGACGGACGGACGGACGGATGGGCGGACGGACAGCTGGCGATGGCGATGGAGATGAACGAACAACGTTCTTGGAGCTTTGCCTCAATCAGAAGTCAGCCAAGCAGCAGGGCGCTGCGAGCTGAGGGCATAGTAGCTGCAGTTACTGGAGATAGATTTATGTTGCCAAGCCGCCCACACATTACAGCCACACACATATGTACCGTGTGCGTGTGTGTGTGGACTGGGCTTAGCTGTTTGTCTTTTGCAAATGTTGGCAATATTTTGTGGTAAAAGGTGAATTTATTAGCACTCCCCACGCAGTCAGTTCTTTCAGTCTTTCTTTCAAATTATGGATGCCATATGTCTGTCTCGTTGCTTCAGCCCCCTCCCCAACGCTCAGCTTTACCCCCGCCTACCCCCTGCCCAAAGCGATGCACACGCACACGAAACGCAACTCTTTTCGTTGGCCAACAAATCAGGTTTTCGTTTAATGCATTTGCTGTTGACTGCATCTTCTTGCTCTCCCTCTCGCTCCCCCTCACTCTCTCTCTCTCTCTATCTCACACTCTCTCTTGTGAACTGCCTGTCCCAATTCTTATCGTAGGCGCTGCAATTTAAAACACATTTTTGGGGATTAAAATCTTGACAAATCATAAACAAAACGGCGTCGGCGAGGCAGCTGCGCGGTCTGCACGCAATTACGAATACATTTGTATCTGTGTATCTGTGTATCTATATATCTGTATGAATGTATCTGTGTCGCTGTGTATCTTCAGCCGACAGACTGATTTACTTGAGCCTAACAAAAGAGAGATGTCCAACAACAACAACAACAACAACTAAAAGGCAGTCAACGAGCTCCAAAAAGCTACAATGACAATAAAATACCACACGCACACACACACACACACACAGCTGAGATGCATATCGCAAAGAGCGTGTGCGAGAGCGAGAGAGGTAGAGCATGGACAAACGTTACGTGAAAAATGCTTGCAGCTTCTCCACTTTTGTCCAGCGACAATTTATGAAATATAAAATGAAAATCTTTAGCTAAACAGCAAGAGACACAGAGAGAGAGAGAGAGCGAGAGTGGGAGACTGGGAGAGTGGGAAAATGGGCATGCCTAATGCTAGCGGCAGCCGCATAAAAGCCACATGATACGCATCTTTTGGATTGTTGCTCTTGAATTTTTGTAAGCCGCTTTTTGGTTGACTCTGCTGCGACATAAAACACAATAAAACTGATATAAAAAAACACACACACAGACACACACTGGGCAGCTAAGCCAAGAGAGCGGGAGAGGTCTAGGGGAATGAGTAGATGAGATTGGGGAGCAGCGGGCATATCGAAGCTGACAACGCTTTCAACGCATGTCAATGTCGACATTTTCAAATTCCAATAAGTTTTATTTTGTTGTTGTTGTAATGTTCTTTGATAAAACGGTAAAATCAACAAAGTGCACACACACTCAGAGACATGATAATCGCCTATATATATATATATATATATATATATGTGGGTCGCTCTATTTAAATTATTTTCTTTAACTTACCAGCAGGTCGAAAAGCTCAATTTCCAAAATGTTCGGTTCAAAGTGTTTGGCCTCGTCTGCTTATAAATATGGAAATGCTGTAATCATAAGGAGAGAAAGAAACAGAAAGAGAGTGAGTACATTGGAAAAAATAAAAACAATTTAATTAGCATGCGTATACTTTTGGCATACACTATGAAAGGGAATAATAATAAGCAGCAGCAGCAGCAGCAACAGCAGCAGCAGCATGAAAATGAAAAACTCATCAAAGTGAAATTTGCATGTGGAATGCAAATGTTTTATCAAGCGTAAGAAATTGAGTTATATAAATATGACATACTGACTACAGTGCCTGACAAATACACACGCACACGTTTACATTTTAAAGTCACATTTATTGGCCTCGCAAAGTCCACAGCTAATTGAATGTTTGTCGAACAGATTCATCTCAATTAGTTGTCAATATCTGAATGAATCAAATTGCCATTTCGTTTGTTTCACATTTGTTCTATCAGCTAGATCCATGGCTATTGCTGCATTTGACATTAACATTGCAGCATGTGCCAATTGCAGCTGACTTGAATTCTCATTACAATAGAATTAACTCCTTGAGCAGACGAACAGCAAACGAACTAAAAAAAGACAACGACCAAAAACAAAAAACGAATGATTTATTAAAGAGAGAGAGAGAGAGTCCATGGAGCTTATTCAACTGACAATGCCTAGTCTGATGTAGACCTCCATATGTGTTCATTGTAATAGTAGTGCCACTGAGCACTCCATGTTGGGCAATACAAATTATTTATTTATTATTTATTTAAATTTATCGTACAATGAAACAAATGTATTTTATTAATTTAGATCATAATAATTATAATTTTAATAATAATTTTATAATTTTAATAATTAATCATTTTTCAATTTTAATTTTGCATTGAATTTTGAGTCTAGAAATTAAACTTTTGACTTTTCTATTGAACACTAAAATAAAACAAAAGTTTGGGATTCCAATAAATTATTTATTATTTACACTGCTTTTGGATACATTGTTTTTTAATTTACTATTATTATTTTTTTTTGTTCAACAAATTGGAAAAAATACCTTTTTATTTAGTTTATGTTTTGTGTAGTCGAGCACTACTATTTTTATGAACACAGCCAGCAAATGGTTATGAAAGCCTAAGCAATTGCCATTATTTGGAACTAGTTCGCCAACTGCTCAACATCAGCTCAGAGCTGAGCTAATAAATAAATGCTTAGGCCAAAAATAAATCCGCACTGTGAGAGGGCTGAGTGGAGGTCATAAAAAATGTCAGAGCAGACCGCAGAATGCGCGCTTCGATCTAGGTGGAAACTCTTTAAGCAGCTTTAGGAAAACAGACAGAAAATGAAAAGTTGGCACACAAAAGGCAACGGTACCTTTTTAAAGGTGTGCGAGAGCGGGGAAGAGAGTGGCAGGCAAGGGTAGAGCTGAGAGTGGCAAAGAGTGGGTAACGAGGCAAGGGCAAAGTTAGCTCCACACAAAGTCCGAGTTCAGGTCTCATGAGTTTGGGACATTTTATTTCGTTCTCTCTCAAAAATGTTTTAATTAAGCGAAGGCAAGCAACTGAGCAGAGCAGAACAGAACACAAATGGCACATATTTAAGCCAAAGACAGAGAATGTAGAAAGCACATAGAATAATACACAGTGAGACTGGCGAAAAAGTGAAAGCGTTTTATGAAAGCAACGAAACCAAATGCCAGCAGCATGCACTGCGTGGTTCGCACCACAGTTCGCACAGAGGTGACATGCGGTGGGCGGACTGAGGTGGGCGACAGGCGAAAGGCAATGGCAGTGGCAATAGCAATAAAATGAAATAGAATTTTAAACCACAGGCAAACGTGCGTTATTCATTTTTGAATTTATAACACAATTGGGAGAATGTCGTGCCGTGTACGAAATGCCAAAGGAGCCGAAAGGACGAGCTGAGCGGGGCAAAAAAAAAAAGTTAAAGGTGAACTAGATGGCAGCCAGAGCCGCAGCCAGGAGCCAGCAAAAAGAAAAAAAATGAAGAAATGAAAAGAAAGGAGTGAAAATGCGCAGCAAAGTAAAATGCGTGGCTCCTTTGCCGTGTGTGACACATAAAAATAGAAATAAATAAGATGTGTGTGCCTCTGTGTGTGTGGGTGTGTGTCTTGGTGTGCTCTTTGGTATGGGTTACCTTTGCTTGTTGTGCTCAAGCAGCCGACGTGTGCGAGCGTAGCGAAAGCTTGGCAGTTAAAGCAAATCGTGTTGTAGCAAATGCGACTAACATTCTTTCTGCTTCCCCAGCTGCTCAGGTAGACTCCTTGCCTTTACCTTTTTCTGCCTTTTCCCGCATTTCGCGCTGCTTGCAAATGACGCGAGCTCACAGCAAATTGACAAAAATGTCTAAAGAAAGCAAAGGCAGCGCAATGACTGTGGCCCGCAATGATAATCAAACACAATAATGATATTGTCAAGATGATTATGAAGCTACGTATATATATATATATATATATATATATATGTATATTGGCATAAAATATGTGTAGAGAGACGCTAGGCAAATGTTAAAGCCAAGTTTTAAAGCAAAGCAAGAGCAAGGCACTCAGGCACTTAGGCATAGCAAATGAACTAGTTCCAAGGCTCATCTGAATGAAATATGACCTGATTGGCTACTCTTGACCAAGCCATAAAAGAACTAGTTCACCTACAGCATGACTCATGGCCGGACCCGTAACCTGATACCGCATCAAATGGCCAGGTTTGTCGCTCTAATCAATTTACAATTGTTGTCCAATGATCTGTGATGCAATAATCGTCCGGGCAGCCAAATTTCTGAAGTCCCACAAATAACCAACAGCATGTGTGTGTATGTGTGTGTGTGTGTGAAGGAGGGAAGACCCACAGGCAACCCTTTTTTCTCCGTTGCAAACGACCGTTGGCACGGGGCTACCTCATGAGTCACGTGCAAGGCAGGCATTGCCATTGTCCTGGGCCTGTTTACATGCAGATAGCTTCGACTGCTCCACCCACCTTGCACCGCCCAACCCAAATGGGCGCTCGACAAAAATTAAGCATACATAACATGGCGTTTTCATATGCCTGTCGTGGCTATAGAATCGGGTCTGGGGGCACTCGCTGTATGCCTTCCAGTACAATCAACCAAGACGCTGACGACCTTGTTGCAAAAGTTATTGACTGCACACACACACACGCACATATGAGTGTGCAAATATGTGTGAAATTTATTTGCCACAATCCGGGAACAACCCTTTCGGCCAAGAAGGGTTGCTCAACTGCTCAACTTCGATTACAGCCCCCAATTTTTGTTGTTTAAAATCAGTTGATTGCACAAATGCTCATTGAACTAATTTTATTTCGTTGCACACCCACACACACACCAACACACATCCACACACACACAGACACACATGGTAGCAAGGCAACTTGAGCCACGTTTACATTTCATGGGATTCCATTTCCATATGCAAAAGGCCAAAGCCAATTGGCCGAAGCCCCAAGCCTTACCTGAGCTGAGCTGAGCTGAACTAACCTGCCCAGTCGACCGTTCGCTCGGCTAGCTAACTTATTAGCCCAGCGAATGTCCGACAATGTGGGCAAACAGCAAAAAACAGCAACAAATTGTGCTGTGTCCTTTAAACAAAGGCAGCAGCAACAACAGCAGAGGCGCTGATCAAATTACCAGACAAGCCGGTTGAACTTTGATTCACTTGAGTTAAGAGCATGGAGTCGTCCTTTTTCCACTTAACTCACTTTTCCATTTTTCCAGTAATTTTCATCCTAGCCACTTTAATTAATTACGGCTGCAAAAATGTGAAAGCTGACAACAAGGCGGTTGCGGGAATGCGCTTTGCCAGCGAAATGCCTGAAATTTCAGCACAAGCCCCCGCAAACCCCAAACCCGGAAGCCCCCGACTCGTCGCAGCACAACGCAAACATAATTTCCACAAATTGCGTCAAATTTGAAACAACACGAATCCATTTTTATGAAAATTGAGCAGTTGAGCTTCAATTACTTGGCCTGCCTGGCTCTGCCTAGCCGTGCCTTGAGTAAGTCGGCCATGCTTAACTTCTAATAATAACTTTAAACCAAACCAAATCAAATCAAATTAAAAGCAAACTGAAGATAATTAAATGAAAGAGCTAGAATATATATAAAGGAGGGAGGGAGATGGAGGGGAGAGAGAGATACAAAGAGTGACATATAGAGGGATATAGGTAGGGATATAAATTTAGAGAGAGAGAGAGAGCATCGAATGTGAAACACCAAAAAGTATCAAGAATTTTGAATTTCTCTGGCTGACTCATATTTATTCCCTTTACGATTTTTCGATACTTTTCTGATGTGATATTGAAATTTATGTCCATAAAATAAGCCGATTAGTCCATTTTGTATAGCCCCTTTACCTGGGCATGCCTTGGCTCCTCTTTGACTTTTGACAATTCAAATTCCACTTACTCATGCCCGAAACGGAAGGATATTGCAGTAGCAGCTTAACAAGTTGACAAAATATGAAAATATGAAGTGCTTCAAGGATTGGCAAAGGCATTGTCACAAGTGTCATGAATAAAGATATAATCTTAGAAGGCAAAGCATAAGATTCGCAATACTCATTAAACAGACCTCGTATCCGTATCTCTTTGACTTTAGTGCTCATATACATTAGGCCAGGCAATTACTTAAGTTAACTACTTTCGCTTAAGTTGCACTCAGATTAAAAACTAATATCAGTTGTTTTCTCTTATGACTAAATATATATATATATATATATATATATATATATATATATATATATATATATATATATATATATATATATATATATATATGTGTCTATAGCAGCGATGGAGCTTTAAGGACCCTTGATTTAGTCACTTGATTTATTATGCAACGAAAAATCAAATAGTTTTTATTTTGACATTTTACGAAATGCTACTCAAAGCAAAGAGCAACAAAGTTTTTGTTTCTTGGCCACTTAATCTGCGAAGCACTAAAAGCTTTTAGGGCGTTCGTTCATTTCGGAGATCAAAAGCATGAGCCATGGCTCAGGGCCTAGGCATCCAAGCCCATTGTCCGCTGCAGTTTCTTTGGCATTTTGGCAATTAAATCATTTTGGTCATAAATCGAATTTCACTTCACACACACACTGAGCTACATAGACACACGCATCTTCAGTGTTAATCCAATTAACTGGCATCAAACACATTCCTTTCTCTCTACCTACAACATAAAAAACACAGCAGCAGCAGCAATAACAGCAAACACAGCAATAACAGCAACAACAACAACAAACAGCTAAAAACTAAAAACAGTTTCAAAGAAACTCAAACTTTGGAGTTTTATAGTTTGTTTTGAGGCTGTTACAAATTTCATACGAAACTTGGCTCAAAACTTTTCAACGGCATTTCATTGGAATAGCTCCAAAACAACAACAACAACCACCACCTCTTCATAGGGCGAGCAGAAGGAGTTAAAAGTTGGCGCTTGCCGCTTGTAGGTGGAGCAGACAGATTTGCAAAGGTGGCTCAGCGGCTGTTCGAAAATGTTTTCATTGATTTTTACGAGCATCAAACGCAATCAAATAAATTCTTGTTGTTGTTGATTTTGATTTTTTATATATTTTTTTCTTTATTATTATGAGGTGCTTGGCGCCGGCTGCCGAATTGTTGGACGCCCTCAGCATTGTTTTTCCCCCCAATTTGCGTGTTTTGCAATCACAACAACAACAACAGCAACGGCAATCGGTCTCACTATTATTTTAGTCCGGAACGCGTTAGTTTTACGAGTTTGTGAGCCCCACTACGGGACGCCTTTAACGATGCTGCTGGCAGCGATGTCGCTGCTGCTGCCGTTGCGTGCTCCTTGCCTCTGCCTTTACGCGTGTGCGTGTCCTGTTACGTGTCGTAAACGCATCATAAACAGCCGACACACACACAGACACAGACACGGTCTCATAAACAAACACATGCTGCATTATCAACAGAATTTTAAAACACAGATTTTTCACTTGACAGCAGCAACGCGCGCGCCATTCGCATTATTTCTGACCATATTTTTGGGTCGATTTTACATTTTCATAGCGACATTTAATGTAGATTTGAATGGCCCTTTATATGCGCTAGCTTTCAGCTTCATATTACTTGATGACATTTGAAATTGACTTTACTTTTCTATAAATGCAATGGGCAGACTCACGACTACTATGACATTTTTGTATATTTAAATATTTCAAATGGAATTTCGTTCAACTGAGTTCGAAATTATTCGGTATTGAATGGGCTAGAACATTGACAACGGTTAAAAAAATTTGAAAATTATATTTTTAAATAATTTAATTTTTTTATAATAGAAATAATAATCATGAAAAGTAAAATGTTTTTTTCTACTAAAAGTAAGACTAATAATTGTTTTACTTTTCTTTTAGAATAATATCAATCAATAATATCAAAATTTAAATTAGCAAAAAGCATTTTATTTTATTCAATTTTTTTTATTGATTTTTTTTCATTTAGAATTCTCTTTTACTAGAAAAGTCTTCGAGAAAAACGTTTTAATTCTCAATAAAAACATTTTTTTTTTTTGTTCAAAAAGTCTTCCAAGCTAATCATAGACTCTTCTGCTCTTTAAAGATCTTGGCAATTACATTTCTCTTGCTTTATATAAAACTCAGACTTCATTTAGTTCATTCATTCTTGATCTCGCATTGATCATTGATATCGATAAGAATTGATTGAGTTTTCAATCCTGTGCCGATCTTTAGTTAAGTTAGCTTAGCTCGAGCTATTTTATATAAATATCTGTTTCTATTTTAGCTGCTGCTGTTGCAGCTGGCGTTGCTGCATGACAGTGGAAACGTGTTATTTTATCAGTCATGGCTGCTGCTGCCTGTCGCTCTGTCAGTCTGTCAGTCTGTCTGTCTGTCTGTGGCAAAGGTTTGATTAGCCATAAAAACGCGCATTTGGTGTCGACGCAGTAAGTACTTGTTTTCCTGATTGTTGGTTGCCTGGCGTTTTATGTCAATACCGCAACTGGCTGGAGTTGCCCCGTGCCGCGGCTGCTGCCTCGCAACATTTTGTGGCACATTTTTTACGAGCTTTCGTATTTGAAAGTCATAAAATGCATTTTAACAGCTTCCCAACGCGCAGCCTCTGACAGCGCTCAGCGAATCCAGCTGCATGTTTTTGATGATTCGTGAAGATTCTCGGTTGCTGCTGTTGTTGCATGGACTGTTATTGTTATTGTTGTGTTGTTGTGTTGTGTTTTTATATTTCGTTTGGGCGCATCAAGTTATTATTATGATTAGATGAACCTTAACCCTTGACTGCACACTGGAATTTCGCTGCCCAAAACAAAAAACAAAACATCTTCATTCGGCCAAAAAGGCTGCAGCCCAATAAAATGTAATTAATTCGGCAAAAAACTTTTTACCAACCAATAAAGCAAGCACCGTGAAGAGCCAGCAGCAGTAGTAGCAACTGTAGCAACAGTAGCAGCAGCAGCAGCAGCAGCTGAAACAGCAATAGCTGAGGCATTTGCATGTCAAGGATGAGCCAAAAGCCACCAAAAATGCCACAGAAACTACTTCACGAGCTTAAACAGGAGCTGCCAGTACAATGAGAGAGCGAGAGAGAGGGTGAGGGTGAGGCAGAGGGAGAGGGAAATGGAGAGAGAAAGAGACAGAGAGAGGGACAGGGAGAGACAGCTGGAAGCTAGCAAGGCAGGGGCAGGGAAAGGGGGTGAGCGGCAGGGAACAGGAACCGGAGCTGAACCAGCAGCTGCTAGACATGAACTTATAAAAGCTAGCAAAACTCTTGAACCGAACTCAACAGAGACGGATGCAACGGAACGGGGCGAGGACGAGTGAGGCAGCGGGGGGGAGGGGTTAGCTATGACTTCTCTGGCAGCGCTGCATTAAAAAGTTAATAAAATTGGAGCATGCCACAAGTCGTGCCGCAATTTGCGGCAGCTGCAGCTGCAGCACAAGGATATGGATATGGATATGGATATGAATATAAGTACACATGGCACATGCGTCTGTGTGGCAAGTTAAAGCTTTTGGCATGCTGCAGAGAAAAGCTAAAAGCAAAAGCAAAAAAAAAAAAACATCAACTTGCTGCAAGGTGGCATAAGCTGTTCCTTTGACTTGCAACTTGCCACTTGCCAGCGCACAGCCCGCACACAAATGGCAAACAATTAAAACGCTCAACATTGAGCAAGCTGCGGATTTATCGACACACACACACACACTCATGAAGTACAAGCAACTAATTGCAACAGCAACTGCTGCCAAGTGGCGCCACACTTGTGGCTAAGGGTCCCTTATCCGCCAGTCAACTGCAACTCAAGTAATGCGGCCAATTGTAAATATCGAATGTGCCACAAAATTGGCAGCGCAACACACACAGCCACACAGAGCCACACACAGCCACACACGCACACAAACACAAACACACGGATGTAATTGCATCGAGACTAATTAAGAACGCATTAAAAACGATTCGCAGTTTGAGACAGAAAGTGTGAGCAATTTGTTAAGTCGCGCATCAGGTTGCGTAAAAGTGCTCGGAAAGCAAATAATGTGTGTTTGCAGAACTTGAGGCTTCACTGTAGCTAGTCGCTTGCAGCTCGCTTACGCAACTCACTTGTGGCAAATGAAAATTAACTTAGCATTTGCTGCTGTTGGCCTCTGCGACGGATGCGTCAAACTAGAAGTTCAAATGTATCCTCAGAAAACTTTTAAATACTTTAGCCACACCCACACATACCCTGTAACGAACTAGAGGAGGCTATACTATTTCTGTTTTCATGTACATATATATATATATATATATATATATATATATATATATATATATATATATATATATATATATATATATATATATATAAAGTTCTCATCTTGATGAGAAGCCAAGTTGCGCTTTGATTTTGAGAACTCAAGATTCTCCTTTCGATTAGGTTTACTCGCCTCTTATTGCAGAGCAGCTGAATATATTTTCTTACACTTTTAAGCACTAAAATATATAGCTTAAGTGGTGTATATATGTATATATATATGGTGGTATATATGTATGTCTTCTTGTATAGCAAGCCTGCCTAAAGTTGATTTTCCTGTGAATATCGTATTGAAAAGACTCTCGCATAAGTCATAGATCAAGAAGACTCTTGCATACTTCGTATAAGAAAGACACTTATCGTATATATTGTCAATATGGTGTCACATATATCGTATGTAAAAGAAAGACTCACAAATATTGTCAATATCGTATCAGAAAAACTCTCATCTCTATTGTATCAGAAATACTCTCATTATATCGTATCAGAAAGACTATATATCGTAGACTCTCACATATCAGAGCAACTATCACATATATCATATATATCGTAAAGACTTTTCCAAATAATGTCTATTTAATATATCGTATATATATCACAACAGAGACAGATTGAAACTTAAATATCGCAAATGTCATGACAGAAAGTCTTTCACATATATCGTATATATTACCACAGAAAGACACTGGCCTATATCGTATATATCGCAGCAGAAAAACTCTCACAGTAACACAAATTTCTATCTAAATTATCGTATCTTACGTATTGTATATCTATATCGTATATATCATAACAGATAGACTCAAATATCGTATAAATAACCACAGAAAGTCTCCCACATTCACGTCTATCGTAACAGAAAGACTCTCATATATATCGTATAACTATCTGTCTATCTATCTGTCTGTCTATATACTCTCACTGCACCATCTACAAATCAGCGTATCAAGTTTCTTCAGCTTTATTTATAGAGCAAACAGATGTAGCAAGACGATCTCTATATTGACTCGGACTGTTTGATGTTCCACTGAGCTGTAGACTTTAAGACAAAGTCAAAAGACTTCGCGTGGCCATAAATACGCATAGATCCATATACGAAATTTTGTCTGATCGATAATTGGTTGATAACATTTGAGCGTTGATCGTGTTAAGAGTTTTTTAATGTAGGCAAACTGCTTGACTCTCGCTCGCTCTCTCTCGCCCTCTCTCGTCCTCTCTCGCTCTCTCTGGCAGTCGTCGCCTGTCATTTCCGTCTCTGAGCTACGCACGTGATTGGAAATTTGAATAAAAGGCTTTTACGTGTTCACGATATGTGCGTATGTGTGCATAAACGATATATCAATAAAGCATTAAAATAATAAAAATAAGCAAATGACAGCGACAAACGTGCCGTGTCCAGGCGCTGCGGATGCCCCGCCCAATCGTTGCTGCAACACCTTCAGCTTTAACTACATTTCGTTTTTAATATGCCGCAGACGTTGAGGGCAAACTTTTTTGCGCCCGCACCTTTTGTCAGCCAGCAGCACGTTGTCCGCCCGACCCTGCCAGCTGCCATCGGCCACCTGCCCCCGCCGCCGCTTCGCCTTCAGAATTATTCACTCTAATTCAATTTGAAGTGCAAGCATTTTGCGTACTGTGGCCGTAAGCCAAGTGAAAACTTTTCTTACAAATCGTTGCGAGCGATGGGCGACGGGTGGTTGACCGCCGTCCACTGGGCGTGTCATGAATTTCGGGCTCTCTTCGAGACTGTGGCACGGGCTCTACGTGGCCTTGTCGAGTCTTCATTTGTAATAAGTTTCGAGGCATTTCGCTCGCACTGCATTTCATGTCTGGGGTTGACCGAAAATAAAATGAGCAAGCCATCCCAGCGATGTGCCCCGCCCCCAACACATGCTAGCTAGTAGCACACACAAACACACACCAGCACGCACATTTGCACTGTTTGCCCCACCTGAGCCTCGGCGTCTGGCGTACGTGACATTTGGCGGCGCCACAAAAGCACGTAAGAGAAAATACTCTGTAAATCTGTACGTCATTTCATCTTTTCCGTAGTTTTTTCTGCGTTCTTCGTTCTGGCGGCTCGCTTTTTGCCGCTTGGCGTCTATGGTCCTTTGCTCTAACGGCTTGTCGTCTGCTGTTTCCTCTTCTTTTTTTTGTATTTTTTTTTTTTTCACTTTTTTTCTGGTGTGTTGCAGCCTTGTTTACAACTGCGTCGCCGACGAAGCGCAAAAGTGTTTGTTGCCGCAGGACGATCGAAGGCAAAGCCATTGAACGGCAACTGGAGCTGGCTCCAGTTGTTACTTAGTTGAGAGAGTGAGTGAGGCAGACAGAGACAGAGACAGAGCGAGGGAGCGGACAACAGCGTCTGCAAGCAGTTGCCTGGCCTGAGCTGCTGGAACTGCCATAAATTTTGCTTATCTAAACGGAAAAATACAATTTGTAATTGAAAATATTTGTGCGCACTTTGGCGCACACACACAGACACACACACACACACACACACCAGCTGGCTGCTAAGTTTTTCTTTATTTTCGGCGTTTTTCCTACTTTTGCCTAGTTTTTGACCAAGAGCCGCGCCGCAAGGCTGCTCAACATTTTAATGGGTTTCCGTCGCTTTGTTTAATTGCCATTGCGCCTCTCTATGTGCTTCTCACAAATAAGCCATTTGATTGGCATTCAAACCAGGCAAGAGTCAGGCAGGCAAAGGTTAGAGCATTGCATTTATTTTCCATTAAGAAAACCTATAAATATATAACTTCATATATAACTGAGCTCTCTATATATGTTTCAATTGATTAACTTTCTGCACGCTAGTTGCTTGACTCTTTTGCGCCGCTCTATTCGCTTCTCATGACGCAACAAGCTGATGAAATTTGTATTCTGGAAATTCCTTTGGAACAAACTGAATATAATTATTTTTTATTATGAGAGCTTTTAGCTGTCTACTGTCTACATCGCTGCGAATGCGTGAATTTTATGTGAATTTTGTGGCATGACAAAGATAATTTTGCGAACAATGTGTGCTTGACCATAATGTGTAGCAGTTCGTGGACAGGTATTATGGAAATTGAACGACTGTGAAACTGTCTGGAATATACATATATATAAATAAATACATATATATATATATACACATATGTATATACATGTATATTCATACATATATTCATATTTATATATATATATGTATATTCATATGTGTCCACATATATACGATAATTTGCGGCTTAGCGCTTCGATACGCCGACCAGAGCGGGGCGTATGCAACGTTTGTGCAGCTTGTAGCCCAATTTGGTGACTTGCACCACTGTGTTGGCGTCGACTGTGTTGTCCTGCGTCTGGTAGAGAGCCTCGTGCAGGTTGGGGTCAAATTTCTGATTGATCGGATCTAGAATCTCGAGGCCATGACGCTTGAACACCTGCTGCAGCGAGGCACGTGTCAGATTGAGTCCCTCGTACAGGCTCTTGAGATCGGCGTTTGCATTCAGCTTCTCCTTGGGCACCGCCTGTGTGGCATGGCCCAAGACATCGGCCACCTCGATCAGATCCTTGCAAAAGCCCTGTATGCCAAAGATCTTAGCGTCGTCGATCTGCTTGTGGAGTCGCCGGCGCATATTCTCGCCGTCAGCCAACGCCCGCTTGTACTTGTCGAGCAGCTCGTTGTGCTCCACCTTGACTGAGGCCAGCTCCTGCAGAAGCCAATCGATTTCCGACGTGCCAGGCCCCATCTTCGGCTCCTCAGCTTTCGACAGTTTCTGCTCTTGCAATGCTTCCAGCTGTTCCGATGATTCGTGCTCCTGCTGCTGGTTCTGCTTTGACGTCTGCTTAAGCTGCTGGGCCTGTAGCGGTTGTTGTTGCTGTGGCGGCGATGGCGCCGGCGTTGGCGTTAGCGTTGGTGTCGGCGGCAGCTGCACCTGCTGCTGCTGCTGCTCCTGTTGCTGCTGCTGTTGCGGCTGCATCTGCATCTGCATCTGCTCCTGCATTTTCTTTGTACTGTAAGCACGGCGCAGCGTCGGAACTGTCTGAACTGCTAGGCGCCGCGAGACCAAATTTTGTACCGCTGCCATAGTCTTCAGCTGACCCAAACGTTTGCTTAGCATTTTCAATGTGAATTCGGGGAAGACTTCTTGCAATTGATTGAATCGATTATTGAAAACTTATGAAACTTTGAAATAAGTTGTACAAAATGAAATTTTGATGCATTACATATCCTATCGATAACATTTGTCTTAAGATGACAGATTTCGATAGCTCTGTGACTTCTATATAAACAAAATACTAGAACTAAGTTGATCTGATTTGAACTTGATTGGATATTAGAGACCAGATACCAAAAGCCACGATAGCGGTAGCAATCGAAGCTAGTTTCGATGGGCATTTGTAAAGTCAAACGTTAGCCAACACTTAAGATCACAACCAATTGGATGCTTATGAAATATGCTGCGCTAATGGGCCGTCGATCGGGCCTTGGCCTTTGCCTCGCGTGTGCTGCGGCGAGCCCCGCCTCCAGCCAGGTTTGGCACCACAAATAGAATTGACACGCTCGCAGTCGACGTCGCAGTCAGCGTCACAGTTGCATGCCAGCGTCAGCAACAACAATAACAACAACAAGCTGGGCGCAATGCCCACATCGGGCCGCAGCGAGCCTCGACATCGTCTTATCATAATGATGACGTTTACATTTCAATTAACGAAGAACAACATAATTGCAGCAGTCAAATTATATAATTATACACAAACAACACACCAACACACACGCACACACACACACGCTCACTCGAACTCAAACACACATGTGTTTAAATATAACGAGCTGAGAAGAAGAGGCACGGGGGAGCATTGAGTATTGGGGCCGCTGCCGTCGCATCGACATGGCTCTGGCATTTGATGCATATTGAAGGCGGCTGGCTCTTTGGCATTGGGATCTGCTGTGTGGCAGCTGCAACGTTCCGGCCGCCGACGTCAAATGCTATGCAGGTGTTGCCCCATGTGTCAAAAAATAATCATTTTGGAAATCACTTCACAGCAAAGACCGAGAACGCTGCCAGCGGGGATGGGGCGTTGAGGGTAGAGAGATATGAAAAATGCGTTCGATAAATGCACCCGGAACGGGCAACGGGCAACGTGCCACGCAATGGGGCAACATGAGTGCCGACCAGTAAGAGGGGACGACGTGGCAGCCATAATGCAGCACAGGCCAGCGCCTGCCTGTCAAGTGCTCGAGCAGGCAGCGTGCGAAGCAAAGCAAAGCCAAAGCCCAGGCCAGGCCATAATTTGTATAAAGCGCTGTCTGTCTTATAATTCCATTTCAACATTCAATTCAATGAGCGACTTGAAGCAGTTCCCAGTCAGTCCAGTCGATCGCAATGGGTCGCAGCTGCGTGCAGCTACACTAAGCGAAATAAGCGAGGCGCAATCAAAATACAGTCGAATGACAGCAAAACAGTGTTGGGCAACGCAGCAAATATTTGTTTAGAGTAGTGTAGACCAAAATCGTAATATCTTTAGATGAAAGTAAGAATCAGTCATATATAATTATATATAAATATATATATAAATTATATTGTCAACTCAACTCGGTTGATTCTACAAAGAACTTCGTCCCATCAAAGTAGTCCTTGACTTACATATATGTAAAATAAGCATCGTAACACCACCGAAGTACTAAAGTTGGTTTTTAAACTCGAAATTGTGTATGTATTTTCAAAATTATCATATTTCCATGAGAAGTAATAGACGCGATATGGCATCCAATCCAACTGGTATTACGTGCAATAGCTCTGAATTGAAGGCGTGCCCTCACTGCAATCGCACCTTCAATCCGTCTGTACTGAGCAAGCACGTGGCCATCTGCGGCAGGGGTCTGAAGAAACGGCAGATATTTGACTCCTCGCTTCAGCGTCGCGAAGGCTTCAAATACTTCAATATGGGCACTAACAACAGCTTTAGGCCCCTGAATGCTGAATGTGGAGTGTCTTGCTCTCACAGAATAAAAAAGCTGAGCACATTGAAGACCCCTTCAACTGATGCAACTAAGCAACAGAACGTAGGTGGCGATGTGCCAAATAGCCGAAATGTATCATTGCCACCGAATACTCCGGCTTCAAGTTCAACGTTAATCCGTGAGTCCATGCCGAGCAGCCATCGTGGCAGTATTACGCTGGAACGTTGTCCGCACTGTAATCGCAGCTTCAATCAGAAGGCCATAGACAGTCACATTGCTTACTGCATGGAGAAGACTGTTGTAGCATCCTTTAACTACGACAGCGATGACATACAGTTGGCCAAGAAGCGTACGGAGGCACGCTTGAATTATAAGCCTCCCATGCCTAGGTAAGCAATGACTAATGACTAATGACTAATGACTAATGACTAATGACTTATGACTAATGACTAATGACTAATGACTAATGACTAATGACTAATGACTAATGACTAATGACTAATGACTAATGACTAATGACTAATGACTAATGACTAATGACTAATGACTAATGACTAATGACTAATGACTAATGACTAATGACTAATGACTAATGACTAATGACTAATGACTAATGACTAATGACATGACTAATGACTAATGACTAATGACTAATGACTAATGACTAATGACTAATGACTAATGACTACTAATGACTAATGACTAATGACTAATGACTAATGACTAATGACTAATGACTAATGACTAATGACTAATGACTAATGACTAATGACTAATGACTAATGACTAATAAAGATCTATTCCCTTTCTCGACTCTAGGATCAAGCACAGTTCGGATCGATAAAATATCGTTTGGACAGGACCTTTAGATGTTCGTAAAGTTTGAAAAGATCACAAATTTTAGGCACAAAATATAATTGGAGCAACACAGGCGATGCATTCTGAGACTCCAAATACGAAAAACGAAGCACAGGCAGCTCAACGACAAATCAGCATCTACAACTCACGCAAAAAGTAAGTTTAATGCATATGATGAACATGCGAATACCCTATAGAATAACTAGAGCTCTTTCACGTAGAACACAATCGAAAAGCCCTTGAGAGAATGTTGTTGATATGAGAAGTGGGAAAAGAGAATCTGAACCTTCGCTTTTCGCGCAGTGTACGCTCTGCGGACAATTTAAGCCCAAAAACCAACTGACAAGTTGGCGTCCGACGTTGACGGCGACGTTATGAAAGAGTGAGATTTTTAATTATTGTTTCCATGTAGCGCTCTCCTTTGTTGTGTGTCGCATGTCAGAGTCGCAGTCCGACATTGCAGTAAGCGTTTTTTGTTTCTTTTTCATGTAACACATACACACTCACACACTTGCACACACTCACACCCTCACGCCGTGAGTGTCCAACCACAAACACGAGCAAGAATCGAAACCAAACAACCAAAACTCAAGAACACGAGCTGCTGTCCAACTCAAATTGTTTTCTATCGTGACACATGAGAGCGCTTCATAAGGTGCTGAATAAAAACCTGCCTGTGTGTATAATTTTTCATGACACGGTCCCACAGTATAATAATTTATTAACGTTTTTCTCCCACACACAAACACACACGCACACGCACGCACACACATCAGCCATTTAGTGGTTTCGCTTTCAGCATTTTTATTTAACCCGATTGAAAGCAAATTGAATACAGCAGCAGCAGCAGCACCTGCACAGGAACTGCCTTTAGTAGTATGTGGGGTGTGTAGTTTGGGGGTTGGGATCTGCTTTCCGGAGATATGGTAACTATATATGGCTCATTGGGGCGGCCCAGTCAGGTAGATGGCAAGCAACAGCGCTGCTACTGCTTGTTTGATGAAGCGCATTAAACAAATAACGCCCTGGCAATTTTTCATTAAAAACTCGCAGACAGGCAACATTTGGTTGCAAGTTGAAATGGTTAGAGTTCATCTCTCCCTCTCCGTCTCTCTACATATTGCGTACCAGATTTGCCGTCGCTGTATGGTGCTAATGCAGCTTTGGCGTGTGTGCCGCGTTGCCATTTGATGCACTCCACTCCATTACACATTGGCATTGTTTGCGCAGATAGCAGAAAACGAGCTGCTTCCAGCACCAGCAGCAGCTAAAGGAGGTTAAAGGAAAGCAAGGGGACAGGTGCGAGCTGCCAGGTGGCAGGAGGCAGACTAATGAGCGCCACGAACGAGCTGTGCCCACATAGCTTAAATGTTCTGCTCATAATGCGAAAATCATGTACAACAGCAACAAAAATGGACGTTGCATGCCAGAAACTAACAAATATCAGTTTTGGAACCAGTTGGGAATTATAGCTGCAATTGCTGCCTGGAAACTCAATGAATTATTGAATCAATTGTCGAGTTGCCATTTCGTTTGCCATTTGCAGCTCGTCAATGCCACAATTAAAGCTGCCACTGCCGCTGCAACACCTCATAAATTCTGAACTATCAATAAAAGTGTTTTTCTCTGTTCAAGTATTCATTGCACTTTCCCCAACCAATCTCACTCCTCCCCTTTTACTCTCATTTTCGATTCGGCTGACAGCGAAAGTGAGATATTTGCTGCAGTTGTTAAGCCCTGACAACATGTTAAATGTGCTTGTTAAGCTTGACAGCTGCCTGAGCTCCAGCCAAATAGCCAAATTACCAAAAATATCTGCACAAACTAAAAGAAAAGCAATATAAAATCCATTTTTTGTTCAGCTGTAATTATTTTGAATTTTCAGGAATCTGTTGCGAAATTGAGTTCATTTTATTCCTATGAATTTTGGCAAATAGTATAAAAAACTGTAATTGAAAATGCCAAAAATGCGTTTAAGTCTTTGTTTTGGCCAGTTGTTGTTGCTGCTATTGTGACTGCTGCCGTTTCAATATTTCAATTTTACTGCAAATTATTGCTTTGAGCCAAAAAAAATAATATTTCACATATGTCGTTTTGCATGCGCGCTCGATGGCACGTTAGCGGGCATATTGGTTTGGTAAGCCATCTTTAAGTCTATGAATGAGTTCTGTTCTCAAGTGAAAGGAGTATATTGGTTTTGTGAGCCATCTACTGCCTGTGAATAGGAGTTGAGCTGGGTGTTGTGCAGTCGACCAAGCTCCTACTTAACCTTCAACTCATACTCGTTCACAAAGTGAAAGAAGTATACTGCTTTCCGTCTGTATGTCCATATGTTACTTGACCCATATACCTATTGGGACTCCAATACTATCTAAAGATAGAAGGCGAAAGAGCGCGCTCGAGCTCAAAAGGAACTTTTTGAGCTCTTCTCTTGCTTTATCAGAATTATATATATATGTGAGCGAGCATGCTGCAGTCTGTACCGCCTATAGTCTATTTTTTTCCAGCTGTTTTGCATTTAGCGCCGAGCGCAAAGGCAAATTGAATTTGGCTAATTGGTGTGTGCATTTTAAATGAGTACTCAAATGATATATATTTTATATATATATTTATATATTTTTATATATATATAATGTCCATAATATATATATAAATAACAATATGCGGGCGCTGAACTATGAATTAATGATATAAATGTTTATTACTTTTATTTAATTTGTTTTGCGGCTAATACTAAATACACATGCGAGTGTGTGTGTGTGTAAACGTTAACTGTTATTAGGGTATACACACTACCCCCAGCCAGCCCGCTCTCTCTGCCTCTCGCTCTTCCCCTAGACGTAAATAAAAATGCCTCAGCATTTCAATAAAAAGTTTTTATGTTATAATTATGGGGCAAACGAGGCAAAGACAAGAGCGAGAGAGAAAGGAAGAGGGAGAGGGTGAGACGGGCAGCTCGGAATGCGTATAAAAATTAAGGCCTACGCCACACACACACACACACACACTAGAGAACGTCGCGGCTTGCCTTGGCCCATAATTTTTCTATTAGACAAATATGTAAGGCGCTCAGCTCGAGGGCCAAAGGCGGGCACAGGGGCCGCTGCTGGGGTGTTGTTGTTTGTCATGTGAGAGTGTAATAAATTTTATTAAAAACACACAGAAACGGCAACAGCAACAACAACAACGACAATAACAAACAGTGCAACACACTGGACGAGCCGAAGGAGGTGCCACACACATTTGGGTCATCATACGTGACCAGCACTGGAATGCTTGAGTTGCCTGCCCCCCGCCCACCTTTTAGCTGTGTAAAGAGAGAGGCGGGGCTAGCTGAATGTCCAGCTGAGCCAACACATAAAAAGAAAATAAACAAACGGCCAAAAAGCGAGGAGAAAAATGCAACAAGCGCAGCTGACTGCTCGCTGCCATGCACGAGGAGGAGGACGACGAGGAGGAGAAGGTGGAGGCAGTTTACGTGAGGGTCTGGACTGGCGGTTGACGCTTGTCTTAGATGTGAAGTGGGGCCAAGTTAATGGACGCTGAATGAAGTTGACCGGCTGTCAGAAGGCGCCGTAATTACATTTCACACCAGGCGGTAAACGACACATTCGCCCAAAAAAAACAAAAAAAGCCAAAGAAACAAAAAGTGACGAGGCAGCAGCTCGACTTGCCGAATATGAAATACTCTAACAAGATGAAGCATAATATTTATAGTGCTTACAGCAATCGCAGCTTGCATTTCAATGACTCTAAAAGACAAATACAAATTAAGTCAAGATTTTTAGCAGCTCTTTCAGATCGACTCCAGCTACGCTGGCAGCTCGCTGCAGTCTGCCTGAGACTTTCACATAGTTCCTACCGAAATTGTTATGCTCTCTTCATAAGCAAAAAGCGCTTTCATATCAACTACAGACGAACCCAGCCCGGCCCAACCCAGCGCTGTTCATATTGACAGTTGGGCTGAGGCGCGGTTAGACTTAGGTTTAGCGTAAATGAGTCTCGCTATATATATATGTGATATGATATATCTCTATGTATATTACATTACAAATAGGCGGTCATAAATTCAATTCAAATCAAATTCAAATAAAACCGCTTGTTTGAGCGCAACCCTGAGGTCAGTCTATCCGTCCTTCCGTCCTTCCGTCCGTTTGCATTGCACAATTATTTGTTTACGCAAAGTGACAATACAGTAAGAGTAACGAAAAAATATGTATCAATGATACAATTTAATTAATTTCGACATTTAATGACAAAACGCGTGAAACATGTATTTTATATGACAATCAGCCAAAATTTCTATTGGCAGAAAGCAGCATACAAAAAAATAAAGGAGGAAATTTAATAAAACACAAAATAAACACGAGGAAATTTGATGACACATGGCAAATGTTGTATTTCGCCTTTTTTAATATGCGACAAAAAATTAATAAAAAAACATGTATATATGCAAGGTAACGAGGTACGCTTGTTGACATAGCTCTTGTTAAATATTTGTGATTGAAATGTTTTATTTCTTTTTTTTTCCATATTGCAGCAATTGGAAATTCGTGTGGAAAATGTTGTTTTGACATCACTCAGATTGGGAAGTATGAAAGCTTACACTGTCAAAGGCCGATAAGACGCAAATCGTCATCATTTCTCTAGAAATTTGTTTTATAAATTATAATCATGTACCAAAGACGAGGCCACTTGCTATTCGTAATGCTCAAATATGAAATTCCTGCTAAATCACTGATTTTTTAAGCCTCATCAATGAAGATCAAAGAGAAAACTATGTGTAAAAATTGCTTCAACAAAAATTGCTACAGATAAAGAAGACACTACGAAGCTCTTCTATAAGTTGAAATCAATATATTTTTATTTTAATAAGCTTAGAAATTTGTATTAATTTTTTGATATTTCATACAATATTTATAAAGTCGAAAAAAAATAAATTTGTGAAAAGCAAAAGTTGAGCTAAAGGAAATTTCCATAAAATATGGTCAACATATATATACAAATATATGTATATAAATATATTGCATATCAATTAGTTATTTAGAATATATTTAACATATTGAATTTTGGGCTGAAATCAATTCGTTTTGCAACTTTTCAAACTGCGCTCGCGATTTGTCAACACGTCATGAAAGAGACGCCGCAGGCACAACGCAAATTGACAGAGTTATTACATTTTCCATGTATGTGAGTGTGTGTGTGTGTGTGTAAAAAACCGCAATTGAAATGCAAAATATTGTGCATATTTAAAAGTCAAAATGCAATCATTGAAAAAAGGTGCAGTCAGAGCAATGTAAAAATTGCCTAGGGGCTAGTTCTCCCAATGGGTCAGCGGTTTGGTTGGGCGGCTTGGGTCGTTTGGGTGGTTTGTATGGTGCATTTATCAGCGCGCAGTTTACCTTCAAATTCAAATTGGACAACATCAAATAATTGTTAAAGGCCCAATAACAATAACCAAAATGCATGAGTCAGAGCGAAAGGGAGAGGGGGGGGGGCGGGGGGTGAGTTCGTGGCGCATTAAGGGCAGTTCGGGCAGCTGAACAACTTGGCAACTGGGGAGCCTGGCCAAATGCAATTTATAGTGCGTGTAAATGAACTGCTGACCAAAAAGCCAAACCGAGCGCAGGTCTATGGGGGAAATTGCCCATGCAAGTGTAACTATGCACAGCCCCCCATAGCCAGCCCCCCTATCTCTGGCTGTGTGTGTGTGTATTAAATTTATTGATTTCCATATATTTATATGTGTAAAATGCCATAAATTACAATTATTTAACAGAGCCGGACGGATGGAGGCAGCGCCGCATCGGACGAGGCGGCACAAGCTAGGCCCAACCAGCAATTGGGGCGCAGTTGGGTCAGTGGCGCAGTTGCTGCTGTTGCTGTTGTTGCCATTGTTGTTGTTGTTGCGTCTTTGTGTATGTTGGCTTGTTGCTGTTGCATAATTTGTTAGCCAAATTGCAACTCAACAAGCTAGCAACAATGAGCCCGAAAACTCAGCAACAGACACAGGTGCATGCAACGCACACACACACAACAGGCACAGCACACACACAAACACACACATATAGAGAAGGCTTTGACTGCGTTTGCTCCACACCATACTCATCAAATATGCAAAATTTGCCTGTTTCAGCTGAAGCAACAACACATCGAGCTGCACGCCAAAGATATCCAGTGACTCAACGCCAACGGTGATATGTGATAATGTTAAACTGTGATCTAAAATGAGCACACACTGCAGAGTCTTTATGCTGTTCCAAGTCTCAAGTATATATTATCAGCTTACGTATACGCAATATATTGAGCATACGCAACGTGCTGCAGCTGTTCGAGTTCACTGTATGGCGAAAACTAAAGCAAATTGAATCGAAGAAGGCGATATATGTATATATAATCGTATAATATATTTGATTTCTTCAAATAAAACTGAAGAGCAAACGGAAATTTGAAATAGAAATCGCTTTATACTGCGAAGATGGCGAATAATTATATATATATATAATATATTTATATATTTATATTTATATAATATCTCGTCGATTACTTAGTAATCTTCATCATTCATAAATTGATAGAAATTTGCATAAATAATGATCAAATTGCAAGTCTTTTGTATTGCTCATCTCTTGGCTGGCTGGCAGTGTGGTGCCACGCCCATTTGGTCACATGACGCCCACACAATAGCAGTTAGTTCAATCGCTAGCCGACTTGTTGGCTTTGCAGTTTTGCCGCTATTATAGAGTCCGAAGCTTATTAGCTGCGCTCTAGGCTCCAGGGGTCTCAAAATGCCATGCAAATGGGTGAATTTACAATCAAAAGAACGATTTTCATATTTAAGATCTCTATGCACACAGAGAGAGGGCAAGGGAGAGCGATGGAGAAGGGGAGAGACAGGGACAGAGCGAGAGACAGACAGGCATGCACTTAATTTGGTAATTGTCTAAAGGACAACGAAGTCGAAGGGAATAAAACAAGCAGCACAGAAGCTAGGCATATATATATGTATATATATCTTGTATTTAGATAAACACACATATATATGTATGTGCATATGTGTGTGTGTGTCCCGGCCAGTCTTGGTCATTAATATTAATTTCGTCTTTAATTTATTGTAATTTACGTGCATTTGATAAATCGTATTATTATTATAAGCAGTCTCTCTATCTCTCTCTCTCTCTCTCTGTGAGTCTCCCCCTCTCTCCTTCTCTCTGTGTGTGTCTGTGAGAAATATGTTTTCTGGTAATGACAGCACAATAGATATATGAAACTTACCTTTTGCTCTTGAAAAGCGTCAGCAGTGCCAAAGACGAGTTAAAGCTGCAAATAAAATGGCATAAAAACTGATTAGAATTGTTGAAATGTTTGCTTAAGTAGTTTAACTACTTGGCCTTTTGTAGCTGCTGCTGCTATAAGCCTTCTTATTAATAAACAGTTGTGCTAATTGCCCATTGGAATTGATTGTGTTTGGCTTGTGAAAAGCATTAATTGGAAATTATAATCCCAAGTCGAATTATTATAAATTTGCCATTTGCCTCAGCTTAAGATGCATATATTTAAGAAGAGATATTAGCCGTAGTTGGTTTTTTTTATATTTTCATTTATTTAAAATTAACACATATGTGTGCTTATTTTATTTTATTAAATATGTATTATTTCTGAATGAAGTAAATATATTTTTAAATTCTTTTTGTCAAAGAAATAGAATAGACAAAATGTTGTATGAATCAAAAGTTGTATTAAATAAATATATAAATATAATTATATGTGCATTAGTATGTGTGAATGCGTGTGTGTACTTATTCAATAAAAAAAGTTTTCTCTGTGTGTTCGCCAGAGCAGCGCTTAAGGCGCTTTGCAAAAGTTCAAAATTCTCATTAAATGCCAGAACAGCCCCAATAACAACAACAACAATAACAGTTGCAATATACTAAATATTTATGCCTTGTTGTAAAGTTTTTTTCTTTCTTCTTATTTTTTGTGTTTCACATTTGACTTTCATATAAAAATTGTGTAAAATAATAAAAATAATTTCACACACTCACACACACGCACATTGTCGCCAGACGCCATTTTCTTTTGTTATTATTGTCCTTTGTTGTTGTTGTTGCTGCTGCTGCTGTTGCGTGTAATGGACGCCGTTATGTGCATTGACATTGGCTTTGGGCCGAGCGCATCGCCGGCATGGCGCAAGGACGACATGAGCTGTGCTCCTTGTGCATTACTTTGGCTTGACTGAGCCAGGCTGCCAGGCAGCCATCTGCCTGCACGCCACGCCCCCATAGCTACCATTCTCGGCACGTTTATAAACGACATAAATATAATTAAATTGTTATAAAAATGCATTCAACAAAATAACAACATGAGAGCTAACAGCGATTGGTTGAAGGGTCCGCACACTTGTCCATTGAGCATTACAAGTTTATGGTCCGCACTTCACGTGCTCCTCCTCCTCCTTCTCCACCTCCCTCTCCACCTCCTTCAGCTCTACCAGCAGCTGCTGCTGCTCTTGGCGAGTGCAAGTGCTCAAAGTGTGCTTGAAATGCACTCGAATGCACTCGTTTGCACTGGGCGCTGGACGCCGTGCACTACAAATAAGTTATCTCTGCCCCAAAGGGCCTTTGCTACTGACAGCCTCTCTATGTGATTCTCATGCGTGTGCAATTGCAATTGTTTAGCTTCTCGACGGCCCTCATACACATGCCGAGCAATGTCTTTCGAGTTGATTCACCCGCCATCGATTTCAAATTAGAAATCTGATTCATTTCGATTTACGCTGCAATCGTTATTAGCCTTTCGATTGGGTAAACGCTTAACAAACAGCGCATTTTGTTATCGATACATTTTATGGCCGCTTCTCGACGGCGTTCAGCGTTAACACCCACACGCGATGAGTGGACAGAAAGCAGGTCTCTTATCGCCATTTGACATGGTCGCGCCTCATTTGCGGCTCGTTTGTGCTTAAAAGCTGAGAGATAACAGCCCGCTGTGACCGTGTCGCTGGCTCAATCAAGAAAATGAACTCGCTTTGTGGGGCCACCCACGAGCCGAGCCAACCAAAATTATTGCAATAATCAAATCAAATATATATACACGTATGTGCCAGTATGTGTGTGTGTGTGTGTGTGAATAAATTTTCTATGGGCATCTTTTGTATCTGTGAGATATCGCATGCCATCGTTATTAATAGAGTTCATTAGCTGCAGACAACGAGAGCCGCGTCGAGTGGACATATCGAGTGAACCGTAGCCCCGCTACCACCAAAGCGTAGAGCAGAAGAAAACCAGTTCTCTAACCGAAAAGTCTCGCACTCTTTCCCTGAATTCCAGAGTCTTTTCGTTATGGTTTCTGTTGAAAAATGCTTTGTTTATAAATGCGTTTATCATTCGGTTCATGCGATCTCTGTTTTCTTCATTGCCCTTTCTTTAATGAGAACTAATGAACGCCTTGGCAATGCGATCGTCATCAGCATCAACATCCCCATCATCATCATCTTCATCATCATTATCATTGCTGCCGGTTTTTAAATTTTGGTCATTGTCAAAAATAAACAAAAAAAAAGTATTTTTATTCAGCTGCTTTTATTGTTTACACAAGAGCAATAAAAAATCACAATAATATTAAACAAATACAAAAAGGGGGCCAACCCACACACACACGCACATGTAACTCTTGGTCGTAAAAGAAAAAAAAACGAAATCAGTTCGAAATCTGTTAATGCAAATGCTAAGAGCCTCAACAATTTCTGTGTATCTTTGGGATCTCAAACTAAAATCATTTTCGATATCAATCAAACAGCTTAAAGATTGAAGCGTCTTTATGAACAGAGATTACACGTGTGAATTTATGGCTAGACATTAAATGGATCTGAATAGATGATAGATTAAAGATATAGATAAACAGGGCCAAGAATGCATAAGCCTTGTTTGTTCTTTCAGTAAATTGAATAATTTGATTGACACGCCATAAAAATAGATAAAAACAAAACTATTAAAAATCAATATGAACTACACTCTCCCTCTCTCTCTGTCTAAAAGTTAACCCTTCTAAAAAAGAAATCATACAATTTCCCTCAACAAAATGTTAACAACAACGAAAACAAAAACTAAACACGTAAAAGCCAACTACAAAAAGTTGCAGCACAAAAACTAACAAAGTTTTGTTCGTTTCGCCCATTTCCTGACTAAAGCACAAAAAATGTCAAAAACTAAAAATATTAAGTATTTATATGTATTGGTATGTGTGTCTGTGCCTGTGTCTGTGTGTGTGTGTGTTTATAAAATTATGTCAGCAGTGCTTAACAACAACAGCAGCAAGGATATGTGCCTTGCGGCACAGGCGTGTAAATTATTTATGTGCCAACTGTCCTTCTTATGAACGTCCCGCTACCTGCCCCCTTTGCTCACATAATCCCAATGTGGCACGCATGGTTCCTGCTGCTCCTGCTGCTGCTGTTTGTCGTCCTCTGCTGCTGCCAGTTTATAAATAAAAATCATTATTACTGGATGCCGCGCAGCTCCCTCTAGCCCCTCCCCTCTTGCTGCTCCTGCTCCTTCTATCTCTCTCTGCTCCTGTACTACCTATTGTCCCTCGGCTACTGCTACCTCTACTCCCGCTCAGCTCCTGCTCCAACTACACCCTCTGCTCGTCTCTGTCTCCGCCGCTGCCTCTGTTGCTTCGGCTTGGGGTTTTTCAGTTGGCGACGTTGGAGTTTTCGTTTGAAATTAGCACGCATTGTCCTTAATTGTTGGGGCGTTTGGGTTTTCATTTTGGGGCTTGGGCTTTCCATTTTTTGTTTTTTTTTTTTCTTCGTAGTCTTGTTGTTGCTGTTTAACAAGCTTGGGTCTGGTGGAAACCCGCTGCCTGCCGGCTTCTGGCTTGGTGTGCGCCAAGCCAAGCCAATGACTCGTTTGGTTGGCTGCGTGTTTATTTATTTGACTTGTGCATGTCGCTTTTGGGTGTTAACTTTAATAATTAACGGCATTAATTGCCGCACATGTCACATGTTGGCTTTCGGCTTGTTCCGCTCAAGCCACCCGAGCCACCCAAACTGCCTTCAACCATTCAGACGCACCACCAACACCACTCATGCATGTCCATGCATTTTGTAGAATTTGTATCCAATTTATTTTTCATTCTTTTTATTATTTAAGCGCTTATGTCATGTCATATAACCAGCCGAAAGATTCACAACAACAACAACAGCAGCAGCACAGAGCCCCGCCCACCGGGTCACAACACGCCCATCAAATTGGAACGCCTACCTCAGCAGAGAGACTGCATTATTCATAAGCCCTAAACGTTAATTATGCACATGCCATTGTCTTTTTAGCCTTTTTTTGGCTTTCGACTTTTGGCTTTTAATTGCATAAGAGTAAAAAGAAAAATAGTTAAAAGCTTTGTTTTTCTTTGTATTTTATTTTTCAGCTCTTTCTGAGAGTTAGTTAAAGACCAAATATAGATTTATAACTAGCACAACGAAGGAGATGACAGCCTCTTTATAGAGTTAACTGGTTCGAATTACAATCAACTCCTTAAGGCCTACATTTGTTATTATATGCAACTAAGCTATTATATAACTAGAATTTGAGCCAAGATTTCTTTACAATGCAATCAAATTCAGAGCAGCTATGAACACAGCTCTAAGAGCAGATCAAAATCTAAAGCCCCACAGCACGATTCGAACCTCTTTACTCCCAATCCTCAAGTTACTTACCAACACTATGGCTTAAGAGCTCTCAGCTCTGATGACTTAAGCCAAAGCTCCTTTCAACTAGGTTTATCAATTCGCTCGATAACATTATCGATAAAGCAAGTCAAGTGGAAGTCGCTAGTTTGCATGGCTGGCGACTGTAAAGGGGGCAGGGCGGCTGGAGGAGGTGGCCAAGTGATGCTCAATTAAAGCAACGTTTTGGCCATAAATGCCAGGCACTTAACAAATCCCTGACGATTATGAGTCCGACAATGAGGATTCAGAATGAGCCTTCTGTGTGTGTGGCATATGATTTTCAATTTATGCCACAAATCCGGAACCCAGACAGACGCCGCCAAACTTTTTTTCCGTTCCTCGTTTTGTGTGTATTATTTTTATTATTTTTTGTGTTATGTTAGGTCTCTCTCTCTCTCTCTCTCTCTCTCTCTCATGGCGGTGGCGGCGGCTTAACGCCTACGTCGATACAATTTGAGTTGGGTCGCAATGAGGGATGGGGGCGTGGCATGGCATGGCTATGTGCTTGCTGCGAGTGGCATCAAATCGAGTCCAAGTGGCAATGGGGTCGTCAACAGCAACAGCAACAGCAACAGCAACAGCAGCGGCAGTGGCAGCTTTGTCGTAGTCCTCCAACAGTTTTTGGCGGCCGTTGAGCGCCATTAGGCGGCCTGTGCAGACATTAAAAACAGCTGCCATTGTCGCCGTTGTTGTTGTTGCTGATATTTTTGTTGCTGTTGTGGCATTTTTTGGAGCGGCGCACAAAAATTGCCTGTTTATATTCGCAGCGACAGCAAATTTTATTATTATTTTTGTTCTTGACAACGACAGCAGCTACCAGAAGGAGGAGCAGCAACAGCAGCAGCAGCAGCAGGAGGAGACAGTGAGGGCGGCCAAGTCCTAAAGAGGGACACAAAGTGTAACAGGAGTTTTGGGACATGCAGCAGCAGAAGGAGAACGCGTCTAGTGTCAGTTGCCTGCTCTGGAGTTGATATGATACGTGTTCAACGGGTATATTGGCTTCCGAGCCACAGGCTCGACTGCTGTGCCAGCTCAGCTAAAGTATTGAGACTCTATGAATTCATGGCTAGTTCGCAATATTAAGACTATATGAAATAAGTGCTGGAAATGACAATCAAAGCAGAAAAGTCGACGAGTAGAAGAGGCTGATAGCCCAGGGTATTTAGTCGTCGATACAGCTCAACAACTACTAATATTTTGATTTATATGTGCTTCGTTTTCTCCTTCTTCTCCGGCATGCTTTGTGCCAAATTTGCATTTATGCCCAAAACATTTGCCCAGCAGCCGTCGCAAGCTGAATTTGTGGCTGTTGCACCACAATTCACATCGATGACAGAGATGAGTCAACGCGGAGCGGCAGCTGGTGTCTGGCGCGCGGCACCTTTGGGTGCAGCGGCGCGGCAGCGCATGCCGCTTAGACGTCGCACAACCAATTAAAGAATAATTCATTTCAATTGAAGTCAATCAAAAGAAATAATTTCACGCTTAATCAATTAAGTGCCCAGGCACAAAGAATGCCACACAGTCGAACAAACAAACAAACAAAGAACATTTTGTGCTGTAGAGATTTTCGGGAATTGGAGCAAGCGAATGCGACTGAACGAGCGAACATGGGTTAATCAAAGACGCGCAGATTGAACAGCCATATAAAAAAGAGAAATTGGAACAGAGCTCTGTTTAGGCAGCACTCGCTTGCCATCATTATGATGATATATGGCCGCATATATCAGAGACACTTGAGCTTTGCTTTCGAGCCGAAGCAAATTGATTTGATGGCGGTGCTGAAGTGCCGGCAAGTGGCACTTGAGAGCCAACCAGACTTGATAAATATGTGCTCCATCTAACTATATAATATGTTATGTTACTTACTGCCCCGATTGTTCAGTCAATTTATATATATATATAAAAAGAGAGAGAGAGAGTGGGAGGCAGGAAGAGAGAGAAACATGCAGAATTGTAGCTAATCAAATTCTGTGAATGTTTATGAATCGAAGAAGAAGTTGGAAATATAGATTTATAAATATAGAGTTTATATAATATACAAGAAATCTTGTGCACAAAGTAAAGGGAATACACATGTCTATAAGGTCAACTTTTTGGCACCATTTTTAACAACTCTTTTGCATGGACGTGGCTGGCAAGCAACAGCAACGGCAACGGCAACAGCAACGGGAACAACAGACAAAGCCAAAGGCAATGGTAAAGCGTCGCATTAATTTGTCATTTTGCGCGTTTGGCGACGACGGCAAATGGGGCGAAATGATGATGGAGTAAGAGCTGGGAGAGTTTGCACACTCACACACACACAACACTTATCACATACTGAAAACTTTGTTTTTGCTTACGCCCTGTAAAAACTTACTGTTTTTTCTATTAAAATACATTTTTTTATGCAGCTTTTTTTAATACTTTTTTTTGGCATTTTTTTGTTGTTGCTTACACGCGCTGCCTTTTTGGCTGCTATTTCCGCTGCTCCACACACAGGCGCACACACAGGCGCGCGTGCAATTTGACTTTGAAAAGTGCAACAAAAACAAATGCAAAAAACTGTCACAAAACTTTTATGGAAGAGACAGTGGCAAGGCAAGGATAGCCCAGGAGTGGGAAAGGCTAGTAGTGGGGCTGTCAAGCAAACATTGGTGGCCATGTCTACCACGCATACACACACAGACACACACGCCTGCACACACGCGCTGCGGTGGCAGCCACTTCATTTGCTTGCTCATTAAAAGTTGCGACATATACAAATGCAGGAGGCACGAAGTCAACACGTTTGCCAGCATGTCAAGTGCCAGTCAGACGCCTGCAACACCAGCACCACCAGCACCACGGCACAATGAATGTCAAGAACGAGTGAAAATTTGCGCTTAAATGCAGTACAAAACTACGACGATGAGGCCAGCGACCCGAAACCTCTCCTCTCACTCTATCTCTCGCTCTCTCAATCTGTCTTTATATATATATATATCTGTACAGACTTGCTGAAAATGCACAAAAAATTTGTCACTTTTCTACGACGCCAGCAGAGGGAGAGAGACAGAGATAGAGTGTGTGTGTGAGGTGTGTAAGCGTGTGAGGTGCTGCTGCCCCTGTTCACATTTCCTGCGCCCTGTCTTGGTCATTATTATAATTTTTCATGTCTTGACTTCACATGGCAACAGCAATCAACATACACACAGACACACACGTGAGTTGAGGCTTAGCGGCTTACTGGAGCGTGCTTGGGGTTGGCAGCTGCACAGGTGTGTGCACACACACTCACACACATAGAGCAGAGCAAAGACTCTGTCTGTCTGTCAAATGTACAAATGACTACAAGTCGTCCCAGTCGAAATCGGATTCAGATTCAAAATCCGGAGTTTTGCTTGGCTGGCCACCGCATCGGCACTTGGGTATTTATAAAGCAGGCAACATAGACAGTCGAGTCTATGCAAGTGTTCGCACAGCTGATGAATGCAATCACACATACACACACAGATACAGAGGATGTGTTGCAAATATATATATATATATATATATATATAAAACTTAATATACATGAAATCAGGATATATCAGTTCCATCTTATTTTTCTTGTCATTGTCATTGTCATTGTCATTGTCATTGTCATTGTCATTGTCATTGTCATTGTCATTGTCATTGTCATTGTCATTGTCATTGTCATTGTCATTGTCATTGTCATTGTCATTGTCATTGTCATTGTCATTGTCATTGTCATTGTCATTGTCATTGTCATTTTCATTGTCATTGTCATTGTATTTATTTTACTATATTGGATATATTTTTTTGTACTGAAAACACAAAAATAGATAGTAAATCGATTAATCAAGCCGTAGTTCTATTTTTACTTTACTTTTGAGTGAAAGAATTGGATCAGCCATAATTTTTGTGGCCTTTTCAGTTGACTAATCAAATTGCATTAAGCATTTAATTTCTCACAATTTCAGCTGTGTCGGTCTCTTTCTCTCCCTCTACGTCTGACTGTCGCCAATGCTGACCCTATAAATAAGCACACGAATGGCCAGTCGCTGTTCTTATTAAGCAATGCCCAACTGCAATGCATTAGCTAAGCAACCCACCCGACTGGCCCAACGGCGCAACCCTTGTAGATAGTTTGGGTTCGCGTATCTTTATGCTGTCGGTCGTCATCAGCTTCGTAGCTCCGCTGCTCCACAGCTCCACAGCTCCGCGACATTTTGCTAATTAAGCTGTGCGGTTCACGTTAAAATTGTTGCAGGCACCGCAGCACCATCGCACCGCCGCACCACCAGCTATTAGCATTTTTATGTTGGCAGAGAGAAGGCACTTGAGGTTTATCTGAGCAGAGTTTATGTCTGGCAGCGGTCACTACTTAGTCTGATTATTGTTATTATGGCGTCGCAGTTTTCATAAATTCCCAGCAAGTTATTTTCCCATAAATTCAGCGGCCAGACATAGGCAAGGACAGCGCTGGACAGGACAGAAGAGGACAGGACAAGCCAGAGGACATGCCGACAGCTCCACAGGTAGACAACAACGACGATGACAACAGACAGTCTGACGAACAATCAGACAGAGAGACAGACAGTCAGACAGGCGGACAGACAGGCAGACAGAAGGCAAGGCATTGCGACAGATAGCCAACAAGACGCTTGGCGCTGTGTTGCTGGAGCTATTGGGGGCCGCAGTCGGGTCGTCCTGTCAAGACGCAGACGACGCTGAGGCAGCAAGCCGCAGCCATAAAATGTCGTCGATGGGCAAAAATCTGTGAGGAGGCGAAGGGCAGGACGTGGGACGCAAAGCGAATGCACATCATGAGGCAAGCACCTGTCCCAGACGCTTTGTCCTTTGGGATGCAATTTAAATTGGCATTCCACATGACGGGCAAACGAGTGCGAATGCGAGTATTCATGTGCAAGGACATTCGCTGCGTTTAACTGAATTGAACTGAACCGAACCTTCTAGCCGGGCTTGAAACAAACCGTCTATCCTTGTGCAACTAAACCTGTCAGCCAATATCACCTGCTCTATGCGTTGTTTTAATTTACTTCTGGCTCTCTTCTGATTTTTTTATGTTCGTATACCCTTTTTTTTGGTTGGGAACGGGTATCATGAAGTTGGTAATGCTTATATGTAAATGAAAAATATTTTACTTTGATTGGACAGACAAACTGAGTTGGACTCGTTTCGTTACGAGTTATAACTGGATTTTGCTATCAGACTTCAATTTAAAAGTCTGTTTCGTGCTTCATATAAACACTTTTATATAGTAAATAATACATTTATCTATAATTTAAGATAAATTTAGATAAAATTTCTCTAAATATATAAAATATAAATCTTAACTTAAATTACGAGTGAGATGTTCCTAAAGGTTTAAGGAGGAGAAGGAGAAGGAGAAAAAGGAGCAGACTTCTTTGGAATTAATTGTATTTGAATTAAATATATCTTTGATTATAATTGATCTATATATATACATATATATATATTCTAAATAAGTTCAACATATTTCCAGGAATGTCGCTCGATCAGAAAATAAGCAAAAACAAAAGCAAGGGTATCTGTTAGTCGGGCAATGCCATCTGAGGCATTCATATTTGAAGGCATTCCTTTTCCGTTGATTATTATGAAATGTGGTTGTTCTTGCTATTGTCATTATATGGTTGTTTTTTGTGTGTTGTTGTTGTTTCATGAGCGACCTTCTCAGAGTGAAGTGACTTCTCGATTCGCGATTCTCGAGTTCTCAGCTCTTGGTGCCCGTCTCGCATTCGTTCCGAATTGCATTTGTTATCTTGTCGCGCCCCATTGTCGTCATAGTTCTCAGCCACTGGGCAGCCGTTAACGCTTAGGTAAACAAGCAGCAACAACTATTTGCAACAGCAACAACAATTTAGTGTCGGTTCCGCTGTCTGCGGCATGTTTTTGCACCGCTTCAACGGTTGGTGTACTGCTGTTGCAGCCATCATCATTACAGGCATTGGCCATTGGCCGTTGGCCGTAGCAGTGGCCGTGGCCAATGCCACAACTTGTCCAGTTCTCACTTCTTACTTTCCGCTTCTCGCTGCTCGCTGCTCGCTTCTCTTAATTCTTATCTTGTTCATGTTGGAACACGAATGCTACGCGTCTGTGCGCCGCCTGCCATCAGCTATCAATTGGATATCATCGCGCTAAGGTGCTGGTCTGATCGACCAAGATAGCGTTAAGCGTTGCTCAACTTATGGAGCTAAATTGTTGCGATTGACTCAATAAATAGTCGCGCCCCATAATCCACTCCCTTTCCGGTCTATAATTAAGCCGTGCTATTTATTTATTACTTAATTGCCTTTCATTATGTTTTCACTTCAACTACTTGAACTTTATTATTCGAACCCAACATTCTTATGCAATTAGTTAAATTTCTTTGCTCGAGTATTATTCACTTTTGTTTATCATTCATGAGAATCACATCCAGTTTACTACACAGGCTAACAAAATTCATTGAAATCTGAGTTTGAATGAAAATATGTAGCTCTTTCATGTCAGCTTTTCCAGATATTCAAGCCATATTTGATATACTGCAATATGAATATAAATTTTGTAATTAAAAAGTTTTTTACAGGTATATCAGCAAGTATTATCTTTCAAACTTTGTGTAATTCTAAAGTCTTCTTTCTGCTGAAGAGCACACACATATATTCCTATACATACAGCAACAACTACAAAAAGCTTAAAATGAATCTTCATAATTCTTTTTAGTTAGCGCACAAAAGCCTAGAATGCTAGATGAATTTGTGAGAAGCGCGTAGAAGAGCTTTCTTTAATTTTGCTGCAGAGTAGACAGTAAATTTAATTTGTTATCAAAGCTTATAGGCTCTATATATACATACATAAATTTATATATACATACATACAGACATACATACATACAGCAATACATATATACATACATACAGGCATACACACATACATATTCGTTGAATATTTTCCATTTACAACTGTCTTCGACTTTCGCCTAATTATACTAAATATTTATAAGCTTTTCAGTACATAATACATAAAGGATTCGCCTTCTCTGTTAGGGGAATTCTGTTTGAAAGTCTATCGCATTGCTTATTGTTTTAAGCATTTCATTTGGCCAATTGAATTGTTGCTAAGCTCACTCCAGATGCTATTCCAACCATAACTCTAGCCACAATCGGCCCATTCTAGCTGCTCGACGCTTTTGTCAGAGTCTCAATCGCCTTTTGGCCGCAATCTTTGCGGCTATCTGATGATGATGATGATGATGAGGATACTGCTGTTCTTATCTAAAGCTAAAAGCTAAAAGCTGAAGTTGAATCTGTAGCTGCCTGCCATAGGTCCAACGCCAAATGCCAATTCCGATTCCCATGTGCAACATAATTTGTACTTTAATCGTGTGGCAGCAAGGATGTGAACAAAAAGCGAGCGGAGCGGCCAAAAGCTGTTGGTGGGGTGGTAAGCAGGCAGTGGGGCACATACAATGGCCACAGTTCTGTTGTGGATTCCACTGTGGCTTCCACTGTTCACTTCATTTTCATAAATGCCACATTAAAGATGCTGTTGCTGTTGTTCTGCTTGCTGCAGATCGCTCGCAGAACAAGACATAGCTGTGCCATCAAATGACATTAGCCTGGACAACACACTCTATGGCTATGACAAAAAAAAAAAAGGAAAGAAGAGAAGAGTAGAGAAGAAACACGTCCTCAAAGCAGTTTATACGGCCGGTTTCAGGCGGGGGGAGTGGCGGGGTGGGGTGGCAGATTCTGGAATGGCAAACTGGTAACTGGGCGAGGCATCTTCTAGATACCTTTAGCCAATTTATACAAAACGCTGATCACTTTATAAGTAAGTATATCATCATTTATACATGCGCTTGCCCAAGCCAGCGAACCGCAATCCAAGTACGGCTCACCAGAGGGCCACAGCGACGTTGACTGCGACTGCGACTGCGACTGTGACTGCGGCTACTTAGCCATGTCGTTTTTACCGTTTTTGGGCGCATGGGGCATGCCAAAAATGTTGCGAACGTCTCAGCGTTTTGTACAGTTTTGTTGTAGTATTATTTATTATTGTTGTTGCTGTTCGCTCTGGTCATTTATATTGTGTGTGTGTGTGTGTGTGTGCATGTGTCAAGTGGACTTGTTTAATAATTTATGATGAGGCCAAAAACGTAGATCGTGCGTTGCGCATTGCCAGCTATTAATCATGCCGCCAGTCAGGCCAACAGCACCAGCAACAGCAACAGCAGCAGCAGCAGCCGCAACAGCAACTCCTGAGAGAAGCGCAGCGGCTGCTACTGCTGTAGTAAAAGTTCAATTACCCGCCAAATCAAAATTCAATCTGCTGGCTACAAAAAAGCAGTAAGGAAAAAACAAACAAACACACAGACAGACAGACAGGCAGGCAGAGAGACAGAGAGACAGTAAAATCCGCTGGCCAGCACAGTAGTTGCACGGCTGCTGGCAGCGGCAGCGGCAGCGGAGGATGGGGGGCGGCGGTGGGGGCGTGTTGCCACTGCATATTGACTGCAGTCTGCAATGTGGTAAAATCAAAAATTCCAAACGCATACGACAGACAACCATGACGACGAAGACGTGGAGTAGCAAAAGCTGGATCAGCAAACAGCAGCAAGAGGAGGGCCAGGCGGAGGAGCAGCAGTAAAAGTAGGTAAAGACGCAGCAACCAACAGCGAATCATGTCGTGGCGGGCGTGTGCTCAGCTATGGCGTAGGCAGAGAGGATGCCTGATGCCTGATGGTGCCCACTTAGCAGCGCCAGAGATCAGATGACAGCAGGAAGACATCGGCGACGTGGAAGGATAACAGGCAGGCTGGCAAAAACGCGCCTAAAACCACCAAATGCTATCAATCACATAAAAGGCGTACTTCAAATACCTTAACTTTAGACTGCAGTACAGTGAACTCTGGCTAGGATCAACTATCGAAAACTGCAATTGCTTACAAATTTGACTGCATTTTTACAGTTTTTTGTGACAAATACTAATAATAATAATAATAATAATAATAAAAATAATAATAAAAATAAAATTAATAATAAAAATAATAATAATAATAAAAATAATAATAATTATAATAATAATTAAAATAATAAAAATAATAATAAAAATAATAATAGAAATAATAATAAAAATAATAATAAAAATACTAATAATAATGATAATAATAATAATTTTATAGAATTTCTCTTTGATAATCTCATCATAAAAGATTAAAGAGAAGCCAAATTTTTATAAGGACTCAGAGCGTAAACAAGCTCACTCGACTTTCAGCTTCCCCACATACGTGAGCTAAGCAAATTTCTAAGCTAAAAACTTTAGTTTTTATATTGCAAAATGTATTTGATTGCAAAATAGTTGATTGAGAGTGAGCTGAAGAAATCTGAGAAGCTAAGAAAACTTTGTTGCACTATAATTTTACACTGCGTTCGGCAGGGTATCCAGCGAGCGAGTGAGCGAGCGAGCGCTCAGCGTAACCTGAGGGCCATGTGTGGCTCTCGACTGAGTGTGTGTGTGTGTGTGTGTGTATGTTGGCCACGTAGTAGGTGCAAGCATAAGCGCTACTAATCTGCTACTCAGTGGCGTATCAAGCTAAGCAGCATGCCAGCGAACAAACAAACAAACAAACAGAGAGACAGACAAAGAATCAAACAGAGAAAGACAGAGAGAGAGAGAGAGGGAGAGAGGGAGATAGTGAGAGAGATAGAGAGAGAAATAGAGCCTGCTAGACGAATGGCAAATGCAGGCAGCTGCCGCTGTCGCTTCTATGCTCATTGTGTGTGAGTGATCAGACAGCCGCAGATTACGTATACGCCGCGTTGTGTGCTTAACTTTTTGACTTTGGCTGTGGCTTCTGCGGCATCAGCAGCAACAACAACATGAAATATACCTCTGGCTGCTGCTGCTGCTTAAAAAGTCCGCTCAGGTCTCACAGATGCCGCAGTCGCAGCCTTCATTTGTTATTCAAAAGTTTTTGGCTGCCTTTCTGCTTTTTTTTTTTGTTTTGTTTTGCGCCACGTACGCAGCTTGGCTGGCTTGAAGAGCGAGTCTTAGCCAGACACGACATTTGTCCAGCAGCAGCCAGTCGGGCAGGTCTTTGGTCTTGCCCCGCTGCCCATAATGAGTTGCAAGTGCAGACTTTAATGGCTCCTCTTGCAAAGATTTGATAGTGAGATGACTCAAGAAATGCAATAAAAAATGAAAAAAGGCCACAAAGGCAGCCAGGAATTTCAAAGTGCCTTTACAGTAAGCATCCAAATTAAACTATTTATACATGCAGAATTTTAAATACCCTCACACAAGGCGACATGCATATGCATGCCCGCCAAATGCCAGCAAATCGAAAATTCTTTACAATTTAAGAAAATTCCAGAAATGTTTAAAACACTCGCTGTCATAAGTATGCGGACACCGCAAATAATTTAATGTTTGCGCGCTATCACGCAAAACATTATCAATGTTTATGTCAAGGCTTTTCTCATTTATTTATATATTTATATAAATAAATATATCTCTATATTTCTTTTTAAGCTGCTATCGGCTTTGTTGATTTAGCGAAACTACAAAAATAAAAGCCCAAAGAAAAACAGGGGAAAAACAGGAAAAAAGTGCCATACAAATATTTTTGGGCCGGCAAAATTGTGCAAGATATTTATGGCAACATTTCGTGTTATTTATTTATTTGCAGTTTTATTTTTATTTTTATTTTCAATTTCATTTTATGTTTACTTTTTTTCAGCAAATTTATTGGATTTATTTCCTCTCAGCATTTGGCTTTCTGCTATTGCCATTGCCACGGCCATTGCAAAAAAAAATAATGACCAAAGTGATATTTGTGCAGGCAGCGTCTGCCAATTCCATACAAACTAGGCAGCGGAATTATTTTCGCTATCAAAATAAACAAATATTTGAAATGTGCATTAAATTGTGGCGCTTAGAAGGCCGTTTAAGCGCTGCATCGAGATGCGCTAGATAGAATGAAAGCACTTTCGTACTTTAAAATATATAAAATCGCTGAAACCAATAAATCAGATTCGAAAAACAAAACCACTTTGGCTCTGACTGCATGTAGTCTCTAGCTATGGCTAAGGTGATCAGATGGACTACATATACTGATCAGGAATATATATATATATATTATTATTATTATCTGTCAAGCCTCCTATCGGCTGTTATATACCTTAACAACCTTTAAGCCCTCAATCGCCATTTTAAATATATTAAATAATTATATAAAAATAGATCCTCGTATATCAAGTTAATTGCTAACTAACCCATTTCCCTGCTCTTTTTAAGTCAATCTTCATTACGAAAATTAATTTTCAATTATTATTAAAATATTATCATAAAATAAAACATAGTCGCCCGCTCACCTTGAATAATTGGCTTTACTAATAAACTCCATATATATACGATTCAGCCGTTTTTGTCAAGCTGTATTAACAGTTATCTACATTAACCAAAATGCATTTACGTCAGTTTAACTGACACGAAGAAAAAAAAACAAAACAGAGAAACAACTGTTAAAAAAAAGTTGAATAAACTCTCTCGCAACGCTGGCTAAATTTGTGTAAATAAAAATTATGTTAATTAAAATTTTTTTTTTGGCTTTTATAGGTGTGTTATCTTTGTTGTTGCTGCTGCTGCTGCTGCTGGTTGTGGGCTACAATTATGCTAATTGTATTTTCAATTATTATATGTTTATTTATTATTATTTCAGTGGGTGCATGTCACAGTTGCATGCCCCCAGTCCCTTGCTCAGTTGTTGGTGCTGCACAGCTGATTAAAATTATGCAACACTCGTCGATTTATGATAAACGCTGCATGAATTTTAAGATGATTTCATTTCCATCAAAATTAAAATTGATTTTCCCGTTGCTTTTTCGTTTCTTTTTTTTATTGTGTTTTCCAACAATTCAGCTGTGTTTTTTCCACTTCTTCCCATTTTTCTGCTCGCCAATTTACAGGCCCGAAAGCCCATAATTATGCACACCTCCACACACATGCACATATGTTCGCACACACACACACACACATAGACATATGTGCGTACGCATTCATTAAATAATTATGCTGATAATTAAAAATGAAGTGGACAGCTGGCTGAACTGGCTAAAGACTATCTGAACACGCACTGCCTTTTCGCGTATTGTCATCGCAGCATATACCCTGGAATCCGCGAGTTAATCGCATTAAATAGTCGCTGTCTCGCTGTGAGCTGTTGCTGGAAAAACCACAACGAAATCCTTCAGCTTTAACTTATATTCCGATGGTCAAATTGAACTTTTAATTTTTACATGAATTACATATTCCCCAATTGGAACAGTTTCATATATATATATCCGATATATCTATATAGATGTGCGAGCTCATTGACGGTTGACTGATTGAACTGACTAACTGGCTAATTGACTGATTGATTGATTGAGTAAGTAGCATTCTGACTGATTGACTGTCTATATGATTGATAAGCTCAGTGATTGATTCGATGAATAAGGAAATGAGTATCTGGCCAATGGAGTGATTCACAATTGAATGATTGATTGATCAAGACACTATCTGATTGAATGACTGACTTACAGATTAACTTACAATGGCTAGTCTTCTTATGGATGGCTAGTCAAACTGATAGCATCATTGACTATATGATTGACTGGCTCCCAGAGTGAATGCAGTGGCTGAAGGTGTAGAGAAGGAGAGGAAGTAATGGATAGAGCGAGATCGAGAGTGGGAAAGATAACGAGAGAAACAGAAAGATGCAAAAAGAGAAAGGCAGAGAAACAGTCTGTCAAATGATTGACAGACTGACTGACTGAGTATGTCACTGCTGTATTGCTGCACTGCTGCATAGACTCTCTGAGTTCACATCTAGCTAAGTCCGCACTGGCAGAGCAACCTAAGTCGACTTACTGCGCTTCGCTTTTCCTCTACGGCTCCATTTTCGCGTTAAGCTTTAAAGAATTTTAGTTTATTAGCGCCATATGCCACTGATAAATGATAACGCTCGTCCGTTCCGCTGATTATGCAATTGATTAAAGTGAAGAATGAAAAAAGAAGTCTTGCACCAGCAACAGCTGCTGCCGTTGGTGTTGCTGCGGCTCATAATTGCGCTACTCCTTTACATTCGCAGCCGCGTCAGCCTTATCATTATCCATATAGCGTGCCCTTTGGGCTGCCTGCATTGATCCGACTCCTTGGCTTGGCATTTGTTTAATTAAAGTGATGCGCATGCCGTGCACCCGTTTGCCCGTTGTCCATCCCAGCTGCCGCCTTCTGTCGGCCGCCCCCGCGGAGGCGCGCAGGCACACTCTGTGCATTGGTGCTGTGGCATCAACAGAGCGCTCTGCCAATTGGAGCCACAAAATATTTTCGAAAAGCCGTTGGCATTATTTAAAATGCAACGCAATGCGGCGCTCGAAATGCAATCAATGTGAATTAAATTCCCGGCTTGCAGCCAAGGAAATTGCTGTCCAGCAGTCGACAGCGGCCGCATGGCCCCACCAACTGACCAGAGCGAGCGACCAAGCGACCAAGCGACCAAGCGACCGAGCGACTGAACGGCGGCAGCAGGTGAGCAAAGGGGGCGTGCCAGGGCAGATGTGGCAGGTCAGTTGCACGTTTGAGCCGTGGTCCATTTACGGCTCGCGGTTCCGTCCCGCAGCCTTATTTTTGTTTTTGTTTATTTTTTTTTCCGACTGCGAGCTGGCCGCAAAAATGTTGCACAAAAACTGGGCAGCTGGCCGGCAATTTAATTGAGCGTGAAATATGTGCCACCATTTCAGGGTGCCGCCGAGTTGCAAGTGCAAAGCACTCGAGAGGCCCTACATATAACACGATTTCTAAAGGCTTCAAGCGCACATTATCGCATTTAAGCCTCGCTCTGAAGCTCTTAGCCATGCATATATATATTTATAAATATATATATATATATATATATATATATGTTCCTGACTAATGTCAAGTTCAGCTGGTAGAATCTGTCCGCTCATCGAGCTTCTGGCATGAAACGAACTTGATCTGTGAGATCTCTGATCTACAAGTTCTCTAAGAAAACCCGAAATATTCTATATATATATTTCCATATATAGATATATATATACATATACATATATACAGTAATTATATATATATATATATATATATATTTATATGTTCAGGTGTATTTACGTCTCTTTGAGAAGCCTTTAATAGTTGTTTAATAGTTGGCTAAGTATTTACCCATGATATCATATTACATAACGTTGTTTACCTTAGTCATATTACTGCCTGGCTACACTAGTTTACAAAGTGTAAAGAGTATTTTGATTTTGTGTAATGTGCAAACTAAAGACTTGATAAGAAGGGAACTTAGATCTTTTGGAGGCATATAGATTTACCTATATATTCCATACTCCTCCCATTAGGGCGTGGCATGTACAATAATATTTTTGCGTTTAGCTGTTTTGAGGTATATATCGATGTGTGTCTCCCCCTCTCTTTCTCTCCTTCGCTGGGAATTTTTAATTTTTCTGCTTCTCTGTTTCTGTTGCCAACTTGTTTTGTAAATAGCAACATGAAACACCAGCAGCAGCAACAACAAAAACAACGAGAGCCTTAAGCATATTCTCTCATCTTACAGCAGGCGTTGCCCTTGGGTTTAGTGTTACCGTTACACAATCCTTGGCAGCTGGTGCGTGTCTTGGCTAATTGATCGCGCTGCATGCGCTCGCAAAAATCTCCTTTTACTTCTGCTGCTGCTGCTTCTTCTTCTTCAACTTCTTCCTGCTCCACTCACAGTATTTAGCCTTTTTGGCAGATACACAACTACCACTCCTTGTTGCTGTTGTTGTTGTTGTTATTTATGCATGTTTATCTGGCTGCTGCTGCTGTTGTTGTTGCTACATTTAGCTGCTGAGGGCGCAGGTCACGGTGTTTTGGCTACGGCAAAGGCGGCAACTGCATCCTGTGCCTGCTGTTTTTTTTTCCTTTTCTTTTTTTGTGTTTTTCTCTTTATCTTTTCCTTCTTCACTTATATTTTTTTAACTGATGCCGCACACATGTTTCCCTCACACACACATGATGTTGCTTCGGTTCAATTACTTGTAATTTTAGCCGCAACAACGACAACGATAACTACAACTACAACGGTTCCCCCTTTTATCACGCTGAGCTCAAGAAACAGGTAAATAGACAATTTACTAGAGATGGCAGCGTGACAAGCGTGCTGTGATCGGCTCAGCTCTAGCGATTTACTGATCAAGCCACATTTCAAACATTGCTCTGCTATGTGAGTTGCAATCAGTAGAGTTGAGCATAATTCATAACCATAGCTAAGCTAATAGTCTGTCCAGCCATTAACAGAGCTTTGCATAACAGTAGAGCCTAACATAAATGTTAATAACATTTGCTAAGCATAATGGGTATTTAATGTTTGGATAATCTTAGCTTTATTACTGTTAAGATATTTTCTGTGTTTTCTTTTCTTTAGTAAACATATGCTATGTATACATGCATACATATACTTTATATATATATATATATATATATATATATATATATATACATATATATATATATATATATATACATATATATATATATATATATATATATATATATATATATATATACATATATATATATATATATATATATATACATTTTTTAATTATCTCCTAGTCTTTCTCGTGAGCTGCAGCTGCTCATATCCTGCGCTGTCCTGAGCACATCTCTAGTTAGCTATCGTCTTAAGTGTTCAATGCTTATCGCTGTCTGTCTGCTAATGTGTGTGAGTGTGTGTGTGTGAGGGTGTGTGTGTGTGCATGTGTGCGTGAATTCTCACCATTGCCAAGGGGCATGCCGGTGCCTGAGCCATGTCGTCCTTTAGCTGCGTTATCCCTGCCCTTTGCCATCCTTTCGCTCCGGCTGCCTTTCAACCTCAATACATTATGCCTCGGCTTTTGGAGAAAGCCGCTTCAACTGCTGCTGATGCTGCTGCTGCTGCTTTATTTTTGTTGTTTTTCTTTTTTGTTTTGTTAACGTTTTACGCTTTAAAAGTGATTTCGCTTGAAGCATCATTATCATTATATGCTGCTGCTGCTGCTGCTGCTCCGGCTGCTTCTGTTTATATCCTTTTCATTTCATGCTCAAGTTGTAATTGAAGTGTAAATTTTACATCTGTTTAATATGCATTAAAAGCAACAACAACAACATCGAGCTGGGCCCAAATGATATTAATATTAATCAATAAAATGATTAAGGCCTCAAGGAATCAAATTCTTCCATCAATTATTGCCCCACAATTTGCACTCATTATCCAAGCGAGGAAGGCTCGCTATCTTTTCCTTCCTCCCTATCTCTACCTACCTTTCCCCCTCTCTCTCTGTACTTTCCTTCTCAATATTTTGTTGATTTTCCGCTGTTTTTCCAGCCGTCGAGTTTCCGTAGCCGCAAACACAGCCGTATGTGGGCTGAGTACTTGGCGCTGTCCCCTCTGTCTATATGAGCGCCCTTCTCTTCGATTCTCAACGCATGTTATTCTGTCTTCTATTTGGTTTCTTTCTGTTTTGCATTCATCTGGCAAACAAGTCACGTAGCTCAAGCGACTGTAAGGGGGTTGTCCTGTAAGGCGGGGCGTGGCCGTGCTACTATTTTGTAGGTAAACTGTACACACACCCACACACACATCATCTGTATAGACACAACAACAACAACAAGAACAACATGCAAGAGTACAAGAAAAATATGTGCATAAAACTTTTCTAATAATCAGGATAAGCAGCTGGCAATGGGCTCATTTCGGGCAGAAGCTTCGCCTTCTGCCGGCTAAAGTAACAGAGACAAGGACAGCGAGCGACAGGCGCGCATGCAATGCAGCGAGCTGCGCGACGTAGCGTGCAAAATTAATTGCGTGACTGACCAAAAGGAAAGCGAAAGCCCAAAGTCGAAGCTGAAATAAATATTGTGAAGTATGCTAGAGGCGGGACAGGGGGGAATGGGGCGAATGGTATTGCTCCTTGGATAAACACTTTTGTAGGCAATTTGCAAGGACTCAATTGGCAAGTATACCCAAAGGACATGCAATTGAAGCGTAACCCTGACCGGACGAACACATTCACCAAAAGCTGCTCATTCGTTCGCCTTTGCCAATCAATTCGTTAAGCGCTTTTATTGAATTCAATTTCCTGCTCTCTCTCTTACACTCTCTCCCTCTTACCTAAAGGCAAAAATAATAATATAATTAAGAGCATAAGCCCCTAGATATAGTTTAAAGATTGCTTAAGCTAATACAAAGAATTCACTTCGGCTTTAGTTACAAATTTGCCTTTGAAATTTGCATTAAAAGTTAAGCCACGCTGCTAACTATATACAAGATAGATATATAAATATATATGTATGTGTGTGTGTGTGTGTGTGTATATATATATATAGACATGTCGCAACTTGGCAGCTGCTGAAAGAGGCATCTGTGTATCACCCTTTATGCCACGTTCTACCCACACTCAGAGACACAAAGATTATGCAGCCCAGGCTGACATCTTCGAGTCAGCGATGCGAAGCGAAGCCAAATCCCTGGGCATATGCTAAATAGCCTTGGACACACACACTCGCTCACACACACACACACACACACACACATATACATATTGGAGTAAGCGCAAAATCAGAAACAGATTTTCGTTGGAGGCAAGTTGGGGGCACCTTTGAAGTGCCTGCCACAAATTGACAATGTTGAAGCCGGAAATGGCAGACGTACGAAACGAAACGGCCGACTGGGCGACTGGTCGGCTGGGCGACTGGGCGACTAGGCGACACAAAACAGACAACAGACATGGCCAATAAATTGAAATTGTTGCTAATTTCTTCTTTTCATTTCTCGCAAATCGAGCCAGAGCAAAAACGAAGAAAACTGCGAAACTAAAACTTATTTCTCACAGATTTCAAAGTAAATATGCAAAATATTTCTTCGTACCACATTAATGCATCAGCTGAACACGGCTGTTGGCTCGAGGGCAGCTGGCAGCGGGGCTTAAGACTCGCTTGGCTGGCTGCCCGGCTGCCCGGCCATAGGGGCCAAGTCGTCACTCAGTTGTCGCCTGCAATGTGGGCGCGCGCGCGCGACTAAAACTACAAAAAGAAATAAAGTAAAATGCAGAAGAAGAAGATAAAGCAGCAGCAAGCCACTGTGTTAAATACCCTACGATGCAGATCAAAGAATATATATGGATATATGAATATATATGGATATAAAAGTAAACAGATAACTCAACTTGCAGCTCTCAAGATTACTAGACGAACTTCTGGATGATTTAACTATTTTTCTTAAGAACCAATGGATGACTTCTGGAAGCTATACAAACGATATATGCTGTAGAATCTATAAATGGCAATGTGTATTCCACCAGATTATTAATTGGTTATATATAGGATCAAGACATGGAAGACAATAAATAACCTAAGAAAACTCGGTTTTAAATGATTTGTAATTTATATTTCTTCAGGTTTCCCCAAGATATAGCCATATATAGCTAAAGGTAACTTGCCTTGAAGTAACAAGATCTTCTATGCTCAACTCTCAAGATCATTCTAAGTTACGCAATGACTAATGACGGCTTACATACCGAAGAGGTGGAGGGTATCATGGAAACAACCTTTCGAGCAACAGAGCTATGCGAAAAACGTGCAACAAACTATGCGTTCATCTCGCTCTGGCCGCATGCCGCTTGCCCTGTTCGACCCCTTTGGCCCCCGCGCGGTTGCTGCGCATACGCCGGCTGGTTCGGGCTGTCTGTGGGCCCGAGCTTAAATGTTGGCGGCATGTCATGGAAATAACATTAAAAACACATTAAAACCGCGAGTGTCTGGGCAGCACAACAAAAGCTAAACGATGTGAGAAGCCAGATAGTGTGCGACAAAGATTGTTGAGGCTCTTGTTGTTGCTGTTGCTGTTGTTGTTGTTGTTGTTGTCGCTGTTGCTGTTGCCGTTGATGATGATGGCCAGAGCCAAAAGCCGAAAAAAAGACAGCCAAAACCCCGAACGAAACAATTGCAAAAAAAATGAAGATATAAAGTAAGAGGCGAAGCTTGACTCAGGCGCTTGCTATCCGCCCAGGCTATATTACAACGCTTGACTGTTAATTTGCTCGCACACACACACAGACATGCACACATACACTTACTTGCAGCCTGGGCAAATGGGCAAAACTATTTGCGTAACATTGTCGCTGTTTTGGGATCACATACCTGCAAAGAAAGAGAAGAGCGCATATTAATAGAGATACAGATACAGATGTAGATACAGATACAGATACACATAGCTATAGATAGATAGATAGATAGACAATTTGGTATCTGCTGACAGCAAGCCTATCAAATGGCTTCCGTTCGACTGGCCACTAATTGTGGGCAAGATCTAGAGTTACGTTTGCAGCTTTTCGGCACAGTATCCCAAAGCAATTAGGCGCTAGCAAGAGGAACTACGCCATGACCACAAGTGGAGCAGGAGAGACTGGCTAACTGGAAGCTGCGAAGTGAAATCGATGCTCGCGATACTTGGTTACGCCTCATTAGGCGGCACAGCTGCAAACGTGCAACTTGTTAGCACAATGATAACAAAGCAAAGTAGAAAAATATATACAAATACAAATATATATATATAAATTTATACTATTTGTATATTTGCCATTCAAATTGAATGATAGATGATTCTGAAAATTGTTCTCAGGCTATTTACATTTAACAAACAAAGGCAAATGCCAATTCCGACAGCTGCTCGCAAAATACTTGGCTAAGTCTTCTTTGGCTTAAAAACTTGAATAAAATTATAATAAAACAAAAACTTTTAAAGAATCTTTTACGAAACATTTTCTATTTCTATTCAATGTGCAATTTATATAAGACAACAAATGCTTGGACTTTTGACTGATGTTCGCATTGTTTAATTCGCTACATAAATAAATAAAAAATACAAATCTAATGCAGTGAAATTAAAAATAAAACCAAGTTTAAATAGTGTCAAATAAAATACAAATAAAATAGAAATAATATAAAAAAATAAAAAAAAATTTAATAAAAATAAAGCAAGAATAAAATAAAAAAGTTTAATAAATTTAAAGCAACAATAAAATGAAACATACAATATAAAAAAATTCAAAACAAACAAAATAAAAAAATAAAAATAATTAAATAAAGCTAAGATAAAATAAAATATAATAATATATAAATTTAAAACAAGTAAATAAAAAAATAAAACTTAAAATAAATAAAAATAAAATATTTAATTTTTAAAATTGATATGAAAAGATTTTTAAAATATATATAAATAAATAATAAAAAAATTTGTCAAATTAAATAAGCATAAAAATAATAAAAATTATAATGCAAACAAATTCATTTTTTTATTTTATTTGTCTTTTTTCTAGTTTTATATATCAATTTCTTAGATCAAATATAAAAGTTTATCCCTTACATATTTTTTGTTACATTTTTTAAAATAATTTTAGATATTTTTTAAAGCATATGCTGTCGATCTGGTTTTGTGACTGCACTATGCTAAGTAGTTAAACGCTGCCACACCCACAACACCAACGCCCCAATCTCTAATCAATTTGAATGCTGTCGACAGAGGTCGCAAGGGTTGCCGTTGGGCTGTTGGGCCGTGTTTGTGGCCAATGACTTGGCAGTAAAAGTTTTTCACGCGACACGCGCATAAGCCATGAATGGATATGATATAGGTATATATAAATATATATATATACATATACATATATATATATATATATATACATATATATGTATATATCAAGTCTCAGCGCTCATAGGGATATGCATGTGTGTGTGCGTATGAGTTTTCGGTTTATGATTGATGATGCCATTGATTGATGCATGACGCGCTGCTTGTCGCAGACGACGACGTTGCTGCTGCCTTTTAATTGAATTTTCAAAGCTGCCTTCGACAACAACAAGGCAAACTTTTTGCATGCTTATCAGCGGCAAGCACACGCCCCGATAGCCACAGCCCCTAAGCTCCACAGCCCCCATAGCTAAACACGACTCGCCTCAAAGTGCGAGAGTTGTAAATTTATGCGCTGGCGTTCAACAAAATGCGCCGCATAATCGTCGTCATCAACACATTTTATTGCAACATCATTGGCAGCATTCACAACACAGACAGGGTGAAAGAGAGAGAAGCAGAGAGCGTAAGCATATTTGTCATTTTCTTTATGCTTTTGCCATTTCTTATTGCTGCTGCTGCTGTTGTTGTTGCGGCATCTTCAGTCAACGGCAGCTTTTGTGGCCAAAAGTGAAAAATGACCAAAAAACGCGCCGCTACCAAAAGTAGCTGCCCAAATTGCCATCCATGTCTGTTTTTTATGATGCACAGTATTCAAGCTTCAGCCCCCGCTGCATTCGCTTTCGTTAAACTCCTGCTCCACTTGTTGTTGATAAATGGCCAAGCCAATCAAAATTGTTTATAATTGTCATTACAGAGCCTCGACCTCTCTTTCGTCTCCCTCTCTCACTCTCTCTCTCTCTCGTTCTTTGGCGTTGAGCCTGACGACTAATGCGGCACCTTGGAATGGTCATGGCGTGCGTTGAGCAATTTCAATTAAACGCTGGCTCCTCCAGCCCCCACTCACCGCCCCCCTCCCCTTCCGTTTCCCTCCGTTGTGTTGGCCATGGCCATAATCACAGCCACTTTGTCACCCACCCAGTTGCTGGTACTTGGCTGGCTGACTGGCGGCTGCGGTGGGTCCGCCGCCTTTGGCTTAATGCAGTTGCCACACGCAACTGGCGCATAAAAACAAAATGTTTTCGTTACCGCCCAAAAGCACAAAAAACAACTCAAAAGTTGGACTGGGCGAGCGTTGCCTACACACAGTAGGAAGTTGTCGGCCTCGAGCTGTTGCCGGAAATGAAGATGATGCAGCACAAAAACTATGAAATAAATAAACTACACGCCACACAGCGACACCGTTTGCGACTCACAAGTCGCGACTCGCGACTCGCGACTCCATTGCCAATCCCAATCCCATTCTCATTGCCACTTGCAGCTCATACAATATATAACATATTTGTTTATATATCTATATCTATATGTAATTTAGTTGTTAACATACGATTTGCTAATGCTGCTTCTGCCTCGCCATTCTTAGTGCATTGACATTTTCGCATGTTTAAAAATAAACCCATTCGCTTGCCCCGGCTTAAGGGCGCTGTACGTTAGACCAGCTGGGAAGGCGGTCTAGAAATTGTCTCATTCATCAATGAGTTTTCGCCAGTCGCGAAATTATACGATCAAATAGAAGACAAATTTGTTCAGCTTTTCAGACAATGCTAAAGAAGTTCGAGTTTAACAAGAAGCGAATTTATACTCGTGCTGATTTATTTATTTTAACAAAATGTATATGACAGAACATATTTCATTCAAATGGAAACCTATTCAGTTGACCAGCACTGTAGTATATCTGATTTCCACATGTTCTGTTCATGCATCACTAAACTGAGCTCGGATAATCGTAGTAAGATCTCGCCCTCTCTAAAAAAAAAAGAAAGAAAATGCAAAAGACAAACAATTCAATTAGAGCCAAACTAGCTTCTTGCATTATGCTTTTGTTGCAATTTTCAGAATCTGGCTTAATTTGTGCGATTTCTGCTGCCTTTTGTTGTGCAATTTTCCAAGTAAATTTGCTCTGTGATAAGCTTTGAAAATGCCAGCAATTTTCGTCTGCTCCGCTCTGCTGTGGCAAAAGGAAAGCGGCATGCACAAAAGTTAATATTATTTCCATTTTCCATTTGCCATTTTCCATTTTCCGTTTTCATTTGAATTTTCAAATTTGCTTTTGCATTTCCAACAACAGCCCAGAGTCATCCCTCATCTGGAAACAGTTGTTCTTCATGTTATATTTGCATTTATGTGTGAGTTTTATTTCCTTGATATTCGTATATTTATTTGCATTCTTCCTCATCTTGTGCTTCGTCTTCTTGTTTTTTGTTTTCTCTTTACCTTATGCTCATACATAATTAATTTCATAAAATATTTTATTTAATTGAAGTCTTGTATGACTTTTGACTACGCAAAGCACAAGCAATGCCAAAAAGCTGTGTCTTGAACTCGGCACAGTGACTGAGAGCGTGGCGAAGTCTACTTGAAAGACCTTAAACTAGTTGTGAATCATAGGCCGATTGGCTGACACCAAGAAGCACGGAGAAGCTGCAATTTTCTTTGAACTTCTCTCGCACAATTTGACAAAGTTTTTGCCAAATTGTTGTACCACTGTGCCAAATTATTGGCGCTGTTTGTCTTTTGTGCAATGGCAATGTTTGTTGTTACTGTAAGAGCCAGAACGAGAGCAAGAAATGGCCAGCACTTGAATGGCAAAAGCTTGTGGCATGTTGCTTTTAACCTAATTAACTCAAAGAGAAACAGTTTACAAAATGTTTCGTAAAATGCTTTTATTTCACACACACATACACACGCGCACTCATACATATATTTGCTTTGGAATTCTTTTTGTAACTTAACGCCAGCCCCCGAACTGCATCTCTTACAAAAGTCCATCAGCGCACACACACAGTCGCCCGTTCTCCATTCATGCCGCATGCCGCATGCCGCGATCCACCTGCAGCGGCATTCAATCATAACGCCAACGACAAAGTCATAAAAAAGGGACTCGAAATTGATGAGGTGTGGCACCGACTGTCGCCTTGCCCACCTGCACCCACCCTTCCCAACGCCGCCCATCATGCGGGCCAGCACCTTTCCGCCCCTTTCAGCCCATTTAAAAGAAAATTAATTAGCGCCTGGTCGCTTGGCCTACCATCAAAACAAAAAAAAAAGAAAAGAAACCCAAAAAAAATGAAGACGGAAAAAAGATGTCGGGAAATGGGGAATGAAGAATGAAGAAAGCATGAGCTATGGCAGGGGCAACGTCAAGGCAAAGGGAAATAAGAGTCGTGTCGAGTCGAGTCAAGTCAAGAATGGAACTCGGCATCATTGCCAGTGGGCGTCCCCTCGTCAACCAACTCCGTGGCGTTGCTTCATCATTTTTGGTTTTTTTCGTAACGCTCGACGGGCGAGTGTCATCCAAAATTAATTGCTAAACAAATGTCTAATCTTTGCCATTTAAAAAGCGCATAAATCAAGCGCAAATCAAACACCATAAGAAAACACAAACATACACACGCAGAGGCACCAGCAGCAGCAGCAGAAGCCAAAAATACAATGAAGAAAGTAGACAGAAATGCTTGACTTTAAAATACCCAACAATTACTCTTATTTTATATTCTTATTCTTCTTAGTAGTCAAATTATAAATATTTATTTTTCTTAAATTAAATATAAATCAAAAAAAACATTTAATTATTTTATTAATTTATAATTAATAAAAAATAAAACAATAAAATAAATAAAAATATTATTTAATTATCTATAATTTATAGAACAACAAAAAGTTTTATAAAATATTTTTTATTTTTATATTTGTAAATAAATTGATAATCTCTGTTCTTTGACCTATACATATATAGATATATGTAAATACGTATATATAGACAGATACTTTCTGTTCATATCTATCTATCTATACGAATACTTCTAGCAAAACTTAGGCCAAATACTAGTCGACTTTATTGTATCCTTTAGCTTCGCCCAATAATATTCTAAGATTCGAAACAAGACAAAGTAACATATTTTATAGTTATACATAACTATATATTTTTTATATTTTTTTTCATCTTATAGTTATTTAATAAATGCGGGTCCATAAATATCTAGAGAGTTGCGAGCGCTGTGCTCGACGCTAGTCGTTATACTGCTACGAAATGCAATACTAGCTCCAATCCGTAGCACTCAACAGCAAGTTCCTTACCTCCGGCTTCCTACCCTTTGCCCCTGTCGCAGCCCCTGTGCTTGCCGCCGTCTCTTCTCGCCCCACCCCACATTGTTGCTTGCCTTTGGCTATGCATTTATGATACACTTTTTGCTCTTTTGGCATTCGCAACGCCTCCCACTCGCTTGGTCGGTCGCTCGGTCGCTTGGTCGGTCAGTCAGTTGCACTTATTGCCAACTTTGTTCGCTTGCAGTTTAAAGATGCCACCAGAACCGGCCTCATCCGCTGCCTCTGTCACTGTTCCTGTTACTGTCCCTGCCCCTGCCCACGCTACTGTCCCATTCATAACTCGCTCAGAGAAATCCCCTTTACTTCGCCATCTTCTGTTTGCACGTTCACAGTGGCGGCTCGCTTGCTGCTTCGATTTTAGCTAGCTTTATGAGATATATTTATATATCTATTATCTAGAATAGAGTCATTCCATTTTCTTACGACTTTCGTACTGCATGAACTTCGTAAATAATGTAAAAACTTCCGATCGATTTGTCGATCTGATGATCTGAAGAATCTATCTTTATCTATCTGCCTCTTCTCTCTCGCATTCTTTCTCAATCTATCTATCTCTCTCATTTTTTTTTTGCCTCTCTCACTCTCTGTTTCTCTCTCTTCCCCTCTCTCTCTTCCTTTCATTTTTCCTCTTCCCTATAAAAGAATTCTCTCCTGCTCCCTATTACCCTCTCCATCATTATCTTTTCCTTTCTATATCCCATCTCCCATTCCATCTACCCCACTCTTTTTCTCTCTCTCTTTAAATATATATATTGTATGAGATTAGTATTACTATAGAGTATTCACGCATCGGTGTGCCACAAAACGAATCTTTTATTCATATTTTCTGCTTACATTTTCCATTTTCATTTTCGTTTTTTTTTTGTTTTGCGTCACATTTTTTGCGTTGAGCGCAAATGTAAATTTTTATGTCACTGGAATATTTCTGGCTGCATTGACGGAACACTTTTGAGCACCTGGCTAGAAACTTTTTTGCACTTTCTCTAGCACAGTTACATGGTTGACTGAGTGCCCACCGTCGGCCAGGCCCCTACCTGCTGGCTGGTTTGACTCTTTGGCACTTTGGTCTATAGCGAAAATATTTATTTGACAGTTTTCATAGACGTTGGTTTTATTGCACAAAGGTCCTTCGCGCAGTGCCCGTCCTGATGACCAGACCTTTGCTGGTCTTCCTTACATTGACCAACGTCAGGACATGCCCCCTTTCCTGCCCTTGCCCCTGCCCTTGCCTCTAGTGCCCCATGGCTAAAAGTTGCATGCGTCTTGTGCACAATTTTAACACTTCTTGTGCAAATTTTATGCACTTTCTTTGCCAGAGTTTTTTCTGTTCTTCTTCTTTTAGTTTTTTTACTTTTTATTTTATATTTTCTGCTGCTGTTTGTGCTTTTCGCACTTTTCATTGTTGTTCTTGCTGCTGTTGACTGTTTGCTGTTTGTAAAATTTAAATTCTTTTTTTCATGTCTGCGTGGCCACAATTAAACTTTACGACTGCAATTTTCATAGCGTGTTTTCCTTATTTATTTTTATTAGTTTTCATTTTCTGTTTTTTTTTTTATTTTGTTTTGCAAAGTTTTGTAAAGCTTTAAGCGTTTGCTCAGTTTGGTCTTTTTTTGGCAAGTGTCTTCAAAATTGACATAAAGTTTATGCCGATATCTATAAATAGATGTGTAATATATTAAGATAAGATATATTAAGATATATTAAGAATATATTTCATTTTGCTTCTTTAGTAGCTACTACTATTTTTATGAACAAAATTAAAAAAAAAAATTATCTAAATTAAGCAAAACTAAATTAATCTTAATATTCTTTTTATATATTTTGTTTATCATAAAATTTGTTGTTCAACTTTTAGTGCTCAGTCTACTACTACTGCTTTTTCGACCTTTTGATGTCCAAAGACAACTTGAAAGCTCTTCATAGCTAAGCTCAAAATTTGATTAGCGATAAGCAAATAAGCTTATGTAGGCATTAACAATTGAATCATTTCAAAAATCTGCCAATTGAAATGCGCTCACACACACACGCCCACACATAAAAGCTGCCGCTGGCCACAAATTTGAAGCTGGCTTTAGAGCATGTTGCCTAATTAGAGCCCAATGCTGACGCAGCACTTAGTAGTTGGCTAAGTAGGGATGAGGGGGAAGTCTACGAAACCTTTTCATTGATATTTGATTACGGCACCATATGGCAAAACAATGAGCCTTTTGTCAAAGACTCGCTGGCGACGCTGTGGTACGCTGTTCTGTTCTGTTCAGTTCTGTTGTTTCCTCTTTTCCTTTCTATTTTTGGTAAATTTTCCTTTTCGCATTTGCTTTTTTGTGGGGGAGATTTTTGCCTGCGGCAATTTAGGTGGGACGCTGCGGCGTCTGTTGCTTGACATTTGATGTGGCAGCCAGTGTCTTGCCTCAAATTTCAATGAGTGCCACAGTGACACAATGAGACTTGCCCGAATCGAATCTCTGCCACTTGAGCAAATGATGGCAAGAACAGAAAACCGACTGCCAGTTTCCGACTCTGGCGATTTGCTTATGGCAATTATTAACTGCCATTTGATATGCCGGCGGCAGGTAGTCAGCGATGCCTGGAAGAGCAATACACACACACACACCCAGGCACACAAATACAAACACGCACAGGCAGAGCAATTGTTAATGAAGCATTAAGCAGCGCCTGTGGCATCGCCTCAAGGATGCGCATAGACGACCAGCAGATACGCACAACAGTGATATAGCATTAAAACCAGCCGCAGATACAGATACAGATACAGAAACAGCTACAGATAGAGATACAAATGTACAGAGAGTGCGAGAGAGAGATAGATACAGATACAGATACATTTACAAATAGCTCGGCCTGTGAACGGAAATTGCGCTAAGTGCCCTGGCACGCAAAATAAACATTGAGTCCCGACTCCCGAGTCCTGTGTCCTGTGTCCTAGGCTGCCTTTAATGCCAGCACTCGCTGCTGCAACGGCTGCTGCTGCTCTGCCGCTGCTCTTTAGTTTGGAGCGCTGCCTTTTTGGGTGCAACACACTGTCGAGTACTCAAAGTGAGTCAGTGCGGGTTGCATATAATTCTTCTTCGTTTTCTCTCAACAATTTTTTCCCCATTTCTTTTTTTTCGGTAGGGAGCAGTGCATTAACCCTACTGTATACGAGGGGAGAAAAGGCGACCACAAGGGCTGAACCTAGCTAATGGCAAGTCGCACAGCTGTTGCTCTCTTTGGGTGGAACAAAAATTAACTTTAAGGAAATAATATAAAAGTGCCTAAAAGCAAATTGCCATATTTGACTTATCGATAATTTAAGCGATAACGATAACGATATATATGAAAATCTCTTAATCGTTTGCACCATATATATTTATATATATATATATCCAAAGTAATTTAAGGAACATAGAATAAAAGCTTAATTAAATTATATTCGATTACTTATCGATATGCACAACTTAAATAACGATATTAGCTTGTGATATTAGCGGTTCAATACTGACATATTTTTCATATTATTTACAGCTTTTTTTTATTTAAAAACTTTGCATTTTTTATAATGAGATAAATATCGATAAATCGATAAATATACAAAAATCCATAAAATCAAATATTTCTATTTAAAAAAAGTTCAATAAAATTACAAATTTTTATTTAACATTAAAACAATTACTTCGATTTTTTATGCCTAATTATCGATAGGTCGATAATAAATTGTGTTCGATTACTGTCTGCATGTTTTGTACTTTAAGTTTATTTATAAAAAACTTCTTTTTAAATGCATCAATATCATTTCGATCATATATGTATATATATATATATATATATATATATATAGCAAATCAACTTTATTACTGCTGTTAGATGTTTTTATACTCTAACCGAAATCAAAGCTGGATTTTGCCTTGTGTGCATTTCTGCAGCTGGCTGACACCGTCATAATACCCACCCAGGGGCTATAAAAAGGGCCAACAACCGCAGTTGGTTGCTAGTTTCCCTTCTTTATTTTGGTAGTGCCACCTACCCAGCCTTCCCCTCGCCCCTTGCCCATTTGCTCTAGCTCGCTTTTTGTTGTTTCACTTCAGGAGGGAGTGGGGAAAGCCCAAAGTCCTGGGCTTTGATTGAGAGGCAACAGCAGCCAGCCAGCCAGCCAGTCAACCAGCCAAGCTTCAACACAAAAGTGACGCCGAGGCGCCTCTTAGTTGGGGGCAGCCTCTGTGTGACAGCGAACCTGTGGACTCTGATGGGACGTACCTCGAAACATGGGGCTCAAGTCATTAGGCTCGGTTATGGGCTGCGCATGGAAGTCCTAGTCGTTCTTTGTTTGACAATTTTCTGCCGAAAAAAGAGAAAAGAACCGTGCAGTCATTGTGCGCGAGTGTGTGTGGGTGTGTGTGGGTGTGTAAGTGTGTCTTAGCCAAAGGAATCCGATCCCCCTTTCGAAAATAAGCATTGTAAGGGTGTGCGGCTAGTTGTGGGCGTGGCAGGCAGGAAGCAAATGTCAGCGCGCTTAATTTTTAGCTCATGCGAGAACGCTCGCCCAAGAAGCCCAAGTCAAGCGCCAAAGCCAGCGAGGGTAACAACTCGTACAGTGAAAAAATACAAAAAATATTATAATAAATTCAAAAAAAAAGTAAAGGAGAAAAAATAATAAACTTGTAGCAAAGGGCGCGGCACACACCCACACACACAACATGAAAATAATATGTAATAAACTGTGTGCTGCAGTGGCAAAAGGCAAAAGTTTGTTGCAAGTCGCCCCGCACGAAATGCTGATGACATGCGCCCGGGTTGCAGGCGAACAGGTGAGCGCCAGGACGGGAGCTGCTGCTGCTGCTGCTAGATGGAGCTAACGGGGTTCAGGGTTCAGGGTTTACGCTGTTTTGCCAACTTGTCTACTTAATCCACCGTGGGGGAGTTAACACCGCGGCACCAACTTAAAGGGTCATTCATTTTAATATGCCACACGATCCGCCACGCATGGCCAGCTACAGCAATTGGCCACCCCCTCCCCCTACAACCCCAAGCTCAGCCAGTTGCCATCCCCAGCCATTGGATTATTTGCATAAATTAATTACAAAACGCTGCCGCAGCCGTTGGCCATGTTTGTTGGCGACCAACTCCAAATGTGCGTAACTGGAATTGGATATTGGTTGGGGCAGCAGCTTGGGCGAGGGCGGGTAACCAAAGGTATGCGTGGACTATGCTGGGGTCTGTGCAAGGGGTTGCCAAGATAAACTTTTTTAATTATGAAAATTAAGTGCAGCAAGGACTGCACTGAGCGCGAACTTTGTCAACGCAAGCGAAACGTGTGGGTGGTTGGTTGTGCGCGTGTGTGTGTAGCTACCTGTGCTGGCCCCAAAATGGAAAGCTGTTTTCTAAATTGGCAACAACAGATGTTGACATTAATTGAAGAGCATTGTTAATGTATGTGAATAAATGAATGAGAATACATGTGAATGTGTATGCGATTGTGAATGTAAATGTTAAGCAGCAAAAGTCGCACATAAATATAAATAATTTGCCAACTATGAATGACTGAATGAGTATTCAGAATTCTATTAGCAAAGAGCTAGATATAGAACGGAGCTCTTTAAATATGAATAAATTGCTTAAATTATATATAAATGTTTGTAAATAATTCTTTACTTTACATCTCAATGAACTGAGTGTATTCAGAGCAAATTCAGCTCATTTACATAGCTCATCATTTATTATTTGTTCATGTGCAGCAGCTGCTCTGTCCCTATAAATACAAATATACAAAAATCTGTTTTAAATCAAATTCATTTGCATAAAAGTCAGTTGAAGGTACAGATCTTTGAGAGAAATGTTCGAATGTGAATCAATTTGAATGTCTTTAGAGTTGAAATATATGAAAACAAGTAAGCGTGCTCTTGTGGGGTGTGCACGGCTAGGAGATACCTCGAGACCTGAGCAGAGGAAAACTAAGTCTGTGTATTCAACTCTCTCTCTCGCAGCTCAACTCGTAACGATCATTACTTTCGTCCGCCTGCATTCGAATGCTTTTTGTTTATACTTAAATGAATCACAGACACTCATAGATTGTTCGAATACATTTTGACAGCAATTTGGGGAGTCGTGTGACTCAGTTTGTATAGTCGTGCCCTGAAGTACAACTACGATACGTATTAATGTTGCCCGCATTACTCAAAAGGCATTCACTCCACGATAGATTGTTCCGTCCGTCCACCTGCCTGGCTTGGCTGAGTCACTTGCTTGGCTACTTTCTCGCCAAATGGACCACAGAGATTGAGTGCGCGTGAGAGGGAGAAAGAACTAAGACAAAGCGTGCACGCCTCCGCCTTAACAATTCCAGAGTAAATCACGCCAATCACTCGACAAAACTTTTGCATAACAACAAAACCAAAAACAAAAAAAAGACGCCAATGGCCAATAAGTGTGGCCAAATGGCAGAAAAGGCGAGGCCAACAGAGGCCGTGATGGGGTGAATGAGTCTTTGTCATTGCTGGGGACACTCGCTTTCCATTCATAATTTGATACAGATGCCAAAAAGTGTAAAGTGGAATAGCTAAAGGAGAATTGGGGCCACAACTAGTTGTCTCCTTGTTACCCGTACTCACTGTCTCTCTCTCACTCTCGCTCTCCCTCACTGTCCGTCTTTCTCTATTGCTATCTTTGTCTGTGTTTAAAAAGTATTTTCAACTTTTGGCCACATGCTTCATTTATCACAAATTCATTTATCATTTGTCGTCATACACACAGTAGCTGCAAAGCGAATGCTGAGAATGCGAATCTGAATCCAAATCGAAATGTTAGTGCGAGAAAGAGAGAGATAGATATATACGTATAGAGAGAGAGAGAGAGCGCGTGAGTGTACAAGAGGAAGCCGCTACAAACTAAGCCCCGAAAAAACTGGCGGCAGACGAAGAAAAATGATAAAGCAACAGCCATGAGCCAGGAGCCAGGGCCAACACAGAGAGCAGCGACAGCTAGGCGAGGGCGAGAGAAGGGAGGTCTTAAATTCGCATAGCTCGATAAAAATGTTGGCGGAAAAGCAAAGCGCCCTAGTCAAGAAAAAAAATAGCTGCATGGAAAACCTATTTGAGGGACGGCGAGAAAAACGAGCGAAAAATAGAAGAAAGTAAATTATGATAGGTCGAATGTGAAAATACTCTGCACACGAAAATTAATCGATACTAAATGGGATTTATCAATACAATTTTATATGATATAACATTAAAATGAACTTATAACAATATTAATTAATTTTTATATGAGATTATATATAAATATTTATTTGTCTACAAATCTAAAGTTAATCGAAACTAAACTGTATAGAATAATCTGTATTTTTATTTATACAATTTTTATTTTTTGTATCACATATATTGATTGATATATATTTGTGTAAGCAACTGTCTATACAATATAATAAAATTCAATTTAAGACTAAAGTTATCGTAAAATATTTACCTATCACTAAAAAATCTATCTCATATCTATACTTAAATTAAATTTAGATCATCTTGAATTTGCAATTTAATTCTAATTGTTGGCATCATTTCTACATATATATACAAAGATAATTAGATACTTAAAATGTAATTACTTGCGTTAAATTACGCAAGACAATTAATGCCATAATTAATTCCAATTACTTACGCAATGCGTAATTAAGTAAATGTAATTACCACTAATTATTAATTTGCTTTTAATTGCATGTTGGGCAAACATCTTCGCCAAGTTAGTGTACCCTTTTTGTGCTTTTTTTTTTTTTTGAAGGCAACTCGTCGCATTTATCGCCTTAAAAAAAAGTAGAGGAAACTGAAAAAAAAGGTCAGGAAAAGCTACGAAAACACAGTCGAGCAGTGGACACAAAGTTGCCGAAGAAAAAGAAGAAGAGGAGGAGGAGAGCAAAAATCGAATAGTATATCCCAACGAAACGAAGCGAAAATAAAATTTCCAGCTAATGACAAAAATTTCCGGTTTCGACAACAACTAAAAAATGGCAACTTTGTTGTTGTTGCTGCTTGGTGTTGGGCGCAGGAAGAGCCAAGGCAAGTATCCAAAATAAAAAAAAAAACAACAAGAAAAAAACGCGACCAAACCGCGCTCGTCTAATGATAAACCTCGCATGCGGCACAACAACAACAAAAGTGAAAGTGCACAATTTATGGCCTGGCATGCAGCTGCTGCAAGCGTTGCGAACTTGCTTGCAAATCAGTTGTGCAGCTAGCGATTTAAAACGCCCACGAATCGCGCGCGACTCGCACACATAAATACACTGCTTGATTTGTTTTTTTTTTTTTTTTTTTTGACAGTTAATTAACGTTGAATAACAGCTCGAAAACAATATGCCACTAGGCGAGCCTCAATATACTTCGCAGCATTCACAATCGCTGTGAGCCCCATTGTGAATTGGACAGCCCTTTGGCGATTTGGTGCGCGTGCGTTGCACGTTTGACGCCACATTTGCGGCAGATTGGAATGTTAAGTGCTTGCCGCCGTCGTCGCTGGCTAAAGGTGTTGCTGCTCCACCTCACTCAGTCACTCTCTTTAAAGAGAAAAAGGAGTAAAAAAAAGACATAACATAACCGAAAAGCCAAACACAGTGCGAAATTTGATGAGGGGCACGCCAGACACTTGAACCGAAGCGTGCAGCGCTAAATCCACGTAGGTAATAAGGTAATGGCAAAGCTAATGGCTAATGGCTAATGGGTAATGGGTAATGGGTAATGGGTACCGGGTATGCTGTAATGGCCAAAATGGGTATGGGGCAATGGGTAATGGCTAATGGGCAATGGTAATCCGAGCCAACTCATGCGTCTGCAATGCTCTTTTTACACTTCTTTTTCGTCTTTAAGTGTTTTTTGGTTAAAAATTGTTTTCATTTTGTGGCCACATTCCGAGAATCGCATTCGCAACTCGTCCAATTGCAGTTAAAAAAAATAGGTGGGCGTATAGCGGGGGGCGTGGCTACACTTCATCTTGACATGGTGACTCAGGCAAGTCATAAAATATCGGCATAAACATTTACATTATTTGGTAATGCAACAGTTAAGGTATTTATGAATCATTGTTCCGTATTCACATTATTCACTTGTTTCCTGAGTGCATTCACGTGGTTTTTCGTGAATATTTTCATATGGTACATAAATATTTATTAAATTGAATATTAAATTGGATTTATTTAATTATGAATACCCATTTAATGTATTCACAATATTCATGAGTGCATACTGATATAAAAGATTTTTTTTTAAATATACATTCATTCCTGAAGAGTTATTTTAAAAATAAATGCTATTTCTATCTAATCATCTATGCATTTGTGGCTTATACGCTTGATTCATGAATGATTCATGAATGTATATTCATAAAGTTTGATTTGAATATATGAATGCATGTATAACTCATGATTCACATTATTCTCATTCACTATATTATATATATACTATATTCACACTCACATGCACTTGTCACTTATTCACTTTATTCACTGCAGAATTCATTTAGTTTTTTCATATCATATCATTTTCATATTCAAAGACGAGTACTCATAATTGGCCCAGTTCGAATACTCAATATATTTGGCATAAACTATGTGGCTTAAATGAAAACCATTTGGCACTCGTCCTTTTGGCAGTTAATTTGTTGCCTGATTTAGGGCTCAATCAGGGTCTTGAGTCTAGACTGCAGAGTCTCAAGATGCTCACTCCTTTGGGTGTTTCGAGTGTTTTGAGTGTGTAGTTTGAGTGCTTCAATGTGTTTGGCTATTTGTTTATATATGTACATATTAATGTGTGCGTGCGTATGCATAGGTATGTAAATCAACACACATTTTCCCACGTCGCGTCGTTTCAACAACAACAAAAAATTAAAAAAAAAAATAATAAAAGCCAAAACTCATTTATCAGCGGCATTTCAACAACAATAGCGGCCCACATACAGCAACAACAGCAACAAACTACGCGTCAATGCACAAGAAATGAGCAGCATCATCATTTATAGAGAGCATAGGCTCAGGCTCAGCCAAGGCACAGCCCATAGACATCATATGACAGTGTATAACGTACATACATACACACACATACACTCATATTTATAACACTTTGTATATATAGATGATTATATAGTGCGCTATTTGGCCCTGGGCGACATGCTTATTATCGATGCTGGTTTCTGCTTCTTCTTTTTATTATTATTATTTTTTTTTCATTTGGTATTGTCTTCGTTCTCATTTTCTTTTTTTCCATTTTTTATTATCTCTTTTTCCTATACACTTTGTAGCAGCAGACGCCATTTAATTTATGGCCGACATTTAATTGCAAATTTGTCCTCTCAAGGAATTGGCACAAAATCTGAATGAGTTTCTTCAAAAAAAAAAGAAGAAAAACTAAAGGAATTTATAGGGTATACAGAAAATGTATAGTATTTACATATAGCAGAGAACAAGAGTATGGGCAGAGTATATGATTATAGTAATATTTATGGATATATAAATATGTTTCAGCATTTGCATTTACATATATGAAAATATATATTACACTGCTCATGGAGTATGTAGGAACTTAGTTAAATAGTGATTAATTAGTATATGTAATTTATAAAGTATTATAAATTTATAGAACATAAGGCTTATGGAGATCGTGTGTGAGCAGATGATACGGTCTACACAGCTGTGTTCATAAAAATAGTAGTGCGACTGAGCATTAAATTTTGGATAACAAAATTTAATGATAAACAAAATATTTCGAAAACAATTAAGACAAATATGTTTTATATTCATTTACATGTGCTTTGTTCAAAACTTAAGATCATGTACACTTCAGCGATTGAGAAAGAACAATGTATAAAATTTAGTTGTTCATAAAAATAGTAGTGGCTAATAAAACAGAAAGATTGAGATACTCCTTGTGTACTATATACATAATACAATAGATAATTATACTATTTACATATCTATAATCCCACACATCCTGCATATATAGAGTATATCTCAAGTTTGCATAGGATTATGGCACAAATTCGCATGTTGTCAATTAATGCGATTAATGCGAAAATTGTGCTTATTTTTAAGTATTCGTAACACATAAAATATGCCTGGCACGCAGTTGAAATGAATCTGTTTTTTTTTTTTTCAGCTATGGAGATATGTGTGTACAGAAGCGAATATATATTACATATAATGACTACAAAATTGTCATTAGACACGGCGCATAAATTTTGAGCAGCAAATAAACATAATGAAAATGCTCAGCAGAATAATGAAAGCAAACAGAGCGCATAGTTCTTTCATATGTAGTTCCACTTTGTAGTTATATTATTTTGATTTAATTTACATTTTTATTCTCTTGCTCTCTCTCGTATTTGTAAAGCACTTGCGAGCTGCAAAGAAGGAAGCGACAAATGCTGGCCATCAATTTTGTGTAGGCTCTCAATTTAATTGATTTTACAACTCGCGAGTCGGTGGCTTCGTGCTTGAAATTCAAATCATGAAAGTGTTAAGAAAGCGAGCAGCCAGGCAAAAAAAAAAATATTTATATACATGTATAAGTTTGTGTGTGTGTGTGTGTGTGTGAGTGTGTACTCGAGAAAACCCTAGAGAACCGGACTCCGAACAGGTTCTGTCAGCGAACTGTGAAGAATTTTTAACCTGCCCTGCGTCGCGGTCTCGAGTCCAAGTCTGAGTCCGAGTGCGACTCCGGGTCCAAATCGTGTAAAAAAAAAGGCACCCAGACGAAACCAGTTCCCAATAATAAAAACTAATTTATTTACTAGTTGTAGTAGGTACAAAATACACACACACATACACACACGAAGAGAAAAGAAAAAACATTGAGGAGGGAGCGGGAAAGGAATCGAGAGAGGGAGAGAGAGAACTCAAGCATGGGCGACAAACAGTTCGAGAAACTGCGTGTGTGGCTAATCAGAATCAAATTGATTTAAATTTGAATGGTTCGACGAGTAAAGTGCGTGCCGTGGTCGGGCACTGAAGGGGCGGGGGCGGCCACATGGCCACAAGAGGTGAAAAAAAGTGGGAAAAAATGCCGATAAGCAGGGGCAACCAATTGTTGTTGTTGTTGTTTAGACCATTTGGTAGTTATCTTGCGGCTGCTGCGGCCTTTTTCCTTTTTTTTGTCAATCTTAGCTTCTTTTCGGCTAAATTATGGCCACGAAATAGTAGAAGAAGCCGACAAATAGTTGAAAATTCGTGTATTTATTGATATACGAGGCGCAAGATATAACGCATATTTGCATAACATTTGAACAAAACAAAACGAGATAAACACAGCGTCAGCGTATGGAGGTAAAGAGTGAACCTTAAGAAATTAGCTCGAAACCGATTTGAATACAGCAACAACAAAAAATGTCAACAGCTGCGCAAACTATTTACCCAGCCGCATCTCGACTTGAATAGGAATATAGTTGAGCCACGAAAAAAAACACACATAAGAAGAGGGCCTGCAGTTCAGTTCGATTTTCAATCAACAGCTAGGCGCTAATGGCTTACATCTATTTGCAGTTCGTGTAAACAATTGAACCAGTTCCAAGTGCGAAATGTTTCAGGTTGTAAATTTTGATTGATAAACGAAACAAAGTGTAGGTAGACGCCCACTTTTAGATTAGCCTTTGAGCAACGTGGAACTAGTTCTCTCTATTTGGAACTAGTTCCAGTTGAGTATGGAAATCACACAATTGAACAGCACCAACTCTTATTGTTGCTTATATTATTTACATGAAACTAAAATTATTGTAAAAATATTATCAATTAGAACTAGTTCCAAATTCTTAAAACGATCCTTCTAATGTATTCTAATATTCTATAAAAATTATTAAGCAAGTTCTTCAGCTTAAATCATGATGTGAACCATTAAACTAGTTCGCACAAAGCGCTGTTGATACCATCTGCCTTTAAGAGTCTGAAAGCCTGGGAACTAGAGGTGCTGGTTACATACATTTGCTTGGATGTTGAGTCCGGAATTTTGTCGTTTTGCAGCTTGGCAGATTTGCTTTGGCATCAAAGCGAACGAAACATTGTTTGTCAGTTACTCAAATGTTGCTACGGCAACTCAGTTGAGTTAGAGACTTGACATTCCCTAAGTGAAGCTGACCTTTGTGCTATGCTAATGTTGCATCGGGTCCCTCTGCGGACGCTAAAGGTCAACCCACTCACTCACTGGCTGACCGTCAAGTGAACAGCAGCAGCAGCAGCAACAGCAACAACTCTCAAGTGATATGCAAATCTGTGGCAAGCAGAGGAAAAATACGTTCCCAGGCAAACGAGAAATGGAGGAATGGTGGAGTGGTGACATGCTGGAATGGATGGATGCTACCCAGAAGCTTTAGCTTATTTCTAGAATGAAATCAAAGTAATTTGTTGTCTCCGCTTTTCGCAGGTATTTAAACGAAATAAAAATAAATAATTAATGATCAAGTTGCGGTTGAAATCTGAGTATTACTATTCTCCTTCCCCTCTCCTGCCTTTTTCTCTTCTGTTTTTTCGGTTATTTTGTATTCGGCTTATGTTTCCGTTGCTTCGCAGGAAAAAAAATAACAGAGAAAACAAAAGGTAACAAAATTCTACAGATGCAGAGCTGCGATATAGATAGAAATATATATATATATATATTTAAAATTAAGAGAGAAAAAAACTACAGCTGCGAAGCTGCTGCGGAGCGCAGAATGCATGGCACAAGGCAAGGAACTGGCCGCAAAACTAACTCAAAGATACAAAATCTGAAGGCAAACATAACAAAAGCCAACGAACGGATGTTGGCAGCGGCCCATTTAACAGCAGCCAGCAACAACAACCAACAACAACCAACAAACAAGCAAGCTGAAGCGCAAAGTTTTGCGCTCACTTTTGACGTGTGCTTAGCCCCAGCCATTAGATAGAACCTCGCTGCAAACAAAGCGGCGCCAAAGATGCTCCAAGCCAACACACACACAAACACATAGAGAATGCTGGCAAAAGGCGCCCTCGTCGGTTGACAACAGGTGGCAACTTGAAACTGACTCAAGATATCGCACCACCTGACCCGCTGTCCACTTACCTTTGCCTCTTCCGCTTCTGCTGCTGTTGCTTAGATGTAGCTAAATGTGCTTAGACGTAGCTAGATATATGATGCACTATATAAATACATATATATGTGTGTGTGTTACCTGCAATTGCAATAAAAATAACAAAGCATTAGTTGGCTTTTCGCTGAGCTGAATGTCTTAGATTTACTTTTGATTTAATTAATTGCTTTTATAATTAAAAGAAACATAAAATAATTAAATATATTATATTTAAGCAAGAAAAATAAAATATAAATAGTTAAATAAATAAAAAATACATTTAAATAATAAAAAAAATATGAAACGTGAGAATAGTACAAAAAAAAAAAAAACAAAATAAAAATAAACTTTTGAGCGCTTAAAATATCTGTTGTATTATTAATAAAATACATATTGAAAAAGACTTTAAATATTTTTATATTAATCTCTTATATATTTATTTTCTTTTCTTTTTATTTAATTTTTATTTTATTTATTTTACTTATTTTATTATAATTGAATATATAAAATAAAAAATAAAACTCTGCCAATATTACATATTTATATATTTTATTTAAATGAAAAATTAAAGAAGATTAAAATTGTCAATTGATTTGTGAATGTCAAAATGCGATTTAATTCTCAAACGATTTGTGGATCAAGTGGATTATAACAAAAAGGGTTTAATAAATGTATGCATTTTTTATTTACATTTGTAATAACTTTTATATTTTTTTTAACTTAAAGGATTAAAGGAGAGCTTATCAAATGATTTTTTTGATCTTTCAACAATTTGAGTGTTCACTGTGTCAATTCAGTTCCCAATTCACTTCGAGCGATGCTGCCTCTTGCCACATTTCATTGGGCTCAAGCACCGATTGACCCCTGATTTTTTTCAATGCGCAACAACGAGAAATACGTATATTCAGAGCGAAGCTTGCCCAAGTTCAATTTCTTTGTTCGTGTTTTTTATTCATTTAAAAAAATATATTAATATATATATATATATAAATATATATATATATATTTACAACTACAACATAAAGTGGAAACTTTAGCTAGCCTTGCGAAAATTGCCAAATTCACAGCAAAAAGAAAATAAAAGAAGAAAAAAATGAAATGTTTTTTCCGGTTTGCCGTAGATGTAAATACCTTGACTAGCATAAACAAGTTCAATGATATATAATTAAACGATCTGAAAAGTTGAAAAGAAATAAATATATATTTCCAAGAAGAAAGAAGCTCAAGCCTAAGTAGTGTATGTATATATTTGTATACAAATAGACAAAAACTGGAATACTTAATAAAAAATAGACTACAATAAATTATACAGCTTGAGCTTATGGCTTATTCGAAATATTTTTTATATATGAATATATATATAATTACATATTTCATTTTAAGTTATAAAATCCTTATTCAATTTATATACATAAAAATATTAAAATAATTATATTACAAATATTAGAAAAATATTTAATAAACTTAGGATAATATTTTTTTATATTTTAAATTTTTAAGGTTTTGCTTATAATAAGTAATAAATAAAATAAATAATATTTTTAATGACATTTACTTATATTTATTTCTTCTATATTATATATATTATATACATAATTTATTTAAATCTTGTTTAATATAAAATATATTATTATTATATGAGGGGAATATAAATGTATTTACATCTACCTGCTATACATAATTTATTATTCCTTCTTTACAGGGTATAAGATTGGAAGGAGCAGAGAAAAAGAAAAAAATAAGATGCTGCCAATCGGATACTCAATCGAATTAAAATGCATTCGAGTAGCAATGACACTGACACTGGCCAAAAAGCGAATTAAAAAGAATCAGAAGATGAAGAAGGAAGAGAAATTTGTGTTTGGGCCAGAAACGAAGTTAAGGCGGAACGAGGCGGGGCAGGACAGATACAAGATACGCAGTCGAACACGAAGAGGCCGACGGGGCCCAAGGGGAGCGAAGGGGCAGCTGGCGATGGCTTAAACTGTGGCAAAAGTTATTGTAACTTTGCCCGCAGCTGCGAAGACAACGGGCCATGCTGCTGAGGCACGGGGTATGGGGCATGCGGCATGTGGCATGCTGTTTCGATGCGGCGCTATCAAGCCCGTGGGGCGTTGGGGTTCTTTCTTTCGCTTTCTGGATTTTGGAGGCGCACGACACGCGCCTACTGCGACGCATTTTCATTCTGACCTCAATCGCTGGCTGACTGGCTGGCAGCTTCCTTTGTTATGGCGAAGCAGTTGCCTCGTCCTCTGCCCCAACCGCCTGCAATCTGGGCATCCTCGAGATTTTGGGCCACCCTCTGACAAAATTTGGCTGCCCTTTCCGTGTTTAAACAGTGCTTGTTTTTTTTCTTCATCTCTATCTCTACCCTGTACTGTGTTTGCAAGCAAGCATGCCATGACTAAAGTTTTTGACTACCAATATTAATAAATTAATATAAATAAATTCAATTTCAAATTGAATCAAGCTGCCTTGATGCATGCCCTTTGGGCCTACTTTCTCAAGGCCATAGTTGAAGCCAAAAGCTCAAACCGATAAGAATAGTTACTAAATTTCACACACATTTTTTAGAAGTTAGCTTCAGTTAGCTAGTTGAACAGCAATTTTCCATGTGTTATAATAAAATTTTGTATTTTTCGGTATTTTTTGTTAATAGGATAACACCAAAATATATAGGGTAGCTGCTAGTCACGCACTTTGGCTTACGCCCCCAATTGCTATTCAGCTTTTTTTTTGCTCCATATCAGAACGCAGCTTCTTGGCCAATTGCTTTTGAACGTTCATTCGCCGCGTTTTGTTTTATATTTTTTTTTTTGCTTTTTTTTTCGTTTTTTTTTTTTTGCTTTTTTTTCGTTTTTTTTTTGCTCTTGGCTTACAAAGATGCTTTTAAATGATTAAACGCTGTGATTTCTTATGTTGGCTGGGTCCCCACTTTATATATACATACACATATACACACACCTATATATATCTTCTATATATATATTTATATTATTACATTCTGTTCGCCTTTTTTTTTCTTTGCTGTTCATTTTGTTCTTTTGCTGAGATTTCACATGGTTGACATTTTGAAGTCCAAATCAGTTGATGACATTGACGATAATGACGATGCTGCTGATGATGATTATCATAATTGAGATTAGCATAAGCACGTATTCATATTTTTTTATTTATCATGTTCATCATTAAGCCGAACGTTAGATTTGTTCACTAGAAATTAGTCTGCGAAATTAATTGAAAACCAAATTTGGAGCTAAAAGCGTGATAAATCAAAGAAATAATGAGAATCAACAAAAGAACTTGAAAACTGGTTGAATATTTTAGACTAAGAGATACACACATATACCCTGTAATACATTTCAACTATACTTACGCCAGTGAAACGAAGCAAACGTTAATTCCAGAGGGAATATATGGAATATTTATATCTGTATCTCTATCTATCAATTTCTCTATATATCACATATCCTCTATATTACATTTGTTCTCTTCCCAAACGGGTTTCTCTATATATTCTCTATACATATATAAATTTTAGTTTATATATACCCTTAGTTCGTTTTTCTTAGTCCCTGATATACTCACAATGCTTTTCTTTTACATACTCGATATATATCACATATCATATACCATATATCTTGTTCAATATCTATCTACTTCTACTTCTCTCTCTCTCTCTCTCTCTCTCTCTCTCTCTCTCTCTCTCTCTCTCTCTCTCTCTCTCTCTCTCTCTCCTCTCTCCTCTCTCTCTCTCTCTCTCTCTCTCTCTCTCTCTCCCACCTGCTATCTGTCATCTAACCTTGGCTCAATTATTGATTCATCGGCCTTTAAGAGTGAAGTCACATATGGCATATTTCATTTTTGCTCAAAAACCCTTTTTAGAGCAAAAAAGGCTCAAAACAAAGCTAAAACATTAATTCAATTCAAATCAAATTGATTCGATTCAATCAACTGTCAATCAGCATTACGTTCGTCTCAATAGCTTCCAAAGCGAAAGACTTTAAGAGCTCAACAAATTCCATAATTTTTAAATTTTTCCAATTAAATATTTGTATATATATACATATATTTATAATTTTTTGCTGTCTTCAGGTCAAGTGTCTGCTGATTATAACTAAATCAACAAATTAACAAGGTTTAACGATGGCTTCATTCGCTTTTGTACTCTTCATAAAAGCTGCAGCCATACAATTCTTAAATGGTTACAGATGAGCAGGAAAAACAAGGCGCCGACTAACAAAGTCACTGACTGATAGAGCTAGAAGGATATTTTAATAGCTCGACGGACAGCCTATTTATATAGACTAGCATTTCTTTGTCTATAAAAACAGTTCTAAGCATATTTGCCTTTAAAAACTCAGCTCAAGAGAATTCTCTGGTTTGCAACTCCATCATGCCCTTTTCCAAACATTTTAATTAAGTACAGGGTATATACACATACATATATATACATGGATATAGAGAGAGCCCTAACAACTACATCAAAATGCTTTGGTCAAGTGTCCAACAATGAAAAGGCACAAAAATGAAAACAAAAGCAACAACAACAAAAAAAACAAAAGCAAGTAGAAAGTCAGCTACAATTGTTAAACGGTGCATTCTATGGGAAGTGGAAGAAGGACAGAAGGAAGCGGGAACAGAACGGAAAAGAGGAAGACGATGACGAAACGGTTTTTGCGGCTGCCGTAGCGTAGAGCAACAGCAACAACAAAAACAAAAACAATTTGTCAAGCCTTTGCGCAGTCCAAGGCATTCCAATGTGCCGCTTATCAGCAAATCAAAGGGAATCACGTTCTCTCTCTCTCTTTCACACATACAAGCTCTCTGTTGATGAAATGCTCATTTGGCTCTTTTAAAGCGCCTGTCAAACAATAACGCTAAAAAAAGCTAGTTCAGAGTTAATTAAATATTATATGAAATAGTTTTTTAATCTGTTTCTTTGCATGTTTTTGATATTACTTGATACATTACTTATTTATTGAGCTTTAGCAGAGTGTTGGAGCAGTTAAAAACTAAGTATGCAAGAGCAAAGCAAATATATATAGCTAGACAATCAAGCTTATAAAGCTTAGTAAATGGTATAGATTTTATATTTATATATTTTTTAAATATATTGTAATTTTATAAATAATTCATTAATTTTTTATTTTATATACCTTACTCAATTCGTGCTTTGTCTGACATATTTATTTCGAAATTGGCTTCAGTAACTGTCAACAGGTGAGCTCTTAGGCCGCATATACTCCATGGCTACCATAGGTTAGGGTATATAAAGTAGTTGCGCTTTTGGTTTTTCATAAATAAAAACTCTTTTTCTTTTTTTTTTTTTTTAGTTTGTGGCGCGCGGCGCCGCTTATAAAAGTTGAATAAACAATCATTAAGAGTCGTTAAAGAAGCTAAAGAAAAAAATCAAAAGCAGCTAAATTGCAACTGAAAATTGAGCTTTTGATAAAAGGTAGGGGTTGGGGCTGGTTGGCGTTTGCAATGAGGGGTTGCAGCTGTGGGCTTTTCTATTTCACAAAATTTCCAATTAGGATCAAGAATATAGAAAGAAAAGCTCGCAAAAACTAAACAACGGAATATAGAAGTATATAGACAGATAAATAGATAAGTTTATATTTAATAATTTAATGATAATTATATATATATATATATATATATATATATATATATATATATATATATATTTTTGCGATAGATAAACTAGAACATCACCAAAAATAATGCAGACATAGTATTTTTCAAATTTTGAAACTAATTATATATTATAACATATATATAAATAAGAATAAAAAAATATTATCTTTAGCTACTTATTTAGCTTTAATATTTTATATTTAATACTTTAATATTAAAATAATTTATTTAAATTAATAAAATATTTTTTTTTAAATATATAGGACAACGATCTCGGTTTGCCGACAATTAGATTCAAATCCAAATCAATCAAACTTTAAAACTTTACCACAAATTTAATATAATATTTGTTAAAGAGCAAATACACATCGATTGGAATTTATATAGATATGCGAGATATGCTAGATATATCTGTATAATTCTATTGAATTGCAATATTTGCGCAACATTAAAAATTTCAAATTGAAACCAAAACCAAAAAACCGACGCTCAAATTAAGTTTTTTTTTGGTTTATTTTGCTGCAGCACTTAAAACGCGTCGGCTCATTAAGTGAAAACCCCAATCCTCAATTGCACACACTCACACACACACACGCGCGCAGCAGGCACTTAACAATGTCAAACGTTTGTCACCTCCCCCTCCTACTCCACCTCCTGCCCAGAGACCCCTTTGCCTAATGCAGAGAGCCATTAAAATGTCATGCACTTGGCGCGGCGAAAAACTAAAACCAATTTTCCAATGCAGCTCGCCGCGACGGCAAAACTGCCAAAAAAAAAAAACAAAAAAAATATATAGAGAGAGACTAGAATAGCCAAAAAAAATAGGAAATAAATTGAGTGCGGGTGCGACAGAGAGGACATGAGTTTTATTAGCCTGCCGCTCAATTACAACACATACAAAACAGTTGCTGCTGTGGTTGCTGTTGTAGTTGTTCTTCTTGCTTTAAAGGGTGTGCAGCAAAAACCACGAAACTGCACAAACAGCACCAGCAACAACGACGGCAGCGGAGGCATATTGTAAATGAGAATACGATAATAGCGTGGCTTAGGCTAAACTGATCGCGCACACACACTAAGCCACACAAGCGCATCGAGAGAGAGCCAGAGCGAAGAGAAGGAGCAGGAGAGCAAATTCAAAGAGAGTGCGAGGGCAGGTAGCTGCGTTTTAAGTTGCTTTGGTAATGCACGTAATTGTTGCTGCCTATACCTACGCAACAACAAGAAGAACAGTTAGAAATTGCATTACCTTTTGTGTGTCTGCTTGTTGTTCTTCTTCACGGTTTCTTTTCAATTTTATTTTTTGTTTTTGTTTTTGTTTTTTTTTTTTTTGTTTACAGCTTCTGTTTGTGTTTGTTTTCTTTCATGTAATTCACAGCTTTTGCATATGTTGTATTTTGCATTTGACAATTTCGCGATTTTCTGCTATTTCTCTTACTTCAGATTTCTTGCACATTTGCTTCTTCTTCTTCTTTTTGATTAGCACTTAGAATTTCATTTAGGGAACACACACCAGAAAAAAATTTGATCTTTTTGCAATTTGTTGTTGCTGTTGTTGTCGTTGTTGAGCAAACGCGTACCGTTACCGAATCGATCCTTGAAAGGTTCGCTTTGGCGTGGGAGTCAGCGCTCTCTCACTCACTCACTCACACGCACGCACGCACGCGACGGTCCCAAAATGCGAAAATAAATTAAATAATTTGGTATGTGAATGACGAAAAAAATTAAAAAAAAAAATTAAATTTCAAAACATACACACGCACACACACGGAACAGCAATAAAAGCGTCGCGAACGCAGTGGCCGAATAACCGGTTTACATTTACACGGGACAGCGCCTGGGCGACCGGCATTTACAATTGCAGCGAATTCGTTTCGTTCAACAAACGTTCAACAAATCACAATTAATTCAACCGTACCATCCGTTGCACGACTGCCTCGCTTGGCTTTGTATTTGCTTCTGTTCATGTTAATTTAATAGCGCATGTAGCTAACTTGTCGGCTCTGTTACTCTCCTGTTATGCGCATGAAATGTGTTGCAGTCGAACACGCTGTGGCTGTTAGCGCACTGTTAGCGCTACAGAGCGCAACAGCGCTGTGAGCTGTGTTCGAGTTGGCTGTGGAACGTATGTGGAACTCGAACCTGGCTCGACAACCGAGCAATTTCCAAGAAACATCTTAAGAAATTGAACAACTTTATTCGAAAATAAAAGGAAATTCAATAAAAAAAATTGATAAAAATATATTAAATTTGCATGTGCAGTCAGGAAACACAAGGAGCAGCCATACGAAATTTGCTAACAGTTCGAGCCGAAGGGAGTTCGAGTTGCATGTGGGCTGAAGGAACGACTGAACCGGTTCAACAGGATGCAACTCCAAGAGAGAGAGAGAGAAAGACAGTGAGGGAGTTGGAGAATGTGAGCGCTGCAAAACAAGCTACCAAAACAAAAGACGAAAAATGTAGCAACAACAACAGAGCAGAGAATTCTTTTTTTATTCGGGTTTTTCGCTGTGAAGTAACCGGACAACAATTTTTTGCTCTGCTCTAGCAGCGAAAATGGCAACGCTGCTGGAATAACCGGTTCGGCAGCGAAGGAATGCACAAAATACCAACAACAACTGCCGCAGCAGCAGCACTCGCAGCAGCAACAATGCAGCGTGCAATGCATTGCAATGAACTAAACCAAAAAAAAAAAAAAAAAAAAAAAAAAAATAAAAATGAGGAATAAAAAACGTGCAAGCAAAACAAACACAAAAAAAAGTCAAAGAGTTTGCAAAACTCGCAACTGGAAGGGGCGACTGGCTGGATGCCTGATAACTAGCAGCCACTGAGCGCAGTTGTTGCTGTTGTTGTTGTTGTTGTTGTTGTTGGCTAAATGACATAAATCTGCGTGGCAAACAAAAGACTTAAGCAACGAACGTGGCGCAGCGTGCAACTGCAAAGCTGCAACTGGATTACTGTTACACAGCCAGGCCAACTGGTGACCATAACGGTAAAAGCAAAAAATAATGATAATATAAAGAGAGCGAGAGAGAGCGAGAGAGAGAGAGCGAGCAATGGGAATGTTCTAAAGGGATTCCAATTGGAAAACCCGAAAAGCTGCAAAAATTATGGAAAATTATTAATAATAAACACGATTTGAGACAGTAAACAACACATATGGCTTTTTTTTATTATTTTTTCAAATATTTTATGTTTAAAATAGAAGAAGAAAATAGAAGAGCCAAATGGAATGGAAGTGAAAAGATAAGGATAGAGAGAGAGAGAAAGATAGAGAAAAATATACTTAAAGTATGAAGCAGTTAAAAATAATAAAAGACAAAATTTAACACAAAATTTATTTATAAAATATTTCTAATCGAAGCAAAGTCTAATTGGAATTGATGAGCAGCGCAAAGAAGGGCGCAATTTGACTACGAAATATATATATCTACATCTACATCTACATCTACATCTATATCTATATCTATATCTATATCTATATCTATATCTATATCTATATCTATATCTATATCTATATCTATATCTATATCTATATCTATATCTATCTGAGCAGCATCAAAGAGAGCTTAGTCCAGGCTCACGAAGTATTCAAAGTTAGATCGCAATATGAATCTATATACAAGCAGCTATCTATCATTCGATCGGCCATGGAATATGCCATTTGCTATTCTAACAAATAGCGAACAAATAGATTCTCAAGTTAAGTTTGTTTTCTTGCAATTTCAGCGCGCGAGCGAGCGAACTCTGATCTTTTTTGTCCGCTGCGGCTAGAGATTCGGGGAGCCAGCGATTGGGTTTCCCATTGTTGCGGCTGCCGATTAGAAACCGCAACAAACACAAAATGAGACAAAATAAGAAAAAAAACCATGCGACAAGCAAAAAAAACTTCTGACCCAAAAAAGAAAATAAAAACTGAAAAAATGAAATAAATAAAATTATGCAAAGCGCAGACAAATGCGCAAATTTGAAAAATGCCACCAGCAACAGCAGCAGCAACAATGGGAGCAGCAGCAACAACAATGTGCAGCAGCTGCATTCGCATTGCGCCCCACCCCCTACCCCTACCCCTGCCCCCTAACAAACTAGCCAAAAAGTGCGGGCGTTACGTGAAACTTTGCCACAAATCAACTGGCGTCCAAAAGTCATTGGAAAAGCAACAAATTATGGGCGAGAGCACTTTTTCGAGTGTGCTCGACTAGCGCATACCCTAGTCAGTCTCACTTTCCATGCAACTCTCTCCCTCTCTGCCTTCACGAGTCTCCATGTTGTGAGTCTTTTCGTGTATCTTCTCTCTCTCTCTCTTTAGCTGCGTCTCATCTCTTCATACTTCGCTCTCTTTTCCTCCCCCCCCCTCTTTTTCTCTTTGTCTTTCTCTTTTCTCTCGCTCTCTTTATCCCACTTTCTCATTCTCATTAGTTCTGCTCTTTCCTCTTTCTCTCTACTTCTTCATCTCTCCTTCTGCATGTCTCTCTCTCTCTCTGCCTCTTTACACTTCTTTCGCTCCTCTCTATTTCACTGTCTTCTTCACTGTCTCGCATTCCTATCTTTTCTCTCTTTGTCTGCTTCTAGACCCATCGCGCTCTGTTCTTCACTGCATCTCTTATTGGCTTTCGCTTTCCCTTTCCACTTCTTTCCTAGTTTCTCTGTTTCTATTTGTCTATTTATCTCACTTTCTTCTCTCTCACAATGTGATCTCTCTCTCTCTCTCACATTCCCTTTCTCTTTTCTGCTCTCTCAATATCTCTCTTCTGCCCATTTTTCTTAGTCTCTCTCTCTGTCACCTTCTCTCTGGCCTTTTATTTATGTGTCTCTCTCTTTCACGCTGTTCCTTCTTCTCTTCTCTCTCTTTCTCTCCTTTCTTTTCCCTAGCTCTCTTCCTTTCTCTCTCTCTCTCTCTCACACACTCTTTATGTATCTATCTTTTTCTTTTCAGCATTCGGCCAACTCCTTAAACTCTCCTCTTTACGCTCTTGGAGCTCTCTCAATCAACCTGATTGACAGCGCGTCCACAATAATTTATACGTCACAGACATGGCCCCTTAGCTAATATGCTCGCTTCCATGCGTTTCGGCCAGTTTTTTATTTTTTTTTGTGAAGTCAGCGCGAGTCCAAAATAAGAAAAAAATAAAAGCCGAAAAAAAATTGCGGCCGTAAACAAATCGAAATGCGAGCGGCGCTCAGATCGCTAATGGGCTAACTCGGTGCGGGCGGCCCGACAGAAAAGGGCGTTGCTTAGCTTGTTGTTGTTGTTGTTGTTGTTGTTGCTGCTGTTAAACAAATATTACTCATGGCCTGAGCGCTGGCCTGGCCTGCGCTGGCCTGGCCTGGGCTGGCCTGGTCATGTCGTACAGCATGGCTAACACCTAAGAACAACGTGACGACGTCCCAAACTAAACGAAACGAAGCAAAAAAAAAAAAAAAAAAAAAAAAAGACAAAAAAAATAAGAGAAAAAAAAAACCGAAAGCCGAGTTAAAAACGCGTCGAAAACGCAGCCGCAGCCGCAACCGCAGCCACAGCCGTTGACTGATTGTCACGGCACGATAATGAAATAACTTGTTATGCCCTGTACGATAAGTGCGTATGGCAATCGGGTGTATTAGTGCACAGAGAACATGCCAAGTCAGTCGAAGCTCCAATCTACTTCGACTAGGCGACGTCGCTTACAGTTTGAGAGTCAGTCTGACTGATCAGCCCAGGTATGAATATATATATATGCCAGCTAGCACAGTTGTAGAGTCACAGTTTGAAAGCACACTCGTGACTGTCAAACTGTTTTGAAGGCAGCGCATTCCAGGGCAGCCACAGTTTGACAGCCACAGCAAATCAATTTACATACAGCTGCCTGGACACATCTGCTACAGTTTGACAGCCATAGATGTAGCTGAAGACTGTTTTAGGCGCATTCAAAGTGCCACAGTTTGGCAGCCAGCTCTGCTGTGAATGATTAAAGTTGTAGAGCTACTGCTGCAGTTTGACAGTCACATTTGTGACTTCACAACTGTTGAACTATAGCTGCATAGCTACAGTTTGCCAGGCATTACTATATTCAGAGCTTAAGTATTGCTAATGGATTCATGGATGCCATATAACTACAGTTTGACAGTCATAGAATTGGGACTTGAAGCCACAGTTTGACGGCGACTGTCTTGTTATATTGACATGCAGTTTGACATGCGCATGACACACTCATTCTTCCACTTGTAAACGCACAGTTTTAGAGTCTCGCACATTACAATTGCTCTCCAACTGTAGGCAATAGAGTATCTTGCAGTCGTAAGACTAAAAATTTTCTGATAATTTTTTCTGCTGTGCCAAGTTTCATTTCGACAAAACACAAAAAAAATAATGAAATATTGAGGGTAGAGGGTTGAGGGTAGCTGGGCGGGGGGTGTGGCTAGAGGCGAGTTATATAGAAGGTGCTTAAGCGAGTATTTGTGGCATAGTTTCTTCGTCGTTGTCGTCGCTGTTGTAGCTGTGGCGGCTGCATTGAAACGTGCAACAACGCGCCGCATTCCTTTTGTCAAACGACTCCAAAGCAGCGACTGCGATACGACTGCGGCTGCGGCTGCGGCTGCGGCTGCGGCTGCGGCTGCGGCTGCGGCTGCGGCTGCTGCTCTGGGATCTTTAGAATGCAAGCAACGCAGCTTTTTTTTAGATTTCTACTCGCTGTTGTTGGTGTTGCTGCTGCTGCTGCTGCGCATTGGCTTTAACTTTGACTTTGGCATTTCCCCTTTGCATGCCCTGCTCATGCGCAGCGTCGCCGTCTGCAGCCTGAAAAAGTATCATAATCATATTATTTATGATTGTATGTGTTTGCAGACGCCGCTGCAGTCCAACCGGGCCAGAGACATTGCCACGTCTCGACGTAATTGCTGCCGCTGCCGCCGCTGCTGTTGCACTGGGCATCTTTCGTGCCACACTCAACGTACCACACTTCACTTCACTTCACTCCACTTGGCAAATGGACGGGGCGCAGCAGCAACAAGAGGAGCATGTGTTTTGCCATTTTCAAGGGCAAGTGCCACAGTGGGGCAAGACTGCGAAGAAGAATGAACTGCAAGATACAGATACAGATAGAGATAGAGATACAGATAGAGATAGAGATAGAGATAGAGATACAGATACAGATACAGATACAGATACAGATACAGATACAGATACAGATACAGATACAGATACAGATACAGATACAGATACAGATACAGATACAGATACAGATACAGATACAGATACAGATACAGATACAGATACAGATACAGATACAGATACAGATACAGATACAGATACAGATACAGATACAGATACAGATACAGATATAGATACAGATACAGATACAGATACAGATACAGATACAGATACAGATACAGATACAGATACAGATACAGATACAGATACAGATACAGATACAGATACAGATACAGATACAATACAGATACAGATACAGATACAGATACAGATACAGATACAGATACAGATACAGATACAGATACAGATACAGATACAGATACAGATACAGATACAGATACAGATACAGATACAGATACAGATACAGATACAGATACAGATACAGATACAGATACAGATACAGATACAGATACAGATACAGATACAGATACAGATACAGATACAGATACAGATACAGATACAGATACAGATACAGATACAGATGCAGATGCAGATGCAGATACAGATGCAGATGGAGATGGAGAATTCTTTCCTGTTTTTTTTGCCCATTTCAAATAGAGTTGAGCCCACTGTGCCTTGATTTTCTGTGCTGATTCGCTTATCGGCAAAGCTATGAATCATTTGCCAACTGCTTTGACTTTGAGTGTTTTGATATTGTTTGGGATTTGGATTTTGGGCAACAGAGTCGCAGTCGCAGTCGCAGTCACAGTCGCAGTCACAGTCACAGTGTGTGGGTGTGCGGGCGTGAATAGGTGCATTTGATAACGTTGACAATCACTAAGTGAAGGCAGCTCGCAACTATGCATTTGGCGCTCGTACTGTGGGCAAGCCCAGTGAAAGATACAAATGTATCTTATGGATGCGCTGCTACGCGGCTAACTTCAAGGGCAAGCAGCGCTTGGAATGCGGCAGGAATGAAGACTGCTATGTGTAGCAGGGGAGCTGGGGTGGCCCGGCAGCCTGGCCTAACCAGGAGGCAGGCAGTTATAGTTATGCAAATATGCTGGGAGATAACGGTGCGCGTTCCATGGCCAGGCAAGGCGAGCAAGGCCAGCGCTCAGTTGGCAGCGATCGTTGCTAGCAAAGGGGAAGGGCGCACACAGGCACACACACAAACACACACACACACGTTAGTTGAGCATTTGCCTTCGCTTTTGTGCACAGCTCATTTCATAGCCGCATAGATTGAAGGCCAGAGAGCCAATGCAAAGATAAAGCTTCAGCTACAACGATTGCGCATTGGCCCGTCTCCAGCCTCTCGACTGACAACTGTCGGCTCTTTGGCCATGGTCAAAACTGCTGATGGCATCATGCTGTTAGCACAGCAGCAGCTGCTTTAACATTGCCTTAGGGCAAATTCAAAAGAAAAGAAAAAAATCTTTATATATATATATATAAGTGTGTGTGTGTGTGTGTGAGCTCATATTGAAAAGGCGTATTGCAGTTCGCTTTCGACTTTGTATTTGAATTTGTTTTTCCGCTCAACTTCTTGTGTCACTATCGAACTTCGACTCTAATCAAACAGCGGCCGCATTCAATGCAGCGAGCACAAAGGCATTCACTTGCCTTTAAGTCTGTGTGCGTGTGTGTGTGTGTGTGGCAGGTAACATTGTGGCATGAATATTTCTTTGAAGTAAATGCGAATCAACTTTTAAGCTCTTCACATGCAAATATATATATAGATATATATATATAATAATTGTATATATATATGTATATATATATATATACATAAATATCTTATTTGAATTCTCATTACAGTTATTTTTCATATCAAATTTCATATTTCATAATCGCAATTTACATTTTGGAAAATGTGAAACTGAATATTTTGCAAAGACTCGTAATAACTGTTATTTTAATTAAATATTGTTAGCAAATAGTTTGCGTTAGCTGCATGGCTTTGAATTGAATCGAGTGAGGCATAGACAGAGCAAAACTAAACAGTGGAAGAATTATTTGAATATGAGTTGAGAACTTCATTTGGCATATTCGTAGAGCTCTTGCTGTGGGCAAAGCATAAGTGTGCAGCTGATCAGACATTGTGAGAAGCACATAGAAGAGCGATACTTGAAAAGTTGCATATAAATTATAAATATGAATACCTGAAACTTACTTAAGAATTTGAATTTAAAATATGTTTCTTTGGCTGCTTAACTCTCGCTCTCTTTCTCAGGCTCTACCTGCGCAGTTCTCTTTCTCTTTCTTTGTAACTCTCTCACTCTCTCGCTCTCTCTCTCTCTCTTTCTCTCTTTCTCTCTTTCTCTCTTTCTCTCTTTCTCTCTCTCTCCTGTTCTCTACCATTATCTGCCCATACATTCCGCTCTACCTCCCACTCATTGTCTCTGCTCCCTCTGCCTCTCGCAGCCTTCACTAAAACCCATGAAAATCGCATAGAAAGGCGCAATATGCGAGAGACTTTTCAACATCGTTTGCTGAATGATTATTGGCTTATTGTGTGCTAATCGTTTAGCTAGCTACAAAACAAGCGCCTTCCTTATTAGGCAGCTGGGTTATGGGAATGCCTGACTGGGGAGCGTTGCCTGAGGTGGGGGAAAAGTGTTTATTTGCTGTAGCGAATGCTCCAATATAGCTTGGCTGTGAGTCAATTTAGTGAATGGCACTAAAACTTCTCGAGTGGAAGCTATGAATAAGACTCACTTAAAACTAAAAGGCAGAACGCGTAATTGAAACAACAAACTAATGACAAAAGCGGCCGAGTCTTGTTGTGCTTGTAGCAATTGTTGTTGCGGCAATTGTTGTTGTCGGTGTGAACGTGTCTGCAGCACACGAAGCCCAAGACTCAGTGTTAAAGTTGAGAACGAAATTTGAATTTATAAATACCTTATGCTTGTGCATGCATGCTTGTTGAACGTGAATAAGCAAGTACGCACACACATACACACACTCACACACACACATCAATGTAGACTGGGCGTTGGCCGCTGCCTTGGCTAGTTGCAGACACATTCACAGATCGTTTAGTCTGTCAGTGCAGCGGAAATGGCAGCACAAGTGCAACACCTGATGCGAGTGATGTGTGCCACAGTCTCAGACTCAACTTCAACTTCAAACTCAAACTGAAACTTAAGCATGTGGCTGCAACTGCAGCAGCTAATCAACAGGTAGGTGACTGACTCGTTCTCGCTTGTGGCAAAGATCGCTGACTGAGAAGCGCATAGAACGGCAGCAGCAGCAGTGCTACAATTGAACTGCAGATGATTATATGAAACTGCCTTAGCAGCTGCAGGCCAAATTTTCTGCTCAACTGTCGCCCTTCTACGAGATTCTCATGAAGTCAAGTGATCATTTGCTGCTTTAAATGTGAGTTTTATATATTAGTTTTTATCAGTTGATATATATAGACTAGTCGCTTTCAATATCATTGCTCAAGATATATTTCCCTCTCTTTCACTCTCTCTGTCTCTCTATCTTTATCGCTTTGCTCTATTTATCATTTTGTCCAAGTCTATCTCATGCTTTTGCTCTGCCCTTTTTTCTTCTCTTTTCTTTTCTTTTTGATTTCTCTCTCTCTCTCTCTCTCTCTCTCTTTCTGTGTCTCTCTCTATTTATACATTCTTTTCTTTCTTTTCATCTTTGCATTTCACGCTCTCTTTCCACGCTTTTCTCTATCTCTCTCTTTGTTCCGCACATTCTGTCTCGCCTTTTCTCTATGTCACTCTCTTTCTTCCTCTATTTTTCTCTTTTTCTTTAAAGAGTGAGCTCTGTCTTTCGGTCTGTCTCCATTGCAATCTCTCTGGTTCTCCCTCTCTGTCTGTTTCTCTTGGCTGTTGGTCTCTCTCTCTCTCTGTCTGTTTCTTTTACTGTGCCTTTTTATTTCTCTCTCTGGTTACCCACTCTATCTCTCTCTTTTGGATTTTGGTCTCTCTCTCTGGCTTTCTCTTTCTATTTAAGTCTCTCTCTCTCTCTCTCTCTCTCTCTGTCTGTTTCTTTTGCTGTGCCTTTTTATTTCAGTCTCTCTCTTTCTCTCTCTGGTTACCCACTCTATCTCTCTGTCTTTTGGATTTTGGTCTCTCTCTCTGGCTTTCTCTTTCTATTTCAGTCTCTCTCTCCCTCTCTCTTACACAATATTCAATAGGAATACATATATTAAAGCATTTCAAGTCTGGCCATACAAATTCTTTTCACTTTCAACGCTCAAGCGACGCATGCGTGGGAATCGAAAGGTTCGAGTGTCGCGTCAGGCATCAATTGCGCTTAACTAGATATTGTGAGTGCAATGCACAGCGGCTGTCGCCTGGGCCTGGATTCAGCTGGCTGCCGCTGATTATGCCAATTGGCGGAGCGCCGCTTAATTGCAGCCAAATGCGGCAGTTGGTGTTGCACCTCCGTGCCCATAGTTGGGTATCGCAGTTGCAGTTGCTTGTTGCAGTTGCAGTTGCTGTCGCTGCTGCTGCTGCAGTTGCAGTTGTCTAAATTTGACAGTTGTATGAGATTTATGACGCCGCACACTCGATCATATTTGACTTAATTGACAGCGGCAGCCACGACAAACTGCCACCAGAGACACGCCGACTCAGTGCCAGAGCCGGGCCAGCCCGGAGGCGTTTACCACGGCGTCTGTGGGCACGGCCAACAGAACAGAAAACAAAAGCCCCCAACTTGGGTGACAGGGCTCACTGTGTGGGCCGTGTGGGCCCAAGGCACACGCCCACTCACAGCAGCAGCAGCAGCAGCAGCAACTCCAGCTGCAGCTGGCACACATCAGTTTCGCAGCCCAGGGCCATCCTAATCCTGCAAATGTAAACGATATTTTTATTTGCATTTTCATACGACTTTATGAATTTACAACTCTTTCGCTTGCCTTTGCCTGCGAGCCAACTCAGCAGCAGCAGTCCAAATGTTAAACATTTAGCAGTTGCTGTTTAGAGGCTTCACTGTTCATTTAGTTTCAGCTGCAGATTATAGCAGTCATGCGAGTCACGTGAGTCACTCGATGTTAATTTTAATAATTAAATAAAATAAAATGAATAACTGGAAACAAAAATGGAAATGGAAATGGAAATGGAAATGCTATAGCTATATATCTATCTCTATCTCTTTCTCTTTCTTTTTAACTGATTTATCTCTCTTTCTCGCTAATTTTTTTATTTATTTGCTACTCCTTTCTCGCTCTATCTCACCGCTCGCTTACCTTAATCGCAAATACTCTCTCACTCTCTGTATCTCTGTAACTCTCTCTGTTCTTGCTCTCTCCCTATCTCTGCTTGTCTCTCTCCCTTACACACACAGCCCGTTGTCTCTGTCATTCTTTTTATTTTTCTAATTCTGATTCTCTTCTAGACGTTTTCTCTTTCTCTCTACTTCTCTCTTTCTCACTCTTGCTCACTTTTATTATCTCTCTTCTCTTCTTTATCTCTGATTCCCACTCTCTCTCTCTCTCTCTTGTTGTCTCTGGCTTCTGTCTTTCCCTCTGTTTCTCTTTCACACTTGTTCTCTCTCTGTCTGTCTCTCACTTTCTTTCAGTCACTCTCTCTCTCTCTCTCTTGTTGTTTCTGGCTTTCCCTCTGTCTTTCTCTCTCACTTTCTTTCACTTCCTCTCTCTATCTCTGATTTTTTCTAGCTCTTTCATATGCCAATTGTTTTTCTCTCTCCCCTTCCTTATCTCTGCTTCATTCACTCTCTATTTCAGATATTTTCTCTATCCTTTCTTCTATCTCCCTCTCTCTCTCTCTCTCTCTCTCTCTGTCTTCCTCTTTCTATCTTTTTCTTCTCCCTTTCTCTTTCAAATAGTTTCTAAATTTGTTTTGTGCTTCCTCAAAGCCAGCTCAAGACTTCAGCTCATCTTAAATATTATTTACTATGAATAGTATATATATAAGTATATATATATATATATATATATATTTATATATATGCATTTGTCTTGATGTGTATATCTTAAGTGTTGGGCAAATGTTTGCCTAGTCTAGCGAGCTTCGTTATCTATCAGATATGAAAGTCCTTGGCCAAATGGCTTGCAGTTATATGCCAGCAGATTAGGATGAGTGACTAACTAAGACGGCGGCTGTCTGCCTAACTGGCCAAGTTTTGTCAATGCTCAATTACACAGCAGCAGTTGCTTCAACTCACTCTCTCTGTTGAGAGAGAGAGAGAGAGAGAGAGCGTGAATCGCATTAGCCGTTGTATTTGATGCGATTCTGTTGCGTCTCTTGGCTTGGCTCTTGCTGTAGCTGTTGCTGCCACTGCCACTGTCTCTGCGTGCGTGTGTGTGTGTGCGTCATTTGAGCAGCATTTATGCGCCACATTCAACATTATCAGCATTTATTTTTCTTGGTTTTTATTTCGCTATTTTCCAGCGTAATTTCATAGCCAGAGCCAGAGTCGAGGAGTGGGAGTCCAAGTAGGAATCAGAGACGCTGTTGGCGTCCACGTTTGGTGTCGCGGAGTTGGAGTGCGACAAGTGTTGCGCTTGTTGCTGTTGCTGCTGCTGCTGCTGCCGCCGTCAATGCTGATAACAATGTTGATGATGAAAGCCATTGATGTGAGCTGTGAGCTGTGATGATGACGCTGTAGCTGATGTCGCACTCTCCTCTCTCTCTCTCTCTCTCTCTCGCTCTCACTGGAGCTCCCTATGTCTGCGTGTGTGGACACACACATGAACAGCTTCATATAAAACATATAAAGTTGCGCTTTATCAACAATGTGTCCAATTTATGGGACGCTGCCTGCCATGGCTCTCGGCGACGGCTCGGGCTTTAGCCGGCTGCCACTCTGCTGTTCCTCCTGCTCCTCTCCTTCTTCTTCTTCTTCTTCATCTTCTTTTTTCGTCGTCGTCGTCTCTCTTTTTATTATTTTTATTGCTTGCCGCGGACGCACTTAGGCAAAGTGCAGTCAACCCGCTCGCCACCCGAACCACGCTTCAACCCCCTCGCCCTCGCACTCTCCCACTGCTCTGACATAGCCATCATCAGCTCCTCAGAGCCGCTTCATTTGTCACGTGCACCGAACGACCCAAAAAGATAACAACAATGATTCGATCGTAATTGATTTCAATGCCCAAACGCCGCGACGAGCACTTAACACCTTTTCGGCTGCAGCAAGTGCGCCACTTGCACTCGTCACATTGAGCCACAATTTCAGCTGCCGCAACACTGAATCAGCGACTATATATATATAAATATATACATGTAGTGCAGCTGAGTAGTTCGCTAATGAAAACCCATTGAGAACTTGATTGAAAATATCAAATATTCATGCGCCTAGCCCACTCTGCACAGGCTTTGCTGCTGAGGCTGCTTTTAAACGTATTTCTATAACTGAAAAATACGCTTCATAGATAGAGCTTACACCTATGTATATAGGTATATATATATATATATATATATAAGGCCTGTAAGGTATATTTCTTTCTCTTGTATGCCATTCTAGTATTAATATAACTTCTAGTAGCTAGCTTGACCTTTAAGCTGAATATTTAAAAGACTTTTTGAATAAACTAAAAAAAATTATTTATATATATAACAAATATTACAATTTTTATATAAGTTTGCAGCAGAAGAGCTCGTTCAATAATGTCTTAACACGTTAAACAAATCAAACCTGAGCTAACTAATTTTTTACTATTTTTTAATATTTTTGCTAGAAATTTATGTTTGGAAGAAAAACTTTTGGAAGATATTGCTTAGGAATATATATATATATATATATATATATATATATAGTAAAAAAATAACTATATATATATTTAATCTATTTTCATTTAATTTTCAACTGATGAAGCTGCCCGTTATAGCTGTTCTCCTCTTAAAAAGCTTTTTTTCTTATCAAGGCTTGCTTTTTTTAGAGTCTTACAACTTTGTAGTGGTCACATTGCTTTATTTAATTGTTCAGTAAGCAATTAGTAACTATTTTCATTAGTTTATAGCTTGACATTTAATTATAAATAGACAGATAGTAGAGTTATATTGGCAAATTGTAAACTTTTCAATCAAAATGATTCTGTTTGTTTTCATGTACTTTGCCCATTTGTTGAAAATTGCTATTGCAAATTTCAAATTATAGACCTACAAAAATCATACTTAAAAATTATATGTAAGCACAAATGCCATACCAAACACTATTCAATAAAATCCATTTTATTGAACACAAAACTATATATCTAAATTTTATTTTAACCTAAACTTGTACAGCTCTAAATAAACATGTGACATCGACTTAGATATATTATCTATATTATATTAGAGTATTATTATAGTGTTATTTTACATGTTTGAGTATTGCTTATAAACAATGTACATACAAACGAGGTGTGTTTGAAAAGTATCGCGAGCTTTTGCGCATTTTCGACTTTCGCTTTTGCTGCCTCACTTAAGCCAGTCACGAATGATGCCGCTGTCAGCGTATTCGCCGTGTTTTTCACATTCGCATTGCTTCGTTTTAGTCTAATAAACATTCAGCTTCCATTATCAAAGCACAAATCCCATAAATAACAACAATTTCAGATGCATATGTAAAAAAAAGGAGCAGCACCTTGACAAAAGCAATTATTTATCTTCAGTCTTTGGTTTTGTGTTTTCATTTCAAGCCTGACAGCATGATACATTAAGTTCTCAAACAGAAATACAAACAAATACAAAAGCTCCAGTCGAGGTGCCCGACTAGAAGATACCCTAAGCCACATCATATAATATTAATATTTTCAAAAAATTACCGACATTAAAACTACACAACGCGCATTCACTCTACCAAATAAATAAATAATTTTTGAAGGGCATTAAATGTAGGTATAAATATATATTAAATATATAAATATATATTAAAGGTATATAGTAAATGTAGCTATAAATATTTATATATGAATTGCTTTACATTTTTTATTTATTAAGTTTTTTTTTCGATTTTGTACTTTTTTTTATTTATTTTAGATATTTGTGCTAGATTTAAAGAGAGCAAAATTGTTATTATTTTATTTTATTTTTTTTTTTTTTTTTATTTTTTAAAATTAATATTTATTTTATAATATGTTATTGCTATTGTTATTTCATATATTAAATATATTTATATATTATATATAATACATATATATTATATATTCTTGTTTTTAAATATAAATATTTTTTGTAAATATGTTATAAATAAATACAAATTATTTAAACTTAAAGAACTTAACAAAAAAACTTAAATTTATTCACCATTTGCACTGAACTGACCTGCCACGCCTCCTGCCGCCTGTTACACACAATTTAAGAAAATCAATATACCCAGATTACCCATCAATGGTTCAGGGTATAAAAAAAAACCAGATGAGACGAGAGGAAAAAATATCCATCATATTTCATTTGTTTCACTTATGTTTATTGCGGATAATTCATATTTGTTATTTAGCTCAATGGGAGCTGGCCAAGCGCGTTGGGGCTTAATCCCTCTTGCTGCTGGCTTTTATTTAATTGACAAATTTTAAAACACACACACACACACACACACACACACACACACACACACACACACACACACACACACACACACACACACACTCGCACACATAGATAGATATGCGCTTCAGTACTTTGTTTTCAATATTTGCATAAATTCATTTGGCTGTCTCAGTTTTTCTATACCCTGTAAATAAGTAAGTATAAATTTAAGTGATTTCTTTAATTGGCTTAGGCAATGCACCCATTTCGTAGCCTAAAACAATTAAACGCTCTCTTTAGGGGGTATTTTGCTATACTTAATATTAATCAGTCGAGTCAATGGTTCTGTCTTCACTGAATCGTATAATATATATCGTATGGTCTATATAAGAGTCATTTTAACTGTATCAAACAAATGCCATATGAAGAATAAAGATGATAGTTGAAAGCATCTGCTTGGTAAATATATATTTTCCAAAATTACAAAAACAGAATTAGCAGCAGACATATTGCCTCGCTAGCTCTATATATCGCTCTCTTTTTAACTCTTCAGTTCTGTAGCTTTTTATGTTAATGGCACAATAGCTCTATAGCGCTCTCCCTTTAGCTCGATTTATAGCTTACTCTGTAGCTCCCTCTATAGCTCTTTCTGTCTCTCTCTCTATGGGACATTCTTTCTATATCTCAATTGCTCTCTGTCCCTACAGCTCTCTTTCTCTTTCTATATAGTTCTATAACTTGCTCTCTCTCTCTCTTCCTCTATAGCTCTCCCTAAAGCTCTTTCGCTCTTTATAGCTTTCTTCTTTTCTATAGATCTATCTGTCTCCTCATTAAAACTCAAAAACTCAATAGCTATATATCTTTATATCACTCTCTATATCTACCTCTATAGCGCCCTCTATAGCTCTCTCTAAAGCTCTATTTTTATAGAGGTATCTTTATTTATTAAGAGGTATAAAACTCTTTATATATAACTCCTTCTGTCTCTCTCTCTATCTATCTCTAAATTCATATCTCTCTACACATCTCTCTCTCTCTCTCTCTCTCTGTCTCTTTTTTGGCTGCACAATCATCAAACACTTTAAGAAAGGGTATTTGATAGTCGTGCAATACTTTTTTATTTTTTATTTATGTATTTTTTATTTTCTATATATTTTTACAGTTATTATTTTTGTTGCTTTAAAGCTTTTTTTGGGGCTCTGACGTTAGCCCCATAGCCAAACAGCTCTGCTCCAGCCCGGCTCTACCCCCACCCGCCACACATTCCATATTGACGTCTTTTTTTTTGCCAGTTTTCGTCTGTGGTGCCTGTTGTGCTTCTTCCTGCTGGTTTGGCTGCAGGCGTTTTGCCAGTTGATAGATTGCAGCTGGTCTCCACTCGCTCCCTGGGAGTGATCCAAGTGCTACGCATGCAAAAACAGTCAACGAGCTGTTTGTTGTTATTATATGCACACACACATACATTCAGCTATATATATATATATATATATATGTGTGTGTGTGTGCCCAGCTAATGGCTATTAAAGCATCTCAAAAGTCCAACTCCAAGACGTAAGTCGCTGCAACGCAATGCGCTTTTCCCAAGCCAAATTGCATTTTGTCGCTCTGCTCGCCGCATTTACAGTTTTTGGGCTAATTTATTATTGGATTCGGCTGGATTTGGTGGGGCGTGACAGGGGCCAAGAGTTTTGTCAGGCGAGCGAGGGGCGTCAGTTTAAGAGCGAGCGCGCGCGCTACTTGTTCGCCACGCTATATTGCAGGCGGGCTCATCTGTCAAACGAGCTGTCAAATTATTAAGCGCTGCCAGACATGTGAAATATGTTTGCCAAGGAGCCGGGCTTAGCCACAAAGAGAGCGCGAGAGCGAGTGAGAGAGATGCAGACATAACTGCAAGCTCTCAAGATTGATCACCATTAGCTTCTTTGTTGTTGGTTTGCCCCTCGTAAAACGTTGCTGCACTCGTTTTTTTTTTTTTGGCAGCACTTCACTTTTTCAGGGGCAGCACAGCAATTCGTCACTTCTGGAGAGGGTGTGTGTGTGTGCTTGTGCTGTTTGCTATTTGCTTGGACTACTACCACTTGACCAAGTTGCCTGCTTGCCACGCATCGAACGCTTCGTGTAATTCATCAGCCACGCACTCTCATTGTTTAGTTTTTCACGTTTTATTCTGTTTTCTGATCGCTGACGCATGACACCCTCCATGCCCCACCCCAGCCCTGCAGCGTTCACCCCGTGGCTGCGGATGCGGATGTGAGCGCGAAACACGCATTCGTGGCGATTTGCTTAATTGGTTAAAGACTCTTGCAGCCACCATGCCCGCGAGGCTTTGCACTCGAGCAGCTCAGCTCTGCTTGCAGCCAGGCGATGAGTTGGTCATGCTCGCTTTAGGGCGCCCCGAGGTACCTAAGAATACAGAATCTCTTTAGCTGAGGTGCATTTTAGATGACTTGGTGTCCAGTGTCCTTGCACTAACTGTGCAAAGACAAAGACAAAGGCATCGCAGCTCATATCATAGAAGTGATGAACTGCTTTCGTTTATGGCTCAGAAGAGAGTCCAGTCTATAGCCGAAATATATTAACTGAATCTCTATTGATCGGCTTGCAGGCTTTCTCTTTGCTGCATCCCTTCAGACCCACTCTCTCGCTCTCTTTCTCTCTCTCTCTCTCTCTCTCTCTCTCTTCCTCTCCCTGTATGATCAATGTATGACGCTCTCTCACCTTGTCTCTCCCTCTCTCTCCCCTCACGCTCACCTCTTTCTCCTCTCTCATTTTCCCCACTCTTTCTTCCCTCTCTGACACCCCTCTCTCTGGCCTAAGCACACGTCTTCCTCAGCTCAGTTCACTCTGGGCCATTTCTCGTATAAAGCAAAGAAACCAAAAAAAAAATAAAAAAAAAAAAACTAAAACCTAATCAGATTTTGGGAAATCAGAAACTATTTTTAGCGTTCCCCAAAACTTTTACACACAAGCGAACTAAAAGTACGCATTTCGTTTAATTAAAAATAAATGAGAAAAACGAAAAAAAGCGAAGAGAGAATAAAGAAAAGTTTTAACTGGTTGAGGGCGCATCGCATTTGCGTTGTGTCATGCTGGATATAAAATTTCTTTTCGCTGCTTTTACGACCCGCTCTTATCACACTTGCCGCTGTCGTCAATCAAAATGCGGCGACTCGCTTCGAATTGCGTGGGCTTGAGTTGTTTCGCCTTTCCCCTTGCCAGTTGCCACCTCATGCTGCCCCCGCCAGCTGGCAACCTTTTCAGGGTTTCGCTGGGTGCGTGTGAAGTTTTTAATTTTCAACTTTAATTTAGACAATTCTTCTATTTCGCACGCCGGCGCACAGGCGACGAAGCGTGGCGACTTGGACCGCGACTTGGACCTCGACTCGGACACCACAGAGCACAAGGTAACAATAAAAAATTAATGAAAAGACAACAATAAATAGTTGTCAGCCGGAATACGGACAAAATCCACAAAATGTCCGCGAGAAATCAACAAAGTGTCAGCCCAATGAGCTCTAATGCCAGCACCTGCCACAGGACTCCAGGGTGTCAGCAGGCTGGCTGATCTGCAGTCAAGTGCTCCGACTTAACACACACGCATACACACGCACACGCGCCTTTTATGGATCGGGAACTCATATAAGCCGCATCCACATCGGGCCAACTGCCGTGCGTGCTGGCCAGACGCAATTTGCTGTGGGGCGTGGCTGCAATTTGGCCAAGATGCTCAGGTAGCCGGCAGAAGCTGCCCCAGCATCCAATTGCTGCTCAAGTTTTATGTGGCCAGAGGCACGTGGCCAGCAGTACGAGGTCAATGCCTGCTGCAACGCGGCCAGCACGTAAACAGTTAACTGCAAGTGGGAACACTTCTGGCCAAGCAAATCACAGCTCCACTCTATTCTCACACATTTGATTGCCCAAGTGGGAACACTGTTGGCCAGCGCTGCAGGAAAATGTGAAAAGCTTTGAGGTACATGAGCTAAAGCAGCTCGACTCCAAAATTAAAGCATTCCAATTGCAGTGGGAACACCTTAGGCTGAGGTAGGCTTACTAAGATGGGAACACTTTTGGCAGTGGGAACAGATTTCAAAGCAGCCAATTGATATGCGATTTAATGAGAGTTGGTTGGCTTCATATCTGCAGATATAATATAACTGTAAAGTATGAAATTAATTCGTATATATAAAACTTTAAGCTGTGATGCTTAACAAAGGCGCCTCTCTCTTCGCTTCTCATAGCTTAAATGTTGCTATATAAAGATATATTTTTATTAGCTAAGCTTTCCCCAAAAGCCAGAGTAATCAATCTGAAACCTTCAAGCAACCGTTCTGTTCGCTTCTCACCAGCCAGCATATGCTATACTTTACAATTATCTATATACATTTCTCTCGCTTAGTGAAAATCCAACTGAAAATGGTTTTAAGAGATATATAAGATATTTTGAAAGTACATTAAGTAAACCAAAAGCCAAAAACTTGATTTATGTAAAAAGATAAATTCTTTATGTATAAATATCTGTATATATGTGGCTGGCGAGCATTTTGTGTGCCACGATCACACGTCGAAGATACAAATGTATCTTAAAGATGCTGTGCGTGAACTGTGCGCCGGAAATCGAAGCTTACCAAAGCCAGCCACAGCCGCAACAACACTCAACATTCAACATTCAGCATGCAGACAACATTGGAACTTCGAAAACGAAACCCAAAACTCGTTGCGCATTTTTGTTGGGAACTCGAAGTCTGCTTCATATCAGCATTTTGCTCCATTGGCCTGGCCAAGTGCAGCGGTTGCCTCGGCTAACTCAAGCGCTTTGCTACCTGACTATAAAGATATAAATGTAAATATAAAAATGATATAAATTTATGTTTTCTAAATAGGAAAAATTTAAAAAAAAAATTACAAAGTCCAAAAAATTGTGAATTTAGATCAAACTTAATTTATAGATATATAGATATATAGATATATAGATATATAGATATATAGATATATAGATATATAGATATATAGATATATAGATATATAGATATATAGATATATAGATATATAGATATATAGATATATAGATATATAGATATAGGTAGATTTTATACTGATTCTTACATATTTTCATAGCCAACTTTTTGAGCTTCAGAGCAAAAGATTCTTGTGCTGCTTTCCTTTCTTAAGTTTGTGAACTTTAAATTAAAGCTCAGCTAGTAACTCTGATATATATATATATATAAATAGATTATTAATGGCGAATATAATAATACTGCCAACAACTTCATAGCCCAAGTCTGACTGTGAAAAGGAAGCCAAGGTCTCGAAAAATGGCTGAGGCACATGAACCAGTAAATGCAAACTATAAGCTAAGTCTTAAGTTTTCAATCCATAAAGTCAACATCTTTATGGCGTACACTCAATTTGATCCGTGCTAGCACAGATTTGTATACATCGTATAGGGTATATTAATTTATCTGAACTTATCCTAATTCCATACAAACTCAGCTTTAATTTTAATGAACTGCAGCTTGAGATGCAATTCAAAATTAAATTTAGTTAATTAAAAAATGAAAATAAATGAGTTAAAATAAATAACAATATTTATAAGTGCAGCAGTTAGAATATGAACAGTTGATTCTATGCATATCAAGATCTATATCAGTTTGTTGAGAGTAAAGATATAGAGTATTCACAGTTCGTTGTCTTATGCATTCGTTTAACCAACCCGTTGCAGTTGTTGGGCTGTCAGATTCACAGCGACCGTCTGACTGGCTTCCTGGATCTGCGTTGGCATGAGCTCTCTCCCTGCCTCTCTCTCTACAGCTCCCTCTTTGTCGTTGGTCTGGTCGGGCGAGCGAGCGCACTGGGCTGTCCGGGCCGGGTCGAACCGTGGCTGTTGCTATCTGGCTGTAGATTTATTGTGTGAATTGGCATTGACAAAGTGCATTTATTGGCGCTCGTTGCTTTTTATAATGTGTTTTGATAACAATTCCATTAAAGTGAAGAAGTTTATAATAATTTGAACAGTCAAGCCAGCCAGTCAGCCAGCCAGCAAGAGCAGAGAGAGGCCAGCACAAGTTCGTTTGCCTGTTCAGTTTTCAGCTTTCAGTTTTGCTGCTGCTTCGGCGCATTCGAAATGGACAACTGCAGCAGCAACAGCAACAGCGGCAACAGCAGCAACTGCACCAACTGCATTGATTTTTGCGTTTTAATTGATTGTTGTCAGTCAATCACATTGTTAATGCACATGCCCAGAATACTACAACTTTCTGTATCTGTAACAGAGTGTGTGTGTGTGTGTGTGTGTGTGTGTGTGTGTGTGTGTGAGTGTGTCTGTGTGTGTGCTTTATTGCATTCAATTTGCTGTTGTTTGTCAATTAGTCGCTGCCTCTTGGTGTTCATATGTGTGGGCGTCCGTTGTTGTTATTGTTGCTGCTGCTGCTGCTGCTGCCGCTTGTTGCTGTGCGTGGCAAGCAAACAGCCAAAGTTTTAATTGGCTGCATTATTTATTGTTTTTCACTTCACCGAACTGCCAACGGCGACCACAGACCCACATTTTCAAACCGTGCCACAGCCACCTTGCCACACTCGACAGCCTTAACCAACGCCCACCCCCGCCCCCACACGCTCTTTTCATCCAGCTCATATGCTGTGTGCAGCTGAAATTTGCAGCACTTCAAAAATTACATTTGATATTTGCTGTGACGAGCCAAACTCTGTGTAAGCCTTCAAAATCTTGGTCAAATTACAAGCTCATAATTTATATTGCAGCAAACAAGTTTGAAGTGGATGGGGAGAGCGCAGTGAATGCGGGGCGAGGGGCGTGGTGGCGCCTGGTTTAGGTAGCTGTTAATACGAACATTGTACTTCACATTTGATAAACACCTTTTATTTATGCGATTTAAGAACTCAGGCAATAAGGCTTGCAAATATTTTGTTATACTTGAAAGTGTATAAGCGAAAATTTCTTAATGAAAGCTATATGAGCTGAATATACCCTGTAATTAATTAGATGACCATTACAAATATTTAATAAAAAATATTAGATACAAAAATTAAATAAAAATATTAAAGAAAAATATTTAAAAAATATATATTAAAGAACAATATTAAGTAAAAATATTAAATATAAATATGGAACTAAAATATTGAGTGAAAATATTAAGTAAAAATATTACATACAAATATTAAATAACAATGTTATATAAAATTAAATAAAAATATTAAATAAAAATGTTAAATAAAAATATTTAATAAAAATATTAATTAAAAACACAACATAAAAATTTTTAATAAAAATATTAAGTAAATATATTTAATAAAAAAATTAAATAAAAATATTAAATTAAAATATAAGGCAAACATCTTAAATAAAAATATTACACAAAAAAATTAAATTATAGCTGATGGCAAATATTATTTCCAATATATTTTAAAAAATATATCGCAAATTAGTTACATGAGTTTTATTTCAAGTACCATAAAGTAGAGCTGAAAAGTCCAAATTTGTAGGACTTTAGCGCCAATGACACAGAAAATACTCAAAATAAACAGATGCTGAAGGCTACTCTATGCTTATCTTATTATTATAAGCAAGTTAGAAATGAAAAGAAAGCCTCAAATCCCTCTAAGAGCAACGGCCTTCGGTCTAGGGTATCAATCGATTCTCAGTATTGTGTTTATTTATACAAGCAAACAAAAAACCGACAACAACAACAAAAAGAAATCGTATTTATCCCACATATAAATAAACGCTTTATAACTGCCATAAATTGTCGCAAATTGTCATATTAATTTGTTTATTGGCTCGACTCTTACGAAGCTGAAGTTTCAGTAGCCAATGAAACGATAATTTATGCACTCATATCTACTTGGATTTATGCATCTGGCACTGTATTTCATCAACTGCCTGACTCAGCATTTGCACACAGTTCAAAGAGCTCCTCATATATGCATATTTATGTGCACATATATAAAAATCAACTGAATGAAACATAATATAGAAGAGCGTCAAATTCAAATGAAATCCTTCCTCAGTTGAGCCCAACTATTGCTACTGATATTGATATTAAATTTTATGGTTACTCCTTGATTGATTTCGTTGTGTGTGCCATTTGCAAACGTTTTGCTGATTGCCTTCAATTTGCATGTGAATAGAAATGTTTTTTGTACTCCTTATTAGCTAACTTTTTCTGCACTAATCTGATCAGTTCTTAAGTCTAGACTGGACTGATTTTTATAAGTTAAAGTAAAGTGTTTTCGGTTTTGCGTACTCTCCGGTATTTAACTGTATAAATCAGCACTTACTAAGTATATATTTGGTCAACTCACAACTCCTTATGCAACATGACATCCATAGAAAAAGACTCCTGCACTTTGGTCCACATGTCTTCATTGATGGTTCTGATTGTGAGAGTTGTTAAAATTGATGTTCCAAATTGCGCCATATAAAAAATCTTTTTAAACATTAATGTCACAAAATGTTCTACATAATAAAGCCTGCTTCATTATTTCTAAAAATATTATTCTTTATTTTATTACAATTTTAGCTTGTGTCACTCTTAAAAAATGCACAGTAAAATATATTCTTCAGCAATTCTAGTTCAGTTTTAGTTTAGGCTTTGCTTGATGCAACACAACTTGAGTACAGGTCCGGCTACTCAGTCCTTAACCCATTCTTAAATATGCCTATAGTTGACTGACTAACTTCATGGCTCTGATATTTACTTTATGAATAGCTGAAATGCTTTTGCAAAGCTTTTGTTGTTCTGAGATTTAGTCAATTGCCGTGGCCCAAGCAGACAATGGAATGGAAAACGAACAGCCTTTGCTGCTTACATTCCAGCTACATTCATACACATATGTATGCATATATAGTGTAATATATTTATGTGTATATATTTGCATTGCCATTAACCTGTCTAAGAGGAGAGAGCGAGAGCCCCGATGGTACCGTGTGCAGCTGTTGCCTTTAACTATTTGTTGAGCTTAAGGACAATTCGAATTCGGGCGCCAACAACCAGCAGCCAAGGGTAGTTGGAAGTGTGTGTGTGTGTGTGAGTGTGTGTACTTTTATTATTTTAACTCTTTTGCATGAGCACCGGCTCGGCTTGGCTGCTTGGCGCTTGGTGTTGGGTGTTGGGTGTTGGGTGCTGGTCCGTGTCTGCCTCCTTCCATTTAGCTCAGATGAAGATTAATTATAGGGAAATTCGTAACATTTTTCATGCTTAATCTTGGCGCTCATCAGCTAGCAACAACACCAACTGGCCCGCCCGCCCAATCCGTTGCTCGACTCGCTACGCACGTGGAGTAAAACTAACTTATTAATAATAATAATTGTTTCATGTGCGTTTGCTTGGCCAACTGCTCGTCTATTTGCTGGCCCGGAACATGTGTCACCGTTGCTGGATCACTCGGCGTCCACTCGCAGCGGGGCTTAAGTGTGTGTGTTTGAAAAATGATTTTTAGCAGCTTAGCCCAGTGAGCTGCACAGCAATCCATATGGCTGGGAAAACCCCGCCAACCCCCAAAAAAAATAACAAAAATAAAAACAATAACAGAAACCCAAACTAGTTTACGCTGCTGGATGCCCTTGCCTTTTAGCCAGGCTAAAATAGTGTATGCTCTACAAGCAACGCAGTTGATGGACTTAGTTTATTGGATTGTGTGCATATATAGTGTGATATATAGGAGATCTGTAAGTCAGGTATTTGAAGAAGCAGGGAAATTCTAGTTCTGCAACTCTTAGAGATTGAAATATGTCTGCTGCTCGCTCCTGTCTTCTGATTTGGCATGCTGCTCTTATAAGAATCTACACTAACTTTCATTTCTACAACAATATAAAGCCTATTTAAAGTCTGTAAAAATCTATTGTATGATATATATGCTGTTGGCTAGACTTGCAGAGTGGGCCCAAGTGAATTCACAAATCAGCAAGGTTTAACGCTCGATTTAGCTCGCTGCCACTTAGCAATTCCCAACTGGTTATAGCTCAACATAGAGTAACAAGGCAAATAGCAAAGTCTGTGAATGATGCAGCTGAACGGCTTTTGCAATAGCTCCACAGACAATCTGCTCACTTGACTGCTTTAGTAATATTCAACTAATATTTAGAGTTGACAAAATATATTAAAATATATATGTATATCAGAAAATGTAGTAAAAGATCTAACTATGAAAACTGCAATATATATATTAGCCTATTCTTAAATATGCCTTTAAAAAATATAAAAAATATATATGTCAAGAAACAGAAATTCTTACATTAAAATTGTAAATACTAAAATAATAAATCATAAAAAAAAAGAGTAATAATAAAATAATGCTGAAACAATCTTTTTCTAATATAAAACAAAATTTATAAGTGATAAAAAAATGTATAAAAATTGTATATGTAGACATTAGCTTTATATATAGTCTCAGTGATTAGTTGTCTAAGAAACCTAGTCAAGTAATTAAATACGTACAAAAAACGAATAAATTCCATATGAGGAAAGAGCATGCATGATTCGTACACAACATTTGGCGACTGATCGACTGTCCGAACGTCCGTCTGTCCGCTTGTTATTGTTGTTGCTTAACGACTCTTTACGACTGCTACCTGTTCGGCAAACGAAATGGATTGGAATGGAATGGAATGGAATGGCATGGCATGGAATGATGGTGTGCGGGTCGCTTAAGTGGCCGGCCTGCCGGTTGACCAGAGCCGCCGGAGACATTAATTTTATTGTTTAGACTGCGCGCGCGAGATCGAAATCTAGAGACTTGAGTGTGTTCTGTGTGGCGCGCAGTTATTGATAGTTTTAAATTAGGGTCAACAATGCGTTGGAGCAGCCAGGTTCAACAGTTGCCCGGTTGCACAGTGGCTCAGCGCTTGGCATGCTCCAGGTAGCAATTTCTTTTAATTACAAGCTCGGCTCTAAGCAGTCGTCGCCGCTGCAGGTGTTGCCAGGCAGTTAGCAGGCGCAACTAATGTCTAGATAATGGCTTCTACTGACCCCTTCGACCCAGCGACCAGCGACCCCCCAGCAGACACACGACCAGCTCCCGAGAACCTCATCCAGAAGCAATTGGGTTTACGGTGGCAATTTGTAAGTATGAGCCACAAAATTAAATTTTAAGCGTTTTCTCAGTTGGTGGCGGAAGCCACCAAATACACTTATTCATAACACACAGACAGAGAGAGCGAGAGCGAGAGAGAGAGAGAGAGAGAGACATATGTATATTGCTACTTTAATAGATTATGAAATAAAACAAAGTTTCCATAAACTGAACAAGCCTAAGCCGCAGCAAGGCCTTAATGCATCTTACATCATATTTGATAGTAAAAAATTTATGTGTCAGGCAGCAGAGGACGGCGCCAGCCTAATGAGGTATGTATATTCTTGAACAGGTTGCACGGTCGAGTCGATATGTCTGATCGGGATACTTTAAAGCTAATTTGATTAAAATTATTTTTAAATAGATAATGATCATTAATAAATTTAAGAGACAGACATTTTCTCAGTTAGAATCGTATAGATTCATACAAAAATCAAAAGAAACTCACTTTTCATCAGAGCATGAGTGACAGAGCATCTCCGATTCATATACGCCCGCTTAGCGCCTAGCTTATTTCCTTTTACAGACTGAATAGATAAGTAAACCAATCGACTAGAAGTACTAATGGAAACTTTAATTGAAAATGGAATTTAAAATATTTCCATAGAAACTAGAAATTTCTATTCGCTAAAATACGATTTGACTATAGTTAAGTCTGGGTTCATAGATGTGAGAAGGCATTGAATCTGAAGCATAAAAAGGTATCACACTGTCTGCTTATATGTATGCACTGTAGTCCTGCTGATCAAAAGATATTGTATCGCTATTATTCATATATCAGACACAGTTTACTGAAAGTATCTGAGAGAAAAGCCACAATCAAGGCAAATAGGTAGGAGTGCCCGACTAGGAGATACCCGCTTGTACTTATCCATAAATATATAAATATTTATATTGCCTGTACCTAAGAACTGCAAAGATTTTTGATCTGATTCGTTGAGTCTTTCACTTGATATGGATATATAATTTGTTATATCCCATTCCATACTCAAAACATATTGTAAGATCTTTGTTATTGGTTTTTCTTTTTATTAATCACTTCTTAAAGCTAGTTTAGTTTTTTCTTCATCTTCATCTTCTTTTTCATTTCATTTTTCGATTTTCTTCTGCTTTTTTATTTTTTTCTCATACATGTTCTAGAAAATATGAATTTGTTATTTTTTTATTTTGTTTTTCATTGCTTTTTTTGTTTTGTTTTGTTTTTTTCTCTCTTTGTTTTATACACCTTTGGATGTTTGTTGGTATTTTTGTTGTTGTTGTTGTTGCTGATGTTGTTGTTGTTATGTTGATGCTGTTTGTTCGTTAGCTTTGCTATTTCATTGTACAATAGTTGAATATATATGGGCACCAACAAATATGCCCGCTCGTATATATCAGTTTAATATAGGGTGTGTATAACGCATATTGTATATACTAATTATACATTATACAGTTTTCTATATCAGTTGTCTCTGCTCTATATATATATATATGCATCTTGTGTTCTATACATTGTTTCATTGTGTTGTTTTTTTTTTGTTTTCAGCTCTCCTTATATGCCAAAGTGCATATACGCTTAAGTTATATATGCTTGTATGTGGGCTATATATGCAGGTAGGACATGAACCGTAAAATAACAAAGAGTTGCATACAAAAAATATCATAGGAATACATGTATATCAATATATGTGTATATATGTTTAGGTAAGTTATATATTTCTCTTAGTTTCGTTTTCTTTTGATTCTCTTATATATTTCCTGGTATTCAGATGACAGCTCGAACCTTGAAATTATTGTTACGTCATATTGTAGATCCACGATCAATGCCTACGCAGCTATGTATCTGTGTGTATGGGTCTGTGTGTAGGTAGAAGGCAGCGAAAGGAAGGGGCATATGTACGTGTGTGTGTGTGTGTGTGTGTATGTGTTGATAAGTAACTTGATACTCACTAAATGGAAGTAAGATATATCTAGGTATATATGTCACGATTATACAATTTGTTTTCAACAGCTTTTTTTATATATCAGAAGACCAAGTTACCATTAAGTCGTTAGCTTTTAATCTTTATAAATATTTTAGAACAACGCTTGTTTGTGTGTGTGTGAGTGTGTGAGTGTGTGTATGTGTATTACACCCATATTGGAACTGTGGCAAAATCTTAAAATTGCCAAAGGCAAAACAACTTTTTATTCAGATTTATAATCACAATTCATATCATGATTTCGGCTCAACGTGTAAACGTAGCACTTATGTGTGTGTGTGTGTTTAGGTGTGAGTGTGTGTGAGTATATAACTGTTTAGCATACATTTAGGCTTTGCAGCCATATTCAATAATTGAATACATGTACACATACATATATATATATATATATATATATATATATATATATATATATATATATATATATATATTTCAATCATCGTATAAACGTTGCCAATGTGTATTTGTGTGTGTGTTTTTATAACTCTTAGTAATACAACAATTCATTAATTTCAGCCAATCATCAGCATTCTGTTTGCCTTAGCCTAGCATAGTATACATACATATATATACTATGTGTATGGGTATATAGATATATATATCTTTGGTTGTGTTGGGGTTTTTGTTATAGCCTTAGTAGGGATAAAGATTTTTGCGTTTCAGCTCCATGTCGAGATCGGCCAGCTGCTGCAGGAAGCCATCATTTGGTCGTATTTCACGGCGCATGCGCACCGTGCGTATCGCGTCTACGGCGGACATTTTGCGGCAGATCATGAGATAGGCCAGCACGCAGGTGGCCGAGCGTGACATGCCCACCAGGCAGTGCACCAGGATCTTGCCTAAATAGTGTATGTGTGTGAGAGAGAGAGAGAAGAAGGCTTACTTCAATGTATATTGGGCTTAGTTTCGCTACTCACCGCCGCTGCTGATGGCGCTGTCTATGAATTTGGCTGCCACATAGAAGTAACGGGATATATCTGTCGTTGGCGCATCGATCATGGGGAAGCCCATATATCTAAAAAAGCAATCCTTATGTTGACGTCTGGACACACAGCAACAGCAACAACAACAACAACAACAACAACAACAACAATGGACCACACAGAGTGAAAGATGAAAGATGATTGTGCGTGTGTGCGTGTGTGTGCGCGTGTGTGTATGTATGAACAAAGATGTATGCATACATATAAACAAAGTAAGTGTGCGGTGGAATAAATAAAAAGAGAAAAAGAAATTTCGTTTTTTTTTTGTTTTGTTATAATTTAGAAAGTGATAAACCAAAATGGCAAAATCGATAAATTGATATATGGAACTGTGGCATGATCTGTGCGCCCCATTGCCAGTTGCCAGTTGCAGACTCACCTAATGCTGGGCATATCCCGATAGTAACTGTGTCCAGTATCCACCTGGCCATAGCGACAGCCCTCCGCAGCGTTCAGCACGTGCGTAATGCCGGCCATACGCAAATAGGTTTTGTTCTTGGCCGCCGCGCTAAACAGAACAAGAGAGGGAGATAGTATTAAAAGAGATAAGGACTAAGAGAGAGAGAGAGAGAGAGAGAGGGAGACATACGCATCGCCTATGTAAATGCCCGGATAGACTTCATCACAGTCAACATCGTGTATGGCGCACTCGGCACGTCGCAGGCCAGGCAGCGTCCGGCAGGGCGCCATCGAGTAGTGCAGCACGCGCTGTAGCTGGCGACCCGTCGTCTGTTCCGAGGTTTCCAGGCGGCTGGGCGACTGCAAGCAAAGCATTTGATTAAACTCAAATCAGCTGAGCATCGGCTGGCATTAGTTAACATGCGAAGTTGGGTTAGATTAAGCCGAACTCAATCTCAATCGTTAGGATATGTTAAAGATAAAGCGCAGCTCCAGATTTAGAATGTGCACTATATAGATCTATATATCCGAAAAATGTAAGTTCATAAAGTTTCATGTCTGCCTTATATATGAAGTTCATTTTAAATACGTTTCTCAAAAATGAAAATATTTAAAAATTTTAATTGGTATAAAAACAAATTAAAAATTAAATTTAAAGCTTGCACCCATAATAGCTGAACGAGGAGACTATAGAAATTATTTCATAAGCGCATCAATGTCTTTAATAATTATTTATAATTTTTAAAAAAATTAAAAAAATATTTAAAAATTATAAATAATGTGACTAAGAATATGAGAAAAGCTACCTAAAAATACATATCATCTTAATTATATGGGCTAAGCTGTAAGCTGATTGGGGCTTTCTTAGTCTATAGCTCTAGTATGAACTCTAAGTACTGTTATATCAGCATGCATGCCATGCACATTAAGTCGGAAGAGCTCAGGCATGATGGAGTATGATAGGCATAATTTGTGCTCATCTGGAATCTGTAGTTTATTTATTTCCATATGTAAATTTTGTGGTTTTGGCAGCGGAGTTTATTTATGGGCATCAAGTTCAGGCTAGGCCAGGTCCTTTGTGCGGCAGCAGGGGCAAAAGCTTGGCCAAGCAAATTGATGGCAGAGGCGAAGGTCGTGCCAGCTTCAAGCGCCTCGTCCTCGTCGTTTGTCAATTTCAGGGACAGTCGCCAAAGTCAATGGGAAAAGTGAATGTGAAACTTTTTGCCTCTTTTCTCCCATTTATTTATATATATATTTTATATATTTTTTTAGTTTTGCTTATCGGTTGTCTGCTTTGTCATAACATATTCAAATGAAATCAGCGACAGCAAGGCGCCCACAAGACTTGCGGGTGGGCAGCAGGCGGGCCAGGAACTGTTAGTGACAGCTAGAGAAGCGACCAAGAGAGAGAGAGAGAAAGAGAGTGGGAGAAGGGAGGTTGAAAACTTTTACTTTTTGTCGCGGCATTCGACCCTGAGCAGAACACAAAAACCGAAAGCAAAAGCGAAAATCATCAGAGCAAAAGTTCTTTCACTTTTCTGTTGGATTTTGATCTATTGTGACTGATCTCTGGCACACACACAAACACACAAGCATATATATACACGACATGACACGACACAACAATCTTTATATATATGTATATATATATTTCTTTAATAGATACATTTGCATATCTTAGACGCTTATTTATACACAATCTGAACATTTTGTATGTTCAGCTAGAAGATTTATGGCCAGCACAGCAAAAGCTATGAGTCTATGGAATATTTATCTTAAGTTAGATTTGGCCAAGGCCTCTGTCTTTATATTTATATATATACATAAATTTATATATATATTTTGTTTTTTGATTGGCAAAATGTAGTTGCAAGCATCTTAATGGGAATTGTTTAGTTGGCCAAAGCAAGTGTGTTGCACACACAAACACACACAACGAACGACATTTCACAACACTGGACAGCATGCTTTGCGCTTTGGATCGCAGGCAAAAACAAACCTGATAATAGTGCGGACTATATCTATCGCCAATGCTGCTGCTGTATCTGTCGGTGAGTAGCTGCAAAACAGTTCATGAAGATCAAGAGGACAAATGAAAAATATAATCAAAACAGTGTTGATAAACGCATAATAGTTAAGGTAACATATATAGATTATGGGTTAACCTAAGAAGCAAAAATATTTGGATATCTTAAATAGTGTAAGTTGAGTAAATATGCGACTGCAAAGAATTATAGGAAAATATAATCCAAGTAGTGTTGATAAACGTAAAATAGTTGAAGTTTAGATAAAAGAACAACATTTGCATATCTTATTGTCATAGATTGATTAGGTCTATCATGAATTATATAAGCAAAATATAAATAGAAGTGTTGGAAAACGTATGATATTTGAGGAAATATATCTAGAGTATGGGACAACCTAAGAAACGTAAACATTTGGATATCTTATACTATTTAACAATGAATTATAGAAATTGAATAGTCACAGTAGTGTTGATAAACGATGTGTTATAAAATAAAAAACGTAATAGTGTTGGAAATTGTATGATAGTTGGGAAATCATATGTTATATATAGTATGGAAAAAACTTGAATACATAATAGAATATGGTACAATACTGCACTATGACAAAATAGAACAATAGTGTTGGATAACGTTGTTGGAACAACGCTTAATTTGGTAAGAAAAAGTTGACAGAGCAATTAACATTTTTCTTTTATCACTAATAAGCTTCTAAAGGTATTTTTTTACGGTTTATCTAAAGGTTGAATTTCTAAATTTTTTTGTTATTTCTTAAGCTCTAAAAAAATTTGTAATATATAGAAATAATAGTGTTGGGGAAAAGCTTTATATATAAGAAAATGTTTGGACATCTTAAGTAAGACATTTTTACTCTTAATATTATAAACACTATTTATATTTTATCGAAAATTAAAATTTGTATTTTTTTGTCTACAAAAGACTTAAAAACAAAATATTTTGCTTAATTTAGTAAGAAGATATTGCATAAAATTATAATTTGATCAGCTCAGATAAGTGGTTAAGTAAGCTCACTTCAAACGCTGATGGTAAATCATATTATAAACGGATTTCAAATTTGATACAGCGATAAAGCTAGAAGAAAACTGACAAGCGTTGCTAAATTTAGCAAAATACATTAATCTTGATCAATGAGCATTACGAATAGAGCGAAAACTCTATAATTTATAGCTATAATTAGATGCAATGGCCAGAAAACAAGCTGAAATTTGTGACGCTTTTGAACGTATTCAATGTGACGAATATCGAAGTACGTATAGCCCACATCGTTGTCTAGTAATAGCTAAATTTAAATCAGTTTCGAATGGATGATATAGTATAGATAGAAAATGTTTGTCTGAGGCCAAATTGCAGGTGGCTGAGTGCGGAGGCTGCTGCGGACAGGAAGATGAGAGAGAACCAAAGCATTCCTTGCCTTCAGGTGTGCAAAGGGGCGTTGGCGTTGGCGTTGGCGTTGGCGTTGCCATTGCCGTTGGCTTTGCTTTTTGGCCACTGCCGACGCCTTGACCTTGTTCCGCTAAACACAAACAACAAGATATATGCAATATATATAAAGTCTATAAATACAGAGAACGCACAGCAATGAACGCTTTCGACACATTCTTTCGTACGCTTGGAAATATTATGAAAAATCTGAAAATTGTGCTTCACAAATTGATTTGATTTCTGTGCTCTGTGTTCTGTGTCGCCATGAGTCACGGGGCCGAGTGCTTGGCTGCCCGCATGCCACAGCAATTAGCTGGACTTAGTCAGTGATTAAAAGGCAAATAGAAACCCAATCAACTTTGTGATTTGCTCAATCTAATCACGTATATTTAGAATTTCATTTTCGTATTTTCTGTTCGCTTTTATTGGCACTGGGCCGCGAGCCCAGTGTCGTTCGTCTCTCGACGCTTTTAATAGACACACCTGTGTGTGCATGTGTGTGTGTGGCATAGTTGATTGCTGTCGCAGATAGAGATAAAACAACAAGAGACACGTGCATGGCCACATTGTTGCATCTATTAGTCAGTGGGTCGCCGCCATATTGATGTGGGCTAGCATTTAACCCAAGTCTGGCATCGTTCTGACACCGAACCCTTCCCATCCCATCAGGCAGAAAGTGTGTCAGGTCGGGTCAAGCGTTGTCCACTTGCTCAACTGCAATGCAAACTGTTGCAACGCTCTCTAGAGGTTGGTTGGTGTCGCATAGGCTTGCCTGGCCTGCCTGCAGCAACGACCGGCCAACACCTGACACCAGCCACCAGGCCACATCAATTCAAGACAATTTCATGGAGCAGCAACATCTCTGAGTTTACACTGAAAGCTCAGCTAACGAAGAGGTCCTTTGGGCTATCGTTTAGCCAAGCTACTTGTTTGAGCATAAAAAGTAATGCCCCAGCCATTCGCTTGAGCGATATAGTAGGCGGTTCCAAGCTACGTAACATCCCTTCAAATCGCTTTCATAAGCATAACTCGAGTACTATAGAAGCTGAAATTTTCAATTTGTTTACGCAGCCTCCTATCAAGCATATTACAGCTTTTACCGAATTAGGTGCTTTAAGAAATTTGCCATAAAATTTAAGAGCAAAGATAAATGAATTTTGAAAAAATATTATAAAAATCAGTTAAGTTTCCACCGATCCTAAAAGTATTTCCAGTCAACATTTTAGTAAGATCTAAGCATAGATTCGAGAGCTTTAAAAACAGTTTTAGAATTTGTGCATTGGCTAAATAAGACAATTACCGAGTCTAGTTATAGTTATAGTCTAGTGTTAATTATAATTATAGCTAATGATAAATGTGTGAAACTAAATAGGGAAGAAAGTAGATGTTATCCCCAATATAAAAACAAAAAGAAAATATTTTAATGCAGAAAAGATTTTTGAATAAAATTTGATGCAGTTCAATAGAAACGCTTTATGTAAAGAAGTTGTAGCAATTGGAGCAATATTGCCTATATCATATATATATATATTTTATATTATTTACAATTTATATGCAAATCATTCAAGCGAGACAAGATTACTAATTCTTGTTCAAATAAAATTTGAAAAATTTGAATAAATGTTCAATTATATACATATATATATATATATATACATATAAATAAATATGTATTCCTGCACTTTAAAAACTACTTAGCACTTATAAAGAATTTGTATATACATAAATATAATTTGTTGATCTCATTTACTGTTGGCCTTATTTCACACAAAGTGGGAAATTCTCAAAAATGATTATTCGAAATTCTTGAATAAGTGTGAGAAATCGCTTGGCATGCTGAAAATATTTAGCTATGGGTAAATTGCATTGGCCTAATAAATGAGAAACGAGAGGAGTGAGTGAGAGAGACCCAGAGAGAGAGAGAGAGAGAGAGGGAGAGGAAGACGAAAAAGTTTAGAGACTAGAGAGATAGTACAGTGGGCTAGTTACATGTTTCAGTGAGCCAAGCTCTTGGCAGCATGGCTAACACATATATATAACAATTTCCACCGCAAGCATTCACAATTTGGCCCAGAGTGCAGCGGCATGGTTGACGCAGGCAGGAAAAGGACAATCGAGAATGCATTGACATGCAAAGCTTGCAGACAAATTTATTGATTAAACAGGCCGTCAAAAGACGCGCCAAAGGTAATAAATAAATAAATAAACAAAAGGCATCGCAAATTATTAAATATATCTCGACTGAGAGATTTGTTAATGCGCCGCGTCAAGCGACATCACGTGCGATGGCAAGGAAATCAGCCGAAAGTTGGCAGCTATAAAAATTTTGTCGCTCGCCTGCCCAATGAGTCAGCGACTCGAAAAATGTGAAAAACCTAATGAAAATTGTGCAAATTTAATGCGCAGTAGTTTTTAATTTGCCGTTTAAGGTGTGCGCGTTGGGCAGTGGCGAGCGAGGCAGCGGGGCAGCGGGTGTGTGGAGGCAACTGGTAGACAGCTCATCAAATTGTCTATTTATTGTTCAGCAAGTTATTGTTGTTGTTGTTAAACAATCTATGCATTAAATGCATTGATCAAGGCCAATAGGGCGCCCAAAACGAGGCGCGTTCGAAGCTTGTGACGTGAACTGATTGAATGGCTGAAGCTAGAGATGAGCACGTGACACGAACGTGAGTTGAGCCAACGAACTGTCTGCGATAGTTAAGCTATTGTTTCCTTGATTTTTCTATATGTTTGATGGATTTGTTACGTCAATAAAATATTGTAAGCGAGGGCAGTTTGAAAGTTTTAAGAAAGAAAATAGAGGTTGGAAATATATTTAATATGAATAAAGTTAATATATAAGAATAACTGCAAATCAATTTGACTTCGGCTTTGTGAGTATTTTTTTAATATTATATACTGATAGTAAATAAAAAAATAAGGTAATAGATAAAAAAAAAAGATATATATAAAATAAAAAAAAAAACAAAAATATTTTTAAAAATGTCAAAAAAAATTTAAATAAAAATAGAAAACTCTAAAATCATTTTGAAATGAAATATATAAATATATATTGTATGTTATTTTTTAAATATAAATATAAAACTTTTCCTTACTTCAGACTGTCAATTAATTTTGCAAAAATATAAACTTCAATTCAGACTTCTTTGATTCAGCTTGAAATGTTGAGCTCAAGTCGATTTGAATACTATAAACATAGGAACATCTGAAGTATTTCTATGATTAGAGTACTCTGAGTACTTTGAATGTCAAAACACTCGAGTGCACATCTCTATTTGAATGCTTCGAATACTCGAGCTACTTTAGAATACTCCAAAGAGACAATTTGAGTCGCTGACAGACAACATACACAGATGAGATGATCTTTCAGACCGTTTGACTGCTTCGAGTACTTTGAATACAATGAGTACTATGGCCGTAGCTTGGGAAAATACTTGCAGAGCCTTGAATGAATACGAATTACCTTTTCGAGCTGTCGCCGAGTGTGTGTGGCTAGCTAACTGATTACATTTTTGGTGATAATTGTTTTTCTCTTCTTGTTGTTAGCAGTATTATTATTATTTGTATTAGACAATGGCTTGGGCAATAACAATAGCGACAACAATTCGCTTTCAAGTGGCCGCTCGGCATGTTTGCCTTTCGCTTTTGCTCAATGAGGCGCAACAGCTGCCAATCGACGACCGTTGGCGATGGCGATGCTACACGCCCACATTGAGCGCCCACATGATTGTTAAGTGTCTATATATAGGCCATATATAGGCAGATATATGTGTGTATATATATATATATATTTATATATCTGTGTATATATAGAACACACTGGCAGGCCGGAGATGTACAACGCTCTATCGATCGTTCAATTAGCGCGCTCAGCGCCTGACACTGAACCAAGCCAACTCAACAACAGCATTGACAAGCAGCAGTGACATTGACATTTCAGCCAAAGCGATTGGGCTTTACACACATACACACACATATATATATATATACATATATATTTATATATAATGGTATTTTTTCCACATTTTTTCCATGTGTTTTAGATGCCTTTTTAATGCACATTACACGGAAGCAGCCAGCGGCTGCCCAATTAAACGCACGCCCCTGTAATGGGTGGGGCGCTGGGCGGTTGGGGAAATCTTCGTTCGCTTCGCTGGCCAGCGAAACGCAAATTCTGCGCCGTCTGTTGTCGCTGTCAATTGAATTCATTTTGCATTCAACTGGCTCTTCTGTTTTCAAGTTCAATAGCTGCGACTCCAAGTCGACGTCGACGGCAATATGTTTGATTCACGCTGGATTAGCCTCGTCGTTGTGCCCACCCACTCCCTCAGCCCACCCCTCTAGTAATAGAGGCTTTCTGCTTCTTTTTTACAGCAATTTTCGTTGGTAATTAAGTTAATTGGCCCACGCGACGTATGAGTAATCTGCTTAGGCTTAGCCCCAAAAGCCTATTACATATATCCGTTTTTTCCTTTTTGGGTCAGTCCACAAATGCAATAGCCGCACTGCAGCCGAGGCCCATCCAAGCCGTGGCAAGCGTGTCAAAATTGGCAGTGCAATTGAATAACACATTGCCCCACATTCAGCCACACACAGAGAAGTTGAGATTGGCTTGAGGTAAAAGTGATTTGGCATAACAACAATTTTCAAGAATTTATACATATATATCTAAGTGTTTATACAGAGGCTTGTAAATATACATACTTGGGCTATTTAGAATACTAGGCTAACGCCAAGCTAAAACGCTGATCGACTTTGTGATGCCCTGACTGCCCGACTAGGGCATAGCTTGACCGTCTTGGGTAGGCAGCGAGTGGAATACTTTGGGCGAATCTAATTAAAAATTACAGTTGCTTTAGCTGACAAAAAGCTTGAGCTTTGTATAGACTTGAATCGGTTTTCTGATCATGGAACGAGTGATCAATGATTCTTAATACAATCAAGCTAAAAGGATCCCATTGAAGGACTTCTAAGTGGCTGTAGGTCCTGTAGGGTGCGAGTTAAGCGTGTTTATTTAAATGAAGATGGACGAACGGACAGACTAGCTGTTAGCTCTAGATCTGCTCAACTATAGAGCCTGCTTTATGGACTTGGCACCAATCTCTTTGCTATCGCTGACTAATTAAGACTAAGACTGAGTCAGACAAAATTGAGCTTACAATATAAGGCGAATAAGTAGATTAACTTAACTTAAGTAGGAAACATTCGCTATGAGAACGAAGATTCTAAGGGCTATAAACAAAGCTAAAAGCCACTTGGGTATTTCTAAAATACTGCAAAAATACTGCATCATATGAAAGCCAATGCGCTGTGATCTGCAGCTTGAGCTAAGATCGAAGCTTCATAGAAACTTGAGCCAGCTGAGAATGTATATAAATAAATAGTACAGCTGCGCACATAATACAAATAGCATAAACAAATGCTCGCAGAGCTTATCAACAAATAAGAAATGAAAACTTTGGCAAGTTTCAAATTACGCGCCCAATGCAACGGAAATGTTTGCATTAACTGCAAATAATTGCGATTGTTGTATATATCTAATATATATGTGTGTATATGTGTGTGTGCGCGTGTGTGTGTGTGTGTCAAGCATTGTGCTAAAGGCACTTGAACTTTGGATTTGCATTCGCATTTGAGAGGCCTTGCTGAGCTGAAAGGGCCAAAGGGTGGCGTGGCATGTTTGATGGCCTGGGCGTGTGCCAAGGCTCTGCATACACAAGGTGGCTGCTGGAATATGACACACAAACACACACTCACACACACACACACACACACACACACACATGTGTGTACAGGTGAAGTGGGCAACGGTTATGTGGAAATGGCCTTTGCCTTTGCAACTAACACAGCCTCCAAATTGGGTCAGCCACATGCATATGCGCTCAAGGTCATTCTGCAGTTGACGCTGATGCTGACACAGCAGCGCCCAGCATCCAGCAGCCTCAGCATGGCCAGAGTTGTGCCTAGTGCACGGAGTAAGGGATTTGGGAACAGGTTGCACTTGACTTTTTCAATTTTGCTTTGAGCCACTTACCGCATATCTCCATGACATCTTAATAAATTGCTGTGTGTGTGTGGGTGTGTGTGTGGGTGTGGGTGTGGATGTGTGACTGGCTGGGTGTGTGCGTGTGTTTGGCTCCTTGTTAGCTGCCTCGTTGCCTGCTGCCGCTGCTCTTGGTCCTGTTTCCTGGTCGGCGCTTCGTTCGTTGCTCCCGCTACGCGTTGCTGTGGCTACCTTCGCTGTTTGTTTGTGTTCAGGTGTTGAGTAAATATAAATAATAGATGATAATCGTTAACAGCAACAGCAACAGCAACAGTCTGCACTGGCGTCGAATGACAACAAATCTATTCGATGCACACACTCGAAAAAAATTGTATAAAGACGAAATATGGACCAGAACGCACCTTTACTAAGACACACGTCTCCGACTCTTATATATATACACAGATATATATATATATATACATATATATTTATTAATTATATATATATATATGTGTGTGTATGAACAGCTCAATTGTATGGAATTCTCAATAAATATATTATTCTTTTGATTTCAATTTATTTTCTTATTTATATATATATGTATATATATATATATCTATCTATATAAATATATATAGCTGTGTTTTACTCTTGAATTCTTCTGTTTTAGCAGCGCCCAGTTCTCGGTTTTATTTATTTTTTGCGTTCTGGCGACGGACTTTTTGCGACTGATTTGCAAAGCGGCTTTCGCTTTGGGGTTGGTTTTTGTAGGCGTCCGAAAGCTCCGTTCGGGCCACCTCCGTCCGAGCGTCGGTGACGTAGGCGAAGAGCTTTTTGCCGACGCGCTTTGGCTTTGCTGACTGCACGTGGTGACGCTGATGGACCCTATAGAGAGAGGGACAGAGAGAAAGAGAGAGAGCGAGGCAGATGGCGAGGGAGAGCGGCACAAGAGAGCCGCCCACTTACGCATATGTAAATATTTTGAAACGAGTATTTTAGAAATATATTTATTTTGCTCGCTAATGAAAAAGCAAATGTCTATGAGGGAACGAAAGAGAGAGAGAGAGAGAGAGAGGAAAGGTGGAAAAGCTTTTAGCAAGCAGCAGTAACAAAGTTGGTCAACTGTAACGTTTAGATATATACATATATATCTGGTACATTGTGTAAAAGTTCCGCAACGCAAATTCAAGATCAACCCACAGACATGATTCACGCAGAGGAAATCTCAGGCAGAGCTTTACTGTGAATGAATGCATTGGATTGAGAGCACTTTATGGAAATTTCATTTATGAATATTCTACAGAATATGCGCCTTGATTAATTGCGGCGAAAATAGATTCAGTAGAGCGCGAGAACAACTCAAGCCGCATTAGCTAATTGAGTAATTTCGTGTGACTGAATAATTCACAATCATGCAATGGGCACTGTGGACTGAAAGACACCCTGTATAATCTTTTATCTTATATTTATCTTATCTTATCTAATCTTATATATCTCTCATCTCTCATCTCTTATATCTATATATATATATATATATCTCATATCTCATATCTTATATCTTATATCTTATATCTTATATCTCATATCTCATATCTCATATCTCATATCTCATATCTCATATCTCATATCTCATATCTCATATCTCATATCTTATATCTTATATCTTATATCTTATATCTTATATCTTATATCTTATATCTTATATCTTATATCTTATATCTTATATCTTATATCTTATATCTTATATCTTATATCTTATATCTTATATCTTATATCTTATATCTCATCTCTTATATTTTATATCTTATATATTTATTATATATTATGTTTAAACACTATATTCGTCATTATCTTCATCTTAAAAAAATTAAAAGACATTCACATTCGACTGGATTACATGTCATTTTGAGAAGAAATGTAAAATTAGAAATTTTGGTATGTTCACGTAGGGCTCTGAGCCAATTTATCTGTCATAGCTTCGCCTTGGCTTTTTTCTTCATGCCGACCAGCATCTGCTTGAGTTGGATGATCGCCTTGGCTGGGTTCAGGTTCTTGGGGCACGTGTTGGTGCAGTTGAGTATGGTGTGGCAGCGATACAATTTCCAAGGATCCGATAGGTAGTTCAAACGCTTTTCGGTCGCCTCGTCACGCGAATCGATGACCCAGCGAAAGGCCTGCATGAGGATGGCCGGGCCCAAGTACTTATCGCTGTTCCACCAATAGGACGGGCAGGCGGTCTGGCAGCAGGCGCACAATATGCACTCGTATAGTCCATCCAACAGAGTGCGATCCTCGACCGCTTGCAGATACTGCTTCTCCCCGATCTTCCTGTTTGCATCCTTGCGCTGCAGCCAGGGCTCTATTTGGCGATACTGATCATAAAAGCGCGTTAGATCTGGCACCAGATCGCGCAGCACATACAGATGCGGCAGCGGATAGATCTTGCACGGCTTGCCTAAGTTACTCTCGATCGGCTGGATGCAGGCCAGCGTGTTGATGCCATCGATGTTCATGGCACAGGAGCCGCAGATGCCCTCCCGGCACGACCGACGAAACGTGAGCGTGCCGTCCATCTCGTTTTTAATCTTGATAAGTGCGTCCAGGACCATGCTGCCGCACTTGTTCAAGTCTAACTGGTATTTTTGTATTTTGGGCTTGCCGCCGGGATGCCAGCGATATATGTCAAAGGTCTTAATGCGCGGCTGCGTCGACTTCTTCTCCGCCGGCTTTGGCGCTGCTGGAGGTTTGTCGCCTTGTTTACCGCCATCCTTTTTGGCCTCGATGGGCTTGCTGGGCTCGCCAGGTTTGCTGGGTTTGCTCGGTTCGCTGGGCGCATTGGGCTTGCCCGGCGCACTAGGCTTGCCGGCCTTGCTAGACTCACTGGGCTTGTTGGGCTCGCTGGGCTTACTCGGCTCGCCGCTCTTGCTTAACTCTTTCTTCTTGTCACCCGCATCCTTGCTGAAAACGACATCGATGGGCAACATGACGGGAATCACATATTGCCTGAGCAATTGCTTTCGCATCGCCACCTCCAAGAAGCGCAATCGTCGCCTAAGCCGAAGCATCTTTTGCTACGGCTCAATTACTTTTATGCGTGTTCAGCACTAAAAATGGCACAAAATTTATTATAAATTTGGACTCAATTAAATATTCGCTCGATATTTGTAATTTACTGGAGCTGTTCTACCTAAGATCGTATATTAACTAATGACTACACTCGACTACTGGCGAGCCTTAGGTCAATTTGATCATGCTGCCAAGGGAAACTAGATGGAAAATAAAACAAAAATAAGGCATAGACAAAATTTAAAATACATATATATATATAGATATAGGGAGAGACATATAGAGACTCTAGCTATCAGGTTGTTTCCAATCTATCATAGTCTTCCCCTCTCTTTTAGCTTCCAAAGCGCCTCAAAGATTATCATAAATATCGTATTGAAGATCTTATAGTTGGCCATTTGCCACGCCCAAAGTGGGCGCACTTATATAAACTTAAGCTTTTTTGTTCTGAATTTAACTTTGAGTTTCTAGATTTGTAAAAAAAAGTTGACTTTAATCTTTAATTGGAGCTCACATCAAATGTCTAAATCAAACTATTTTTGAGGAAAAAATAAATTTATCTAAAAAGAAACAGATTTGCCTGAAGAATGCATAGGATCAAATGAATTTGCTTTCAGGTGATACAAATAAAAGTATATATAGATATATATATATATATATATATATATATATATATCTGGTTTGATTCTTGGCATTACGCTTGCCAGCTGATTTATGTCTGAGGCTTGTAAACTCGAATGTTATTTGCGATTGACAGAGCCGTGGTAAACATTCTAAAATATTTTCGCTTGAACCGCTGAACTAATCAGCAAGACATCAATATGCGCAGACAATCAACGAGCGAGACAGAGATAGATGGAGAGAGAGAGAGAGAGAGGGAGAGAGAGCCAAGTGCTTGTGATTTTCAAATTAAACGCAATTAAAGTAAAATATGTTGTACAAGTAGAGGCAACTATTCCGACTAACAGCGGGCACATTAAATGGAACAAACGAAGGGGCGTCGACACATGCAAAAGATCAGGGAGTCGCTGCCGCTGGACGTGAGCCGCAGGCCCATTGAATGAAGCCAACTGTGAAAACGGCCTCAGGGCCAGGTCTATAAATATAGAGCAACAACAGCAGCCGCAAATGCGTCGCAATTGTTGTGGAATGGTGGGCCCGTCCCTTAAAAATAAAACTCAACAGCAACATGTCAGCAGCAGCAGCAGCAGCAGCGGCAGCGGATCGGGATCTACGCGCGAAAAACCAAATATTTTCACTTGCTCGAGCAGCACGAATAGGAGCTCCACACTCTTAGCATAACATGCACTACTTCTACTTCGACTCTTATTTATTTTTTTTTCTTTTTTGGAAACACTCGACGAGTGTCGTGGAGCGTGCCTGCTTCGAGATGCAATCGATGACAGTCGCTAGAAAAGCGCCCGCTAAGCCTGCCCAGATTAACTGCATCAACTTTTTATGCCATGGACTCAACAGCAAACATCAAAGCAGCCAAAGACAATTAAAAGGCAATTCCAGCAATGCGCCTGTTTGCACCTGCCGTCTGCACATCACCGGCAACATTGTCAACGTTTGTTCACAACACTGTCCAACACACGACATATCTATGGGACGAGCATATGAAGAGATGCGATAGGCTGTCCTAGGGGTTGTAGAAGAAAGAGGAGCAATGAGGAGGTGGCGGAGAGAGAGAAAGAAGAAAGAGAGAAGAGAGAAGAGAGAGAGAGAGAGAAGAGAGAGAGAGAGAGATGAGAGCGAGAGAGAAGAGAGAGACAGAGAGATGAGAGCGAGAGAGAAGAGAGAGAGAGAGAGAGAAGAGAGAGAGGAGAGAGAGAGATAGAGGAGAGAAGAGTGAGACAGAAAAGAGATAGACAGAGGAAGATAGAGAGACAGAGACGCAGAGACACAGACACATACAGAGAGAGACAGAGACTGAGAACGAGAATAAGAAAGAGCCAGAAGAGAATAAGAGACAGCGAGATAGAGGGAGACAATAGGAGATACAAGAAAACATAGAGAGGAAAACGGATTATAACAAAACTTGTAATTGTAATTCTAAAAGTACCAAAGGGTTTCGAAAGTCGAGGCTCCACATGCATATAGCCACCTTCCCATGCGCATACCCAGCCTATTTATCAATTTTTTTCAATGATTTTGCTGAACAGTGTTATTAAAAATAAATACTACATCACATACAAATACTTGAGGCAAATTATGTTGGGTTGAGTTGTTGTCGCTGCCAAGGTGTTGACGAGGCTGACAATCTGGAGCAGCAGCTACCGCCTGCTTCCTCTCCTACTCTCCCTCTCTCTCTCTCTCTCTATCTGAGCATTGCCGGTTGAGTCATTTAAGCTGTTAAGCCGTCGCTGACGTCTGACAGGTGCCATGATAGAGGCATTTGGCGTGTACATTTCGTCATACATGCGAGTTGTTTGAGACGCGTGCTGGAATTAGTTAGCCATGCTGGCAGACGAGATGCCAACCAATTCCAATCATCACACACATGCACAGAATGAGACAGTGGGAGAAAGAGTGCGAGAGATCCATTCATCCATTGCAATCCCAGATGAGCCAAACGATCAACGAACCGGACCGTCTCTTCCTGTTTGATGGAGCTCTTCTGTTCAGTTAATTTGATTGCCACGCTAGTGCGATATAAAAACGCAAGATTTATGGCTTTTAAATTTTCATTCACATTCGTGTTGATTTGTATGTACTTAAATACAATCACATACATATGTAATGTGAATATTTTGCAGATTTGCTCTACGGCAAGCGGATGCACAAATCAATTACAATTCTTATGTATATGGGAAACGCTGGCAAGGCTGGTGACCAAAGAAAATCCAATTACAAAAGGTGCCATAACTTTTATTTATTAAGTCTCTGCCAACTGACAGCATTTAATATCGTCACGACTTCAATTATATATATTTATAAATATATTTATGTAGAAGTTCTTTCCGAAGAGATGTTGAGGCATGCAGAATTTTACTGTTACTCTTACGGCTGCAATGCAGGCAACAAAGTGGATTGACCTCTATTCTATTCTCTTCTACTTATGCAGAGATGGTATTCATTTTTGAATATATTTATATTTAAATAGTACAACTCAACTATGGAGCATGAACATAATGCATCAAGTGTTTTCACATTATGTAACCAACTATCCAATTCGACCAGTCATAACAGGTATTCAACAGTAAATGCACATAAAGTTAACTATACTTTGATATGTAATATAATTTTCTGTTTTTAATTTAAAAGAATTTCAATTGAATGCATTGGCATTTAAGGAAATTATACACAAAAAAAAATATATATATACAAACATTGTATATATGGCCTTAGGCCTAACAATTTATGTCCCTTATAATGGCAAATATAAATGTTCCAATATAAATAAACTCTTAGCAATATTTCAATATATTATTTATTTCCCAACTCAAATTAATTGCATTCATTTTAAACAATTCAAATAAAATATAATTATAAATTCTTCGGAATAAAATTATTTTGTTTCAATATTTCAACAAATTGTCAATTCTCTTTGCATTTATTTTAATTTAATTTAAATTCCACAAAATACCGCCAAAAGCATCGATTATTTATATAGCGAGTACTTTTTGGCACAAATATCGCATAAGAGTATTCCAATTAGTAACTCCAAATATCGATAAGTCGATTGTTAGCTGTGTTTATTTCCATTTTGAGTTGGTAGAGCGGAAAACAAATACAAAATGCAACAAATTGCAATAAAATGTGGATAAAAGTATGAGAAAACTGAAGCGCTATGCACTTTCAATTGATTTTTAATCGAACTGTGCTTAGCTTAGCTTTAGTTTGCGTCCTAATCGCAATATATGCATATAGTCCTGCGGCAAAGAGCGGTAAGTGTTAAGAACTGAAGAAGAATATTAAAATATTTCAAAAAATATTATGACAGGCAAACGAAATGCAGGAAGAACTCCGCCAGATCCTGAGGAGCCGTTGCCGGCCTCCAGCTCTCCGCTGCACCGATTCAAGAGCGCAGGCATAGCCACAGATAACGATGCCTGCAGCCGGATCGCCAGGTATGTGCTTCTACAGAATATTTAGCTTTACATATGTTCATGTTTTCGTCTTATAGCGAAACACTGAAACTTGGTGGTAGCGTAGTGGATGCTGCACTAGCCGCTTTACTCTGCAACGGGCTTATTGGTATGCAAAGCATGGGACTCGGTGGCGGCATGATTATGAACATTTACATGCACAACGAGCGACGAGCATATACGATTCTAAGTCGGGAGATGGCACCACGTTCCCTGCATGCGGACAACTTTACGGTGTTTGCGAGCGAACAACAGTTAAAACAATCTGGCTTGTCAATTGCTGTGCCCACCGAACTGTTGGGCTATGCCTTGGCCCATGAGCGTTTCGGCAAGCTGCCCTGGTTGGAATTGGTTCGACCTACGCTCTCGCTGTGCCACAGCGGCTATTCGCTCTACAAACATCAGTACGATGCGCTAATATTGAATGCGGACATGATCAAAAGCGATACATTGTTACGTCAAATGTTTGTCGATCCTGTGACGTATAACTTCTGGCCTATTGGCAGTCACATACAGCCACCCAAGCAGCTGTGCGATACATATGAACACATGTCTATAGCTGGGCCTGGCAGCTTCTATAAAGGATCGCTGCTAGCAAGACTGTACGCTGACTTGCACGACATTGGCAGTGGCATAACTAAGGCAGACTTGACGTACGCCCAAGCTGAGCTAAAAGATTCAATAGTCGTACCTTTAGATGAGTATGATTTGCACTTGACACCGCCACCAGGCAGCGGTCACATTCTTGGCCTTATATTGAACATACTTCATACCTATCGTGCGGACTTCGCAGCAGGAAGTGACTTAGATGCTTTAGCAATCCATCGCATTATTGAGGCTTTAAAATTTGGATTTGTTCAACGTTGGCAATTGGATGATAAAGCCGACAAAGTGGTGAGCTATATATTTCATACATATGAAAGAGATTGATCAACTCTATACGTCTCTCTCTTTCTCATCAAGGTATCTTTTGTCTCTGTTGATTCTATGAGCAAGAACGTTGTGAACAATGTTAATTTAGTTACTAGTTAGTTTATAGTCTATATAAAAGTATATATCTTTCTATGTATATGTTTCTTAATCATTCATTTTACGTATGTTCTCTCTGCACACCAAGCTGCTGACCAAGCTAACAAGCTCAAAGTATGCCGCCAGCATTGCCAAACTAATGGATCATGCGAAAACCTATAACAACTCGGAGCATTATGGTGCATCTAGGCATATAGAAACGCGTGATGAGCATGGCACATCGCATATTTCGGTGTTGCACAACAATGATGCTGTTTCAGTAACCAGCTCCATAAATTTTTAGTAAGTACAAAAGTTTGTACACCTTAAGACGTGCTCAAATTCATATCCCTTTTGCAGTTTTGGCAGCGGGCGCATGGGCAAACGCACGGGCGTGCTCTTCAATAATGCCATGTCTGACTTCTCAATGAAGCAACTCAAGAACTATTTCGACTTGCCATACATAGATGGCATGAATGTGATAACACCTGCAGCCCGTCCCATGTCCTCAATGTGTCCGGTCATTGTAACAGAGCGATCCACTGGACAAGTTCGTTTGGTTGTCGGCGCAGCTGGTGGAACAAAAATCATATCTGCTCTTGTGCCGCTGATAATTCGCATACTCTGGCAACAAGCGAACATCAAGGTGGCCATTGATGCTAATAGGTTTCATCACCAGATGCTGCCCAATGTGCTGCAATATGAATACGGAATGCTGCAAGCACATGTTCACAGCCTGCAAGCCAAAGGACATCGGTGCGAACGCTATCGAAATCGCGGCTCAGTCATATGTGGCATTGCCCAGGATAACAACAGCATTAGCATCAATTCGGACTATCGTAAAATAGGCGGTGTGGCTGGATTTTAAGCTGGTCACTAGACACAACTAGATGCTCATCTTTCTAGGACTCAACTATCAACAACTCTAATTTATATAAAGCAGAAAAACGTTTATCTCTATAATTCTAAGTTATTAATTTGAAAAGTAAATCTGTCTTTCAACTTGATATTTATCAGATTCTTAAAACTTTACTATAAATTTTAATTTCTAGGTCCCATATATAGCTGCACATAAGAGCCTTTATCTTAATTTATATTTTGATTTATTTTTTACGAAATAGTTTTATTAAATTGTAATAATTGAAATTTGTTCAGCTAGGCCATTTCGTAACATGCAATTGAGATCTTGAGCTATGCATATATATATGTATGTATATATATTGATGTTGATGTAGATGTAGATGGAGATGTAGTTGTATATATATAAGTATGTATAAATTGCATATCAGTTAAACGTAGGGAATATGTGTGTGCGTGTGCTGTGCCTAATCGAATGCTATCAGTACATTTCATTTATATTTTATGTATAATAATTAATTACTTTAGGATGTGGAGGCGTAGCTATCTCTTCAATTAGCTGCTCATACTCTGTAGGAATTCATATTAAGCTCTATTCGTCTATGCGTTCATATATGTATATATATATATAATAGGAGTTTGTTGCTGTAGTAGTGTGTCTGTCTGTGTGTGTGCGTTGAGAGAAGGAACCGTTTTATAGTGTGAGTATTGTTCGATTTGTCTGTTGTCGCATTGTTGCATTTAATTGAGCACTGACGTCACAGAATTACGTAACGTGTCTTTATCTTTGCATAGCTATGCAAATTCTATATATATGTATATATATAATTGAGTGTATATATCTTCTATGTATAAGAACAATGGTATGTATAAAAAATGCAATCAACAATATCAGTCTGTTGCTTAATACCGCAGCAACAACATCTCTCTCCCTCTCTCTCTCTCTCTCTCTCTCTCTCTGCTTGCCTTTTTAGGGCCAGGCAAAATTAATGCCCGTCAATTGATAAAACTTATTATTGAACGGCCGATAAAATTCCCGGAGCCGTTCAATGGCATTGGCATCGATATGCGGATGATTCCTACCCTTGGTCTTGCCCAGGCAATGGGGCGTGGAGCGTGCTTCCGATTTGAATAGACAGGGAAATCCTTTGGTGGCATTGAAATAGAAATGCTTCTCGGTCACCACTCGCTTCAGACCCAAAAAGTCCTGAACACGTCCAATCTCATAAGCCGGATCCATGATCAAGCGCTCGCCACTAATGAAGAGCAGCTGCGACAGCGGAAAGTACAGCAGCCAGTGCTCCAAGTAGCGCGCATAGACGCCAATCTTGACCGGACCCCAATTGGTGTCCACCACCGAGTAGCTGCCATTGACAAAGGCCAGCTGCTCGAATCGCTTCATGTCCGCCTTCTTGCTCGCCGCCTGCGTATAGTCCGAAATGGCACGAGTAACCGGATCTCGGACTACAATTAGGAGTCTATAAGATGGAGATAGAAGAGAGAACTTTTAGCTATGAATCATATAATAATCAGCTATCATTTAGGCCTTAATGGGAGTGCCTATAAAAGCATTAAGCAATCTGAGCTACTTTTCTTTATGAAAGGACTTTTGACTCTGAGACCTGAGCTTTCTGCTCGGCAACTGCAGGCAACATCCTTGCAGAATCTAATCACTTGGCTAAGTCTATATGTTTATATCATGATAAAATATCTAATATAAAAAAATCTATTTTTTGACCATTAGCTCTAAATGTTTCCTATATATTCTATATCTTAGATTAAAAGTCTTGAAAATTATCTATGAATCTATGAAAATTCCTATAAAAATTTTAGCTAAAAAATGTTTTCAAACAGATTTTTGATAATCCGAATTTACCTAAATATGTTAAGAAAAAAAAAAACATAATTTTCAACTTCAGCTATCACATTATATCAGACACAGACCTGCTCTATATATACTATATTTTTACAGTTTCTTAGGTCTTGCTCAGCACTCACTTGGTGGCCGTGTTCATATGATAAACGCGCTGTGGCACCTCCTTGGTGACAAAGTAGCTGGGCGTCTTCTCCATTGTGATTTGGCCCTCGATGGTGTAGGGCATGTGGTGGCGATACCAGCGCAGGCCACGCTGATAGTGTCTGTCGAAGAAGTGCACCTCGGAGCCGGCGGCACGCACATCCGGATGCAGGCGTATGAACTCCAGCAAAGCTCGCGTCCCACTCTTCTTCACGCCAATGATCAAGGTGTCGGGCAAATGGCGCGAGGGACGCAATCCCTGCTGGCGCAACATTTGATACTTGGGCGCGCCATCCACGCTCGCAATAGCATTGCTAACGGTGCTATTCAAGATCGGCGTCGTGCTGGAGCTTGAGTTGGAGTTGGCGCTGGAACTGGCGGTGGAGTTGCTGGTGGCTTCTGCTTCGCTGCTTGCGTTGCGTTGCTGCAGCGTCAGCAAATTGCGTAGGTTGCTCTGCTAGAAATTAAGTGAGCAACCAGCTGAACAGATGGCAATTTTAGGAGACTCACCTGCTGCAGGGTACGACTGATGCTAGCCAAGAGGCAGGCATTGAAGCTGTACGAGAAGTAGACGAGCGTTACGCAGACCACCAGGACAATGGCCAGGCTGCGGCTGCTTAGATTCAAGCTATGGCACCAGATGCTCACATACATTGCGCTGCACACACACACACACACACACGCACGCTTACGCACACACACCGGCACCCAAAGACACAGACACAGAGCCGATAGCCAGTTAGCCGCTTTGGATATGCTTTCGTGCCATGATTAGGATAAATCTCAATTTGCTATAGCCCAGCGGCAGCGTTTAGGATCTACAATGCGCTCACCATCATTCAGAAACAAACCAATTCACTTGCACCTTTGCCAACAGCAGCTGTATGCAAAGTTTTTGTGTTGTTGTTCAACGCAGCGAAATTCCGGAAGTGATAGCAGGCGGGCAAAGGAAACAAAGTCCTTGTTACTGGGTCGTCTGCTGGGGTCACAAGCGCAAACGCAAGCTCTCGCTCTAGCTTTCACTCTCTCTATCACTTACTCTCCTCTTGCTGTCTTGCTGTCTCTTTCTCTCTCACTGCCTTTCTCTGCATAACTTTTATTTCTTGTTGCATTTTTGCTCTATACCAGCCAGTCCTGAGCTTGCCCCAAAAGGTAGGCAATCATTTTTTCAACTCTCGCATGACGTCACATAAGACTATTAGCATTATATTATTCATATAAGTTTATCAATATATTTGTTGCCTATTTCAACTGTTAACTCAATAAAGTAGTGAATATTTCTATGTAGATTAGGTCTTAACTTACTTCCAATTCAAGAGATAATTATCTGATAATAAATAAGTTAACAATACTTAACTGTAGCTGGACCTAGACCACCGACTCCACAGCCAGCCGCTGTAGGAAGCGACACTTGCAAAACTGCAAGATCAGCGTCCTGCACAATCGACGTCCGGCACAGCGACAAATTTAGGTGCAGCCAGCTTCACGCGAGTTACAAATTGCGCGCAGCCGACTTCACGTGACTTACAAATTGCGCGCAGCTGACTTCACGTGACTTACAAACTAAAAAATTGCCTTTTTCCTGGAATTTTGTCACGTTCTGCAGGTTCACTTTTTTTTCAAATAAATCTTATATATATATATATATATATATATGTATATACATATATATATGTAAATATTTCCAATATTATAATGTTATATTAATTATAGGAATATTCATTATCTAAGTGAGAGAGCTGCTAAAGTTTGCGACAATCTTCTTATTTTTATACTTGCTCTCTGCTTCTCTGTGTCTCTGCTGCACAACCCTTGAGATGGCTTGTGCTCAAAAGTAAACAAACTGATAAAGCCCCCTAAACAAGCGCCCACCCACCACTTGCGGCCGGCACAGATGCGTGGATGGGCGCTGAGGTGGGCTTTTGTTTCACTTAAGCAGCGCACAGTTTACACGCTCCCGGGGGAGCTTTTAGCTGCCGGTGCTTAAGGGCATTATCAAAGCTAGAGCCAATAACAAAAAGAAGATTAAGTTAATTATCAGCTGCTTCTAAGCTTTTCACGTCTCTCTCTCTCTCTCTCTCTCTCTCTCTCGCTGTCTCCGTCACTCTCGTTAGGCAAATCGCAATGCTCATGAATTTGAATTAGCAAACAGCCCAACTGCCTTGTTATCAGTGAACGTTGGCATCCGTTTATCCACGTCGGGACCACTATATCATTCTAGCTGGGATTAGTCATCATGCAGGTGCTGCCTCTTTGTGTGTCCTTATCTAATCAGAATCAACGCTGGCTGATTTGACATTTGACTAACTGGGCTCACTCGCACTTCTAACGTCTGCGCTGGCATTAGCTGGCCAAGAAACAAAAGCTAATAGACATACAATCAAATTAGTATATCAAATTAATACTGCTATGCATTAGGCATTTACGAGTTTCGAACAAATTTTCACGAAAATGACGAATTTATGGAGTACCTGTGTGCACAAGTTTTTCAAATACGCCCCCAGTTATGTGGGTGAGTGACAGCCGGCCGAAGATTCGTTATGTAAAGTGCGTCTAATCTAATTCGACATTTTTCTGCGCAGTTTGCCTCTGCTTTCTGCCCTGCGGACTGATCTTCGGCTACACGCTCTGCTCCTTTGTGGCCGAGCGGAATCTGAATGGCGAACTCATTGACTATGGCCCTCTGATACTGGGCGCCTGCCTGGCGCTGCTCTGTGCCGTCGGCTTTCTGGCCATCAAGTGCATCAAGCACTGCATTATCTACTGGCAGCCACTCATCCTCATGGTCGCGGGCGTCTTCCATCTAATATCTAGCTGTTTCTACTTTGCCGATGGCCTTGGTGAGTTTGCATTCCAATTGGAGTTGGTATATATATACTTTTGATTAGTGACAAGCAGACATCTACTGTATTCTGCTTACATGCAAGTTAGTTTCTCAGCTAAAGCATTTCGCCCTGTAGTTTGGGCTCATAATTAGAAATTGTACGGAAAATGTTTCTTTTATACAAGATTACTCCATCAACTTCCAGGCGATTGATTTTTAAAGTAAACGAATTACAATTAATCTCAAGATAACTGGTCAAATTGACAGTTCAATATATAGCACAGTTCTATAAGAATCAATTAAAAATTTGTGGCTTATCTATAAAACCATTGCGGAATATTATCATATAAGTCTTATAGAATAACAGAAATAATGAATAATGCAATTTTATGCAGTTAACTTTAAACTACATAAATTCCAAGATATTACGTCTCTTCAAATATTAAAACATTTAATAAAATATCAAAATCTATTAAGGCACTAAATATAAATGCAAGTCAAAATTAAAATGAAAAAAGTATAAAACAGCATTACAGTTAGCTATATCTATATATAAGTGGTACAAGTATAATATATATATTAAAAAACACCTATCCAATACACAAGCGGCGACCTCTACCTAGTTAATACAAATATCAATTTTAGGCGTATAACAAAATTGTATATCAGTTATAGACATAGCTATAGTTTGAACTCTAACGATTAACTCATGTAGATTAAAGATAGATTAACTCAAGATAGATTAACTCATGCTACTGAAATGCTAGAAATGCTCAATGTATCTTAATATAATTTCAATTATTGCTCAACTGCTTTGCTTATACTAATTTATTATCTCTCTCTCTCTCTCCCTCCCTATTATTATTTATGTCTGTTTCCTTGCTGCATCAACGGTCTGATAAACTGGAAATTGTTATATCGTCTATCGCAGATCATGTGGGCGCCTACATGTCGTATGTGTCGCACAGTTTGACCTTTGTGGCCGGCTATGGATTTTTGCACACGATTAGCGCGAAGAACAGCCGCGCTTTGATGATATCTGGCTGCTGCTGCTGCTATCTGCTGGGCATTGCCTCGGCGGTTAGTTTGATTGGCGGCAGGTACGTGGAGAATCTGAAGCTATATACGGGTCAAGTGGCGACCACGGAGCAACTAATCGATGGCATCTATGTGAACTTTGCTGCCACCTATCTGTCCATAGCGATCATCATGCTGGCCGTACTGCTTGGTCTCAAGGTGCTGCATGTGCTGGGCACGGTGGACATTACCAATAGTCTGGACAATGAATTACGGATTGCCAATGCGAATGGCAGCATCTTTGAGTCACGTTCGGATGTGATCAAGCGGCTGCAGTTCTTCTATGTGACCAAGAATCAACAGTGGCACGTGACGCTGCTTCTACTCTTTGTGGAAGCCATCCAATATGCACTCTTCATATTTTTAGTCTTTTGGTTTGCTCTGAACGATGCGATGCGTCTGAACGACCTGGCCCATATTGACGCCATGTTCTGGGTCATATTTGCTGGCAGTGCTTTGACCATCGTCTGCTTGTGCTTCTACTCTGCCAAGGTGCACTTTGTGACTACGCAAGTGCTGCTGTTGCTGGTCACGATGCTAGCCATGATTATCTACGGTGCGACCGGCTCCAAGGTGACCTTCTGGATACTGTTGGTACTCTTTGGCCTGGGCTATTCGAGTTTGCAAATTGTGCTGTTGGAGGTAACGCATCTGCGCTTCACCGAATGCATCATCTTTGCCTCCTACACGCTCAAGCTGGTCAGCACCAGCATTGTCTACTACTATTTCGTGGCCAATGTGGAGAACTCGTATTTCTATGCCAAGGACGAGAGCACTTTGATTGCCCAGGGCTTTGTCTTCATGATTATCACGTCTTTGCTGGCGCTGGTCGTCGGCATGAAGGTGCCACGCACGTATCGCTCCAAATTGCTGGACATTCAGCACGAGGTCTATGGCATTATCTTCATGAAGCATCAGATCGAGCAGCTCAATATGCGTTGGCTAAACGATGGCACCATCCCAACCATCAGCCAGTGATGCAGCTTGTTACATTTTTTTTCTTCTTTTTGTTTATGGTATTATTGTTTAATTAAAACTAGTTTTAACGTTTAATGCACACGATTTGTACGGCAGCTGTGTGATCCCGACAAAAATGACTGGCACAGGCCGAGACATTGGCACAGGGCGTTACCTGATATTCATGTAGCTCTGCAAATATATAAACACACTCATTAACTCATCAACTCAAATGTCTTCAAAGAGTTACGATAAATTAGGTTCTTCCGTAAGGTTCTGAGTACTCAAATGAGAATGAGCTCGAAATGGTCTCTATGTAAACGTAGTTTATCTATATATGCTATATATATATATATATAGTATATGTTAACTGATGTGTCATCAGCTCCACTCACCTAGCTGCTCCATAAACGTGTGCAGGGTATCCACATTGCGCACCGTGCTGGCCAACAGCATTTCGCATCGATTGCCGCGCAGCTCATAGACAAAGTCAAGGGCTGCTAGCAGCGACGAGAACTGAGTATCATCGTAGATAACATCGGCGGCCAGTAGGAGATCAGGCGCTGCATATTTTGACCAGGGAAACTCTTTGATCTCATGCCAACGCAGCTGCGCACATTGTGGCGTTGCCTCTTCGCTGGCATCATCAAAGTTTAAGGAAATATTATCATGCATTAACTTAACGCAGGCGTTGCTGCCATCTGTGACGAGCACCTGTCCCACGGGAAGCTTCAGCGCCTTGTGCTTGAGTAGTATACCAAGCAAGCCAGTGCCCGCTCCTAGTTCCAGCACATTTTTGCCCTGCAGCTGATTGGGATGCTCGAGCAGATAGTCGGCCAGTGCCAAGGCCGCCTCCCAAGTGCAGAGGCCAGTGGTGCCCTCGCTGACAAAGCTATTGGACTCGCGCAGCGTGATGTGCTCCTCCGACTGCAGCATATAATGTTTATAGGCATATGTAGACGTGGCTGGCGCTGCATCCAATGAGGTTTTCGCCAGCTGGCCGCATAGGCTGTCGTAGATGTCGTCGTGCAGCTCATCGTGATCCTTGAGCACATGCATCAGACGCTTGACGAACGCCTCTTGGTAACTGCGGCGCACCGGAAACCGTTGATTAAGCGGATGCCCACAGGTCGCAGCGATCAAAGCACGTTGCTCATCCAGTTCCAGCGGCAGATGCAACGTCTATATGGCAATAATTTCAGTACAATTTCCAATTTACAAATACTCCATATCCACTTACCGACCAGGCCATCTTATTAACGGGATAGCAACATAGAAATTGCTGCCGCAATTTGTCAAACTTGTTGCTCTCCATATTTATGAATGTGAAAAATTCAATATGCTCAAGCGAACGGGTGGACTCGATCTGGCAGCGCTGCCAATCACTGCAGACAGCTGGCAACGCAACAGCTGTTATACCAATACACTTTATAGACCAGACGACGTTACGTTGTTACATGTTTTGTAACATTAGAATACAATGTATATATGCACAACATATAACATATACAATTTGGAGTATCAAAAAGTAATTGAACTTAAAACAAACCTTATTTATTTAATACCAAACATTAAACGCTTACCTGAGGAAAAGGTTTATACGTGTGTGTCTTATCTAACATTAAATACTTTGCTATAGAGCATTTGAAAGCGACTTGTCTTTCCAATAAGATGTCACATTCAAATTATATGAATTGTCTAATCTATTGCAATATAGTTATGACTAATCCTATTTGTTTTAGATTGTTGAACGACAACTTATTTCATGATCTCGTATTCATTCGAGGTCAGACACAAATGCATGTAAAGCTCAAACATGCAATACAATGAATAGCTAATACATACATACCTTTGTTTGTATGCATAAGTAATACATGCGTAAGCAAAGATATATCAATATAAGATTTGCTTCTAATTTCAAATATTTATGTGTGTATTCGTAACTGGAAGCTCTTATAAATTCTGCATCAAAACTGCATAGAATAGAGTGCATCATGCGTCCCATAGATGGCGCCACTTGTCCTTTAACAACTGCATTCAACCGCACGAAAGCTTCACATCCACCCATACAACTGCACACCTATTGACACAGTTGTTACGTCGACGGTTTACGTTTTGTCGCAACTGTACCGCAGACAAAAAAACAAATTTTGTTTTTTTTTGGCTTTTTCTCTAGAAAAAACCGTTTATTTAAGTTCTTGTCTGGGGGTTTTTTTTGTTGTTTGTTTTGTTTTTTTTTACGATTTCTATTGTATGCTAAAAAAACATTAATAAGTTTTATATTGTATCTTTTTTTTTGTATTTTTGTTTGAATGCAACAAACTATGCAAATCTCTGTACGTTTAAGTGCATTATTGGAGGGGTTATTTGTCTGTTATATATTGTATGAATATCTTGTAAGTTCCATAAACATTTATGTAAAGTTAAGTGTATATATATATAGAATAGATCATATTCGTAATACATTTATGTATATATTTAGATTGTATACATTTTAAGAATGTATTTTATACTATTTTACGATGTCATTTTGCATGGTTTGTTTTTTCTTTCTTGAAAGTTTTCTGTTTTTCTTATTTTTCTTTACTGTTATTTTCTTGCCTAAACGTATAAAATGCATGTAAATCTATAACTTATTTAATCAACTACCACGCCCAAATGGGCCTCCTTCCATATTAAGTTGTTTCCTCAAAAATTATATATATACGGTTGAAAAAAAATAAAGTATTATATAAAATAGATGCAGTATTATTGTGTACTCATTTCTGATGTGTTCAAAGAAATGTTTGTTGGCCAATTTGTGATGTTATTCAATTGGCCCGATCGCCCGCTGTCCACGTTGCGTCATGTGGCAACCGCAACACTGCTGCAACCATCACTGGCATCGTGCACGTCACCTTGCCGCACATGCAACGCTCAGGCGCTGCTACAGGAAGCCTTGCCCCCACTCGCCGAAGGGTTTCGTTTGGCGGTCAGCGATCGCATAGCAGCTTCTTTCGGTTCTGTTGGTTTGGTTGTTGATGATGTGGGGGACTGCTGTGCGTTGCTGTTTAGAGTTCAACACTTTCTGTGGCAACACGTTGCATGCACTGTTGGAGTTAGGTGGCGATGTTCGAGATGGCGGCACGACGCCAGCGATATGGCTGCAACGGCGTCTACCGTAGGTTCGTATTTTGATGGCAAGTGCCGACGCAATGCGGTCAGCGGGCGATCTACAAACTTAAAAAACTAATATACATTTCTAATATAATAATAATAATAAGTATTACAGTTAGTAATTATAATATTCATAGATTATGTTTATATATGCGTGTGGTTATATAATTATAATGTTCTCTATATGTAGATAGTGTTTATATTTAATTTGTGTAAGATATTAAATGAAATCAAGCTCCAATTGACGACAAAAAGTGTTAAACTGTTGAACAAATTTCTATGCATGTATATATAATATGAATGTGATTTGTTGTGTATTTTTTTGTTTTTGTTTTTGTTTTTTGTTAATATTATTTGTTTTGTTGTCGCTTAAGCACGCTCGCCGCGAATGCGACGCGCCAACTGAATGTCCTTGGGCATAATGGTGACACGCTTGGCGTGAATGGCGCACAAGTTGGTGTCTTCAAATAAGCCAACCAAATAGGCCTCGGAGGCTTCCTGCAACATTAGTTATTTCGTATTATTTGGAATTCAAATGGGTTAAATAGTGTTTCTGGTGCTTACCTGCAAGGCACCGATAGCTGCCGACTGGAAACGCAAATCGGTCTTGAAATCTTGTGCGATTTCACGCACCAACCGTTGGAAAGGCAGTTTGCGGATGAGCAACTCGGTCGATTTCTGGTAGCGACGGATCTCACGCAAAGCCACAGTACCGGGACGATAACGATGGGGCTTCTTAACACCACCTGTGGACGGGGCCGATTTACGGGCTGCCTTAGTGGCCAGTTGCTTGCGAGGAGCCTTGCCTCCAGTTGATTTACGGGCGGTCTGCTTGGTACGTGCCATCTTTATTTAGTTCTGTAAGGTGAATTGGATGATGTGTTAACTAAATTAAATGTCACTGGTAGAGCTATGCGACGCTCAGCGCCGAAGCGCTGGCGCGCAACTGATGCGAATGTGGTAAACGCCGCTGCAACGAAGGCCACAGCAGCAGCAGCAACCATCTACAGCAGCAGCGAGGGTTGAAATCTTTTTTAGCTTCAACAGCTGCAGAAATTTTCTTTTTGTTCGTTTTCATGCCGTGCATTTTCCTTAGCCATTCGGCCTGGGCTGCCTTCTGGGAACACTTCAAAACTTCCACTTCAATTGCGACGTCGTCGTCTGCTGATGCTGCTGTTGCTGCAGCCCACAGCTTTGAGTGCCCCCACTTGAGCCATTGTGTGAGTGCATAAATTTTTTTCGTGCCATGAATCGCTCTTTTTACACGGCCTCTGCATTTCTTTTTCTTTTGTGCCCTGCTACTCGAGCGTCGTGAATTTTGCGTTTTGCTTTTTATGCGCGCAGAATCAATCAAGTTGAAGTAATGAGTTGTAGTTTTTAGTTTCGGATCTTCAAATCGTGCCACACGCATACACACACACGCGCACTCAACGCAGCCGCTTGGAAAATATGCCCGAAGACTTTCTAGGGGGCCCACAACAAACGGTAAAAACTCGAGTAAACATAAACAAGAAAAATAAGCATCGATTTTTTTAAGGTCGAAAGCTTGCATACCACATCTGCCTGAATTTAAAAGTATCTTGTGATTGTCTACTTGGATATATCGATCAATTCTCAACCTGATCCATATACGATCTATAATATGGCCAATGTTGGAAGTTTTACTTGATAAAGAAATATAATTTAAAACAATCTCTTCAGGCTAATCATAACATTTTTAAGATTCAACTCAGTCTATTAGAATAGGCAATGTAATGCTTGTCAAGTTTTTTTTTTTTTTTGCATATCTTCTCTTAGATTTATACGAAAATTATTTTGCACATATCAGCAACTCTATATATATAACTTTCAAATGCAATTGTCCCAATTTTCAAATAGATTCAGGTATCTATCCCCCTGTCATATATGTCTAGCCAATCACTAACACATGCATGAGTGATTAACTGCACTCACATATGCAAATGGATCACTTATGTGTATTGCAGGTGCTTCATTTTGTGCTATGCTTATTTCATAACAATAATCATAAGAGCAATGTGAAGGAAAACAAAACTTGGCGCCCATTTGAATAGCAAATGTGTAAGCGGGCCGGCTATATTGCGCATAAAGCACAAACAACGCGTTATAAGCCACAGCAATAGATATAACATAAAGAGCGAGCGAGAAAGAAAGCTGTAAACAGGGAGCGAAAGGTGCCCAAACGAAAATTGCGTCGTTCGCATTTAACGCGCGCAAAGCAACGACATCTATTTGCCTGTGTGTGTGAACAAGCTGCATATCTTAAAGGTAAATGCATTCATGTGTGTGTACATGTACACAGGCATGTCATTAATTGGGGTTAGAAACAATGCTGCACCGTTACTTTGCGCGCAAATGCGAAACAATTAAAAGCGAAACTAAAAAAAAAAAACAAATAACACACACACACATAGCCACACACTTAAATGTTGATGCGCATGTGTCACTAACCGTGTGTGTTTGTGTACGTGAGTCTGCATGTGTGAGCAACAGTATACACACACATACAATTTAGTCGAATGAAAATAACAATAATCAAAATATTTTAAGTCAACTATTAAAAAACTACAATATTAATCAAGCGAACAAAACAAAAACACAAACCTATGCGATCAACCTTTTCTTATAATATCAACAACCCTCAAACTTTTCATTAGATTAAACAAATATTTTGCAATTATTATAAACTTTTTACTTCCAACTTGTCTGCAGTGGCCGCCATTTTGAAAAAGGCAAGCGCAAGTACACCACACTAAAGTGTGCCCATGCATTCGTCGCGCAAACGAAGTCACCATCGTTGTTGCGCATTGTGTGTATCCACTAAATTAAAAAAGGTCAAACCAGCACGGAAAAGTGGTGCTCCGCCGGCCGTCCATAGGAGCGCCCACTAAAAAAAAACCAAAACAATATGCTATTGCATTTACTATTGCACTATTTACGGCACTGATGGCATCAAACTTGGCACTTTTACCGTTTAGCACAAATCTCATTTAACTAACAAAATAATTGGTTAAATAAATGTGAAGACACTCACCGTTACGAAAAGTTACAATTGTTTTTTAGAATATTCACGGAGAACACGATCTGCTTCCAACGGGGAACGATTTCACAATGATGTTGTATCGATTATTTGTAAAACAACCTGTATCGACTGTAGTTCAATTACTAGTTCAACAATATATTGGTATGCAAAAATATCGGTAATACAACCTGCCAACTATCGATAAGTCACCACGATATATCGCCAGATTAATTTTATTTAATTTAATTAACAATGTTATTTATTAATTTAACAACTTTACAACCGGTACCTAAAATGCCGATTTTCGGATTTTGTCAGTTAATGGTTTTGCTTTTGAGAATTTTAATTTTTGTAAGCAGTTGAAATATTTCAATATTTAAGCTTTTGCCAATATGTGGTCAGACTGGAGAAAACCGCCATGCTTTGAATATGCGCTAGCCAGCACCTACTTTGTATTTACATACATACTTGTTTTTTTTACTGCGCAGTTTGCGACTTTTCGCTCAATTCAAATAAATTCATAAAAATTTATCGTAGCCGTTGACAACTTGGCCTCTAGCCGGCGCTATGGCCTGGTTTCGTAGGGACGAGGCAAAACGTGATAGTGGCCCCCAATCATCTGAAAGCCGCATTAACGAGCCCAAAATGCCAGCGGCCGCAGGTAATTTATGCCGCAAATTTCTACTGTACATGGTATAAAGCAAATGCGAACACACTAGTGCGGGAAGCTGACAGAGAAGACTCAATCCGTCAAACGGACACCGAACTGACATCGCCAACTTCACTGCCCAAGGAAACAGGGGTATTTGATTCAAGATTTCACGGACTGTTAGCACCGGTATTTTCCTGTTTCAAGGATGATGAGTGAGTATATAAACCATCTGCAGATAATAATCTACATGCACACATATATGTAAAGACGTCGGTCCTTGGACGTCCGTCCTATCAATCGGTATGCGGAATGGCTACGCACCCAAATGATTTCGGGCGTCCTAATCAATGGCGTTGTCGGCGAGGGTCCAATGATGCGTGTGCGCGAACGAAAGGCGAACTGTGAATATTGGCAACGTGCGGCTGTTCGGCATAATCTGATGATAATGGTTCAGGTGGGCGGTGCACCACTAGCCGATGTCGTCTCACTAGCCGCCCATGCGGAAGCGGTTCGCGTTAGTGGAGTTGTCACATTGCCTGAACTGTTCTATCGTCCACGCAATGTGGATCAATTGGTTAAATATTGCCAGCATGTGGCCAAGCGTTGCAATACGAGACCCTTTTTCTATTATCATATGCCCTCGATGACGGGCGTGGAGCGTAAGTTGAGGTTGAGATTGAAGCCAAGTGCTCAGATTAATAATGTTGGCATCTGCCTTGCAGTAGACATGGTTGAGTTTTGCTCCAAGGCTGAAAAGTGCATATCGAATTTTATGGGTCTATACTATGCCAGCGCTGATCTGGAAATGGGTCAGCGTTGCTTGCGCTTCGGACGTCTCGTCATGCTGGCATCCACAGCATTGCTGGCCAGCGGCCTTATGTCCGGTTTCAATTGCAGCAGTTTGGTCGTTGTTAACATTCGACCCGATCTTGTGCACAAGATTTGCGAAGCCTTCGATGACAACAATCTGCAACTGGCCAGAGAATACCAAAGGGAGTTAAATCAACTTATTGAGATACACACACACGACAGCCAGTTGGAGTACTGGGTGGTTTCCATGAAGAATTGGTTTAACAAAGAGTTTGGCTCACGGCAAGTTGGCAACTTTTCCGCTGGCCCGGCACGGATTGTATACTAGGATCATTTTTCTTAAGCTGTTCAAATAATTAATATCGTGTATCAAAATTGTCGCAACAACCTTAATGATGTACATAATAATGACTGACTGATTTGTGTTCAACACCCGGATCATGACAACTCATAGGGAATAGTTATGATGGAGTGAAGACTGAAGACTGAAGACTGAAGATCGCGAAAACTATTTCAAAATCCCTATATTCTGGCTTTCCCTATTTGAATACTGACAGATATTTTCCAATATCATATAGATTCCAAAGCACAAACAAATCTATGAAACAAATAATTTAATTACATTAAAAATATGTCCAAAACTCAAATATGGAACAATGAATTTAATAACTAAGACTGACCTAGTCGGGTACACTCCCGGCTGGAATATACCTTATATTATTCGAGGCTTTTTATATATTTAAAAGAAATTCGAGCTGCGTAGCAAAATACATGGATTGGTTTCTAGCAGAATAAAGTAAACATTCAATTGTTTTGCTAAAAGCTAAAATTTCGCTTTATTACTAAGCGTCTGGGTTTCGCTTTCCTTTTGATTTTTTGTGCATATATCAATGTGCTCGATACGATGGATGTAAACAATGTGAACAAAGAAGTGGAGTTAACATAATTTTTGTAATACAGATAAGCAGTTGGAATGAATGCATATACATATATCATTTGGAATGTGGTCGATAGATTAGGCCTAGCCCATCTATTTAATATGTATCAATGTGCAGGCGCTCGTGTCGCAGCTGTGAGGCGTGAGTGCCGAATCTCTTCTGGCAGTGACCGCACTGAAAGCGTCGCTGTCCCTCATGGACGACGCGCACATGCCTGCTAATGGCACTCTTGTGCCGGAAGAGCTGCGGACATTGTTTACACTTGAACTTCTCCCAGTCGGGATTGTGTATGCGCAGATGGGTGAGCAGTTCGGTGCGTGTTACCTTGGCAGCGCCGCAGTGCTCGCATATGTGCGGCTTCTCCTGTGCATGCCGCTTCAGATGCTCGCCGAGTGCATTTTTGGTGCTGTACCTGCGATTGCACTGCTCACAGATCAGTTCCAGCTCGTCGCTAGCTGCTTTTGTGGCAGCAGCCACAGCCGGATGAACATTGCGTACATGTGAACGCAGCTGTTCGTAGCGCGTGAACGCTTTGTCACAGTTGCGGCACAGAAACGGCTTCGGATGACCTTCGTGTACGCTACGTATATGCGCTTCCAGATAGGGTAGCTTGTACACCTGCTTGCCACACTGTTGGCAGGCGAGTAGCTTGCGTTTGGTAGCAGCAGCCGCTGCGCCTACCTCCGTTGATGCACAGCTGCTCATGACGGTCTCATCATCGTTCGTTGAATCCTGGCTTTGATTGTTAACATTGGCATCGGCATCTGCATAGGCATTTGCATCAGCATCTGCATCACCATCGAACTCGACATCTAAGTCAGCATCTGCATCGGCGTCTCTGTCATGCTCGAAATCGTATTCTTGCTGACGCTGCGCTTCATCCTCCGTGGGCTCAGCTTTCACTAGCGGCAACTGTAAAAACGCTAGCTCAGCCCTAAAACAAGCTGACTCAACTGTAAAGATTTGTATATACCAACCGAGTGATCAGCATTAGCATCAGGGCCAATGCCTGCGACTGGAGCTTCCGGCTGTTCTATCAAGGTCACGTCCAGGCGCCTCAACATCTCATTGCTCTGCTCGGCGACGGCACATAGCTGCTGGAAATATTCCACGGCATTGTAACACAATGCGCATATTTGCTGCGGAAAGGAGTCCGGTTGCTGAAAAATGTCAATGGCAAAAAACTGATTCAACGTTTTTGCCAAATGTGGTAAAGCCTTTGAGTTGTAGCTGGATTTGTTCCGTTGTGGGTAATGGGTATCTCTGGGTGTAGCATTTGGTGGCTGCTGTTGCTGGCGCAAATGTCTCAGGCATATGCGACAAAGCTGCGAAATATTTGCTAACGTTAACATTATAACACTAAAAACTCTTTAATCGCTTTGCGCACGAAACGCACAGCCGTTTGGAATTTATAGAGTCTTACAGTGTGACCGTTTTCATAAACTCAAATAATACGTTGTCTTTCCCTTTTGCTTATTAAAATCTGTCAGAACAATTTTACACAAAACTTGTTGGAAACAAAATTACGAATAAGAAAACTGCTAAACTTGCACATTTGATACTCGGCAAATGAATTTCAATTTACATAAAAAAGTTAGAGCAAAATTAGAACCAAAACACGTACTATTGACTATCGATTATTTTTAATCGAGTAATCGAAACAAGTCAATTATGTTAGAAAGCGAATTGAACACGAATTTCGGCGTTACTCGATATTGGTCACACTTTCCCTGTGTCTTTTGCGTTTTCAGTGTCTCTCAATTTCATAAAGTCTAAATCAAAATATTTGATAGCCTACTTAGTTAGCTTCAAATTATAGACACTTCCAATAAATAAATAAATATCGATAATATGGCACTAAACCTACAGTACGAGGATATTGGCAAGGGTTTCGTTCAACAATATTATGGCATATTTGACGACCCGGCGAACCGCGCCAATGTGGTAAACTTTTACAGCGTAAGTGGCGTCCCACATTGGGCAATGAATTCTCTTTGACTATTTAATTTCGATAGGCAATCTAAGCAGCATACACACTCTTCTTCGTTGGGCGCCTTATATGTATATGTACGAACAAGGGCAATATTATTGTGCTTAGTCGCACAGGTGACGCGCATGGCGCCCTTGACAAAATGCCTACAGCATAATTCTTGCTCACACCGATAAAAAGAGCGCGCAAATGATTATTTTGTTATTTTCGCCGCTCAAAAAATGCTTTTGCAAATTAACTAAATAATTAGTATGTATTTGTATGCACATGTCAGGGCATAAAAGTGGCTTTCTCGAAATTTCCCATACAGCGTATGACACACACACACATACATATGAACAGACGTCGCCATACATGCGAAATTTGCACGAATAGTCATGTTGTATGTACGATGGTTCGTATGTGTGTTTGCACATAGCTGTATATACATATGTGACGACCGACGCACACACACGCATACACGCTCGCACTAATCGAATAATTGTAATTGTTTCTCGTTTCATTTCGCCCAGGCAACGGAGTCCTTTATGACTTTCGAAGGGCATCAAATCCAAGGAGCGCCAAAAATACTTGAGAAAGTCCAGGTAGGTAGAGCTAACGTATAAGCCAATCAAACTTATTCACCTATTCTTTATTTTTGTTTCTTTTAATAAAGAGCCTGAGTTTCCAAAAGATCACACGAGTAATTACAACCGTTGACTCGCAGCCCACATTTGATGGCGGAGTTTTGATAAATGTGCTTGGCCGGCTACAGGTGAGAATCATAATGGAGCCTTGATCATTCAAACAGTAAATAGGTTTCAATTCGCATATATATGACACTATATACATATATATATATACATCTATATATGTATGTATGTATAAATATATATATAAATATATGTATACATATGACTATATTGCTGCAGACCGATGAGGATCAGCCGCATGCGTATATTCAGACCTTTGTACTGAAACCTGTGGGCGTTAGCTTCTTTGTGCAGCACGACATCTTTAGGCTTGCGCTGCACAATGTGTAGCCACTCGTATCAGCTCGACCGAATGCAACAGCAACATCAACATCAACAACAACAGCAACAGCAACCACAGTTCAAATCACACTCAGAGAGCGATCCTGGCCAGGCAAAGTAAACAGCATTCTGTTGCATCCAATCGTAACAAAAGCAAACAAAAAGTTAATAGTCTACTAAATGAGTTTAATACTTTTGTATAATTGTTCTATTGAACCATGCTAACAACACTACTTGCATACGAAACTTCAATTTCTGTACATAATTGCATACATACATACATGTGCACCCATACACAGGCAAACCTATTGCAGCACTCTTCTGTTGCCGGGTGCGTCAAATGCGATCATCATGTCCTACTCTACAGACAGGTCATTGCCATTGCTATTGCCATTGCCATTGCTATTGCTAATGTTGTTATTGTTGAGAGTATTATTAACACGTATTTCCGTTTCATGGTGTTGCCATGCTGCAATGACGACGCTATCCAATTACTTTCTGTCTGGGAGCTTTCTGTCTTAGCTATTGATGCAGGAGCTTTGCAGTCAACGTTTCGAGATGTATGAGTTCTGAATAGATCTAAACGAATTTGTATAGCATAGAAGCCTCTGTTTTCTGCAAATAGCATTTCCCTAATTTGAATTTTTATTTAATTAAGTAGCAAGAAATTATATATATATATATATATATATATATATATATATATATATATATATATATATACATATATATACATATGTGTAGAATATAGAATAACGAAAATTCTTTTCTGTTGTATCAACATATTTCTTATTTCATTAATTCTACACAAGATCAAGTTTTTGTATACATGCTATGCAAGCCCATAATGTTATTTAGGTTTTATCGGAACTGAAATGAGATATAGTTGATTTAACTGTCTTTTGCTGTCTGCAAGAGTATCTGAGCTTCGGTGCACCGAAGAGAGCCATTCATTCATGCGGACTATATTCGGTGTATTTACTTTTCCCTGACTTTGTTTTCTTATCCAACTTTCTTCTAATACAATTCTTTAACTTCTAATGTTTTAAGCACGTGTTTATTATTTGCAATTATTGCTATATTAAATATTGCTGCTACAGATTGTTGACATTGTTTGTAATGCGAATTCATTTTCAATCAAATTTCAGTGCGACGACGATCCTCCACACGCTTTCTCTCAGGTGTTTGTGCTGAAAGCCAATGCCGGTACCTTTTTTGTTGCTCATGATATTTTCCGCCTTAATATACACAATTCTGCCTAAGACAACACAACACCAACCACAACAACAAAAACAACACCAACAACAACAACGCCAACGCCACCACAGCCTAGAGCAAAAACAGCAGCCCAACACCCAAAGATGCACTAGAGTTCGACGACAACCAACTTAAGACGACGTTGCATATTTTTCTCACGTCAATAAATCATGAAAAAAGTCATATAAAAACAAAAACGAAACAAAAGAAAAAACAAACACAATAAAAATTTAATTCTAACTACTTTAACAATGTATAAACGCGTCCAAGCTATTTTTCATGATTTCCATGTCAGCGACTAATTGGTGCGCCTCTGTACGTTTGCATGTGGCTCTCTGTGTGTGTGTGTGTGTGTGTGTGTGTGTGTGGGCGTGGGCGTGTGTTCAGTCTAATTGTAATCACCTTTAATGCACAATGCAGACTCATATACACTAAACATATGTATATTTTTTTTATTGACAAAACAAAAATTGCACACGAAATTGTAAAAATTATTTTAAAAAAAAAGTGGAAAAAAATAAGAATAAAAAGTTATGATTAGCGAGAGAACGAAAACCTTTTCCTATTTTAGTTTTTTCCTGGTTTCTTTTCTGTAATATATTATTTATGATTTCAAACACGTATGTATGTATGTCTATGTATGTATGCGGGAAGTATCTGTGTCTTAAGTATAATACGTTTGTAAATGCAGTGCCAAAATGGGGCCGAATCACCGAGCGTTATGTATTATTTATCCCGAAATGTAAAGATGGCATCGAAGCCAAACAACACGCCATTCACTATGGACAACGATGCCTTGATCAGCGCCAGATCCCGTGTGCGTGTGCGAAAGGAGAACTCCCAGGCCTCGATTATGAAGATCCCGCTGGCCACGAACAGGGCGCAGCCCAGCACGCTGAAGAAGATGTCGATGCGCTTGTGTATGGGTGCACGCATCAGGACGCCTGCGAGACAAAGCCAGCAGACATACATTGACTATATTATATATGCATATATATGTGGATTGTGTCTTACCTGCAAACACACCGATGACCACAATAATGTAGCCAGTGAATGTGCCCGTCGCCATGAATGAGGTCATAATGTCGCGATCGTTAAAGCTATAGAAGTGCAGCACAAGGCAGGCAACGGAGAAGGCCTAAAGAAAGGTGAAAAAAGGGGTGGGCTGGGTGAGATCAGTAGGGGTATGAAGTAAAAGTAGAGAACTCTTAATTGTTAACTGAAATGGAACTAAATAGAATTTCTATAGATTGCATATATTATATTATAATATATATTAATTTTAATATATATTAATGTATTATTAAAGACTTCAGAGTTGGTCTTTAATAATATATTAAAATATATTTTAATATAATATATAATATAACCTAAGCCATTTGCAAAAGGAGAAGGACAAAGTATTTATTTTCGGCATGTCAGTCAGGGTAATCACAAGTCAGGCACTCCCCACTGGACTACTCCAACTCATTGGCTCGGCTCTTCAGCTGCAGCTGAAGTCATGCAACTTTTACTCAAACTTAAGAAACTCATTAACTTATTTTCCTTAACTGTTTCATTTTATGTTGCACTTAAAAAAAAGGAAAACACGAAGTTGCTTTACCAATTCTAGAAATTTAACCACATTCAGGCGACCTTTTCGTTCGCCGTGCGACATTTTAGACAAAAAAAGAGAAAATAATTCAATTGTTCCTTTCGGATATCCTTTCTCCAGGGCGCAGTTCGTAGTCGAGTTGAATGCGACGCGTGCACACGGCCAATGTGGAACGATCACTGAGCTGCAATTGCTGCCCCATCCGAATGTTATGTAAATTGTGCACATTATGCTTTATGCTGCGCAGCAGCAGCAGCGTCAGCAAACAATGGGCGCATAGTTAAATGAGCGCGAAATTAATTAATTACACTCAAGAATCATAGGAAGAGGCATTTCATTCTGAAGTGCAGCTCGCCTGTGGCTTTCCTTAGCAAAATGCTGACAGAGCCACAAATGGGCCCAGTGATGAAAAGCGGAGACGCTGTTACTGCTGCTGCTGCTGCTGATGATGATGATGATGATGATGAGAGATTACAGCGCACTTTAGTTTAAGTAAGACAACAAATATTTCAAGCGAACTTGCAGCGGCAACTGCAGCTGATTGAGTTGAGCTGCAACTGAGCTCTGCGCACATAAGTTGCCATTTTTAATTTGTTCACGAAATTCTGATGAAGGTCTCTTAATGAGAGCAGTAGCCATAGCCCACAGGCCACAGCACAATCAGCCCTTTGGCTAGATCTTGGCTGTGTTCTAGATTTGTACAAATTGCAAATGCCGTTTGTATTTGAGCTGAAGCAAAGCTTGTGTCGCATTTCATCGGTTCAAACTCTGATTTTTTCAATTATAAATTGAACTTTGATCAAAGTAAAACATAAACCGTAACGAACCCCTTTTTATGTGCCATTAAAGCTGACTAAACTGCAAAATACTTGCAAATCTTTAAGGCAATAATTCCAATTAGATACATTATTTAAAGACTCATAAGAGTTATAAGATTCCTAAGAGAAAAATGCTAATTAGACAGCTGAATAAAAGACTTATACGCATTATAAGAGCTCGTATGATCTTATTTAATAGCTACCCATCTGCAGTGTTTTAATATCATTGCAATAGGAGAGCTGATTCAAAGCCTTATATGCATAAGTGCAGTGTCATAAAGGAAAAATCCAATTAGAAATTTTATTCAAAGCTGTATATGTGTATAAGAGATTATATGAGCGTATTTATAAGCTATGCATGAACAGCGTCATAAAATATCCAATAGAATAAATAATAGAATTAGAGAACTGATCGAGAGTCGTAAACGATTAAAAGAGCGTGCCTGATATATTGAAGTTTAATTAATGATATTTACATATGTAAGAAATAAACATTGCTTTATAATTTATTTTTTTTTTATTTACTTAGCATCAATTCCATTTGCAATTTAAAGTGAATTCTCACAAGAGCTTGTTAGCTACATATGCATTAACTGGCTGACAATATTTCTATACTACGCCCCGACTAACCGCTGCATCTGGGCTAATTTGAAAATTATTCGCTTTTTGTTTACAATTCACTACAATTACAGTCATTTTTTTCGAGCTTTTGTCAATTCGTTTAATCGCTTTGATGCGCAGATGTGACGCCAAGTACATTTGAGGTATACCCTGAAATGGGGCTTACTTTCAAACTATTTCATTTGAAGAAGCGAAACATTCTGTGAGGTACAATATATAAATATATATTCATAGAAGAAACCAATGATATTTGTATAACACATCAGGGACTGCATGACTTATAGATATCCTGCACAGACAAAGTTTGGCTGAAAATCGATTCTTATCAATTCTTAGACCTCAATATACCCCAATTCCCCAACTGCTATTTAGAGGGCATACAGTGGCTAGCTTACAAGTGTGCATGTGTAAATCGTACGCTGAGCAAATATTCAGTAGAGATATTGCCGATAAGCTGTTCGGCCCGTACATAGAATTGATTTGACATCTCGCCTGAAATAATGCAGGTGCATAGTGCATGTATTGCATATAGTTGGGACTGGCTAATAGAATGTGAATCAATCGTTAGGCAAGTGTCAAGGCGCGATAATGTTTCACTCCGAGCTAATCTCACTGGACAATGAGGTGTTCCGCTGCTATATCGGCTGGTCTGCGCTGCTGGTGCTCAAAATGTTTGCTATGAGCCTGTTGACAGGCCTTATGCGGTTCATAACTTTGGTAAGCTGATGTACGGGCAAGTATTTACGTATGTATGTATGTGTGTTTCTGTTGTTGTTTGGATTTGATGGTTTGATGGTGTCAGTCTGACTCAGCGCTTTCTACAAAAGCATACAAGTGTTTTGGCTATGCGTAAGAGAGTGAGAGAGAGAGGGAGCGAGCTAGCTTGCGAGAGGGCAAGCATGTGCGAGTGTACGAG